>NC_079565.1:6122500-7392500 GCF_015846415.1 Triplophysa dalaica | reverse complement strand
ACGTTATATTTGTAGCAATAGCCATCCACGTTGTGTGTATCGAAATGATCGATTTTTCCTTTATGCCCAAAATTCTTAGGATATAAAGTAAAGATAACGCTCCATAAAGATATTTTGTAAATATCCTACGGTAAATATATCAAAGCTTTATTTTTCTGAGTGGAACAAAATCACAAACAAAAATTGTCGATGATGTATAAATCCAAAATATTCGAAAAATTGACCCTTATCATTGGTTCGGTGGTACGGTGTCACCTTTTGGAGAAACATATATTTATGTTTTGTATTATATAATCCTTTGCAGGTTCGTGTTTTCACTTACCTCATTGGCAGAGATATGACCTTCTCAGAAAACGTCAAATGGATCGCCTGCAACAATAAGGGTGCGTATTTCCTACAGTATACAACATTTTGTGAAAGACAGCGATATTAAAGCTACAATTCACAACTTTTGCCTTTCCATCGTCAGCTTTGCAAGAAACTTTCTTTTTTATGTTTTAAGTTTTTTTTTTACGCATTGAAGTTGAATGACCTCAAACTGACATTACCCACAAAATCGGACACAACGGCTTACATATTTAAGCATTATTATAAGGAAAAATTAATTTTCATGTACTGTTTGTTTGATTTTTACAGGATATTATACGCACGTCTCTACACTGGCTGATGTTCAGGAGAACGTCATGGAGTATCTTCATGTTCTAAGTCGACCAATGGTTATCAACCACGATCATGACATCATCTGGACTGAGGCGTATATGGACAGTGTGGTGAGTATAAAACCGTGCTTAATTTTCCAAAAGAAGACAAGAAATCGATCTTCTCGCTTTCAGAATCAGATTAAAACTACATGCTGATAAATTTGATGACCTTACAAATTTCAAGACATCTTGAGCATGTAGGTCCTGTTTTTGGTCATTCATTCACACCTGGTCAGCAGATAACCACAAAGTTAACTGAATGTGGTTGAGGTGACATTATCAGATCATTGGGCCCAAATATAGATGTTTATACCATTTATATAGCTTTATATTACCTTCAGTGATTTTGTTGTGTTGTTTGTGCCAGTCATGTGCTAACTGTGTGTTCTTTCATCGCTCTTATCTTCATCACACAGCTTCCAAACACTAAGGAGGTAATGAGTCGTTGAGACAGTAGATTAGCTACAGTAGCCTGTTGCCGTACCTTCAAGTTTTAAGCCATAGTACTTTATAAATGCCTGAATAGAAGACGTTAGATTTTTAGTCTTCTGTAGTGAGCCTGTCCTAGCTGACGCATGCATGACAGGACTTCTTGTATCATGGCGCCCCCTATTGTTTGTTATCATTTTTCACAACCTGCTGACCTCAACAGTGCAAGAAATTAATTCCATAGGTATTATTTTTGCAGTATTTTCTAATACAAATATTATAAAATTCAAAAATACAAATTTAAGATACATTTAAAGATGTACAATGACCTAAGATCTGAGAAAAATAAATAAAGAGTTAAACCTCCATGGCACATTTTAGCCCTAAACTGATTTCCTTTTTTCCAGAATCAATTGTAAGGTCATTTTGCTTCTGAAGAAAATGTGTCTTGATACATTTTTAAAGATATTTGTACTCCAAAACAAGACAAAAATACTACTTGGCCTCATTCATTATTTGCAGTAAATATAATAAGGTAAAGCATTTACCCTATTAAAGTCAGCTTAAACTTGTATTTACAAATAAAACACGAATATTCACCCATAAAACATTTATAAGACTTTATAATGGTAACAAATGACAAACAGAATGCAGGCAGGGGATTGAAAGGGGAAGTTTTAAAAAGAGGGATTCGTGACATCGGTGACAATAATGAAAGTTGTTCCAGAAACAGATCAATGTATTGCATTTCTCCCACAGCTGTTCAAAAGCAAAGCACACAGTCTGTTGCTCATGACGTCCGTGGCCATGCCCGTGTTCAGTAAGAAGAAAGAAACACTTTCTCATGGCATTCTGCTAGGAGTGGTGGGAACTGACGTCCCCCTTATGGAAGTCATGAAAATAGCATCACGATATAAGGTACGAAAGAAATATCTTTGTTGTGATATATGATAACCGTCCACCTTTTGTGAATGCAAACAATTCTCACAAAGTTGTTTTTTTTCAGCTTGGTGCACATGGCTATGCCTTCCTCATCACAAACAATGGATACATTCTGGCACATCCTGATTTGAGACCTCTGGTCAGTCTGTCTGTATCTTCTTACTTTAAACACACAACTTATTGACCTGCAATGAATCAATGTAATATTGATGTTCTTTCTCATTCGCTGCTGCTTGTCCGGTGATGTTGACAGTACTATGATGGGAAGAAGTTAAAGCCTAAGCCGAACTACAACAGTGTGGATCTGTCTGAAGCTGAGTGGGAAGACACAGAAGACAGCGTGAGTCATCCACACATACTGTAGACACTTCCTACAGGTATTTTGACTGTTTTTGGTCGTCATGATATCCTGCTATGTTTTAACAGTTAAGAACAGCCATGGTGAAAGGACAGACCGGCACTTTGAGTTTAGATGTGAGAGCAGCTGTGGATAAAGGGGTGAGTGTGTTAATAAAAAGAAATCTTTAGATTTCACCACAAAAATATAAAAAAAATTATATATCATTTATATATTAGTATTTGAGAGTTTGGGAGGAGTGAAATCTATTATGGCAATTTTCCTTTTTATCCTCCAGAAAAGACCCGTATTCCTTAAAAACGATTATTTCTACACATCCATCAATGAGACTCCTTTTAGGTATGACTCGGTTCTTACATTTCTAACATATGATGAAGACACATGTGGGATTTTGGAGTAATTCTTCTAACCTTCAGATATATAAAAGTAATACCTCCAGCAGACCTTCACAAAATGTCTCTTTATGTGTGGTTTCAGTTTTGGAATGGTGCTCACAAGAGGTCACGGGCAGTACATGTTCTTTGGGAATGTTTCTGTGGAGGAAGGTGGGTGGATGATTAATAGCTTATTTGATATATAGGGGTTTCTTCCACTCCCCCCCCCCCCGGCACTGTGAAGACTCCCATTAAAGATACCTTTTTATCTATAAACTCCCTTTTAAAAATATTTAGATAGTATAGTTAGGAACTATACGGTGGGGGGACTACTTTTTACTCACACCTGTTAGTAGTTTGTTGAATTTGTCTACTAACCATGAATAACCAGGGATCGCTGTCAACTGTTTAACGTTTTTCTAAATGTCATAATTTAAAAAAAGTCACAATTTCCACTACAATCAAAAGAAAAGAAAACTTTAAAAAAATGAAACTTGTTTTTTAATAAAACTCAAAATGTGTGCCTACAGTGAGATACAGTACACATTAAAATGTTACTGTCCATGCAGTTTATCCTAAGTGCAAAAATACAAAGCATTAAAAATTGTTAGAGAAAGAAAGCAATATGGAGAAATTTCATTTATGTATGTAATAAAAGTTGTGATAAGCATTCGACTTGTTCCTGTCAAGTGTTTGTGGAAAATGTGACTCACTATTGAGTTACATTGAATGTGAACAAATAGGAAAGATATTTTTAAATGAAAGCTATTAAGCTGCATTGTTATATGATGTATACCATAGCTGCTCAATATTTCCTTTTACTAGGCCTTCATGACCTCCAGCAGCCAGATCTCTCATTATCCAATGAATGGTAAGTATTTAAGGTGAGGATATTGAAACTAAAATGGCCAACGTTTATAACTTCCTTTGGGTCAACACATTTCTTGAGAGATTTACTTCTTTGTTACACTGGTTTTCCCTGTCAGGACGTATTGCGAGACAGACATTGACCCACACCATCGGAAGCTCACTCAGCTGCAGGCTGTTGTCCGGTACTTGACTGGGAAAGAGCCAGACTTGGAGTGCAAGTTTACTTGATTTTTTATTGTACTTCCCATGAAAGTACAGCCGTAAAAATACGATTTGATATAGTGTTAGGTTTCGAACTGTGATATTGTTGTGACAGGTGATGAGGTTCTGCTACAGCAGACTCTTTTCGATGCTGTGGTAACAGCACCACTGGAGGCTTACTGGACCGCTCTAACACTATCCGCCACGGGGTAAGAGGCTTAATTTAATCCGTATATGTTGTGCATCAGGCATAAACACAAAGAAGGACATTTTCTGTAAAATGTCATTTTAAATCTCTTTCATTTAGAAAACATTGTGTGGGGGATTCAGTGTTGTGTGTTCATAATATCTCTCTCTTTGCCTTTATCATGCTGTAGAGTAGATGAAGGCATGGAGACGGCTTTCCTGGGAACCCGCTCCGGTCTGATGCGTGTTATTAGATATGCAGGAAGTGAGAAACGAGCGGGCAAGTGAGTCAAAAGCCATCTAATGCATGTTTTAATAAAAGAATATTTGAAATCTTTGTAAAAAGTAACACAGAACTAAATTTTCCCTATGGAATTATTGCATGATGTACACTACAGTCGACAGATGTGTTTTCAGTTATACAAAGAAAATGACAAATGAATACATTATAGACAATCTGAATAACATATCTTGGGCGAAAATAGATTTTATAGTTGTTCTGTCCAGTGTGGTGGACACTATGAAGCAATGATCCTTATTTCCAGGAAGTTCTTGACACCACTGGACAAAGCGAACATCTTCACTGTTGACCACTTTCCCATCTGGTATCGCCTGGCTGCTGAGAACAAGCCTGGTCAATTCTTCTTTTATGTCCCGCATGATGACATCAACAAAGGTATGTTTGTGAGAGAACATCTTGTTATTTAACGCTTTAAGTGGATTAAATGGATAGACTTGTGACAAAAATGATTACTTCTACTAATAGGAAGGAACACTTTCGTGGCAGTAACAGCCGTCACAGTGACTGAAGGGAAGAAAACAGCCCTTGCTGGAGGTAAGAAATCGACCTTTCACTGTTTGCATGCTCAAATCTGAAGGTAGATTGAACATTATTTGGAGCAAACTTGATAAGAAATAGCATTAGAAATAATTTTGTTTATTATAAAATTATGATCAGCATTTTTACTCTGCAAACATTAAACGAGGTGAGGTACATTAGAGTCTGAGATAAAAAGAGCAATGTGGAGATTTTAGCCCCATCCAGTGGAGAGGTTGCGAATTGCAACCAACGGCTCACTCTATCCCTCACTTTCAATGGACTACGGCGGCTGACACAGGGCTAAGATGTCGTTGCTTTTTCGCTTCTTTGCCGAAGGAGATACGTATGTACGAAACACAATTGTCCGTTTAGGGCTACTGGAGAAACAACATGGTGAATTCCATGCAAAGAACCCATGGTGCTCGTAGATAGTTATAGCTCATTCTATGTAACAAAAACATAACGCTTCATTATGTAAGGTCTTTATACACTTTGAAGGGGAGGAGTTACCACATGCTCCGCCCAAGCCGTCTAAATGATGTCATCTGAGGTGGATAGCCACTAGAGGTCGGAAAGGCATTTTAATTGAAGATTATGAGGGCACATGAATTAAAAATTATCCACAGTGTAAAGCTATTTACAATACAATAAACGCTGTAATATTCTATGAAAAAAAGGAATTGTAGTTTTTTAATTCAGCTAGACTGTAGCACATACCTAGAAATAGTCAATTTAGATATGCTGGAAATAATTTAGGTTTCTGCGGCTGTATATGGTTAATTTTTATATTATATCACATGAAAAAGTGCTGTTCATTTTCTATACAATATGTGTGAAAAACTTTTTTATCTTACATATAAATGCAAATATCTATGGTTAAGTATAGAACGAATTGCATATATTCTCTAAATAAACATTGAACACAGACTCAAACGCACACTTCTGGAGGAAATGCCATCCATTCTGTGCACTCGGGGGCTTCTGGCCCCCTCCTGATACTTGGCATCAGATCCTCCTTCTGTTCGTTCATAAGATCTTGCTCTGGTTCCTTGGCCGACATCTGCTGGTGATTGTCCCCCTGCTTCAGCTGCTGCTGTTTGTTAGCAGCCATCATCGCGTAGATGCACCCATAGATTGCCGTTACAACCATTAAAATGCACACCACGCTGCAGACCACCCCAGCTACGACCACTGTAGCAGCCGCTCGGCGCACACTCACCGGGCGATACCGCTGGTGTATACAGTCTCCGCTCGACTCAGGGTGGCTATCGGCGGCGGGTGGATTCCTGGTCATGAAATGTAGATAGTGACAGTGTCCGAAAATCTCGGTGGGGATGTTGCGTAGATCCTTCCCACGCAGATCTGTTGGGTAGGAGCAGTGGACGGAATCTATGTGTCCTCCTACGACAAAAACATGAGTCATTCAAGTCATTCCCCATATTTTGTTAATAGACAAATTGAAGTTATGAAGAAACATACCTTTATATAAGATCCACTCTATACGATGTTTGAGCGGGATTAACTCGCAGTTACAGTTCCAGGGGTTCCCCTCCAGCAGAAGGTGTTGAAGACCCATCGCATGTTTGAGTGAGTGTAACGTTGTGAGCTTGTTGCCTGAAACCGAAAGCCACGTTAGCTTCTGAAGTCCATCTAGTAGATTTGTGTGCAAGGAACTGAGGTGGTTTAGAGAAATATCCAAACGCTTAAGCTCGGTCAGACCTTTGAACTGATCCGGATTCAGCTCCTTAAGTCTGTTATCTTTCAGAACCAGTTCTGCAAGCCTCCTGAGATCAGAAAATAAGCTCACAGGCAGCATCACCAGACGGTTTTCAGAAACATCTAAAAACTCCAGACTGTTTAGTTGAGAGAAGATAGAAGGATGAAAGGTGGAAAGAAGGTTTCTAGAGAGGTCCAAATGAAACAGGTCGCTGAGATTGGAAAAGCTTCCAGGTTTCACCGTTGTGAAGTTGTTGTTTGAGAGGGTGAGGGAGGCTGTGTGAGATGGAAGCTGGTCCAATATGGATGCCAGGGAGATGAGTTTGTTAAGATCACTGCAGTCGGTTTGGTTTCCGTTGCAGGTACATACAGACGGGCAGCTTGTAGACATTCCACATAAGCTAAGAATGGTCAGCAGGCCTGAAAGATCTGAGATTGTTAACATACACTTGGTTACATGTACATGTGCACTAGTCAGAATGTCACTTTTAGTAAGAAATGTAATGTAATCAAATTAAAGTTACTTACTTTTAATGTTCATGCTGATCTGTTTGGTCACCCAAGCCTTTTATTGAAAGATTCTTTTTGGCAAGGCTTTAGCAGGGCTGGCAGTAGTCTTATGTAAATAAATGTCTGACTCGTCAATCATGGGAAAATCCTCGGATTGCTATAACAATATGATAATGGTGATAAACCGCATTAGCACTTTGAAGTGAAAGTCTATAAACAGGATTTGTGATGCTGTAGAATTTTTTTAAATTTAAAATTGACTAAAACTGTCATCATCATGTTCTTAAACCTATATTTTCAGAAGAGACTTTTAAATTTAAAACATGATCTTTGTATGAAAGCCACCCAGAGGCTCTTGGCTTCTCATAGGGTGCATACAGTTAGTAGCCGGAAGTCTTATAGACAGTTTCATTGGTCGTACGCTACTCAACGGAAGATCACTTTCGGTCTGTGTTTGTTCATCGAACTGGCTAATAATATTTCGATTTTAATTTATACGATTATTTTATTGTATAATAATTCTATTAAATAAACCATTTGTTGAATTATGTTGTATGTTTACTAAATAAACAATTTGTTAAATGGGTCGTGTTACTTTGTGGCATTTAAATAAACTGTATGCTATTGACATATCATTTGAGCTTTGTTTCACAGTCTAAATTCAAAATATTGGAGAGGCAAGTTTAGCCAAGCAACGGTTCTTCTCTGTTCTTTTGTTATCACAAATAATCTACAGGGACTCTATTATTTGTGAATGTGTACCGGAAGTTAAGTTCCATCCACAAACATAAGCATGCGCACTATTGTTTGTTTATGCTGTTGCTTTGAAACTGTCTATAAGATTACTCGGTTTGTTTCCATCATACGCTGAATGTTTTTCCAATGCCCTGATTAAAAAAAGAGTACTTTCTACTCTGATGCAACACAAACATGGCACTTTCGCTCATAGGCTCTTAAAATGATCAAGGATTAATTTTCCACACCAATAGATAATAAATAGGCGCTGTGAACAGCAGCTGCTTTATGAGTGAAAAGCAGAACGGTGCGGCAAAGTGCATATCTCGTGATGCATACTATTGACTGAAATCTAAAAGTAAAAATCTGTATCTTTATATCTCAAACTAAATCTAAACAAGGATGATTGCTTAGATTTCAGACTACCAAATAAAATTTTAAAGAAAAAGATGCTCCTAAAAATATAAATAAAGTGAATTGAACTGATAACTATTAAAAAGCAAACAAGTCGGTTTTGTAAATCACAAACAATGATCACTGCCTATTAAATACAAAACATTTTTCTACTGTCTGGGTTAAATAACAAGTTGAACGCACCTTTTATGGCTATCATCTCTGAGTCCTCTAAGAAACAAGATATTGGAAGTTCTTCCTCACATCATTCAAGTCCTGTATGTATATGTGAGTGGGGTAGGACTAATATTAGAGCAGTCTGTGCCTGCCTGTTTGGCCAGAGAGAGAGAGAGAGAGAGAGAGAGATGGATGGATTGAAGAGGGGGCAGAAGAGATAAAAGACCAGCTGACACAGCTTAGGTATTGGTTGCCTCTTATATTTTTGCAAATCATGACTCTTTGCTGTAGCTTATGCTGTAGGACATAAAAGACGTCAACAAGACTTATAAATGCACCTTCTTAAATACAATGGAAAAACTGGAAGTAATAAACATTTTTTAAACTGTAATTTGCGGGCCTGTTTTTTTTGTTGCATTTTTTCTATATGCTAAAATATATTCTAAAATGACTTAACAGTTATGACATTTATTAAAATGGAAATTCACCGTTCAAAAGATGTGCCAACCCAGAACTTAATGCGAGACTTACTTCACACATAAACATCAAAGTTTTACTCGTGTAAATGAGCAGTTCACCAAATGAACATTTTGTCATTTCGTATTCTCGCATGTTCTTACAATTAAATAAAAATAAGACTTAATTATTTTACCATTTAACAGGTGTAGTACACTGTTGTACACAATACACTGTAAAGAACAGTAAATATTTTACATTTCTTTGTAAAATATTCATAACAAATACCAATTATCATACCATTTCTGATTGTGTTTCTACAGCTATTGGAATGCAAGCATCTCTGGATCTGATGGAGAGATTGTTATTTTCTTTTGCCAAACAAGTGAGTTTTAAAACCTTAGAAACAGTAATACTAGTTTCTGAATAGATCAACTATCTTTTTCTGATTATATAAAGTATGTTTGTACTGATGTATTAGAATAATGGGACGTATCTTTTCTTGCTGGTAAATGGGCAAGTAGTGATTGGAGATTTCAAGGCCAACATGCATATTGTCACGCCTCAAAATCTATCAAGATACTCCACATTGGATTGCTATTGACAATGGAACCTATTTGCTCTTACGATTTCCTCAAGAGTGTTTTTATATGTGCAACAAACATAAACGGACAAACATTCTTTGAATTCACTTTTTTCTGTCCATGTTTTCTCTCTTGCTCCTGTCAGCCAAACGACACAGATGTAAGTTTTTGCTTGTTGCCATTACTTGAGCCATATAGTCAAACCACATGTATAATGTGTCTGTGTAAAGCTGTAATTTCCGTTTTAAAAAACAGACTAAAGGCATAGTCCCCCCAGAAATAAATATTTTGAATCGTTTATTTACCCTCATGTCATACCAAACTTGTATTTTCTGCAGAACATAAAAGAAGATTTTTTGAGGAACACGGATAACCAAACAAAACTGGCCCCATTTACTTCCATTATATAGACACAAACCCACTGAAACGTATCTCAAAATACCTTCTTTTGTGTTTCACAGAAGCAAGAGTCATAGACTAGTTTTGAACAATATGACTATGAATAAACAATGACAGAATTTGTATTTTTGGAGGGACTATCGCATTAAGTACCTTCTAGGTTGGAAATGACTATTGTAGTGTACACTCAATGAAATGAATGGGATGAAAGAGTCTTATGAAATCTGTCCATTAACTAAAGGCCCTGTGGTTGTTCTTGCTTTTGGCAGTGCAGTGATGTGGAGGGTATTTGTCCTCTCAGTTGTGAGAGCATTGTGAGTAAAGCCTTTAACTCATCTGTTTTCTGTGCGTCTAAATGTAATGATGCTTATATGCTGATGTCATAGCCTGTTACATTTTTACATTGTGACTGTTATTAGAGTAAATATTATTAATGATAAAATGGAAGAAATAAAAATAAAATCCATACAAAATGTAAATTTTGTAATTAGGGTTTATTTTTCCATTCGTTTTTCCCGCAGGAAGTAAACTGTTACCTAGTTGACAATAATGGATTCGTACTCCTTTCAAAGGAAAGAGGAGATGTGAGTACATGAACATTTTAACAATTTAAGTTTATATGTAACTGAAAAATAGGTCAATATATGAAATGCTCCCTTATTCATAAGTCCCTTTGAATGAAAGCTTCTGCTTAATAAATGTGACCCGGGACAACAAAACCAGTATTATGGGACAATTTTTCGAAATTGAGATTGATACATATTCTGAAAGCTGAATAAATAAGTTTTCTATTGATGTATGAGTTGTTAGAATAGGACAATATCTGGCTCAGATACAACCATTTATAACTCTGGAACTCTGGAGTGCAAAAAAATCTAAATATTGAGAAAATTGCTTTTGAAGTTTTTAACAGGCCATCCACTCACAAAAATGCGTTTTTATATATTTTAGGTAGGAAATTTACAAAATACTTCATGGAACATTATCTTTACTTAATATCCTAATGATTTTTGGCATAAAAGAAAAACCTATAATTTTGACCCATCCAATCTATTTTTGTCTTTTACTAAAAACGTTCCGGTGCCACTTAAGACTGCTTTTGTGATCCAGGTTCACAAATATAAATACAATCCCACCAATGATGACACAGTGCCTTATACAATGCGTCATACGTTTATGGCATAAGAGAATTTCTGTTCGGAAGAAATACACTGGCAAGGTGACAAAAAGTCCACAGTCATGAAGATGGAAGATGGTGAGGTGTGGGATTCTAGCGGCACGTGTCATTGCTCAGGGGGTTACAAGTGAAGGGCAGGTGGTAGGCGGATGCTGTAGTTTGAGGACTTGATAACATACCACAAGCTTGTCCTTGGAGTGAACAGATGGGGTCCAGAACGGGACAGTTATTGAGTGAATGAACTGCAGTGTTAAATAAGATTATTGCTTTTCTTCTGCTGGTATTCAATAATAAAAAGAAAAAGAATAGTAGTAGTATTCATCTATTAATGACAAATGTAACAGAATAAAAATAGACTTTCTTTAACCTTGTGTAATTCCACTGAACATAATGGCTTCATACCATTTCACATAGATATTATGTCTGTGTGATGACATTGGTCTCATTGCGCAGCTGTTTGTAGTAGCACATGTGCTGTAGCTATGTGAGCATTAGGCAGGAGATTTCTAATCCCAGATTGCAGGGGAGTCACAGGCATCTGTTAGCACATCTGGATCACAGTACTTTAGTCTGCCTGTGTAAGTGTATGTGTGTGTTTTTGAAATTGTGATGTGATTTCATACCTTGTTGGCTCACATGTCAGAGTTGTGCATCCATTCTAATACATCCTGCGACATGAAAAGTAAATCTGTAAAAGATGCATTGTAATCTCTGGATCTCAGAATGTCACTAATATATGAGCGTAATATTTGACAAACACTCCTAATGCGTGTGCTAAATCTTTTTTACACAGGTTGGTAAATTTTTTGGGGAAATAGATGGATCAGTCATGGCCCAGCTACTTAAATCAGGCTTGTATAAAAGGTACAAACACCCAACAAGTTGCATCAAATGTTTTCATCTTTGTTTACATGGTACGGCATATAAATTAAAAACATATATCCTGTCAACATTTATTCATCCTCATGTCATTAAATATCTGGATATGACTCTGCTGTGAAACTCAAAAGCAGATATTTTGAGAAATGCCTAAGTGGTTTTGTGTCTTTAAAATGAAGGCCAGATGAGGCCAATGTAGTTGGGTTTCAAAACACCTTTGTTTGTGAAGTGCAGAAGACATACAGGTTTGAAATGACATGAGGGTGAGTAAAAGATCAAGTAATTTTAATTTTGGGGTGACCTGTCCCTTTAAATGTCCAAAAGTATGTATGACACAAAACACATATATTTCATGGGTTATTTGTTATGCTTTGATGTCGCTTTTTCTCATTATGGAGCTTGACACTAAACAATTCCTTTATTACTTTGCTAATAGTAATTTTCCAATATTTCATATATTTTATATACCGTGATTTTTCTTTCTATAGGGTGACACTTTATGACTACCAGGCCATGTGTAAGAATGTTCACCATCACTCTAATGGAGCAAGACCACTTCTCAGTGTATGCAAAACTTTATATCTGTAAGATAACAATTCTCAGCATTTATTGGGCTGATGAAGGCACAGTAGACCGGACTTCATTTGATTGACTACATCTGTTCACTTCACAGCCTTTCTATGGCCTACTGGCGTTAATAAAGTGGTTCTTCTCAAACTTCATGATGTAAGTGCTAAGCTTGGGGCGTAACACATTTAATACATGGGAAGGATATTTGCCAGCAAACATGCATTTTCATCTCCAATCTTTCAGGTTTTTATTGGAGTTCAACATCTGTGGACTTTGGCATAGTGACTATGTAGCGGATGGTAAGTTGAGAAAATATTAGTAACAATAAAACTGTGTGAATTTAATGCACTCAGATATCATTAAACAACCAAACATTTCATCTCCAGAATGTTTTGTTATCATTTTTGATGTCTGTTATTCGTATGCCATCTTTTTAATGCATCCATTCATACTTCACCTCCATTGTTGTCTGTGACTTTGCTCCATTCGTCTCTCATTGACGCTGTGCAGCTAAAACTGTGTATCATTCATGTAAGTATCTTCAAGTCCTGATGTGTGTACATCAGCATTTCAGTTTATAGAGGTTTCTTAAAGAAAGGTCTCAAAATGCAGATGTAAGCAGTGAAACAATAGTTCCTTTAGTAGAGTAGACAATGAGGAAATACCCGTGTGAGTGCCAAAGGTACTCACACATTAAAATTGAATCCTAACTACATATTTTCTTCTTTAGCATACAACAAACAGAAGAAAGCTGATCTAATGCAGCCTTGCAATACCGAATATCCCGGCTTCACGTATGACACATCAATCCGTGAGACTAACAGCATCATCAAATGCGGCCGTTGTCAGAAGTATGTCATTTATAAAAGGGACTACTAAATTGCAGTTGAACATCAATGATAATGTGAATTTCCCTTATTCTCTCTTTTTATGTTTCAGGATGTTTGTCTTACAGCAGGTATACAACACTAACCTGGTGCTTGTGGTGGTCCAGGCAGACTGTGACTGCTCTCGGCAGTATGCTCCTATCACTCTCACGCCAAAAGAAGTCAAATATATCCTTTAAAAATGTAAAAATGATAAAAAAAACAGCAAATAACAAGCTTGTCTTTGGTTCAGAACTGAGAATGTTCTCCTTAACTCCTGCACACATAATGCCACAGTTAAGTGCAACAGGATGAAATCTCAGAAGATTCGAAGACGACCAGAGTCTTGTCACGCATACCATCCACATGTAAGCCACGTGCATCCAGACGCTTTTATTCTTAAGATGGTATTTCAGGATATGATAAAGTAAAACTGGTTTCTGTTTTATTTCTTTATTGACAGGAAAACGCCAGTGACTGTGGTGGAGCATGTGAGATAGCCATGTGTCTTACACTGTTCTTCATATGTTTGGTCACATCGTTGGGCCTTGGCTGAATTTTAAAAAACGAAAGAAAGAAAACTGCTCATTATCAACTGTGATTACAAGCTACAGGCCTGCCATGGTGCAAAATGAAAATAAAACTAACTTGGTTAATATTATACAGCAAACCTGCCCCCTACTGGACTCAATGCGTCAATACTTTTTACTGGGACCAACTGCGTCTGAGATAGATTTTCTCTTGTGACTTGATGTTATACATCAGCTCTGCTATTCCTATAATATTTTCAGGAGTATATTAAAAGTTTCAAAGATGCATCATATATAGTGATAGCAAAGTGCTGTTTGTTTTCATGAGGTTTTTGAGACATTTTCATACATTTGGGAATTTTAAGTAGGAACGTAAGATATTTGTGTTAAAATGGTTGAAAATTGCCAGAGCTGTTGAGGGTCAAGGCATGTACATTTGAATACGACCCAAAACCCAAACACAATTCATGGCGGCAGACTAACATTTCTTGGGTTTTTCCTTTGGAAAGTCTGTGAACCAGCGAGAAACTACGGATGGATGCATTTTGTGCTTCAAAAATCTTTGTTTCTGTCTTGACTAGTTTTTGTAAGAGTCGACCTCATCATTTAGACTTTGGGGGAAAAGGGTTACATTTAATTTGTAGGTCCTGTACTTGCCTTTACAAAAATGAATTAAGGTTAAACCATGAACGATCATTTAACGTTTTTTAGTAAATCCACAGTAGCCACAAATTTAGTAAAGCCATAGTCATATATATGTTAATCAATATGCAAAGAAAATCATTTGTGGACAACAAAACCAGTCTTATGTGTCAATTTTTCGAAATTGAGATTTTTACATAATCTGAAATATGAATAAATATGATTTCTATTGATGTGTATCGATGTAGAATAAGACAATATCTGGCTGAGATACAACCGTTTAAAACTCAGGAATTTGAGAGTGCGTAAAAATCAAAATGTTGAGAAAATTGCCTTTGAAGTTGTTAATCAGAGGCACTGTAGCAGGCCATACACTCACAAAAATAAAGTTTTGATATATTTAAGTTAGGAAATTTACAAATTGTCTTCATGGAACATGATCTTTACTCAATATCCCAATGATTTTTAGCATAAAATAAAAATCAATTATTTTGATCCATACAATGTATTTTTGTCTTTTACTAAAAATGTTCCCGTGCTACTTAAGACTGGTTTTGTGATCCAGGGTCACATTTTACTAATAAGAACACGTTTCCTTTTTGTAAGGATCCCTATTATCACATTACAGTTCTTTCTATTAATAGATCAATAAATAATCATAAAATAATAAGATCGAAAGATTTATTAATAAATCCTATCAAGACGTTTGGAAATATTGTATTTAAAAATAATTTTGTATTTTAAAGTTATAAGTACTTGATAAAGTGCTTTTAGTACCTTACTATTTGCTGTGAAAATTTTTGTTTGCAAAATGTCAACAAATGTTAATTAAACATTTTTGTTACATTCATATGTTTTTGTTGTCTTCAAAAGAAAGTGAGGGCGTTAATACATATTTGATAAGATATTAAAATCAATTGCCAGCTCAAAAAACACACGAAGACCATAGAAAAGGACAAAAACATTATTTATTGAACGCCAACTGTTTAGATGAATAAATAAAAGTAATAAGAGCACTGATGTCCGATATGCTCCCGAGTGAAGTACCAATAACTTCAAAATGATTCATTCCAATTGTTTTCTTTTTAGTTCAATACCGGTTTCTTCAAGGTATATTTGCCAACATCAATTATTTAGGTAAAACCCATTGCATTATGCATTGCAGCTTAGAAAGGAAATATACACACATTTGTTTTTACAGGTGCAAAGTGAAAGAAATCCTTATTTGTTCCGAATTTGTGTAAAAAGGAAAAAATTGTTACAGGAAACGGATTCCAGCCCCAAACTGCACACCATCACATATCCTGTGAAACAATATTTTATACATTACATCATAATTATACTGTTTTATTATAATCAAGAATAAAACTACAATTAAAAAAAGGTAAAAAAACATCAAACACGTTGGTGAGTGAGTACCTGTCTCCACTCTGGACGCCCATGGGAATGCAATAGTTGAGCTCCAGTCGAGCAATGTTCCCCAGACGCAACACAATACCCGCTCCATACGACCAGCGAATACACTCAGCCAGTTTGCTCAGGTGTGCTCTGGGCCCTTCCCCTGGTGGACGATGAGGACAAATATGTAAAGGAAATATGTGACTTTGCCACATAAAAAATAGGGAAGCATTTAATATATTTCCAATTTCAGACTTTGAAACTTTTGGATCTCACCATAGTTAAGGTTGCACAAATTCCCGGCGTTAAGGAAGAAATGCGTCCTGAAGAGGTCTCCAAAGCCGCCTCTGCCTGGTCTGAATGGGAGAGGGGTGTACAGATGAAGCCCTCCAGCCCAATATGCTTCCCCACCAAGGTAATCACCTACCGACAAAGTAAGAGAACAACATTAGTCAACGATTTGTGAGATCTTAACCATTTAAAGATCAGTTTATTCCAAAATCAAAATAGTAATGTTGAGGAGAAAAATATTTTAACACAAACCTTCACTCTGAGGACCAATGCTGTACATACTGAAGCCCCTCACACTAGTGGGACCACCCAAATAAAACCTACATACAATTCAAAAACAATGTCAGTTAGATGCCTTTTAATTGTATTACTTTTTTGTATTATTTTTCTTCAACAAAAGAAGAAATATACTGACCTATCAGCAATACTGGAGGGCTTGTCTCCAAGGGGCAGCAGCATACCACCCCACAGTGAGGTAGAGAGCACCTACACTAGCCAAAATTATAGTTTATTGGCATTTGAAATAATTTTCTGTGATTTAATGCAAGTATACAATCAGTTTCATAAGCATGTAATATTGTGACAAATTATAGCATGTATTTTGGTTGAAGTTGTAATGCAAGAGGCTGTCATGACTCAAGTCCTGATAGTATAGCCCATTTCTCACCCATAATTTCATGAAAAAGAAAGCCAAAAAGCTCAAAACAAAAATGTTAAAGGAGTTGAGGTGTTTCAAACGAATCTTACCGAGTCCCAGAAGAGTGTCTTGTTGAGTTGAATCTCAAAGTCTTCCTTCAAGAAAGTGACATCTCCCCCAGAGTAACCTGCCAGTTCCTGACAGACCATAAAAACTTCAGTTAAATAATAAAAGTGTGTTGTATGTTGTTTTAAAGTTGTATTTTGTTTTGAAACATGAAAATGTCTAAAATCTGCTGATGCATGACCAGACCTGATTGATCTTTAGTAAGGCACCTTTCCTCGGAAGGATGGAAGAATTGCGTGTGTCAATGACCATTGCATGCTGTCAAGAAAACATAGAAGAAGTTAAATATGATGTACATGTATAATCAATGACTGCTAAATAAACACTGAGCACATATAGTAAGCTAATGTTTAAAAAAAAAAGAGAAGAGGATACTTACAGAAAGAGAGGACTTCAGAGAATGGCCACTTTCCTCCCTGACAGCAAAGGATGCAGTACGGGCCAAACAACCCAATTCTCTCCAAACACCCTCCCACTTCAGGGTGTGGTTTGTCCTCCAGATAGGGAACTATGCATTGAACAATATTCAAAAACATTTTTAAGATGCCATGCAATTTATTGCTCATAGCTTTGTCTTCATATATTAGAGCTTTATTTTGCTAAATAAGGCCACAGACTATATAAAATTACAATAGTTTAGTTGAACCACTGTAGAAAATAATCAAGTAGAAAGAACTCACGCTGATTTCTGTTGAGATTCCTTTGTCAGTCTCTCTGACCGAGCTCCATGGGAACTGTCCCGTGACTTTATACAAGTTAAGGGAGAAGCTAAAACAATAAAGAGAATCTTAATAGCAAACACAAGACTGTTTTGAAGATATTTTTTTATACATAAACAACTACTGAAAGAGGATATACATGACTAAAAATGTCAGCCAATCTCTGAACAAGACCCCATGCAATGATTTGACAAACACGGGTTTCTTTCCTGTTTTGACATAGATGTACATATTGTTCTTTAATCAGCAGTTTATGTTTTTACAGTCAATTTTTACTAATAAAAATAATCATCACTACCAAGCAAAAAAAAAAAAAAACATACTTCCGTTCAAAGTGTCCGGGTTGTGGCTTGAAGAATGACAGGCCGTATGATGTTTCCTTCGTGCCGTAAGAGAACTGGAAGGTCATCTTTTCTGCCCGACCAAAAACATTGGGCAATTTCAGACCCAGCACCTGAGAAACAAATCATACCTCAACATTTCAATATTTTGTAAATGATTTGTTTCTCATTGTAGCCACACAGACAATCTATTCAAGAGATGTTTTTTTAACTCTAATCAGTCAAATATTGTGTAAAAAGTAAAATATGTTTTATGAGAAACTGGCAGTAGCTCACCATGCTTCCCTCGTTGTTCCCAACCATGGTGTTGTAACTTCCTGTCATTCTTCTCATCTCCTTCACCTCAAACGTCACGTCCAGTCCATTAGGCACCGCATCAGCACCTAAATATTGTGCACACAATATTATTTTGATTCATAACTGTAATTACTAGTTACATACGAGTTATTCGGTTTGCATTATCACCTTCAGCTGTGTCTATGACAACTTCAACTTGTCTGAATATTCCCATACGCAGAAGCTTCTGTCTGGCCTCATGGGACTTTTTCATTACCTGTAATGAAATAATTATACACACAGATCAGTTCAAATGATTCCAATCCACTTCCGAGGCATTTCAATACCATAATTACTTACAAAGTATATAAAAATGTATGTTTAATAAAACAAAAGTGAAATACTCACATCAATCAGGCTTTTGGCTCGAAAAACATCTGCAATTTCGTACGTTAAAATGTCTTCCTTTGTTCTTCCAAGGCCATCAATGTGAACTCGCTGTACTACGACCTAAACAATTGAAATGCATATGAAAACAATAACACGGCTTCAAAAACAAAGCCACATTTATGTAAAAGCATAAGAGATATACAAAAAACACAAATCTTACATCTTTATTTTCAATAACTTCCTGTTTCTCCTCACGATCTGGTTCTCCTAGGTCCATGTCATCCGCCTGAACTCCCAGTTCAGGTCCTTGCATAGGCAGAGGGTCCATACTCTGGGTCAACACATCACATATGTTATAATAATAAGCATGGCATACTGAGATTATTTTCTTTCAATCAAACAAACAAACTTTGAACTGTAGTGAGTGTTGTCTTGTGTACAAAGAGACTATTACAATGATCTATGTTTACATAATATGTCATATTGTATTAGATATACATTCAAGTTTTAAGTTCCCATTTAAGCCTGTTTAAAGTGAGGGTTTAAAGTTGGCTAAGTGCAAATGTTATTTATTTTCGTGACTGATTATTAATCATTTAGACAATTGGATTTACGTTTTATACTAAACGTCATTATGATCTCGGCCTGTCATTCAAAGATTGTTTCAGAGGTCATTGCTCAGGCTAAAATGACTGTACGGGATAAAAAACACTTACCCTGGCATGCACAGTGCCCATGTTTCAAATGCTTTATACAATCGAAAATCCCCAATATGAAAAATAATACAATTCAACCTATGTGTGGATATACCCACGGCTTCTGTCTGGCACACTACAGAGCAGTCCCGGTGGCTGCCATGACACTTGGTAACCACGCCCCATATAGTCACGCCCAACTAAACGATGATTGGCCGAGAAGGACGTTATGCCAATTTCGTCACACGTTTTCCTGCATTAACGTTACTTGGTTGTTTTTTCTATCGGTAAAGATAAACGTCTAAATTTAGACTTTCGTGCGCAAATGTTTCTTTATCATATACATCTGTTTGAATCCACAAGATTATATAAATACAATCGATTATCGATATCTTTCGATCGTTCTTGTAGTACTTGGCAATTGTTTATTATTTGTTGTTGTTGGCAAGGCAACAATCAAATTGTGCTTCCACACATATGCCACTTTTCTGAAGTGGCTCTCATAATTTGGGCGACCAAATCTATATTTTATGTACTACAAGACTAATTAAAGTCAAGTTTATTAAACAATTTTTGGTTTAAGTATTCTATTCTGATCGCAATGGCACGTGCTAACGCGTTGGTTACGCATTTCAGCAGGCGGGCTTATCTCCTGATTGACATACAATAGCCAGACCGTCTCCATAGCAACAGAGAGCGTCTTTGGCTGGCTGTTCTCGTGAACTTGTCGACTTTAATCACTTTAGTTCGGCATAAACAGGAATACCGACAGTGTTAATAATAATTAAAAAAATGCGTCCGAGTTCAGCTGTGGAAGGCTGGGCTTGTAAGGTTAGTATAACGTTTTACAAATCATTTTTTTGTTTTAAGTAAATAATGACTTGCACTTCCCAAAAAGTGCATTTTTACATTTAAATGTACATTATTTTTCTTAATTCAGGTGCATTCCGGGAGGTCAGCACAGGCACGTACAAGCTCAGCCCATATGGATCTGAGGCCCATAACACAAGGACTTGAAATCATCCCTAGGGCTAAAAGTGCCTCACGGACAATCACCAGAGATTTCTCAAGAAGGAACTCTCTAAAATCTGACTCTGGTATGGCCTTTGCTGTGATGCATTGTCTTGGTAGTGATAGAAAAGCATCGATGTTTAAATCTATTTTTGCAGCCTCCTCTGTGCAGTCAGTGGCAGATGAAAATCTTTCTTTGGTGGATATTGAAGATCTTCTGTCTGAGAGAGTCAAGGACAAGAAAGATGACCTGAAGGCCGCTTTTGAAGCGTTCGACCAGGAAGGCAACAAGATTGTCACCAAAGGGGAATTCAGACGTGTGATTGAGGGGTTTCTTGTTCCGCTAACCGAGTCTCAGTTTGAGGGACTGTTGGCAAAGGTATGTAAAGATTACGATAAAACCGCCTCCGGTGCACTTATTTTGTTATATTGTACTACTACTAAGACAATGATTTTACATATTAAATGTTTATTTGTTCTCTAAACTGTTTTAAAATCAATAAAAATGTAACCAGCTTGAAATAAGAGCGAACAGAACAATTCCCTACATGGAGTTTCTTGGAAAATATTGCAAGGTCTCATCTGCCATGAACAGGTATGTCATTGTAAAATGAATCATTTTCATTCTTATACTTAAGAACTAAATCATGTATTAAGATGGCAGGTCTATGTGAAGAATTTTGGCAATATATTTCTTTACAGAATTCCATACATGAGTACATGTTACAGAAACTTGTCGCTTGGAGATCTGCAGTGCCATTTGAAAGAGAAGGTGTCGCATACGTTTATTTTATAACTATTAACGGTCAGTTTACTTTAGTGCCCATGGTCACTTTGCCATGTTTTCATCATCTCAGATTGGTGGCAATTTGAAAAACATCACCAGGGCTTTTCGTCTGTTTGACTACAACTGTGATGGGCAGATACAGCAGCATGAGCTACGTAAAGTGTTAGAGGGTTACTGCTTTCCCATGAGTCAACAGGAATTCCACAGGTTCATATACTTCATTTATGTAGTCTTGATCTTTCATTTGTAAGGCTATTACTAATTCTATTCTTTGAATGTTTAGTGGAACTATATTAAAATTGTGTATTTATTTAAATTGTTAAAAATCAGAATGCTTTATAAAATGTCGCATTTTCCCAAAATCATAAACGTTTCTCTTTCCTTTAGATTATGGTCATACTACAGCCCCAATAATGCTGACACAATATCTTACAAGGAGTTTCTTGAAAAGCTTGGTGTTGATTGTGAAAACTATACAAAGATTGCTCCAGATTCTATAAAACTGGGTATGGCTATGCAGCTTGCTTCTTCTAATGCATTTGTTTGTTCTGTATATTCTCTGGGAATCAAACCTACAGCCTTTACATTATTAAAATGGGACATTAATGATAAGGATTGGTACTCACTAACTTTTGGCTTATCATAATGGTTATATTAGTAAAAAAATCTTCATTCCTTTGCAGCACTGAACTGGGATGCTGTCAGTCTGGCCACAAGACCAAAGAGTAAAACTAGTTTAAGACCATTTTCAGGCAAGCCCAAAGACACCTTGGATGAAATTCAGACCAAGTTTTTGAGCAAAGTAAGTGTGAAGATTTTTTTGCAGAATGTATTTGTTTTACCTTACTTATACAGTAAAGCATCTCATTAAAGTCAGTATTATTTATTCTGATCGGAATTTTACAGATGAAGAAAAATCACAACCTTGTTGAAAAAGCTTTGCAAGCGTTTGACCTCACAGACAGTGGGCTTGTATCTCTCGAGGATCTCAGGTCTATCTTCAGTAATTTTTTCTTCCCTATGGATGACAGCACATTCAGTGGTTTATTGAACAGGTACTGAGATCAAAACAAGTTATGTAAGTACCTACTTGAATGATGTTTTCAGATTCACCTGGTGGTAATTTATCTTCACAGATTTGGCGTGAGCACCACAGAACCTCTGAAATGGAGAAGGTTTCTTGGGTTGTTCAAAGATGACAAGCAAACTATAGCAACACAGTAAGTCAGCCATCCATAAAGTTTTAGTTTGTTTTCTATGAATCAAGCTGTATAACATAATGCTTTAATATGCACGTGTCCTGTGTTGTATTTTGCTGTAATTATGTAAGTAATTGTGTGTGTCAGGAAAGATTCTACTGCAGAAACTGTAAATGTGCACAGCGTTGAAGCCATTTTACCAAGACTGCATCAACAAATACTTGATAAGGAGCTCTGTTTGATGGAAACATTTCTGAATGTTGATAAAGTAAGTCTCACCTAATCCCCATATACTGTACATTTGAAATGAAGATTATGAAAAAACTGTACAATTGTTTGTTTGTTTTTGTTCCTAATTTTTTAGAACAGAACTGGTTTCATCAGTAGGGACGAACTCCGTTGGGCTTTGGAGAACATCAGCATCAATGTCACAGATGACCAATTTCAAGTTCTTGCTGACCACATGGATGCAGAACATGTGGATGTTATCAATTACCAGCAATTCCTGGACTTCCTACATCAACAAAGACCAAACATGGTAAAACCTGAATTGCTTAACTAGGTTTTGTTCACCTAATCACAATTTTACTAAACCAACATTCTGTGTAAAGAAACATTGTTTATTATTTACATTACCTGCTAGTGGAATGAAAACTGTGTTATTTGGTAATTCCAGCATACAACGAAACCCAATGAAAAGAGCTCAGCGCCAATAAACACTTCCACACCAACACAGAATACAGTAAGTAACCTGAATAGTTATGGTAAATAGGAAAAAGCTCTACCTGTATATGACTTTTTTATGTTGAACACAAAAGAAGATGTTTTGAGAAATGTCTCAATAGTTTTGTGTCCGTACAATGGAATTCAATAGGGGCCAATGTTGTTTGGTTACTGACATTCTTTCAAATATCTTCTTTTGTGTTCTGCACAATAAAAAGGTAATACAGGTTTGGAATGACTGTCAATGAATAAATGGTTAATAAAAAAATTATATATATTTTTAATTTTGAACTAGATTACGTTTACTATACTAGTAGTTATAATATGTCAATGGTCTTGTCTGCTTCTAAAGGTAGAAGAAATTCTTAAGGAGAAGCTTGCTGAGAATTGTAACATGCTGATCGAATCTATCGCCATCGTGACCCAAAACCAAAGTGACATCATCCCTCCAGAAGAGTTGAGGAGACTGATCCAAGAATATGGAGTACCGCTCTCTGAACATCACTTCAGGAGGTGAGTTTCCTTTCTCTTGCCTCAGTGAAGCCTCGGGAA
This sequence comes from Triplophysa dalaica, assembly GCF_015846415.1. Classification (NCBI taxonomy): domain Eukaryota; kingdom Metazoa; phylum Chordata; class Actinopteri; order Cypriniformes; family Nemacheilidae; genus Triplophysa; species Triplophysa dalaica. The sequence continues at coordinate 7,368,840 of NC_079565.1, read as the reverse complement.
TCTAATACTGACTAACTTTTTCATGTTTGCTCTCAAAGGCTCTGTGAACCATGTTTGGAGGCTGGAGGTGTGAACTACAAGTTGTTCTTAAAGAATTTAGGTATTCCAGAATGTAGAGCAGACAGCATCAACATGAGTCTCTGTAAAGTTGAAAGGTTTGTAAATAATATAAAAAACAAAAAGGCTTCTTACACTTACACTTGTCATTTATTAAAATCATATTTTTGTTTGGATGATGAAATTATGTCCTACACGATACATGATTTTGGGTATACAGTGAAAACCAGGCGCACAAGGCTCAAATCTTCAACATGAAAACACAAGCAGTCCAGGACGTTGTTTTGAGAAAACTCAAAGACAGGCTTCAGAGACGAGGATTGACCCTTCAGGACTGTCTGATGTCCACCAGGAAAAACTCAGCTGCAGTGCTCTCTCTCAGAGATTTCTGTAAAGTAGGTTCTCACTACTAAATTCGAAATGTTTTTTGTTAATTTATCTCTTTTACAAGATATTTTACATGATTTTAGATTCTGGACGACTGTGGAATCTTCTTGGAAGGGCCTCAGTTTCAGATGCTCATCGAGTCTCTAGGTTTTAACTGTGGACAGATTTCTGTGGCTGATTTTGTGACCAGCTATGAAGGTCAGATATTTTCTTCAGAACACTAAATCTGTTGTCTGAAAATGAACCTTGCCACAAGCTGGAAACACATGATGTATCTGGATTCTCTTCGACACAGAAACAACATCAGACAAAAATGAGGAACCTGATAGACAGATAGAAGTTGAAGAAGTTACCAACATTTTATCTGCTGAGGATTGCTTCAGTCAACTTAATAAGAAGATCAAGGAATACCATGGGGTATGAAAAACAACAGAGCACTTTTGAAGTGACCACCAAAAATATTTGGAAACTTAAAGGGATCTTTCACCCAAAAATGAAAATTCTGTCATCATTTACTCACCTTCGAGTTGTTCCAAATATGTATACATTTCCTGTTCTGATGAACACAGAGAAAGATATTTGGAAGAATGCTTATAACCAAACAGATCTTGCCCCCCATTGACTACCATAGTAGGAACAATTACTTTTTCCTTTTTTTGTTCTGTTGAACACAAAAGAAGACATTTTGAAGAATGTATGACTGCAAACAGTATTTTTCATACTATGGGAGTCAATGGGGGGCAAAATCTGTCTGGCTACAAGCATTCTTTCAAATATCTTTCTCTGTGTTCATCAGAACAAAGAAATACAGATTTGGAATTGGAGCAACTCGAAGGTGAGTATATGATGACAGAATTTACATTTTTGGGTGAAGTATCCCTTTAAAGGAATGATTTACCCCAAAATAAAAATGCAATCATCGGTTATTCATCCTCATGTCGTTCAAAACCTGTATATACTCTTTCTCCTTTAGAACACAAAAGAAGATGTTTTAAGAAATGTGGTTTTGTGTGCCTAAAATGGAAGTGAATTGAAATCAATTTTGTTTGGTTACCAACATTCTTCAAAATATCTTCTTTTGTGTTTTGCGGAACATATTTTCCTTTCCGGTGAACTACCATTTTAAACTGCACTTTAAAATGTGAGAATGTCATGTTTTTGGAAAGCAAAAATTAAACAAAATGATTCCTTCAAACACATTTTTTGTTCAAATGAACATCACTGTGATTGTTGTACTAACAGCATCACAAAACAAAAATGCAAAAATAATGTTGGTTTTTCAAACACTTTTATTTTTCAAACACTGGGATTCAGGATGTTCTGACTGCTTTTCGTCTTATGGATAACAACCGTGATGGCGTAGTGAATCGGAATGACTTCAGGGCTCTGTTTGACAGCTTGATGTTTGTGACCAAACAAAGTGAGTATCAGAGATTGCTCGACCTGTTAGGCCTTACACCAGGCGCCACCCTTAACTACGCCGAGTTCTGCGACAAAGTCCAGTCTGGTGGAAAGATGAGACTACATCAACACAACATCTTGTAAGAATGAACTTCCTCTAGTTTTTTATGTAAAAACCAAAGTTCAGCACTTTGATGACCAATTTATGGATTTTCAGGCGCGATGGGTGGCTTGGAAATGCATGTGACCAAGTACACGACCACCTTGCAGCCATTGCACATAAAGGATCTGTAGAGTTCTTAAAGGTAATTATCATTCACTCCTGCTCTCTCAAAAAAATGGAAGTCAATCTAACCACATACAATCATATCTTCAGCTCTTTAGTCATCCGGGTGAAGACGGTGAAAGACTCACGACCAGGAATGATCTGAAACAACTTCTTTTTAAATACTGTTTACCCATCACACCAGATGAGTTTGATAAACTATGGAGCAGGTAACGTCTCTCTCAAGCATGTCTGAAAACTAAAATACATTTACTAGATGATGCAGAATAACACTAGAAACCACACTACAGGTATGATGAAGAGGGAAAAGGCTTTCTTACTCAAGAAGAGTTTCTAAGAAAGCTCAAAGTCAAACCAGAGGAAGATTGTCAGTCAGACACACATGAACAGTCCACAAATAAGGTAGTTTCCATGACAACACCTGACCCAGAAGTCAACCTGCAGAACCTCAGGTGAGACCTTGATGTGTCTTGTGAGATTACTTTGATTTACTTACAACTTTTGTACATTGAATCATTTATGTTATAGGAAGAGTTCATTCAAAATGAATATTCTGTCCTTTACTCACTCTCAATCTGTATAATGTATTTATTCTGATGAACACAGAGAAAGATATTTGGAAGAATGCTAACCAAACAATTCTTGGTCACCATTTACAACCATAGAAAAAAATTGCTTTATAAATATCTTTGTTCTGTTGAACACAAAAGATGATATTTAGAAAGCAAACGTTCGACTACCATTGTAATGTTTTCTACTATGGTTGTCAATGGTGGCCAAGAACTGTTTGGTTACTTTCAAAAATCTTTCTTATATATGTAACATAATAAGATTGTTACTGTTTTTGTAGGAAGTGGATCAGAAGTGACTTGGAGAAAGTTAGTGATAGCCTTGTGGTTCTGGATAAAAACAGGGATGGTCATGTGACCATAAGGGACCTGCTGTCACTACTACAGAGACATGGTTTTCAGCTAAAGGAAACAGAGCTCAAAGATCTACTGAACCTGTAATCCCACCCGATACAAATACATCCTTACTAAACATAGCTTCTCATGAAGTGACTTTTTAACAATTTTTCTCTCTCTTCCCCATTTTCTCTTCAATTCTTCAGTCTTGGGTTTGACGTCCATCACAAGACGCTGCCGTATCTTGATTTTCTGAAGCGTGTCACTGGATTTCCATTCTCCAATGAGACAGAAGATCAGTTTTTTCCAGAAAGAGTGGAGAATGTAGAGGAGCTAAGCCCAGAAAAAACCATACAGCGAGTTAAAGAGGTGGTAACTGCTTCATCAGACATTCTTTACAAGGTAAAAAACACATTCTTTAATACATAATTGCTGTTGGGCAGAAAACATGTCTCCGTAGTTTTCCATTCCATTCCATTTTCTACCGCTTATCCGAACTACCTCAGGTCACGGGGAGCCTGCGCCTATCTCAGAAGTCATCGGGCATCAAGGCAGGATACACCCTGGATGGAGTGCCAACCCATCGCAGGGCACACACACTCACTCATTCACTCACGCACTCACACCCTACGGACAATTTTTCCAGAGATGCCAATCAACCTACCATGCATGTCTTTGGACCAGGGGAGGACACCGGAGTACCCGGAGGAAACCCCCGAGGAACGGGGAGAACATGCAAACTCCACACACACACAAGTCGGAAGCGGGAATCGAACCCCCAACCCTGGAGGTGTGAGGCGAACGTGCTAACCACAAAGCCACCGTGCCCCCCGTCTCCGTAGTTTATTCATTTTTATTTTTGTCATAAGTCATCATTACTATTGGTCACCATTCATGTTTTTCTGTGGTTCTTGGAAATATTTAAGCAATGAAATGTATTAAACAAGCTTTTCAACATGGACAATACAGTGTTTAATTATAAAAAAGTATTTCAATTTCTGAAAAATGTTTTAGTTAGCACGTTCGCCTCACACCTCCAGGGTTGGGGGTTCGATTCCCGCTTCCGACTTGTGTGTGTGTGTGTGGAGTTTGCATGTTCTCCCCGTGCCTCGGGGGTTTCCTCCGGGTACTCCGGTTTCCTCCCCTGGTCCAAAGACATGCATGGTAGGTTGATTGGCATCTCTGGAAAAATTGTCCGTAGGGTGTGAGTGCGTGAGTGAATGAGTGAGTGTGTGTGCCCTGCGATGGGTTGGCACTCCATCCAGGGTGTATCCTGCCTTGATGCCCGATGACTCCTGAGATAGGCGCAGGCTCCCCGTGACCCGAGGTAGTTCGGATAAGCGGTAGAAAAATGGAAAAATGTTTTACTCCAAAAATAATCTGTTAAAATAGGGCACAATATACTCTATTAATATGAAGGAATTTTCTATATTCATTTTTACAGTTGTTTTACCTGTATTTTACATTTTGCACTGCATTAAATTGCATTCAAGCATTAATGGAAATGTCCGTAAAATAAAGGAAAATGTACTGGTAATTTTCTGCCAGTTCTTTATCCGATTTTTCCGTAGCTCTTGATAAAATGTTGTTAAAATAAGTTGTAATAACTAAATAAATCATGTATTGCTTTGAAAAAAGCAGCATCACACATTTTTAAATTCATCTTTTCTTTTGCTTTTGTAGGCTTTCGCTGCTTTTGATAAAACTAGAGATGGTATGCTTCCTCAAGTCGAGTTTCGGCAAGTGTTGAATCATTTCTGCGTGCGTCTCTCGGATATGCAGTTCCGAAAGTTACTGTGCAAACTGGGTTTGAGTGAAGGGGAGGAGATTTTGGTTGACTGGAGAGAATTTCTGGAAGTCTTTAACCTCCATAAACAAGAGGTCAGAAACACTGCTCAACACAGAAACATTTGCTTTATTCAGACTAGTTTGTTGGACGCTTTCAAACCTGAAATGACTCATTTCTGACAGACAGCAGATGAATGGCTCAAGAAAATCCAGAAGATGCGATTTCCGAATCAGACCCGCCCATTACTGATCAACGACGTTTTGAGGAGAATACAAGAGGTTGTGTCGGCCCGTCTCCAAACCATCACGGGGGAGATGATGGACCTCGACTACGCCAATATAAACACAATCTCAAAAAAGGACTTTAAGAGCATTTGTGATCACCACTTCATGAGGCTAACAGACGATCAGGTAATTCTATGTGAGTCAACTCAAACTGTGTGTCTTTAATCCAACATGGTCTCAAATGTGTTCAAATTGTTTCAGTTTCAAAACCTATGGAAAGTGCTACCAGTTAACAACTTTGGAAATCTGGAATATCGAGAATTCCTGAAGAAGTTCAGTGGAGAACAAAAACACATTGAAAAAGCTGGTAGATCTTTACCAGGTTCTGCAAGACCATCGCTGGATAGATCAGCATCCCTCCGACGGCCCAAGACAGCACCCTCCGCATTCCGATACTCTTCAGTATGCATCACTTCATTTGAAAATGTTGTTTTGTCTTTGTCGAGGGAGTATTGTTACTAGTATCTCACCCCTGGTTTTTAGTCACCAGGCCCAGTGAAGCTTAGTAGGCCCTCCACGTCAAACAGAAGACAGACGCCAATGCTGAACTGTGAAGATGTAGAGATGAAGCTGCGCCCCAGAATCCAAGAATGTTGGAGGCACATCCAGAGGAGGTGCAGGGAAGCGGACACCGAGAGGACTGGGGAGATAGATGCGGGGACCTTCTTGGGTACATCTTTGTGGCCAAAAAAGGCGAAAGACCTTTCTTCATAAAATGTAAAAATGTGCATTATAGCTTCAAAGTTAAATAGTTTGCTCTAATGTGAATTATTTAGAGATACTCCAGAGCCTTCGCATTGAGCTGAGTCCAACTGAGTTTGAGCAGCTGGCTGTCAAATATGACATCAAAAACACTGGACGTCTCTCGTATCCTGACTTCCTGCGGCACTTTGTGCTCATGTTCGGTCATCAGGTCAACCCTTCAACCTATAGACTCAAACTGCAGCTACCCAGGACACCGGTAAGCTTACACACTGGATGATTTTTAAGAATTTTCTCACATTATCTCTCTCTAATTCGATGTTATTCATCAGATGAGCCCTGGACCACTAAGTGGCCAGTGTGCTGAAGCCATGCTGAGAATTTCTAAGCCCGTACAGCTATTCTGGAGGCAGATGAGGCAAAAATTCATCGCCTTTGACAGAGACCGCACTGGAAAGATCTCTCTTCAAGACTTCAGGAAGGTAAAATGTGCCTGTTTGTTTTAATATTACACTTCAGGTTTATGACCTGACATTAATCTTGCAATGTTGTTGGATTTCAGGTTCTGAGACAGTTCAGCGTGAATCTGTCTGAGGAAGAGTTTTTTCATTTGACATCTTTTTTCGACAAGAATATCACAGGGAAGATTTCCTACAATGATTTTCTACGCATTTTCCTAAAATAAGTCAATACATTTCGTGGGTGTGGTGTTATGAAACTGTCACAAATGTTCGTATCAGTAAAAAACTCGTAGGCCTGGTTTCACAGACACATCTTATCTTAAGATAGGACTCTTTCTTAGTTAAATAAAGATATTTATGTCGCTTTTACAAAAATGCCTTAGAAGAATACATTACAGGTGTGGATCTTGAGACAAAAAAATGGCACTGATATATTTTAAGATATTTCAGGGCAAGTTTAGTTATATTCGACTAAGATAGGTCAAACATTCATTTTAGTCTGGGACTAGCCTTAAACCTTGTCTGTTAAACCGGGCCATAAAGTTTTTTTAGATTCATGATTTCTTTTGTTTTTATTTATCTGCTTTTGAATGCATTAACTATAAAAACAAATAAGATACTGTAACAATGTAACAAAACATAAAAACATATTTTCCAACAATAAATTGATGAGAGTCATCTCCAAAGTTTCATTTTTTTATGAATTATTAAATGGGATAGGTAAGAAACATTTTTAAGAAAACGTTTAGTCTGTTATAATGTTTTAAAATCACCCTTCACCTGGAATGTCATGTTGTTTTCCTCTTGTGTTTTTGTAGAACTTGACCCTTCTGTAGTACTTGACCCTTGTTGTTACGACACTATGTGTAAACTTGGTTTCGCAATAGTGTTGGCAGAGACTGATCGTCTCCTTGCACTCTGTAACATGAGAGGTTTAGTGTTGAAAAACATGCGAGTGTCTTCTACAGAATGGAATATTTCATTTGCCGGCTGTGGATTTCTCATGGCGTACTACTGTGGAGTCTATACCTGTTTGTTTGAACGTGCCCCGTCTCTTCTCGACGGGGTGAAAAAGATTTGTGGGGCGTCATCTGGTGCTCTCATGGGTGCAATAGTAGCATGTAAAATGTCTCCAGGTATGTTTGCTTTTGTGGTTAACTTTATTTATTTTTGTCATATTGTAGGTTACCATTGTGTTACAAACAAAAATACTTTTTTGCCTTGACAACGTTTTAAACAAAACAGTCCAGAAAGACATGCATTTTTGTGTAGTGACCTCAAATCCAGTAAAAGACAATTATGTCAAAAAGTTAAATACATTATTAAGCCTTCTTTAGTCCCTTTTGGTGAATATTACAGTGATATTAATAGTTCTATAGCTCCATTTTGTAGCCAAATGCTGTCAAAATTTGCTGGAAATGTCCCGAGAAGCTCGGAAAGGCACTCTGGGTGCAGTCCATCCCTCCTTTAACCTGCTGAACATAGTACGAACCTTCCTGATCCGAGACCTTCCCGACAACGCCCATCTACTCGCCACCGGACGACTGTGTGTGTCCCTCACACGCGTGTCAAATGGGACAAATATGTTGGTTTCTGAGTTTGACAGCAAAGAAGATCTCATTCAGGTGAACTCAACACACCTGCCGTCTGGAATGTGACGCATGTCAACTTTGTGTAACTGTACTTATCTGAAAAGTGTATCAGTTCACATTAATGATTCACACCTTGATATTCATGTGCAGGCTCTTGTTTGTAGCTGTTTTTATCCACTGTATTGTGGTGTGGTACCTCCAAGCTATCATGGAATCGTACGTAGCCAAAACAACTTTTGTGACCCATGCTACAAATTCAATTTGTGGTTCATTTTTAATGCAATTGTTTCAGTTTTGATTATGTTTTGCCGTCTGCTTTCAGAGGTATGTCGATGGAGCATTAAGTGACAACATGCCTTACTCAAATCTGAGCAACACCATCACAGTCTCACCTTTCTCGGGAGAGAGTCACATCTCTCCATACGGCGTCCCCTTTAACTTCCATGAAATACATTACAATAATGTCAGCATTCACATCAACTTTATTAATGCATACCGGGTGGTCATTGCATTCTTCCCTCCAGGACCAGAGGTGACTTTTTGGAGAAAATTATGACTGATTTTACACATAGCATATGTTACAAAAATATAAAGTTGTTTATTTTTCCTTTTCTTTGCCTTTAAGGTCATGGCTGAGATGTGTCAGAATGGATATAAGGATGCTTTCCTATTTTTGATGGGAAATGGTGAGTAACCAGGAATAAGCTGCTATTTGCAGAGGTGGACGGTACTTTAATATTTTAAGAGTATGTTAAGGAATGATATATGCTTCATAATGGATTGAAATAAAACACCAGACAAAATGTACTTGAGTAGATTAAAAAGCCCAAAAATGATAATTCAATCATTTACTCACACTCACATTGCTACAAACCCATATAAATGTCTTTGTTCTGCTGAACACAAAGGAATATATTTGAAAGAATGTCAGTAACCAAAAAGATCTCATCCCATATTTACTTCTATAGTAGGGAAAATAAATACAATGGGAGTCAATGAGGATGAGATCTGTTTGGTTCCTGACATTGCTTTAGTTTAGATCTAATACTACCTTGTTTACCAGAATTCCTGGAGTTCCATTCACCCAGATGTGAGTTAAACCTCACTAATAAATGGGATAATTTTCCATCATCAAGTAAATACATTAAGGGAAACAAGACAACAGATGTGACTGAAGATTCTAAAAATATCCTACCAGAATCGATCAATGAAGGTAAGGCAACTGATCGCTCACCATTATTAACCATTATCTGAAAATCTGGAACATGTGAAAATGATTTTTTTAATATTGTCAAGTATTTCATGAGGCATACATGAAGGAATATGAAACGAGAGGTTCTTTCTCAGTGAAGTTGGACTCTTTTATAATGTGGTGCATTTTGCCGGTGGAGACGGTTTACATCATTCTGTTGAGGTACATCTTCCTATAATGAAACTTTAGATTCTAGAAGTATAAATGCAATAACATTTGCTGATTTTGTGCTGTTTGGTGCTCACATTCAGATTTATTGACTGGTCACCTCAGGTACGGTCCAATATGATGAGCATATGCAAGATGACAACTGAGAGGATCAGAATGGTGTGGAGAAGAACTTTCTCAAGAACTTAAATTTATTTTAAATTTGGAGTCTCAAAGGTGTGATCGTTTTAAAAAGGTGTATTCCACACGTCATTTATAAGAAAAGATGTCTCCAGTTCTTCAAGGCTTTTATCTTCAGACACGACTGACTGACCAGCACCAACTCATGATCATTTTTTTCTGATAGACTGTATACCAAGATTTGTCTGGAATAAAAAGCTCTATGCTCTTTAAAACTTAATTCAGAATGTAATAAAAAAACATTCTCTCAAAATCCATTATGACCAAATTTGAAATATTTCCAGATGTACTGTACAAGATATATTCTTATAATTATATTACTTTATAATTCTGAACTATAACAGACAAATATGCACAAGTAGACATCGGGATAATTGTGTTTTAATGAACAAAAAAGATAATCATGTTTACAACGGGTTAAAAAATAGCAACATGTAGGAGCATTTGGATAAATACTTAATCTATGGCATGTTCAAGAGCAGCCCAGCCATGTTCACTTGTATAAACGGTCACAAAGTGTCGTGACTTACAGTACTGCGGAAGGTGAAGACTTCACATTTTAAACATTGACAGCATGCATCCTTATAAGAACACATGTAAAGAAAATGTTTAATGTACAATTATCACTAATTGTAACATTGTGTTGTTTTTCATTCATGCCAGAATCTTCCAACATATAAAAAATGTATCTTGACACAAATAACAAAACGATACAATTTTATGTTTCGTGTTGCTGGATTGGTATTATAGTGTAAATGGTGTTTAAACAAATTCCGGGTTTAAAACTATCGTGTAGTTATATTTCAAATATATCTACACATGCAAACAACATAGAATGTTTCATCTAAAAACACCAAATGAAATGAACTCGCCTTATGAGCAAATCAAGTATCAGTCCCTGATATCACATGAAATTCAATAAAACCAGTGCTCTAAACCACTGTACACTAAACTACTCAAAGTAACAATAACTCTAAACCACAGGTGTCTAATTCTGCTCCTGTCCTGTTCCACTCCGAATCAAACACACCCACCCATCATTTTCAAGTAAACCTGAAGACATTGATTAACCAGTTTAGGTGTCTTGAACTCAACAGTTGCCCTAGGAGCAAAATCGGACACTGTTTCACTTAACCATTAATGTAAAAGATGAGTAAATACTCCAATTCCATAGAAATTGCTACTTCCTAAAAGATCTAATTGAAATTCATTGCAAAAACGTTTTTAAGAGTCTCTTCTTAGATAGATATCCAAGATCATGAAGGCATCCAAATAAAGCTTAGCAGCCATTGGACTCTCCTTGTGCAAGTTAGGTCACTTTGCATCATACCACGATTCCTCACATCATTCTTTAAATCCAGTCCACATAGCCAATGTGACATATCACGCCGATATAAGATTGTGTAATTGAAAAGTAACAGACTGTCTCAGTGAAGCAAAGGAGATGGAAACCAGTGCACATTAAGACTCCTGTCGTAGGTTCTTAGAAGAACTGACAGGAGGCACGGCGTCTGTGGAAGAGCGTGGGAAGTCTTCCAACAGGCTTCACATGAAGTCCCTCGTAATGGTCCGTCCTCATACACCCCAGGTTTGGGCTTGAGAGGAACCGCCGATGTCTGGAATCTGATCAGCGAAGGATTGATTCATCCACTGACCATCTTGAACTTGGTCGGCTGGGTTTGGATTCGTAGGTGCCTTCTCGGCTGCTTCTCCTGAAGGATGAACACAAAAAAGTTAAAATTTCACTCTTAAAAACATTAAGGGATCATATCGCGCGAAAACCATGTTTTCTGTGTCTTTGGTGTCTTATAAGTTGCCCATGCATGTATTAGAAAAATTGAAGTGAAGGATCAAAAGATGCGTTCTATCTAAAAGCAAATGATCACCTAGACTTGCCTGAAATGGTAACCACACCCCCACAAATCTACATCAGTTCGTGGAATGATTTGACTAAGACCGCCCAAATGTATACGCAAGTAAGTATGGTGTACCTGCCAGCAAAATTGCTTTGGAACATGATGTTCCACATATGGTAAAAGGGGTCACATTTACGTCACACGCTTGCAGTATTCAACCAATCACCACACACTGGTTAACTAGCCAACCATAGCACACCTCGCTTTTCAGAGCGATGAGCTTTGAAAAAAGTCTGCGCGTTTCAGAGAGACGGGGAAAAGAGGAGATGCAAACATGCACGGTATGTGGAAAATAAAGCGTTTTTGAACCTTAAATTGTGTATACACATTGCATTACATCTTAAATAAACGATACTATTCGTTTTAGCCGAGTCAAATCACCCCTTTAACTTTACATAAATCCTAAAAGCTACCAACCTGTTTCCTCAGATGCAAAGTTGCAAAATCCATTGCTTTGACCCATATCAGGGGCAGTTTCTCCATAAGCTCCCCCAAATGCCGTCTCATAACCAGGATCATACTGCTCTTCTTTGATAGCCATTCTCTTAGCATCCTCTGTAAGATAGAAAAAATGGTGCTGATGAATATACAGCATAACAGGTCCATTATTTTGTTTATGATAAAAAAAATTCACTTATAGATGAATGAAATGAAACATACCTTTGGCCATGCCGAGATTGAAGCTATAATCCACTTCCTCAATTTCCTTAGTCTTGATCACACCCTTCAGCTGGTCCCGGAGTTCTCTTAGCTTGATGTAAAAGTGCACTTTGTCCTGAGCTCGTGGGAACTGGGCACAGCGAGCGCTGGAAGAGGGCATCAGGTACAACGCCTAAACAAAAGCAAAAATTTACTGTGATGTTCTATGAGGAGTTCAGTCATACCTTGACCAATATCTTGAGGTTTAATGATGATGGTTCTTTACCGTGTCACAGTCTGGGATCTTATGAGGCTGTAGTCCAAATTCAAGCTTTTTGGGTTTTTTACCAAACATCTCTCTACAGAACATTTCATAAATACCTGAAACAAAATTCTCCTTTAAATGCAGGTCTATTACATATTTATAATTCATTATGTGCATCTGATCTAAGCCCAATGGGCTAGTTGCACAAGATGGTGCCTGTGAGTTTTCTCACCGCCATGGTCGGCAGACTAGTACGGCCGAATAACACTATCGAGTTGTTCCGGCTTCAGAGGATCCGTCATATGGCTGATATATTACAGTCTTCTTTTTATCTAAAAACTCCTATGCAGAGTTATACGACCGGAACTAAGTCTGCCAACCTTTGCGTCCCAAAAACTCACCGGCACAGTCTTGTGCTCCTGCGAAATTGATTTATTAATTATATATGGTGGGCATATACTCACATTTCCCATTAAAAACTGCTATGAGTGGCGTGAATTTCATGATTTTTTCTACTAGGATTTTTCCACCCTCTCGAAGCTCCTTACTACAGAAAAAACAGGTTAGAGGAACATCACATCAGTATCCTTCTAGCCCTGAATGAAAGCAAAGCTGTCATCTCTGATACCTTGAGAGATCTTTGCTTCCTGGTGTCGCTCTTGCCACCATATTTGTGAAGCCAATGCCATATTTCTCAGGCAAAGTATCGTCATCCATGTGATTCAACAGCTTCTCTGTGAATCCAGACAGGAAAAGGCACTTCCCTGAAACATACATTTGCAGATTTTCAACAATTAGTTATGTTCTAATGTACACATACAGTATATCCACATTAAGGATACAATGAACTCCAGTGTACTTACAAAAATGATTTCCTGGTCCAGGGAACCATCTTCCAATGAATGCCGCCATCAACCCCGGATTAATTCCAATCTGGATCATTAAAATGAATAGAAACGCATCATTTAAATCTCTTCCTGCATACACTCGACATAAAACATTTTAATTCTAAAAGTTTTTCCAGACAGAAATCATGTAAACTCACAATGACATAGTCCAGGTTGGGGATAAGTATGTCTGGCAGAGTCTTTTTCATGACCTCCTCTTCCGACATGCCTTTAAAGCGATCCACTTTCCTCCTTACTTTCTTGAAGGTTTCGTCAATTTTCTCCTGTCCTTCAGCAGGTGGGGCCTCCTTATCCTCCTTTGCTTTCTTGGGTTTAGGTCCAGGTTTGGCTCTGGGGGCTTTGGGGGCTTTGGGTTCTTTTGGTTCTTTGTTTGCTGGTCTTCCTCGCTTGCCTTTAGCGGGTGCTATGGAGAGGGGAAACACTTCTATTTAGTATAAATCACATCACAAGGGTTTCGAGTCATCACGTATTCGATTGAATGACACAAAGATCTGCTTTCTTAAATACAAATGGACACACTACCTTTCTGTGGTGCACCAGGCTCTTGCTGGGCAGCATCTTCTGGGTGTAAAGGCATCTGCTGCATGACCCCCTCTTCTCTGGGTCCCCCCATCATATAAGGTGCATTGCCATTAGCCATGTGTGGATACTGTGCCTGAAGGGTCTGTAGGTGCTGCTGAGCTGACTGAACCCTGTTTCAAAAATAAAAAAGGGCCAACTTATGTAAAAAAGGCACAATACTAGTTAAAGGTGTAGTTCAAACAAATCTGAAAATGTTCTCATAATTTACTCCCCCATGACATTCCTGATGAACTTTTATCCTTCTTCAGTAAATGATATTTTGAGCTCATTTAGTTATTGGTAAGCAACACACAGAACAGTGTGGTAGGTTTAAACATAGTGGCATGTGGATAAAAGTCAAATCTCATTGGTTCTTACGTGATTTATGACAAAACACATAAGATCTAGAATCTAGTCTCAAAATAAGCTAAAAAAGATCAGAAATGTACATTTTCTCACTAAATTCTTTAGCCTCAGCGATATTAAACAACTGAAGTCATTTGGATTACATAAATGATGGATGTGCTTTTTGGAGCTTTGCCATGTTGACCCCCATATAAGGGGTCAAAACAGCATTTTAAATTAAAATGATTTGTTTGTGTCCAACTAAAATTGTATAAAAAAACAAAAGGGTGAGTAAATTATATTTATAAGGTCTATTCATGATTTTTTTATATTCGGGTGAGCTTTTTCTCTGACCTATAATAATATGCTAATATATTCAACTGACATGATTTTCATAAAAAACCCTAGGAGACATTGTTTAGTTGGGTCAGTTGCAAGTCATTATAATAAACCTGGAAAATAATTTTGCTGCAAATAATTGAGTTAATTGCAGAAGAACATCAGGTGCACTGAAAAGAATAACACACCTCGCAACACAGGACAATTTCCTTATAATAAAGCATGAGCAGTCATTGTGGTTACGGTTGTCGTTGTGCAAGCAGATACAGACTGGTTAGTAGCATTCAATATCAAACGAAAATGCTGAATATTATAAAATCAGTGGGATCGTATTGGCGCCAATTGATGACAAATATGGGACACTCACCATTGTTGGAGATATTCCGAAGGGGCATTGGGCAAAGATCCATACAGCCTTTCATCCATCTTTACGGGATTTAAATAAATCAATATTTGTCTTTATTCAAGAGCAATTTCAGTGGTATTTTCACAAGGGAATGTTTATAACCAGCCTTTCTGCATAGGTGGCACTTTTATGGCACCCTATTCGATTTTCGGCAAGTCACAGTTAACTATTCTAAACATATTAATTGTACCTTTTAATGAATCCCAAAACGTACACAATACAATAATACACGTTTAAGCAGGAACAGAAAAGACGAGTTTAATATGTCGGGTTAACTAACTAGATTCTCCACGTAGTCAACCAGCACAAACCTCCAATAATAATGCTAATGCTATTTTAACACCAGCAATAGTTAACAATGCAAGTATATATAGATCTAAACCTACATTTAGCAATTACATATCAATCTATAATTATAAATGCAGGTAAACTGCAAAGATCCCTTATTTTTTGTAAACAAAAGAAATGTTAAACTGTTAGCATGGTCGGCGAACACTGGCCTGGTGTAATTCATTGAGTACAATGAATGATGGTCGCTAGCTAACTAGGCAGCACGCTTTCTGTCGATATAAAAAGCGTTTTAAGAGAATGTATTTCAAATTAAACTATGCTTGATTAAATATATACGTACCGTAGTTATACGATTAAAACGATAGTCCACTTAAATGTTGATTTTCTCGTTTTACGAACAAACCCGGTGAAAGCAACAAAGACAAGACCATAAGCGAGAAATCAATTTGACAGTGGGCTGTACCAAAGCACTGATGCTGGGGTACGACCTGGCAAAGTATGTATAGTTCTGCCATTATTTGTAATACAAGTGTGAGAATACCGGGAAATATGCAGTATGTAGTTTATATGTATAATGTACTTTATGCATTTCCTTTTATACGTTTTTATTCGTCTTTAGAGAGAAATACAGAACTGGACACCCCCCCCGAAATATGTATATAAATGCGCTGTCCCTAATGACGTTTAAAAGTCTCAAGGAAAGCCTCCCATTGGCTGCAGATGAATTCTACACCGAATGTCAAAATAAAGCTCGTCTTTTTTTAACGCTGTTCTCCTTGCGTCATAGATAACCTAACATTTCACTTCTTCGAGGTTTACAACCATAATAATCGTGTCAGATACAGATTCGACTGAATAATTTCAATTCTATGAAGTAGTTATTAAAGTAAAAATTATTCCATAACCAAAAATGCCCGTAGTTTTACCATAGTAATAATAATATAGTAATTATGGCATTTTGCTGCTACATAAATTTGTACACTTTATGCATTATAAATGTGCATACCAATGAAAAAATAATGTGTACTCCTTTTCATTTTTTTATTAATGGAAAACGTCCCATTAGTAATACGCATAAATCCAAATAAAAAAAATGTAAACTTTAAAAACAGACTTACAGAATGACACACATAATATAGAATGCATTGTCACAGCAATGAAAATGCTAAATTGTTATTATGATGTAACAAGGTATAAATGGTACCAAATTGAATTATTACACACAACAAGTCATGCACATTCATTACGTGCACTTCTAAAAAGTCTATGAAATATTTTACAGTTGAGGTAAACCAAGTCATCCGTTTTACAAAAAAGCACCTTGTAGGGCTGTAGGTCTAATGTAGGACTGAGCATGCCATCAGCAATACTACTTTATAACCATGCATTGAGGGCATACACCTATAAAAGTCTACAACCTTCTATAATAGAACAGTGGTTTGCGGATTTGTTGCACTTAAAGTCTCTATTTGTACATATCAGTGTCAAATATATGCATAGAGCAATATATTTGCAAACAAAAAGTCACTAAACCTTTTTATAAAGTTTCAGAGGCACGAAATGAAATGTCTCAATGTTCAGAGAATTTATATTTAAGTTCAGTTACGCTTTGTAAAAAAGCTTTGTTTACAAAACACACAAAATTAAAGTCACATAGATGGACATTAAATAACCCATTATGACAACACTTAAAAACAAAACATAAAAAAGAATGTCCTTGTTGGTCCTTCTCAGTACATGTGGTACAGACAATAACAT
This sequence comes from Triplophysa dalaica, assembly GCF_015846415.1. Taxonomy (NCBI): domain Eukaryota; kingdom Metazoa; phylum Chordata; class Actinopteri; order Cypriniformes; family Nemacheilidae; genus Triplophysa; species Triplophysa dalaica. The sequence goes on along the minus strand of NC_079565.1, from coordinate 7,351,948 downwards.
GGCATAATTATTTCTCTGATAACCTCTTCTCAGGTTGTTTCATTGTTGCTGTTACATCTGATGTCTGGAATCTGGTCCGCAAACGGCTGCATCGTCCACCGGTTGTCTGTTACGTGATCTACAGATTTATATTCATTATAACTAGACAAATTATTATATGAAACATAATTTAAACTGACGTACAAAATCAATTATAGAATTATAAATACAGGTAAACTGCAAAGATCCTTAATTTTTGTAAACAAAATAAATGTTCAACTGTAAGCATGGTCGGCGAACGCTAGACTGGTGTAATTCATTGTGTACAATGAATTGAGAATTCATTGAGTACAGCTACCTGTTCCATTAGAATGAACACCGAATGCTGGCTGTGGTTCCGCCCAAGACCCATGACCACAGGTCTCCTCATATCCAGGGTCATGCTGTTCCTCTTTGATTGCCACTTTTTTGGCATCCTCTGAATAACCACAAAAATACTTTGCTTTACACGATATGATTAAAAGAACACTTATTTTAAATACAAAATATTTATATACTTTACCTTTGGCCAGAGTCAGATCAAACGAGTATTTTGTCTCTTCGATCTCCTGAGTAGGTTGCACTCCCTTCAGCTGATCCCTGAGTTCTTTTAGCTTAATGTAGAAGTGCACCTTGTCCTGAGCACGAGGGAACTGAGCACAACGTGGACTTGACGATGGCATCAGATAACAAACCTGGTCAACACAACATCGTTTTACATTAATATGCATCTTTCACAAGAAATGCTCAGACCCTATCCAATATGGTATTAAGAAACTCTTACCGTATCTGTGTCTGGCACTTTGTAAGGTTGCAAGCCAAATTCTAGGTTCTTGGCTTTCACTCCCAAAATCTCCTTGCTAAATATTTCGTAAATACCTGAAAAATAAAAAAGGAATAAAATGTGTGACAGATAAAGGAATACAAAGTAAACAGTCAAATTACCTTTTCCATTGAAGACGGCGATTAAAGGCCTGTACATCTGGAGCTTCTCCAAAAGTTGGTGACCACCTTCACGGATCTCTTTACTGCAAGAAATTTAAGGTTTTAGGCATACATTGTTGTAGGATAACATGTTCCAAAAAATGCTCAATATTCATTTTCATCATTGCGTGGCACAGCATGCCTGTTAAACCTACTTTGAAAGGTCTTTACTCCCAGGCGTAGTCCTTTCCACCATATTGGTGAAACCAATGCTATACTTTTCAGGTAGCGTCTGATCGTGCATGTGGTTTAGCTGTTCATCAGTCAACCCAGAGAGAAACAAGCACTTCCCTATAAAACAATCACATAAACATAGATTACATTTTAAACACTGGCATAAATATATATACTTTACAAAGAATAAGATCAGGTTAATAAAACATACAAAAATGGTTCCCAGGATTTGGATAATGCCTTCCTTTGTAGGCTGACAAGAGTCCTGGATTGATTCCAATCTATTAAAATATAGCAAAATATGACAAACATACGTACAACTAAAAGTCAATATGTAAATTGTATTAATGTATAGATCATAAACAGAAACTCACAATAAGCATTTCAAGATTATGGGTAATGATATCTGGTAGTTTTTTGGCCATGACTTCCTCTACTGACATTCCGTTGAATCTGTCTAATGTCTCTTTGCTTTTTTTGGAGAGTCCTCAGCCTGTGCCTGCTCTTTTATTTCACTTTTTAGGGGGCGCCCCCGTTTCTTGCCTTTTGCAGGTGTCAGCGGAGGATCTAAAAAACAAGCGTGTACAGTCATACAGTTGGACGGTATACGGCAGAAATATCCACATTTTTGTTGCATGCACTGCCTGGACATACCTGGTGGCGGGATAGGCAATTGTTGGGGTTGTTGTTGATCCATATAGAGATTTTGATGTACTGCTAAATTGGTCATGACTTTGTCCTCCATTGGTCCCTCGATATTAACCATCTGGTTAAATTGTGGCACCTGCTCAGGATGAAACTGCTGATGATTTGTCTGGTACCTGAATAAACATCATAAAGAAAAAGAGAAAAGCACTATGAAAATCTGGATAACCAAGACCAGAGTCTCTGCCTCCGCTATGTATGAAATATTTCATCTGATGCACCCTTTGAAAAACAGAAATATACACCAAAAAATAATATATATATAAATAAATAATATAACAAAATAAATGCATTTAATAAGCTAAAGGTTTTGTGGGATCTTTTGGGGCTGGGTAAACTCACCAGTACTGGAGATAATCCATAGGGGCCGTCAGAGATGAATACTGCCTATCTTCCATCTTAATTGGTGTTCTTACTTTAATAGATTAATATTCATGTTTTTGTTACTGATATACCAGCTGTTAAACCACACCTCCCCTTTGTTTAACCGGTTCTGTTGCGCCCGTCTTATTACGATTTGGCTCCTCGATTCAACGTTAAAATATATTATATATTTAAATGCATTTTCAGTAGAAACATAAGGTTTCAAAGACAATGCCAAAAGTGCCCATGCAGCTCGCTCATTGCACTCATTAAAAGAGCTGTGTGGATCATTGACCCCCATTCACAAATAAAATTAGCGCGTTTCGCTACATACAGACGTGTTACTATTTAAAAGGCTTGTAAATCTTACCTGCCATATATATTATTCGGAGCTTATAGATTTCATAGTAGTATTTAATAGGAAAAAAGCTGTACTAAAAGATACTACCCATGATGTATGAAGCTAGTGTAAAATGTCAACAAAGCTACAGAGAAAATTCAAAAGAAAAGTCCACGTAAGATTTCATGCTATTGAAATATTAGAACAAAAAAAAGGTTCCACGTTTTTGTGATTCAAATCGTTATACTCTCCATGTATAGCATAAAACAACTATGTTTTTTCACTTTTCTAACATTAACAAAATAATCAAATCTAAGCACCACTTTAATGTGCTTTTATACTATAAGGCAACGGATTCGTAATGGCACGCTTCACATGTTTAGACCGTACCATTATATACAGAGGACGAGATCGTAACACATTTATAACACGTTTGTATATTTAAAGCATTTGGTGGTTTGTGTAGTTTTATCAGTGATCAAAACCTTTGTAAAAGTATAATATCAAGCATTAATTAATTAAGAGTTCTTTCCTCATTTGTTTAGCCAAGCTTTTAGACCAGTTCTCCCTGTGTGTTATTCATATAATTCGAGCTGTCTGAACATGTGAATCAGACATGTAACAAGAACCCTTGGCTTTACTGCTTATAACAACGGTGTTAAACTATTTCGACTGTACACATTTGCGAATGTGAGTATTCCTTATTTAGTTTATTCTATAGAATTTTGCGTGTGTAATAGTTTTAATTTAGAGCCCGCAAATTATCAATTGTTGCTACTTTTCTAGGAAACTAGCACACTGACCTTCTAGCAGAACTCACCTTCATTTTTGGATAAACAAAATAATTATATAAAAGTGTTATATATGTAGGTAACAGGGACTGTATGTTTACCTGGACCACCATCTTTCAATAGGTGCAAAGTCAGTGACCATCTGTAACCCACACAGACTTTAAAGATGCCAGCAGGCGTATCCTGGCCAAGATATCTAAGGATGCTTACTGCCAGCATGTTGTCAATGTTTGCAGGAGCACAGGTCGTTCATCAGTATTACCTTCCTGATTTGGTTAGTGTCATATTTTGTGCATTTTCATTTGTTATAGGTATTGCTGATATAAAAAGGACTGTGTAGACCTTATCTTGTAAATAACATTGTATTTACTGTGGAAATAATCAACATAGCTAAAGAAAACATGTTGTGTATTAATAAATGTACTTTTTCTTGAATTATAGACAATTCCAGACGTCCCACCAAAACCTGGGGAACTGAGAACAGAGCTTTTTGGCTTAAAAGAAAGACAAACAGACTCGGAGAAACAATGACACATTTATTTGCTTTGTAATTACTGTACATATGCACATAATGTTGGAAAGACTCCTGAGTAAGATGAGACAAAAATCTTATTTTATTCTGTGAATAAAGTTAATTGTACTTACACTTTGTCTACTTTGTTATATAAAGTTCCAAATGTTATGTTAAATAATTAAAGTGAAAAGAAACAGTCCTTTCTGTTGAAAATGTATTTTGTTAAATGTGCATTATTATAATGAGATACTTTTGCCATTTGTGGCAGTAACAGTGCTGTGGTAACTGAATTTAGCATAAAAAAATTATAAGAATAATGTAAAACATTTTATGCAGAATTACACACGGCTAATATGTTTACATAGGACTTTTATTATGAAAGTGCGTTTGTTTACGTGAAAACGGAAGTATGCAAATTTGAGAAGCTGTTTTGTCAAGCCATGTACAGCTAAACGCTCTCGCCTGTCATTCAGAAGGCAGCACTACAACACCGGGAAGAAACATGCCGACCTTCTCTCTGCCCCTTTCTAATCTGCTCAGAAATAAGGACAGTTTAAAGACTCTTATCACACACTTTAAGAACTTGCACACTAAACGCGCGAAATGTTTGGTCGACAACAGATCGTGGATGTTGGGATCTCGGAATCGAAAATGTGGTCCAGTGTCCCAGAGAGAGATCCCAGTGGGACAAGTGACAGTAGCGAACATGTGCACCAACTCCTCCAGTGATGACAAGATCAGATGGCTCTGGTCTGTTTACAATGAAACGAAAAAGCAAACGCAAGGTTAGTTCTCATACATGTCATATGACGTCAAATTTGCCCTGGTCATCTGTTACAAGTGACCACAAGGCTGTTGAAATTGTATGCATATGCATGTCACTACATAATAAAATGTGCTAGACTTGATCATTCGTCATGTTCATTTTTCAGGTCACTTTACCGTTTAAAGTGTCAAGGTTTCGGGTCATATACTCATACGATTATAATACATCAATGTAGTTGATAAATACGGTGGAATATGAAACAAAGTTATCAATATTCACACTCAAAGATTTAGATTAAATCTTCACAGCCTTTACATTATATTTCTAATATGAATGGTCAATTATGTATTAACACAACTATGTTTATTCCTTAGATTTAATACCAGTGATATCAAACAACTTTGTAAATCCAGACACCATCTTTGCCAATAATGAGATGAGCCTGCAGGACATTGAGATCTACGGCTTTGATTATGACTACACTCTGGCTTTCTACTCCAGTCATCTCCACACCCTCATTTTCAACATCGCCCGGGACATCCTCATTGAGGAGCACAGGGTAAGTGACCCAACAGTTCATTTGTGCTGTAAATTATATTCAATACAAACAATCTATTCAAATAAATTGCTTCTGCAACAATATCATATCATGCCCTGTTCTCATATCAGTATCCAGAGGGATTGAGGAAATATGAATACATCCCTAATTTTGTGATCCGTGGTCTGCACTATGACGTTCAAAAGGTATGTATCCATTTCCTATTGCTCATGCCATTGTTGTTAAAGTTTTGTGTGATCGTTCTCGTTGATCATTTGAAATCCAGGCCTTACTGATGAAGATTGATGCCTTTCATTATATCCAACTGGGTACAGTATACAGGTAGCGTGCATACTGTAATGCATATTAGTAAAATATATAACCTACTACAGTAATATAATGTGTTTTTACTAGGGCTGTCAAAAGATTAATCGCGATTAATCGCATCCAGAATAAAAGTTTGTGTTTACATAATATATGTCTATGTACTGTGCATATTCATTTTGTATTTATAAATACAAACACATACACATGTAAACATATTTAGGAAATATTTACATGTATTTATTTATATTTACCAACAATTGAAATTATATATAAATGTTAAATCATTTTTAGATTTTTCTTAAATATATGCATGGACGTGTATGTGTTAATAAATACAAAATTAATATGCACAGTACAGAGACATATATTATGTAAACACAAACTTTAATTATGGATGCGATTAATCCTGATTAATCCTTTGACAGCCCTAGTTTTTACTCAATGTCATGTAAATGTTTATGTAGGGGTCTTAATCCTGTGCCGGATAAGGAGGTCAGTGCTATGTACGAAGGTTCCCATGTACCCCTCGAAATCATGAGTGACTTTTATGGCAAGGTCTGTAGGTTTCCTCTACAATTTTTTACAATTGACTTGTTTGCAAAAAGCGAAAATGATGTCCTGACGTGGCTTTTTCCTATACAGAGCTCTCATGGTCAAACAATGAAGCAGTTCATGGATATCTTCTCCCTTCCAGAAATGACGCTTCTCTCCTGCGTGAATGACTATTTTATGAAGCACAATATTGACTACGAGCCCGTTCATCTTTATAAGGATGTCAAGGTATATTTGCAAGATTGATATGTTGTTCATGTATTACTCTTAGGACTCTTTACTTTTGTAGTCTTTTACAAATTAGTAATTAGTAAAAAGTAATAAGTAGGCAAATTGGTGCGAAAACACATTTTCTGTGACCAGTATACATTTTAAGGAGGTGAATCACTGTCCTATCCAGGGTACTACAGATGTTAGAACCCACTAGATCCCTCCTCAGCTCATTCTGAGGTTTGGATAAAAATAGATTTAGCATGTTGCTATTTAGGTTTGGTGTGAACACATGGACAGCAGCAGTCTAATTTAAGACCGAATGCACCATCTGTGTCTCATGCATGGATAGAAGTAACGTTTTAGATAATGCAGATATATCGTATCGGGTCTGCAGATCTGGGAAAAAGCTGTTTTTGCATACATTTGTGAGCATTATTATAAAATAACAAGTCTCAAAGGATTCCATGTATTATTCCTACAAAGATGTCTTTCCCTTGATGAAATTAATGAGATGTTTCACAGAAAGTGGCAGGCAGCACATCAGGCCTTTGTGTGTCTCAAAGCGGGACATTGACGTGCATCCTTTGCTTTGATATTCTGCGTCTGGTTTGTTTCTCTGCTCCCAGGAAGCCATAGGAGACGTTCACGTCAGAGGGATTATGTACCGTGCAGTAGAAGCTGATATTGGTATTCTTTATTTGTATCTGCATGTATGAGCAATATTATATAATAGTGTTTTCTATTGTTATCGCAGAATTTTGTTATATAGCAAATCCATCCACTAAAAGACATTTCCTTCTTAATACAGATAAATACATATGTTACGGTGAACAGACACATGCTGTTTTACGGAAGCTCTCCAGAAATGGAAAGAAGATGTTTTTGATCACCAACAGCCCTTTTGATTTCGTGTAAGATTGTCTACATTCCAGATACACCGTTTTTTATGCCTTTACATTTTACATTTACATTTATGCATATGGCAGACGCTTTTAGCGACTTACATTGCATTATCCTATACATTTATACATACGTATGTGTAATCCCCTGGGATCGAACCCACAACCTTGCGCACTTACCACTGAGCTACAGTAAAGCAATGCCTTGTCATTTGTTTAAAACATCTTTTGATTCTTTATTGTAGAGATCGTGGCATGAACTACATCGTTGGAAAAGACTGGCGGGACCTGTTTGATGTCATCATAGTGCAGGCCGACAAGCCAGGCTTTTTCAACGACAGGAGAAAGTAAGTTCCAAGACTCTAAAATGCTTCTGGCTCTTGTTAATCAGTCTAGATCAACGTTACTCTGATATTATTACACCCCCTCTCAGACATTTCTCTACAAATCATGACGTGAAGTATTTAAGCCAAATGAACATCATGCTTTATGTGTTTTTCTGTTTTTTAAAGACCGTTCAGACGAGTCACAGACAAAGGCGTTTTGTTATGGGACAGGATTCACCACCTTGAGAAAGGGCAGATCTATAAACAGGTAATCTTACATGCCACCGTGTTTAGCTGCCAGCTCATTTTGTTCAATATAAAAGATTGTGGAATGTCATCTGTTCACTATCTGTTTCCAGGGAAACTTGTATGAGTTTTTGAGGCTTACAGGCTGGAGGGGCTCCAAGGTTTTGTACTTTGGAGATCACATTTACAGTGACCTTGCGGTGAGGATTTTTTTTGATACATGTTCACAAACATCTACATGTTCTGCTTAGGAAGCAAATCTTAATTAAAAAAATATATATATCCTATAAACTTCCAAGGGGGGCTCAAGATGGCTTGATCCAACCCAACAGTTCTTAAAATTGTTTAGAATAAAACAAAACAAGCAAAAAAATAAGCTAAAACAACTAAATATTAAATATTTTTATAATCGATATACATCTGTCTAGTTTGCCAAGTTCTATGATATTTTATTGGGTAGAAATTGGGTCTTGAAATATATTGTTGTGGACAATGGGGAGGGGCTTAAAGTTGTAAAGGGTAAAGGTTGAGAACCACTGCCCTCTACTGTACATCACATAAGATGACTAGCCCTTTAAAAGTGTTGGGTAATGAACATGACATGAAGATATCTTTGTCTATAGGACCTCACCCTGAAACACGGTTGGAGAACAGGAGCCATCATTCCTGAGCTAAGGAAGGAGATTAAAATAATGAACGCTGAGGAATACGTTCATACCATGACCTGGCTGCAGGCGCTGACCGGACTGTTGGAACAAATGCAGGTTAGACCACCAGGATGTATAAGTAACATATTTCCAGATTATTCTGTGTGTTTTTCTATGAAAACAAGACTGATCGGAAATCAAAAGGGCAATGCATACAGTACCAAGAAGTTGTTGGTCACATTAGCAAAAAGGAAAGTCAAAACAGGAAATATTCTGATGAATGATTATGGATACCAGGCACATAACGGGCAGGAAAGATCCGTTCTGATTCAGTTGACTTGCATAACACTTTCTTTTAACCCTTGTGGTGTGTTCATGTTGTTACTCAGCCAATGTTCGCAGGTCTTGTGGACCCACAACATTATTTGTTTTCAATCAATACAGACCTAAAAATATGCATAAGTATGGTACAGATGTTTACCTTATTCCGATTACAAGTATATATTGTCACTGTATGTTATTTACCTAAGAAATGATAATATAATGTAATTGCTCATCTTTATGATATTGGTGGAAAACTAGTTTATGCTAAATGAATATAAATGCCTAAAGGTTAAAAAATAACGCTTTTATTTCAGTAAACATTGAAAATTAGTTCTACAAAGCCGAACACTGCATAATGGTTAAGTTGACTTTAGAGTAAATATCTGACTCATTTATGTTCAGTGGTAGGATGTATTTGAGCTTGTTTTTCTCACGATCATAACAGATGTCCACTTTAATACACAAAGCATGACCTGTAATAAGGTCTAAGTATCAACAGTATGAGCGCACGTGTCCAGACTGTCCTGCTTTTGGCTGAGGCTGTTTTTGTCTTGATCTGGCAGGTGCACAGAGACTCTGAGTCACAAACGGTGATTCAGCAGTGGATCGATGAAAGGGAAGATATGAGGTAAATAATCTTGCATTAATCTTTAGATTCATGCTGGCTTTTAAGGACCTTTGTCTGGCATTTTAAAAACTGTAGATATAAAAAACAGGTATAGTTTTTCTCTTAGTTTATCTCTTTGTAGATAATAATTGCATTTCATTTCTCCGAAACCCAGATGTGGAAGGGGTGTTTTATTTATTCAAGGTTTCAAGCTGTAACGACATTGAACAACTTGTTTTGAATAGGTTGCGGACCAAAGACATCTTCAATGCCCAATTCGGGAGTCTTTTTCGTACATACCACAACCCGACCTACTTTTCGCGTCGCCTCTCACGATTCGCCGATATCTACATGGCGTCTCTCAGCTGTCTGCTGAACTACGACCTACAGCACACCTTCTATCCCAGACGCACCCCCCTACAGCACGAATCTCCTATCTGGCCTGAGCAGAACAGCGCTGGAGCCATGAACATCCCCTTTCAGAGCCACGGGATAAAAACTTGATCAGAGTAGGATGTACGAGACGGTGTGCTATAAATTTTATTAGACATCAAACTGAAAAGAGGTTAAGAGTGAAATGCTTCAGCTGGTTGTGGTATTGTGAGTTAAGTGTTCCTCCATAAGTGTGGTCTGACAATAATGTCTACAGACATTTTATCCAAAAATTTAAATTCTGTTATCTACTCACCCTTATTTCGCTCCCCATCTGCTATTTTTCTTTCCGTAGATCCCCAAAAAGTATATTTTATTTTTTATAATATGAGAAAGTAATAAGATAAAACAATATCTAAAAGCCAATAATGGTGATTATGACAGATTTTAGATTTTGGGATAAACTGTCAATTTAAGAATAAATGTTTTGATAGTCCCACACTATTTAAGAAATTCCATCTACGAATGACTTGTTGTCTCTGCATGTCAAGCTGGGGTAGGAGAAACTTTAAACTGTCAATACCTTATTTTTGTATTTAAAGTTTAATAAAATGCATGTAAAGTAGTTGGGATAAACTGACTACAGGTGTATATGGCCAAGTATTTTAGTTGGAAATTGTATATGTTGTTTTAAGAGTTGTGCCTCATAATGTCGGTGAGGTTCATTTGTAGAGGTCATTATTTTTGGAGTTGAGAGTTTACCTTTGTGAATGGCCTTCAAAGTCCACCTTCATTACGTCCAGAGATGTTTAAATTTATTTTGAAGTCAACGCCTGAGTTTATTCTTGTCCTTTCTAGTTAGAAGTCATCGACAAATGCAAACCGGACAAGTGGATTCTAATAAATGTTGTTCTTTAATAACAAAGGGGAAGGTTGAACTGAATAGAAGACACTATATATTGAATGAAGGGTTACAGAACAAATCGGTGTTTGACGTTTTAAAAGCCTTACATATTTTCTATGTATGATTATAATATTACATGTTTTTATCAAAGCTGAAGACATTCTGTGACACTTTAGATATAATTTAAAGATCTATCCATTGCTGTAGAAGATTCCTAATGTATATGCGAAGGCATGTATTGTGTATTTTTTACATGATGGCTTGTAGGGCATTGTGCAGTTATGTTGTCATGTGTACATTCAAGCAAGCATTGAACAGCTTATGCTTTGTTGCAACTTTGAGAACGCAGTTTTTTAAAACAATTTATTTACTTCCAATTTATCTAAAATTACCGCCTTTGTTTCTGTGATTCTAAATGAAGTACTTACTGGAAATTTTTTGACATATTTGCCTTTAAAAAAGCATTGTCCATGCTGTTTTCTGTATTGTTTATGCTAACTCTTATGTGAAGTGTATTGTATTTGTGATATTTATTACAAATACAACCAAACTTATTTGTCTGTGTTTTACTTTGTTTGTAATGCACCATACCAAACGCATATAATTACTCAATATATAATTGGGTTGGGATCAAAATCCTACCGGATATATCTTTTTTTATCTTTTTTCAAGGCAGATTTTCTTAACATGATTATGCATTTGATGCCTAAGAGTAATTTCACAAATGGCTTGTAAATAAGATGAAGAAATGGGTGAGCAGGTGCTTCACATTACACCAAAGCATTTTACTGGCATGAAGAAATAAAATCTGGTATTAAATGTACCCAATATCTAATACCTTAATTTAAAGCCCATAATATGACAGACCGAGCATCTTAAAACCCACTGCTGCTGTCTGACTCTCCAGTCTTCAGTTTCTATCATGGACAGCGTCACTCCGGCTGACAACGTTACGTCAATGACGCTACAGCCTACCATTTTCCCGCGTGTGGGCTACAGCATACTTTCGTACCTCATGTTTATAAACACATTGCTTTCTGTGTTTAATAATTCATTGGTGATCACCGTAATGCTTAAAAATGTTCATTTTCTCAATGCGATGAACGTTTTTATTCTCAGCCTCGCATTCTCTGATCTTATGATCGCCGCGTGCGGCTCTGCGATCGTCACCGTCACAAATTATGAAGGATGGTTCTTTTTAGGGGAGGCGTTCTGTGTATTTCAGGGTTTTGCTGTGAACTATTTTGGTGAGTACAACTTTTTTTGGTCAAGTTTAGTGTAACTATTGTTTAAAGACAACCTTACAGTCAAACGTTTTAAACTTGTACGACTTTCCTCTTAAGCGGTTCTCTTAAAGGGACAGTTCACCCATAATGAAAATCCTTATCATTTATTCACCCTCATGTCATTCCAAACCTGTATGACTTTCTTTCTTCTGCAGAACACAAAAGAAGATATTTTGAAGAATGTTTGTTACCAAACAACTCCCCTCCCCGACTCCCCTTCAATTGTAGAGACATCTCAAAATGTTTTCTTTTGTTTTCTAGGTGTGGTGTCTCTATGCACTATCACATTACTTGCGTACGAGCGTTACAATGCTGTCTGCAAGCCCATGGCGGGCTACAAGCTGAATATTCGTCGGAGCTGCATGGGACTGCTGTTTGTCTGGCTTTATTGCCTCTTCTGGGCCGCCGTCCCACTGCTGGGCTGGAGCTCGTATGGGCCGGAAGGCGTCCAGACGTCCTGCTCCTTACATTGGGGGGAGAGGTCCTGGAATAATTACAGCTACCTCATCTTCTACATGCTTCTATGCTTCATCCTACCCACAGTTATCATCATATACTGCTACACCAATGTCCTTATCTCCTTGAAGAAGGTAGGGGACTGTTCTGTGTTGACTTGAGCATTAATATTTTGTTAGTTTGTTTCACTGAAGTCAAATTGAAGTCAAAATATAGTAGCAGCTTGTCTCTTCGTCCCTTAGATAAACAAAAACATCGAGCTTCAAGGTGGGAAGAACTGTGAGGACGACAACGAACATGCATCCCGAATGGTTTTGGCTATGATCATCGCCTTCTTCATCTGCTGGGTGCCTTACACTGTCATCTCTGTGGTTGTAGTTGTGGATCCAGAAATTTACATCCCACCTCTGGTGGCCACCATGCCTATGTATTTTGCCAAGACCAGTCCTGTCTACAATCCTATTATCTACTTTCTGACCAACAAACGGGTGTGTACTGTTTATTTTGCCTTTTTAAAGTAATTATAGCACTTACGATATTTGATGTTTATCATCGTTCAGTTCCGGGAGTCCTCTCTGGAAATCCTGTCCTGTGGTCGATATATTCCCCGTGGCACTACAGATGGTCTAAACATGTGCTCATCTCAGAGGAGCTGTCCAACAAGCGCAAGCAGCAAGATAAAACCAGTCTAATCTGAGGTCTGTCAAATTCTTTCAACTTTTATTCATCATCATGTCATTCCAAACCTGTATGACATTTTCCTGCTGAAAAATAAAGATATTTTGAAGAAGGCTCATAACCAAAGAACATCGACCACCATTAACTTCCTTGGACACAAAACCACAGAGACATTTCTCAAAATATCTTGAGTGATATAGAAGTTTTGAATGACATATGGGTGAATAAATTATTGTTATTTTATTTTTGTGTGAGCGTATTATATATTTTATTTTAAGCCAGTGCATGTGTATGGTTTTACATTACGGGCAGTTTGGTCAAATTTCAGTTGTTTATAACAAAAAAATCTTAATCCCAACTATAGATACAAAATGCATGAATATTTTAATATTATCAGCTGAAAAGATTTTCTATGTGTACTATTTTTATTCAGCAGCAGCGACAACATAAACAAATGTTATGTGGCCCAAATAATCTATAACTTGAGTAGTTTTAATATAATTTAATAAAATGAATATACAATACAATATTAATACAATTGTATAAATATAAATATATATTAAATATAACATAAATTGTTAAATTACAACCAAACACAGACCGGAAGTTAACTTTGCAGGCTCGTGCGTCCGATGAAACAAATAATGATCCATAGCATTGACTAAAAAGATCAGGGTCTCCTAAAGAGGTGTGAAGGTTTTAATCCTAGATTTAAAACTGTGAGAGACATATGACATCCGACATCTTTCCAAAATTAATCTTTAGGTTAATAATAATTAAGGTAATGAGGTTACTCGTCGCTATGACAACCAGAGTTTAAAAACAGCCGTAAAGATCGGTGCTTTTGCACAGTCTAAGCATACTAATTTTCGCAGAATTAGAAATTAGTTAGATTATTAAATAGAACAAGTGTCTAAAATATTGACTGTCAAAAGCCAACCCATACATCATCTTACTATCTCAAATAAACAATAAAATAACCTCGTGGCATTAATAAAGGGGACAAAATAATTGAAATCACACACCCCAGTACAGTTCATTTCTGGATATGACATCCAGGAAGCAGCAAATTGTCTGATAAAACACAAAAAATCCCCGGTGACCAGGAACCCTGCAGGGTGTTAATTGCAAAACGCAAACAACCGAGAGCCACAGTGATGTCACGAGGGTTAAAAAGGGGTTTATTACTTGATGCTCTCAAATATAGAGGACCAGCAATGGAGTGAGTTCACTTATGGATTCAAAAAAGACATGGATTTAATTCCCAGTTCTGTGTTACTCGATTGGAAATGAACAGTAATTTCACTGGATTTTGGGGACAAGTGAATAACGCATCTCAAGACACTTTAGAAGTTGCGTTTGCGTTTGCCAACTGTCTGGTTTTGCTTGTAACTCTGCACGTAGGAATTCTCGCGAACTTCTTTGTGACGTGGGCTGTGTACCGTCAAAAGTCGCTCCAGACGTCCAACAACGCGCTTCTGGTGAATCTGGCTGTTATTGACATCTTGCGATGCGCGGTTGACTGCCCGTTTCTCCTCGCAATCGTTTTGAGCGTTCGCAATGCAAGCGACTTGGGGATCGTTTTCTGCAGCGCGCAAATTGCGTCATTTTCTCTCATTTGTTGCGTGCAGTTGTTCACGTTGGCATGCATCAGCGCCGAGAGATATCAAGCCGTCGCGCATCCGTTCAGAAACGCCGAGCGTCGGAAACGGATAACGGTGTCTATTATGTTGACCTGGGTCGTTCCCGTCTCCATATCCGTCCTGTGCGTAATATTCGCCAAGGACTCGCCTGTGTACGTCAGGTGCAGGGGTTTGCGCGTGGAGACTTTGGACTCGTATGACACTTTTGGATTTTATATTTTAACTCCCGTCTGGTGCGTGTGTTTGACTGTCATCGTTGGGTTTTACGCGCGCATATTTCTTTTGGTGAGAGCGCACAGCAGGAAAATTTTTGACCAGGGGTCTTGTCCTCCTCCTGATAAGAAGGAAGATAAAACGAAACAGAAGGACGAAGAAACAAAGACAAATAGTAAGATCGAACAAGAAAAGCATGTAGATTTAAAGCCACATGAAAGGGAGCCTGAGATGAAGGCAGAACATTTCCACACAGGTTTCGCAAGAACCGAAACCTCGATCGACCCATCAGATATGAATAAACTTGATTGTGAGTTTGAAAAATCCAAAGAAACAAAAGTGACTTTTATTGATGAACTTCCCAACGAAGCATCTGAAATTATAGATCCAGAGGGTCTTGTGAACTTGCAAGAAAATGCTGCAGAAACATCTCCATCACCAACTAACGGAAAAGACGATACAGTAAGCTTCAAAAATGCCGATGGAGATGTTTCTGGAACATCCACAAATGAAGAAAGTGACATCAAATCAAAAAAACACAAAAACACAGCTGCAGAAACGTCATTATCAAATGCAGAAGGGGATGCAGATCCTGCTGGAAAAACTCCATCACCAACTCATGAAGAAGAGGGGGACACAGCAGATACACCTGAGCACCAAAACCCATCAATAGAATCTTCTCAATCATCACTAAATGAAGGTGCAGTGGATTCAAACGCTCCGCAGGAGACAGCGGAAACATCTCCAGCGTCAAATGCAGATGCCCAGATCGTGACAGCTCCACAACAGGAAGATATGGCGGGGGCCGTCTGCCTGATGCCATCCCCTGCTCAAAGGGAACGGGGGAACGCTAAGAAGGAGAGCAAGCTGGCCAAGCGCTCTGGATACATCATATTTACCTTCCTTATATTTTGGATCCCACTCATTGCGACGGTGGTCTTGAATCAGTTCTTCTACCAGAACAACAATCACACAGTGAGTCTCAGGGTATCATGTGCCCATGATGAACTGGTGTTTTTTCTAAAGGACATTTCTTATAGGGGCACTGCTGTTTATAGGCACAAGAATTCACACCTCTGTTAAATTTCAGAGGTTTATCGATTATAAAATTTACACCCAGGTTTTTACACTCTTGCATTTAATGTGTTTCAGGCGAAGGTTTCTCGACAGCTGGAAATATTAACCGTATCTGTGGTCTGCATGACATCCTTTACCAACCCAATCATCTACGCAGCGGTCAACCCTCAGTTTCGCACAGAGTTTTACAATCTGAAGACTAAATGGAAAGCATTTTTTACAAGTTCATAGAGGTTTTATAGTGTTGTGTATGATGTTTGATCCAACTATGCCACACACTTTTCAATCAAATTTGTTAATTGATTGATTGAATATTTTTGTAAGCTGTTCATTTTGGCACCCTGGACATTTTTTATGTATACTTTACAATATATGTTGTTGTTATTACCTGCTTTAGACTTTAGTTTGACAAATGTAATGAAACCGAAAACATTTAAATCATTGTATGACAATATGCACCTTCATCCTCTAAAAAACTCATTTCAATAATGTAAAAACAGTGCATTCTGGTGTTTGTTTTATATATATTCATTTCTATTTATGTATTGTGATATGTCCATACAGTACTGCTGTGGTTAACCAACCTCAACCTCAGGTTCTAACCTCTTTTTTTTACTTAGAGTAAGATAGAAAATAAAAAGAGCTGAAGATAGCAGTTATAGCATACAGCATATAATGCAAATTTAGATATAAGGTACCAGCGAAAACCCTAAAGTCCAAAATGCTAGAACTAATGTACTGTAACCCAATTGCTTTGTCTTTCTTGCTTCACCTGCCAAATTATAATTTGTAAAAAAAACAAGATTCATCCGAAATGCTTTTCTTACCGAGACATGCAGAAAATAGTCATGTTTAAATAGTTATATTTGCAATACAGTGCAACAAATTCTGTACACATACAGAGGCCCACATACATTCATTAAATAAAATAAACAGTGAGAAACATACAGACAATGCAATACTGTAGGTACAAATCTGATCACAATAAAAATTATTCATCTTCAAAATGGCATTTCTATGATGACCCTGATTGTATGATTTAAAATACATGAAGTAAAAGTAATGATAAACCATAAGTTAGAGACTAGAACTAAAACTGATTTTTTTTGCAAAATGACTAACGCCTTTCATAATAAAATACAGCTTTAACACATACAGCGTTTTTGTGGAGTCAAAAATACATAATTTATAGTGCATCTCATTTTCATGGTCTCCACCATTCCTTTGTACCTTAATTTATACTAAACATACAGTATTAAAGTGCTGAATTAGGTCCAGTCCTTGTTAAAAACATCTGTCATTGATGATCTCAAGGATGAATTGTTAATAAAGCAGTGTGACATTTATAGAGTACTGATAACACTTCAATCAATCATATTTGTTTTATACTAAAACTGAAAACATTAAATGCAGAAAAGTAAATGCTTGTTCCTCTCAGCATCCGGGAGGAGAGGGTGCAAAGAAATACATTGCAAGCAGGATAAGATACACCCCCACCAGAGCAGTACCTGGTTATACAACATATACAAAAGACAATTTTACAAACTTCAGTGAAATGAACTGAGCAGCCATATGGATTAATAAATAGCATTTCTTTACATTTTCAAAAGTTTCGCTTTTACCTTGAAAGTAATCAGATTTTCCATCCATAAAAATATAGTTGACAAGAAGGACGCTAAAGATGCTGGCCCACAGGTGCAGGTCACTGAAGAGGAGTACAAATCCAACATCCTGTTCCAGAAACAATAAACAAAGTACTGAAGAAATATTTTAGTATAAATAAATGCAAATATTTGATCAATCGCAATTTCAATGACTAAGAATTGGTTAATATCAATTATTAAATCAACTCACATAAAAAATGTTGAATAAAACCAAAAGGGGGATCTGAATCATACACACTTGCACGGCGATGCATCTTCCAACCTCGAAACTAGGAAATGAAAACATGTAGCACAAGTAAGGCCACATAGTGTGTCTACACATATAGTCCACACAAAACAAACAAGCAACCAGTTCAGAGAAGTGTAACAAACTTAAAGCATAGCAAACCAAAACAGAATCTAAACCTTCACTTTAATCTCTTAAATTGATTGGCTACAGATCTGAAAAGAAATCTGACCTTAAACTGATTTTATTCTGAAGAGCAAACTGGATTCCATTGACGATTTCTGGTATTTCGGGAACCATGGCTAAAATTGTCACACCTATGAAATACTGATATAAAGAGAAAAATCAGACTATGTCGAATTCATAATTTACTGTACTCCTGTGACTGTGTAAGGAGTGTAAACCTGAGATATAGAAGAGTAACTGAGGATTGGCTGAATGTGTTCTGTGGTCAGATCAGCACACGCAGACATCAGCGCTGTTGCGACAATCAGGATGAGTAGAGATCTCCAGCGGGACCAATGTACGGATGCTCCCAGGTGACCTGCTACACACACACACACACACACGTCAGGTGTTATATCATGGTGTGGACCTCCCACTGACTTCAGTTATTCTGAAATTACTGTAATGATTATCATAACTTGTATGCGTACAAGGCAGGCACATGTCTAGATGTTTATATTTTGAAAACTTAAGTGACGTGATGTTTGTATATGGATATAAGACATTCTGTCATCATTTACTACCAACCGAACCATTGCGGTGCACATTCACTTCTATTGTATTGACACAAATCCAATGGAAGTCAATGGGTACCACTGTTGTTCGGTTACTAACATTCTTCAAAATATCTTATTGTGTGATCTGCAGAAGAAAGCAAGTCATACAAGTTAGAAATGAATACATGAGGGTAAATAATGACAGAATTTTCATTTTTGAGTGAACTATCGCTTTAAAGGATTTTACATTTCTGCACATACCGAAACAAAAGATACTTTTGATTGTGTTTTTGTACAAATACACTAAAAAACTACTTGTTGTTCCTGTAGCTCAAATGGAACAGCATGAACTTAATCGCCAAGGAATGCGAACATTGGCAAAACATTAAGTTTTTTTGTATAAAAGGATTTTTAATACAGCATTTAACAAACTTACCAGTTCCATCACCAACTTGAATGTCATAAATGTGTGAATGAGTTTTAAGAGTGAAGATGAGGCCGATGATATAAGACACAGACAGGAGAACACACACTGTGTACACCAGAGGCCTGAAAACATACCAAAAATATTTATTAACAAACATACTAACATACTTTAAAATGGAATCTATTCATTTTTACATATGTTTACATTGAGTGAATGTTGCATATAAACAATAAAAGTACAAAATATTTTTAAGTATACCAAGTACTGTTTTGAAAAGTGCACTTGAATATCATTGTGTGTGTCATGCAATGACAATACAGAAATCTAATGTCCCATGAATACAGAAAAATGAAAAGAAAACTTAACTTACTCAATGTGACTGTGAAACAGACTGTAGTTATTTTCACTCTATTTTGAAAAAAACAACAAGTTGAAAATTTGTCACTTGAAATTGTTTTTTTTGTGTTGTAAGATTGTTTGAAATCTCACCAGATCATAGTGGCAGTGTCTGCATGTGAAGGATCCAGTGCTGTTGGTCCCTGTAGAGTTGGTACAGTCCTCACATACAAGATTCCCATAAGCTTTAGAGAAGAGAGTGGGAGCAAACACTCCTAGATACAGACCGCGGGTGAAATAAACAACTCTCAAGATGGAAAACTTGCACCACAATTAACAACCAGTACGCCACACCGTAATTGACATCTTACCCCCTATTGATATAAAGAGCAGAGAGGAGCTGACCCCTGCCGAGCGGCTGTTAAACCTCTGTTCACTGTGCTTGATGCCTCCGATTATCATACATATCCCCTGAGAAACAGAGAAATATAATGCACACTTTGCAGTCTTTGAAGTCATCTGCTAAAAGCATCATGGGTAACAGATCACATACTGGTATAAAAAGAATGCAGCCCAGCAGGGTCCCGGTAAGAGCCGCCTTCACCATCTCTTGCAGGCAGGTGTTTTTCTGGCGATGACCTCTGAGCAAGGCTGTGATGTAAAAGGTCAACTCTGTGATGGAGCCGAATGTTGCATTTACCACGGCCCCGACAGCAAAGTTACTCTGAGCGGATATACTGAGAATAGAGATCGTAAGAGTTGGATAGTGCATGAATTTGCATTCAATGTCATTTGTTGAAATGGTTTATGTGCTCACCTTGCAATGCCCATGCCAATGTAATAAGACAAAGGAATGATAGAGCTGATGGCTGTGGCAAACTTGAATTCAGAACTAGCAAATTGGTTTGTTTGGTCGACATAACCAATGACTAGAGACACTATAACTAATGGTAAGAGATCTGAAGTAGTGCCAGATAAGGAAATTATTATATTAATTAAAAAAATAAGTTTCTATAAGGTTGTACATAATGTAGACATCATATTGCAATAACTAACATGAATTAACAATAGAATAAAATTAATAATTTAATTTCAAATAATTAATATAATTTAAAATAAAATATTTAATTTAATTAAATACATTTGTATGTTTTTTTACGAGGATACTAACAGCAAAAACATTGATTCCATCCACTGTGTATTTATAGTAATAGAGGTTCACTGCGTGATAGCAGCACAGAATCACTTCTCTCTCCTGTTCCTGAACCTACAGTTCAATGAATATAAAACAACAATAATTTATCAATTTTATCAAGTGAAGTGAATCAAAGGTTTCCAAACACAGATACTATTTGACTGATCGATTTTTGGTTCTCTCACCTCTGTCGCTTTGCTGATATGAATGTATTCTGGGGGTGTGAAAAGGATGCTGTGTAATGTTTTGGCACTCATTTTGGCCACAGGGATGGTGAAAACCAGCAGCCAGGAGATCAAGCACACTAAAAAGTGTGTGAGGGCCAGGAAAGGGTAACCAACCAAGAGCCACACGTATGTGCTCACATGGCACTGAAATGAAAAGCAATCCATTGTTTGATTATAATTATTTAATTACTATTTAATTGAATTATTATTTAATTCATGGACAACATTAGAGCACAGTAGCTATACACATATTTCTTGGTGACTTATGGCCTCAAGTCTCTTATCAACTAAATGTATGCATTTGCTTTTTAATTTCCTTTGTTTACCATGTAAGCTTAAAACGAATGTATGTATAAAATATAAAAACTACAACAACTATATAAAAATGATAAAGTTTTAAGTATACACAAATACACTACATGTCTAAAGTAATTGGATTCCCCTTCTTTTGGTTTGTTATATTATTTACATTCATTAGAAATATCTAAATAAGGTAAACCTTATTTTATTAAAGAAGGCAACAACTGTTTATAAATTACATTAAATTATATTTGGTTGGAGTTTATTATGTATACAATTCATTTTGGGCAATGATAATTCATAAAATTGTACAATATGTCTTACCTATAAATATTATAGCTTTTATTTTATTTTCATATACAAAAGTAGCTTTTTATTTTTGTTTTCATGTTAATTTTAAGTATTAGCAGTTTTGGGGTACGCTTTTGTCATTTTATAATTTATTTGTTTATTTTTTATGTTGACTAAGTTTAATTATAAGTTTAATACATTTTTATTTTTGTTAATTATTATAATTTTTGTGCTTTGACCTTCTTTCAGTTTATTTCTGAGGCAACATTAAAATTTTTCCTTTAGTTATGCCTTTCTAATTTTTTTAGGTCAACATTTTATTTGATTTCAATAAAAAGGCATTTTAAATTACTAAACTAAATAACCGTGGTCTTACCCAATAGCGGTCATCTTGAGGACTTCCTGTTGTTTCTTCTATCGGATCCTCCACAGGTGTGGGCAGTAAAAGAGGAGAAGTCTTTCCATTCTCTTCTTCCTCTAGATATCCATCCTGGAATATCATTACACTGTACGTTGGCACTGAGAGGTTGATCTGAAAACAACAAAATTTTGTTCGACATCATTTTAAAGAGCTTCAAACCTCACACACAATCTGTCAAAAGGCCTTTTATGAAAGCAGCATTTGCCTCATTTTCATGGTGGCAGATGCGAGAATTTTCTAAACAGGAAAATAAAGGCCAGTTTAAAGATACAATGCGCATGAAGATCATAAGGACTGTGATGACAGCACTGTGAGGTCAAGCATAAAAATTGCATTTAGATACACAAAGAAATGCAACCTTTTCGATTGCTTTTCCAAACGGCCACAGAAAATAGCAGGACAACCTCCAGCAGAGTTTCGCTGAAAGAGAAATGCGACTTCTGTCATTGAGAGATGGCACAATATATTTTACGCCACTTTAAAAATGTCAGTGTTAGATCTAAACAAGCTTGTAGTGAATTTTTTGGCAAATTTGATCAATCTGTGTTTTCCATGCTTGTGAGATAAATACTATTCCTGACCAGTAGAGGTACAGAAACTAACCAGGAAAAACTTACCATAGGGGATTCCTATAACTGTGAGGAACATTAGGAGTCCAACAACAACATAAACCAGAGAGATCCACCAGCCAAACAGGAACACGTAGAATAAATTACCAGCAGTGAACAATGAACCCGCTTAAACCCAAGAAAAGAAAGAAACTAGAGATCAAACTACAATGAAGTGGAAACCAAGTACAGATGCATTTCTCTTGTTATTGTAATTTCCTTTTTGAGATAAAAGATTGCTTTGAGTTACATAGTCAATAATCAATATTTTGTATCTTTATAATTGTAATACAATAAAAATATTGATATCCATAAAAGTAATATAAAATATAATATCAAAGAGTCTGAGTTGGTGTGTACCTGTAATACAGGGAAAGAGAAACTTGATCTGACCTGAGATGGGTTTAATAACGTTCAGCTCAGAGTAAAGCTCCTTCACAACATCAGATCTGTCCTCAAACGGCCGCTCCGTCACATGACTTTTCCATTTCCTGAATCCAAACTAAACAAATACACAAGTGTACACACGTATTACAACAAACAGGATCTGGATGACGTGTATCTTCTAGGTCCCCCATTTACCTTATAATTATTTGCAAGCTTTTGGGCTTCTACTTCATTTTCTGCACTTATTGTGGTCTTGCATGGGTTCTCGTCGCATATTTCACCATCGAGACTGCATTCTAAACAAAGAGGTTGAATTATTATAACACCATATTAGACGTCAAAGTAAAGATGTATACACTGGATATAGAGGATAGTGGATATAGCAAGAGTAAAACATGGCATTTATGTGTCGTGCATTTGGGATCTCACTTGTTGTGGGGTGTTTCGGTGTGAAGGAGCTGCTTTGCAGTGCATTGCGCCCGTCAACAGCATCTGCACAAACCCTCTCACAGCCTGGGAAACTACCTCCAACACCATTGTGATCCTCTGATGGATCTGAGGAAAGAGATTTAATGGGGTTTCAAATATAAGTGTAACCATAACCTATAAAATGCAAACCAGTCAATGTGATCAACCAATCACAACGCAGACATGACGTCAGACTTCACATTAGACATCCATCATCAGACAGTAAAGGATTTTTTTTTTTTAATTTATAGAAATGTATGATGATTTTAACTTGCCTTTTTATATTTTAATAATATTATTCAACGTTAATATTTGAAGTTTTAGAAATCTGAAGATATTTTAGAGGTGTACTTTACTTGAATCCTAATGGACTTCAGCCCTTGACAGATCTCAGCAGGGACCTCATGGAAACATTGCTAAACGTTGTTTATCCCATAACAGTTTTTTGGCATCTTGCATAAATGACACTTTTCGAATGACACTTTATTTAGTTATTTAAATTAAAAGTATTTTTATTCAACTACAGATGTTTAACTGAGATATAGCCAGATATGAAACCCACCGAGAGGAAATAATGTAGGCTACAGTTATTAGAGAAGTGTGGACTGCGGTCCCAGAACAGAGAAGTTGACTTGACAGCCAATTTCACTAAAGCAAATGTTTCTTGATCTATAATATAATTCGCGTGATTTAATGTTTGTATAACTGCAGTTAATGTGGAATCCAGGGTTGGTTTATCGTCAATTAAATTATAGCCGCTAGCTACTGTACATAATGCATTGCAATGTAAGCAATACGTCCATATGGCGCATTGCATCAACAGTTGACATCCAGCAGTCTGCGTTATAAAAACGCATCTGTTTACCTGCGTCTCCGCCGAGTTTCCTCCGTCTCGTGTCTGCATTCGTTGTCATTTCAGCTCATTCTCTTCTGTCATGCCTTGCCAACTCTCCAATACGACTTTTCAATAATAAACCTCATGTGATTCAAACGCACTTTGCGGCGAGTGACGCGCAAAGACTTGTGGGAAGTGTAGTCCTCTCCCCTACGAATCAAAACAATACGCGTGCGGCCGTTTCGTTTCTCTTTACGATTATTTTTAGCGTGCACGAATTGAGTCAAGACTGATGGCTTAGAAAATTAAATATTTATTTTAAGGGATTTTCGCAAAGTTGATATACATTAAGCATTTCAAAATAAAGCCCACACCTCATTCTGCATCCACCCATAGGAGCAACAATTATATTGTATAATTTATTAGAGTATGAAACAAAATATTTTAAATTAAATTATTCTGGCCTTGTAAAACTCCCTTCAAGCATAGGAAATAAAGTCACAGTACCAACAATGCTATCAACTTGGCTAGATTTTGTAAAAATAGGCTTCCTGGTTCATAACTACAGTTTATGACAGTATAACAGTATATATGTAAATACTACATAATACAACTGTATATACAGTAAATACTGTATATGTGCCTCATCAGATTGCATTCTCTTCCCAGGTAAACTTGTATTACGCATTTCTAAAGAATGATTTACATTTTTAAGGCATATCCAAAGCGTTCCTAAAACATGCAGAGAGATCTGATGGGTATTCAGAGCACTTTGTGTGGCAAAACAAAATACTTGCAGGTTTCATTCATTCCCTTGGCAAGTAAACAGTTGGCAGTGGATGACCTCAAAGGTCACAAAAGAGGCCATTGAGGTAACTGTCTGCTATTACAAAATACAACATGGCAAAAATGCCTGAGGAAGTATAGTTTAGTACAGCCCACCACTTGATGTCATCCGTTCCTGTTCATTTCTTATTCACGGGAAGCAAACTAAGCATCCAGTAGCTAACATCTCAGATCCACTACGTAATTAAGATAGGGTTTTAGTGCACTGAACATTTCTGAAGGTTAACAAGCTTGTGTCACCTTCTATATACAGAAAAACAAGACTAACATTTATGTGAGATACATCCAGTGCCTGGCAGTTAAACGCAAAGTAAAGCCTGGAGGTTACGTAAGGAGTCTGGCCACCTGCGCCTTCACCTCCTCATCTGGGTGGGAGAGGAGCAAAGCCAGCCTGCGGTGGAGCTGAGAGGAGCCGTCCAGCAGAACGCAGTATAGAGAGTCCTGTCTCCTCCTCAGAGCTTCTGCAACCTGCTCGGAGGGTCTCCACGCCTGCAGGTTCCCCACAAAAAATAAGAGGCGCAGAAGAACAGAAGTGCTCGTGGAGCTGTCAAACACCAAAATCAAGGAGGCTGGTGCCTGTGAATGATAAACAATGCAGATAGTGTGAGTGTGTACATAATTTGAAGTACAGCTATATCAACTATCATTGGTGCGATGAGAAAAGCAGCCTTAAAATAGATACAGGCATCGACAGAAGGCAATGAGACAAAGTAGGATACTTGAAACCAAGTACTTTATTTATATCAAACTCGATCATCGCATCAATACTTGTGTTGTTTATTTTTTTACCACTGGAAATAGTATAATTTGATAGTCGCTTGGACATGTGTCATAAAAATGATTTATATTTATGTATGTGTAAATGCAATGAACTTTATATGAATCAAAAGATGACAAACATGCTCGATGGGAGATATGTTCACCTACCTGGGCTTGTACAATATCATCCATCAAATCTGGATTTGACGAAAGGTTTACTAGAACCTTCAGGACCTGGATCTATAGGAAAAGATCAAATCTTCAAGGTCATGTAAAATATCTAATGATTCAGAACACATTTCTAATTTAGAGAAATGGGCAATTCCATACAAATATGAACCTTACGTTATTACCTAAGGCATCATACTGATTTGTCCGATTTTTTTCTGGTTTATATACCATGTGAAGTCTCGCTTAATGTTTTTTTGTGTGTTTTTAAAGCATAAATTTCCATAGTCAGGTAAGTGAAGTGTCACATCCATAGTGGAATCGTCACATTCACGACGGATCATTTCCCTCATAAATGGGTACATGAAAAATGAAATAAAATAACCATTTCATGTTCTATAAAGAGCTACACCTTTTATTAAGTTAGTAGGGTACTATTGCTTCTGGTTTGCATATTTTAATTTGCAGAAATCCTACAAAATTTGTTGTCTCTCAAAAACATGCTCACTTTTTGTGAAAAAGATTGTGAATTGTTTTGAGAGACAAAACATATACGTTTTTCCCTATTTTAAAACAAAAAACTTGTGCATTGACCGACATTTCTATGATGTTAAATATATAGATATTGAAAATATTCTGAGAATTTATATTTCAAGTTTTGACTCAAAATGTCGCATCCATTACGCTGTAACTGCTCAAATGTTGCTCCAAAATTACCTGTAGGACTTCATTGCTCACTACGAGTAGCGACAGGAGAAGTGTGAAGGAACTCTTCATCAGATGCTGATGATTATCTGTAACTGATAGATTAGTGAGTATTCTCAGCGCTGCGAGCTGAAGGTCAGAGTTCACAGGTGACATCTCGATCAACTGCATCACCGAAGGGATGTACACCTGAATCACAACAGAGATAATTGAAAATGGAGAAAAGCATGGATGAAAAGTATCATAAAAGTACAGCAATACCTTCAACTGCTCCTGGTTATGGACATTCATACTTAAGTTGTTCAGCGCATTCAAAGTCTGTACCCTAATCTCAGGTGAAGGATCTGAAAGGAAGCTTGCTATAATATGAAGGCCTCCAAATTCTCGCAGAAGATCCTAATGAAATGGAAATATTAATATGATACAGGCATGAGCACCAACAGCAAAAAAAGTGTGATTCATTCTTTAAAAGCAAAGTGAAAGATTTAATAACCTGGTTTACTGTAAAAGCAGCAGCATTTCCTAAGGTTACAAGAACGTTTCGCCGTTCTTCTGGGTTTGGACTGCTATGCAGCAAAGAGAGGAGCATACTCAGATGTCTTGGTTCCAGGCTTGCAGCAGATCTTGAATGAACATCACCTGTTAAAAGAAAACAGAATAAATAAAAAGTGCATGATCTTTGTCTTTAAAGTTGGATCTAGAACCTGGAAATCCAAAATGAAGTTAACTTAATAGGTAGCCGAGTGATATTCATCCATACTCTACAGTACTTCTGTCATAAGCTGTCAAGAAAGCTTATTTATTTTTTGACACTTACTTGAGTCCGTATCTGCAGATGGATCCAAATGATCAGTTTTGCTGACAACTTTAAATCCGGCCACTTTAGCCATCAAACTTCCAGGTTGTACAGCAACACTTTTACCAGACTTTAATCTGTTCGCTTTACCATCTACACGACCAAACACTAGTTTATAAATGCCATAGGAAGCTCCAGCCCCTGCTACAATCCCAACAGAGCCTTCACACTGCCGAGTCGGGCAATGACATTGTCATCTCCCATTCTGATTTTAAACATACATGTTAAACGTAGTCCTTCTCCAAACAAAGATATAAAGATTCACAAACTGATCCAAAGAAGACAGAGTATACTGATCCCGTCCGTCACTTATTATTCAGTCGCACGTTGGCTCGTATTGCACAAGTGGCCGAACAAAAACCTTTCACGGAGTTGCATCACTTGCGCTGTCCAACAGTAGCGCCAGCAAAAGTGGTTTATTCATGTCGAATGTTTTTGCGTCTGTTAAATGTTTTCAATTATTAAATATATGTTCTTTTCTTTAGTGTTTAGAGAATATTTATGTTCATAAAACCAGCATGTATAGAACAATAATAAAAGATAAGAAATCTATACCTGGGGATATTTTTACTGACCAACCATTAGCTTTGGTTACCAAGCAACGTGACGTGTAAATATTGATAGAAAGTGTAACACTGATTTGTGTTGCATTCACTTCAGGGCTTTAAATCATTAAACCATCACTGCACTTCTAAACCTCTTTACGATGACTTCTTTACAAGATGCAGATTCAACATTAAGAGCCTACTTTATTAAGCATTCACTTCCTCAGATTTACAAGGTGATTTACATATAAATTATATTTTAATGAATTAATTGGTTATTCAGCCAATATTAGGGAGCTGTGTACTTCACACCGTATTTGTTGTTATCTAACTTCCTGTGATCATATCTGAATACAAAATAAAAGTTCAGCTAGTCTAAACGTGAATGTTTGAATAAAACAAATAAAATACAAATGTAACCCAGAACAAATTTACATACATAAAGAGAATATGAATTTAGCGTTATATTTATGATGTGCTTGTTATATGTTTTGCTTTTCAATCATCAGGCATTACTAGCTGGTTTATGTGTTTCATGCCCTGAAGATCCTTTGCACTTCATAGAGGAAAAGATTTTAGAAATTCTGGAAAATCGTGATCTTGAGATTTACTGGTATGTGGGTTTAGGAATATGTTTTGATATTGGGATAAAACATGTATACGCTTCAAACTGAAGTAAGCAAGGCAATAAGCATCTTTGCTATAAACATAAATTGTTTCTGAAATTTCCAGCATACATTTATTGACAAAGATAAACAAATACCTCATTGGCAGGAGGCTTTGTATATGATATTTTTGGAAATCCAGAAGACAGTCTGGTAAACTTCCTTTATACCCTAAATATTCCCAATCCTACTTTGTTATATATATTTAATTCAGTTCATTCATTTAAAACCTACTGTTTCTCCTACAGTGTATATCCCAATTACTGGAGAAAGCTTACTCCTGTTATCAAAATAATCTGACTAAAATGTGTTTCATGTGAGTGTATTAAACTATTAGATGTGAAGCCACAACATACCAGCAAAAAAATCCTTTTGCAACAATTTCATGACTCATTTTACGTTAAAGGGCTTGGAAGAGGTATATTTTAAAGAGAAAGACAGAGGCCGCCAGGCTCCTGGAGAGGATGGAGGAAGCTGAGCGATATCACACACGGAGAAAAATGAGATTGTCTCTCTTAAAGTGGACGGCATGGGTTCGGTATCACAAACAGAATCAGAATGGTACACAGATTTTGTATTGTTATATTTTCTGTATTACGTGATTTATTCACAGTTCATTCAATTTGACACTGTTCATCTTGTTTGATGTAAATAAACTGTAAAACATATACATTTACGCATTGACTTACATTGCATTAACCTAAACAGTTATACTTAGATATGTGCAATCCCCAAGAATCGAACCCACAACCTGTTGACGCAATGCTCTTACCACTGAGCTACAGGAAAGGTCAAACAAAAAGTCTTTATTTATTTCTTTATCCAGATGCGGTAGAGAAACTACAAAAAGTACAAAAGTCTGTTTACTGCAGAAACACCATCACAGCTTGGCGTCTCACCATGCAAGATGCTAAAAGATTAAAGGAGTATTTTAAGGTATAAATAAAGCGTCAACTAACACAGATGTACTGTATCTAAGGTTGAAAAAGCATTAAGCTTGTGTTTTTTATTTGTTTATTTAGAAGCTAGAGAGAGATATTCAAAAAAGTCTGAGCTCAGAGATACAGGGTGATGGACAGGACAGACTATCACTGTTGCCAAACAAGCTCTCACTTAAGGTAACATTTACTTTATTTTATATTACTATTTATTATTATTCATTGCCAAAGACTGTAATACACAGTTGTTTGGCACAGATCTTTCAAAATCTGGGTGTGGGTGACCTCCTGAGATGTGCTCAGGTGTGTCGTTCCTGGAAAGCGATCACTCAGGTCAGCTCACTGTGGACTGAGGTCAGTGCAAAGAATCTTCAAAATGACAGTCGAAGTTGCTTTAGTCTCACCCTGAAAATGTATTTTCTGTGTGTTTTCACAGATGAACTTCTCCTCTGAGAGTTGCTGGATCACAGATGAGACTGTGGGGAGATTACTGCGCGCACATCGTGTCTATGTGACCTCTGTAAACTTGTGTGGTTGCGCTGTGTTGCAGTGGTCGAGTTTAAGATGCATCAGTACATGTCCTTTGATCAGACTTAATGTTGTATAAATTTGCAGTTTATTATATATATTATATAATGCTCATTTTGAATCTTTTTCTTTTTTCCAAAGGTCAATGCAAAAATCTACAGGAGCTCAATCTCAGTGAATGTCCGAATGTTAATGTAAGTGGTGTTGAAATACATTGTTTAGGTTTTGCTACCTTTAATGGTTACGTAAATGATGTTTTGTTTGATAGGATGAAATTATAAAGATGATTTTGGAGGGATGTCACTCTCTTCTCCATATTAATTTGGCCTTCACCGATATTACCAATACCACTATACAAGCCCTTTCAAGGTAGAAACAACAGTACATTTTTGCATACGCATTCATTTAAGGGATAGTTTACACAAAAATGTAATTCGGTCATCATTGACTCACCCTCGAGTTATTCCAAACCTGTATGACTTTCTTTCTCCTGCAAAACACAAAAGAAGATATTTTGAAGCATGTTTGTAGCCAAACAACATTGACTTCCATTGTATAGACGCAAAACCACTAAGACGTTTCTCAAAATATCTTTTTTCCACAGAAGAAAGAATCATAGAGAGGTTTTGAACAACATGAGGGTGAATAAATGATTACAGAATTTTATTTTTTGGGTGAACAATCACTTTAACATTCTTACCAATTTTGTTTCTTTCCGAGTATGTCTGTTATGTGAAATTGGTATTAATTTGTTGAAAGGTGCTGTCTGACACTGCGATCTCTGAATCTTGCATACTGCACAAACATCTCTGATGAAGGTCTGCAGAATCTCACCACAGGCAAAGGCTGCCATAGACTTATTCAACTAGATCTGTCTGGCTGTTCTCAGGTTTGTTAAACCCTACGCAAACCACAAAGACCTACAAATGTGTTCTTAATACAATAAGTCTGCATTAACCTGCTTAAAGAAACATTTGTGTATTGAATATTAAAAAAACATTATTTTTGTATTGTATACACAATACAGATAACTGCAGATGGATTTTCACATGTTGCTGACGCTTGCGGCTCACTTCAGGAGATTGTGTTAGATGACCTGCCCACCCTGACTGATGCCTGTGTGCAGGTACTTATTATTTATATGCGCAAAACATCAGGAAAATCTCCATTGGATAACATTCTCAAGCTGTGTTTATTTTGTTCAGGCATTAGTGTCTAAATGTCGTACGCTGACAGTGATTTCCGTATTGGACTCGCCGTATCTCTCTGATGTGGCATTCAAAGCTATTGCAGAGGTGACCAGTCTCACCAAGTTCCAAATAGAAGGTCTGTATCCATCAACACACAAAACGAAACAAAGGACGTCTAAAGTATCGGAAGAGGAATTGTGTTCTTCATTTCGGTGTTTTTCAGGTAATAACCGAATAGCAGACAGCAGCTGGAAGGCACTGTGTAGGAGTTCTCCAAAACTCAGCGAGGTTCACGCGTGCGACTGTCCCCGCGTGACTGATAACAGCCTGAAGTTTTTAGGAAGTCTGACAAAACTACACAACCTAAACATCTCAGGCTGTATCAAGTAAGAGGAAACAATGAACCATTACGCTTTTGTATGTCGTCCACCCCATGCTTGAGTATTTAGTTACATTTATAACATGCCTTTCATCCTTTGTCATTTATGTGGTGTCTTATAACCTGATTTAGGGTGACGGATACAGGAATCCGATACATTACTGATGGACCATGTGCGGTTAAAATGCGAGAGCTTGACCTTTCCAACTGCTCAAGAGTAACTGACCTGTCCCTCAAGAAAATATCTCAGAGGTTAAACCCTTAACTAGACCTTTTTTAAAAATAATCGCAGTTTTGTCTGAGATATTGTGTCTTAAATGTAAAATTCCTTTTCAGATGTGACAGTCTGATTCACCTCAGTGTGTGTTTTTGCGATAACTTGTCTGATAATGGGTTTGAGTTTTTGGACAAATGTGCTTCCCTTATTGCTCTGGACATCACAGGCTGTAAAATCCATGACCAGGTATCTTTACTTACACATACTTTATTTTCATTTATATTTTACTTGCATTAAAACCGTGTCTTTCACAGGGACTGGCAGCCCTGGGATCCATCCACAGTCTGAGAAAACTAACAGCAATTGAGTGTGCTTTCATCACAGATAATGGAATAAAGGTTTGGCGTTTAACCAGGATCTGTCATGTGATTTGTTTGGGAAAAGTTAATGTGACATGTTTTGATCTCTGTGCAGGTGTTTTGCAGACAGTGTCGTCATCTGGAGCTGTTGGATGTGAGCCACTGTGTGTCTCTGTCTGATCGGGCAATGAAAGCTCTTTCCTTCTTCTGCAAAACTATTGCCACAGTCAGAATAGCTGGATGCTTTAAAGTAAGTCATACATCACTGCATATCAGCACACGACACAATCTTTAAATAACCAAACTTTGAATAAATGTTTACAGACAAAAAAACAAGACTTTACTATTTTGCTCCACCAGATGACTGATACAGCAGTGAAGTATCTCACAAGAGCGGGTCACTTCCTGAGAGAGCTGGATGTGAGTGGCTGTTCCCTCCTGACGGACCACACCCCTTCCTTTATGATGTGCAGCTGTCCACATCTCCGCTCAGTCAACATGCTTTACTGCAGGAACATCTCAAAGTAACTACCTATGTGTCATTTAGTATGAAACAAATAATACTGACAAAACATTACAATGTACATAGATGAACCGAAAACAGATGATATATATAGTTTATTTTGTTAAATTCTGGTTAATCTGAGATCAATTTTAAAACATGTCTTTCTCATCTCAGGCAGGCCGCTTTGAAGTTGCGATGCCATGTCCAACAATGGAAACACAGTGATGACGACCCCCCGTTGACTGGAACCATAACTTCAGCTCAAATGGAATTTTGAGAATCCCAACCCACTAGTTACACTGTAAACTGTAAAGTGATCTTTTTATATTTAAACACATGAATTTTGGTTAGAACTAAAGATTTGAAGTGATACTTTTAAGACTCAATCTATAGGCATAAAAATAATGAAAATATCTTAACATGCATGCAGTCTCATACATAATTGTTTTGTGATTTACTGTTCTCTACATAAAACAATCCTACGTAATATAAATAATACTCTGTTAAAAGTAAAATTTATATCATATTGACTGAGAAAAAACATGTAACATTATAGTGAAAATAATGGTGGAAATCAAACTTTGTGCTTGTTATCTCAGAATACCATTTAGAGACTTTTGTCTGGTTTTCACAGACTGGGTCACAGTGTTTATTATTATTATTATTAAATACTTGTATTTACCTGTAAACATACATAACTGTATTAAACCAGGGCAATTCCAACGTTATGGATGTCACATTTTGCATCATGGATTTGACATATAAACGCTAAGAGAATGCATTTGTTAACAATATACTGAACCATTTGTTTATTTTACTAAACCCTTGTAGATATTGTTTAAACATCAGAAAATATCAGTCTATGCACACATTTTCTGTTTTAAAGAACAGAAATAAATGTGACAAAATGGACACTGTTTTTCGGAGACAACTAACTATGTTGGATTTCTGTGAATTAAAATACACAAACCTGAAGCAATAATACCCAACAAATAGAGAAGGGATGCATCTTCATTGAACAGAAAATAGCTACTTAATTTCATGTGCCCATTCATGAGGAATATGTGCCAGTAGTATGTGACAATTCTAAAAATGGCACTTACCTGACTATGACAAATCATGCACTAAAAATAAAACAAATGCTTTAAAAACTTAAAGACATCACACGGTATTTTAAGCACTAAATGTGAATATCTGTGCCATCACTATAGTAAATTGACCAACTATGACCTTATATTTTCATATCAACATTGACATTTTCATGGAATTGAGTGTGTATTATCGATAATTAAATTTATATTGTTACTAAATCTAAATAAGTTAAAAGGATCACATTTGTGGTTTATTGCTGTACATATGATGCATAAAGATACAATAAAATAAAACAAAACACTAAGCCACTCAATTGCTATAATTTAAGTTCTATTTAATAGAACCTTGCAAAGAAAAGGTTTGAAACACTCACAAACATCTTATATGTGGTTCGATGTAAACAAAGAGTCCTTTATATTCTGACTAAAAGAAAGTAAACTTCAACTGTTTCTTGTATTTGGTCTGTAAATATATCTGTTTAATAAATACACAGTGGACAGATATAAGCATCAGTATGAATCCTCTTAACTTAAATTAGTTATTAGTGCTAAAGCTGGTTTCAGGCAATTCTGTACATGTTTTAGTTCTCAGCTCCAAGTCTGAGGGTCTCAAACCAGCTCTGGCTTTTCAGGCTGACGGGACCTTTATCGGCAGTGGCTTTAATCCATCGTTCTTCATACATGTCACCATTCATATGAGCTGCGTGAGAACAGATTCAATGAATTAAGAATATGTTTATAACATTTCATTTCCTGTTTCATGTAAAAATATATGGGAAAATATGATATAATTTCATGCAGATTTCACTCACCAGTCACTGCTGCCTTGCCATCGGATGAAGTGTGTTCAGTTTCTTGACATGCAATCTCTGAACTAATGTCAACAGAGGTTCCGCACAACTGTACTCCGGTCTTTATAGTGGAGGGCACACGCACACTCACAGTACCTGCACAGTTAACATTTGCTGGACTTAATACAAACGCAAAAGCAGACAACAAAGAGAGTTGTTGATGTTTATGTGTGGTACCTTGGTAAGCGTGAAGTTCTGCTGTGCCATCATGGCCTACATAAGCATCAATGTTTCCAGCAGCAGTAAGCACCTTCAAAGATCCACTCGAACTGTCTGAAACACAACCAACAGCTTTAGGGTTATGTCTCAGTTCTTTTTTTACAGCTTAAGTAATGATCTACAAACATTTGTGGTCATTTACCAATAACAACGTTTCCCGTTTCACTCTGTATATCAGCTTCACCTGTAAAACAACGGCAACGGCACAAAAAGTATCAAGATCAAGTAACATAAGTTGAGCTACTAATGTCATTTTTTCTCACCATGTATATGTCCAATCTGGACATTCCCAGAAGATGTGGACACTGTTGTGGATTCAGCATAGATGGCCTTCACCTTCAGCATCCCATGTACAGTAGATAGATTCATAGTAGTTCCCTGGATTTTCATAATATCAACATTCTAGAGAACAAATAATGCAGTTTAAAGTCAAATGACAATAATTTCATAATATATTCCATATATAAGTTAACACATTTTACACTGTCTCCAGCTGCTCTGATTTCTACATTCCCATGTATGGTGTTTAATCCGGTAACATTTCCTCCGGTGGAGTGAACCAGAATTTCATGGCCCTGAATGATTAAGATATAAACACACAATAACAATATGAACCTTAAATACATTCTTTAATAAAACTTGGATTATATGACACTCATTTACCACCTCACAAGTTTATGTACATGTATTACCTTAACAGCTTGTAGTATGCAGTGTCCTTTCTCTGTGTGCAAGTGACAGAGGTCACTCTCCATCCTTTGAATCTTCACATTGCCCTTGTTCTTTGTTTTGATATGGAGATCTGCAGGGACCGACAGGCAAGGTTTTACATTGACGATGTTGGTTTATTTATTCACTCATGCATAATCCTTACCGCATTTAATAGGCGCTGTCAGTTCAACAGAGACGTCACTGTTATTCTCATCATGAGATACAATCTGAAGTTCATTGCTTCGAG
This sequence comes from Triplophysa dalaica, assembly GCF_015846415.1. NCBI lineage: Eukaryota > Metazoa > Chordata > Actinopteri > Cypriniformes > Nemacheilidae > Triplophysa > Triplophysa dalaica. The sequence goes on along the minus strand of NC_079565.1, from coordinate 7,316,099 downwards.
GATCATAATGAACATGAAATGTGTCCAGATCGAGATCCCGGTTTGTCGCGCGCACGTCAATAAATGCCCGATCCGCCTCAGGAAAGACATGCGGATCCAGTGGTTTAATAGATATGTTACAACCTAAATGACATTTGATCTTCGTGAAAGGATTAACTGATAAATCCCATTGCTTAACAGGTGTATTCACTGAGGGAGAGTATGAAAACAAGCGGAAAGCTGGAGACGTCAAAGCCCTCTTGAAATGTCGTGAACATCTCTGCGCTGAGCCCATTCGAACACAGTGACGTAACCGGTGCTGAATGGCACAAATTAACATGATTAAAGTTGTGTGCTAAAACTTACTTAACTCAGTAGAAATTAATCTTAAACAGTAGCTTTCAGCGACAAGTACAACGCTCTTGAGAAATGTTTATATCACGAGGTCACGCACGAACGACAACCCGGAAGAGAGTGCGAGTTGATTTGTGGGAAATGAAGTCCACAGGGACGTGTTTTGCGAACATGCAACTTTTTTTGATTAAAGTGTATATAAAAAGTGAGCTAATGCTGTAACCACAGTAAAATAATCGATACACCCCTCATGAAAATGAATAAAGTTTAACCACGTCTTATCCACGGACTAAATATTGCTATCGTTTTTGTGTGGTGAGACATAGTGACGCACATTTGTGGTTCTAAAACCACATTTTGGGGGGTCGGACTTTACGTTATTTGTGCTATGCAATTGTTGTTAATTCCCATGACTATTTGTACGTCAAATTATTTTGTGAAGTACAATATTAGTAATGCTTTATTATTTAATCTGCGCGCACGCGCACGCTGGGGGAGCAGGGGGGCCTGTAAAAGTCCGCCTTGTTCGTGCCAGCATCATATTGATGTTATAGTGTAATAGATGAAATGGAGTGTGTTGTAAATAGCTCATAAATGTCATGTCATTGGGCTTTTTAAACTCCCAAGTGAAGGTCGGGGTTTAAGCTGAGCAGACAGAACGTCATTTCGGGGCGGATTTTCCGTCTGGTTTTCAAATAGCTGGAAGCAATATTTTCACGACACTACATCACTACCTTATTTCTTTCAGTAAAGACCCGATGAGACTTGTTATTTTTTCCATGAAAGGAATTTATGATGCTGAAACACTGCAAAGGTCTTAGTTTTATCACAAAAACGCAATCTAGTTTATTTTTTGGGTGTGATAGTTTGTTCATCCACTAGATGGCAGTCTAGTGACTTCATATAGAAAGTCACAGAAGGTTACAATAGGAGATTTAATTTGGATACTAGATAACAGCGCAGTGTCTCATGCACTCCTCCACGATAGCTTATGAGTTAGTGTTGAGTTATGAGAAGTAGGAGGGATGTAGTGTTTGTCCTCTAAGATAGGGCAGCTTAGTAAAGTCGAATGCAAAAAGCAGGTTAAAGCTACAATATAGATTTTAATGGTTGGATTTCAGTTAAATACTGAATTCTGTTTGCATATATTTGAATACCATACAGGTTGATCTAAGGAAAAAAATCATACCTAATACAGTATTCAATTTGATCCAGTTTTTTCCCCGACAGGTAGTATTACCATTCTTTTCAAGATGAGACCATTAAGGAGGAAATTAAAAAGCCTAGACGACAGTGGCTGAGGGTCGAGTCAAGAGCAATGACAGACTTTAGAAGGTCATGTTCAAAGTTCACACAGAGTCAGTGAGATGGAATGAGACTCAAAGGTCTCTCACAGAAGACAACAAAATACAATGTTACATTAAGGACTCAAACACACACTCATGATGACACTTTATTGTCACGGGAACAACAGTGTAATATGTACCATAATTGAATCATTTTCATCCCCAAACAGCTCACAAGGAGACAGTGATAGTTAAAGCCTCAACTAAAAAGACGGGTATAATAAATGAAACAGCATAAAACTTTATACTAAATGATTTAAACAGTTCGTTGTTCATTTGTAACAAACGGATAGGGGTGAAATGAAAACAACCTATTAGCTAAACCCAAACTGTCTATATTGTATACTGTGTTCGTAGGCTTTATATACATGTATCACACAGCAAGTCAGACAAGAAGGGTAGTGAAAGAAATTATTTACATCAACCAGTAGTTCATAATGGAAACTCACATTCATTGTCATCTTCACTACATAGCGATATACTGTACAGGCCTGCATGGAAACTGCAGCTATCTTTATACAGTTTAATACACCAGCCAACACGTCTTTGGCATATTTGATAATTCGCAAATACAAATCTAAGTACTTTCAGCTCCGTTTAACATTTAATAAAAAAGTAAACATGAAATTGGCCTTATTGTGCGTGATCAATAGTGTGTAATCAAATTGTAAACAAATTGTGTTCTTCTCAGCAAAATGTAACAACTTGCCTTTGAAATTACATTGTTTTTATTTTTAACGGCATCCCCCCAGTAACATTGTGGTTCTACTTATGCAAGTAACTCCACTTTTAACAATCCAATCAATTACAGATGGACAAAATCAACTCCTGCGTCACATATCTTCCTCAATAAACGTCATATTACTCAAGTAACTATGACTAAAGCAAACATCACCAATAACATTTTACTGTAACTCCATATACACAATGTGAAAATGTGAAGGCGTGCAGTTTCCATGAGGCCCGAGTGATATGCTAATTTAACATATTCTAATAAAAATATAGAACAACCTCTGAACTACAAAAGTCTTGTTGCAAATAATAAAATGATGGGTTAAGCATCACAGCATTTTGAATTTTTATCCAAACATGACTCGGAAGGGAAAGATTCGATGACGTCTGTATCTACAGTACAGACAAAAAAAACACAGACGGATAAAAGCTCTTTACAATCATCCCATGTTACCTGTCGAGTGTTCCGAAGAGAACTTCATTATGCCGCGTTCAGTTCATAGTATGAAGGCATGCACAATGTCATATTACATTTTTCACAGAAAACGAAATGCTGGACATATGCTCAGTTAGCCCAGAGAACACAACGCCACTGAAGAGTTTCTCCATTTTAGAAACAATCTGACTGTGCGATCAGAGACAACCTTAAAGTTGTTCGGCAGGAAAGCGTTTGCCAATAGCGTAAACGAATCAGATGGGCACAGATTGCGAGAGGCGTCCGAATGCAACCGTACAAATGAACAGATGAGACATTAATGGGTTGACAATCGACCAATGACAAATCCTCTTCCAACCAACTCCACATGGACACCACCACAGAAACATCTACGGCTGCGGATGCATCGCTATCCGACTCGCTTCGGGTCTCTATCCCACGCCTGAGCGGAGAACTTCAACTTCACATGTCACGGCTCATCACAATCTATTTACAGTGATTAAGGGAGTGTGTGCGCCTTTAAAGTCTTTCACAGTGTCCTTGGACAGCCTCCCTCCTTTTTCCGTCCAGTGTCTTTCGTAAGCGACAATTAAGAGCTTTTGCTTTTCATGTTCCCGCTCTCTTCTCTCCACTCTCCATCTGTTGTTGTTGTCTCTCAGGTGCAGCAGTCACGGTCGAGGTTACTCTGAGAGGAGATGAGAGAGGGGTACGGCGTCATCTTGTCGATGTTGACGTAGGTGGTGTTGAGGAGGATGTAGTGCTCTCCGCTGAAGCTGGAAAAGATGCCGGCGATGCGGGACACCAACTCTGAAAAGGTGGGGCGGCGCTCGGGTTTGGGGTGCCAGCACTCGACCATCACATTGTATCTGGGATAAAAAAACGAAATGTTAAGGACTCGCAACTGAAATGAAAAGCGTCTATGTAGAATTTTTTTGATGAGCAATATATATTTTTTTAATTTTCTGAATCATGAAGCTAGGGTGTTGTGCAAGTTTTCTGTGTGATGCTATGTGGTTATTATAGTTTTGATTTTAGTTTTATTAATATTTTAAATTTGCTTTTATATTTAGATCTTTTGTTTATATGTTTTAGCAATTTTGGCGTATGCTTTTGTCATTTTATAATTTATCTGTTCATTTTTTATGTTGCTATATAATATCAATTAATTTTAGCTTTTGTTTATTACTAATTTTAGTGCTTTAAACTTATTTCAGTTTATTTTTAAGCAACATTCCAAATTTTCCTTTTGTTAAGTTTTTCCAATAATTCTTAGGTCATTATTTGATTTGATTTCAATACATAGAGACGTTTTTCAAAGTTTTAATGTTATAACACTAAAACAACCTTGTTGGTTGCTAAGTTGTTACGTGTCAAATCTAAACAAATCTTAAATACTCTGTAAGCAATAATGATGATGGGCGGCCCTACAGGCCCTTAATTCCATTCGCACCATCTGTTTTTTTAAGACACTGGTGCCTCGAAATTTATCACCTACAGTGAAAACCATCATTTCACAACAACTTTTCATTGTTTTTCCTGCAACAGTCTGTCGAGCAGAGGCCTTCAAACCCCAGAGAAATGTGAGACTGATAGCTGGCTGTGCTCTTCATGAGGGTAGGGAGTGATGACCCACATATCTTTATTCACAGCACCACTGGCTGGTTATTAAACAGCCGTGTGTGAAGAATGTTTGGAGGTTGACTCATATCGTACAGGCGGGTTTGGGAGTCAATGTGTGTCAATCACAGGTAGTCATGCGCAGCCGAGTTGGCCGAGAGTTCTGATGACCCGCGACTGCTTCAATGAGTCTGCGGGTGGTTAACAATGGCCCTCTGTTGTACGCCCTGGTGTTGATGCCCACCCCCCCTCGGCGTGTTGTGTGTTGTACGAAGGACGCTGAAAAGTATGTGTGTGCTACTGAATGCTTACAGGGCGTCCGGACAAAACTCGGGCTGTAGCAGTCTTCGCCCTTGTAGAAGGAAGACCGTGATGTCGAAGGAGTTCACGTCGGAGTACGGCGGGGCGCCGCGGGTCATGAGTTCCCACAGCAGAACTCCAAACGACCACTGTGTGAAGAGGGAACACAATGGGTTATGAGCAAAGCAAGCAAGCACCTATCAAAACAACTGACATTTGGGTGAACTCTGGACAACATGTCAACAGTTGTTGGAGGCTGATACAAAGGGAATACGGCGTGCCAAACAGAATGGAACGCTGAACCCATAAATCTATCTAAGGGAACAGTCGGTGTTTACAGATATATTGGGAAAACCATTTCTCCAGAAAATGTGGTCAAACAGTAATATATTTTATTGGAAGGTAGGCAGGTTAGACAACAGGACAAGAGTCACGGCACACCTTGGTCACGACGTGTGTGCACATGCATGAATGATTATGTTAGGCAAGATACAAGTTAATGAACTGAAACTGACTGAATCTGACTTTTTGTTGTTGAGAAATTGAGTAATTGTTGGGCACTATAGGCACACAGGAATGTTCCATTTGATGCCTACGATGCCCACGAGGGAATAAAAACAACATCCTTCCAGACAGCCAATCAGATGTTAGGGTTAAGGTTTAGTTCTAATGTTAAAGGAACAGTTCACCCAAAATGATAATTGGACTTCTTCCTCGAGTTGTTTCAAATCTGTATACATTTCTTTGTTCTGATGACACCGAAAACATATTTGGAAGAATGCTTGTAACCAAACAGTTCTTGGCCACCATTAACTACCATAGTAGGGAAAATGACAATGGCAGTCAAAAGTGCCGCAGAATTGTTTCCTTTTCTACATTCTTCAAAATATCTTATTTTGTGTTCAACAGAACAAAGAAAGGTATAAACCTACTATGGTGGTCAATGGTGACCAATAACTGTTTGGTAACAAGCATTCTTCCAAATATCTTTCTCTGTGTTCTGATGAACAAAGACATTTATACAGATTTGGAACACTTGTGGGCAAGTAAATGAAGACAGAATTTTCATTTTTGGGTGAACTGTTCATTTAAAGTTAAGCTCTTTATAAGATTAGGGGCTTGTATCAAAAAACATTATTACTGACTTATTTCTTTCTAGTTTATAAAAAAGGTTGTGACTAGGGTTAAACCAAAATTTGGATGCGTCTCTATCAAACTGCAATGTTTTTGAAGAACAATTAAACAGGAAAAATGTTTTCACACATACAAAACTGAACGCCATCAATTAAAACAATTTATGCTGATGACTTCTTAACATTTAGGCATTTGGCAGACGCTTTCGATAGTTATCCTATACATTTTTACATAGGTATTTGCAATCCCTGGGCTCGAACCCACAACCTTGCAACGCTCTTACCACTTAGCTACAGGAAAGCTTAATAGGGAGCTACTCACCACGTCAGATTTTGCGGTAAACTTATGTGTCTGCAGGCTTTCTAATGCCATCCATTTCACGGGTAGCTTGACTCCATGCTTGTTGTGCACGCTGTAGTATTCTTTATCATACACGTCCCTTGCCAACCCGAAATCTGCCACCTTTACTGTGTAGCTCTCGTCCAGCCTGAGATGAACATCACAAACATTTTACTTGAGATGTACACACACACATAACTTGGTAGAGAAAGCGACAAACTTGAGTTGTCGAAAAACTCACATGCAGTTTCGGGCCGCAAGGTCCCTGTGTACGAACTTCTTGCTTGCGAGATACTCCATTCCTTTAGCCACCTGCAGCCCAAAACCCATCAGGTCCTTCACTGTGGGGTTCTGTGTAGGAATAAAAATCTTCATCACTCTTGTTTATTGAAAAATGAACCAAATGAAACCAAAATTTTATTTTATATAAAGAGTTTATTAGTTCAACGTCATTTGAGATGTTGGCACCACGTACATGAGACTCATTTCTGATGAAGTTGCGCAGATCCCCATGCTTCATGTAAGGCAAAACGACGAGTGGCGACCCCTCGCTGGGCAGGCAGATTCCCAGCAGCGAGAGCACGTTGGGATGGCTGAAATCCTTCATGATGATGCCTTCCTTCAGGAACTGAGATACCTCCTCAATATCTGTGATTCCTGCAAGCCGCATATAAGCTTATTGAGACGTACTCATTATTAATAAAAGCCACAGTACTGATAAGGCGAAATCTCAGCAGGTCAAAGGTCAACGTTATCGGCACCAACCCACGTCTGCTAGATTTACACGCTTGACCCAACTTGTAAAATCCATCCTGCTATACGTTCACTTGGATGGCAATAAACCTGCCAAGCTGTCAGTGAACCATTTCACCACGACATATAAATTATCCCCAACACTATCAAGTGTTTTATCACACGAGGCCTAATATTTCACCCGGGGAGGAGCGCTGGGTTTCAGAGCGGAGACTTAATCCACTGTGTCATGACCGAGCCATTACTAGCTGGATCTCCAGCTCTCTCGTTGTTTAGCTGTGCCTTCATTTAATCTCGTTGGAGGCGCTTTCACATTTCGGGAAGATTAAGCAGATGTTTAACCTTTCGCTAGGAAGAAGAGAGGCTTACGGGTAATACGAAACAAAAAGAAAAGGCCTGTGTATACGTGTTGTGTTTACAGACGAATGATCTCGCAATGATGCAACATCCCACACTACACTGAGCCGCTGTCAGTATCCTCAAAAGACTGATCTGGGAACAGCTCCAAGCGTTTAGTTGGTCGATTTGTTGTATCATTTAATCATGATGTAAAATCTGACTCCTTGTTGTGATTCCTCCCAAAATTCAATACAATAAAGCTTTTCAAAACATTGCCTGACAACATGGAACACCAGAAACATTTAAGGTCCAGTTCAGCAGCGCTTCCTGTTGAAACAAGCCTTCGTTCTCAGAGCAAATCTGAGCAAGAAAAGCAGAGCTGGGGTCATAAATCTAAAGCTCTCAGTGACGTGATTAGGGGCGTCTCTAATGTGATATGGCGGTTCTGCTCTTCATTCATCATCATCTTCATCGCAGTGTCATATTAAAACAGCCCCGTGTGTCATACGTCATGTCTCTGTATAGAGATGTTGTGTGTTTAACCGGGTTGAAACCAGTAATGTAACCAGTACAAAACCAACTGGCAATATAATAAGGTATGTCGGGAGCCAAGAGGGATCCAAAATAAAGATAAACGTTGTCTGCTAGCTTGTTTTAAAGCATCACAATTCAGGTACATTTATTTTGATTAAGTTTCAGTGTTTGTTAGGAGTTCATAAAAATGACATTAAAGCTCAAGTGTTATTTCTATTGCTCAAATAATAATAATAGCCGGCTAGCTGCAGAAACAATGAAAAGACCATTTCAAAAAGATTTTCTGATTTTCTGAATGTACTTTTTATAGGTATGTGTTTTTTCATTCTTTGAACTACTGACAATATTTCTCCCAAATAAAAGTATTGTTTCTATTTTCACATTCCCTTGCAGAAAATGCAAACTGGTCAAAATATCAGAAAATATTATTATTTTTCAGATACTGCAAAGAAAACAAGTTCATATTCACTTCAAAGCAATACAACAGCAATATTTGAACATGTATTTAGGAAGAGTTCCCAAAATTTTTTTTGCATGTCAAAATCCTTGACTTTTATCAGTTTTTTTTTAATGTTGTCAGTCTTTTACACTGCTGTTGGATGACTTTATGGAGTGTCACTCCTAAAGTTTGATTTTGTTGTAATTCAACAGACACTGGACTGGAATAGACACGATACAATCTAGAAATGGTGCTTAAATAAACAATTTGGAGTGGCCTGAATTTTTTCCCTATATAAAAATATATATTTTCTGTACAGTATATAAAATCTGTTAACACCCCCATCTGTCCTTGGTCAGCTGAACAGATAATCCCGCCCCATGACAGCTCCACCAAGTTTTCTTTCTTTGGGGAAACTAACACATATATCTTATATATAGTATTTCTGCATATCATCGTCCTTCTGATACCCTGTATCACACTCTATGTTTTTTAAAAAGAATTAACAAAGTACTTTTTAAATTATATTTTTAAATACTGTGTTGTCAGTGTTTTTTCTATTTCCTGGAAAACAGCTTATTTGGACATCCGAGGTTTCAGAAAGAAAGCAACAATATTAATCTTAGGATAGTAGAAAGTTTTCTAGCATCTAGAAAAGTTCTTAAAAGTGTGATATGAGACGTCTTAAACAGATATTATAGTTTGTTTTAGATGTAATGCAATGTGTATACATGATTTAAGGTTCAATAACGCTGTATTTTTTCACATACTGTGCATGTTTGTATCTCCTCTTTGCTCCGTCTCTCTGAAACGCGCAGATTTTTTACAAAGATCATCGCTCTGAAAAGCGAGGTGTGCTATGATTGGTCATTTAACCAGTGTGTAGTGATTGGTCGAATACTGCAATCACGTGACGGAAATGTAACGCCTCTTACCATATTTTAAACGTCAGGTTCCAAAGAAATTGTACTGACAGGTACACCCTTAGTTGCGCACCCTTATTTGGGCAATCTTAGTCAAATCATACCGGGAACTGACATAGATTTGTGGGGGTGTGGTCACACAATGCGTTTTAGTCAGGTCTGGGTGAGCATTCGCTTATTGATAGAACGCATCTTTTGTTGCCATACTTTAATTTTTGCAATTTGACGTGTCTAATACATGCGTGCAACACACCAAAGACACAGACAAACATGTATTCACGCCATATGACCCCTTTCAGTTGTAAAAAGCCTCTAAATACAACCTATGAGCCTTCTTTCACCGTCCCTTAACACCAATTCATCACTTCAACACTACGCAATGGTTTCAAACTCACGGTTTAAAGACTTGACAGCGCAATGCTGTTTCTGGCCATCTGGTTCGAGCAGGGTCCCGTGGAAAACGCATCCAAAGTGGCCTGGGCAAACAAAGACAGGAAAAGTTTAAGAGATTATTATACACATGAATCTATCAGCCTTTCTGAGTTTTAGCACTGCAGGTGCACATAACGTACAGTAGCCTTCCAAAACTGAGAACAATGGATGTTGCGAATCAATGGAGTGTGAATATGAATTCCTATTCACTGCTGCACTTGCATTTTTTTACAGTTTAGTAAGTTTAACATTAGACAGTAGAGAAGAAACAAACTCGTGGTTGGTGGGGTGTTCCGGATGCTTTTCATGTGACTGTCAGGTCTATCCCTGAAAGATGAACCAATTACAAGTATCTGGGCCGGGTGTTCTCTCTAATTAGGGCACCGAGAATAAAGGGTAAGTGAGAGTCAGGGTGTTATGTCGAAAATAATGGAGCGTGGAACGCTGTAATCTCTCTCCGGCACCGCTATCACGTCTTCCCAGATGGGAGGCGAGTCAGATTACCGGCACGGAGCCCTGAGACAGCCCAACAATGAGCCTGGAATTTAACACGAGAACAAATCACTACTCATGCCACCCCGACCACCCCAACATACTCGCACGCAAACACACACACATGCACAGTCTCTTCCTCCAGCTCTATAAATCGCTGTGTGTCATATGTGCAAACACACACATGTCGGGCTTGACTTTCCCACAGGGCTGATGGGTTTGTGTGGGGGTATACGGAGTGCGGTTTTCATCTGATCTGCAAAGTAAATACGATACGTGCGTTCACACCCACACGTCTGTGGAACAATGAGACGACGGGCAATTTAATGTTCAAATGTCCAACCTGCCGGGCTGATTGTGCCCATTTAACCTTTTCTCAGTTTAACCACGTCTGAAATCGATTCCTCCTTTATCACTAATTTCAGCTATTGGATTTCTTGTAAAGCACCTGTTTTTGAATCTTTGCTGGCACATGAGCTTGAAAGCAACATGTAACAAGAAAAACAAACTTGACTTTCTAAAAGAATGCGTGTGGTGCTTGGCAATGCGAAATCTGTATACAACTTTTTTTTCTGTGGAACACAAAAAGAAATGTCTCTGTGGTTTTATGTCCGTACAATGGACGTCAATGGGGGTCAATGTTGATTGGTTACCAACGTTTTCAAAATATCTTCTTTTGTGTTCTGCAGAAGAAAGAAAGTCAAACAGGTTTGGAATGACATGAGGGCGAGTAAATGAGATACATCACATTCTATGGGTGACTAATTCCTTTGAGGTGAGAATGTTATATGTTGCTATGTGGTTGCTAGGGAGTTCCGAGTTGCACACTGGCAAGTCAAATGCACAAATGGTGCGGGATGATATACGAGCTCAACTTTAATACTTTGGGCAAAGTTTGAATATTTCATTTGCAAAACTAGCAACGGCCATCGAGAATTTTTTTACATTAGATATTTGTGTTCCCTCACCTCTTCCGATGATCTCATTCAAATGCAGTAGCAGATCTTCTCGGGCTATGACCACATGTTGAACTTCCTTCAGCAGCTCAGGATGGAGGCTGCTCAGATCTATGGGTGCATTCGATGGCAACAGCGGAGAGGCCAAGTCCCCATCCATCGCCCCGAGCATGGGGGACAGGTCCACATGGGCGTGCGCGTACAGATGAGGTCGACATGACTCTGTCTGCGACAGAGGCAAGTTCTGGTCTGTGGGGCGACAAGGTCAAAGGTCAAAAGTCAACGACTTGTTCATTGAGGCCTGGGGTCACCTGAACAAAGCGGGGAAAGTCTGAGCCAGAGTTATTGCACCGACTACAAAGAGCGGAGGAAACTCTAAACCCGGTTGTACAGATGACAGTGGGAAAGTGAGTTTTTTTTCCATCTTTTCAACAAAGAATGAATCAGGCAAAGGAGCATGCGATCTTTTCTGTAAGGAAATAAAGAGGGTAAGATCAGAAGGTCTGTGTTTGGAGAACTGGATAAAAGTTGCCTTTCAGTGCTGATCTGGCGAACCCCCACCAGCGGTGTGTTTTGAGCAAAAGGCAGCGAAGCGTGAGAACATACCCTCAAGCAAAGTGGTTCTATAGTCCACGGACTCGTGAGAGACCATTTCATTAGTGGGACTGACACTCCTCGCGTTTGCCAACATGTCCAAGTGTGGAATGTGAGCCCGGCCGTCATACCAAACCATAGCCTTAGCTAAATCTACAACCAGAGACAGGGTGAGAGAGAGAGAGAGAGAGAGAGAGACCAAGGGGAGAAGATGTGAGAAAAAAGGGACAGATCGCTCCACCGTGAACTTCAGCAGTATTGACTCCCGCAAACAACCCGGAAACCCATTTTAGTCTGTCTACAACTATAATTCTCATTCAGTTTGTTTTTAACAAAAAACTGATCGAGCGAAAGCAAAAGCTTGATAAAAAGCATTTAAAAGGCTAATTCGCTATACATCCAATGTTGTTTTGAATAACTAGAGCGGCCACTTTAATGAAAAAGGTGATATTTGCATAATTTGTGTAAGATTTAAATGGTAAATAACTACACAAACAATCTGCAGTATTTATACACAAACTCCATCGGATAAACACATGCAGAACAACACCACATATAAACAATACAAAATAAATACAGTTACATACCATCGATGTGCTTTTTCCTCTTGATCCAAACAAAAATTCCAATCAAGAACAGTAGAAGGATGGACACGCAGATGCCTCCTGTGATCAGAATGCTGTAGTCCTGGTCTTTAGCCAACATTACTCGACCCAAGATCACAGAAGATGTGGCCTGCTTCCACTGCAAAGCACAATACACATTATTGCATATTTTGTGTTCTTGTGCTACCAAGTTTTTCCACGAAGGCACAATATATCAGCAAGTCTATATATATATCTGTAAACCATCAGATATTTAATGTGTAAGAACAGACTTTTTCATATCAAATCTGTGGCATATTTGCTTCAGATTCCAAAGTGATTACATTCGAACCTTCACCATCACAACAAACCAACACCCTCTGGGAGCTTTTGGGTTCAGAGTCACCGGTCATAAAGCAGCACGGCAAAATGAAACGCGCTTCCACTGCAGGCAGAAGGGGAAATTGGATCAGAGATAGTGCTTCTCTTATGTGGCCGAGCGTTATTGAGTTTGGGCTCAGATTAGGTTCAGCTCGCCGCATTGTGATGGGGTCAGATTAGAGCATCGTGTCACACGCACACTGTCCGTCTCTCGCTGACAGATAAGCACTTTATGCTGAGGCCGACGTTTTTTTGATCTTTGTACCAATCATATCAGTCTGTCTGGGGGCGAAAACGGTTTCTAATGTTCTTGAGCTAATGGTGACCAAAAGGAAATGTAAGAAAGCCATTTTATCAGTCGGGTCTGAAGTAAAAATGACAATATGAGGAATATTGAGGAAATGAATCATTGATATTGTTTTTATATCAAAGGTCCGTGTGGAGAGAATGTATATTTAGAAAGCAATCTGGCAACCATCAAGATCTGGCAACCCAGCCTGGCCTCTGTAGAGCCAGAGGGGTTTTCTTTATGATGCCAAGGACACCCAAATAAGACAAACCTTTTGTGAGGGATCCCCTTTCTAAAATACTTATCCATCTATATGTTTTATGTGTAAAGTAACATTTAAACTTTGTTTGATGAAGAGTAGATTATCCATTACAAAAAGACAACATATTGTTTTCGAATTTAAATAGTTGGGCTAAGAAAAAAAAACTCATCAGAAACGTGCAAATCTAAACAATTCTAAAAACTATGCATGTAGAAAAAAAGCAAATAAACGTCATTTTTTATGTTTCCTTACTTTTTCTGTGGACCCCTTGCAAACTTCTAGGGGCCCCCAGTTTAAGGCTTTTTCTGGGATCAAAAATAGCCACTTTGCTCTCAAAGTACCGGGCAGGAGCAGTAACGGTATGACTTGTTTGATTATCAAATATTATCTGGCTTCAAAGTCTCTAACGTCTCAAAGCTGGTTTGGTCTGATTCTTGGCTTAGAACATTTTTAAAGGAGTAGTTCACCTTCAAAAGGAAAATTCTGTCATCATTTACTCGCCCTCTTTTCATTTCAAACATGTTTGACTTTCTTTCTTCTGCAGAACACAAAAGAAGATATTTTGTCAACAGCCACTCATTCCCTTGCATTGGTTACAATAGAAGTGAATGGGGGGCTGTGCTGTTCTGTTACAGACCTTTTTTCAAAATATCTTCTTTTGTGCTAAAGTGAACTACTTTAAGAAAATGAATAGATAAAACTATAAAGGCATCTAAAATGATGTCTACCAAAAACAGACACTTCACAGCCTTGCTCTATTGGGTAAGCTGGCTGATGAGTGGCTCTTATAAGGGGCCAGTCTGGATTCGAGTGCTCTGAAGTGGAAGAGAGACTGTACCTCCACCTCCAGCTCATTATTGGCGGTCTGGAGCTCCATGGGCACGGTGCATTCAAGCGTGTTGCCCACCAGAGTGACGCTCTCACAGGTGCGGTTCGAAACTCTAAGCACCTCGCCGTTTTTTACCGCCTCTTGATTCACAGGAGGAACCTGCATAGGGACAACAGAGAAAACAAAGTTATGACAAATCCACGTAAAAAATCTCATTGCTTTAGAAATCTGGAAAACTTCAGGACGCCCTTGGACACGACACAGTGCCACTCACACATAATCGGACACACTACCTGACCACAAGACATAAACATTTACACTCATTAACATAATACGCCGTTCAGTCTGCGGGTTTCTGTAAATTGCCCCATGACTTAGAGGGGTATATGGTGCGTATAGATTGCATCTTTAAACTCGGCCCGCTTTGGTGTACGGAGCAGAGCAGGAGGCAATAAAGACAGCGATCACATTCCTCACATGACAGCCTGGGCTTTGCAGATTGGACACACTCCACTCCGGCACCTGTTACTATACAGTACAGGCCAGCTTGAGATTGCGAACCAACATGCGCACCACTCACATCCCTAGACGGGTTAACAGACATTCATAAAACATAAACACTCAATAATACATAAAACATATTAAGTAAATACTCGATATTAATCAGCATTATGTTTTGAAGAGTATCTGGGTGGGCTATTCAGCCTTACATGGTGTGATGACCATTCACTTTTCGTTCTATGAAAAACAAGCTGCAAAATAAATATTTTTCGGGTGAATTATTCCTTTAAGGCATTGACTTCCAAAACAGATATAAATCTCTGGGACAGAAACAAAAATACTGATTGCCGTGCTTCTCATTGTGCTATACAAGTTTCAGCACACAATCTTTGACGTTTTGATAAGAGCATCAACAGTCCTGCCAAGTGCAATTTTATTTCCCTAAAGAAGCCCTTAACTATCAAGCAGTACAACCTAAACAAACACACAGCATGGGAATAAAAGCGCATGATAGGCAGTTTAATGATAATTAAGTTAAACTGGTCCACTACAACCTATTATTGAACATACAGTGCCTTTAAATGGCCCTGACGAGTACACAATGCTCGCGTGTGTCTCTGTTTATGTGTGTCCAGTGTCCCAAGGGGACAGAGGGATTGGAAGCAAAAGTCTTGCATGGGAAGAAAAAGCTGAATCTCACACGACCCCCTCCCTTCACAACAGCTGCACTTGACTATTGAGTGGCAGTTTTAGGAAAAAGAAAAAAAACTTGTACTCGTATATTTCTTTGTTAAAAATGCTGAGTTTTCACCAGCTTCATCTGGCAAATGTAAAGGGTCTCGCCATCAATGTGTCAGAAGCTATAGTCTTCGGGGGCAGAGAACAATGTCAAAGATGAAGGGACGCAGGAGGTTCTCAATGGGAAACAAACAAAACTTCCTGTTTTGTTTCAGTATTGTTTCCTTCCAGCTTAAAAAGGAGTGTAAAGCACTGAGATCACGGTAAAAGACCGCACGCCATTAATTCACAAGTTAAGTTATGTAGCTTTTAAAGTGCGCCAGCGCCTTTGTCGCTAGTCTCGTTCTACGAGGTCATTGGAAGGCGTTCCTAGCTTTGGTTGCTCTAGTAACATTTATAAACAAACCCTGCAGTAACGGACGAGAGACGGATGATGTAAGCTCCGCTGCTTTACTCCTATTGGTAGTCGCTCATCATTTGCATAAAGTTCAAATCTCAACTTTGTCGTCGCTAGACATGCCCACTTCCTGTCGCTAACAGTTACTGTCGCTCGTGTCGCCACAAGTCGCTGGCTCTCCATTGAAATGAATGACATCGCCTCGATTTGTCGCTGGGTGATGCTGGCGGTCTGAATGGGGCTTTAGTCTACCATCATTTACAGATATAAAAGTTACATTCTTTCCATTGAGTGAAACCAAACCGAAAATAATGATGACTCAACTTATACTGCACAGATTTTCATCCAATCAAATGCTATCTAGAATGCCCTTTCCCTAATGTAACCACCAATGTGTACGAAAGTCTCGCAAGAACAGTCTTAGCTTTCCATCTTACCTTTATCTCCAGAATGCTCTTGTTGCCTCTCGGCGAAACAGTGGGCTTCTGAAACTCTTCAAACTTGGGGTCCTCCACATACAGCAGGTCGTACTGCTCGGTAGAAAATCCATCCAACACAAAGGTGATTTTGGTGGCGACTGGAGGCTGAACATTGAGGCCCTTCAAGGAGGGAGTGATGCAAAGAATATTTTGCTTTTCCTCGTCGTGGCTGCAGGTCTGGGCATAGAACACAAACACAAATTAGTCGTCGCTTCATTCACAGCTTAATGCCATAGTCAACGCTGAGACATGTTACACTTTGACGTGCTTCACTTCTCTTGTGTGGTTTATTCATTTTGCTTGTGTTTGTTAATGACATCTTTATATCCGAGTTTCATAAAAGGACCATGTTGATTTGGTTCAGACAAAAAGGCAAGATAATAACAGGACTTTACTAATATCATATCATATATCATGTTTTTAGATCGATATACATGTTTTTTTTTGCTTTTGGGCAATTCCAGCGTTATGGACGTGACATTTTGCATTATGGACGTGACATAAAAATGGTCAGAGAATGAAATTGTTACTATTATATTCAACCATCTTTTTATATTTTACTGAACCCTTGTTGATAGAGTCCAAACTTCAAAATATAAATGTTAGTCTATGAAAATAAAAACATTTAAAAAAATAATAAACATGCGTTATGGAAACACATGCGTGTTAACATATTAAAATGGAAAAAAAAATCATGGTAAGGTTGACTTTTTAACGGAATTGCCCTTTTGTAGAAGTCTATAGAGTTCCTTAGTGTGAAGTTAAAGCATAATATATTTTAGATTAGATTAGATTCAACTTTATTGTCATTACACATATACAGGTACAGTGTAACGAAATGTAGTTTAGGTCTAACCAGAAGTGCAATTAGCAAGTGCAGATATACAGTGTGAATAAATACAGAATACAATATTAGGAAAATAATTTACGTTGGGCATGTACTATGAAAATATGACAATCGGTATGTACTATGAACAATATATACAGAAGGCTATATACTGTGAACATTAATGTACAGGAGGTTATGAACAGATAACAATATAGACTATACAATAGTGCAAGTGACTTGAGTGTGCATTAGTTACAGACATTAGCTTTTAAAGTTACAGTGCAGTAGATGAGTTAATGTGGTTATTAAAGGTACGGTGCAATACATGAGTAGATGCAGATATACAGTCACAGTGCAGTAGATGAGTTAATGCAGTTATTGAAGTTATAGTGCAATAGATGAGTAGATGCAGTTTGTTATGCGATAGATGCAATAATGCAATAGATGAGTTACAGTGCAGTAGGTGAGTTAGTGCAGTTATTAAAGTTACAGTGCAGTAGATGAGTTAATGCAGTTATTAAGGTTACAGTGAAGTAGATGAGTTAATGCAGTTATGAAAGTTACAGTGCAGTAGATGAGTTAATGCAGTTATGAGAGTAGTCCATTAGTGCAAATGAGCATTCAGTGTAATGTTCCTGGTGTGCAAGTGAGCAGTATAGAGTGCAAATGATGCGTGTAAACAGTCCGGTAGAGCAGATACATGAAGTACTGGTGTGTACAGTTCCGTCATGCATGGCAGCCCTGTAGTGCAATGTAAACATTATAATAGCAGCATTAAGTTAAAGTTATGAGAGGTAGTGAAATCAGTGGGGAGCAGAGTTCAATAATGAAACAGCTCTGGGAAAAAAGCTGTTTCCTAGTCTGCTGGTTCTTGCCCGGAGGCACCTGAAGCGCCTACCGGAAGGCAGGAGAGTAAACAGTCTATGAGCGGGGTGAGAGGAGTCCTTGAGAATGCTGCGAGCTCGACGCAGACAGCGTTTCTTCTGGATGTCCTCAATGGAAGGGAGTGTAGTTCCTGTGATGCGCTGGGCTGTTTTCACCACCCGCTGCAGTGCCTTGCGCTCAGCAACAGAACAGTTCCCGTACCAGACTGTGACACAGTTGGTCAGGATGCTCTCTATCGTGCAGCGATAGAAGTTCACCAGGATAGTTGAAGACAGTTGGTTCTTCTTCAGTGTCCTCAGAAAGAAGAGACGCTGGTGAGCCTTCTTGACCAGGCATGAGGTGTTGGTGGTCCAGGACAGGTCCTCCGAAATGTGGGTCCCCAGGAACTTAAAACTGGAAACACGTTCAACAGCCGTCCCGTTAATGTGGATGGGGTCGTGTGTGCCTCCTTTCGCCTTCCTGAAGTCCACGATGATCTCCTTTGTCTTTGAAGTGTTAAGGAGCAGGTTGTTGTTTGAGCACCATGTGGCCAGGTGCCGTACCTCCTCCCTGTAAGCAGTCTCATCGTTGTTGCTGATGAGACCAATCACTGTTGTATCGTCTGCAAACTTGATGAGGGAGTTAGATCCATTCACAGGCCTGCAGTCGAGTGTGAAAAGGGAGTAGAGAAAGGGGCTCAGTACGCAGCCCTGTGGTACACCAGTGTTGAGGGTGGTTGTGGTGGAGCAGATGTTGCCTAGCCTAACAAGCTGAGGCCTGTTCGTCAGGAAATCCATAATCCAGTTGCAGGTTGTATTGTTAATGCCTAGGTTTCCAAGTTTGATGATTAGCTTGGAAGGGATTACGGTATTGAATGCAGAGCTGAAGTCTACAAACAGCATGCGTGCATAAGTGTCCTTATTGTCCAGGTGTGTGAGCACGGAGTGCAGCGCCATGGACACTGCATCATCTGTGCTCCTATTGCTACGGTAGGCAAATTGGTATGGGTCCAGTGTGGATGGTAAAGAGTCTTTTAGGTGTGACAGGACCAGCCGCTCAAAGCACTTCATAACAATGGGTGTGAGTG
The DNA here is from genome assembly GCF_015846415.1 of Triplophysa dalaica. NCBI lineage: Eukaryota > Metazoa > Chordata > Actinopteri > Cypriniformes > Nemacheilidae > Triplophysa > Triplophysa dalaica. The sequence continues at coordinate 7,297,160 of NC_079565.1, read as the reverse complement.
CTACAGGGCGGTAGTCGTTCAGGCATGTCGGGCTGGAATGTTTTGGAATGGGCACAATGGAGGTGGATTTGAAACATGCTGGAACCACTGCTTGGGCGAGGGACAGGTTGAAGATGTCCGTGAAGACCCCAGCGAGCTGCTCCGCACATGCCCGGAGTACGCGACCAGGGATGCCGTCAGGGCCAGCAGCCTTGCGCGCATTTATCCGGCTTAGTTCAGTGAAAACATCTGTGGAATTTAGTGTGATGATTGGGTGGTCGGTGGAAGGTGTGAGCCTGGTGGCGGGTTCCTTATTGTCTCTCTCAAAGCGTGCATAAAAGTCATTAAGCTCGTTTAGAAAGGCAGCATCTGTGGTTATGGGGATGGAGTGGTTGGGTTTATAGTCACTAATGGCCTGGATGCCCTGCCACATGCGTCGAGGGTCAGAATTGGTAAAATGCTCCTCTAGCTTCAACTTGTAGCAGTGCTTGGCCTTTTTGATGCCCCTCTTCAGATTTGCCCTGGAAGTACTATAGGCCTGTGCATCACCTGATCTGAAGGCGGTGTTGCGTGCTTTCAACAGGAGGCGCACTTCCTTGTTCATCCATGGCTTCTGATTAGGGTATATGGTGATCTGCTTTTGAGTTGTGACACTATCAATGGTGGTATTGATGTAGTCCAATACAGAGGAGGTGTAGCTGTCTATATCCGTGTGAGAGCCACTGGTGGCCTGAGAAGCAAACATACTCCAGTCTGTGTGTAGAAACCTTTCCTGGAGTGTGAAGTCTGCCCCCGCAGGCCACACCTTGATGGTCTTCATTGATGGCTTCACACGATTAATGAGAGGTGAATACTTGGGGGTGAGGAACAAAGAAAGGTGATCAGATTGACCCAGGTGGGGGAGGGGGGTTGCGGTGTAAGCTTCAGCCATGTTTGTATAGACATGGTCTAAAGTTTTATTTCCTCTTGTGTGGCAGGAAACATGCTGATGAAATTTAGGGAGCACTGTCTTTAAGTTTGAGTGATTAAAATCTCCCGCAACAATAAATGCAGCCTCCGGGTGAGCAGTCTGTTGTTTACTGATGGCTGCATGAAGTTCTTTCATAGCAAGCTTGGCATCAGCATCCGGTGGAATATAAGCTGCCGTTATAATGGTGGAAGTGAATTCCCGTGGCAGATAAAACGGTCTACATTTAACCATGAGAAACTCAAGGTTAGCCGAGCAGTGTCTCCCGACAATAACAGAGTTCGTGCACCAAGCTTTATTGACATAAATGCAAAGTCCACCTCCTCTTGTCTTACCGGATTCCTCTGCCGTTCTATCCGCCCGGTGTGTGTTGTAGCCCGCTAACTCAATAGCGTTGTCCGGTATGCCGCTGTGTAGCCATGTTTCCGTGAAGATTATGACATTGCAGTTCAAAAGTCTTTTGTTGTTGATGATGCGGAGTCGAATCTCATCCATTTTGTTCACTAATGATCGTACATTAGCAAGGAAAATGCTGGGTAAAGAGAGCCGGTGTGGTGTTAGCGTTAGCTTAGCTCTTAGCCCGCCGCGTTTTCCCCGCCTCTGTTTACGATCTCGACGCCGCCGGCGAGCACTTCCGCCGGGCCGTGTGGGGTGCGTAGCATCGGAGGTTTTGACGATCTCAGGGACGAGTTGAATGTTGCTGATATAACTTCCGGGAATGCGCAAACCGATATCCAAAAGCTCATGCCGGGTGTACGTTGTGAATGCACAACTGTTCTTAACGAACAGGCCCGAGATGAGCAAGAAAAACACTATATAATTGCTAAAACTGGAGAGACGCTGAGCCTCGCGATGTTCACGCGCCGCCATCTTGGTCTTATATCCAATTTATATAATATATAAAGTCATTCCGATATTTGCCTTATCAAATTTTACCTTTCAGTGTTGCGTCCTATTCAAAAGTGCTCATTTAAAGCTTGCTCTCAATGTATCCGTGCCAAAGTGCACAGTCGTGCCTTAAACAATTCTGACATTTCCAAAATATTTTGGATTTATGAAAATGAGATCCTTTGAACACCTCTAAAATGAAAATGATGTTATCTCAAATTGTGCATTGATCCAGTCAAACCAGAAGTATAACCCATCGGTTTGCGAAACATTGTGGGGGTATGTACTGTACATCTATATCTTAGGGTGGTGGAAAAGCGTTGTTTGTGAGAGGGAAGGTGTGACTCACATGAGTTATAACTCAACGGCTTCAGGAACCAGTTGTGACTACATCTTTTGGCAGCTCTTTCATGTCTATCCACGGACTATTTCCATTTAACATTAGAACACCAAAGAACCCTAATTTGCGGTTTTTCCTGCACGTCTGTCATGTGCTTGTCAAGCTGGTGTAATATGCCGTCCTCAGGTGCACTTTGCTGTCCTTAGGTGTTTAAGACAAACTACACTCTTGAAAATAAAGGTGCTACAAAAGGTTCCTCACAGCGATGATATAGAAGAACCTATTTTGCTTGACCAAAAAAACATTTAGTAAAAGAGACATGTTTGAGTTCATATTGATACCGCTTACTTTTGGATGCAGACGTACCATTTCACAAAAGTTCTCATTTAGCTTACTCGCTATTTTCATGTACAATTTCTTCACCTTGGTGTTACTGTCTTGTTAACATTTCTTGAGCAACATCCCATATGAAAAGCAAACAAGCAGCTGAACCCTTTCATTCACGTGTAAAACAACACAGAGACTGAACAGGGAATGAACTATGGAAATGCCCATGCAAATGAACACAGTTCTTGTATATTTGAATAGCGAACATCTATCTCTTTGCATATTTAGAGAAGTAAGGGGCTATCCAACGAGACTTGTCAAAAGCTTGTAAAGCACTCTGGCCTGCTGTGTAACTTGACAAACACGGCGTTTTATTGTTTAGAATGGATCAAGTATCTCAAAGGGCTTTCGGGGGGAGAGGAGGGTGGAAAACAGCTGCTAAAGAAAGCAAGCAAAGGATGATGGGAGACACTAAAAACGTTTTGATTTGGTATTTAGGGAACGAAAATCCTCAGTAGGAATTAATATGTTTTAGGTGCTGAAATAACATAGCCCTCTTATTGAAGGTTTCTCTCAATAATCTGGGTTTTTATGATAGTACTTCTTAATAGCGATAACAGAAAATAACTGCGAGCAATTAATAGGAAGTATGGACTCCTACACACCAGCATGCCATATCGGGGACCAGCATCCAAACCACAACGTGGGAAAGAATACTTAGCTAGCATGGAGATGAGAAAGCCAGGTTTGGTTTTGTTAAAATTAATCTGACATGGAAACGACTCTTTGAATCCCAAAAACAGGTGGGGTTCTTGCTAGAAACCCCAGTGTGGTGTCTGGAGAACATTAGACGGTTGTATTCGCCTATTCTCACCTCTAATACAGGACAAAGCAATACCTGAACGTGACCCTGGCTTTAACGCAGAACCTTTAAGAATTTCTAAATTGGAAGATGCCTCCAAAACAAACAAAAACCCTTCTTAGGTTCTCCACTAATGCCAACATTCAACGACAAGCTACGGCCTGCGATAAATGCTTTTCATGTCGGTGGGAAAGGCGAGATCGGCTGATCCTTGGATTAAGCAAAGATCTTAGAAATAGATATTCAAGAAAGCTCTTGAGAGTTCTTCCCCATTTTCCTGAGCCCAATGATTTGCCTCGGTTCTTAACGTCCCATTCTGGCTGCAGACATCCATGAACGATTTCAAATGGTCGCTGATGGTTAACAAGCATCCTCAGTGTCCTCAGGAAATATAAAAGCGTTCGCTGTCCACTATTCTTTCGTTTCAAGCCTGTCAGCAGCTAGACGGAGACCGCGGCCCACAAGAAACCCGAGCTACTGACCGCATTTCTGTTTCCGCCATCGGTGATCGGACTTCAACGTAATAGATGACAGCTCGACTCGGGTTACGCCGCCGTAGTCAGCGTGATTCACAAAAACGCTGACGGAAGACAGGAAGTTTTCTACCCCACCGATCTCCAATAAAAGAAGATGGAGAACAATAAGCCTTGTGTGGTTTACAATTTGGGACGGGAATATGGTCTTGACGCCCACTGTTTATAGAGAAGAATTTACAATTTAACAGCTGAGGAGTTGTAAAGATACTGTTTTATATATTAACTCATTTGTGATTGATGGATCTTTTGTTAAAAGGTGGAAATGTTTCAAATTCTTGGATATATCGTATCGTTCAAAATAACACTTTCCGCTGACAATGTGATCATTGCTTTTTTATTTAAAACAAGTATAATAAAGTAAGCATCATCAGTCTGTTTTAGGAGACTGCAAAAGGTAAAAAGATACGATCGAAAAAGAAGATGTGTGTTCAACATGTGCCTTTGTCCCGGGATACAACAGGACTTGTATGCTTAAGATTAGATAGCTTTGTTTGTATGAACCACTTCAGGATCATGCTCCACCTCCATAGAAATCAGATAAGGGCAAACTGTGTGTAAATGAGTGTTTGTCTGGTCCCACTAAGACGGAAGCGGGCACTACTTTTTATAATAAACATCGTAGGAGTTTGCCATGGTAACCAGAGGTGATAATTACATTAAACACAAATGATTTTTCCATTTTATCCTTACGAGTGCAGTTTGGAACAGTGCTTTCTTTATTTCCTAGACCTGCTTTTCAGTTCAATGGGGTTAATGATAATAACACGCCTGTGCAATGGTAGGGAGGTATTTGATGTGTCGGCATACGGTGTGAGGTTTACGGACTCACCACAGTGCAGACTTTGCCTTCCGTGGCAGCGGTGAGAACCATCTGAGGTTGGAGGGCCGAGTGGAGGTGGATCCCATTCACTGTCACCGTGCTTCCTCCGCTGCGAAAACAAACGCAACGAGGACGATTTAACATGCTGACAAATGCACATTTTTAACCGCTTCCTGTTAAACCCAAGGTAAGGGATCCTGATGAGTATATTGTCTGTTTACCATCTTCTTGTTCCATAAGCACCTTTTTTTTTAAATTGCGAGAACAGCGTGAGCAACTTGCATTCTGTAATAAGCCTAATTTACATAGAAGGGGTTTGCGCTGGAAATCAATTACTTCATAATTTGAATATGGCTGCTTTAGCGTTAAACCAGTGCCATACATACTGAGTTTTCTACATTTGGTTTCCTGTCACTAGTTGCTTAGCACATAGGAGGTGGAGATTGGCTGACCTGATGAAGGAATGCTTGGGTTGGATGCTGGAGATGTGTGGGTCCTTGTTGTAGGTGTAGCTGATTGGAGCCTCACGGATCACTCCATCAATGTTTACCTTCACTTTGTATTTGGATGGCGATGGCTGAGGTGGAGTCCGACATGTCAACATTGTGACCGATATACTGAGAAACACAAACAGAAACACGTTTTTTTCCTTCCGTATTCTGACACATTTCCAAATGAAAAGGAATTCCAAAGGAGAAAATGAGTGGGGGTGGCTTGCGTTTTTCACTGCGAATTGATAGGATGTGAAAAAACACCTGTTGCATTGATTTTGAAATGAAACCTGAAGCAGACTGACGGTCGAAGGGGAGGAGTTTAACGAATGCTCTGCCCAAGCAGTCTAATTTACGCCTATTTTGAGATCGATAGTCATTTCAGGGCGGAAGGGCATTCTCAATTTTAAATATATGATTGATAAGCTATTTACTGTAAATGCTGCAATGTTTCATGAAAAAATAAGAATTGTAATTTTTTATTTCACTGGGACTTTAATAACATTTTTATGTAAAACACAGAGAGGCTTTAGAGATGACACACGCACCTCTGTAGCACACAGGTAGCACTTCCTATTGTAACCATCTGCACGTTTCCACTATTCAGAAATGAACCCCTGATAGTTAGCATTGTTCCGCCAGACTTTGGGCCAAACTCAGGAAAGATCTCTGTGATAACTGGGTTCTGGAACAATAAAACAAGAGTTATTGCATTTTACAAGACACAGTGTCAAGGAAATAAAACTGGACCACACTGAAGTCATATCCGTCGCACCCCACAGTTCTATACATGCCAACAACAGGAAGATGTCTCAGTGACAATCATTTGTACAGTAATCCATATCCATGTATCATCTGCATGCATTTGGAGTTATGAGAAAATAAATTAAAGTGACCCCTGAGTTCCCTGAATGTTCACAAAGAATGTAATGAGTGAGCCATGTCAACGGCGTAGACATCTGAGATGGTCTGAGTTCATCTGGAAAGTCAGCGTGCAAGCCAAAGCTTTTGCGCACCTTCTGAAACTAATAACATGTCAGCCAGAGGTTGACAGAAACCTCCAATGAGTTGTGACTGTTTTTGAACCATTTGTGAGGATGCAAGCAGCATGTCTCTGGCACTGGACATCTGCACGCTTTCGTCTCCTCGCAGCTGCTGTGCGTTCATTTCTGATTCAGTGCTTTTTGCAGCCAGAAACAGCAGAGTGTCATTTCCATAAGGTCGAACTTCACAGAAGTGTGAAAAAATGGGACTGTTCTCAATGTGCATTACGAAACCTGCGGTATTGGAACGGCGACAAACGCAAAATATGCACGCCGAAATCCTTCCACTGTGAATCTGTGAAGACTCTTACCACAAATGAGAATCCGTCTTTCGAGGCCTCTTCTTTGCCACTGCGTACCCTGACCGCAGAGTCAACATTGGAAGCGCTCACATGATCCAACCCGCAGACCAACCTGGCACACAACACAAGGACATTAACATCTCCCGCCACAAAAACAGTGAACAAGGCGTGGTTGTAAATCGGTAGAGTAAGCAGGCTATTAGTCTGCACTAATTTAATGATAACCGTACTACTCGGCAGAAACTACACAGGAGCTATTCTCTAAGGGAATTTCTTCTGTCCTCTCACAATAGGATGGCTGTAGAGTGGTATGTCCGGGGCTACGTAGGCTCGTGGGTCTTGTTTGTTTATGGTACGACAGTTTTGACATGGAAGACCGGGATGCACAATAGAGCAATTTTACAAGCCAATTTAACATTCTGCAGCGTTGCAACAGGAGTGTTATGCTGAGAATGTGACCTAGCGTGTCTCTGAAGTTGTATTTACAGAGTCTGCAAGAGGATTTTTACATGTACTTGCTTAACCACACAAGATAATAAACTACCAGTTTATTAAAATTTAAACATGTAAGGTTGAGGATTAATGGCATGGCTTGTCTATTTACTTCTAACTTACAATAACATTTGTGGTAATTGTACTACTATTTGGAATTTTGTCTGACCATAACACATTTAAGATTTTACGAAACAAACTTATTGAGAATAATACAAATATCAATTCTCAACTTACCGACTATTGCTACTGTCCTTCCTTTCAAGTTTACATTCAGTTCCAGCGACAGTCACGTCGATTAGCTTGGTGTCGAAGCGGTCTTTCTTATTAAATCCAAAATTTTTGCCGCAGATTGTCACGTTAGTGTGGCCCCCAAACGGAGCAGTCAAAGGAGAAACCTAAATGACACAAGAAGTTGCGAGGTCAAATTATGGCAGTGTTTTTCTTTCAAAGTGCGCTCTCCTACTGTGTTTCTTTATGCCAAGCATTTCCTTCCAATCATGAGGTCGGTTACCATTGACAATCATTTGTTTTGTTTTTAAGGACACTCTACAGGCAGGAGGTCTTCCAGTAAATAGGGATGAAGTCAAAAAACAAGAACAAAACAACCTTCCCGTCTCCCTCTGTGCTTTAGTCTCGGGTTAAAAGTGCCCTTAAGTTGTGCCACCAGCTGTGGCCAAGAACTATGGTACTTCTGAATCCAGTGTTTGTGTAACATCAATTCTGTACTAAGATTCTTTTATCTCATAGGTTTTAAAGACAAGACATGTCTGTCAATGTATGTTATACTGTATCCCACAATCCTGCTGTTCTGTTCTGAATAAAAATGGGTTCTTATGGAAAATTTCATAATCTCCTTTGGAATTAAGCACTATCAGACCAAAATAAATTTACTCTGTGACAAAACTACCAGTTTTTAGAGTAAAGTCAGTTTGTTGTTGTTATACTTCCAGTGTAAGAAATTTAGCGGCACCTAGTGGTGAGGTTGCAAAATGCAACCAATGGCTCACCTTCCCCGCTCCCATTAAAAGCACAACAGTTGCTGACACAGGACAACGATGTAGACGCATATTCACTTCTTTGCTGAAGAAGATAACGTAATTACAAAACACGCTCTGTAGAGCAGTTTGTCCGTTTAGTACTGCTGTAGAAACAACATGGGGAATTACATGTTAAGGGGGATTTTTAGTTCTGCGTTGGACCTATGGGTCTGTTGCTTGTGTAACCAAGACAAGAGCCGAAGAAGAAGCGGTTCGTTGCAAGCGCTGTCTGAAGCAGTAATAGCGGCAGATAAACACTTTTGCAGCTTGAGTTGTCACATACAGAAGAACGCATTATTTATTTATATAATTCGTTCTGAAAAGCGTATGAGTAACCTGACACTATTAAAGACTTCTTTTACATGAAGAAAGGGGTTTCAAGCAGACCAATAACAGCGCTTTCGGTCCGCGTCACATTCTTTACATTTTTAGAGAGGTGTGCATCAGTCTAAAGAGTAAGGTACGTGTCTCTGCGTAGACTACGCCGTAGGTCCGATGCAGAAGTAAAAATCCCCTTCAGGGAGCCTGTGGTCAGTGTGGTGAATGTAGATAGAAATGGCTCATTCTAAGGTAATAAAAACAAATGCTTCATTATGAAAGGCCTGTATACACCTATGAAGCATAGTTATGTATGTTAGATTGCATTTCTGTCAATAGATCCTACAAAAAATAACACATTGGACCTTTAAACTTTTGGGGTTTTTCATACAATATCTGAGACACCTGGTTGACCTTTATTGAAAAGCAGATGCTGTTGCTTTGTAAACAGAGGACATGGCCTTGTGTCGACTCTGTTAATTATTAAGACTTCAAAGCACCATTTATCATGAGCAAAGTCATCTTACACAAATCCTAACACAGTTTAAGCCAACCTGCAGCAATGCACGGACCTGGAGGAGGTACGAAAGATAGGATGATGTTATTATCCATGCACGAGACGGCAAATAAATACTTCATATTTAGAATCAATTTTCATCTTTAAAAAATTGCAGAGATCTTTGAAACCCACGCCACAATGGTTAAACTCAAAAAAACTGCAAAGCAGGCAGAATCAATGAAAGGTCAGAGTATGACACGTGGTTCTTTTACTTAGAAAGCACTTATTCTATTAGCTATTTGCTATTAGGTGCTTTAAAACCATGGTAATATTGTTTGCGGCAGGGTGGGCCAATTACCTTGGTGATGAGGAGGGGGCAGGAGTCCTGGATCCAGTGAGAGGGGGAGCACTGAGGAGCCCTTGTACAATGATCAGAAGTCTTACACCATCCACATCCCATGAAGGCGGGAGCCAAAAGACAGGAACTACAGGACCGTAGCTGTTCACAGCCAGGCCCTCTGAGAGGAACCCTAGAGACCTGGAGAGCAAACAGAAACCTATTATTCTAATATCAAAAATATAATATTTTTAACAATATTTGTCAGATGCTTGTTTATCCCATTAACACAAAAACGAAGGACGTCATAGCCTGTTTTCTATATCACTTTGTCTAAACCATCAATAGGTTTGCTATATATTCACTTTCCAAAGACATTTGGCCTATTTCCCCCCCCCAAGACATTTCAAGAATGGCTGCGTGCTTCACCTTATTTCCTGTAACCAACAATAAAGAGCCATCTTGACTCTGTGGAGAAACCAGGGCCATCTCCGAGGACACGGGGAGTGTGTCCAAGCGGAAGTCCACGTGCGGCTCCGTCTTGCCAAAGCGGGAAATCACCACCTGTGGAGGATGCCAGCAAAAATGGGTGGCCTTTCATATCAAAAGCTAAAACGGAAAATGCACCACCACATTCAAAAAGCATGTTACCCATTCAAAAAGACCTCAAGACGTTTATTTGAACAAAACCGCATGCCACATCGATGATTAAACGCTGGAATTGGATGTTTTAAAACCTCTGGTGCAAGTAATTTATAGAGGGCACAATTTTTGAGAGATTAACAAAGAAACGTGAGGGTCAGTCAAAATGAAATAATTGAATAAAGGCCGACATTTTTATATTCAAAAGCTCCTGTAATACAATAAAAACTAGTTTAAATATTAAATACATATATAAATAGTACACATTAAATATAATTTCATATTTGTTCTTAATATTTGGAGGGTAACATGAGCCCATTTGCAAGATTAAGCCAGAAGTGTTTGCAAAACATGTTTTGCAAGTTTGAGTTATTTTATCCTGTTCCTAACAAAAAATATCTCCCGGAGTGCATCTTCTAAACCCCTGTTATTTTGTCCTCAGCTGACAGCGTATAAAACATTAAATTACATATCATGTGTGGAACTTTCCTTGGGAGAGAGTCCGAATCAAAAGAAAGTGGAATCCAGTGGCACTCTTTGTGAACGGACAGAGCCTCTGTTTGCTATGGATACTGTAATAACCGGTGTCTTACCCTTTCGGGACAAAAAATGACAGATTGAACTGCGGTGACTGTTTGATGGCAGGGAGTGGGAAGACACAAAAGCGCAGGCCTGCAGGCGAGCGCAGACGTTAAGACCTCTGACGATCTGGCATGTTGGGAGGTGTCAGAACAGTGGCTGGATGCACACACCTGGACTAACATTTATCACGGTTACATTGCAATTACAGGCCTTCGAGAAAAGAGAAGTATGAATAGCGTCTGTTCTCCATTAGCGGTCTTCGGATCGCATCAACAGCCCTGGGCTTCAAGAGTGGGGCATCTGGAGTGTGATGTTAGCTGGTGGAGAGTATGTTATTACTGTGGTTTTTGAGAATTTTAAGAGTGTCTGCTTTAGATACCTCCAGCTCATTAACAATAGTGTACGTTTGCAGTCAGAACTTGATATCACGGTAATCTTTACTGCGATGGCTTAGATTCTACATGTTAAAAAAGTTGCAAAGAGATTTCCGTGATCTGGACCTGCACAAATATGACATGCTAATACAGGGTTCCAATATTGAGCTAAAATTGGCAAATCATGAGCAGCTCTGAAGGTTTCCAAGTGCGTTAAGCCAGAAACGGCGATCGAGTCCCAGAAGCGACTAAGCTAAATCAGGCTTTATTACGCTCGGCATGGCAGAAAACGGCTACAAATGGACCCGTTATTGAGGGAGGAATGTTACCCACTCTGGGGAAAAATACGAGCGACGGCGGCCTAATAACCGTGTGAAATACATCTCATTGTGTACGTAAGGGAAGTCCTGCTCGCAAACACAAGGCAAGGTGTTGAGTTTTCTCGCCATGAGTGGGAGCACTTCCTCATACAGTATAAGGACCACTGGGACTGTTACTTCCCCGCTGCCTTCCCTCTCTCCCCGCTCTTAAAAAGCTTTATAACTTTCATTCACACAATTAGCCGTTACTCTGCACTCATCTCCCTTGCATTCCATATTTTATTTGACCGTGTCGGCTTTTTTAACGCAAGTTATTTTGTGTCCCCATTGTCAAGGCCTCTTGAACACTCCAAAACTCTCTCTTTGTCTTTGAAAAACACTCTTTATCTATCTCTCACTCTTAAATGGGACAGCTGGACCAGCACTCACCCCTTACCAGGCCTCAACATCCAGACAAAAGAGGCGAGAAAAAGTTGAGAGGAAAAATGTAAAAAAGGAAAAGAGACGGAGAGGGGGAGAGGACGACGACAGCTGCAGCCGTTCCAAGAAAATGCCATGCAAAGACGTGTCATCGAAGCCTAGCGCTTACTATTAGCGTACCATTCGGTTCCTCCGCCGTGCTTCCGCGCAGCTGTCACCATTTCTCTCGCCACTCATTTCTCAAACATTTTCTTGTGGTATTTACAAAACATGAATGGATGGTTCTGGTATGGTGTTTCCTATCCGAGAGCTTCTTGAGCAAATATTCCCAGGTTTCTGGGTCGAATGCATGGGACGTTCAATATTTGGGTCTGTTCTGGTCTTGCTGTTTCTGAACTCTAAACAGGTTGAGAAAACATTGATAGGCTAAAATCTCCTTTTTAGAAGTGAGGGGTCAGAGGGGAACAGCGAGCAAACAGGAAAGCACTATTTCCCAACCTGTCACTGGCACCTGCGGGCATATGTGTTTTCACTGGTCACGTACCGACATCCTGCCTATTTACATACACAATAAAACCGGGAAATCGTGCTGGCCAAAACAGGACTTTGACAAACATTTGTTGTACTTTTGAGATCTTGCAAACGCTGTTTATTTCTTTTTTGTGGAATGAGGTCAGCTCTCCAACATTATTACTCATAAGGATGGAAGCAGTATAACTGTTCATGCCCGTTTATTATAATTGCTGGATTAGAAAGTCAGCACTTAATTGACTGTAAACAGCATTAACCAAGAGAATCATGTCGGCCTTAATACAATGTAAGAATGAAGCCAAACGTGTCATTACCTGGATGACTCGCCCTTCAGCAGTGCCCAGGCTGACCACTGTGTGGTTCTGAATCGGGACCACGGCTATGGATGTGAGAAGAATGTTCCTGAAGCGTCCGTGGAAGTAGTCCCGACGTGGGTGGGTGCTTGTGATCTCCAGTCGGTAACTCTTCCCATGCTTCCCGCAACCAAAGGAATCTCCTACAAAGCTCTGATGAAAAAAAGAAACATTGAACAATCGATTCATCTTTTTTTTAATAAAGGAAATTATTCAAAATAAATGTACAGCTTTACAGCTAGAAGAGGTTTTCAATTAGGTTTCCTATACACACACACACACATTATGCCAAGTTTAAAGTCTATGTTCAGCCCTAGTGAGGCTGAATGTATCCACTCATATAGATGTGTGGATACATTCTGTTTTTCCAACAGAAACTGCCCTCAAATCCACCGTGCAAAATGCAATTAGCGGATTAGATGCCTGTGGAAAGCAGTGATTAGGCCCCAAACAGTAAAGCTCTATCTAAGCTTGCCATCTACTATTTCATGACAGCCAGTGCAGTTGCGCCTCTTCTCCCATGGTGCTTGGTTCATCCTCGCCGCGTTCAGATGGTTGTGCTCACAGATGGCAGGAATTCATGGGAAACTGTGAGGACGCCGGGCTTGCTGTTGCTCTGTTAGAGCTCTGATCGAGTCCAGCTTTATTTGGCGGGGATCTCTACAACCTGTGGAGCTTTAAAGCTATACTGTAGTTTTGAGAGATATTGAAATGAAAGGCATAGTTCACCAAATAATTTAAATTCTGTCACCGTTTGCTCACCATCAGGTTGTTCCAAACCTGAATAAATGTCTTTTTTCTGCTGAACACAAAGGAAGAAATTTGGAAGAATGTCAGTAACCAAACAGATCTCATCCCTCATTTACTGCCATAGCAGGGAAAATAAATACTATGGGAGTCAATGGGGATGAGATCTGATTGGTTATTGACATTCTTAGATATATTCCTATGTGTTCAGAATCAGCAGAGGAAGTTCATACAGATTTAAAATGACATGAAGGTGCGTAAATAATGAAAAATTTGCATTTTTCAGAAACAGTCTGGGTGAACTAGCAGCTGTCTTCCATACGGAACAGGTTTTGCTAAAACCTACTTGACAATCTTGTTTAGTTGAGTTAAAGTTTGCTTTCGAATCGAAAGTCACCTGCAGACAAAAACAAAGGAACGGTGCACCTGAGGATCACACGATGGTCAAGCTCTAAGGGTCACAGATCCTAACATGAAAGTCAAGCCATTAATAATTAATAAAACCAGACCGCGGAACCACGGCCCGTGACTAAAGAGCCTGTCCGAGTACAGAAAACAGGCAGTTAATGATTAACACTGTGCTCACTCCGGCCGTCTCGGCTCAGATGGTATATTGTTACACTCTATGATAAAAGCAGAAATACTGAACAAACACATCCATGAAATTTCAGACGGGCATAAAAAACGGACACCCATTCAGTGCCAGGCAGGTACACAAGAAAAGGGAGAAAAAAAGTGTGGTTTCGCAACTTATAATTTACCTCATTCTCTTTTTCATTCTCTGCCAGTGTGAGTAAGAGGCATGAGTCAACGTGGTTGAGGCGTTTTGGGGGCACGTCTCAAAGGGTCGCTTTGAAGACGCGAAGAACAATACAGGCTGACGATAAATCAGCCTGAAGGAGCTCTGGGCCCTGCTCTCATTACAGGTCTTACAGCTCAGAGGCACAGAATCGCTATACACGAGCAGGTGAAAAGCTAGAGAAGATCGTGAGATTAGAGGGCAGCTTATCCCATCCCCTGAAGGTAAAGCAGGACTGGTACAGCAGTAAGGGACAACCCACCATAGACCGAGAGACACATGTAGCATTAAGGTAGATCATGGAATTTATCAACAATGAACAAGTTAGCCTTTGATGTGTCTTCAACTAAAGCAAGTTTGCTTGGCAAGGTTATGTAAGCCCGCTGCGATCCATCACAACAGCCTGGCCACCATGCGCTTTCAATAGGACTTGCGTAAGCGAGCGTATGAAAGCACCGTGCTTTGGAATTGATTCGTGGGGACTCTCTAAAGCTTGACCTATCACCAGCTGAGAACTCCCCGGAGGGTGAACGCCTGTTTGAAAGGGGGTAAAAAAGACGGTTTAGGGGGGGTTATTTTCATAACAAATAAACGGTCTGTGTTTGGAAAGGGAGAACGAAGAAAAAAGAATTAGGAAGCAAAGAAGTGTGTACATTCCACCGCTCGCTCAGGGTATTGCAGGGATCAAGGGCAGAAATTGAAAAACCTGGACGATGTTTTGACAAGCCACGGTTGATGTGATCCTGAGGCTTCTCCTACCAACAGTCTAGGAGCATCTGCTGTTGTCGACGCGTTAAACGGTTAGCCTTGGAGCTATGGGTAGTTTATGCAGTCTCTTCTTTCTCATGACTTAAAATGCACTCCCCGTGAGGTCACAGTTATAAGTATTAATCCAGGGAATGCTGAAAAACATCCCACAGCCATGTGATATTAAAGTGGTGAAATAAAACGCTAATGGCAGGAATGGTAGAGCCAGCGCATAGCTTTTTTTCCACACATTAACCAGCTCTCATTGTGTCCAGAACAATGCTGAGGTTATAGGGTTACCGCGCCCCACCTTTGGTTCTTTACAGTGTTCTGGCCTTTGGCGTCACCTCCAAGAGGTCTGATCTGAGTGAAAGGAGATCCGTATGACCAAATGTCACCTTCACACACTTTCTCTCAGCCTACGGTCCTGGTACAGCGTGCCCGTTTCTGCTATCTACTGTACAATGTGATGCGTTCCTGAAAAGTTTTGGAAAGTCATTGCTTCGCGTTTTTACAACTCAGCTGTTCCCGACGGAAATAATGACCTTTGATCTCATGGAGACTTCACTAATGTTGTGTATATGTGTATGTGCGTGCAAGCGAGGCATATCGTTTGCTTATGGCGTGCTCCACCGGTGCATTTAAACGGCATGTCGAGAAGCAACCCGATTCTTATGTTTGCGGGGCTTGCATGGATTAACGGGTCGTGAGGGTCAGTAGTCTGGGGAGAATTAGAGAGGCTGACAATATTGTGGGATTAAAGGCTGGCATTGCACGTATAGGAGCCGTGCCTTGGTGCATGCACGGTGGTTAGTTCATACCATTTGGAGGTCTCAAAAACACCCGACAAGTCTATCGTAGAGATTGTCACACCTTGCTCGCGTCGTTGTCTCTTGTTTTTTGTGAATTTGAATTAAGCGAAGACGGTAAAACAGTATTTTGATCGTATAATATTGTGTCTGGTTTTCCAAAAATCTTGTGTCTACATCCTTTATGCAAACATTCAACACATTCTGCACAACTTTTAGAGAAAGATTGCATTCTTTTCTTCACTCTCCACCTCTCGCCCCCATTGACTCGTTCTCTTAACCCAGCAGTCAAGTGATCTGTCAGCGTGGAGCTTTGGTTCCTCACTAGAGCTTCCAAAGTCAAACACATGGTCCAGTACAAGTGCTTGTATGTTTGCTAAAAAGTAATCAGTTTATTCAACAGCTCATGGTTAAATCCCTCGCTTGTCCAGCGATTTGACTAAACTTGTTGCTGCGTGTTCCATTCGCTCTAAAAGCATCAAGATTAAAACGTCATGAACAAACCAGCGAGACAAAATGTCTTTTTAGCACAAAGTCATACATCTAATAAATTGCGATTAATCAAAGAGATTTGCAAAAACAACAAAAGCAGGATTAATATCTTTGCTTCTCTCGGGACAGAGTACTTGATTATTTATCATTGTTCCTATACAGTTTAAATAGGCCATTCATCACAGTTTGGGCCAACACTACATGATATATAGCGACAAAACCCATGAGGAACTAAATGCACATGCTTAACTGCTGTCTAAGTAAAGAGTGTATAGAAAATCAAGACAGAGAGAGAATGATCATTCTATCGACAAACACTGAAACATATTATGGAAGTGCTTATGAACCGCGCACATCCATTCAATTAGACGAACGGACAAAAGCAAACCGGGAATAATTTAGTGCGGAGTCTATTCCGGAGGCCCGGTCTGTCATTATTTACTTGTGCAGCATGGATCTATTCAAAGCATTAGTGGAAACACCCATTCATTAAAGCAGACACGATGAACACGCTCAAAGAATCCCTTCCCTGCCACGGCACACAAGCTTGCACGGTCGAATAATAACCTCCATCCTGGATGTGATAAAAGGGGATGGAGCAGCGCTTCATG
Source organism: Triplophysa dalaica (assembly GCF_015846415.1). Classification (NCBI taxonomy): domain Eukaryota; kingdom Metazoa; phylum Chordata; class Actinopteri; order Cypriniformes; family Nemacheilidae; genus Triplophysa; species Triplophysa dalaica. The sequence goes on along the minus strand of NC_079565.1, from coordinate 7,280,492 downwards.
ACCGTGAAGAGACGCGACTCTTCAAATGATCAAATCCAGCCCTTTATGGAAGAGAGGGGTAGCAGAGCATTCAAATGCCTGGTTTGCAGTTGGCCAGAATAATCAATTCCAATCGTGACCGTAAAGCCTTGGCAGGGCCCGCGTTTCTGCCATGATCTTACAGTTTTACACATGTCTGACAGAGCAAACAATGCCTCTGACAGGACAGATCAGACACAGATCCAATTTTTTGGGAGATGTTTAAAGGGTTTTGCAGATTCTGTTCCTAATTTTAGTTTTTTTTCCCCCTGACATACTGCAAAGAACGTTCATCTATACAAATCCCTTCAATTCATAAAAAAGTACTTTAATGTGTTCAGGCTTTGCTTTTTCTAATTTTATGAAAAGACATTTTCAAAAACTCACTCATTTCAAATCCCTTTGCGGTCTTTTTTTTGTGAAACGCAGGAACATTTTTATCTTTTTGAAATATTTTCACTCTTTCAATCTTTTTCATGCAACAACAGTATCATTGTAGGCTGCAAAGGACAAAAAACACTGTAAACACTCCAAAATATTAGATTTATCTAAGTAACCATATACCATATAGGTTGTAAAAATACTGTATGCATTTTCATTTTTTAACAACAATTCTTTAGATCCGTCTTAATTCGGGATGCGCAATCAATTATAATTGGTCATTTTTAATGTTATCTGTACCAGCCGATGTTAAAATTTATAAGTTATGAATCATTTCCTCAGGTTGAACCACTTCAGCTGAATGCTGCTCACAGTTAAAATCCAGTACAGTACTGTCTTTCTAAAAGCAAAACATTGTTGATGCAGTGTGTAGATATTTATGAACGTGTATATTATAGGAACAAAAGCATATTGTGTGAATCAGACTGCTGTCTGAATGCTTTCTGTCTTGAGACCTGGTAGACTTGTGGCTATTGAGAACATCTTTCTGGGTTGCTCTGCAAGAACATCTTTCATTTGTTTAGCAAATAAACATTCTATCAGAAAAAATCTTTAACTCGTGTAAAGTAGGCTTGGTACGTCATTTTCAGGAGACAAAAATTAATTTCAGTCTCAGAAAATGTTAGATTGTAGATTGTAGATTGGCCAATATATCGGTTATCGGCGTTCAATGTTCAAGAATGATCGGTTATCGCCCAAAATTTGTATATCAGTGCATCCCTAGTCTTAATAGTTTACATCAGCCTAAAACTGTAAGATCATGAGAAAGCGACACCTTAGAGATCTGAAAAATAACTTTAATATCTTTAAAGGAGCAATGTGGAGATTTTAGCAGCATCTAGCGATGAGGTTACGAATTGCAACCACTGGCTCATTCATCCCCGCTTCATTATGTAAGATCTTTATACACCTCTGAAGACATAGTTATGTATATTATATTGTCAACTGTCAATCACATTTTTAGAGCCTCCAAAATATTTCACATTGAACCTCCAAAGCACATTTACAGTTAACACTTTTGAAATGGACACTTTAGCAGAAGTTGCCTGGTGTAGTTAAATCTAAGCAGCACATGATGGAATCCTTATGTCTATCTAACATCATTTTGCGATGTTACAAAAACATTCAGCCTACTCTGCATGCTCAGAACAAAGATCAAGGTCCATACTCCCAAAACACCCTCCCTCTGCCAAAAACAACATATGTGATAAGGGCAAGAGTATGCAGCATACTCATGGTTTTGGTTGTAATGACCCTGATTCAAGCGCAAGCAGGTGGCATCCCTTTCTATGACACAAAATTTCAGTGTCAGACCGCTTTTCTTCAAAACGTGTAAAGCCACGTAATAAACGGAAAACAAGCAAATCATAGCACGAACACAAAGCATGACCGAGAGCAAGAACAATGCATCATTGTGCTATCTTTGTGTAAACAGCAGGAATTTGCCATCTGTTTATTGCCTTTTTTGTCCAGATACCTTTAGGGATTATGGACAGACTAATGCATTAATAAAACACATCTGTTTGTATTGAAGTCATGAGGAGGCGGGGTATTGACAGGCATGTTAGACGACTTTGCACCACCCCGAGTTGAATATAAATGTTAGGTGATATCTCGTTCGCCTGTTTGGATAGTTCTTTTGAATTTTACATGAGATACTGTGGTGAAAGGAAACAATAGGTTTACTTATGATAAACTACAATGGATGGAATATCCCCTTGCGTTCACACAACATCAAACCTTTAACCATGACCAACTCAACAAGTCCAATCAACTAGCTGACCAAACATCATGTCGCGCCCCAAAAAACTAACAAGTAAGGTATCAGGTAAACTCTTGCTCCCCGATCACACGGCCTGTGTCTCCTTAAGAATAAACTTGAGAATATCTGACAAGACGTGCTGAATGAGGTGGAAGTGAAGCCACAGATTATTTGGGATGCATTGTTGGCTTCTCAGCAGGTGATAAAATTCGACAGTTTCTAGTCGACCCAATCCGTTTCATTACTTAAGCACACATTCTCTCACATTGCATCTCCTATACCCCATTGTGTCGGCATTAGAACCAAGCCAGTATAGCATAATGGCACATTTAACCGGGTGGGGGAGGTTGAGTCCTACCAAACCCCCTTGAATGTTTATTTGCAGTTGCTGCTGCGCAAGCCTCAACGATTAGTGGAGGCCTTTGAACCTCACCAAACAATTAGTCCGGATCAGTCCGCTCTGGTCATTTAGCAGTGTTGGCAGGCCGATTGAATATCCAACCTGACAGAGTTCATTAAATGCTTCAGTGGCTGCTTGATTTATACCTGGTCAGGATGTCTTTAAGCCAGCACACGAGATGAAGTTCTTTGACGGGCCATTGTGCTCAAAGAGCTGGAGAGCAGGAAATTACCACAGGAGGGAAAAAATGAGGAAGTGGATGTATAGTGAACAGGAGAGGTGGTTCGATAGGCCTGTAGGTCACTGACTCATCAGTAAGCAATCCTTTCCTCCGCTTGACACTTACACATGTTTCGGAATTATGCAGAAGTATTCTTAGCCCGAAGGCTGCAAAAATATGTTGAATATGGGCCAGCCGCCACAGCACTGAAGCAGGAACCTGCAGTGCCATAAATCTGGTGTAAACAACAGCGTTTTAACCAATCACAGGTTTGTTTGGATGCGAAGCTCCTCCCTGAGGACAGATTGCGAGCGCAGGCGTTTATCAGTTATGGTTGTATGCTTATCGGGTTTAAGAGGGTATTAAAGATAGATAAGTAGTTTTAGAGCGGGAAAACAGTTTAGGAAAACAAACTATTTCCCAAAAGTCTAACAGTAATGAACATACAGTATTACATTGTATGCAAGGAGCAACCGTGATGAGGTATAAAAACAATGCAGTATGTATTTATAGACAGATATTAGTCACAAGTCAGGTCACATCCTCACACACGCACAGATGCTGACGAGAGGACCAGTTTGCACCTGGATGCCAGCTGTTCGGTCTCCTCCGGCTACCATTACGGCCCAAAGTCACGCAGGTTGCCCGCCAGGGCAAAGCTGCCAACATGAACCGACTGCAGAAGCTTGACGTTCTGAGAAAACACACACAGCTGCCGCATCCACCTGCCCCCGGTCAGAGTTGTTGTTGGACTGACGTCTGCGTGTGGACTTTTGCCAGCGTTGATTCATGCTGACTTACTTTACTCGTACAAACCACAAATCACCCACACAAAAAACATTTCTCATACACGTACACACAGACACACAAAAGTAACCATGCAAGCAGCTCGCTGCGGCATCTCCTAGAAAGGACAGGACACAACAAGTACATGTCTTTCATCACGGTCTTGCGTCCTAGTCAGGCACCTCCCAGAAGTGAGTCTGTGCCCTGTAGATGATCTAGGTTTTGCCATTTCTGCACAAACACATCTGGGGCATACGGGCACAAACAAGCTAAGGCACGCACAGGCTCATTCGTGCCAACTCCAGCACATTAGCGTGTTCTTACACTATCAAAACATATTACAATGTGCCATGAGATGAGTGTCGAACGTTCCAGAAATGAGCGTGATTCATTCCTCTAATGATTTACATTGATATTTGCCTATGTGCAACATTCAAAAAAGATGTGGGAACTTTTCACAAAGTTACTTTAGATCAATGCCCCACTAACGCCTTTTTTTACACTTTAAGAAGCGCCGTCTAAAAGCGTGTGTACATTTAGCCGAACTGGCTGTAATAATTAAAATGGTTGTCGATCAAAACTCCCTCTTTAGGAATTATATTACAGACGGCAATCAATCAAGCTTCAGATTCAATTTTAAAGTAATCAGCCTTTGCCGGTTGTAACTCTGATCAATCGTAACCTAATGATAATTTTGACCTTAAATGTGGCTGTTTGTTATTGCCGGACTCAAGTGTCCCCCCTCCCTCTTCTCTTTAAAGAGACAGGGGTGCTAAGCTCCTTGGGGGGAGTCCAACTCCAGATGACATAAACGCAGCATGCCGCCATCGTTCCAAACAATAAGGACTATATTCTGTCAGTTTTATTAACGAATATTGCTGAGCGAAAGCAGACTGGTGGATCGATAAATTTAAGAGCTCGGGTGAAGTCTAAAAGCGAGTGTATTACAGACTTTACAACAATTTACCCGATACGATATTCAAATGACTATGGCTCCACATTAACAGACCAAACAGGAAAGCAAACCCAAATTGAATCAAAACAAAAGTACATCTTAGTGTCAGATACCCATTATTTCCACATAAAGGCAAGGCCCTACCAACCAGCTGGAGCCCAGTTTGTGGAGTCAGTTATCTAAAGCGCAAAACAAGACATTGGGAACAATTTATCATCCCTCTTTACAACATAATTGTTTTATGACACCGTGTCAATTGCCTCTTTATGGGACGATAAGACAGACTCTGCAAAACATATGCTACCGGTATCATAATTCTCAGTGAAGCTCCAAGTTTTGCCTTTAACGTGCTCAGGCAAACACACATGCACACAGTTACATGTTCATAAATATTGATACACACATACTGCAAACAGCTGAATAAAATATATTTTACGCCTCATGGCTCTCTGCAAAGTGCCTGAAACCTTTTAAAGTTGAAGGCAAACACTCCTTCTAAAGTGCCTAAGGAAATATTTCCAACCCGAGTTGTTATTTAAAAAGCCATTTTGAGCTTTTGTACATCCACGTAATGAAAGCTGACAAAGCCGCATTTGACTCTGAGCAGATGACAGTGTTTGGACCAAAGATCCACAGAACAAAAATATTTAAAACGTCTGGAGTGGAGCCTGCAGGTCTTCTGCCGTGACAAATGACTGAGAGCACTTTGTGAGTTTGGGAAGATAAAGTTCAGGGCACCAAAACGAGAACACCAGATTGGAGAACCGTTTGACTCGGGGAACGTGGCGTCGGCTCTGGTCTAGCCCATACTGTATGAACTGCTTAATCCACCAGCACGCAGACTGTTAGAGACAGTTGAAGAACACCTGCAGGGTGGTGGTCTGGATTTTCCCGCTCTATGAACTCCGATAACACCTTGCACACGTGTAAAGAGTACAGGGAACAGTCAGTCTGAGTAATGCTTGTTAAACAAACCTGATTATCGACATGGAAGTCAAACAAACGTAGCCTTTAACTTAACCCAGTTGTTCTTCTGACAGAAATTCTGAAAATTCTCAACACCGACACAACGACTACATGTATAGACAACCAAACTTAAAAAATAAGCATGTCATATTGCTTATGTTTTATAATTGCAGCTAGCCAAGCTTTTGTAGAATTGGGTATCCCAGCGTGGTTTGCTTTCAAATGTTTAGTACGGCACATCGACTACCATTTTAACACACAGATCTGCTGGATATATGTGCATGATGACAAAGCTTCATGACTTTGTTTTGAAATGAACTCTGGAGGTAATAGCCCCACAGTTATTGACAGGCCCCTCAGGGAGTCGTCAGCAGTTAAATTCTTGTCATTTATAGATCGCCATGATTTACAGATTGATCCAAAGAATAGTGATGGATAAGTAAAAAAGACAAGAAGGGTCAGTGATTTATGATGGCCGGAGGATAAAGACAAGCAATTTGGTTGACAAGAAGTCAGAAGGGCTCTCCGACGTGCTGTCTGTCCAAATGGTCAGCTAATATCCTGCTAGAACTAATTACCAAAACAGCACTTGGCTAGATGATCCTAAATGGTACATTTACTAAATGACACATTATGATCAAGCTCTTACCTGGTTGTATGTTTTCTCATCCGATCCTGTAAAGTGAGAGAGCTTCCTTGTGTATCCCTTCTGCATGAAATCCTTGAAGAAGTTATTGATGTCGGTAATGGAGATAAGGCACATGGCGGAGCTGGCGGTGGGCTCCGGTGAGTCTGGTTTACTGCGGGCGAAAGCTGCGAACAGCACATCCTCGCCCTCTTTGAGCCCCATCTCTTGCTGAAAGTCGTGGCCTACCTTTGCAACATGCGCTGCCTGGAGGACATTGAAAACCCCCTGTGCTGAACGTTTCTTTCTTCTGCGCTCCGAGTAAATGCACTCGAAGGGCATTTCGACGTATCGAAGAATCTCAGGATCCGATGAACACATGCGGACGATTCGTGTATGATAGGCGTTCGAACTGGTGCCTTCGCGTTGGACGGTGAGGAAATACGCGTACGGGCCACTCTGGAAGGAATAGACGTAGTGTAGGGGGTAGTTCCCACGTAACCCCGGAGCAAGGTCCATGTAGGATTGCTCTGAGAAGAACTCAAATCCGTCTTGAGTCTCCTTCATCTTCCTAACAGAGATGGTGTGGTGGAGACGGGGTTCAGTTGAGCCCAGAGGCTCAGAGTTGGCGACGAAAAACCGTACCACCTGGCTGCTCATCACGTTGAGGATCTGGGTGCCTGAAGGACCCGCCAGGCAATCCGGGCAACCGTGACTACTGCCATCATTCTTCTTCGAGTACATGCAAGTTACTTCAGCATCCTCGGGATCATCTTCCAACACGCGACGGGTACAGATCCCATTTCCAACCGAGCCACAGCTGAAGAGCTCAGGGTCGTAGAACGTCTCCACCACAAGGGCCATGTTGATGTTGTTGGTGTAGTTCGATTTGGGGGGCGTCGGCACACAACCAGTGCATTCATCCTCCACTCTGCAGCCTAGATTGTTATACACTGGACCTGTAATATACTCATGAATCTTCGTAAGAGTTCTCGACAGAGCATACAGCTTGTTGCTGGCACCTACATATACACTCCCATTGAATTCCAACAGTTTCTGGATAGGTGTGTCAGATATAAAGTGGGGAAGGTCATAGGTCACGGAGAGGTTGAGTTTGGAGCTTTCTATTGGTACCTCACATGGCCTACTCAAGCCCCACCAGAGCGTCTGAAGAAAAAGGATGCAAGTGGCTTCGTAGTAGTAAACTTTCATCTTTGTTCCTCTGCGGAGCAAAAAATAAAGTGATCAATGAGAATCAATAACAGCAGGGGAAAAAAACGTACAAAAACATGCAGCTCCAGTTTTCATCCATTAGCATCAGACCTTCATTTAGTTTAACATATTAAAACAGATACAGTAGTTCACTTAAAGAAGTTAAGTTGGGGTCTACATATAGAACCCATTAGTGCACACGGTTAAGCATACAAAAGCTTTTTGGACTTCTGACTAAGACAAGCTGTGCTGGACAAATGACACTTGTAAAGAACAACCGCACACAGCGCAAAAACAATGATAGCACTAGTTGGGATGCTTTGTGGCGTCATTACTCAAGCACCAAAAGTCTCAATAAGTCACCACTCTAAGAGTATGACCAATCCATGGATAAAAGAAATAGGGCAAACGTAAATGGTTCTTGTGCCTCTGACTTTGACAGCACTTTTGTGGCAGTGGCGAATCATCAGGGGCAGTCTACACAGAGTGCACTGCGGTGACAAGTCTAACTTTAGACAGCCTTCTCAAGGGAGTGGTTGATAAACTTAATTAAGCCTGGTAGGCTTAGAGAGTGATTTATTGTTGGTGTACTTAAACGCTTTTAATACGAGGTCGCTTTTAAGGATGAGTGAGAGGCAGGGACAGATCACTATAATGGGATTCATCCTTACAGTTATCTAAGCAACTGGAGGTGCTTAAAAATATGCAACAAGTATATACATATAAAAAAAATGTACACCTTATAAGCTGACAGTATATAGAATAAAACCAAATAATCATTCAGTGTTTAATAACAGCATCCCAAACATAACAGAAGCCTGAAGAAGACTTTCAGATATTCATCTTAATAAAAGCATCTCGTTTGACGAAGTTATATATTTCGGAACGTAAATTTAAAATATATCAACACTTTTTTTTGTTTGTTAAACTTGTTAAACAAGTTTTGTTTAATACATCGGTGAGAAAATGTAACAAAAGTATAGCTAACGTGACATCAAAAGCTATCTGCGTTTCAACGAAACGTACTGATGACTCATTTTGTCAACAAATTAAAACGCAGATTTCTGTCCATTTCTTAAAAAAACTGCAGTAAATTGCATAAAAATAATTTAAAAAACATATATTCATTGAGAATTTGATCACTTTGGTCAACGACATTCACCTGACACGTAATAAGCGTTATTACTGTTCGTCTTAACTAAAGGATGAAATTACCTTTACGCATCTAATACATCCAATGCATGCATCTCAACTTCAGAAATAAAACAAACAATAACTCACCTTTAAAACAAAGGCACCTGTCGGAGACGGAAACAAAAACACAATCACATCTTTTAACTGTCCGTCTCGCTGGAGACGCGTGCGCGCGGTTTGAGATGAGATGCGTCGGGGAGTTTTTTCTGCTCTGTGTTAAAAAGTTACCCGCTCTTCCTTCCTTCCTCAGACCCGTAATCACTCAGTCACTCCTCTTGAACAGAATGAAAAGCCGGGTGACTCACACTCAGAATGGGTCACATTAGTTTAGAATACTCGTGTGTTCTTCTCTCCGCGTGCGCTGCGGGCCGTTACTCTGCGTTGCGCGTGCCATTGGACGGAATGGGTCTCTCAGGTGAGCGCACTCAAAGCACTGACAGTTGCGTCACTGCCTTCTGGTTCGATGATTGGCTGTTGATAAAATTCAGAGAGACTTTAATAAAGAAAATGACAGAAAAAAGTGAACAACGATTGGAAACAATGACTTTTGTTAAACCTATTCTTATTTAAGTATTTTAGTTGAATATCTACCACTTTAACTCCAAAAGTATATAGAATAATAAAAATGCTCACATTGTTAAGTTTTATTGACATTTTAATTAGTTATATACTAGTTATAAATATGTGATGCCTTGTGTGAATCGTGAAGTAGCAAAGTGAGCTATGCGCATAATAAACCACTGTTACTTATCATGAGTGATTTCACTGCGTCACATACAAAGATTTCCTTAACATGATTATAAAGTGTATCATATGGTGAATGTATAGGCGTTTATAACAAATAACAAGTGTGCTGCCTAATTGTCAGATTGCTGCTCAAAAGCAGATGGAGGGGAAGAATACAGATCGTGGTTGACTTTACGCTGCCATCACTAAACCCGAATTAATTCTGTACTTATGACTTTCTCTCCAACTATGCAGCATTTTAATCCTCCACCTGCCGTGATATGTTACTGTTACGTTTTTACGGCTCCTGTGGTCATGACACATTTTACAAATATGTTAGTGACTGTGTTTTCGGATGAGCAAAATATCATGTTTTTGTATCATTGTATCGTAATTTGCTCAATATGATGTCTTTATGATAACATGTGATGCTTTTATGCGTTTTCCCTTAAAACATTCAAAATTCATTCACAGGGTAACAACCCTCGCAGAGATGACCATTGCGTGGCTTTTCAAAGGTGTCCTAATGCCACCTAGTGGTGCGTAATGCTTACATCATTTGCTCTCAGTGTTTTAACTAAATTATTTTGTAGCTACTCGTCGATAAAAGGTGTAAACTTCTGTTTCACACAGGGTGAGTGGGAGGACACACCAGATAATCTACAAAACTGATCCATTTAGGTGTATTTATTACACTGTGGTCAATAGGATCTAGGTTAATGCTGACCTCCTCACTGTTAACCCCAATTGATGGCTGACCATTTAAACCTGCCTTGGTTCATTTGGAAGGAGGCTCTTAACTGTTGTTCTCATCAGCACAGAAGTAATTTAACTGCCCTCTTGACATTGTATGACCATTCCAAAGATTGGCTGCTGTTGACCAGCATCGCTTGACCATTAAAGCAAGACAGAGTCTCTTGTTAATGAATGCATTAAACAACAGATTTGTTGTCTGTTTTATAACACCTCCGCCTAATTGTCTAGTTTTATTTGTTATTTTTCATAAAAGGTCGGAGATGCAGGCAAACTGAGACGAAGAGGACCCCATATACTTTTTCCTCCATATAGTGTCTGCCCTGGAAAATCACATTAAGATATACAATTTCAAGAAAAAAGGTTTGATAGGGTGAACGCAGTGCAATGTTTTAAAAACGTTAGTTTTAGAGATTATCTCAAAAGAAAGTTTACAGCTCTTATGCTGATTCATTTCCTCTGGTGGCATAGTTTTCTTCAAGGTTACAGATTCCTGATTCACTTAGGCTAATAAAAAATACAGACGTTAGAATATGGTTTGTAATAGCCAAACAATTAAATTCAAAGAAAAAGTCTGTTTTGGATTTATTTCAATAAGCCCTTTATGTGATACTGTAGTTAGAGATATAGAAAGCAAAAACATTCATTCAACAACTATAGTTGGTCATCACCTTAGGACACATTCTCTGAACTTGTTTCATTTTTACAAACAGTGTTAGTCACTACAATCGCTCCTTTGTTCATTCAATATGTTATTTTCCTGAATGCCTTAAACAAAAACAAACCAGGTCCACTTCATGCCACATCAACACAAAGTTATCTCAAAAAGAACATAATTTTTGGCTTAAACAACAGAAATTTGAGTCAGACAGAATGGAGAGATTTTAAGGCCATTTCCACCGGTAGTGTTTTCTAGCCAGCTGAATATACAGTATGACATATATTGTTTTTACCCCTGTGTGATTGTTTCCATAGTGATAATGATTCAATTGTGCTGCCGGTGGACATGAACACCTGGTGGTCAAAAAGATAGAGGAAGCTGCCATCCGTTCTCAGTCATAAATGATGTCAGTGTCTCTTCAAAAGACATAACATCTTGTGCAATCAAGACCACAAAAAGAAGGTCTTTGTTCTTCTTTCTATAAAATAGTTCAGATATCTATGATTAATTTGAAAATGCTGACGGGACATGTGACCAAGTACAAATCTTCTTTTGTAGCATAATTACTCAACAAAGACGGTATTTGACTTCATCAAAATCTCTTTGCAAACATTTTGTGAGCATTTATAGAATCAAATATTTTGAAGATAACAACATCTGAAATAAAACAATGTTTCATTTTCAATTTTCATTATTTTATCAGCAAATATTAGCAAATGTTATCAGTGAACTGACGTATCGCACCATGAGTTGGAGTTATCACACAGGAATGCTTAATATCACATAAGGATACTATGTAACAGAATATCGTTGCCTTGTGGCACTTGATGCAGGAAGTTTTGTTTGTAACTTCACAATGTTTACTGAGAATTTTTTTTGAACTTTGATTAAGTCTTACTAAGTATAGAAACAAGGTACAGTTTTATAGATTGAAATGCTTTTTAAACAGAAACAAATTATATCGTTTATATAGTTAATACCCTGTTTTTTAGCTTTATTACAGCAGGTTTTCAACTATCCTCTGCCCTCCTGTGTGTCATACTCTGTTTTGCCATTAGGGGGTGTTAAAGTACCTTCATAGTATTTTACAGACTTATTTCTTGTCACATCCCGTCTAACTTAAATACAAAAAATACATTTAAGTATGAGAGGAAATACTGCATCAGTTAAACATGTCAGTTGACATTTTTTTGAAAACACCTTTGTTCTCTCAAACCAATATTTTACCTGCAACCAACAAGTTGCCTTGATTTTGGCGTTCAGGGACCACAAGGGGGCCTCAACGAAATTCTAAGTGGGCCCCAGTGTGACTTAAAATGATTAAAATGCGACAAAACAAGGATTAAAGTGACAGTTCTGTCATCATTTACTCACCTTCGAGTTGTTCCAAATCTGTATAAATGTCTTTGTTCTGATGAACACAGAGAAAGATATTTGAATGAATGCTTGTAGCAGAACATTACAACGGTAGTCCCAAGTTTTCCTACATTCTCCAAAATGTCTTTTGTGTTCATCAGAACAAAGAAGTTAACAAAGATATTTTCCTACTATGTCAGTCAATGGTGGCCAAGAATTGTTTGGTTGAGAGCATTCTTCCAAATATATGTTTCTGTGTTTATCAGAAGTTAGAAACAAAGAAATGAATAAAGATTTGAAACAACTCAAGGGTGAGTAAATAATGACAGAATTTTTATTTTTGGGTGAATCGTCCCTTTAAATTAACCTAAACTTAAAATCAAGATATTCCCTGGTGTTTGCCTATTTTCAAATAAATATATAGGCCTATCTTTCTAGTTTTTATTGTGAGTATGGAAGTCTCCAAACATTCTTGTGGACAATTTTGTTTGGGACAGCTCTGCACCAAGGGACAGGGAACACAGAGATAAATAAGCAACTACGTGAATTATTTCTCTCCATTTTATTAGGTAACTCTGAGCCGAGGTGCTTCTGTTGAACTGGCTGCTCTCTGAACACTAATGTTTATGAAGCATTATTCATTGGCATGTCTTCAAGGACTGTAACGGTCCTATGAATGCAAAGTGCCTTAAGGCATCCCACAAGAGCTTTAAACAAACGCAAAACCATTTAATCAAATACCATTTCATCACAAGAAACCACTGCGTGTTTTTTGAATTTTCAGGAGCTACTTTAAATACATTGTAAAAAAGGTTAAATAATACAGAAGAATAAAAATCAACTAGGTTTATATTACATTTTCTTTAATGTGCACAGCATGATGTGATTTTACAGTAAAAGCAAAGGAAAGAGAATTTCATTTTTCATATAAAAATATGAATAAAAATATCTAATCTAAAGAGGCAGAATCAATAGCATCGCAATGGGCACTAACACAGCAGGTAGACAAGGAGGTGGTTAAGTCAAAGCAACTAGACAAAAAGGTGTCGAAAGTGAGCTTAATGTCAATAAAAATACTACACCCCACTTTACTTCAGCAGTAGCCTCTGGGGCTGGAAACTTTAGTTTGCTGCAAGTATTTGCAAATGTGTGTGTGTGTACAGTATGTGTCTATGTACTGTATGTGTGTGTGTGTCCAACAGTGAACACAGAGAAAAGCAGACAGGTTTGTTTGCAAAATTCCAAACCAAATGATGTCACTTCATAATGCAGAAACAACAAAAAAACTTCATCTTCAACGATGGCAAGTGTATGTTTAGGTATAAAGCTGTTGTAATGTTCAATGTTAAAAGTTCAATCATCTGCTTGAAACTGCTGAAAGATCAAGCTAGGTTTACGTCTCTGGATGTTGTAAATACGTTCTCTGCCACTCAAAAAGCTGATGCCATGATGACTAGTGTGAAGCGTTATGTGTCACCGAGTCAGGAACAGTCCCTTTGTTTATATTTGCTGCGTTGACAAAGGGTTTAGCAGCTCATCCACCGTTTTCAGTGGCAGCATGCAGTGTGATGGGCAGTCTTGATATCAGCAGGGCCACGCCTACTTTTTCTCCAAAATGAAAATATAAAAAAATAAAATACTTTGGATTACGTCCCCAGTGAAGACCACAAATAAGGTCATCATAACTAAATTATTAGATTATTCAACACAAAACTATAAAAAAGTGTATACACAAAGAAAGGAAAGGGGACACAAAAACGACTAATTCACAGCCTTGTCCCAACAGGCAGATCTTAAAATGGTGTTTCCTACAATGACAAACAAAAAAGGGAAAATACAAGGACATTGTTTTTAATTATTTGCTTTTGAAAACTTTGTGAAAATGTACAATAAAAAAAAAACAGATCCTACATCCCAAGGAATCCAAAGCAAAGACTCACTGTTCCTCTAATGACCACCTAAAAACAGTGCACCTCTTCACTTTTATTTCACTCTCTGTATTAAAGAGAATTATTTCTATGTTTTATCTTCTCGTGTTGAACATTGGTTTCCACTGCCTGCTCCCACCCTATCCCTCTGGATGTCTCCCATTCCCAGTTTCTAGACCACCTTGGTGGTGCTGATCCGGACACTGCTGAAGCACTTCCCCATGGCTTCGAATAGCGGGTCGCAGAAGGTGTGCACACAGATGGAGTAGACTCGACTGACACAGTGGATCTCGATTAGGTAGCTCTTCACGCACGGCACCACAGCCCAGATGTGAATGAAAGACAGGATGGCAAAGAAGATGCCCCACACCAGGGCGAGCGGGATGCCAACCAATGCCGTAAGCAGCCTGTAGCACCAGTATTTGGTTACTGTGAAGGTGGTGAAGCTTGCTTTCCAAACGCCGTCGAAGCTGTAGGTGCCGGCAGGCTCGGCGATGACATCTTCAAAGTCCACCTGCAGACAAAAACAGGTTTAACATCAGGATCGTTTGATTTTCAGTGGTCTAATGACACACCTATCACGACGACGTAACAAACACGTCACAGTATCCCGGTATTTTGAGCAAAATTAAAACAATTAAAGTCTTTTTTTTTCGTGGTACACACAACATTCAAGATTTAACATTTTTAACTTAGATTAAAAAAATAAAACAGAATTTCAAAAAAAAATAAAAATAAGGAAAGAATTTAAGAAGGCTAAACCCTAGCAGTGAAAGCACAAAAACAATATATATAAATTATAAATGTTGATACAGATCATGGGTTTGCAGTTCAACCAATAGGACATCATGTGAAAAAAACAAGAATAATTTTTATAATATTTTTGATTCGCAATTTCATATTATTTTTTTACTATTTAATGTATTATAGAAAAAAAATATTGGTATCATATATATTTGTTTCTTTCAGTCCACCAGAAATGTTGGTAAATATGAGTTCTTATTGTTTACTAAAAGCACCAAAAAACATTACATTTATATATGTTGACGCAGATCAAGTATTGGCAGCTCAACCAATAAGACATCATATCAGCTCTACAATATATATATATATTTTTTTATTGCAATATCTCATATAATTTATTGTATGTTTGAAAAACTACAATCAAATATAAATTAAATTTGTAAATATAATTTTATGTTCTTGCACACCACCATAAATGTTGACGAATTTTGTCTTATTTTTTACCTTCACTCCTCTCTTTGACCCTAAATTATGACACCGGCCTTTTTTTGGTGCTGTGTACTGGATTTTTCAATGATCTGTCGATAACTGGAAAGTTGCAAAATACTTTGCTCTGTGGGAATTAAAGAATGTCTATATAGAACATTTTCCTTGATGTAATAAAAAAACTTTCATCCAACGCACATTTGAAGACGCAGGACTATTTCTCCTCCACCCCTTCACATCTACATTCCTCATAGACAGCTTTTTTACATTGTACAGTACTCTGGTGTGGTTCACTCAGACTGGTACGGTCTCCTTCTCCTGCTCGATCTTCTTGCACCATCTACTTAACTTTAATTCGCGCCTGACACCCAACACTAACATTTAGAAGATCTGTAAATAAAACCCCCATTCCATCTTATAGCAGATGAGTTCAGGTTGGCAGACCTCACACACTGTTTCTGTACTACAGTACACCTGCTTCTATAAACTGGTGTGTTTATTTAAGCTGTGACACAGAGAAAAAACACCACACACAAAAACATTTCGTCGTCCTTGACAGGGACTTGTGAGTGTCCAGAAAAGCTAATATTTATTCAACGACTGGTTTGCGAGTCTGCAGGATGGGTTTTGTGACAGCACTATACAGTATAAGTAAGCTTTCACTGATCCGTTATGACGAAAACCCTGTTTTTGGAAATAATGAAAGAGCGTTAAAGTAAATTGGGGATGTTTCGTAACTGTAATTTGATTGATTATGACTTGCTCGTGGATTTGAAACCATCGTGGCTAAGGCTGGCAAAGAAACTGTAAATTATGCAGTCATATATAAAGTCTGTCCTCCCTTTTCATTAATCTACAGTATAAACCAATGGATGCATAGTTTCCATTGCAGAATATCACAACTCTGTCAATGTTAAAATAAACAGTTCTTCAGCAGACTGCAGGGTGTTCCTGATAATGTTCTAAGTGTATTGACAGAAATATCAACTTGCATTCTTTAAACCCACTGCAGTGTAGTCTGCAGTTTTATATCATCTATATTTTCCGCTAATAACTCATAAGTGTACAGCATGCATCTTCTTACAATAAAAGTGCATTTAAGTGTAATCTTTACACTTTTAGAAAACTTTCTTAGCTAAAAATACAATAAACTATACATTCAGTGTACTTTTTATTTATACTTCTCAAAACTTTGCACATTGAGTCCCAAATTCGCATCCGAAATTTTCGCACGTTGAAAAAAAAATACGACCTCACATTTTTTCAATCACATTTACACACTCCCTCTGATATTTTGGTCCGTCATAAAAAATTTGGACTGGGTTCGATTTTCTGCGTTTTTCGCATCCGTAAAGCATTTTGCTTGCTGTTTTTAACAATTCAGAGACACCGTACAAACGAGAGCCAAACACAAAAAAACTCATACGAAAATTTCGAACTGTATGTACAGAGACCTTTACACTTATAGTATTTTTGATATGTTTGGACTATACTTGTATTTCTTGATGGGGATACGAATTAAAGCTACTTAAAGTAGAGTAACAGGTATTTATACATAATACTAAAATGTATACTGATGATGTTGAGGTCTCGTAAAGAATTCATACAAGTATACTTGCAGTACAAACAACAGTACCTGTAGTAAGAGTACTTTCATAGTATCGAATTCAAGTATTGAATTCACTTGTTCTATAGTTGATGTACAAAACGATTTCTTTTTACAAAGTTTGCAACTGCTACTAAAGAGAACCAGGAATTTTTGGTATATTAAGTACAAAATCTGTGCCTGCAAATAGAGCACTTTAAGTACATTTAAGTGCACTTTTGAACTTGGGTGGGCCAATTTAGTGCCAAGTCGAAGCAGTGCACTTACAATTATACTCGTAGCACACATTTGTGTACTTAAAACAGCAAATATCCTCAATATATACTTGAACATACTTAAAGGAATAGTTCATCCAAAAATTTTAATTCTGCTTTCTCTTACTTCATTTACCTTCAAGTTGTTCCAAATGTCTTTGTTCTGTTGAACACAAAAGAAGATATTTTGAAGAATGTAGGAGACTTAACAGTTCTGGGACACTTTTGACTACCATTTTCATTTTTCCGACTATGGTAGTCAATGGCGGCTAAAACCCGTTTGGTTATAATCATTCTTGCAAATATCTCACTGTGTTCATCAGAACAAAGAAACGTATACAGATTTGGAAAAACTCGACGGTGAGTAAATGATGACAGAATTTCATTCTTGTATGAACTGTCCCTTTAAGTAAACTTAAAAATGAACTAGAAGTATACTTAGCCTTACTTTTTGTAAGGGTCAAAATGCAATGTATCTCACTTGGACAGACAAACGAAAGGACGAAACAATAGCATTGTTGTGCATGTATTCCAGTTGAATAATATCAATTACTTTGTTTATATGTCTGAAACTCCTCAATCGTCACAGCAACAATGATGTGATTCAAAACAGTGATTCACTTTCAGACTGCAAATTCATGTGCAGTGACTACAAACCACCAAATTCTCATTACTGTAACTCTATCGGCTATAATTTTTTCCTATGTTAGTCAGTAAGGCAAGTCAAGAGTATACTTAGCCCTCTACTTGCATGAATGTACAACATAATGTAATGTCATCCATTCAGATGAGTAAAGTCCTTGCGCGGCCTGACCACAGACTGTGCGCTGCCAAAATTACAAAGTGGAATTCCGCTCCAGCGTGCTATTATAAGAATGCAGCTTTATGAGAGGAAAATATTCTGTTCCAGGGAAAGCTACGCATGTGTTTCTGCACACAAGGGTCTTTGATGTGGATATCTGTGGGAGTGCACTTGGACCATGTGTTCATCACGGTCTGGACGTCCCGCAGGAGGAACGCCCCTCATTTGGGGGGGGTTGTGCGTGCACGCACGGAGCGTTTGTGAAAACGGAGAAGGGAATTCCCTGCTACGCTCTCCTACGCAAGACCACTGAGGGACAACTCGCCTAACCCCTTTTAAGGACAAAATCAAAGAACTGTGTGCATTCACGGTCTGTTTTGCCCAAAATTAGTTTAAAATCCCTTGTGACTTCAATCCCATAATCCTTAGCAAACAAAAGAGCGTTCTGGATTGAATTTTCGGTCAAATCATAAGAACTATTCATATCCACGTATCCTCAGGGAAGTGAGTCAGGATCATATTATGGTGGGAGGGAGATGGACACGAAATGAAAAGGAAAATAAAGCGGCTGTGGTGGAAACAGGGTGGGGATGGATGTAGGGGGTTCCGTTTTTAATTGGTGGTATGTATTGTTCGATCACCATAGCAAACAACTGAACCCATGAGGCAAAGTTTTCCTTCTTTAAAGGAGAGTTGCTATGCGAGGAATTGCCCCACGCCCAGGAAAATCTTTGTAAAGACTGTTTTTGTAAAAAACAGGAAGGTATTAATATTTCCTCTATTAAAAAAGCTTGTCACTGCACGAGAGTTAACACAGTAGCAAGCCTCGACTGTGTCAAACTCTGAGCTGTGCAGATTTCGCAAACCCATGCCACAGTCCAAACATTTCACATTGCAGGGACAGCTGTGATAATTGTTTCCAGTGCCACAGTAAAATGTATTTCAAAACAGTATTATTTCCAAAAATGTAGTATTCTTTCTATCAATTTGCAACTGTAATGAATTTTAAAACACATTATGTAAAAACGAGTTACTTGCTAAAGTATGATATAAACATCAATTTACACATCATATTTATACATTAAAGCTTGAAAAACATCCACAAAACACAAAAAGTGTACCATGATTTCCCTACCTTAACCACCTCGTCATTTAAATGCTTTGGATCCCGGTTGACCAGGTCAATCTCCTTGGTGTGGACATCATGGAGGGTCTTTTCGTTGAAGCTGTCGTTATCCATTTCTTTATTTTTGGGTTTGTAAATGTTGCCCTGTTTCCTAATGAACGGCGAGTGCGTGTATTCCTGCGGTTCCAAAGAAAGCATAAAATGAAAAGTTAATGAGCTTGGAGGGGAGTCTGGGGCGCAACTCAGCAGACAGCCCTGGCATGAGACGCTTTTAAACGGATAGAAACGAAGCACCACACCCCTCTGGAGCGCGTGCAGAATTACACCGCAAGGGGGCGTCATTTAACCCCGCGCGCACCCAAATGCGAATGTATTGTAAAAGAGAACATAAATAAAACTGAAAATACATTCCAATTAAAAGTACAACTGAGAATATATACACACACATCAACACAAGTTTAACGCATGTTAAGTATTAATTTTTCATTTAAAAAAATATGTAAGATGTAACTTTAATGCGCTCCGTGGACATACGTTGACACATTACGCACCTTTACGCACGGTTACACATTTGTAACAAGTCCGTTATGACACAACTTATTTCATTGTTAATATTCCCTGTGTTCTCACGTTTGTTAAAATGTGTATTTTGTGAACGAGTAGGCAGAGGTTATACATGTTTTGAGTTGGACAGAAAGAATGTTCACAAGTGAGTGCCAGAGAAAGATAAGACGGCAATTGGCAAACTTGCGAAAAATAGCCAATAGTGGTGCAAGGGGCCAAACGCGCCGCCTTAAAATCGAGATACACATTTGAACAACAAAAAACAAATTTCTATCGACCCAATTCCAATTGCATAGGAAATAAAGAAAGGTTGCTTCATTAATAGACACTAATATCCCCAAAGTAAAAGATTCTTAATGCAATATAGCCGATATTAGTCAATCTCTTACCTCTTCAGGTGTCGCGTCGTTGTATCCGCTAGTCATGCTGTCTCGTGCCTGAAGTGCAATCAGATCAGTGTGTGGAAACAAGACAATCACTTAACATAGGAAACTGTGGGAGGCGTGGAGAGTTGAAACAAAATCGACCAACACTACACCGCTGTCTCTTTGCTTTCTATAGTCCCATGATACACATGATACTATCAAAGAGTGTTTTATCTGCTCTGTTGAATCTCTCATGGCAGAGTGGGAGTTTCTCAGTCACTCGTGTGTGTTTAATACCTGTAGCCCTCCATACTCGGTGGAGATTTTGACCAGATTTTTCCCCAAATGGGAGGTGGAATTGGGTGCACACTTAATCCCTCAATTCCATATAGTCAGGACATCTTTACTACTATGTGCCAATTAATAAAGTAATAAGAATGTCATTACAACTATGAAATATCACAGATGGAAAATGTGAGCTGCAAACGTAGTAACCAAACGCACACTCTGGGCATTCACTATTTTATGAGGTGTAACCAAGTACACTTCATTATCCATCCCAACGAAAACAGTTTTGTAAAGATATTCATAAAGATACTATACATTGCTCCAAAAAATATAAATATAAACATTTAGATCAAAAGATCATCAGGTGTGTTCAAACTATTGTCTGCTTATCTGTAACTAAAAACCTGATCTGAGATGACTTGAAACTTTCACTGTGCACTGAGGGTGAATTGCATTCCAAAAGTTTCCTTAAGGCAAGACACTTTAGTATGGAATGTATGCAACAACAACAAACACGCACCCTTACAATTTACTATTCTTGCTCATTTCACCTTTGCCAAACTATTTTAATTTGTGGTCCAGGTCAGGTGATGCAAAATATGGAAAGAATATCGACAGCAATGATGGACAAATGTAAACATAAAGGTTTCGTAAAACAGTTTTTTTATTAAATATCATTGTTATTTGTTTTCATTTGAAGCAATATCCAATGTCATCACATGTACAGTTCTATTAGTATGATTGTACAATCCAAACAATGTCTGCAGTGTGGATACAAAATGCTTTTATAAAAACTGACAGCTAAACAGAATGTAGATTTACAGCTAAATCCTTCTGAAGGTCACGCTCGGCCAGATTTTTTGTGCAAAGCTGAACATTTCAACGTAAGGATTTATCGTTGCACAAATCTATCTCCGTGCACAGTGAACTCCATAAATAAGATCAAAGCAAAACCTCCAAACTCCATCATATTCCAAAAGTAGAAAACACATTTTCAAATCCTAAAACATTATTTGGTCATTTGTTGCATGTAGTCTCCTTTAGCATTTTTTCTGTTGTATACTGAGTTTTGTTCGGCATGCTTGCAATGTGACATCATTTAAAGGGGGCGAGGAATGGCACCTGAGCCTCTTATGTTCCACTGCACAGTCAAATATTCCATTTACTCTGTGGCGCTCTTAACAAAGCACAATCCATGGCAAACTCAGCTTTGCAAGGCAAACCATTCCCCATTTTGTGTGACACATAAAGAAATCTTTGCAACAGAAGACAAGAGCATTTCTGTATCATTTGTACAGAACGCTCTCTATAACAGGAATGTACCTGAAATTATAAACAGTGTGTGCACTGCTGTCAGATCAATCAATAGAATAAAAACTTAACAGCATCTGATTTAGTTTAATTGATAAAAACCTGTCAACTCTTAATATAAATATTAACCCAAAATAAATCACTGAATCACTTCAGCCCTATTGGAAGTCATTTAATCATTTTATATTATTCTTTTCGATTCTTTACAAGCACATCAAGCGCCTGCAGCATCACAAATTGTGCAACAATCGCTTACTGCTCCCTGAACTCTCTGTAAGCCGCTTTGGATAAATGTTAATGTAAATGTTAACGTCAAAAGCCTGCATTTTAATAATATTAAAATCTCTTAAAGGTAAAGTTCACCGAAAAATGAAAATGATGTCATATTTTTTAATCTCACCCTTATGCTTTTTTATTCGTCTGACTTTTTTTTCTTTGTAAAACATAAGATGAGACATTTTAAAGTATGTTTTCGCTACTTTACTTTCCATGTTAATAAATAGTGACCGAGGCTTTATAGTCAATACTCCACGGCACAAGATGTGTACATGATGACAGAATTTAATTTTGGGTGAACTGTCCCTTTAAATCTTCATGCATGATCTGTAACACAAAAGCTGTACAGTACTGGAAAAGCATGTCTGTGCTGACACCACCCATCAAAATGTCTATGTCAGTGACGAAATGATGAAATGATTGTTGCAACTGTGCAAAGAAAAAGGTGAAAAATCCTTTCCCATTGTGTATCGGAATGTTAAGGATAAAAATCCTTCAGCTGATACCTTCGAGGTCTTGTACATCAAGCAGCTGAATGCTGCTACCATGAACACTTATTTGTATAGTTAGATAAAGTTAAGCTCTTAGTTTTGCACAGTCTTAACGGTGATGGATGATAAGGACTTCCCAATGCTGAAGAACAAAGGCCGTATGAAGATGTCCACCAAGTTGTTCCAGATCACCTGGATGGGAGGCAGAGTCATCATGCAACCGTGCACCGCTGGCATCACCACCCTATAAACAGAAGGCAGGTTGTCATTGTGTGTACTTAGACACAGGAAATATAAAATAATCATACCAGAGTGAATTTTGAATTAGAATATGACAATATCTGGCTGATATAAAACCTTTTACGTTTCAGGAATCTAAGAATGCAAAAAAATCAAAATATCGAGAAAACTGCCTTTGAAGTTGTTAATCAGGTGCACTGTGGCAGGCCATTTACTACATTAAGTTTTTATATGGGTCAATGACGTGACATGTATTTTTTGTGTCCAAATTCATTATTTTCCTAAAAAGAATTTGAATAAATACATGTCATATATCAAATGGATCTACAATATGTCCTTTATAAGAAACCCTTTTCATTTTATTGAAATTCAATAGATTTTTTGAGTTTTGGCGTTTGAAAGACCAAAAATTTCAGGTGGTGCGACCGTCCGAACATACAAACAGAGAACAAAACTGAGAAATAAATGTTAATTTTCTCAATAAAATTCTTAATAAAATATTTTGCCATGATTTTATGTTAAATTTCTTATATATGAGGGGAAAAATACTCAGTGCTAAATACATTAAATGTATATTATTTTAAATGAATATATGGTCGCACCACCTGACATTTTCTTATTTGTCATTGACCCATATATTTTAGGTAGGAAATTTCCAAATATCTTCATGGAACTTGCTCTTTCCTTAATGATTTTTGGTATAAAAGAAAAATCTATAATTTTGACGCATACAATGTATTTTTGTCTTTTACTTAAAATGTTCCTGTGTCCTAAGACTGATTTTGTGCTTTGATGTTGTTGACATTCTGAGCTGCGCATGTGATAGAGCTGTCAGTGACCACGAGTCGCTCATAAAATGTATACATACTTCACTGTCCATCTAGTGAATTGTGCCTTAAAAATGTATTAAATCAATTTACACGTTTTTAGGAAGGGGGAAAGTGCTACACTGACATCTTGAGATGTGATGTCAATGTTATCCGACTCATTTTTCAAAACTACTCATTCCTCAGCTAATGGGGTCTATGTTGTCACGCCGGGTCGTTAAGTTTACAAACACCAACGTGGGCCTAAAGGCATTCTTTAGCTCAGGGACATCGAGCATGAAAGGGCTCCTGACCCAATCACTGCACAAACAAGGGTCAACTACCAATAGGTCATTAAAAACCATCACTGAGTTATGCCAGGATTTTTCCACCATTAGTGGAATTCCACATAACACTACCGTGCAAAAACGGCTTTATGTTACAGTAAAGTGTAAGCTTCATACAGAAACGTTTCCTCACCCGCGTCTGCATTTGGAAATGAGAGCATGAAGACCTATACAAATAATACAACTTTCCAAAAAACACTTTTCTTCTATTTGAAGTGAATGCCAGTTTTTATCTAGGTGGGAAGTGGCCAAGACAAATATTCTGTAATTGGACTGTGGAAAACATGAGCAAGCGTCATCAGCCTTCACCAACAAAAAGCCTTTTCATACCAAATATGTATACAGCTGAGGGTCCCGAAAACAATTCCCGCGACGAATGCCATGGGTACGGCCAGGAACGTGGTGAGGAATCGGTAGAAGACGTATCTCACCAACTCGAACACAGCATGACTGCCAATCCAGATTTTGTCAAAGCTGTGTGTAGAGGTGTGCTCTGCGATGATGTCTTCAAAGTCAACCTGTGGAGTTAAATAAGAAATAAGTCAAATTTACTCATGTTTAAAGAGAGATAGATAGACAGACAGACAGACAGACAGACAGACAGACAGACAGACAGACAGACAGACAGATAGATAGATAGATAGATAGATAGATAGATAGATAGATAGATAGATAGATAGATAGATAGAAAAGAATGAATGGAATGTTAACAGATTGCCTTTGGTGTTTACACTAGTGTATGAAAATATACTGTACATATTTTCATCTCTTTCCGGTTACACATTCGTTCATTCATGCATTTATTAATATACAGTTTAAAAATCATGCATGTGAATTGCAATGTGACAGTCAATGCAGAACAAACTTCTAGATAGATAGATAGATAGATAGATAGATAGATAGATAGATAGATACCATTGAAGTATTGCCATTGTTTTACTACAAATATCATGGTTAAACTATAGTTATTGGTAAATTTATGGTTGATTTTGTTTACAAATGAAACCTAACCCATGTTTAACTGTCGTAAAGGTTGACAACGACACCTACAAACTAGACTGAAAGTATGCATAAGTATGCAAGTGCATCGAGTTCGAATCAACAGTCAGGGTATGCTAATATAAACACGTTATCAGCGATTACGTCATACGTTTATTACAACCAAAATAAGCAATGATACATAAGTAATGTAGATATAGTTTCTGTAACTCGTCATTAGTTGTCATTTACCTTTAGGTGCGCGTTCATGTCTTTGGGATCTCTGTCCGGCACAGGTGAATAATACACGTGCGGTTTTTTTCCAAGTATGGGTTCAATCGATCTGTTGAATTCCTCTTCATCCATTATGACGCTGGTCTCCGATTTTTCCTTTTCAAGCCCCATTTTCGTTTTTGGTGTCACCGGGACGCACAGTCCTCTCCGCTGGGCTTGTTGCACGCGCACTGCGCGCTCATTGCCGGACGAGCGCACGCCCCGTTTCAATGCGCAGACACAACACACGAGCGGCGCTTAATTCAACTCTTACAGCAACAAATGTGCATCACCTATAAGAAGACTTTTGAGGGATATATCTCCGTTTTACCTTGCTTATCTTGATACATTGTTAACTTGAAAAGAATGTATGGAATGTTAACAGATTGCTTTCGGTGTTTGTTCTAGTATGACAATATACTGTACATATTTCATCTCTTTCCTACTGTTTACACATTAGTTCATTCATGCATTTATTAAAATACAGTTTGAAAAGCATGCATGCCTAGTCAATGCAGAACAGACTTCTTTCGGTGTATTGCAACATGCTTATCCTTAGTCTGATTGCTATTCATTAAAGATTAAACTTTACAGTGAAAATATTTGTTTGAGGGTAATAAAAAAACGTCTGTTAGTAGATCATTTGCCTGTGTTTACCTCAGTCATTGCACGCTCTGAATACTGCACCAGTTGGTTGGCTTGTGCCACCCACATCTAAGCTTTTTGTATAGAAGTCTTTTGATGTTCGTGTATCCATAGCCTGTAGACTTTGTAACGTTTGTTTACATTTGTTAACATTTATGTTGAACGTCTAGATGTTTATAACCAGAAGGACTGGAGGAAGGTTCTCTGGAACCGATGGACACACAAACAACAAATTCATTGTGTTGCAACAGTGGAGAGGGAAAGGGGAGAGGCTGTAGATCATGACAGAAGAGCAAAAGCACAACAGAGGAGAATAAAAAGCACATTCTGCCCCAGGAAAGGTACACAATACGGACCATAATCCCTATGGATAAGCACAGCTCATTTTTTTAACAATAAAGCAAGGTGCCAAGACCTTTCCAGTGTGTTCTGTTTGGGGAGGGGATGTACACTTGCCTCAATCATCGTTTTTTTAAGATTTTTAAGAAGCCACATTAAAATGCCTTTAGAAATATCAAGACGTTTCTAAAGACTCAATTTTCTTTTCCAATTACACAAATTTATGAATTTATGAATAGGATTGATGAATTTATTTCAGAGAAAGGACCCAAATGTGTACATTATCTACGGACATAAAAGTGGCCACATACTTTTTTTGAAATAATCTTGCAAAATCTTTCTTCGTTTAGAATTTGATTACAGTATTCATAATTCTGAACGGTACAGATCATTATAACTTTGTCATCTGCAAACTCGCAGGTTAAGTATTGGGGTCTTTAAAGGGTTTAAGTCTGTTTGGTCTGTTCTATTGCAAACATATACTATCATAATAACAGTTGCAATGCAAGTCCATGGGTTCAGGAGTTTCCCCCTCGAGGAATGGGGACCGGCCAAACCAACTCATGCAAAGTAATAAAACCAATATTTCATTTTCATGACAAGTGAGCAGGTGGATGACAGCTGCCGTCTGCAGGGTTGTGCATAGTTTAGTAGCATCCCACACAACCACTAAAATTTATTGGCTTTGGTTCTAGAAATATTATTAACAAAAGTCAGGCAAAAAATAAAAGAATAAAAGTCAGGAAATAACATGATCCACGGTTTAAGTGATAACAAAAATCAGACAACAAATGTTGTGACTAGCACTTGGCATCTTATTATAATATTTTTAGCAATATGCTCAAGGCACAAACAGCAATTGAGATTCTTTGTATATCAGCCGAAGGTCACATTCCATTGGTTATTGTCTTACATTCTGGATTGATCTGTGCTTGTGGAATGTATCAGTGGATAAACAATTATAGGAGCACACTGTCTATCTAAAGGGACGTCCTGTCAGGTGTCTCATCTGGTAAAGTGCTCATCTCTGTGAATCTTTTTTTCAACAAACTCATAATAAACACATGACACGTAATCGTGAGAAACAGTTTAGAGTGATATCAGTCTATTGTTTTTTACCTTTCAGGTCAAGAACACTTTGATTTTACGTGCATTACTATAAGGGCCGCACAATTTATTGAAACTATCATAACTTCGCTAATAAAAAGGTTTGCCAGAACAACTGCCGCAACTGGCTGTTTATTACCATTTCATTGGTAACAAGACTTTCTTTTTCAAAATGAATATAAAATGTGTATAATAATTGCTTCATTTTTGCTTATAAATTTATTTGAATAATAAATAAATAAATGTACAAACCTATTGCATGATCATATTGCATATCGTATGCATTAAATATATTACAATAAAGTTTATAGGGATGTGTGACACTGTGTGACAGTCAGATTATATATTTTTTTCATACAATAAATAATAAAAATGGTTTTCAATAGTTATATACTTTCATTACTAATTCAAAATACATTTTGTTTGAAAGCCTGGGTCTCAAGCATTTAAAAAAGAAATGATAAAATCATCATAAAAAATATTTAACCAAGCAAAACATTTTTTGGTTTCACTAACATGAAACCCCCATGACATCCAAGTGCAAATGCCCATATTTGAACCACTCGTATGTAAACAGTTTTCCTACAGGCTTTGCTTTTTGGCAATAAACAGATCCCTATTTTCCTCTACCCCAGAACAAACCTTTCTGCTTTAATGAGAGATCATTGGCATGGAAACAAAACAGAAGATTTAAATTAAAGTCTTTGTCAGAAACGATTGAAAATGGCACAAACTTCACGGAATGCACAGAAGTCTCTGCTTCACCATTGCATAACTCATTCAGACACAAGAACATCCTTTGTTTTTCAGGAGGGTTGTGGTTGTTCGTAGAGTCTTGGCACCAATCAGCATTGAGGCAGACTAAATAGATTGCATTAGCAACCATGATCTCTGCCAGTGTGTACCCTTTGTCTTCATGGATAAAATTTAGTGCAGCAACTTCTCCAAGAACAATAAAGCTGTCAGAAGCTCCCAATCTCTTCATCTGCACCCACATTACTCCATGTTTGCGAACCTCACTGGCTAAAGGTGTGGTAAACACATCAGGGATCCACCCAGGGCCCGAGGCTGCATTAGTCGATAGAGAATATGCACTTTAGAGGTGATAAATAAGTTTTTCCATCCACAAGCTAAAGAAAGGAGTCTTAACTGTGGCGACGGGGGAGTCTTGACAAGTCTGTGAGTCTCTACAAGTCTGAATGTTGAAATTCTGACACAGTCACCCAGTTGCAATATTCATCTCCACCGTGTGACAGACCCCTCAAACCATTTTCCTGCATAGCTTAGTATAGATCGATGACTCGCTGTATATCAGATCATACATACCAGTGTTGTTGTTGCTTCAGGTGTGATTCTCATTTCATTTTGAGCCAAGTCTGGAATTGCTGGCTGTTAAGCATCTCTATAAAGTTTTATTAAAAGTTTGAATAATAAGCAGCGGTAGTATTAGATATTCTTATCTTATTCGATGGCATATGTTTGCATGTCTCCACAATCCTTTTAAAGATGCATAGAACCTAAAAATGCTCATTTTCAGGCGATTTACACTATTTTGGCCTAAATAGATGTTGCGACTGTATATTAGATCTATGCATTTGGCAGGCACTTTTATCCAAAGCGACTCACATTGCATTAGATTTGTTTTTAAGTATGTGCAATCTCTGGGATCAAACCTATGACCTTGCTCTAACCACTGAGCTACAGGAAAGCTTGTTAAGCAACTTGTTTACCTCTACATGTTTCTATTTTTAACTTTATCCAATCAAAGTATTTTTAAATATATTACAATCAAACTATGTTTTCGTGTTTCTCTTGTAATGTTCCTTTAGCAAAAGTAAATTCCTTGATGGCCTCATCCTGCAGGAAATCATATTGTTTTGAAGGAAAAACAACAGCATGATCATTTTGGTGATGCTGTTTAAGCATTCTGTAATATAGTTTTGTGAAAATTAAACAAAGGATAAAATGACAGAAATCAGAATAATACATTTCTATAATAAATAAGTTGTTTTCTTAAGAAATCTGTGTGAATAACTGAGCTAACTTTAGATCTTATTTTGGCTAACTTTAGATTTATCTATATCCTGTTAAGCATCCTGTTCATTTTCTTCTGATTGTTTAAATAATCAAGTTAATTGAGATCAAATGCCTGACCAGAGCATATTTCTGACAGTCTGCCATATCCTAGAAAAAAAAGAATCCACAAATTGCAACACAGACATTAATTTCTAAGAAAGCATAACAAATTATCTTTGTGTTTATCTATTAAAAAAAAAGACTCAAATTAAAATCAAATTAAGCTTAATTACAGCATACGTTAAAACTAAAATAATGTGTTATTAGAGCTCTTCAGTCCATTTTTATGAGACGGTATTTTGTGATCATTCTTTGCAAAACTATTTTAACTTGTGCTAATGTCCAGGTCTGACAGCCCCAGTCTCATATTTCATTGGTTATTTTGATTTCTGCAATGTGTGTCATATTCTTTTTTTAACTCCACAATGGAGTCACCACAATGATTTACCGTAAGTCAGAGGTGGGAAGTACTTTTACTTGCAAGTACATTTTAAAATATCTGTATTTTATGTGCAAATAATTTTGCTTCACTACAGAATGAAGCATACAGAATAAAACCATTTGATAAACAGATGTTTTTTTTTACATTTAAGTACATTTTACTAATGTAATGTACAAAATTGTACAAAAAACAAATGTGTTATGAAGTTTAGAATAAAAAGTATATGCTTTATGTTTATGTAAAAGAAACAGGTAAAAAAGTATTTCTGAAATGTTGTGGAGTAAAAAATATCGGCTTCATATAGTGAAGTGAATTTTTTACTCCAAAAGGTACAAATACTTGAAAAATGTTCCTTAAGTAGATTAAATTACACAAGTACTTGTCTACTTCTTTCAAAATATAATGTGCAAGCACTACAAGCTACCATTAAGTACAACAAATCAAAATATTAAAGCTTTTTCACATTTCTTAGTTTGTTTGTCTATGTGTATTCTGAGGCTCTTGAATCAGATGACAGTAATGAAGAGCTGATTGACCTGATGGTTGCTGGAGCAGCCGTGCGGTCCAAAGCAAACATAGTGTTAACCGCCAGTGCTCTAGTAGTTTTCCAGAGGTGTTTACACTGGAATATGAGTTAACTTGAATGCTCTACCTTACTTACTTACCCTGTTAGTAAGGGAAACCCCAGACTCAACAGTGATGTTCAACAGATTCTCCATGATCTTTTGCCAAGAGGGTGTGGGGCGCCGGGATGACCATTCTCATTTTTGCTGTGGTGTTTTTCTCTTTTCGACTTAGAGTATGCGATTACTAGGTTGTTAATGGGTTCCGAAGTGCTCAAACAGACCTTCCCGCTGTGACGCACATGTAGGGTTCCCCAAAACGAACTCCCAAGTTAAATTTGTTGCTTAATTATGCTCTCTCCCTCCGACCACACCATCAGCTCACACACAACTTTCCTTCTCTTTCCACACAAGCTACAGCAGTCAAACAGTTCTGTTCAGGCTATTTTTAGGGATCTCTCCCTTCTTCCCGCTTTGCTCCACAAACATCAACGCAGGAATTCCAAAAAGAGCTTAATTCTCTCATTTATGTAGCCTTCATGTGAGCGTCTACTGCAAATCCATCAATCTATCAGAAGTTACGGGCGGTAAAGCACATCTCTGTGTTTGCTTGTAGAAGAAAATCTTAAAGGGATAGTTCACCATATACTCGCCATCATTTCAGTCCAAATCTCTGTGACTTTCTTTCTTCTGCAGAACACATAAGAACATATTTTGAAGAATATTTGTAACCAACATTAGCCTCCATTGACTTCCATTGTATGGACCGAAAACCACACAGTCACTTCTTGAAATATCTTGGTTTGTGTTCCACAGAAAAAAGAGTCTTAAACAGGGGGGTATAACTGAAAATAAAGAATGATTTTTTTGGGTAAGCTTAAAGAATCCTTTTAACTTATTTAAAAAAAACATGCTCATGCAGTAGGTCATCGTGAACCCTTTGTAAACCATACTGAATTCCATCCTCAGTGTTATGATACAACCTTTTATCTTTCCTTGGGAAAAACACAGTGCATGAAACCAAATACGAGGCCACACAACTTTCTTCCATATGTGTATGGGTGGAGTCACCCAGAGAGTTCAAAGGAAGCTCCAGTCATGAGCATACAATGCACCACTGGTTACCTCTCGTTCTTTGCTTGATTGAGGGTGTAATTAGTTTTTGAAAACAGATTTGCGAGAGATCACTGCTCTCCAATATTAGCCAAACAATGTGCAGACAAAGAGCTATTGGCAGGGTGTGGTCATTTGGAAGCTAACGTTCCATCAGTAGCTCCTGTGGAATGTGATCTTTAAAGAATTGGTTTGGCTTCAAAGTCTTGAGTTCCTGGTTGAGGTTGAAAGCGTTCTGAAGACCAAGTTTAATAATACTACAGACTGTCCTTTAGTATAGTAATGCTAGTAATATGATGATGGGCAATTCCGCGAAAATGTCAACGTTACCACGAAAAAAACTGGTAACTGCACAGTGTAACAAATCTCCATAAAAGGGAGGGAAGGAGTCGGGAACCGGAAGACATTTCAAACATTTAATAAAGTAATATAACAGCCGGCGGCCCCTCACGGACGACCGCCGGCGAACAAAACATAAACATAAATACAAATACAACTGTAACACAAGTTTGAGCCCGGTCCTCTCTCCTCGACGGTCCGGTCCGGTCGCTCGTTCCTTTTATATGCTCCCTATCTCCTGCGTGATTCGAGCCCGGTGTGCGCACAGCTGCCGCTCATTCACAATTACTCACCGGACTCGAACCACGGTCTCGCCCCGCCTACTCTACTACACACAGATTTTTACATTTGGTGGTTCAAATACCCATGCGAGATCTCTCTTCATATTTGTAAAACATTTGTTTTATTTTTAGTACAATGTTTTTTTATAGTCAGGTGAGTATAGTATAATCATTTTCAGGATTGTCACATCCATAACGCCACATATTCCGCATAAATGGACACATGAATATTAATATAAAGTAACTATTTTATGTTCGATAAACAGGCATCCATTTGACATTCATTGGGTATCATTGCTTCAGGATTGTGCATTTTATTTTACAGAAATCCTACAAAGTTCATCGTCTCCAAAAAAACACGTCTATTTTTGGTCACATCCATAACGCAAAATGCATGTTTATTTCTCTTTCTTTTTTTTTTTTTCATAGCCTGACATTTTTTGATGTTTAGACTCCATCAACAAGGGTTCAGTAAAATATAAACAGATGGTTCAATATATTTGTAACAAATTCATTCTCTGAGCATTTTTATATCACGTCCATAACGCAAAATGTCACGTCCATAACGCTGGAATTGCCCTGATGATGATCTAACAAAAAAATGGATCCCACCGCTCTTGTACACAACAACTTAAAAGCACTTATTTGATACCAATCATTTTTTTAAATATCTTTTGTTGTTAACCAGAATATCCCCAAATGTACAATAAGGTGCCATTTGTTTATCGTGTTGCTTTGAAACAGTCTATAAAGATACAGTATGATGCGTTTAAACATCATGTGCTACAACACTCACAAATATGACTATGACTGTTTTTGTTTCGTGAAGATGTTTGCACGCTCTGTGGGCAGATGGTTAAATGGTGTTGCTGTGTCTTTACAAGTTCATGGAAAATCACATCCGTTTGTACAAAGGCAAGGAAGCACATGCCTTCAGCTGCGTTTCTCAAACACAGGTTTTGAATGACATGAGGCTGAATAATTGATGACAGAATATCCATTTTGGGGTTAACTATCCCTTTAAAGGGGTTAAACTGTGTGCACCTTGTTCAGACTTGTGATGAATGTGAATAAACACATCCACTATAATCACGATGAAATCACATAAACACGGTTATCTTAAACTTTTTCTTCTCAGAGTTTTTAAAATATCAACATAAATAATAATAAGTTAGCTGCGAGTTCCTCCAGCTTGTAGTGATCTTTTTTAGTAAAATCTAGACAGAGCTCTTAAATTCACTGGGGAACTCTGAGACCAAAAATAAGAATGTCCACTGGGACTGAATTAAAAACACACACCGCTCAGGTTTTTGACATATCAGCTGCTCGGCAGAGTTATTTCTACCGAAACCATGTAAGGAGTTTTTAGTCTACTCCTCTACTACAAGACCCTGGTGTGATGCAAGCTATCGGCGCTCAGGCGTTTCCTCTCGGATTTAAAGGGCTTAAGTTTTTTGACTGATTCCTTACACATGATCTTTCAAACTAAACATCCTTCAAAACTTTGGAAATTCGCCAAATATCTGCTGAATCTGCTCTTCACCTCCAGTGAGAAACCCCTGGTTGGATGTTCTCCCATCCAGCAGGAATAAACTGGGCGTTGTCAAACTAGACAGTCTGTGATTGGTTGCCTTTCATTCATCATAATGTGAAGAGAAGGCAGGTCTCGTACACACAGTTGCTATGGCATCATCACACTCAATGTTTAAAGTCGTGCAGTAAACATCACGATTTCATTTAACAAGATATCCCAGCCGATGTTCATTGTGGATTTTGAATCTGGAAGCAACGAAGACAGAAACATCTTTTAAGAAGATACCAGGCACTGTGGTGACGATGGTTTTGATTTCGAGCTTCAGGTGTTCTGATTCACTATATTCAGAATGTAGTCAATTGATTTGCATGTTATGACATTTCCAGGGATGTCGTGATTAAGCTGTAAACAGAAGCTCCAGACATCAAGGAAAATCACTTGCTGTTTGTTTTTTCTTCATATTTTTTAACTTTCGATTATTAATCAAAAAAGAAACACTAGCTGCATTGACTTTGTGAATATTTATGCATTTATAACGTTGTCTTTAGGAGACATCAGATTATTTAAAATAAATGTTTACTATGTAATGCTTTTAATATACTTAATTGTTATAATTTAAAAAAAAGAAAAAGATTTAATACACTGAAGTTTGAGACGTTCATATCGTAAAGTCAAATAAATTAAACACAACTGTAATTTAAATGAAATTAAAAATGAGAATTCTATCATCGACTAACCTTCGAGTTGTTCCAAATATGTATAAATGTCTTTGTTCTGATGAACATAGAGAGAGATATTTGGAAGAATGTCAGAAAACCAAAACAGATCTTGCCCCCATTGACTCCCATAGTAGGAAAAAATACAATGGTAGTCAAAAGTGCACTAGAACTGTTTGCTGTCAAACATTCTTCAAAATGTCTTCTTTGTGTTCAACAGAACGAAAAAAGGATAAATACTTTTTTTCCTACTATGGGAGTCAATGGGGGGCAAGATCGTCTTGGTTATAAGCATTCTTCCAAATATCTTTCTCTGGGTTTATCAGAACAAGACATTTATACAGATTTGGAACAACTCGAAGATGAGTATATGATGACAGAATTTAAATTTTTAGGTGAAGTATCCGTTTAAGAGTCACTGTTTCTCCCACCACTCTAGGAGTCCTCTCTCTCTCTCTCTCTCTCTCTGATGGGATTGGCCTACCTCAGCGCTATTACAGGAAGTTGTGTACCATAGATAAGGGACGTCAGTAATTAGCAAAGACCTGGGAGTAGCATTTGTTTTCCCTGTGCAGCTGAAAATGAAATTAAAGCTTTATCTAGAGGTAACAGGCTGTTGGTCCCAGGGGTCGAACTCTTGTGAGTGGACTGGGCACCCTGCCTAAAATCTCAGGTCCACCCCAGTCAATCTGCACTGGCCAATTACATTTCCATCATCTACAGGACACAGGTCCATTCGAGACGTGTAGACTGTCCTGTATGAATTTCCAGGTTGATTCATGCTGGTAAAGCAAGTCTGGAAACATTGCTTAAACAATAACACAATATAACCTGGTCTATTCACATTCTTTAAATGCTCTAAACTCTCTCCTTTTCACTCATATCATTTCTCCAATGGTAGTGTTTCCTGTCCACGATCGCACTATTGATCCCTCTGTCAATGTAAACATCTGTTCTTGATCTTACTATACACCAAAGAGGGAGTCCCAAGGAGCTGCACGGCTATATAAAGCCCTTTGCCTCAAAACTCAGCCAGTTCAATGCCCATAGTCTTCCCACAGTCGAGCTGCCAAGCCGACACACATTTTCCTGGCACGAGTTCAGGAAAGCGCTGCTCCGAGCCGAAGGATGGAAACTTCAGAGCGCCTTTGCCTGGATACAATAAAAAACACACAAACACAGGGCTGCGTGATTCAGAGTCATGTAGACAGCATCTTATCAGGAGGGGGCTCACGGAAACCTTATCAAAGCATAGTTCATATAAGCACCAGGCCATTATAAAGGCATCATTTTAAGCTTAAGAACCCTTTCGTGTGGTTGAATTACATGAGTTGATTCTTTACAGCTGAATCTTTAAATCCCACCACCCCGATGGCAACATGTTATTAGCCACAGAGGAAAATGTCTGCGTCTTTTGTTTATTTCATTTAAGTAGGCGACACATGGTCGTGTCAAATGCCATTTTAACTCGCTTCTCTCGCAAATGATATTAATCGAAGTTGGAATCTGGTCTGAATAATGGGAAGTCTAAGGACTAAGGTGACTGTCACAAGATAGCAACGGTGTGTCTGTTAGATACTGCTAAAGATCTGAAATATGTAAGAGATCTGGAAATCCTAAGCTGTGTAAAAAATGTGATAAACATCTTGGAAAGAGAAGTTTATACATTCTAACTTAACATATTACAGACATCTTCTAGATGTCTTTATAACATCTGAGAGACGTATTGCAGATGAGCAAACACTAAAAAAAATACGCCTTGCAGATGTAAATTGTAGACATTCCAGATACTGTATGTGTGCTGTCACTGCATTTTATAAAATCTTATATTTGATTTGAGTATGACATATATTAAAGGAGTCATTTGCCGGAAGTGCGTGTTTTTCTTTGTCTTTTGTGTGTTATTGTTTTTGTGTGTGGTTGCCCATGCATGTATTAGACACGTGAAATTGCAAAATTGTAAGTATCGAACAAAAGATGTATTTTCTCTAGAAGCGAATTCTCACCCAGATCTGCCTGACACGCCTCCTGTAACCACACCCCCAGCTCAGGGAATGATTTGACTAAAACTGCCCAAATCTACACGCAAGTAAGGTGGGCGGTCTTGTAAATCTCATTGTACCATCGCCGGCGCATCCTGATGTTCCGAATATTTGAAGACGCGTTACATTTCCGTGCAGTATTCGACCAATCACTGCGTACTAGTGACCTGGCCAATCATAGCACAGCTCGCTTTTCAGAGCGATGAGCTTTGCAAAATATCAGCGCGTTTCAGATAGGCTGAGCAAAGAGGAGATACAAACATGCAAGTTATGTGGAAAATACAGCGTTTTTAAACCTTAAATCGTGTATGACCCAAATGACCCCTTTAAATGTACGGTTATGTGTCTAGATGTAGATTAATATGTTGTCCTGGTTGAGACATAATAGGTTGAAAACCTGATAGCATGGGTCACAACTGTTTAATGTTACATTTTGTTAAAGGGACAGTTCACCCTAAAATGAAAATTCTGTATTTACTCTTCCTCGTGTCATTCCTAACCTGTACGACTTTCAAGCTTCTGCAAAACACAAAAACAAGATATTTTGAAGAACATTGGTAAAATTCTGTCCATGTTCCTCTGGAAGCAACATAAAAATGTGTGGCTTTGTCCCACAACCTTCAGTGATACAAACTCATGAATTTCTGTGGCAAAGAGGGAACTCCCTGCACTGAGTGTTTATAGCCCGTCCCATACAGGAACCCGATGCGAGGAACATTCTGTCAGCACACACCGCAGCCTCCTGCAAAACAGTTCCAATTCCCACAGCGTTGCCATGACAGCAAAGAGCCCATTACATAATGCTGCGGTGATCCACACTTTCCTGCAAACGACTCCAGGCAGGATGTGTTGGAGATGTTATGAATGCGTCTCTCAGCCAGATTTCCCCTGATGTTCTTCGGCGCGAATATGATTTTTCTACCTACTAACACATCATTCGAGTACAGCAATGCTCCGGTGTCAAATACTAAGGCAACGATGCTGTAAGCATGTCTATGAAACTCATCACAATTTATTTATTTAGTGATATTCTCATGCACACTTAATGGCAGAATGTCTAATTCATGTTGTAACTTATTTGATGTCGGGCTGTAGTTGTGCTGACATGACCTCAAGCGTAAGTTCCTTTCAAACAACATTGTTCCTTTCAGAAGCACACATGTTTGACATTAAATAACCGAGACAAAAAGGTTCTCTGTGATACAGTTAATGGCAGACATCAGGAACAAAAGGAGAAACAGATGTAAGGCTTAAACACAAAGGAACGCCAGCTAAAATTATCCGAGGACATCCCCGCTCGCCACGTGGGTCAGCTGTGTACTGTAGGAGCGTTGCATGATGGGGTTTTCTCCTGGCGTGGGGAACTCCTTCTGTTAGTGGAAGCCCAAAGATGGAACACACGATACATTCTTTCTCCGGAGGCCTATGACACACCCTCATCCTCTGGCTTGCATTGTCCTCTGCTCGGAGGAAATGACTTCACGTTGTTGGCGTGTAAAGAAATGTCTACTTTTACCGCGTGGCCTTGGCCGACAGCTTCCGACAATTGATGCGGCTCGTCCTAGCGCTCGAGATGGTGAAGACAGCTGGCGAGATGGCTGAGAGATGTTTCAATGAGGCGTTGCAGGAATAAGAGCTCTCATTAATCTTCGACAATAGGGTACTGATGGCCAGAAAGATGAGTGCAGCATGTCAAGTGGGATAAGACAAGTTGTGTGAGATGACGTGAAATCTCCAGAGAGAGAGGAAAGACTACTCAACTCAACTTTATTTACATAGCGCTTTTTACAATTTCCATTGTTACAAAGCAGCTGTACATTAGATATATCGACAATTAGCAAAACAACTAAAGTCATATACACGTAAAAACAAGAAAAACGTGAAAACACAGAAGACAGACATAGCCACACACACAATATGCACACAAACTTACACACATCGACATAGACACACACACTGGGACGTAAACACAGACAAGCACGCGAGAACAAACACACACTACAAAAATGTCAGATACATGTCATAAAACAATGAGTGATTGGACGCTACTTGTTTTTGCATTAGCCAACCACAACAGCGCTTGACATTTTCTTGTGTGAACATGCGAGAGAAATTTAGTCAATAATTTCGCTTGGAAGTATTGCCAATGCTACACCGCATAAGGTGGTACAACCAAACTTTAACAGCACAGGCTGTTCTAAAAACAAGGGTGGAACACAAGAGCAGACTTGAACCTATGCAAATGCCCATTCGTTTGAAGAACTTTTGTTGGTATTTCTATATCATCCTGAAGTGTTATCTGTATGGCTTTATCAGTTTTTATGACAAAATACACACTCCACATCAATACGGTCTAACACAAACACTTTAAATAACATTTAAATATATTGAAAATAAATGCAAATAAAATTTGACCCCTGCCTGGCAAGAATATTTGCATTAAACGTTAATAACATCTGCAGAAGGCGGCACCCGTGGGGAATGGGAAGCGGCCAATTTAACATTTACATTGGTTGAAAAGATGCTGTTATCCTTCTGAAATCTCTTTCTTCATTTTGTAATGCTTATTTTTTTAAATCATTATTTTTAGACACCATTTATGTTGGTCACTGGGTTTTGCAAATATCTAAGCAACTAAAAGTATTGAAATTTTTGTCACCTTTTACAAAACATGATTTTTTCAGGACCATTTCCTGAAAAACAAACATTTGTGTTCTAGAGCTAAAGCAGAATTTATACAGCCAGGATCTCTTGCTAATATTTTAACATGATTTCTTTTGCAAAAGTTATAATCACTTGGATTTGATTATTTGATCAAATCCAGTTTTACTACATTTTGGTATAAAGTAGTCATGACTATTTCTGTTTGATGGAATGTTGGAAATGCAGGCACACAACACAAAGGCAGTAACAGCAAGGCAGGCACCAGCTGGATCCACTGACATGAATCACACCTTGTTTTCAGACCAAGCATCAGCAGTGATTTCATCTGGAACGCATTAAAAAAGTGTTTCATAAGGGCGTGTCGCTATCTTTTCAGACCTTCTGCTTTATTGCTCCCGTCTGTTCTTATATAAAACGCACACACACTTGCATTCCTCTCAAACTGATATGCTGAAAACATTGAGGTGTGTCTTAAGAATGCTACAATTATACAGCGGAACGCTCTGAAATCCAGAGGGTGACACTTGGGAATCCGCAAATATGTCATTCCTCCCTCGTTTCCTTGGAGTTCATTGTGAGTTGCCAAATTTATTGCATGGAAAGACACCAAATGCTGAGGCGAAAGAGAGGCCACGGCTATTGATACATCTGACTGAAAGGCAACAGGCTTTGACGACTGAACTCCGGAGACTAAAAGATGGAGCTAGAATTATGTGGGAAACCTGACGTTTTAAATCTTTAGGTTTCTGTGGGAATGTTTAAGTATAAATGATGCACTCCATTCAGAAAGTGAACGGTTTTAACAGTAAATGCATTTAAATTTACAGTAAATGCATTAAATATACTTATTGTATTTAATAATATATAGAGATGCACAGAAATAAATTATTTTTTTATCAACTAAATATAACTAACGGCTGGAATACACTACAAGACTTTAGCAAAGTTTTTTGCCCAGATTTGTTTTTTTTAAGTCTGCAGATTTGTGTATTATGTCTTGTTTTTTAAATATCTGTTCAGATCTTAAAAGTCTTGTAGTGTATTCCAGCCTTAAACAGATCTCCAAAATCAAACGTTTTTGCTTTTCGCTTTACATCTATATTTATTATAAATCTGTTTGTACTTATGCACTGTCACACTCAGTATGATCGTGAATATCGTTCTCTGCATGCGATTTAAATTCTTGGATCGAAACATAACCATAAGGTATAAATCTCATTGAAAAAGCCCTGCCCTAGCTCACCCATTCCACACATGCTCACAAGGCTTATAAACTACGTGAGTTTGAGCACATAAATATAAAGCTGTAGCTAAACGTGCACATCCTCTCTGAAGCAAAGGTGGAGGGAAGAGGAATTTTCCAGAGGTACTGTGAAAGGCCTGTGTGTGGCTTCAGTGTAAATCGCTGTAGTGTGTGTGAGAGAGAGAGAGAGAGAGGGTTGCTAATGTGATGGGGAAAGCACATCTTGCCCAATTGTCTTCCATGTTGCAATGTACTGACTCGGGAGCATCCCACCCCTGCTGTCTGGGAGAAAGGTGAGATTCAGAAACTCCTTCCACGGCGGAAATCTTCTTAAATACCATAAACGTCACTGAAAAATGTCATTTGTTGTTCTGGTTAACATTAAGCATTAAACCACAACTTCAAATGAGTTTCACTTTCCAACTACAAATAAACAAATGAAATATTCAAATTTGAGTTTCCTATGATTATTGCAGCACTTAGTCATTGTGAAAACTGATCTTCTGGTGGACACATAAACATTTCACCCAGTGCCCAGTGAATCCTACTTCACACAACTGTTAATCTTTCCACACTGCTGTAGTTTACCAGACAGTTGGCATGGCGACTGGAATACACCAGTACAGACCCGTTGAATGTGAGAGTTACGACACTCGATCTCGCCGCCGTGTGGTCACATGGATCATGGAGCCCTCCAACGTCCAAACAAATCCGATTTTTGTGGGACAGATCACAGGAACAATATTTGCATAACTTTTGCTTAACATATTAGCACATTGTGTTCACTAAATACTACGTTGACTAAATTTATTTTAGCATTTTGTCTGGGGAGTAATATGAATATCAGTCCACCAACTGGTTATAATGTATAAACATGCCGTTATTTCACCAACTTTACAGCAAATCCATTTGGGAGACATTGAAATGAATGCACTTCAGTGCAGTGTTTGGTCCCTCCATTCTTCCAACGGACATCTATGCAAGTGTCGTAACTCTGTTTTTCAACGGCTCAGCACTAGTCCAGTCACTTCAGGACGATTTCTGTATAAACAGTGTCCTCTTTATTATAGTGCCATCACATTTATGATCCTTAACCCCAGGAGAGTTTGGGAATAAACAGACGAACAAAGTTCATTTTACATGTGTATAGTAGTAAGCTTTACAGAAAGTTTTGATGCGTTCAACAAAAACTAGAAGCTGTTGTGTCGTGATCGTGTTCATTTTGCTAGCGTGACGAAAATCGGTCTAGAAACTCAGGGAACGTTACAGTTTATTGACAGAAGAAACCAAACTGGTTTTCCTCATTCACATGCTCTAATCCAGGGCAAAAGATAAAGAGAATAATATAGACCTTTACTTGTGGCATTGTCACAAATTAGAGAATGTTAAAGGCCTGGTTATAAACACATGAGAAAGTGGAATGTAGTATTTCTTACATGCTGTGATTTTATACATAGTTAAAATAGTTATAAAAATAAAGTTTCTATTAATACAATGAGAAACAAAACAAAATAATATGTTAACTATAATATTTCTTTAAAGTTTGACAGTATTGTAAAGTAAAGTGTGGTAGCACACCCAGCTAACAATTTTTGGTTACCAGAATGTTCTCAGAATGTTAGTTTTTGGTTGCCAGAACGTTAGTTTTAATAATAATATCTGTATTTGGTTCTCCAGGAAAGATTTCCTTTGCTGAAACAACACATTAGTTTGGGAACCAAAAATGTATGATTCGGGAAACAAAAAGTAACATTATGGGACCCAACATGAACTTTCTAGGAACCAAAAACGAGCATGTGGGGAATGTTCTATGTATGCTGTGTGTATCTTATTAAGACATATTGCAAAAATTATATCAACGTTCCTAAAGAAAGTTTTTTTCAATGAAATATGTAAAAAAAATTAAGTGGTCACATTTGGTCCAAACATGTTTGTGTGATTCACCCATTCATGTTTTCCACTTTCATATAAACATGAGGGTTCTTGGGAATGCCATAACAGCATAGCGAATCAACACTGTTCATCAACACTGGGATTGATGGGAAAGATTATTTAGTTCCAATGTAATTCATGAAGCGCTATTAGCATAACCTGCCCGATCACCTTACACGGAACGTCCCAGAAAGAGAGTAAACACTTGAAATGACTGCTCCATTACCTCAGAGAGGAAGAATTCCAGCGCTACGGACTTATCAGAAGACTCAGACATGAAGTTACCAATTCACTTCACAAAATAAATGGTCTTATATTTCAAAAGCGTATGCAACTTTGGTTGAGGAAAGACACTGATATGTGTCACAAACCTTTTCGTCACATAGTTTGGACCTTTTCAAAGCATTACAAGCACATAAGGGGGGACAAAGAGACTAGTGCATGTTACTTATGCCAGGTTTATATACAGTATACTGAATAAAACCAGTCTGCTTAGGTTACACTTGTGTTTACCGCAAGAACATGTGTGTAAAGTCTTGAGTCTGTTATGCATTTTAGGACAAAGCCCTCATGGCTTTTGCAGCTAAGTAATATCTAAACAAGTCTGTGACGGCTCTCATTGTTCACGATACTTGGCTTGAACGTTAAAGTGATACAAAGACCGGCATTCCACAAAGTGCATTCTTTTAGCAAGCATGGACCAGCTCTCTAGTGCATTAGTGTCAGGGAAAGGGAAATCATTGTGTAGTGTTACGCCAAAACAAGCTGACCGTGACTATGAAATAATGTTAAAAGTTCACAAACTTAGTTAGCTATTAAAGATGGTTGGTGGGCCTAATCTATTGAATACCTTTAAGGGTGACGGCAGAATGTTGGGAGGGTCCCAACTAGGAAGAAAAGATTCCCCAACATTATTGTTCAACATCTAACTTTGAATAATGCTTATAGGTCCGGTGTATAACATTTATTGGGATCTAGTGGTGAGGTTGAGAACTGCAACCAACGGCTCACTCCCCTCTCGAAAAGAAAAATGTATTTACTCACTCTCATGTTTTTGCAGAATTGTCTTCAACGGAGAGGTGTTAAAGAATCTTAATGCAGGCCTTACTCCATAAATCACCCGTTCAAAATTATGCAGGAGTAAAAGTTTCCTTCCGTGTAAAATAAATAAAGTTGAAAAAGCCTTTTTACAAAGTAAAGCTTGCTAATGTTACTTGCCTCGTGTAAACTGGACTTTTGACCATTTACATTGGTTCGCTAGGGTAAATCTGCTCTGTTAGGCTCTAAATAAAGTAATATTTACAAAAACATGTTTAAATTTGCATTGAACCACGATTAGCCCATCTGAGTCATCTGTTAACTATTCTAAAAGTATCACTGAAAGTGACAGAGAACTGTGGGTGTGACAGAGGTCAGAGGTTAAAGGCTAAGCACTGGGTGAATTTTGATGTTTTTCTATCACCCGGCAGTGAAATGTATCGTTGGAATGAAGAGGAAGTTACTCTTAAACTGATCAAACGTCCGCTTTTCTCTTTCATCCAACAGATAAATGAGTGGAAAAAACTGAGCTGACCCTAAACTTTTCACTGCATTTACAGAAAGGTACTACTGTGACAGGAAGTGAAACCTGTTACGCTGTTCATTAACAACTGTTATTCAACACTTCTTTCTTGTTCTCGAATCTGATTGGCTGAGAGCCGTGAGATATTCCACCAGCATCACCACGGTTTCTATATTATGTATAAACTTGTATGGCCTCGTGCCTCTGGCCTAATCACAGCCATGCTGATATAAGAGCACGATCACACTCTTACTTGAGCCGCGATACTGCATTATTAAAAAAATTAACAACATAATGTAAATACATATTTTATCATATTTTGTAGAGACGAAAATTATAAGAAGAAAGTTTTTGTCTTGGATCTCTGTGTTCACCTCCCAAACATCTTCTCCTCAACACCTACACAAATCCTTCTTCTTATAAGAGTAATGGTACTGTAGACCTCTTTCACTGTGAAGATAGAAAAAAATACGCTCTCGATTTTTCTGCCCATACAAGGCAGTCAGGCATTCCAGCTGGAGACATTTATTTGATCTTAAAAAAATCAGGCTACGATCTGTCGGATTATCCACTTTCTGTGGCCCCTCCCTCGGCAACAGCCCTTTTAATTCATGTCCAAAATTACCCCCACTCTTACCCAACTTGCTTTAAAACCCTTGCTTTGAAACCAATCTGACAATCATTGTGAACCATACAACAAACCTTTGTTTGTACGAATAATAGCTGTGTTATATTTTATGACTGTTTATAAAAAGAGGGACACTGTTACCGGAGTAGGTGTGATTTGGGGATTTTACTACTGTAGGTACAAAGACAGAGAATGGTGCTACCCATAAGGCATTGCATAACTTGGTGTGGGTACTCACTCAGTGCCATTGGCTCTTTGAAGGTTATGGGATACAGCGATACAGAAAGGAACTCGCATGTCATCTCTTTGCCCAAAGCGAGGGAGGACAGCTGAGGGGACAGAGCTGTACATCCAACAGAGGAAGGTTAACACACACTAAACTGAAACCTGTCACTGTTAATAGGTTCTCCCACAAAGCATGGATTTTCGAGTGTAAGAATTACACAATGGCACGTCTATTGAATAGGCTCATTTAGACTTTTGTGGTACAGTATCTGGAGTTACAGTATAGAAGCAGTTCGGAGAGTTTACTGAAGATTAATTTTTCATCATCAAATTACACTACAGGGTGTTTGCCTG
This sequence comes from Triplophysa dalaica, assembly GCF_015846415.1. NCBI lineage: Eukaryota > Metazoa > Chordata > Actinopteri > Cypriniformes > Nemacheilidae > Triplophysa > Triplophysa dalaica. The sequence continues at coordinate 7,235,728 of NC_079565.1, read as the reverse complement.
CTTGTGCATTTTCCAGGGTGAAGAGTGGGAAATGGGACAGTGCACAAAGGCAGGAAGCTGAGGCAGTGGCTCGGCTATGCAAACTGCGTAGAGACCGATGCAGGAGAGCCCACGGCTAATGACAGGGCCTGTAAAATCTGTTAAACTATCTCTCCGTTGAGCAAATATCAAGTTTAACAATGTAACAATGCAAAGCATTCTAGAATAAAAGTGCGTTCCTTATAGTCTGTGCATTCTGGATGTGAACAGTATTAAGTAACGTATACAGTACTTTTTGGACTGCAATGGTCAAATAGGTAAAAACATGTCAAAACATCTCACATGGAACAACTTTGTATGTATGTATGACATCAGTTACAGAGAAGGATGCAGGTGCAGTTTATCACTTCATCATTTAAAACACATTGTATTCCTATGGACCTGTTACCTGCTGTTTTCCAAGTTGTGTTCAAAGTATATTTTTCTACATGCATATTCCAACAATCGATGTGAAATGTGGACCAAAATCCCAAAGCATGTTCCAAATTCCCAAATATAACTAAGTGATCACATTTTATCCATTCTGCTTCAAAAACATTGTTTTCTTACCCAACATAAACACTCACCCTGACCATAGAAAAATGCTTTTGGCAACTTCAATGCAATGAATCGCATTCAAATGTCCGGCTCATCTTAATGATCTTTGCGGAATCTGGATAACACATGCGTCCTGCTATCTTTCCATGGCTGGGTGGGGCTTCTCCACAAAGCTACCCTAGACTGACAGAACAAAACGATTTAAGTAAACATGTAAAGGAATATAAAAGGTAAGGACGTCTAACAATGGCCTAATAAACCAAAAGTGGGTGTGGAGGGCTCAGTTTAATACCACACAAAGATGCAGGCAGGATAGGAGGAATGCAGGAGATAGACAAAAGCACAAAAGACTGCCAAAGGAAAAGAATCTGAAGGGAGATATGATTTAAAGTGTGCCAAGGATTTATTTTATATGTCTGCCCAGGGTTGGTATGAGCATGCCCGAAAAAAGACTCCTGGAAATGCATCACGTCTACCTCGGATCAAAGGAGTAAAGCATTACAGTTCCAAAACATCAGACAATGCACACATTTTTATATTCTCAAAATAAACAGTTTAAGCAAATCTTTCAGAATTCATGTGACAGATGTCTTGACAAGGGGGGGAAAATATTGCTGAGGTGACTAAGCCTGTGTTTCAGAATGTCAACAGACTGGCCCTTCATGGCATCTTCATGAGCTTTTGTCTCTGCTACGGTTACGTGTCAAACTCTCTCTCTTCTCATTTTACGAGGAATGTTGTTGATGAACCTTATCAGTCAATGCGACACCTGACATTTATCTTGCATTTTGACAGCTCACCACCTCTCTGCCTCCACTATTCTGCTACCGTGCAAAAAGTCAACTTGATCAATGTGGTGTCAGGTTAATTCTGCCTAGATAAATATATTTTGGCAGCAAGAAAAACTACAAGATTATTTGAAAAAATACTTTTTAAAGAAATTAATATTCAATTTTTTTGCATATACCTGAAGCATCTAGTTGTGTCATTCCTATAGACACAATGAAAAAGCTGACGAAATACATTTCACAAACCAACACACCAAATAACCTTAAATATGCTAAAGGAATTATAGGCCTATATGCTACCGTGTATAGGGCATCTACATAGAGTGTGATCGAGCGCCCCCTACAGGATAACACCAGTAAGTAGCTGAAACTACTGAACACAGAGGAAGCAGGTGTTCACATTAACTGCAAACAGAACACACATTTCTATTTTAGTGTCCACCTCTCCATCAAAAAAATGTGTGAATCAGCTAGGTAAATATTTATAAAAGTAACAGGAAAATAGTCAAAGGCACGTGCGTATATGTGCTGTACATGTAACTTATAAAGTGCTTAGATTCAATTCGTACAATAGCAGTTAGGAACATTTCCGCATACATGACCAGGATGAGGAGTATTAACACTTAAAAGAGTCATTAATGTAATTCTAACATCGTGGAAGTCTCATTTGTGGGTGTTACCAGAACGATCATCCAGGGGTTGGATCCCCTCCCTGCCTGTCTCGTGTGGGGTCTGCAATTCCTCAAGTAGCACAAACGTTTTACATCTGCGTTTCATCACCCCGGGGAGCAACTTATCAACACATCATCATCTTCTCCACAAAGCGCGTTCCTGCATGAGAGTCACATTGAAGGAAAGAATTCCCTGTTGGAAAACCCCACCCTCGCGTGGCGTGAGGTGAACTTGCGGGACCTCCTCGCAACGGTGAGCGGAAATGACGTCACAGTCTTGAGTTCGCTAGCGTTGAGGACAATGGAGACTCAAAGAACCGGGTTTCCTTGAATTGTGCGAAGTTTCCACTGCTTAGTGTAAGACAACAAGCTGAAGGCCAATCCCCCCCAAAGAGCCGGACAGCATTGGAAATGTTAATGGTGTGAAACGGCCAAAATGTTAGCATTAGCGTAACACCTGTCCCTTGAGGCCCCAAAATTGAACGTCGAGTTATTTATATTTAGATCGACATAACGGGAAACTCCACTTGTATTACTTGGAATTTTATTGGATTAACTAGTGAAAGCTACGGAAAAAATAAAGTGCAATTTTAGATGTTAATACAGAACTGGAATCTTTTATCAGTAATACTAAATACTCACCCAAATCTATAAACCTTTCTGTGGATAACAAAACAAGAAAATTATATGTTTAGGTGTCTCTTTTCCTTACAATGGCAATGAATGTGGGCTGGTGCTTTTAAAGTCAACGTGAGACGGAAGTTTTGATTGACTTTTATTCTGTATCGTGACGTATATCCGAGTTAAACGGCTTCTTAAATTTGAAAAATGTTGAAAAAAGAAGTAGGGCGGGGCTTTAATTTGACTTTCCCTTTGTGATTGGTTTGTTGTAAGTTGGGCCTGGAAGGGAGGGATAAGAATGCCTGTCCATTGGATAGTCAGTATAGTCCTCCCTCTTTTTGTTGCTTACGTCACGTGGTGAAGGTTGTTGTTGAGAAGGGTAGAGGATCTGACTGTTTCTGATTATAGATTACAAGTGTAAATTAATAAATAAAAAAAAATGGTGTGCACGGCTTAATAATTTGTAATATCCACCGCAACTCTGTGTAAAACACTTCCTGTTTGATTTCATGTGGACTTTAGGGTCCTCAAAGGGTGTGAAGCATAAACAGTATTTCATATCTATGTTTTTCATATAGGTTTGGGTGACAAACTTCTAAACTCAATAATCTGGTTCATATGCATTCAGAAAAACCAAGTAAGATTCTTCTTTGCTTCTTTAGAGAAAGCTCCAGACCCCATTCACTGTAATTGCATGGAAAGATCAACACAAAAAAAATCCAAGTAACACAAGACAGACATACAAACAGTGTTGGGTGTAACTAGTTACTAAGTAATTAGTTACTTTAATTTAATTACTTTTCCCTTAAAAAAGTAAAGTACGGGATTACTCTTATTTTTTATGTAATGTAATTACAGTTAATTTTGATGTAATTAAACTAAATACTTTGTGTAATATATGTGTGTGCAATAGTGGAATTGACATCAAAATTCAAAGTCTAACTTTAAAATCCATGCTTTAATTTATACTTCTCACATTTGTAATACTTTGGTCAGTTAATAAATACTATATGTAGTTTAATATTATTTATTGGATTGAATTAAAAGAGCCGTTTCATGTCTATCCTTGAATCACTTAACTAGTCAAGGTGGATATAGTAAGTAATTAGTAATAAGTAATTAAATACATTTTGGTGAGAGTAATTTGTACAGTAATCTAATTACACTATTGAATATGTAATTAGTAACTAGTAATTAATTACTTTTTCAGAGTAACTTACCCAACACTGCATACAAATGACATGAAGTTGAAAATGTCCATTTAGGTTGACTGTTCCTTTAATGAAGACATTGGTATCTTATCTAAAAAAGCTAAGGCCTGATTGGTTGGGTCACTGGTAGCTGCTCCACTGAATTATTTGAAAGAACAGAAATTATGGTCGTACATATACATACATTTTTTTTCAGTTATTGCATTATATACTGGTGTGTTACAGTAGCTTGTCTCATTTAGAGCTCTAGGCACTGTTTTGAGTCGAGCTAGTTTTTGTAGGATGTTCTTTCAGGAGGCCATGATCTTCTTCTTGCACTCCATGGAGCAAAGCAGCATGCCCTGCACAGCCATGAAGCGCTGGCCTATCAGGCACTTGGAACAACAGGAACATTGGAAGCACAGGGGCTCGGCGTGCCAGGTGTGCTCTCCGTACGACACGCGTTGAGCTTCAGGTTCAACCGGATTCTGACAGGCAGTACAACACTGTAAACGCAAAATAACAACAATGTTAACTTATAACGTAGTTATAGTAGCGTAACACTACCAATACCACAAATTGTATTTATTTTTCAAAAGAAACACGTCAGGAGAAGTGTTGAATTATAACAGTTACTCATCAGTATCCATACAGCTGCCAACCAGTTGTATTATGAATAGCTTATCTTATGTCATGTCAGATTTCCCGACATATTATTGAAACATAAGCTTGTCCTGTTTTGGAGATTTCTTTGTTTTCTGATCAAAGCGGGAGTTCAAAACATTAACTAAACATGATTAAATTGCAGTACTGTATCTTCAGCTTATCAGTTTAATACTCATTCAAAGAGTTAGAAATATCACAGAAATAAGCCCATGTCAAACAGATGATTCATAAGAGCCTTATCAGAGGACAGGCAGGCGCTGAGAGGGAAAGGGTCGAGTGATGGGTGGAGAAAGGTGGTGTCTGATATCATAGATCCATTAAGAGAGCATGCGGTCTCCCTTTCCTCTGATTATCATGTCACTGGCACTTCCTTAATCCCCTTCACCTGCTGCTGAACCGACATGACTGCCAAACACATGCCGAGCCTGTTAGTTTTAATAGACGGGGCTTTGCAGGAATTTAACATGTTTTAAGTGACGTAAATATAGATAGTTGTACAGTATGAGATTTTGTTAAACTAGCTGCTACATATTTTAATTGTTTGAAGTGGCTTTACAGCACTTGCGATGGTAAAACGGTTATTAATTGTATTCTGGTGCATAATAATCATAATGGTTTGGTTCGAAAGATGGTTCCCAGATTGGGAAAAAACGTAATTTTAGGCCATAACATATATATTGAATAATGTCACCAATCCCTAGTACTGACAGCATAATGCGAGCATGTATTAACGCCCACACGCATGTTGCTGACTTACTGACAGGATCAGATGAGAGGGACAGAGAGACAGAGAGCACATTTTTCTTTTTACCACAGCATGATTCTTCATGTAGCAGGGTTTGCAGACAGGCTTCTCCTTCTCCATGACGTAGGTCTCTCCGGCCAACACACAGTCACAGTCAAAACAGCAGAAGTGCTTCAGGTGCCAGTTAAGACCCTCAGCCTGGGTGTATTCATTACTGAAGATGAGCTGCAAGACCACACATGCACACAGATCAATTTAGATACAGTTTGTGAATAGTTTAAATAAAAAAAGGAGGAGTAAATTGTGACAACATTTTTATTTCTGGGTGAACTACCCCTTTAAGAATTACAGTCCATAAATAGCCTTCATTTCAAACCTTTATGACTTTCTTTCTTCTGCAGAACATAAAAGAAGATTTTTTAGAAAGATTTTGGTACCCGAACAGAATCGGCACACATTCACTTGCATTGCACCCATTCACTTCTATTGTATGGACACATAACCAATGCAAGTGAATGGGTGCAGACGATGTTCGGTTACCAACATTCTTTAAATATCTTCTTTTGCGTTCTGCAGAAGAAAGAACGTCATTCAGGTTTGAAATGACAAGAGGGTGAGTAAATGATGAAAGAATATTCATTTTTGGGTGAACTTTCACTTTAACTGATGTATAAAAAAATGATGTATAAAAATATGATTAATGATCCATATAAATTAAACGTAGCTAAAAATGCCACTGAAATGGAGCATTCAAAATTATAACAATATTGAGGAAGACCAACGTTGTACAAGAATTATGAATGTTTCCCATAATATTGTAAATAGTTAAACTACACGATCCAAAACCTCTTACAGTTTAGCTAAAGTAAAACTATTAAACCATTACTGTTGATTGAAAAAAAAATATTGAGATAAATATTATTTAAAAAAACGTACACTCTATTTTATTACACTCTATATTTATTTTACACAAATACATAAAACAACGACAAAACGCATAACAAAATTGCTAACAAAATATAAATACTACAAATATAAAAAAATATATACAAAAATGAACCCTCTCAAAAGGTTTTTTACTGCCGTTGTGGAAACGTATCAAGGTATAAGAAATTACTGTACACATGCCTCCTTATGTCAAATCGCTTTATTGTCTCCTAATTTCTCTGCATGCTGTCTCCCTTCCCGCTGATTATCATAAAATAAAAAAACTTCACAAAATTAATAAAACTAATAAAAAAACTATAAAAACTCTAGCTGACGTAACACCTGTTTCTCTTAAGCCCCGCCCCATCTCACCTCATCACAACCTCCGCATCGTGGCTTCTCACTGTCTCCATAATGGCGGCCGCAGTACAGCTGGCCCTTCTTCCAAAAATAGATCATATCCACCAACAGCTCAGTGCAAGTACAGCAAACAAAGCACCCCGGGTGCCAGAGTTTATCGTAGCCCGCCCGATCGGCGAACACAGCTGGCTCGCCCTTCTTCATGGGCTGCTGGCATTGATGGCAAGACTGTGGGCAGAGATCCGGTGATGAGTTAAACTTGGCATGAACATCAATACAGATTGAAGGTGGAAAAACAAATGAGTGTTTGAATGAGTGTTTATATATTGTAGACTGTTTAGTTTAGCAATTCACTGCCCCAGGTGAGTAAAACATCTTCATTCACCTTGAACTTATCATTTGACATCATTTCCTCATAATGTCACGTGTGTTTGGAACGATACAACGGTGTGTAAATAAAAACATATTTGCCTTTATTTGGATTAACTAATTATTTTAAATTAGGCAAAAACATCTGTTGGCAAACATGGTTTTTTTTTCATATAAAAAATATCTCAGAGGTCATACATAACCACGGGGGACTAAGAGGTCTAATTTATGAAGATCTCCTGTAGAAGAACATCATTTTCATTCCATCTGCATGACTAAAAGCAGGCTTGGCAGAATCTGGCCTCCTGATGATAATAAAGTGAATGAGATAAGAAGTGGAGAAGGATACAGGACATCTCCCGCTGCGCACATGTGTTGAAATGAACACTTCTGCGTCACACATCCAAAAGGAACTTTTTGTTAATGATGGTGACATTTAAACAGATTTAAATAAGATTATGAATCATTTGACATCTGTTAAATCCTATTGGTTGAACTGCCAACATGTGACCTGCTGCATGTGTTTTTGCTGCTTTGAGAACATCTCTCACAGGGTTAAGCTTTTTTCTTCCTTAATTAAAATTTTGTCCTTTGTTTTATTTTTCATTGACAGAACTATTTAATTTGTGTTCATTTACATATAAAAACTAAAATGTTTTAATAAAAAAAAAATACAATAATTATAAATATAATAATTCTTCTGCCGCAAAATCTTCATTTTAGTGCGTGCACACACTTTAAGGGTCAAGTTTAATAAATGAGACCCCTGGTTATTAATGTTTTATTTATGCCACACTTACATAGTTACCAGAGGGTCCACTTGGTGAGGTCCCAGCAGCCCCTGGGGTGCCAACTCTTCCCATGGTAGCAATAGCATCACCTTTGTCTCCTGGTGCTAAATCAGCTCCTGGTCTTCCTGGTGTTCCAGCACCAGGCTTGGCTCCGACACCCAGTCCTTGAGGTCCCTTATCACCAGCCAGGCCTGCTTGTGTTCCTATCTCTTCTGGGAGGGTAATGTCGCCTATGCCAAGCGCTTCGTCCTTGTACTTGCGGACAAACTGCTGCATTTGCTTGACCTCGGCAGGCGAGAGTTCATGGCAGCGTTCGGGATCTTGGTCATGTTCAGGAAGCTGCTTGGCCATTTGCTTCTTACGGTAGTCTGCTCCTGCCGTACCAACGATGGGCCGGCGTTCAGGAGGCAGAAGCTCCATGTAGCGGAGAGCCTTAGGAGAAAACAATATATATTTGTTTCAACTTTGAAGTCTTGTTTACATGCTTAAATCTTTTTAGGTGAATCTTGAAGTGCAGTTTGCTCAAATTTATTTGTAACAGCCTTTCTTAAGAGTGTACCTAGTGTTATGTGGAACACTAAAGAAGATATTTTGAGAAGTGTCAGTTCTTCGTAATATCTTCTTTTTTGCAGAAGAAAGTAAGTCATTCAGCTTTTAAATAACCTATCCCTATAAGTCATTGACAGTGAGAAGACTACTTTAAGTTTTGGACACAGAAATAAAACAGTAAGTGGACAACAGTGACCTCTAGTGGATGTGGATCCAAGTACAACAGCATAATTAATTCAAGAGTTTTGTTCATCATTTCAAATATTATGAATCATATATCAGCATCACTTTTGAAACATGAAGACTCACCATGCTTTGGTTGATTCCAGGTGGTGCCCATTCATAGGTGATGGATTTGACCACATTAGTTTTGGCGGGCACTGGGGTGGGAGTTGCCACCCCAGCAGAGCCCCCACCAGGGAATTTAGCTGGTGAGGCAGAGGAGGAGACAACAGTATGACCTCGCCCAGGGGCGGAAGAGCTGTGAGCTCCAGCCCCTGGGATAGCAGTAGGTCTTGCTCCTGGAGAACCTGTATGCCCTTCTCCTGGGGAAGAAGGGAAGTGAGCTCCAGCACCCGGAGCAGTAGTATGTCCTGCTCCAGGGGCAGCCGTATGTCCTGCTCCTGTATGCCCTGCTTTTGAGGCAGAAGAAATGTTACCTCCGGCACCTGGAGCAGTAATATGCCCCGCTCCTGGACCACAAGGAACGTGACCTCCAGCACCTTGGGCCGCTGTGACAGCACCAGTCGGGGCATGTGCAGATGGACTGCTTGGGCCATAGGCTTGGCTGGAGCCGGGGATAAACGTGCCTGCAGAGAAAGGTGTAGCGGAGCTGATGGTGGGCGACGGGATGCAGATGGTGACCTGGTTGCCCGTGTAGGACGGGATACCATCTCTCTTTAGCTTGGCTATGAGCCCTGTGTACTTTGTGTCCTCGAAAAGCTTCCCCACCTTCTTGTCTTCCTCACTTTCCAGGTGCACATCATGGTCCTCCAAGCCACACTTGCAGTTTCTGCAGATCTTTCTGTTGAGAGGTTTAAGTTCAAGAATTATGAGGAGGACCAAACAAAACAACAGCCTTCAGGGGAAAAGGAGTTGTGTTAACATATTTCTAGTATATTAAAGGGCCAAGTGAGATATAGAGAAGAGAATATAATACCACGCTGTTTACTCCTACTTTGTACGTCGCTTGGATAAAAGCATCTGCTAAATGATGTTTTGTTTAGTTAGAAGTCTTATATCACTGGTTTGGACTGCTGTGAAGTGTGAAGATGTCAAGTTAAGGCATGCACAGATATTCTGTCATTACGTGGAACTGAGAAGCCTACAGCAGTTTGCAAAATAACTTTTTATATTGCTTATACTTCCTCAACTCTTATTCAAAGAATATAGTTTGAAGACAATAGGAAATGCTAAAGTAAAACTAAATCAATACTCCTTTCCTGTTAAAAAAAACTTTGTGCACTCCTCTAGAGACAGCGGTTTTGCATAAGAATAAATGTGCGAGAGATAAATTAATGCCTTCTGCTAAATGTTACTATAAATCACAGCAGGCCTTAAATGTTTCAGCATGTCTGTTGCAAACAAAAAGGTCTGTGAATGGATTGATCCTGCGGCTTGAAATGCACAGAGCCATCTTTGTTGAAGTTCACCATACCATTGAAAGGGTCTTTTTTTGAATGCCTTACCAAAGTCAGTGATCTTTTCCCTCACTTGTTACTTCCTGTCCATACTTCAATACCATATCCATAAAAAGATATCTTCATACATATATTCATTAACCAAACACTTTTAATCAAAGAGAAAGCATGCAGCTATGAGACACAGGAAGCGGGTGTGCCCAAATCTGTCTGAGTCACTTCAGGCAAACACTGTTAGAAATAAAACAAAGATGAAGTCACAAGCTCTGCAAGCAATGACCCGAATCCATGTCTTTTCATACAGGAATTCCTGAAACCACATGAGGGCAGTCGGGGAAGATATGCAACACTACTGTAGCGATGGGCCCTGGCACAAGCATCTTGGCACCTGTGGTTCTTCCTTCAGGAAAACCGGCCAAGTGCAACTCATGACACACGATTTCTTACCACATTTACCAGAAATGTATGTCTTGTTTCATCGAGACAATCAGTTTTTTGTATCGAAAATCATGTGAATGGCAATATTTAGAAAATAATGAAGTCGCCACAAACCTCCAGAAGTGAAGATCAAAACCTTCACACTTGTCCTTGCATTTCAGACAGGTTGCGCCCGCTCCAATCTCATGGCCCAGAGTAATCTGCCAACATGACACAAACAATTGAATCGTTGATGGAGCATTTACATAATGTTGTTTTAATGAGCCCAATGTGCACCACTTTAGATTTAGTGTCATCAGACGCACACGCCTGGTCTGTGTTAAAATATTTAAATTTTTGACTGTATATAATTGTATTAAACTAATATAAAACTACTCATCGGTTAGTGAATCTTTGCGGAGGTCTCTCGGAAGTTAAGTTTGGGTCACATAACGTTTGTTTATGTCGGTGCCGCTGAAACCGTCTATATTGAGTATATTATCAATATAAAGGGAAGTTCTAATAAACCAATGATCTATTGTGTGTGGTGTACCTATAGTTCACTGAATTAGTAGTGCAAAGGTCAAGGGTTTGATTCCTAGACAACACACATAGTTTTTAAATGTATACTTTCAATGCACTTCCAATAACAGTGTCTGCCAAATGCATTAAAATAAATACATTTCGACACCCTGCACTTTGCAAGAGATTCAATGTGCAATTTATATTTCTAGATCAGCCATTTCTAGCTTAATATTCTAATATTTACATAATAAACCTCACTGAAAGCTGTTTTTCAGCAGCTGTGGAGAGTAAGCCCCCACAGCTGAAGACAGCCTTATAAGGTCAAGTATTTATCAAGATAGAGGAAGTCTGGAGGATCTCTCCAAATCATCTATTCATTATAATGTCTGCACAAAAGCTAAATGTAAAGCGAGTTCTGTCAGACCACTGGACTTAATTGCGATAACACCCACTTTGGCATTCTGGATTACCAACCTGGATCTTATATTACCTACAATAACTGTTTAGACTTAGTTCAGAACTTTGTAAAACAATCATTAGAGATACATTTGGATGTCCTCACAGAGGTTTTAGTGTCATTTGAAATAGGAAAAGACTTTATTCATAACATTTCAACTTGATGCCATCACGACAGGCTTTTACGCACATTAAAATTCTTGAGAAAGAAGCTTTTGTTTTAAATGTTGAGACATAAAAGGAAAAAATGCAGTAGGGTGTCACAAGGACGTTTATATCCATCTTGCAATTTAGTGAAATCCCACATCTCACTTTACTGCCCACGTATGTCACAATATATTACATCAATTTACCACCAAGAAACTTCACATTAACTGTGGTTGTGTTATGTTAGTATAAGGGCACCGGTTAGTAGCAATGACAAGTGAATGTATCCTTAGAATAAATGATAACAATAACATAAACAATAAATAAGTAAACATGCATATATCTAAAAAACAAAAGGCATTGAATCCGAAGTTCTTCACTCAATTCGTTTTGTCTGCATTTCTGTTGTTTTACTTCCTTTAAATGACCCACTTCCTTTTTCTAAATAAATGCCACCAAGAATTTCACTATGACACTTTTTTAATTTGAAGTGACACTGTAGTAATGGCACATGTTTGCCATGTATAACAATGGAAGTGGGTTTACCTTTAGGGCGTTGCCATTTTTTCTATAACTAACCTTTTGAACCGTGACCAGTCACCGGATAACACACGTAACAAACGTACCTTTTTAATTTCTTTCTCGATCTCCATAATTCTTGAGCTTGTCGTGGATTTGCGTTGATAAACAGTGATATTCCCACCGGCAACTTTCCCTGTCGGCTCTCTTCTCTTGAACGGGACAGTTACCCACCCCTTTCCCTCTCGCTCACGCTGAATTACACTTCCGCTGTTTTTCAGATGCGTCGTTTTAACCAATGGGAGCAGAGTTCGATCACTACGTTACCAATCAGAGTAGAGAATGAGAAGTTGGAAGTATCCTAAAATGAACGCTCACAAACTCCAATGTGAAAACGTATAAACTATTATCAGGGATCGAAAGAATCAAATTTGCATGTGTTGCAAAAAAGAAAAATATAGAATAGACAGAAATGTGAAAACTGGCATGGACAAAAGTGCATCAACAGATACAAATGTAAAGCACATATTTATTTTTTTATTTTATTTTTTAGTAAATGATTTTAAATACATATTATATAGCTTACATATACACATAGCCTAAACACTGGGGTTTGTTGTGCAATGCAGCTCTGTGGGGGGATGGGGGTTGGGCTTTTGGGGGTGCATATGCAAAGTATATACAATTTTATCCATTGACGAATTGTGAAAAATATGATATAAATTCAGAGAATAGTCTAACCCATAGGGACAATTTTTGAAAGTTTTAAAATATGATTTTAACCATAGTTTAGGTCACAGTTTTGCAACAAGTTTATTACTAAAGAAGACTTAAAGCTGCAGTGACAGATTTGATCGGTTGTGGATGCCCATGTGGTTACGCTTCAAATCTGAATTTAGGACTAATGTGCTATTTGACTTTATATCTGTCGGTGTATTTTTGTGAATGCCAGTTTACACATTTGTGACTATTTGTTTGCAATTTTAAACTCAGAACACAGATTTGAGATTATTGTCCATTAATGCTCAACCTCAAACTTCAGTTTTCACACTGGAGCTGATGTACTTACACTAACATGTACTACATGTAGTAAAACATGGCTGCTTCTCATTATTACTAATCATTAGTGATAACTAATGTTTTTAATAAATTGACAGTTTATGTTTTACCTGTAAATCACAAATGACTGTAATGTTCATGACTAGATAACAGCGTGCTACCAAATTTCTCAGATTTAAACATAAAGCATTAATAATACATTCTGAAATTTAATTCTATTTTTTGGAGAAATAAAAGATCCATTGAATAAACTATATTGAATTAATGTATTGGATTAAAAAATTGAGTTTAATTGTTTTGATAAAACATCTAGTATATGAAAATGGGACATCCTTCATTTACAGGTCAGAAAACAACACAACATTACAAAGCCCTGTGTGCTATACTCATAAAGGAAGTTGTGGTTACTCAGTGATGGTTGTAAGTGTGGAAATGTAGAAGATTACTAACAAATGTTGCCCGGTTTTACAAACAAGGCTTAAAGATAGTCCCAGACTAAAATGAAAGTTTAAGATACTTTAAATAACATTTACACTAAAATGCTGCTATAAGAAGATGGATATGATAAAAAATGTAATTGATTTGCCCCGTCCATCATCCTTCTGCCTGTTTCTATCTGGTTCATTTTTAGATGCCAAGATTATTGTGTACAGAATCATGACTTAAAACATAATATCAGGAAGAATGTTCCTGTCAAGTGGCAACCTAGAATACGGTTGTGGAATACGATTATCTTTGTCAGCATCACAACTACATGGTCGTGACCACTACAGCAGTATATAAGGGGTGGTTCATACTGTGGAACATTGCACTCCACGCAGTAAGATGAAGAGACTGCTTATTCTAACTGCATGTTTTGCAGCCGTCTTTGGCAAAGTGACTTTTGAGGGGTGAGTTGAAAAGTCTTGTTTTGATAATGATCACACAGTGTTGTTAATCCACAAGCAGTGTCAACTAAAAGTTACTATAAATAAAAAAATTATACTAGAATAAAAACTGTGTATTTAAGACAATGGATTCCTTCACAAAATGGGAGAAAACCAATGTGACAATGATATTGTCTATGGCTAATACATCCCCTCAAATTAAAAATCGTAATTATTTGTTTACATTTTTCATATAAAATAGTGAATTAATGCAAATTCACATTTTTCATTATAGTATGGCATTTGGACTGTATATGTGAAAAAGTTTGTCTATATGTTTGCATTAATGGGTGACATGCTGTTTAAATGTTTCTTCATGGTGAAATATCTCTGCTAAAAAAGTCAGTTGGTAAACCGCAATGATGTCTAACATCATCACATTGAGTTGTTGTCACATAGCATTATTCAAGGCAGCATTATTAGAGATCATCTCAATGTCTTGGCAGACATCAGGTTCTTCGGATCACTGCAAAAAATGCAGCACAGATCATTCTCCTCAAAGAGCTCTCTGGGCAGGAGGATTTTGGGGTAAGTCCAGAGATGATCGCTTTCAGATCTGCAAACCACAAGTTCACATTATAGGTCAATAAACATATGCACTTATGTTTCTCGAGTTTAGCTGGACTTTTGGATGGAGCCCGTTCATGAGTCTCTTCCCGTTGATGTCCGTGTCCCATTCGACCGTCTCCAGGCTGTCAGGGCTTTCCTGGCATTCAATAACATCCAGTATCGTGTCATGATCGAGGATGTCCAGGTGGGACTAAAAAAGCTGAAAAGATAATCAGAATGTAACTTTAACGTTTAACTTTTGTGACATTTATGCTTTTCTTCTCAAGGATTTGGTGAATGAGGAGCGACGTTGGATGGTAAAAGATCGTGCTGTTAGTACTGATGACTTTAACTACAACAACTACCATGACTTGGAATCTGTAAGTGGAACGTAACATTAATTCAGATAATTGACTATTCAATATATGGAATACATTGATGGACACTGAAATTGGCTCGTCTATGAACTATTATTGTACATGTATGTTAAGAAAAAAAGCTTGAATGATTTGTTTATCGTTTTGCTGGCTTCAGATTTACTCATTCATGGATATGCTAGTGGACGAAAACAAACGTTTTGTTAGCAAAATTGTGATTGGTCAGAGCTATGAGGGCCGCCCTTTGAATGTCCTGAAGGTAAGTCACAATTCATTTACATTTATACATTTGGCCGATGCTTTTATCTGAAGTGTCGAAGCTACACATCTTATCAGTATCGGTGTAACCTTGTGCGCTATAACGCAACGTTCTAACCACTGAGCCACAGTATCACAATCCTATAGACCTAATACATTCACAAATGAACTAAAGTTAACTTGTTTTGGTTTTTAAAATGCTGACATGAATAAGTGACTCTTTGACATAACATTTATGTTGGGACAACATGAATCACTTTTATTAAATAACTGAAAGTGATTTAATCAAAACCATCCCCAGATTTTAGGCATAAATCTAATTACATATTGTAAAATATTTAGATTGAGTTGATGTTGTCTTACTCAATGTAATGATACTAAACAATACTTTGCAGATTTTTAACAAACTTTGATTTAGCAGGTATACTTGACAGATTAAAAGCGAGATGGAAAATTGAGATGGATCTTTGTGGAAACTCAATTTTGCCAAAATAATTTCATTTTTTATTCCTGAGCTCTTATATTTCTCACATTTAGTTCAGCACTGGAGCAAACCGTCTTGGTATCTGGATTGACACTGGCATCCACGCCAGAGAATGGGTCACACAGGCCAGTGGAATCTGGTTTGCCAAGAAGGTTTGTACATTTCATCTTCTGACATCAAATATAAATGCTCAACATGATTTTTAATGTATATAAAATACCTGGTTAGTTTAATGGGATGTTAATATGTGAACATGTATTTGCCTTTCATTGCATAGATAGTGAAGGATTACAACAATGACAGGACTCTCAAAGCCATCCTTGAGAAGTATGACATCTTCTTGGAGATTGTCGTAAACCCTGATGGCTACAAGTTCACCCACACCACTGTGAGTTTTAGAGAGCAGATACACATTTATTTAAGTTAAACTATTTATTAAGAAAATGTGTCAGATTCTTTTTCAAATTTCTGCTGCTAACTGTTATATTGGGAAACACGCTTTTTTGTTTTGTTAAGAACCGCATGTGGCGTAAAACCAGAAAGCCAAACCCCGGCTCCAGCTGTGTTGGAGTTGACGCCAACAGGAACTGGGATGCTGGTTTTGGAGGTGAAGTGCTTCTGGGAGAGTTGTTGTTGTGATGCTGTTGTTGTGATGTAAATGTAATACCTTCTTGTATTGCTTTGTTTCATCTATAGGGCCTGGTTCTAGTAACAATCCCTGTTATGAGACCTATCATGGACCCAGCGCTCATTCAGAGCCAGAGGTCAAAGCCATCGTAGACTTCGTGAAAACTCACGGCAACCTCAAGGCTTTTGTGTCCATTCACAGCTATTCCCAAATGCTCCTCTACCCATATGGATACAAGTCCACTCGTGCCAAGGACAAGGCAGAACTGGTACGCATGAAAACACACTGTTCAAAATTCACTAAATGAATTGGATTTGAAATAAAATCTGCATTGTCATTTCAGGACAAAGTCGCAAGAAAGGCTACCACTGCACTGCGGTCTTTGTATAACACTCAATACACTTACGGCAGCATCATTAAAGTCATCTGTGAGTTTCATGGAATTGTCCTGTTTACAAACATCTACTCACTTTCATAATGTGGTCTGCATGGTAACAATCTCTTTGCTTTTAGACCAAGCCAGTGGAGGTACTATTGACTGGACCTACGACCAGGGCATCAAGTACTCCTACACCTTTGAGCTAAGAGACACCGGTCGCTATGGTTTCATTCTGCCTGCAGATCAGATCATCCCCACTGCTGAGGAGACATGGCTCGCTCTAATGGCCATTATGAAATATACCAAGAACCATCCATATTAAACTATATGTTAATAGTGAATAAAAGTGCATAAGTAAAAAAAATGTTTTGTCATTTTCTGTCTTTTTCCACATTTTAGTTGCAGATTATTATAGTCTGACCTTCAAGACGTTTTTGGTGGATGTTAAAAGGCTGTTCAAATTATATCTGTATGATCTGACCTTGTTATGGACAGAATTTTTGTAAATTAGAGATTAGGTTCACATATCCTCTAAATTCGAATTTTGTTGGAAAATGTCAGTATGTTAGTATTTTCTAATAAGGAATTAACTTTCATTTTGATTTCAGTGGATCTTTCTAAAAGTGAAACAATTCCGGGTAGTGAATAAAAGATAAAGATCTAAAAAAACAATTTGTAAAAGTTTCATATTTACAGTAAAGTAGGATACAAGACGCTATTTTGTACATTTGATGTTGGAATAATTTTGATAACATGGTTTTGCATGCAAACTACTGAAGTCCTAACAAGACATTTTTTTTTTTAGATTGTGAAATATCTGAATTGAAATACTAGTTTAGAAGAGCAGGAAACGACTTCACTCAAAAACTCATAGACGTGTGTTGGACGTGTAAAGGAAGCTGTGTTTTCTCACTGTGGGTTGGTGTGGAGATGTGGACCATTTCTAACAGACATCATATGTTCTGCTTCTTGTATTGCATATAAATAACACACGCTGCGCATTAACGTGCAATACGTACGCCAAAGTTTTATTTTGCGTGCATACAATATGCCTACTTTTGGGTGTATATGATACGCCAATTTAGCGTGTGTGCGTTTTAAACAGCATTTAGTCCCAACCCCCCCCCCCAAAAACTAAACCTAACAGTATTATTTTAATTATTTCAGTGTCTCCTCTTCATGTACGTTTAAAAATGACTGGTCTCCACCCAGGTGCACCAACCGCTGCGCTTAAACATTGGCGTATCATATGAACTCAAAATTGAAATTTGTGCACGTATAATGTAACTTTGGCGTATGTATTACACGATAATGTAACAGCGTGTTATTTATATGCAATTGATGAGCCCGGGCTGTAAAAATGTATTATTGTTTTGCTGATGTGTCTTGCATTAAATATGAAAGACAACATGTGAGCACTGTTATCTTCTTCTGCTTAAAAACTGATGGTAATAAAAATAGAATTGCAATACAGTTTTGTCATGATGTGTTTATCAGACCCTGGGTGTGTTTTTCCACTTCATGTTTGTTAAGTTTTTACTCGCACAACCAATTTCCTTTTTGACTCCGTGCTTTTTTAGACAGTACACTACAAGGACATTGTCACTTTCCTGGCTAAATTAAGCAACAGGGCAGACAAACAGCTGCATTATTCTCACCCATTACACTTACACTCAAGTTGCAATGTTATACAAATGCAGCAGGCTTGTCTGTCCATATTGGGCCTCAACTAATCACTACTCTTGATAGAATAAAATACAATAGAGTATTTCCTCTTCGTTCCACAAAACTACATACACTAAACTGAAATGGTTTCAGATATTGACAGCCTGTTCACACTTGACCACACCTGTTGTACTTTTTGTCTTCGTTTTTATAGGCTGGGATTAATGTAATAATAATTTTCTGCAGTAATTTTTTTATTTTTCAGTCAACTTCGGTCATTGAGGACATTTTACAAAAATAAGATGTTGGATTCCTAATGCATAATAACAATTTCCTCCCACCTATCAATCTCATCAAACAGGCATTTGAAATGATAAGGACTTATAAAGCACAACCATGTCAGTGGAATTATTCATTCACTCAACCAATAACCAGCAGTAAGCTACTTTATATATTTAGCTCGGTTGCATAATCAGAAATTGACACTCATCAAACAGAATTAAATGTGGTTGTGACTATTAAGCATCAAAGCTAAACATTCTGCAAGCATGCTTTAACATTACTGTTGAATAAGGTTGTGGGAAGCAAAGCAGCAGGTTTATGTGTCTCTGTCAGCAACACAACTACAAGGTCATAACCAGTATTGCTGTATATAAGGGGTGGTTCATGTGAATGTCGTACTATACACGCAAGATGAAGGGGCTACTGGTTCTGACGGCTCTTTTTGTGGCCGTCTTTGGCAAGGAGACTTTTGAGGGGTGAGTTGAAAAATCTTGTTTTTAGAAATGTTGCTCTGTCAACTAAAACTAATGTTTCTTTGAATGAAAAAGCACTAATTATAAAATTGGCAGGACACAATGGAGATGTATGTATTTGTCTCTATTGAGTTTGATCATTGGCAAAAAAAGTTGTGATATATTTACTGAGCCTGTTTTACATTGGCAAAAAAGCTTTAATATTTCTGTAAAAGATGATTTAAGTGGAAAATAGTGAATTATGATCATATATTTTTTATTAGTAGTATCAAGCATTTGAGCTATATGTGACACTGGATCTTAAAACCAGTCTTAAGCACCACAGGAACATTTTTAGTAAAAGACAAAAATACATTGCAGGGTCAAAATTATAGATTTTTCTTTTATGCCCCAAATCATTAGGATATTAAGGAAAGATCATGTTCCATGAAGATATTTGTACATTTCCTACCTTAAATATATAAAAACATTGTCAGTGGATGGCCTGTCAAAAGTGCCCCTGATTGACAACTTCGTAGGCAATTTTCTCAATATTTAGATTTTTTTGCACTCTCAGATTCCAGAGTTTTAAACGGTTGTATCTCATCCTATTCTATCAACTCATACATCAATAGAAACCTTATTTCTTCAGCTTTCATAATATGTAAAAATCTCAATTTCGAAAAATTGACCGATAAGACTGGTTTTGTTGTCCAGGGTCACATTTATTAAGTATTCTTGTTTCTGTAGCCTATTTGCATAAATGGCTAACCAGTGGTTTGAATAAAATAAAATCTATCAAATACTAAATATGATGATATCGATGTCTTTGCAGACATCAGGTCTTTCGGATCACCGCGCAAGATGCGGCACAGATCGCTCTCCTGAAAGAGCTCTCTGAACAACAACATCTTGGGGTACGTCATTGTAGAGATTTTTTTTCAGATTTTGTTTTCAACAGATCAGGCAGCATTTAAACAAAACTAGATGATCAGGTCATTAGACACATTTTGATGTTTCCTCTTAAGCTGGACTTTTGGATGGAGCCCGTTCATGAGTCTCTTCCCGTTGATGTCCGTGTCCCATTCGACAGTCTCCAGGCTGTCAGGGTTTTTCTGGCATTCAATAACATCCAGTATCGTGTCATGATCGAGGATGTCCAGGTGGGACTCTATTCCAAAATATTTTAAATATTACTTATTGTAGCTTTAATTTAACCATTTTAGCAGATTGGTACACTAAACATACTGTGTCTATTTACTTATATCACATTCAATATTTTTTTAGGATCACTGCATGAATAATGATGAATTTTATAATATTTTTCGTGTTTCATAAGGATTTGCTGGAGGAAGAGCAACGTCAGATGTTAAAACATCGTGCTGTTAGCACTGATGACTATATCTACAGCAACTACGCTGACTTCAACAGTGTAAGTGGAGCACAAAACTCACAATTGAATTACATTGAAATGGCTTCTTCTTGGCAATCTTTGCCTGCATTTTTCATGAGAATGTGGCTTATTTATTGTTATGCTGGTTTCAGATTCAAATATTCATGAATATGCTTGTGGCAGAGAATAGCGGTCTGGTTAGCAAAATTCAAATTGGTCAGAGCTACGAGGGTCGTCCTTTGAACGTCCTGAAGGTATTCAGTTAAGGCCTAATTCTAACCATCACATCTGGCAAGATTTGGAGAATTAAAAATGATGCTTTCTGTATCGTTATCCTTTATCTGTCTCACATAGTTCAGCACTGGAGCAAACCGTCCCGGCATGTGGATCGACACTGGTATCCACTCCAGAGAATGGGTCACACAGGCCAGTGGAGTTTGGTTTGCCAAGAAGGTTAGTCTGTTTTTCTTCTGACTGCAAATCCACCCTACATGACATGGCTTCAAAATACTATATAATATATAAACAATAATTTATAAACATGTATTTCTGTTGTTTTTTGGCAGATTGTGACTGACTACGGACGCGACTCTGTCCTTACAGACATCCTTAACAAGTATGACATCTTCCTGGAGATTGTCACCAACCCTGATGGCTACGACTTCACCCACAGAAGCGTGAGTGTTAAAAACAACAGCTTGTACTTGAATTATTGAAAATGTCGAAAATTATTTGTTAGAGAATGTGACTCCATTAAATTGTGAAACACCCTTGTTTGTTTGGTTCAGAACCGCATGTGGCGTAAAACCAGAAAGCCAAACCCCGGCTCCAGCTGTGCTGGAGTTGACCCCAACAGGAACTGGGATGCTGGTTTTGGAGGTGAAGTGCTTATGTGAGAGTTGTTGTTGTGATGCTGTTGTTGGGATGTAAATTGTATGTAATACCATCTTGTATTGCTCCGTTTCATCTATAGGGGGTGGATCTAGTAGCAATCCCTGTTCTGAGACCTATCGTGGACCCAGCGCTCATTCAGAGCCGGAGGTCAAAGCCATCGTAGACTTCGTGAAATCTCACGGCAACCTCAAGGCTTTTGTGTCCATTCACAGCTATTCCCAAATGCTCCTCTACCCATACGGATACAAGTCCACTCCTGCCAAAGACCAGGCAGAACTGGTGTGCAACATACTCTTTTAAATACAGTACATGAAATGTATTGTTTTGAAATGGTTTTAAAGTCAATTCTGTATTGTCCCTACAGCATGAGGTCGCCAAAAAAGCCATCACCGAACTGCAGTCTTTGTATAACACTCGCTACACTTACGGCAGCATCATAACCACCATCTGTAAGTTCTCTTTTTACAAACCTCTGGATTATTAAATCTTTCCCAGCACTATATTTAAGAACTTTGTCACTTTCATAATGCTAACAATCTGATCGCTTTAGACCAAGCCAGTGGAGGCACTGTCGATTGGACCTACGACCAGGGCATCAAGTACTCCTACACCTTTGAGCTGAGAGACACCGGTCGCTATGGTTTCATTCTGCCTGCAGATCAGATCATCCCCACTGCTGAGGAGACATGGCTCGCTCTGATGGCCATTATGGAGCACACTAAGAATAATCCATATTAAACATGTGGAGGAAGGAGTGTGAAACAGAAAATCCAGAAATAACCACAGATGGACAATAATGCATTTAAAAAAATTAAACGTTGTTTGTCACTCAATTCAGTTTTGAAATATTTGCAGTAGACATGAATAATATTGCATTTACTAGAAATATAAACCTGGTATTTTGTGCAACGCAAGAGACATTTTGAAGCATGTTTTATTTTCCAGAAACAATGTCATTATAAAAAGACCTAAACATATTAGTTAAGAAACATTATGATAAATATTCCCTTAAATAAAATTCATCCCAAAATGAAAATTCTTTCATCGTCCCCCCCTTGTGCACATTACCCTGCAGAGAAGGTATTTCCCCGAACAAACCCCCCGTCAATGAAACGGCGGAGGGACAATTCGGGCCACAAATTCCAGGGGCCATGTTCCCAGTCCAGCTCTGTTTGTAACCAGTGTTGGGTAAGTTCCTCTGAAAAAGTAATTAATTACTAGTAACTCATTACATATTCAATAGTGTAATAAGATTACTGTCCAAATTACTCTGTCCAAATAGTATTTAGTTACTCATTACTAATTACTTTCTATATCCTACATCAACCTTGATTAGTTAAGTGATTCAAGAATATACATGAAACGGCTTATTGAATTCATTCAAATAATATTATTAACTGACCAAAGTATTACAAATGTGAGAATTATACATTAAAGCACAGATTTTAAAGTAAGACTTTGAATTTTGAAGTCAATTACGCTATTGCACACGCATTTATTTAACAAGGTATTTTGTTTAATTACATCAAAAGTAACTGTATTTAAATTACAGAAAACATATGAGTAATCCCTTACTTTACTTTTTCAAGGGAAAAGTAATTAAATTACAGTAACTAATTACTTAGTAGGGGGGCACGGTGGCTTAGTGGTTAGCACGTTCGCCTCACACCTCCAGGGTTGGGGGTCCGATTCCCGCTTCCGACTTGTGTGTGAGGAGTTTGCATGTTCTCACCGTGCCTCGGGGGTTTCCTCCGGGTACTCCGGTTTCCTCCCCTGGTCCAAAGACATGCATGGTAGGTTGATTGGCATCTCTGGAAAAAATTGTCCGTAGGGTGTGAGTGCGTGAGTGCGTGCGTGCGTGAGTGCGTGAGTGCGTGCGTGAGTGCGTGATTGAATGAATGAGTATGTGTGCCCTGCGATGGGTGGGCTCTCCATCCAGGGTGTATCCTGCCTTGATGCCCGATGACTCCTGAGATAGGCACAGGCTCCCCGTGACCCGAGGTAGTTCGGATAAGCGGTAGAAAATGGAATGGAATGGAATTACTTAGTAACTAGTTACACCCAACACTGTTTGTAACCAAACAACACTACATAGTATGAGACATTTCTTAATGTTCCACAGAAAAAGAGTCACACACAGGTGTTGAATGACACGAGGGAGAGAGGGAGAATTCTGTCATTACTCAAAGTGGTAGCTTGATGGATAAGGGTGTTGAAAAAGAGCAGCAAATTCACAGACGTTTGAGCATGAGCAAGCATGAGTCAAATGTGTAAAGTGAGCATGTTCTTAAGGTGCAACACAGATGGCTTACTGTTAGGCGTCACTTGGTCAACAATAGTCATAAACAGTAAAATGCATGAATGAAACATTTTCTAATGTTATAAGTGGATATTGGGGGAAAATATACAACATTTATACTGTCGCCTTGGAATTAAAAGGTTCTACAGTATCTGCGTTCTTAGCAGTTTTGATATAAGCTGTTTTTCAAAGTTTTTGCATTCATTTTGACTTATTGTAGATAAGCCTTTTTGTTTTCAAGAAGAAGTCCCAAAATGTAAACAACATAAAGAAAAAACCCCACAGCAGCAACAACATAAAAAGTGTTAGTGGGCCCAAACTTAACTTCTAATAGACATCCACAAAGAATCAATAACTGTTCAGTAGTTAATTGAATACAATGAATATACAATACAATATTTATATAAATGAATATGAAAATATTAAATAAATTGTTATTTTACAACCAAACACAGACCGAAAGTTAACTTCAGGTCAGGTATGTGCGTCCGATGAAAACGGCTATATGAGACATTCTGAGACATAGTTAGCATTAAACGTCATGTAACATAACAAAGATCACAGCACTGTAAATATGTGACTGACAAACTGTTAACAAGACAACTGATACAATTGTGTCATTTAATCATCAAGAAGAAATGAAATAAAGAATAAAACAAGTTTGCTTGTCAACAAACTATGAGGTGCTATTTATATAACAGGCAAGAAAACAGATGCGATATTCTCATCAAACTCTTAGCATCTACTGATGTTGTGTAAGGTTGTGAGAACCAAAGCAGCAGGTGTGTTTGCCCTTACTAGCTCAAGTCATAAGCAGTATATAAAGAGGTCTTATTCTAAGAAACTCCGGTCCACTTTTCAAGATGAAGGGGCTTTTGGTTATTTCTGCTCTTTTTGCGGCAGTGTTAGGCAAAACGACTTTCGAGGGGTATGCAATAAATCAGTTCAAAATATTTTATTCAAAAATAGGATGGAATTTTTAATAAAAACTGATGTATTTGCAGACATCAGGTCCTTCGGATCACCGCACAAGATGCAGCACAGATCGCTCTCCTGAAAGAGCTCTCTGAACAGCAACATCTTGGGGTACGTCATTGTATCTCACTAAACCCTATTGTTATTTATTAAAATGATCCTTCACCACAAACTTATAATAAAACTAATTTTTGCATTTTCATTTGGTCAAGCTGGACTTGTGGATGGAGCCCGTTCACGAGTCTCTGCCTGTGGATGTCCGTGTTCCTTTCAACAGTCTCCAGGCTGTCAGAGCTTTCCTGGCATACAATCACATTCAGTATCGTGTCATGATTGAGGACGTCCAGGTAGAAATAACATAAAAAATAAACATTTTTTTAATACACTATAATAATATATATAATTCATTTTTAATAAACATCCAGTATTTTAGATGGAATCAAACTTACATAAACAATTAATTGAAACAATACTATAAAATACACACACACATTTGTAGTTAGAATTAGTTAGAACATCTTAGAATTAAGCATCAACATGTGAGGTGTATTGTACAAAATGGTCGAAACACAATGACTAGTTGAACATTTTTAATGGGATCCATATTGTACCACCAGGATTTGCTGGATGAGGAACAACATCAAATGTTAAAATCTCATGTAATTCCGAGAACTACAGATGATTTCGACTATGCAAACTACCATGAGTTGAGTACTGTAAGTGGAACACAGCACTAAAATGTAGATATATTTGACCTTGTCAGCGATTGCTCTTTTTAAAATCAAGTAAATTTGAGTCACAATTCATATTTTCACCATTCTGATTTCAGATTAACTCATTCATGGATATGCTTGTGGCAGAAAACAACAATCTGATCAGCAAAATTGTGATCGGTCAGAGCTATGAGGGCCGCCCCCTCAACGTCCTGAAGGTAGATTAAGATCCTTAACAATACTTTTACGATTTTTTAACATACTTACAGGTCTCCTGACAGATCAATTAAAAACTAATATTGGGTTCTATACAAAATCTCAATTTGCCAAATTAATTTCAAAGTTTACATTTTTTAATCCTGAGCTCATTTATTTGTCACTTTTAGTTCAGCACTGGAGCAAACCGTCCTGGTATCTGGATTGACACTGGCATCCACGCCAGAGAATGGATCACCCCCGCCAGTGGAATTTGGTTTGCCAAAAAGGTGAAATGAAATATATATCAAATATTATTCACGTTGCATGCTTTAAAGGTGCTGTGTTTGCCTTTTTGGAGGATCTATTGACTGAAATGCAATATAATAAATATCTCTGTCTTCAGAGGGACAAAAGGGGGATAAAGACTTTACATAATGAAGCAAAATGTTTTTATAACCTTAGAATGAGCTATTTCTATCTACATTGAATGCACCACATGTTGTTTCCAGCAGCAAAATACGTTATCTCCTTTGTCAAAGAAGCAAAATGTGGTGACATCCTAGTCCTATGTCAGCCACCGTAGTGCTTCGAAAGGGGAGGAGTGAAGTGAGCCGTCGGTTGCAATCCGCAACCTTACCACTAGATGCGACTCAATTTCAATCACTGGACCTTCAATGACTGAAACAGATATTTGTTGGTTAAAACAACTAGCAATTTATACTTCAAGACTTAATACCACAGTGCATTTGATGGTTTGCCTATGTTCTTATGATATACAAGCTAGTACCTCATAATGCAAAGACCCATTTTTATTCCATAGATTGTGAACGACTACGGACGTGACACCGTCCTTACAGACATCCTCAACAAATATGACATCTTTTTGGAAATCGTCACCAACCCCGATGGCTACCAGTTCACCCACACCAATGTGAGTTTAGTGAATGGATGTAAAACTGAACACTCTTACCAATTTGACTACATGTAATGGCATTATACCTCAACTGATCTCAAATTTGGTTTCAATTGTATAATTTTGTTCTCTGTTTGGTTAAGAACCGCATGTGGCGTAAAACTAGAAAGCCAAACCCCGGCTCCAGCTGTGTCGGAGTTGACCCCAACAGGAATTGGGACACTGGTTTTGGAGGTGAGGGGGTTAGCATAGTTTGGTTCGCTTTGTTATTGCACCTTAAAGATTGTAGTTTTACTTGGTTGATGGGGTTTTAAATTGTACTAATGATCTTCTGAAGCGAATCGATGCGTTTAAGAGAAATATCCATATCGACAGAGCTATTAACATTGATGACTAGCTTCCTTTATCCCTTTGGCTGCACGTGAACCTGAGGCTTGTTTTTCCGCCAAATGACGGTGACGAAAGCTCCCGCGTAGAGGAGGGAGCATCCTATTGGATCAGATGATAAAAGCCATATTGGAAGTAAAATGAAATGTGGTATTATAACTTCGAAAAGAAATCTTCCAAATTCTTCAAGAAGAAAGTCATATTCAGTCAGGATGCCTTCAGTAAAAGATATGGAAATTTTGATTTGCCTGTGAAAAATCCCTTTAAATCTTTGTTCTGTCATCCATCCTTAGGGCCGGGTGCGAGTGGCAATCCTTGTGATGAGACCTACCATGGACCCAGTCCTAACTCTGAACCTGAGATCAAAGCCATTGTTGACTTTGTGAAATCTCATGGCAACCTGAAGACCTTTTTGTCCATTCACAGCTATTCCCAAATGCTCCTCTACCCATACGGATACAAGTCCACTCCTGCCAAAGACCAGGCAGAACTGGTATGTTAGCTAAAAACTAATTGTTCTTTATACACTGAAAGTCTTGGATTTGATGAGATTTTAAATTCAATCCTGTATTGTCTCGACAGCATGAGCTTGCCAGAAAGGCTACGGCTGAACTGCAGTCTTTACATAACACTCTCTACACTTACGGCAGCATCATAACCACCATCTGTAAGTCCATCTAACATTCAACCTGCTTTCAAGCTTTAATGGAACTGATTTATTGTTGTTTTGTTGTCACTAAAATCTCTCTGTCATCAGATCAAGCTGATGGAGTCACCATTGACTGGACCTACGACCAGGGAATCAAGTACTCCTACACCTTTGAGCTGAGAGACACCGGTCGCTATGGTTTCGTTCTGCCTGCAGATCAGATCATCCCCACTGCTGAGGAGACCTGGCTTGCTCTGATGGTTATTATGGAGCACACCAAAAATAATCCATATTAAAGATACATAGAATTTCATTGATGAATCAAAGCACATTAAAGAGTTAAAAATAAAATAACATAAAACAATTTGATTACTGATGTTTTACACTACACAATGTGTTTTGGGAATAATCGTCATATCATATAAAAGTTTCAAATAGAGTGAGAAATTGGAAGGCTGACCTTACGAAATTTTAACATCCATTGTGAAAAATAAGGCAACCATGATTTTAGTTTTTCTGGATTTACTATTTATAATTACATGCTCAAGTATAATTTTCTTTTTTTTGTTTCATTCTGTAAACTAGTGACAACATTTCATCCAAATTCCAAATTAAATATTGTTTTTTATTTGCAGGAAATTGAAGAGTAAACACTGGTCAAATTAACAAAAAAGATGTTTAAATTCATGTTTGAACAACACAATACCATGTATTTTAGGATCAGTTAAAAAATGAATATTTGATCAAATATGCCTGATTTTTTAACAACTGTCACGTGTCTATGCTGTCTTTCACTTTACTGATGGGTGACTTTGTCATTCCTGAGGTTGAAATTCAACACTGACTGAAATGAACACAATGCAGAAATCCTGAGTAAAGGCAAAACTACGGTGATCTCTTTATATTTTCCTCGGCTGTATAGACGTTTTCATCTGGCCCGATGTTAACTTCTGGTCTGTCTTTGGTTATAATACAACAATTTATTTTATTTTTTATTTGTATATTAATTTATTTCTATTAATATTTTATTAATTGTACGAAATTAACTCTATATCAGTTGCTTAGGTCTACTAGAAGTTATGTTTGTTTATGTGTTTGCTGCTTAAACGTTGATATTTAAGATAATGTGTGAGCAGGAGCATGCTCATGATAACACAATGCAAAAGTACAAGCTCAATGTGCAATAGCAAACACAGTTGGCTTAGCTGTGAAAATCTGATTGAGCATTCATCTTCTTCAAAAAGCATTCTGAACATCACAGCACTGTAAACGTGTGTTAAACTTTAAGCAAACAAAGACAATTGAATTTGAAGTAGTTATTTTATGTCCAGCAAACCTGATGCAAAGACCATAAATACTGAACAAGTCAATATGCTCCAATGTGCTATTTTTATTAACAGGCATGAAAACATACTCAAAGCTCTAATCCCTTAAAGAAATACCTTGATGATGCCATTTTGGACCAGGTAGAGTTGAAGAGGTTAGAGGGATATTTCACCCAAAAATGAAAATTCCGACATCATTTACTCACCTTCGAGTTGTTGCAAATCTGTTTAAATTTATTTGTTCGGATGAACACAGAGAAAGATATTTTGAACAATGCTTATAACCAGACAGATTTTGGCCCCCAAAATACAATTCAGGAATTTATCAATTGGGTCTACAATATTAAAGATTCTTTATTCAGCCGTATTATTCAAAATAACCAGTAGGTAGTCATCATAGATTAAATTAAAATCTTCATTGGACAATAAAACAAAGTCTGTAAAAGAACTAGTACAAGTGATTTCCGTCTATAAGCAAATTAAGGCAGAACACATTCTGGCATCAGCTCCGGTAAATACATGTAGTTTCTTCATTTAGCTCTTCAAAAGGCAAAGCAAAAAATCATACACAGCAACATGTCTTAATCTCCATGGACACCAGCTATTACATTTTATAATATTTAAAATCACAGTTTAGTTGATTGTGAGCTGCACTTAAAAGGGGAAGTTCACCCAAAATTGAAAATTCTGTCATGAATTATTCAACCTCAAGTTGTTCCAAACCAGTATCATTTTCTGTTGAACACAAAGAAGGATATTTAAAAGTTTGCAACTGAGATTTCTGGGTCATGGGTGTCAGAGGTGCCCCAGAACGGTTTGTTTTCCTAAATTCTTTAAGATGTTTTCTTTTAAATACAACAGAACAAAAATAATAATAATGCAATAAATCTTTCTACTGTGGTAGTCAATGGTGCCCCAGAAATCTCTAACATTGTTCCAAATATCTCTCTTTGTATTCATCAGAACAAAAGACATTAACACTTTAAGGTTAATTCATGACAGAATTTTTGGGTGAACCATCCCTTTAATAGAAATGGGGTAAATCGTTCTCCATTGCTTTGAAAAGCCTAAAACTAATTCTAACTAAAAAGCATCAAACACACAAAAGGCCTCTTTCTGCCCGTGTTAAGGCATCAAAACATCATATCTAAAATCTAAAGCACTTCAGGATAGCGAACCCATAATGCTCAATGGAACCATACTAGCATAGCACATCATAAGCGAAGATGGCCACCAACAAGAACAGTCCATCCATGAAGACATCAACCATATAACATACAGAAGAACCGTATAAGCGTTAAAATAGTAAAGTGTCATATTCAAGACACCATATACCATCATAATAGAAAAAAAGATTCTTGATGGCAAAAAACAGAAAAAACATCGATAGCAGTAAATGACAAACAGAAAAATAATCTGGTTTCTGCAGTGCAAGGCTCAAGTGTGAAGAAAGCAAATAAAGAAAAAGTGCCAGTGAGAATTCCATCATGTTGCATTAAATACCAGTAAAAACAAAGAGAGGGATTGTGGAGTGTTCATCACAATTGTGTACAAGAATTCTGTTAAAGTAAAACAAAGCTTTATTTCCATTAGACTCAAAATGATAGTTCCGAACGTGACTTGGCTCATTTCCAAGGTCGACTACTCCGTGACCAAGCACTCTCTGACCCCGCTATGGACGAACCTTGTCGACTGCTCCGAACACTAGATGCGTTTGAGCGAGCGCTGTTAGTGGACATTCTGCTGCTGAGGCGACCTAAAATGAAACCACAAAATTAAAGGGACAGTTCTCCCAAAGTATTCCCGGTATGCCAGTTATACGGCTTACAAATGCAGCTGTTTACAATTGTACACTTGTCACCATCTACTGGTGAGTAGTGCATACTACATGAAAAACAGAGACTTAATTTCAATCAATTTGAAATGTGACTCACTGCTTGGCCCGCTAGGTATGAACACCTCCTCCAAGTGAAGCTCGATTCTGCTGAGGTCCTCGGAGGTGAACCGCCACTTTTTCTCTGCTGGTTGAGGCGTCTGCTGCGGCGCCGATCGTTTGCGACCTCCAGGCCCGGTTGGTGACGCCAGACAGGAGATAGGAATGGAGCCGGTTGTCATTCCTTCAGGGAACTTCTGAAAGACCACCTTTAACCCTTGTTGAGAAGATTGACAAGGACATCGACCGATGTTATTTCAACACACAACCATCACAAATGCCCAGAAACAGCTGGAACAAAGCCTCACCCCCTGATAGCATGAAGAGGTTCTCGAAGCCTCTTTCGCACATGGTGGTGGCCGCTTGACTCGCTATTCTTTCATCCTCATCGTACACGATTATGATCTTTCCTGACGAATTTTTCTACATTGTTAAGTGAAATATGAAACTTCACACAGTAAGATCACGCTATCGTTGAGCCAACGTTACAAAGCGTGTCACATTGACCTTTAGTGTATTATAAAACCAATAAATGTTAATAGAATGCAATTGAAAACATTACAGACATTTTCATAGTTTGGCAGCAAAAGGATACATATTCAAGTACTTCTTTAGTGTATGGGTTCATTGTCCTTGATAACGTTGCAATGGGATAACTATATGCTGTGGGTAAAACAGACAAAATCATGTCGTACATATCTTGTATTCTTCAAACAAAACACTATTTGTCCTTCCGTGTAAGCTTCCTACCACTGATAATATGGCACTGGTCATATTCGTCTCTGTCCCGCACATCCAGCAAAAGATACGGACAGTCCGGGTATGGGGACTCTGTATTATAGGGCGTAGACACTGGAGATAATCGAGCGGTCTTCTGCGCGATCTTGTCGAGATCCATTTCTCCCACGCCACTGATGACACTATAAATAAAGCCATAGATTTTAGGTTACACTGAACTTGGATAGTCAGGTGTGCTCAATGTTACGGGTGAGTGAAAGTTATGTCATTGTTATTCCCCCACAAGGTCTCTGCGGACGGAGTCCGATTGCACCACTATGCTCCCTACATTGAGCTATTCGACTCAATGGAGCTTGGGGGCATGAGAAAGCAGCCCGGCCAATGAGAGCTCATGTGGATGTACAATAGAGGAAATGAGAGGATGATCCGTTAGATGCATAGAATGATTTTCTGTTTCGCTGGATGAATTAAAGAGAGTCGACTATTTATTGTGACTACCTTTGAAGAGTAGATCTAGGAGAAAAAACACCATCACCAGCTTCGCTGTTAGTATTCAGTGGGGGAAGAATTGTAGACTGGGAGGAGCCGTTTGTCTGATCTGAGTGATGGTCGGATGCTGGGGACTCCGAAAAAATCGAAACATCATCTAAAAGACACATTAAAAAGCAAAGATACCAGAATTGTTTCAACATGCATATGGGAAAGAGAACCAATAAAAGCAACATGAAGAGAAATGAAGGTGTACCGTCTAATCTTGCTATTTCATCTTTTATGTTGTCATTTTGATCCGACACGGACGCAACTTGGATAACCTGAGGAGACAAAAATTTAAATACGGTACAGATCAAGATTTTGGGCACACATTGTAGATTAGTATTAGTCATATGAAATAACACAAAGGTATTGGATAGAAAATTTGATGTTTATTTGAACAAATATTTTATAAATATGCACTTGTCAGCTGTTTTTGCTCAATTGTTTTAAGGTGGACTACAAAATTTATTTTGCATTCAAGAATTTTAAGCATGTTGTTAAAGTGATAGTTCATCCAAAAATGAACATTCTGTCACCATTTGCTCACCCTCGTGTCATTTCATACCTGCATAAATTACATTGTTCTGATGAACACAGACAAAGATATTTGGAAGAAATTTAGCAATTTTCAATTCTGTGACATCATTGACTGCCATAGTAGTAAAAATTCTACTATGGATGATGTCACCGAACTGAAAATTGCGAACCTTCTCACAAATATCTTTCTTTGTGTTTAACAGAACAAATAAATGTATATAGGGTTGAAAAAACCTGAGGGTAAGTAAATGATGATCATTTTTTATGTTTGAGTGAACTATCCCTTTAAGGATAAAAGCGGTTTTACTTGTAGTTTATATTACAATACCATTTCCCAAGTCTAATAAAAATGTACAAATTGCAAAGTAAACACTCAATTCAATCACATTCATTGTTCACTTACCAGCTGTGCAAAAGTAGGGACTTTCAACCTTTTAAAAAGCTCATCCTTCCTATATCTGTAGTCTGAAAAAATACATATCAATCAATTCAGATGAACTAAACTTAAACTTCAAGAATGTTTGAAAATACTTCAACGTCAACTTCAACTGAAAACCTCTCACCTGGATCCTGAATATCACCATTTCTCATTTCATCATCATTTAGACAGCCATTGCTAATACTCACTCCCAAAATATCAAACTCCATTCTGATTAAACCTATACTCACTTAAAATTTGTGTTCAACAAGGCTATTTCTGTAACAGACTGAGGTAAACTCCCCTAACAACTCTTTATATCATTGGAAAGAACTTCAAGTCCAGCCTCAGTACCAAACCCAATGCAGGATGCCAAGTGACATGGCTAGAAGAGGTTAGGTATAACAGTACCACCACAGACGAGATGTACAGAGGAATTACTGTAATTACAGTACAATCACATCTTCAGCTCACCTACCCCAAAAAGAACCAGGAATTCTTATCCCTGAGAAATCAGAAAGAACTTGTAACAAGATGACCAGTGTGGACAAAGCCGACTTTCTCTCCTTATCACAGTGAGTAAATATCAATAGGACAAGGAATCTTCTGTTCACAACAAATGTACTTAAAGACAAAACAGATCTTAGAGGTCTGAAAGTCTATATCCAAAAGCAACAGTGAAGTTAATAATTTAATGTGTTTTTTTTTAATGTTTATGTATTAAATCTGCAACGATGTTTTTATTTCATGCACTTACTTTTTCGTACCTCCTCCAGTCTCTCCATATATTTTGTCAGGCTGCAGCCTATAGCAAATAAACTGGATTAGTATACACACATTTTAGCCATACACAATAAACTTATAGAATGCTAACAACAGTTTCTGATTTCACAAAAAAATAGGGAAACCTGTATCAAGTCTTGTTTTTACATGTTGAAATTTGGGGTTCTGTGGAATCCTTTTCTTCAAGTACTGAAAACACGAATGAAACAGAATGACAAGCAAAACACTGAACGTCACATTAAAGGTTGTGTATATGAAAATATATGTTTACACTTTTGTCTGTTTTTGTGAAACTGTTCGACTGTACCAAAAATGCATGATGTCTGTTAACGTCAC
Organism: Triplophysa dalaica; assembly: GCF_015846415.1. NCBI lineage: Eukaryota > Metazoa > Chordata > Actinopteri > Cypriniformes > Nemacheilidae > Triplophysa > Triplophysa dalaica. The sequence continues at coordinate 7,201,687 of NC_079565.1, read as the reverse complement.
TGCACGTACGAAACATTTCAAAGGCGATCATGTCCACCACTTTAATAAAACAAGCTATCATAACACCTATAGGTTGATATATACGATCTGTTAATTGATTATAGATGGTTGAAATGCATACAACGTGACAGCATAATGACTAATCTTGTGTTGATGGACAGACAGGTAACGTTAGGTGATGGCAACAGAGCAACGTCGTGGTCTCAGATTCCCTTTAAACCGCATCTCCCCGTTGACAAATATCCCTTGACCAACCTTATAATGTAATTGTAACCCACAAACTTAGACGTTACATTGCGAAAAATGAAAACACCAACCTTTGCATCGCCAATACCCCGCTTTAACGACATCTTTCAGCAGCACGGCGGCTAACGTTAGCTTCCAAAATCAAAACTCAAAGCGACGCGTTCTTGAGTAACGCTTACGCTGATTGGTCCGTTGATTTGCTTATCCAATCAGCGACGCTGTTTTACCCACTCCAATGTTGCGTCCTGGGATTTTACAGTTTGGGGTTGTTGCTAGGCAACGAGTTCACATCCAACGCTGGTTTAGCCCACCTGTTGCTCCTTTGGAGTGACAGAAGAAGCCGGTTAGGCCGCGTTTACTTATTCATTGCTTCCGCAGCTCTTGTTTTGTGGATCGTTTTATTTAAAAATGGAAATATAATATTTGACTATAGGCTATGAGCTATTCACTGTTCAGACATTATAATCTTTTCAAAACAAGGTTGCAATTTTAGATCTAATCCCAATCCGCCATGAGTGAATCATCTTTTCACTTTAATTTGTGACTTGTTTATGTATCTTGATCAAGTAACAGTCGTATTATTAATGCATTTGTTTATATATTTTGAATATACACATTTTTTTTGTTGACTTTGTTTGCTCGATTGTGACGATACGCTGTATCGATGATTCCGGGTTTGATTTTTCAGGTCTAGATAAACCGCGGCTGGTTTGAGACATGGGAAGTGGCTCGAAGGCGTTTCACTTGTTTACTTTTAACAGCGAGAACAAATAGTTTCAAATGCAAGATTTTTATGAGTTTTACCTAAATAATGGCTTCTGTAATGGTAAGTACACAGTGTAAAGACACTAAAGTGCACAAGTATGTTTTATGTTTTAGCTAGCTATTTTCCGTTAGATATTTGTGATTGTGCTGTGAGAAAGTTGTGTCTTTAGATGTGTAACGTTAACGTCATGTAGATTACACATATTTATTATAAATAGTAAAAACGTGTAAGTGTGATTTGCTTTCTAATTCGATTATGAGTACGATGATGATGACTTAAATGTTTTTCATTAGCAATGCGCTAACGTTACTTTAGCAAAACGTTTTTAAAAACGTTTTTGGACATGATAACATAGGTATAGAATTTTAACTGTAAAGTACTTTGTCACATGTTAATATCATGGAAAGTGAATATGATTATTATCATTAGCGTTACCTTTGTGTCAGATTCTATTTCTGGAATTGTAATTCGCTTTTGATAAAAGCGTCTGCTAAATGACTAAATGTAAATGAATTGAAAGTTGGTAAGGGTTGGTATTGATGCCCCAAAAAGATGTTTGTAATCTGGAACTTGTTATGCAATTTTCTGTTTTGCCTTACAGGAGGATCCAACCCTTGAAAGAAATTTTAAAGGCCATAAAGATGTTGTGACCTGTGCTGACTTCAGTCCCAATAATAAACAGCTTGGTATGTCACCTCTAATCCTCTCCTCTTTTTGGTCCAAGGACATCCCACCTTAACCACATATTTCTCTTGCAGCTACTGGGTCCTTTGACAAGAACGTGATGATCTGGAACCTCACACCTAAATCCAGAGCGTTCAGGTTTGTGGGGCACACAGACATTATAACAGGAGTTCATTTTTCTCCGGGAGGTTCTTTAGTGGCATCATCATCCAGAGATCAAACAGTTCGCCTGTGGACACCTAACATGTGAGTAACAACCGGTGTTTCTTTTGCTTCGAAGTCCAGGGTTAAAGGTATAAAGTGTTATTTCTATGCTTTACAGAAAAGGAGAGTCAACTGTGTTGAAAGCTCACACGGCGAGCGTTCGAAGCGTTCATTTTTCTAGCGATGGCCAACGGCTGGTCACTGCCTCGGACGATAAGACTGTGAAAGTATGGGGTGTTGAAAGAAGGAAATTTCTCTATTCTCTCAACCGACACACAAACTGGGTGCGCTGTGCGAGGTAAAAGAATATGTGTGTGATCTATCTGCTCAAAGCAATTGTAAAAGCAGGGTGGTTTGTAAATTTTTTATATCAATATTGCCAAAAAAATATTTTTGACAAATTTACATTTCTGTCACGGCCAATGTGTCCATCCCGGTTAGATTTTCACCAGATGGCCGTCTTATTGCATCCTGCGGTGATGACAGGACTGTTCGCCTTTGGGATACAGCTGCACGTCAATGTATAAACATTTTCACAGATTATGGCGGGTGAGAATTAATGTAGCATCGTTGGTCCTTCTATCCCTTTAAATGTTTACTCCAAAATAAATTAAAACTTAGGGTTCTCTTCAAGTTTGCACTGTTGTTATTTATTTTTTTGTAAATTTACATTTTAGGTCAGCAACTTTTGTGGATTTTAATGCCAGTGGCACCTGCATAGCATCATCAGATGCGGACAGCACATTAAAAATCTGGGATATTCGTACAAACAAGTTAATACAGCATTACAAAGGTAATGGAGTGGGTTTTGTATCACAAACATTGACCCACAAGAACTTATTGCTGTTTTTTAAACTCTTGCATTCACTCTTTATTTTGCAGTTCATAGTGCCGGCATCAACAATTTTTCCTTCCACCCATCGGGAAACTATCTGATCAGTGCTTCCAATGACAGGACAGTAAAGATCTTGGACCTGTTGGAAGGAAGACTCATCTACACGCTTCACGGCCACAAGGTGTCGCTTTTGGAATTTATAACTTTTTTTGTAAAAAATTAGTACATAGCAGGTACATAAGAAAATAAGTAATAATGTACTAAGCACATACACCTGTTGTTTATAGCCGGCTCTTAGTGTAAAAGCTTTTTTGCTTTCAGGGTCCAGTGTTGACTGTAGCATTTTCTCGAGAGGGAGATCACTTTGCTTCAGGAGGGGCTGACTCGCAGGTACTTATGATGTTTTACAATCTCATAACCATGAGGTTAACGTCACTCATACACATTGTTTGGGTTTCAGGTCCTGATGTGGAAGACCAACTTTGATTCACTGAACTACAGAGACTTGTTAAGCAGGCACAGCAAACGGGTCACTCCAGATCCACCTCCACACCTGACGGACATCTACCCTCGATCATCACACCAACACCAGGCTCAGAATGGCACGATAGAGGTAAGAGCATGCAAATGCATTGGCATTACAATACCTACTTTTTCCCAAGCCTTTTCAAACTCTCATCAGAGTTCAATACAGTGTGATATAAATCCTCAAGATTGTGAGATGTAAACGCAGTTTATTTTCCCTCCAGATTAATCCCATTGTTGCTGATACACAGTCTGGTGATCCTCGGGTAGTCGAAGTGGGACGAGTTCTTTTCTCCACTTTGGTAAGATATAATCCTTCAGTTTAAAATCTTTAAAGCCTGAAACTTCAGACTCCTTTTGTGAAGTGTTGTGGAAAACAGGCTAGGTAGGTGGCGTTCACATTTACAGGGATTATTTGGCTGGAGGGCATCTGCTTTTTATACTGTTGGTTGACTAGTAGTTGTTCACACATGGACATATAACTGTATTAAACAGATTATTTTATACTTGACAGCAGGGATAATCAGTTGGTTCTTTGAAAGAACTAGTCTTCTGTTAGATGATGCCTGATGATTGAATCTTTCATCATAGTCAGGTTGGGCTTTGAGGGCGGTTTGTAGGTATAGCTATAAAACAAAGGTACGGTTTGTTAAAAGTGTTTGCTGCAGGTTTTAGTTTGAGTGGAGGTTTTAGTTTGACTTGTGAAGTTCCACCACAAGGGGGAAACATAGACCAGCTTATGACCAGCTTATGACACTTTGTTGCAGTTTTTTCCTTAGATAGTCACAGCTTTATTTGATCACAAATGTTCTTTTAACAGAAATGTGTAGGGCTTGATCTTTTCAACATATTTCTATTCCTAACTTTTTTTAATCTATAGTGGGTTTTATAACAATGTTTGGATGACATTAAATATCTGCAATTTTTCTTCCTTTAAACCTGAATGCAATCAACGTTTTAGGATATATAAAAAATATTGATAAGACATGCAGGTGATTATACATTTATAATGTAACTATTTATATATATTCATAAAGCACAATTTTGCTATTAACAAATTCTAAGAACGAGCAGATATTTTGCTTCTGTTGACTAATGATGCTCTTTAAAGCATTCTTATTAAGTTATTTAGTTAATATTAAGCATATCATTATATCATCCTGATATCACCAATATCGGGTTTCACAAAGGTGTGTCCCAGTTTGTATCCATGCTTTCATTTATCAAAAGAGGAACACCTCATATAATGAGAAATCATTAAATTTATGCAAATGAATGAAATTCGGCTTCCTAAATGATTATGCTTGTAACGGTTATTTTTATTATAAAAATGCAGAATCAAATGGTCTCAGACCTATGAATCCCACTGTTATAACAGTGAGGCTGACAAAAAAACAGCAATTTTCTCTATCTACAAGTTTTATAAATTCATCATGACATGATTGTCTGTGCTAGCTGTGGCAGGCAACTCTCTAAGCCTTTCTTATTTACTGTGCCCCGCTTTGATCCGATCATCCAAGTCACGGGAATGTCTTCTTGCTTCTGCGCAAACCGCTGCGCTTTCTCCTTCACAGGCAGATTGAGGAAATGCTGCGAGACTGCACACAGGAAGTCTCTTTCTCTGGCTCCCTCTCTTCCTCTCTCTTTTCTCTTTGTACAACGGCTCGGGTTCTGGCTGTGTGGAGCAGCCCGAGCGTGAATGCTTAAACACACCAGACACACACAGGCACGTGCCTAAAACTGGGCTCAGATGTGACCTCACTTTGCCACTGAGCTATAGACTAATAATAGACTCTTCCACACTATGACTTTGCGTAAGATCTTTCTACTCTGCATTCCCTCTCTGTAAAATTTGTTCTGTTTGTTGGTGAAGCTAAATACCTTAGATACAGGAATAAACATTTATATTTTTTCAAGGTGGGTTCAGTCAGATCTAGGATGCCCTCTTGGATTCGACCTGTTTGACAGGGAAACCCTACAATATCAGTCTCTCAGGGCAGAATTTCCTCGTTCTGCCTTGTGTGCGTGGGAGAGAGACAGGAGGAAGTGGAAGGCAGAGAGAAGTATGACCCGTGGCGCCTTTTTGTTTGATGCATCCTGCCATCACTTCCTCCTGACTGACTCTTTTTGGAATCAGTTCAGCTCGTGTTTGTGTGTGTGTGCAATGAGAGTCTTCAATGTAAGTCTCCGCAGCATCACTGATGTTGTTGACTCTGGTGCATTAGATCTGAATGCTTCCATGCAATGGGGAACATCAAATGGCATCAATAGAACCACAGACCAGATAAACCAAACTCAGAAAACATTTCATCACTGAACTCGTTTAAACATCACACTGTAACTTTTGCCTCTCTATCGACATCTCTATAATGTGAAATTGTTGCTTCTTGGCGTACCTATTTGTAGGATGCTATAACTTTGTGTGTGCTTAGATTGTCTGTAAATGTATGCGCCATACCTGGTGTTATGTTGCTGAAGGTTGATTGTAGCGGTGACAGACGGGAAGCAGCCAAAGAGCATCTTCCTATGTGGTAAAGAGCAGGAGATTGGGTGGCCACGAGGTGTGGATACCAGCTTGAAGGCCCGCCAGCGGCTCCAGTGACAAGACTTGACAGGACGGAAGTTAATCGCTAAAGATAGAATAGCCCAGAGGAAGGTTTACTTTCCACTGGGAGAGCTTTGAGAAAGATAGCCTTACAGGGAGAGAGTGAATTGTCGTGCTGAATGGATGAAACGCAGATACCAACAGGAAGTAGATTCAGGCTGTATTCTTTAAAGAACTGTAAAGGGATCGTTCACCTAGAAATGATAAATCTTTCATCATTGACTCACACCAAACCTTTATGACCTTTTTTTTCCACAGAACACAAAAGAAGATATTTTGAAGAATGTTGGTACCTAAACAACATTGCACACCATTGACTTCCATTGTATGGACCCAAAATCACATTTCTCAAAATAGTTTCAGTGTTCCACAGAAGAAAGTCATGTACACGTTTTGAGTGTCACGCGGTGGAATAAAATAATACAAATAAATGATCCCTTTAAGGGTTCGGCGTTGTCTGATGGCGATACATTTTTTGGTGAACTGTCCCTTTAAGTTTTTGTTTAGTATTATTATAGTTTTACCTTTGTAAATTTGTTATGAAACACACCACTTACAATTATCAAATGACAAGGTGCGAAGTGTTGAAAATATGTGTTATGGTTATGTAACCGTTATTCACAGCGATTGTGTTGTGTTATTGCGACTGTTCTTTTGTTATAACAGCGGGTGGAATCGGCATGATTCGCACCTCTTCTGCCATGTCCTAAAAGAGCAAACTGAGACAGAAAGTGTAAAGTCTATGTGGTGTCTTGTCAATCGCATAATCAGCTGGACCGTCCTATAGACCTCCGGCAGGATCTGATGACGTCAGCACGATACACCGGACAAGCAGGCGCTTACAAATCAAACACGCAGGAACCAAGACGGGTTCATGACTTATTCAGCACAGGACACACCCAGGGCTCGGCACGCACCTCTAGATCAGAGCGTCCGTATATCTGCCATTGTCCGTCTTCCTTTCTCACTCCACCATTAAACACTCCGTTTTTTGACTGTCTCTCTTCGCCTTTTATCTCGCTTCCCGTTTGTCTGGATTTCATATCCGTGGCTCCTCAGTCTTCCGACTTCCACCGAAGGCTATTGACCCCTCTCCTAGAATAGAGCCGTTCCATCCGTTGAATCACACAAGCACTTTAACTTAATGGCTGATCTCACTTCCTTCATTAAAGCAGATGGTTCCCAAACAGTCCAGATCTCATTTCAAGTACCTGTCAAAATAAAGCACCGTCACGTTGAGGGTAGAGTTGAAAGGACCTTATCAAAATCTGGCTCAGGGTCTGTTTTTCTTTTCCAACCTGACATTTTCTCTTTATCTGTGAGCGTTCTCAAGGGTATACAATGGCTCGGATGGGCATAGCTTAAAATACGCTGACAGTTAGTTGACATTGATTCTAAAAATAGTACGCCTGGAGTTTTTCAGGTAACAGGGACACCTCAAAGACGCTGTGAATGAATGTTTACAGAAGGGTTGCTTAAAAGAATAGTTCACTCAAAAACAAAATTCTGTCACTGTTTTTTTATCCTCATGTCATTCAAACCTATATATTACTCTTTTTTTTTTCTGTGGAGCACTAAAGAAGATATTTAAGAAATGTGGCTTTGTGTCCACAACATGGAAGTCAATTGAGCCAAAGTTGTTTGGTTACTAGAGAACATCTGTCTTCTTTGTGTTCTTCACCATTTTTTATGAGGTAAAAATATCCAAGTTATTGTACGGCTATTAGTTTTGTTAATACTTTGGATTTGGGTTTTGCTCAAATTCCTAATTCTATTTAACTTTGACATGTAACTCATCCTGTACCAATTGTGCTACAGACATAATAAAACATCAAATAGATGAGAAGAGAAGAGCCACTAATTAAACACATTTTGTTATTTTTACAATTCCGTTTAATGCTACTTAATAAAAAATGCAACACTTGAGCTTTAAATGAGTTTTCCAGACATGGAAAAGAATGCTATGACACATTTATTCTTCTGTTCGCCACAATTGACAAACGTATTTGATCCTTTTGAATTCCTGTCGAGAGCAAAAGGGTTTGTTTGTGTACATGTTTTTTAACATCGTTGTTATGACCTTTGCAGAATATCTGAAAAACATGCCAATTAATAACAACGGGTCGGTTCTCCATGACCCGGCGCTTTCAAAGAGAGGTGCAGCATGCATCGGTCGTGATTTATTTCTCTCGCTTTTGATGCTCCATTTTCCCTCGCTTTCCTCTTCACCTGTGCGAGTTATTTTTATCGTAGTGAGAACGGAGGGTGGAAGGGCCTCTGTGAACTGCGTAGGATGAGCTATCAAAACATAGCTTTTTACTGACGGAAACAACTAGCCCTTTTTAAAGCTCAAAAACAACTTTGAACTAAACAAAATCAACCCACGCGTACTCTGAGAATTGGTTTTATCAACTATTTCTTTTCGAAGAGGTACGTTTGGGGTTGGGTTTTTGGAAAATATTGTCTTAGCTTAACAATAAGAATGTAAACATGTTTATTGGCACGAGTATTTAAAAAGAACAAAGTAATAAAACAAATGTACTTCCTCTGAAGCTAAATTACATGAGGGTCATGGGTTTCGGAGCTACAGCTGAAATTCAATGCTGGTTAGGGTTAGGGGGTCAGTCGCATCCCCCCGGCCCACCTGTTAGGAAGTTATTCATTTCTGTTACTACGCCAGCGCTCTCTTTCTCACATCTCACTCCAGTCTCCATCATAGTCATCACTTTAAAAGAAAAATATGCTCAAAAATAAGTTTTGCTCATCTTCTTGTGCTTCAAAACCTGTATCACTTTCTTTTATGAAAATAAATGGTGACAGCTGTCAAGCAAGATGAGCTAATATATCCCTCTCAAAATACTTGGGCTTGAAGAGCATCATAAAATCAGTCCAAGTCTCCAAGAGCCTTTTTGGAGCTTTGGAGTTCACCTTCATTGTATGAAAGAAACCTGCGTAAAGCACCAAACATCTTATTTTGTATTCCACAAACAATACTCGTACTGGTTAAAAGAAAAAGGAAGGTGCAATAAAATCCTTTTGGCTGTTAACTTCTAGATTAACCCATTAGTTTTTATTCTTGCGCCTCAACCGTTTGTTTTTCCAAAGTCTCAAACTGTGGCCCTCCCACCATCACGCCACCACTTCGACCCCTGTTTTCTTTTCTCTACCACAAACACCACACGCACGCCGACAGCACCACTGTTGCCTGTTTGGCGTCAGCTGGCTTCAACAGCTCACAATGAAACGCACGGGGAATGTCCGTGACCCTTTGAACCTCCATTCCCCCACGTCCCACTCCGCACGTCCCCCCGCCTTAGCCCCACCATCCACCTTCATCCGCAAGCCCGCGAGGGCTATCAGGCGCCTTTCTGCCGACCTGTCCGGGCTTTACGAGCTTAACCCTGCGCAAGTCGCCGCATTCTTCCTTGCCTCTGGGAAATGTTTTAGCATTACTCATCCTGTTCTCTCAAACCCACTCCCTTGAAGATGAAGGCAGATCTTTGGGCTGAACTGAGAATAGGGCTTTGACAGGAACTTTGAATGGAGGCAAGGCCCAGCTAAAGTGCACTTAACTGTAAAGCTCCACATTCCTCACAGGGCCTCCTTGTGCGAACGAGAGCAGTCGACTGCGCCAACCGCGCCGTTCGCATCTATCTCCAACACTCTGCAAATATGCAGTGTCAGGAGATTGAGGTCAACGCAGTTCTTATCTGAAAGTGCCTTAATGTCTGTGTACACATCACCTCTTAACCCCTTTAACAGCTTGAAATACATTTTGCTGAAGTGTTTTTCCGTTTCCTTTTTAATGGAAGATATAATTATTTAGAGACTTTATACAAAAGTGGCAGTTTTCATCTTTAACTGTTATGTCGTGGACCAGGATACACAAACTTTTAAAGATGAAAAAATGTTTTGAGGAAATTTTGGGGGTTAAATTGGTAACATTCCTCTTGTCCGGCTAGGTCACAATTAGCGAAGAACTCCTTTTCCTTTGCAGTTTCCCACGGCTACTTTGCAAGCGATTTGGTATTACCGAGTTTGAAAGCAGATTATCCGGCATTTGTGTAGCAATGGGGTTTAACTTCAATTAAATCCCACACAGTGATTCTCTTGTTTCCGCATATTTGTGAGTTTACCTAGATTGGTTTCCGATGCCTGTAAAGGACTTGTTTTGTTGTTCATATGGCTCATAGCAAGCCGTAATGTAAAGGAATAACACTGGTTAAAAAAGCGAATGTAAAAATGTAATGTTAATGTAAATCTAATTTTGTTGTACAGTAAGGGATTAGGTGTTCTTTTGTTGTTGTTTCTTGGTCTTTTTTAATTTTAAACATCGACTGTATATTTTTGGTGACAAATCATTATATCCTGTAGTCATGTGCTTAATATGGATGCTGTATGTATACGTTTCCACAGCACCTCTTCAAGATTTTTGTTTACTCTAAAATAAAATCAATTTCATCATTTATTCACCCTCGTGTCATTGAAAACCCGAATATGACCATACAACGGAATTTAATGGGGGCCAATATTGTTCGGTTGTCAATGTTCCTCAATATATCTTCTTTTGTGTTCTGTTTAAGTAAGAAAGTTACACTGCCCGTCCCAAAAAAGTCACACACTCTTATATTTTGTTGGACCACCTTTAGCTTTGAACAGGGCACGCATTCGATGTGGCATCCTTTCGATAAGCTTCTGCAATGTCACAACATATATTCTCGTTCAGAGTTGCATTCATTTTTGCTAAGATCTTGTATTGATGTTGGGAGAGGCGGAACGCTGCGCAAAGTCTTTTTCAGCATGTATTAAAGATACTCAACAAGGTTAAGAAGTGGACAATCCATTTGTGAAAAGGATGTCTCATGCTCCCTGAACCACTCTTTCACAATTTGAGCCGGATGAATGTTGCCATTGTCATCTTGGAATAGGCCCATGACATTAGGGAAGAAAAAAATCTATTGATGGAATAACCTGGTCATTCGCTATATTCAGGTAGTCAGCTGACCTCATTCTTTGGGCACGCTACGTTGCTTGAACCTAGATCTGACCAACTACAGCAACCCCAGATCATAGCACTGCCCAGGTGGTGACTTTATTTGGGACGGGCAGTTTGATGTGTTTGGAATGACATCAAAATGAGTAAATTAATTTTCATTTTTGGGTGACCTGTCCATTGCAGTGCAGTAAAAATATATATATGATATATATATATATTTATCATTTATTGACATAATGGTAGCTCTCTTATCACAGAGAGGCAGGAGATATATTATCAGTGTGAGGCTTATTTCCATCGTGCCGGAAGCTCGATCACTTAGCACATAACTGAGAGAAACCTCCACAACCCGAGAAATAACCCAGAGTTTAACAAACTCATGTCAACCTACACTGCACTGAGCTTTCCATAATCATATCGATCACACTTTCATTTCCTCTTTGCTTTTTTTAATTACCTAATGATTTTCTGGACTGTCGTTTTCTGTTCTTTGATATGATTATTCATTTATTCAGGTAGCCTACAGCACAAAACAAACTCACTGAACAGCTGCGGTGCAGCTGAGGAATACAGCCTGCCCTACATCAGAACAGAGACTTTGTCCAAAAGCTGAAAAATGCTGCCCTTCATAGATAACATATGAATGTAGGAAGGAAATCAAAGCATGTCCACATTCAGGTTAACCTCAGATGTGCATGCATGTGTTTTTAAAGGCATGGATTGTCCTTGATAGCCTAGATATCCCACAATCCTGTGCATGTGGTTTGGCGATTGGTGGAAGGAATAGAAATGTAGTATATTTAACTATTTACAAACACACAAAATTAATTCCCAAGAATAGATTTGTATCTATTCTTAGAAACTTTTGAACCACTGGCTCATAACAAACTCTCTTGGGCGATGATATTCAACTTCACGGATCTCTGAAATCTCATTATGCTTTCTTCATTGCCCATTGCTTGATCGTATTTATAGAAACCTGCACCGCTGATGGGGGGAAAATTGGTTACTTGCTTCACCTCCGCTTCCCTCACATCTTCCATGGAGACTACATTCATCTCTCTCTCTGTGTCTCTCTCTGTGTCGCTCTCTGTCTCTCCCTCTCTCGCTCTCTCTGTGTCTCTCTGTCTATCTCTCGCTCTCTCTGTCTCTCTCTGTGTCTCTCTGTCTCTCTCTGTGTCTCTGTCTCTCTCTCTGTCTCTCTCTCTCTCCGTCTCTCTCTCTCTCCCCGCTTTATGCTTTTTACAGATCTCATGCGAGGACAGTTAGTTAGGAAACACTGGTAACAAGCCAAGCGCTTTGCTGATGTTCTTGATTTTGCATGGATCAATGAGATTCACCAGAATCAAATTACAGGACGCCCCTCCCCGTATGTTCTGTAATGTTCTCTGAGGATTTTGGAAAGCTGACACCCCCAAACACACGCCCAGTGTCTTGAGTAACCCAACTAACTGAATGACCCTACTATGTTGCATCACCTTTTTGGGAAAAAAACAGGTGTTCGAGAGCATAGCCAAACCAATGCTAGGGTTAAGACAGGGGCATCCCCCCAGGTTCTGACCCCAAGTAAGTGAAGTCGTTATGGAGGTTTGTCACCCGGTGGGGATCCTTGTTGAATCAAATACCACAGGAAGAACAGAATACCGCTTTGAATTTGAAATTGCTGTATTGTTGAGAGCACTTTGAGTCTGGTGTTGTTCTTCTTGTGCTCTGTATTGTGGCAGGTCATTGTCTTAAGTCCAAGATTAAAATAATGAAAGTTGTTTTATGGCCACTCTTTGTTGTATCCCACATCTTTTTCTTGTCTTAAATAGCCTTTGGTGTAGGTTGAATCACAGTAATAGGACTCTCATTTTCTCATTTAGAAGATCATCTTGACATCAGCCCAACCCACAAGAAAGTTAACGTCTCTAGATGTTTACTCGCCAAAGTACTTTTACATTTTTTCCAAACCATTGCAGGAAAACATCTGCCTGTCCTACTGTAGATAATCGTTTCCATCCTTCCTCTTGACCCGGCAATGACAGGAATAGGGTCAGGTGTCGGATTCTGTACGTGCCTTACCGTTCCCTTCTACCTAATGATGATGGCAGCCATGGGAAGCGGATCCCAGTGTTATTTTGGCTCGCGATAAAATTGGCCAATAGTTTCACACCTTTCAAGATGCATGTGGGGATGATACACCAGAGATGTCCAAAACTCTTCCGGTTTCACTCCTTCTGTATGTGTGGAGAAGAGTCAGCTGTCTATTTAGTCATGCCCGAAAGCAAAGCACACTGCAGTCTGATCAGAAGTGCGATGTTTAACATTCTCAACGCTGATAGGATTTCATCCTGTTTCAGATGGCGCTGGTCATTTTTGGTCTAAGTATTTGCAACCAGAACAAAAGTTTGTGTTTACATATTATGTCTGTGTACTGTGCATATTCATTTTGTAGTTACAAAAACATGCACAAACATGCATATATTTAAGAAAATATAAAAAAGAATAAACATTTATGTATAATTTAAATTACTGGTCAATATATATATATATATATATATATATATATATATATATATATATATATATTAGTGGTGGGCCGTTAACGGCGTTAACGCAGTGAGACTATTATCGCGCGTTAAAAAAAATGTCGTCGTTAATCTATTCTCAAAGTTGGGTTGGGAGCTGGGTCTATACTACGCAAGCTATGATGACTTTCACCTTGATATTTTAGCGCGGATGTATACCAGCTTAACTGCACTGTACGGGGCGAGAACGAGATTTTTCAACTCGCGTGATTCGTGTCATTCGCGGAAGCAGAAGCCGCCTCATCATCTCATAACCAGAGCTTCATTCGCGCGATTCGCGCAGCAAGTAGGTCTATTGGCTCTTTGCATTAACATATAAATCACTCGCGCTTGACGCGCCATTCGCGTTTGGTCTGAACACAACATAACGTTACTGTGAAATTACCGCATCAAACGTGACGTGCTAACATGGATGCAGCTATGAAGCCGCCGGGTTTGCTTCAGGGAATATTAATTTTTAAGAAGCTTCCCAATAGAAACATCGACAAGAATAAGGTTGTTTGCACCTTGTGCAATGCGGAATTGGTTTAAAAAAAACACTTTCTCTCAACAGGTACTGGTCTAGCTTTAGTTGAAACCAGTAACTTTGTATTGAGATCTAATGTATTATGGCTCCTGTATGACATATCGCTTGTTGCTCCCTCACTCTTTGTAAGTCACTTTGGATAAAAGCGTCTGCTAAATGACTAAATGTACATGTACTGTAGGAGCTCTTCCAGTCTCAAGTACTACCTAAACAGAAATCATACCTTAGCTAATGCGGAAGTAAACACAAGTTCATCTTATTGAACATAATTTAATTTTCATCACCAATTATCATAGTAGAACAACTTTCTCAAGCAGTTTGTGATGCATTTTGGAAACAGGAGATGAGCCCCTGGTCTAATGTGCCACCTGGCTTGAGAAACCCGTTCTCAAAGACTTACTTTTAGTCATTATTTGGGTAGCACACATATTCTGAATGCCTTCGGCAGAATTCAAATGAGCCATTTTAATCTAGATTAATCTAGATTAATTTTGGAATTAATCTAGATTAATCTAGATTAAAAAAATTAATCTATGCCCACCACTAATATATATATATAATCACGATCAATCGTTTGACTGCCCTAGTAGGAAGTTAACTGATAGTTCACCCAAAAAAAATCTGTCATCATTTACTCACCCTTTTGTCATTTCCAACCTGTATGACTTCCTTCCTTCCGCAGAACACAAAAGAAGATGTATAAAAAAAAGATGTCTGGACTCCATTCACTTGCATTGGTTTTTGTGTTAAAATCAATACAATAGAAGTGAATGGGTTTCAGTGCTGTTCGGTTACCAACTTTGTTCCAAATATCTTCTTTTGTGTTCTGCAGAAGAAAGAAAGTCATTAAGGTTTGAAATGACGAGATAATGAATAAATGATGACAGAATTGTCTTTTTTTGGCGAACTATTACTTTAACAGGTTGATGATGATGTTTAAGGCTTCTGTAGTTCAATTGGTTGAAAGCTTCATTAGAAGGTTGTGGGTTCAATCCAATGAAACGCACATTGATGAAGCCCAGACTCTTGCTTTTAGGTGTTCACATTGGCATTAGTCAACAGAATCCGCTATGGTTTATTTTTTTATTATGAATAAATGGCCTTGTTTATCCCGGCTTAACTTGAAACTGTAAACCATTAAAATACGAGATTAGCTTTTTATCTTTTAACATAACGGAATGCTCAGGCCTTTAGATAAAGCTTTATGTTTTCCTAGGAATCAAATCGTGGGAACTTACCAAGAAGCAGGCTAAAAACGCCGTGATTTACCTGTGTTGGTCTAATCGGCTTGCGCTAGAATGAAAAGATTTTGCTGTCTGTTGATCTTGGCCATGTGTTGTGAGCAACACCTTGCATTAGCTTACAGTCAGACAGATAGGCTCTTTATAACAAGCGACACATGAGTGCTAGGGGCCGTTGCTTGCTGATTTAGTTCAAACTGAAAAGCGCAAGTCGGCCGAATGTCCATATTGTATATCCCAGATCGGAGGTTTCAAACTCGAATAACACTTACAAATTTCAGTTATATAAATGTATGTGTGTATTTAACTTAGAAAAATATTTGTGTCTCAATGTATGTACGTGAAAAAGAAATACATATACATAGATTCAAGAACAAGTTCAAGGTCAGCTAACACCAAAAGAGTGCTCATGTTGTCTTTCTTTCACAATCTGAATTTCAGATGTCATGCCTATTTTGAGCAGCAGGAAGTTACTTGCTCTAATCTGCTGCCTTTGGCATCAGATCGAATGAGAGGAAGCGCAGGGGAACCTTGATATTCTGCTTTACATGCTTGACCTACGGATATGCCGTGTTCAAGAGCCTGTGGCCTTTTCACACGCTGACACTATTCCGAGACTCCCCGCTGTTGATATCGTACCCTTCACATGCGCCTCAGTGCTATTTCTCAAGCAGCGAAGCTCTAGAGAGATGTTGTGTGAAAAGAGAATCTCTGTTCCAAAACCTGGCGTCACGTTTTGAACTTTGTGTATGAAGCAACAGATCGGATTGCATTTGATAGAGGTAGTGCTAATGCAGGCTAATGGCGAATACTTTAAAGGGAAAGTTCTCCCAAAAAGGAAATTTCTGTCATCCTTTGCTCACCCTCAAGTTGATTCATAACTATATCAATGTCTTTATTCTGTTGAACTGAAAATGGTCTATTTTAAAGAATGCGGGTAACTACACAGTTCTGGGGCACCATTGACCATCATAGTGGATAGTGCGCTAGAACTTTTTGGTTACTGACATTTTTCAAAATATCTTTCTCTGTGTTCATCAACAAAGAAATGTATACAGGGTCGAAACAACTTGAGGGTGTGTAAATGATGACCGAATTTTCATTTTTGGGTGATCTGTTCCTTTAATAACCATAAGAATACATAGCAGACACATATTGGGTAAAGTGATTTGGTTTGTGTATACACTATTAAAGAAAATAATGCATAATTTAATCTGCCAAGTCAGTCTTGTTAAGTTGCAGTGCATTCTGGGTTTGGCGTCCTGTAAGATATATACAATGAAGTCTGCTATATATTATCTAAAGAGACAGTAATTAAGATTCTCACTAGGTTTTGGAAAAGAACATCGTTCCTCGATGGCTGAAAAGAACAGGTTGAAGCCGCACAGCTGTGTCACCGGCCCCTATAGCTTTTGGGTTGATTTGAAAGCATCGTGAAGGTTCTGTCTGTCTAGTTTAGGGAGTAATGGCAGAGTTGGGAGGCGGCATGCTGGGGCTGAGACTCCCTGGCGTAGCTCGGTGAAGGGCAAAACCGCAGCTGGACCCCACGCCACCTGCTGCTGCGCCTGTCAGTCAAGCGGCTGAACTTTCGCTCTGCCTGGGCTTTTGGCTGTTGTGCTGCAGGTTTATATTGGGAATAGAGAGACAGACTTACACAATTTTATAGTCAGAAAACGACAGATACTCGTGTATGTGTACATCCGCTTAAGTCCAAAGATGTATTGAGCTAAATTGTGATGCACCTTTATTAACAACATGATCAGTCACTACATAGTCACCATTCATGTGAAATCTTGTATAGCATATGCATGTGTTTATACACAAAAAACAACACACTTTTACACCTGCGTTATTGCTGTGTGGTGCATTTTCGAGTTTTCAAATCCCAGCCACTTCTACTTATTTTGTTTTGTGTATTAAGCACTCTTAATGCGGAAATGATTTACTTCCACGCCAGCTGCGTGCGTCATTTGGCTTGTGTTGCGGAGAAGGGTAAAGAATGTAAAAAAAGTGCATAAATCTTTGAAAGCGGATTTAAAATAGGTTAATGATACGGAAAGACGCACAACAGACTCTGGTCCGTCTGCCAGTATTAGACTCGGCAAGGAACAGGAAAAACAAGCAGGTGAGAAAGGAATGAAAACATTCCTTTAAAGTTGAAACATTTATGGTGATTTTCTGATTATTTGTGGCATGCTGTCAATACTACAGGCAATAATTCACAAAGTTTACAACAAACTCTATAACTAATTAGCTTTGAAAGGATGACTTGGTTACCCCAAAAATAAAATCCTGTACACGACTCTTCGGTGAAACATGAAAGATATTTTGAGAACGGTCTCTGTGGTTTTATTCCATACAATGGAAGTCAATAGGTGCCTGTGTTGTTTGGTTTACTGCATTCTTCAAAATATCTTCTTTTAGTGTTTTGCATAAGAAACGTATACAGGTTTGGAATGACATAAGGATTACTAAATGATGAACGAATTTTCATTTTTAGGTGAACTGTCCCTTTAAATTAGGAATTTAATTATGGATTAACCATCCTTTTAAATCCATCCATTAGAATCCTGTATCGTATTCAGATACACAATCAGATTTTCCTCCAAATCATCCCAGAAATGGCGAAAGATCTAACATTCATTTCCATTATACAGTCTTGAGCAATTGCAGTCTGCTTCACAGAAAATCAGATCTTGCGAAAAGAACATCTGACAGCAGCTTAGGTGTCATCGACGCCTCATTTCATCAGGCACTCGTGAACGTGAGTCGTGCCTCGCTCATCTCAATGTTCTTGTGCAATTAACACATGTTTGGATCAATTCAGTGTCAGTCCGAGGGCTGTGGACCAGGTCATTTCAGACAATGTCCCACTCCTCCATTATTTTCTTTGGCTCTATCATAACCACAGCTGCGCACGGATGATGTCGAGCAAGAGAGTTGCAAATTAAAACAGAAGTGGTGATAGAGAAAGAGGAAAAGAGAGAAGAAAGTGCTGATGGCTCTTAGAATAAATCAAGGAACATTGGTGATGGCAAGGACTGAAATAGAGAGAATAAGGTGGATACATATCACTTAATAACAATGATTTGCAACTGCATTTGTACAATCCACAAGTTTTATCAAATAAAATATACATTTTATTTTAATTAAAAAATAAAATGAACAAAAAAATGTAATCAAATTAATTAAATTGAAAAAAAAATTTTTTTAATAAATGTCTTGCTTTTATAACTTTTCCCTGCAACAGTTCAATTTAACAATTTAAAGCTAATTTTGTCCGCTTTATTTGTTTTTTAGTGGTTTATTATTTACATTTATTATTCATTTTATCCCACTTAGTTAAAAGGAGTTAAGTAATGGGCAAGACAATAACGTTTTAGTATACAATTGATGTCTTTGACCCAGGCTAGGACCAGGCTGTTATTCTTACATTTCATCCCGCAAATCATGTCGTCGTTCCTATAATGGCGTTACCAGCCGGTGATTTTATTTACTCGCCAAATTGAGTAAAAACAATCATTTGGTTATGGCAAATGTTAACTTTGAGGCCTCCTGGGAGTCTGCTGTTACAGGCAATTTAAATAAAACCATGTAATTACATGAACCATTAGTCTGACAAGCATCGCATATTGTCGTTGTCCTCCCTAAACCTCGGATGTCCAAATTCGCTGTTATTCAGAAAACTGATAAAACGTTGTACTTTTTAAATGATCAAACACTGTGTTGTCATTGTTAACAAGCACTTTTTAATACTTTGTATTGGTTAGATATTTGGAAAACCCAGCGACAAACATAAAGGGTTACTAATACGATTTACGGGAAAAAAAATTCAGAAGGACATCAGCGATATAAGCCTGTAACCCTCTTTTTTCGACACGTTTTATTTACGTTTAACATTACATTGCTATAACGCATTGAATCACCCTCTGTTACCACTTAAGATTTTGCAGAAGCATTGCCACACGTATACAATTTTCATGCACCGTTTTTCCAACACATGGTAGAACATCATGTTCCCGTTTAACCTTGTGCAGCGTTCTTTCTTATCTCTCTTTTTGTCCCACACATAAAAGAGTATTTGATTGTGAAGCAACAGAAAGGAGAGGATGTGGTCTCTCGCTCTCATGGTGTGAACAGTTTGTGGATGGGGGTTGGATTCAACACGTCTCAATGAGGTGTCAGCTGGCTGCGTGATATGCTTTACTGATAGCAAAGCTTTTACAGTCGGTGTGCTGTTGACCCTGGTGTTAATCATTGGCTGTAAGATCAGTAGGGTTGTGCATTAAAGCCAAGATAAGCACGATGCTTCAGCATGTGATGGACGGACAGTTTTTTATTGCACTTCTGGATTTCCGGAGCTGTTGGACTTTGGTGCCTTTTCCTCACGTTGCTTATGCAGCCAAGCGGATATGTGCTGTGGTTATCAGCATGTGTTTGCTTGTAACCTGTTTTTTTTGTTAGTGTGGTTTGCAGTCTGGCTTCTGTTCCTCGGTATGTTGTGTGGAAGTGCTGCTGTGAAGTAGATCACATGAGGTCATTCACCTTTGCGAAGTTGCTTTAAACATTTAGTTTTTTTAATAGAATACACTATAGGAGTTTTTATACCATTTATACATTTACACAAATTATTAACTTTATTACTTTTTTGTTGCTAATATGGTCAATAGATGTACATGCATATGCATGTAAATGATAAATGAAGTGATTGTGCATTCGATTAATCGTGTAACCTTCATACATCTGTTTACCACTCGGCCACAGACAAAATTCTTTTTACTGAATTGTAGTATTTCTCTTATCCCTCTGTAACTGTTTATTTTCTCCATCCCTGCATGACCCCCACCCATGGCACTCTTAGCCAACGGAAGGCAGTAATAATCAGTTACCCACGGGGAGGACTGTGACATCAGTTACTCAAAGACAGCCGAATTTAATTTCCTGCCCTCCATCCGCCACGTAATGCCATGTTAATGGTTTCCTGCTCTGAAACATTATGGCTGCCACGGCGAGCGTCAATTTGTATCTGCTACGAGCGGTATTCCATGAGCCAACCTGAGCCAGCCAAGATTTTTCGTTTTTTTTCTGCCATGCTTTAGGAGTTTAGACTCTGGGCTAAGGCTACCTTTCCCCCGTCTTCTCATTGTAAATATCTTCCCTTTCGTTTTATCTTTAAGTGAATCAGATTTTATAAGAATAGTTTACTTTTGTTTTGGCCGTAATTATTTTGGTAGTTTTATTGTTCCTCTAGATTTTATTGTCTTGTGATAAAATGTTATGGCCGTCTCAGTCATCTACGTCTAAAATCTGGATTCTATGCATACATTATTTACACTACCATTCAAAGGTTTAGGGTCACTCATTCATTGATATAGTCAATATAATATACAGCCAAGATGTAGTCAGGATTTCGTCTCTTTCCGAAGGAGATAACGTATTTACGAAGCGCGCTCTGTAGAGCAGTTTGTCCATTTAAGGCTTCTGTAGAAACAACATGGCGAATTCCATGTAAGGGGACCCGTGGTGTATGTAGATAGAAATGGATCATTCTAAGATAATAAAAAAATATCGCTTCATTGTGTAAGGTCTTTATATCCCTCTCAAGACATAAGTATGTACTATATTCAATTTCTGTCTATAGATCCTCGCAAAATTACACTCTGGACCTTTAAATACAATTTTCGTTTTAGATTAAATGAATTTAGAATGTTAACATAATTTCAGTTTACCCTAAACTTTTTAATGGCAGTGCATGCATATTTTGTGTATTTTTACACTACAATAAATATGTGGGACTTACTGTTAAATTCAAGCTACAGTCAGAACTAAATTGTGTATTGCTGTAAATGATATGATAGAGAACTCAGATATTAATTTATAATATAGTAAATACTGAAACATATGTTTTTATTGACATTACATTTTATTATTATTGTTAAATATGTGCAAAAAATACTGGATTCCTTAACATTGATTTCAATCTTTGACACGTCTTCATATCAATGTTGTATTTTTCACACAACATTCTTTACATGTTGTACAATCATTTTATGTAACAAACAGTTCACCACAAAATATGACTTGAAAATGGGCAGGGTCACGTATGAACAGTAAACAAAACATAACATAACACAAGGATATTGGTCATGGTGTGTCATACAGGGATGTTGTACAAATACAAGAGGTGTTCTGACTTGTGACCTGCAATCATATCATTATTATTTGAGTCATCCGTGTTTATCGTTCTCGAAATCATGTTCACAACATGCAAATTCGCAACACAAGCATCAGATTTATTTCTGTAGCACGGTGCAGTCCAGCCATGTTGTTTTAGGGTCCATATTTTTGTCTCCTATATAAACGGTGGCGTTTTACCTCAGGAGAGTAAACTTCTGATCCTGTTTTTATGTTCGAATTACAACAATAGCACATAATCAGCACTTTTAAGACTCAACCTTCAGTTTTCTCTCAGTGACTCATATTTGCCAGGTTTTGAAGGGCTAAATTTCCTCCTACACATCCTAAGATGTCACCACTACCACCACCTACAATCCAGCCTGTATGTTTAACCTTGTCAGTATTCCAGGCAACAGGGTGCAAATAATAACAAAAGACTCCACGTCCCAGACAAAATGTGCACGCGACAAACTTTGGTTGTTCTTGCTAGGTTATTTAATGCTTTGTTTTTCCTTCACGACTTTTCCGAGCATCGTGAGTCATAAGCTCTCGAATAGACATGAATGGAGGACTTTGTATGCACTAGAATGTGCTGGATGAGGAAATGATTGACTTGATGGGTACTGTACCTTTTCTTTTTCTCTAAGAAACAAAGCAACAAAATATTTATGACCTAATGTTCGATTGTTTGTTAGTCTTTAAAGCGCTTTTGAGAATGTTGATAATGCCAGGCTTAGGTTAGTTGAAATTCATGATGAACTGTCTTGGCTTGCTTTTGCTATAATGTTTTGGGTTTTGACTAGTATTGGTCTTCACACCAGAATTTTAGTCAAATTGTTTTCTATTATATTTTCTAAATAATGGACATAATAGTCTTTGTACTAAAAATGAGACAAGATAATGTGTAAAATAATCACGATTAATAATCACAATTATTCTATCAGTTAAACTTTTTCACTTTACAGCCAATTAATACGTTATAATCGGCCTCCGTTGAACTTTGCGTAACTATACTTTATGTATCATCCGTATGTATCATTTCACCTGTTATTAACATAATAAAATGAACAGTTACGTTTAGTTAATCGTGGGATGCGATTAAATCGCGATTAAAATGAGATTAATTGTGCAGATCTGATGGTGTTCCAAGCTCTTTATTGCTCTTGGGAAAAGTTTGTTATTTTCGCGCGAGTGATGTGGAAATCTTCACAAGTCCAGACCCGTAAAACAGTAGGTTTCAATGAGCTCTTTGCACAAATTTCTAGCTTGAGTTGAATTTTTTCATAGCAATCGCGACATCCGATTAGCGGCTTTCGCATCGCCTGCTGGGTGCTCGCATCTATTCGCATCTTTGCATTGACTTTGGATGTCATTTTTGGTGTGAACCCCAGTGCAAATCATACATCTTTTGGCTTTGGGTGTGGTTTGAGTCAACGGTTTAAGACCCCTTCTACACTCGTCATCCACCTGGGACAGATTTCAGAAAAATTGATGTTTGTACCACGAACTTTGTGATTAACCGGTTTGCCCCAATTTTGGGCCATTAGGTGCAACGTAGGTATACCTGCATATGTGTGTTTGTTATCGTGCCTGATGACTCATCCAATATGTGGGATCTGAAATTGTGCCTCCGATAGGAATTGGGTCACAGTGAAGCTTCACCAATATACAGATCCCTTTTCTTTCTCACACAAGGGCATTTGATCCTGATCCAGCAGTTGAATTCTTTAAATATGAAATAATATAAAGACTCCACTAATGATATAATTCTGCCCTTTTGTATTTTTAATCCATTCCTTCGTTCCAGATTGATAAAGTCTGGTTTGTCATTACAGACTGCTTTGCATAAGAGAGTTATATCATATCCTGTGGCCCTTTAATTTCAGTTTCAGGTCACCGGTCGCTATAAGACGTTTATCTATTCTCCTTAGAGCTCAGGGAGAGGATACCGACACTGGTCTGCGGGTTCATTGCTCTGTTTGGTTACGTGCCGTTCTTGATGAGGGCATGCACTTCATCCACAATCGAAATGTGACATAACTACTTAGTCACAAAGCTTGTTGCAAAAATGGTGCCGTTTTGCTTTGTCTCTGGAAACTGATATTAATCTACACCGAAGCAGGCGTGTGGGCGAGCGTACCGCATAAGAGCAACAGACAGGGTGGGAAAAAGGAAGCGTCTGCTTCCCCCGCCATAGCGTGAGGGTGCCATCTCCGATATTCCAGCTTTGTGTTTATTTCTTTTCATCTGAAAAAATAACCAAGCGGCTGTGCTTCTGAAGACTAGGTTCAGGGCTTGTGCATACGTGCCTGTGTGTGTGTTTGTTGCGCCGTATTGTGTGTTACTTATTTAGGGACAAAGAACTGTTTAAAGCCTGAGCTCCAAATGAAGAACGGAACCTCTTTGCACATATTATCATCTTCTGTCTGAAGTACATGGTGCCCTAGACAGCTGTGGGTCCTGGTCCCCTGACAGGATGTGGCCTACATTCAACATGACAAGTGTTGGTTTCACTTTTCCACTGGGCCAGCCAGCAAGAGAGGGTCAACTACACCCGCGTCGTAAAAAAAGGGCTTGTAAATATAGCTGACATGGTAATGGCCGAAGTAGGACGTGGACAAACATAATCATGTTACATAGCAGTGTTGTCTTACCCAAACTGCGGTGGATTTGGTTTTCAGTTTCCCCAAAATAAAAATTCTGTTGTCGTATATTCACCCTTATGTCATTCAAAACTTGTATGTGAGTCTTAAAAGAAGATTATTTTTTGGAAATGTCCCAATGGTTTTGTTCCCATACAACAGAAGTCGATGGGGTCTAATGTTGTTTGGTTACCGTCATTCTTCAAAATATCTTCTTTTGTGTTCTGTTGAAGAAAGATAGTCATACAGACTTTGAATGACATGAGCGTGAGTAAATGATAGATTTTATAGTAAAGTAAAAGTAAGTCGAATATCATGCTGTAAATGAACATTTTCTGGTCTCAAAAATAAGTCTCTATAGAGCTTATGTGAATGAAAATAAGCGGGTTAATCTGATCCTTCCTCCTAACGCAATATGATTCCCGTGAGTAGTGCAGGAAGTATAGGACACGTGCTCGCTAATATGAAACTTAATCCGTCCAGTGACCGAGGCCAGATACTAGCTTAAACCCCATTAGCCAGCCTTTAGTAGATACTTCACACACAGCCTCTGATCTTCAAAACGCTTTTAAAGAGAAGATAGATGGAGAAAGAGTCGAAAATTGACATATTAGCAAAGGATGAGGGTATGAGGAGGCTAGGAGGTCAAAAGAGTTAATGCCTTTGATTTTTAATAAAGGCTTCCTTGTACTGGAAGGGCTCACTTTAATAGCATTACATGCAATCATGGTGTGACACGGAAATATTTTCTTCCAACACGAGATTAGATCAGTCAGCGGTATGTTAGACGTGAGTGGGGTGTATATTTGGACTGCCGGGATGGATCATATGACTTTTCCAAAGAAAAGGATAACCTGCTGGGACTTTGTTTTCGCCCCTGTTCATGACTTTATTAGGACATTTCTTACAACCGCACTGGCATTTGTCTAATTTTATCCTTTGTGAGGGTTAACAAGCAAATTAAAGGGTGTCTTCCTTGTCTTTCTCAATGAGTACGAGTGGACACGACTTGGGTCGCTCTGATCTTTTTGAGTATCCAATCATTATGCTCCATTCCCGGGTGTTCAATGAAGAACGGAGCGATATTTCAAAGGGTAGTCAGCCTTTTGTGTGTTGTTGAGGGAGCTCATAAATATTCCCAATGGCCCGGTGAAGTACCTGTTTAGCGGCCAGCCATCTTGTTGACATAAATTATATCCAAACAGCCGTAAACCATAGTTTTGGCCTCGGAGCTGGATGAATACGTTCAAACTGTAATGGCCCACCTGTGCCCACTTCAGACTCCGTGAACTAAGTGCACACACTGTACACAACCATTGTTAATAAGGTGCAAACTGCTTTTTTCTCTCATTTGCCATTTGAAAACCAGCCAGGGAGAGACTTCAAACTTTTTTTTCCTTTCACCTATTGTTTAGACTGTCTCTTAGGTAACGGAATGTGGTTGTAACTCTCTCAGACTTGGAAGCAACCCGGTACCTTGTCGCCATGGAAACTGGTGAAGAGGTCAGTCATCATTGGCTCGTGCCACACAGAAACCGGCTTGTTTTTGTATAACCTAGGCTTGATGTCAATGAGTTAGATACACAGGGTCAAATTTGACCTTTCCAAATTCTCCGGTTCTGTTTCACGGTCATTTCCCAACCATTTCAAAAGCCCCCGTAGATGAACATTTGATTGGCACCTAAGCAAGCTCCCTAATCCTCAACTTTTCTGCATGATTTCATATGGATTTCCTATGCTAAAGGAAGCATTAAAGAAAAAAGAGGGCAGAACAACATAAACGGAAGAAGATACAAAATTCAGAGCGCGCAGTGTGAGCGAGTCTGAGCATGAAGCATGTAAATGAGGCTAGCAGATGTTCCCCAGATGTTGTCGGTGGGTGCCGGAGGACCCCAGAATTGGCCCTTGCACACACTGACAGCTTTGTTCACCTCCTCCCCTCATCTGCTCCCCTCCCTTACAAGGCCACGATGCTGTCTCCCAGTCCTGAGCTTTGAAGTCTGGACACTGCACAGGAAGCGAGGGGCTGCAATCGATTTTCTTCCTGCGCTAGGGCAGGAATGTATGACCCTCGCCTTTTCTCTGTGTCTGTGGGTTGGAGCGGGTCAATATTTTGGTTGTCTGTATGGAGGGGTCAGGGCCCCATAGATGGATTGTAGGCATCTATTGCGTTTTATTATGGAAAATTGGAGTTTTATTAGAATATTTTCTTGCTAGGAGGATTTTGCAATCAGTCAGAAAAATGTCTGGGTTATTTATTAAACACTAAACTAGGTATACATTTACAATATACTGCCACAATATTGAATTCACCTGTCCTGATTTTATTAAATTATTGATTATCGGTTATCGGTTGTATTCATCAGAAAAAAGTCACATTTTTATGCTTGCATGTACGGACCCTAGAAAGAAAAACTAATCCATATCCACACTAAAGTGAAGATACATTTACCAAACGCTGCCATAATGTTGAATTCACCTGTCCCGATATTTATTAAATTATTGATTATCGGTTATCGGTTGTGTTCCACAGAAAGAAATCAGATTTTTATGTTTGCATGTACTGTCCGTAGAAAGAACACATAATCCATATCAACACTACACTGCATATAAATGTACCAAATGCTGCCATATGATAATATTGAATTCACCTAGCCAGATATTTATGAAATGATTGATTATCGGTTGTGTTATTGGTTATTGATTTTGTTCTAGATTTTTATGTTTGCATGTGTCTCTAGGTGTTTCGCCAATGTCTCTAGAAAGAACACATAATCTATATCCAAAACAAACTGAGTATAGATTTACCAAATGCGGCCATATTGAATTCACCTAGCCCGATATTTATGAAATGATTGATTATCGGTTGTGTTCTGCAGAAATAAGTAAGTGTCTCTATATAGAAACACATAATCTGTATGCATATTCTTTTGTACCCACTATCTTTTTCAATGTTTTTCTTATTTCTCAGGATGTAAGAGACCATGACACCGGGACAACCAGTTGCAGAGATCAACGTAGCTCAGGTATCGGTTTCGGTCCAGCTCGGACTCGGACGCAACACAGAGAGGAAGAGGACGGAGAAGATGAAGAAAGTTTTGCACATGGCACGATGACCTCATTAGAGAAGCGCTCTGGCATCCCATCTAACCTTACCAGCACTCTTGAGAACATTGTACAGCAGCTAGACATTTTGACCCAGGTGAGCTACTTGTATGTCATTTTCGCCGTTGAGTTCTTTATTTTCTTTAATCAACAAAAGTTCCAATCCTCTGATTTGATTGGCCGGTCGCCGGAATTTGTGTCTAGGAGTGGAGTTACAGAAGTATTTGCATGCAAAGCTTAATGTTTGGGTTCGTCGGAATCATTTTGGTTGGTAAAAACACACAAACTTGGCCTTTTTTGTCTTAACATAACCTTTTAAAAACAAAACATATCACACAATTGTGGTGTTGTAACTCCATAACACTGACCACTGAATACATCTAAATTGTTGTTGTTTGTCTCTTAGACTGTTGCCGTCCTTGAAGAGCGCCTGACGTTAACCGAAGACAAACTGAGGATGTGCCTGGACAACCAGGCCCTTCTTTTGCAGCAGAATCACCAGGTCGACCAATCAGATGAGGAAAGAGAAACCGAGGAACCATTTGTGTGAGGTACCCCCACCCTTCCCCACCCCAGCCACGGTGGTCCTTACTTCAATGATGACTTCCTCTGGTCTGCAGAAGAGGGGGTGCACCAAAAAACGTTTCTTCTTATGCTCATTTGTTCCCTTCAATTTAGCTTAAAGACATCCAGCTGTGTCCTTCCAAATGAGGACATTGGACTTTAAAGAGACTTTTTTTGCAAAAAAATAGGAGAGAACAGGAAAGAGGGAAGGACTGGAGGGGGATTTGAGGGACCCCCAAAACATTCCCAGTGAGGACAGCTGCAGCTAACACAATTTCCTGAATCTTGTTTAGACAGCAACATGGATGGCTATGCTGAAGACATATCAGGAAAGAGACAGACTGTGTCTCTTTTTTTACACAAGCTCATTTTTACAATCTGTCCAAACTTGTTTGTTTGTTTCTGCAGCATCACATGCATTATGTGTATAAATAAAGTCCATTATGAACGCATTGCATTCTAACTTGTGCGTCTGGTTTGTTTGTGTCCCAGGCAGCATGAATGGTTGTGTATGTGAGAAAAAGACTACGTAGGCGTCCTCAGAGACACTCGCAGCCTTGTTTACTGATACTCTCAATAAGCTGTAGCATTGTGGCTTTCCTCTGGGTGGAGGTCAGAGAAGCAGGGAGCCGATCCACAGGGCCTGGCGGTGCTTGTTTGCTTTGGGTACCGCATCCTCTTGCACTCTTAACAACATACCTTGCTCTTAACAACAGTCTGACATGAAACCCTAAAAGTAAAAACAAATCATTTAAACTTCTGTAATAAAACCAAACCAGGTGCCTAAACATACGCCCATCTTTTAGTACCTCTAAAAATGAAAATGAATCAATTTAAAACAAAATGAAAATGAATACAGTTAATAAATTGTAAGTAAAATGAAAATAATTAATATTAAAATGAACGCATTAATATTAAAATTTGTAAATGAAAATAAATAAATGATCACATTTAAATGTAGTCTAAGAAGCCAACAAAAAAGCATTGTCTGTTTTTAAATGTTATCATAATAAAGTCATAATAGTTTATTTATTTAATTAATAAATATTAATACATATAAATAAATACAAATGTGCTTTGAAATAACACAAACAAAATCGTTCCTTTATGTATTCTTTAAAGTATCATTTAGTAAGATAACTGACAATTATATTTGTTGACTTTATTACAAACAAAGATTCTCTCTGCAGGTTTTCATAAGCACAAACTTTCAGCTTCCGACTGTTGTTGTTGCAAATTACAGCCAAACATGTCTTACCACTTCCTCTGGCATGCACTCACACAGACGGCAGGTGTGTTTGTGACCTCTCTCTGAAAGGTCTTTCTAGAGCAACAGATGTCCTCAAGACACAAGGTTTGCTGCTCGTAAATAGAAATAATGGAAACGTATGCACATGCGCCCGTGTAAAAACGATTGTGTGGCTGCATGCTAAAAAAATGTGCCGGTGCGTGTACAGTTTCTTGTGAGGCCCGCATATGGTAAAGCGTTTGCTTGCTTGTAAGGCAGAGGCAAGGTAAACATTATCTTTATCAACCCACAGACATCACAGGATCGCACTTCCTACCATTAGCCAGGTCTGGTTGGCACTGAATCAGAGAATTGGGAGGAAATTCCCTTTGACCTTCTGATAAAGGAGGTGGAGAGGCATAAAAGCAGAATAAAAAAAACAAGCCTTTCGTGTTGTGCACCGACACCTGTATGCAGTCGACTTGCTCTGTGTTTATTTAGACAACGTTTGTTCATAGGTTTTCTCATTTAACAAAAGTAAGTGGGTTGAGAAGGAAAGTTGAAATATGGATGAACACCTGTTGTGGGTTGGTTTCCACATACTGGAATCTGATTTTGTGTTTAAAAACTGTTGGCAGAAGATCTGCTTGTATGATCTCAGCGAGCACAAAGACCTTTAAAACCTATTTTTATCTGCATTTGGAGGTGTTCTTGCACCTGATTTTATTGTGTGGGGTGTTTCCCCAACCCAGATGTCTTAAAGTTATTTATGGGTGATGCATAAACTTCAACATAAATTCCAACCACATGTTGAAAGTTAAAAACACATTCTATACAGTTTCGTGCCACATCGTCGTAATGGCAAAACTACCAGTAAAATTCAAGAATTTTTAATCGAGTTGGATGAAGTAAAGCATGTCACATTTCTTGCATTTACATTTGCATTAATTAGTTTAGTAGGGATGTAACAATATAAAAATCGCACTGTACGATGATATTTATTGCAATATTTCAAATGATGACTTGGAAGCATGGCATAAGCACATTTTTTTCTTTATCCTCTAATCAGAACTGTTGCTTAGAGATATGAGTTATAGCATGAGATGTGTAAAATGACCTAAAAATCTCTTTTATAAAATGAAATACTTGCACCAGATGGACATTGCCAAATGTAACATCTATTAATTTTTCTAACATTCTCTATGTTATGCCTGGAAGACCCTCTCGTTGCATACAGTCATGTGACCACGATAATATTGAGACAATTTTGCTATTGCGATAACACAATATCGATAATATTTTTACATCCCTATCATTTAGCATTTATCCAACGTGACAAATATTCTTGAGAATTGTATATTTTGTCTAAGCAAAGTCTACAAAGCTATGTTTTAAAATCTTATATTTCAATAGTCAATTAGTTATTGCATATGTTTTTTATATGTTTTTATCCACTGATAAAAATTTTACTAATTATTATCCCTGTTTGAGTAATGAATAGGGTTATCTGTTGGATATTAGATTTTCATCATGACCTAAAGAATTCAAGATAACAATATTGTCACTATATCTATTTAAATGTTTTTAAGTGTTTAGAGAGATAGTTTGTAACCATTGTGGCCCTTTAGGTAAAACTTTAAATATGTGAAGAATTAACACGATATCTATAATCGCGGTTTTAAAGGGGTCATGTGACTCGGCTGAACGATGTTATCGTTTGGTTTAAATGTAATGCAATGTATAAACTCAATTTAAGGTTAACAAACGCTGTATTTTCAACATACCATGCATGTTTGTATCTCCTCTTTGCCCCGCCTACTGAAACGTGAAGAACAAAGGCCATGGCTCTGAAAAGCGAGGTGTGCTATGATTGGCCATTAAACCAGTGTGTAGTTATTGGTCGAATATTGCAAGCGTGTGACACACATGTGATGCTTCTTACCATATTTGGAACGTCAGGTTCCAAAGCAATTGTACTGAGGGGTACGTCCTTACTTGCGTATACATTTGGGCGGTCTTTGTCAACTCATACCACAAACTAGCGTAGATTTGTGGGGGTGTGGTTACACGAGGAGTTTCAGGCAGGTCTGCGTGAGCATTCACTTTTAGATAGAATGCATCTTTTTTTGGAATTTTACGTGTCTTATACATGCATGGGCAACTTATAACATACCCAAGACACATAAAAACATGTATTTGCGCCAAAAGACTTCTAAATAACGATATATGGTGACACCCCTAATACACACATGATAAAAATATTTATGGAGACACAGCAGGTCTGAGGATTTGCACTGTATTTTTGCAGCTGCGAGAAATTTGCAGAGAAAATAAGTTCATAAAATGATGAATGAAACCTAACTATCTATCGCTCTGGTTAACATGAACTATGTCAAAGTGGTATTTTAAAAGGTGTGACAAACTAATGCCATCCACCATCCCCCACCCATTAATGTCCCCCCTTTGCTTGTCCCCTAACACCATCTCTGCATGTGCTTGAAAAAAGTCTTTCCTGTCTGCTGAACCCCCCATGCTGTTATCTCAAGCTGTGTTTTTTTAAGCCCGGCACCTTTTGAAGTCAAACGCTTGCACGGCCCGTAGCAAATCCTTTGACCCGGAGTATGTTGTAGTTTTCTTTGATTGAATAACACAGAGAACCTGATGTGTGTGCTGAAC
Organism: Triplophysa dalaica; assembly: GCF_015846415.1. NCBI lineage: Eukaryota > Metazoa > Chordata > Actinopteri > Cypriniformes > Nemacheilidae > Triplophysa > Triplophysa dalaica. The sequence goes on along the minus strand of NC_079565.1, from coordinate 7,170,097 downwards.
GGGCGATGTCAAGTTCAAAGGGTAGGAGGTGTGTCGATTACAACAGCTGCACTTGAAGAAAAAAATTATATCAAAATAAAATGTTTTGATTTTCTTTGATAGTCCAACATGGCTTTTCTTGTTGTTGTTGTTGTTGTTGTTGTTGATTGTTTAAGTTTTAGATCAAAGTATAATGGTGATGTTTTACTGACAGTCTTTGTTGTTTTAAACTGTTTCTTTTATTCACATGGGAACTACATTTACATTCAAATGCTATTATCCAAAGCGATTTGCAAATGAGGTAAAGGTGGAATGACGTGCGGTTGGGAAGAACACTAGCAACACAAAGGGCCATGGGATCAGTTCCCAGGGAATTCAAAGACTCATAAAAAGGTATAAATGGAATGATTTGTTGATCACTTTCTGAAATCTGTTTCAAATCCGTACCCGTAGTTTGGAAAATTAGCATTAACCTTAAATATAACATTCTGCGTCTGCTATACTTTTTCTTTGTTACGGTTACGTTTCACAACGTCTATAATAAAGGGCTCTTTCCCGTAAAGCCTTGTGTACTTCCGGTTTTGGTAGGTGTCTGTTTTTTCTTTCTCTTGTCCATTCAGCCGGAGGAGGAAATGTGGGAACAGACTGTCCCTGCTGCTGATAAGACCGCACGGAACTTCCCACCTTTCACACGCGGGATCTGTCCTTTCCACGGAACGTGCTGCCAGGGGTCATTGCAAAAGCAAGAACATCCGTCCTGTCTGCCCACAACCTGTTTGAGAAATCTGATCGTGTCAGATGTTTTTTACTTATTACTGTAGAAAAGAAGAACAAAGCACCCTGTGGGAAAAAAGCGTTTTATTATGAGTTACAACCAACTCAACTCAACTCAACTTTATTTATATAGCGCTTTTTACAATTTTCATTGTTACAAAGCAGCTGTACATGAGACACATTGAATACAAGTATGAATTCTAAAGCAGCCCCCCCGGCCAGGCAGATAGTGCAAAACAATATGCAAACGACCAGAACAGCTAAAGAATGGCTTAATCTGTATTCGGCAGTTAGGGAATATTAAAGTTCACCCAACAATGAAAATTCATCATTTACTCAAGTAAATTGAGTAAATTTAATTCATGTCATTTCAAACCTGTATGACTCTCTTTCTTCCGCAAAAGAAGACATTTTGTAGAATGTTGGCAACCGAACAACGGCAGTTTAACTTTGCCTTTAAGATATTGGCAGATTCATGTTTATAGATTCACGCCCATCGTGTTAAAGTTTGCAAAAATAGATGGCATGTTCGATATTTAAATATTCTAAGCTAAGATCCACAAACAAAGAGAACAGTTAATGCAAAATGTGACTGTTCACCCAAATCGCCTTATAGCATCGATGATGTCACTTCCAGCAGTCATGTGCCACTGAGGAATCCAGGCTGATCTTTACATCTCAATCCCGATGGCTATTCTCTAAACAAGACTTTCAGCCTATCTCCATGATGCTCCCTCGCTGAGAATTGGCAGGTGGCGATATCTGTGTAATCTTCTTGCCTACACTGTTTTGTGTGTGGGGTTGGGTGGATTGGACCTGAATGAGGCACCGTTGTTTGTCAATTGATCTATAAGGAGTATATGTGACAGTGAGTCTTCTCTAGCTCAGCTTTCCATCTTGCTTAATTGGATTGGCTGCTTGACAGAATCTTAAACTTGAACTTGTTGAGAAAGTTCAATCTTTCTAGGTCCTTCTTTTGATCTGATTCTGGTGAATTTTTCATGTTCTGATTCAGGGCAGCTAACATGAATTCATTTTTGAAACACACTTACACATTCTTTGTGGTTTTATTCATTTGGTCATTTCTAATCTTCTTATTTTACCGCAACCTTAAATAATTTATATCAGTATAATAAAGAAAGCATACACAAATGTATTTTTTTATATTTTCAAAAAATGTGTAATACGGTAATGAAAGTAATTTGTGTTTTTTTATTCAGATAATCATAATGAATAAACGTAAGAAGTTTTGTAAACTAAATAGTATGCATAATGCATAACTACAAGACAAAGAACATAAATGGGGGGTTAAATGTCATAAAAAGGACAAAAATGTTACTTTTACAATTTGCCTTTTTAATGAATTAATTTTATTATTACTTCTTAACTACTTATTATTTTGTGTTTTAAAGTGAAAGCACAGTTTTCAAAAGTTTTATAATTCATATATTTATTATATATAAAAAATTAAATCTTAGATTTACCCCAGTAGATATTACATTTGTTAATTGAACATTCTAAATATTATTGATCTTATACTTATATTTTCCTTGCCACACTTCTCCTCATGCGACCTTCATAAATATACAGGTTTAGTTTTATAGCGCTGCAGTTGTTATGCCACAAAGTATTATCAGACAGTCCACTCATGCTCATGTTTCGGACTTCTAGGTTACCTCATTTTTCATGACACATAGAAAGGATAATACACTCTTAGTCCACGTATGTCATGTCTTCCTGTCTGTAAGCCTTTATGTTAGCGAATGGTCATCAGTCCCACACTGATGTGCAGGTGTGTTATGGGAAGGCACCGCTAATCCCAAAAAGTGCCAACAAAGCAGTGGACTAGAGAACAGAGTGCTGTGTGTGTTCTTGTCTATAATCCTTTCCAGGTGCTCTCGGCCATTCTGGACTCCTCTAATCACTCAGCCTCTCTTTGGGTGGGGTGGTGAGGGGGGTGGTACCTGCCAACTGCTGTTTTGGTTTCAGATTAGCTGCTTCCTTAAATCCAGACTCTCGACCGGATGTCCCAAACCCATCTGTCACCTAGAACAGAGGGAGAGATGATGAGTGGATAGACAAGAAAAAGACAAAAGATTAGTGATGAAAGCTGAGTGTTTGTATGTGGTGACATCATTTTGTGGTGTTGTTCTACGGAGTGGTATTTAGTTGGGACTGAGTGGTAGTGTCCTCTCTTTTAAGAACTGTTTTTGGATACAGTGAAACCAAATGGTTGTGTTTACATGGATGCAATGAATTGTGGGAATGTTTGAACCTTTTAACTTTTTCATGTCGTCAATATGCTAATGCATATTTTGTTTCACTTTTAGCATATTTTTTATTTCATTTACATCACAATATGGAAAAGACAATCGTACCTATCTCATGCCTTTGCAACAATTAAGTTTAAAAGGAATTTAAGTTGAGGAACTACAATGATTAAAAAATACTCAAAACTGAACTAAAATAAATTCAACTTTTATAGCCAAATAAACAAATAGAATGACGAAAAACATAAAAAAATTGCCAAAAATTTAACTTTACATGGAAACTAAAACGATAAATATAATACATATATTGATATTATTTCATTCAAAATACTAATACAAATGAAAGCAAAACTTTTAATAGTTCTACTTTACATGTAAGATGGAGCATTCTTTCCAAAAGAAAATCTCCCCCAAAAAACGAAATCTCCGTTTGAGATATTACCAAGATCTCAATTGTGATTATTCTTTGGAATAGCATGGCATTTCTCACCTCACATTGTTGGAAATTAACGTCCTGCCATGACCTCTCATGTTCTGCTTTCTTATTCACACAAACAAAGCCGCTTATCTCTCACAAATCCACATCCTGTTTTGAGCTTTAGACGACAGATCAGTCTGCAGAACTGTGTGACTGCTTTTATGATAAAAACCAGTCAAGGCACATTGATTTTAGTGCATTACATGCTTGTTTATTATTTTAAGCTTGAATGGTTAACTAATAAACCCAGGCTTTACTTCAACGTTTGTGTTTTCTCTACACCATAATGGTTTCACTATAATGTCGTCAGACCCACTATTTGTTGTGGAAGTGGCTGTCACATGTGGTCAGCCGGTGTTTGCGCTAAGGTAGTTTTGCGTTAAGAAGCATTTCCTAATCTCTTTAAGTGCTGTTGCGCACGAGACTGCGTTGGCAGCCGTCTGGATGATGCGATGACCGAGTTTCGTATGCAAACCATCATCCAGCAAGCTGGCAAGAGTACGTCACAGTGATTTAAGCAGCATGATTTCTGCCTTTGAGCGTTTTCAACCATTATTTTGTGGTGGGAATATAGGGGCCTCTTTGTGGTTGGTTACTACGTGATAAATATGATTTGAGACACATTTTCATTACAGATTCAACAATGAACCTTAAATGACTATTTGTGGGTGTCGATGGCTTTTGCTGCTTGCTCAATTTATGTGACGAAATTTCTTATGCACCATTCCTTTTTTTTTTTTTTATTAGTAATAGTTTTTATATTAATAGTTATACCTGAATATATAGAGTTATATTTAAGTGTTAATGAGCAAAGGGAGTGACATTTAGAAAAAGTTTAAGATGTGAGCACAGTTTGTGTCGCAAGCTATTTTGTTTAGCTACACTGTAAAAAAAAAAAATTTTTCTATCTTTTACAGAATTTTTACTTTTAATGACATTTATTTTAATTTTACAGATTTTATGGTAAAAAAACTCAAAAGAAAAACGTAATATAACATTTAAAGAAATCAATTTAACCTTATTAGAAAATGGAATGGAATTTAACCTTATTGTTAAATGTAAATTTTTGACGTGATTTTCTCTGAAACTTTGTTTAATTATATATTTTTATTTGCAAAGTAAAATAATGTGGTGGATGTTTTACCATTATCCTACACACTTAAATTGGGTTAGTTTGATATTTCTTTCTTTTATTTGAGTAAACTCGGGTTGAAAAACATTTTCCAATTTTTGGAATTTAGTGAGAGAATAATTATTTTTAGTGTGTATCACAAAACAAAAGTTTGTTCCCTGTTAGAATCGCTGAAGTGATAATCTGAAGAAAACCTGCAATATCACACTCTATTCTGAGTTGTTGTGGAGTGCATCTGCTATTTTCCTCTTGTTAAACTGACATCCGCCCGACCACGACAGCTTGAACATGCTTGCATGCTGACAGTGATTTTGACAAGCGACGCAGACATCCGCAGGTGGTGGGGGCTGACCCGACTTAGTCTCTTTAACTATCACAGCTTCTGTTTTCCATCAAGTGTTCTGACCGTCTAACATCCAGAAGCTCTTCAGCAACTACTGTACAGCTAGACTTAAACAAATCTGAGCTCATCCAATGATTAACTGTTCTCGGGGGCCCCTTGTCGCAATTGTTCGACATAACGTCCAAATAGTCGTTATTTACACCCCGAATATAACAAAGTCCCAACTGCCACCACTACAAGCCTCTCAAAAACCCTGAGGCCCAGTTCAGGTTGAGACATCCAAGTGTAAACTCAACCGAGAGATCTAACACTCTTGTATTTAAGTAGTGGACTTGTTTAGTCTAGGTATTAAATATAAACTGAACGAGAATGCAAAGGGTCCCATCCTCATCTTTTCCATTAGCTCACTTTGGAGACCCTTGAGGGCACTAAAATTGTGTGTGTGACCTGGAGATCACAAAATGAAAATGCCACCTGACCAATTATTTCAACAGATCTAAAGCTGGCCAAACAAAACAAAAACTATTGAAGCATTTGGTCCCATAACCGCGTGGGTGGTCCCGAAACGAAGCACCTCAGATATTATGTAACGGGACTGCTTTTTGCTTCTTTACACCTCAGTGTAGCGTGACCTTTGTTAGAGACTCCCCTCGAAGGGGTATAAAAGAGACATGTTGAATATGCTAGTGGGGTGGCTAGGACACAGGTGTACCATTTGAGTTTCTCAGGCTATCGACCATCTCCAGCAGTTATCTAGAATAGCACCAGTGTCTTGCTTTGCAAGCTGTTGAAACTCTTTGGGGGCTTAACGGCACAATGCGCTCGGCATAACCTACCTGGCTAAAATTGGCATGTGTTGGACGGACTCGGCCTTAGTGGGTGGTCCGGCCTTGCGAGGAGCTTTTATGTCTTTGTGAAGCGAGGCGGAGTATGAACCTTGCCGCTTTTGTATAATTCTCATTACAGATGTGGGGACGGGAACAAACGCTGGCAGGGAGCCGAAATTCTAATGTTTCAGCACACTGTATCCATTTTTTTTATCATTTGTTGTGTTAAATGTTGTAGCATCAAAGGCATAAGTTGCATTCCAATTGTTGAACTATGCACTCAGCCATGTGTGTATGAACTTTAGTGTTTAGTGTTTTTTTTAAAGAATAATTTTTGAGTGTTTATATTTAATGTTTTCTGGGGACGACGATTCAAATGCAGAGGATGTTAAGCTATAGATGTAATCTTAAGCTCCGCCCCCTTTTCCAACATTGACTGCAAATGTAAATTGTGATATACTTTTTCTCAATCTTTTTCATTGTGAGCCCCCCTTTGCGTAAGGTGTATTGCTTTATGACCCCCCCCCCAAATAAATACTTGTTATCTTAAACTTAGAATTTTAATTAAACCAACGATTTTAAGTTATACAACATCAATTATTTTGTTTGGTGGTCTTATATGTTTGATTGCACAAAAACTATGATAAATTTCTATATTTCACAAAATGGCACAAAAAGCTGTGCCCCCCTAGACCCATCTTGGGGCCCCCCAGGGTCCACGGCAACCAGTTTGAGAACCACGGTTTTACTGAAAGTAAAATGTTGTAAGAATATCACATAAATATGAGCACTGAGAATCAGCCATTATGTCACATCCAGGTTTATAAAACAAAGCATTTAGGTGTTGATATAAACAAGTAGTTAAAAGACTGAACAGACATGCTCCGCAATTTGCTTTATGTCTGAGCACAAACCAACAGGTTGCTGCTAGGACTTGCAAGAGGATATAAAGTGTTTCCCTCTCCGCCACACTGTAATTACACACCATCAGCTCTTCAGTCACCATACAAACACATAATAACCTTCATCCTGTTCTCCTTCAATTACCCACCCCTCTCTCCGCTATTACCCAGGATACCCCGGGGCCCCCTGTCTGCCTCTGTTTACAAATTCCTGTCATATTTCTGGATGTGCAAGACCTCTGTTAAAGGGGTTGAGGAAAACAGCTGGCTTTGGAATGATGCCTTGCAGAAGGGTCTTTTTCAGCAGCTCTCGGCTTCATTCATCAGGAATGTGTTGAAATAAGAATGTTCATTCCTCGGTGGATAAAAGGGGGTGTTTTGGAAAAGCTCATATTCTTAATATGTTTGTATTGCGATTTAAAATGGACTTTATTGTGAAATTATATGGATAAGATTATTCGGATCATCAGCGTATCAGCAGAACTCCATGAAAAAAATGGATACGTAAGATAAAAATGAGCTTCGCTGTGAGTCAGCAAGACCAAAATTAAGCATTTCTTCAGACACCTAATGGGTGTTAATGAGAAATGAAGTGAAAATGATCCTGACTATGACTTTTGAAAATGCTCACCCAGTAAGGTGATACTGGTTTTATAGTTATTACAGTCACATGAATGCCCATACGTATGTAGGATTCACTTGTTTATCAATTCAAATTTTTTTTTTCAATTCAAGTTTATTTATATAGCGCTTTTCACAATGTGTATTGTTTCAAAGCAGCTTTTTATTTTAATAAACTGTTATTATTTTATCCTATTAATTATTTACTGAAAAAAAATCGATCGCATTAAAAATGCTGAGACTTAATGTTTTTTTCGGTGACTGTCTTTGTTTGAACATTTTCTTACAGTACTTCCTGTTTGTAAGGCTGCTGTTCAAGGGCCCGCCGGGGCTGTTTGTTTGTTGACTGCAGTTTTCTGGCAAAACTCTCGATACTTCCTGTTTTGATCCACTAAAACCAGCCCAGCCTTAAAACCCCTATTAGATTCCCAGGAGTGTCCTGTAATTTGTCCCTCCTCTTAGCTTGAGGCAAAACCCATTTATTGTTCGGCCAAGAGTGACAACACGTGTTTTATAATGAATATACTGATGTGATATTACCCAATGCTGTAACATGTCAAAATGTCAATGCTGTAAATGTTATTATTTTAATGGGTTTTAATTATTTTGGCTTGGATGGAATGGTTTTTATTGGAAACTAATTCACAGCTAATACATAATAACTGATATTTTGTTACCTTTTTACTTTTTAACTTTAAAAGGATAGTTCTCCCAAAACAATTTTTTTATGATTTTTTCACCCTCTTGACCTATTTCTGTGGAATACAAAAAATATGTTAAAATATTTTAAATATGTGAAATAATTTGATGTCTATGTTATGGAAGTCAATGGCAGTCAAGTTGTTTGTTCATGATCATTCTATAAAATATCTTCTTTTATGTTCCGCAGAAGTGACATGACATGACATGATAGTGGATCAATTATGAAAGAATTTCTAGAACTGCTACTGTATATAGTGACACATACATGCTTTATATATATTTAATCATGTTTCTTATTATAATTTCTATACTCTTTTTTTTTCTTTTGTCTGTACTACTGTGTTTCCTGTAAAGCCAATTTTTGAAACACTCTATTGAAATAAATTGAATGACCACTTTGAATAACTGTCACAATACCCGTCACATACTTTATTTTACATACAGTATTTCTTATCATTGTCTACACCCAATATTTAAACGACTGCTCATCGCAACTTTCCACACACAAGCCTCCAAATAAACTAGCACACAACGGGGTACAATAATAATTAAAAGGAAGTAAACATCCAGTGAGCAGGAAGCTCCGGTATCATTGGAATAGAGGTGGGGGCAGCGGTTTCTTTAGGAAAAGAGACACCCTGGTGATACGCAGCACAACCAGATTGACCTTTCATCCTATGAGCACTGCAGGCCGCCCATCCCCAGAGCCAAGTAATGCATAGACTGGCGGTGGGGGGGTCAACAAAGACCCTGATGCAAGACAGAGACTCGCGCGATGGATCCGACAGATAAAAGCGGAGCCGGCATTGTCTAAACCTTACTGACTTAAGGGCCTGGTGAGCAGCAAAACTTACAAAACAACAAGTCCCACCCAGGAACTGGGAGGGGGGTTGTCACACTACCGAAGAATGTAGGCATTTGAATGAATTTGGATAGAAGCACCTGAAAATAAACGCATATCTCCAAATGAACTGTTTGATTGTGGATTTGTTTAAATTAAATTATCTACAAAGCATTTGCATCTTCTTACCGCAGGGCTGTTTTGTTCTGTGTTTGCTTTTGACAAGATCTCATCTGTACTGTGGTAATAGCAGGTCTGTGCTGTTATCAGTTCGCAGGAGCCGGATGACCCACATGGTGTGTCTATTTGAAGAATGGTCAAACTTTAACTGTATTGCCTCGGTGCTTATCACCTGTCGGATCTTGCGTGAGTAACGAAACCACAGAGACGATGAGATACATATTAAGACAGCATGATTCGATCTTAACAGATCTCAGTGAAAACGATATCCAGCTGGAGTGAGATGAAGATCTGGTAGCCAAGATCTCAAAATCTAAAATGCTATATTTTGTTCTCAAAAAGAAATCAAATGAATATTTAACCATGCCCTATATGAACTGTATAAGAGACACATCTGTTTGATCTCTGAAAGATTATGAAATTTCTAAAGCCAGATTGTCAATCTTAACTCCTGTCAGGAACAGACACTGTCATTCTGATAAATGGGGACAGCATTTCTTTCAAAGACAAAAGCACATCCAGATGAATTCTCTACGCTGTAAAGCAGTTGCCAAAGTGGATTACAATGAGAATACAACTTGGACTCCCTAGGAGAATCTTCACATGCTACAGGATAATGGCCATTATCTAGGTGCTATGTTGGGTTTCATATGTTAAGCGGGGTGAAACTGAACACACCTTTGGCCCGTGTGATAGTTGTGCATGTGAATGATGATAGAAAACCTTGATGAGCAATTAAAGAGCATTTAAGTGCCTTAAGACGCAGGAGACGGGATGTCTGACAAATCGAGTTGACCTATCTGTATTGCTACATTCATTTGAACTATTAAGTGAAAACATCATTATTACTATTATTATTATTATTATTACTGTTATATATGCATGCATGTATTTTCTATATGTTAGTACACACACACACATATATATATATCTGTTACTGAATTTTAATGCAATTATTAAATTGTGGATAAAGTAAAATATTTCCACAGACATCTGGATAACTGTGGGCGAATATGAAGAATTAAGTGCAGCTGTTTACGGATTTGTGAGATATTTTATGTATGCACACATAGTGTTGATAGACAATATGACATTAAGTACAGTAGGAAATTGTAGGAGGTAAGCATGACGCTTTCGATGGCACACGGGGGACCGCAATTCGCACGTGTTGTTAAACTATTTTGATGGGTCGGTTTATGTGTTTATTGGGGGTGGTCGTTTAATGAGCGCCACACCTCTCATTGAATTCAAGAGAAATCGTTTAGCAGAAAAGACACAGAAGGACATTATTCGAAACCTGTGCATTGTCATTGCATCGTGTTGTGCATTGCAAATAATAACATATTCAGACTTAATAACTGCTTTCCACAATACGAAAGGAACTTATGGTTCAAATATGCCTTTTTATTTATTTATAAAAGCGATCGACAACTTAGCAATGAAATAACGCTTAAAATGATGAATGAATAAATGGAAAGATATAAATTACGTTTTATGGACAGTCGGCAAAAACAAAATGGTGACTGCGTCGCATTAAGTTCCTACAAGTAGTAAATTGGCGAATCTGCGGCTAAACGGAGTTCAAGTGTGTAACCTGAGTATAAGGTACATAAACCTTCACCAAAAACACTCTCACACACTCCTCCTTCCTTCCCGTGCAGCGCCTCTCTACTGTTTGTTTGCACTCCGCTGATCCGGAGCGGAAATTCCTTTCCGTTTTTGTGAATGACAAACTTATTAACAATTCATCAACACAGTCTGTTCCATCCGGCCCCGTTTCCACGGCGACCATCGCTCGGCGCCCTCTGATTGGCTGGCCGACATAATGTATCCATTGAAACGCCTCGCGCTTGAAGCCATTCACTAGTTCGCTGAGGCAGGGAACACATCCAGCGAGAGAAGAGAACGCAGTGTTATCTTCTACGAGCACAAACACAACCGAGGAAATAAAACAGCAAGCTGACGTCGCTTCTCGTCTGTAATTCACGTTCGACTGGATATTTAAATCGATTTTGTGAGGTTATATAACCGGACGAGAACGTCAGCGACTGGAGCTCATTCACTGGCTAGTGTGAGTCATTGATAAATGCACAGACATCCTTCATGAATGGTGTGGAAGCGAGTCTGCGCTTGACCCTCGCGAGGATTTTAATAGATCCCAAATACGTCTTGCAAACGGTTGAAGAGACTCGTACTGTTCATCTTTGATGCTCCGTGCCTGAGACGTGCACACGGCCTCTCCGCAGCGCGCTTTCTCCGCATTTTCGGTCTTACGGTACGATACCGCCGTTGTACTAATGCTCGATAAGTTCAGACCCGTGCAGTTTGATTCGGTCATGGCTATAAGCAAGACGGTGGAGTGGCTGAAAGAGCAGCTGGAAACGCGCAAAGACTGTTTGGTGGTTATGGACTGTCGAGCCCAAGGGCTTTACGAATCATCGCACGTTGAAACGGCCATTAATGTGGCCATCCCGAGCCTCATGCTCCGGCGACTGAAGAAGGGCAACCTGCCCGTCAAGTCTTTGCTCGCGAACGGGGAAGACCGAGAGATGTTCGTGCGAAGGTGCAAGACGGATACGATCGTGTTGTATGACGAGTACAGCCGAGAGTGGAATGAAAACATCGACGGCGGGTCCGTGTTGGGTTTGCTGCTGAGGAGGATGAAGGACGAGGGCTACAAGGCGTTCTATCTCGAAGGTATGTTATGGGAATTTTTGAGGGTGTTTTCGGGACATTGGTTCGTATTTTAATGTGTTTAAGGGTTGAATGGTGTGTGACCGACTGTTTTCAACCTCACAGGTGGTTTCAGCAAATTCCAGGCCGAGTATCCCATACTTTGCGAGACGAACCTCGACGGCTCCTCCAGCAGCAGCTCCTCACCGACCTCTCAGGTCCTCGGGCTCGGAGGGCTGCGGATCAGCTCCGACTCTTCCGACATCGAGTCGGACATCGACCGGGATCCGAGCAGCGCGACGGACTCGGACGGGAGCCCTCTGTCCAACCCGCAGCCCTCCTTTCCCGTGGAGATCCTGCCGCATTTGTATCTGGGTTGCGCGAAGGACTCCACGAACCTGGACATCCTGGAGGAGTTTGGCATCAAGTACATCTTGAACGTGACTCCCAATCTTCCCAACATGTTCGAGAACGCCGGGGAGTTTAAGTACAAACAGATTCCCATCTCGGATCACTGGAGCCAGAATCTCTCGCAGTTTTTCCCAGAAGCCATCAGCTTTATTGGTAAGACTATTATACAATTTGTATTTGCACTTCTTTGTTTGCCTTGTTTTGATAGAACATGTGATTTATTTCCTTAGAAATGCATTTAGACTTTATCTTATGAATTTTTTACTCAATTCCAAGTCAGTGTTTTGGCACCAGTGCATGACACCCATCAAAAAAATCAAGCGACAATGGCCAGCCTCTATTTTTTATTTGCATAGTAACATATCCTCGGGTTGTGCAGTTGTGATACAAAGGCTTTATGATGAAACACGAGATGAGGGGGGGAGGCGGTAATTTGAGCCGGACAGGAAGGAAGCGGCATTGAAAGTAATCTAGGACAGAGCAATGTTTCGCCACACAATGAGCACCATTTAGTGCGTTGTGTTGACATCCTGTTAGCCTTGACAGGGTGCTGCCTTGACTTCTACATTTACACGCCCAAATGGTACCATTGTCAAGTAACCTGGCGAGCGGAAGGATCATTTGATTAACCATAATGGCCCATTTCCATGTCGCATTCCACGAGAAAATGGGCGAGCTGTTTTCTCTCCATTCACAGTCATGCACTAGAAAGCCTGTTAAATGAGACTCTCTTTGTCAATGCTGGGATTGTAATGAATTCTAACATGCTGCCCCTGCCAACATAATCAGGCGGCCCTGGTCAATATAAAACACTGAACTGAGAATGGATTAACAACAAAGTTTTATTTTAAAGAATCAGAAAATTAATGTCATGTCTTCTTGTGTGTTTCAGACGAAGCCCGCGGACAAAAGTGCGGCGTCCTCGTTCACTGCCTCGCAGGTATCAGCCGCTCCGTTACCGTGACGGTTGCCTACCTCATGCAGAAGCTCAATCTGTCCATGAACGACGCGTACGACATCGTCAAGATGAAGAAGTCCAACATCTCCCCCAATTTCAACTTCATGGGCCAGCTACTGGACTTCGAACGTACGCTGGGCCTCAAAAGCCCGTGCGACAATCGCGTGACGGCTCCGTCCCAGCCCTTGTACTTCACCACTCCGACCAACCACAACGTCTTTCAGTTGGACCCGCTCGAGTCCACGTGAAGTCCGGCCGCGACAGCCCCCTTTTGAATCTTGAAACCTGCGTTTCGATTTTTTCAACGCCTGTCAAGATGTTATTGATAGAGTTGGCTTGAGACGTCAGCCGACCAGAGAAGCCACTGATGGGGCATGTGGTGTTGCCCAGAGTTTATTGCGCTGCTGTTGGAGACAAAACAGACTTGAGACTGTACATCTCCAAGACTATAAAGTAGTTTTTTGTTTTATATATATATATCGATATATACACATTCAAGCATGGGAAAGACTATTGACTTTGGAAAGAATTGGATTGTCCAATATGTTATGACTCGGGCTGGCGTGCCAAAGAAACTGGAACTGAACAACAACAAATACTTTGTTATTGTTTAGCACTTGCACCTTTAATCTGTACGGGTGTGTATTTCTTGTCTTCAATGAAGACTTGCCTGTTTAGGGACGAGACTCCCTCGGTAATGATGGCAGTGTGTACTGAACTCCAACTTATCTGCGTGGAGAAATTTTGACATTTATACATGTGTATATTCAAAATGTTGGTAAGCCTTGCCATAGTTAGAATACACCTGTTTCAAAGGAACGGCTGTAGATTTTCTTCTTTTTTTGTCGTCCTTATGTAAACAATGTATGGACATTGAGTTAAAATGCCAAAAATGGAACCGGTTTTGCTAGATTAATGTGTAAATGTATAATATATTTCCTATTGTTTCGCTTTACGGATAAATGTAGCTTTTCTCAGCCTTTTAACCACCAACACAAATCAAAGTCATCATTCTATCTTGCCTTAGTTCTGTACATATGAGTGTTTTGTGCAGTAACCTCCTGACCAATCCCCCAAGTTTCTCACCAGCTGTCAGTACTATATGAACATTCAGCAGGGTTTTCCAAATTCATATTTCTATGTGTTAAGGCATTCCTCAAATGCTACCTGGTGGGGTTTCTGATGCATGCTCACATAGGGCCCATTCGCCTTTTATACTACTTGTATTTTTTTTGGAACGTCGAAAGGTCAAGGCAAGTAATGCTGATTTTTTTTGTGTGAGGATTCTGGGTCTCTGTTGACAAAGCTAGGAGGCATTTTTTTTGCCTCTCCTCTTCAGGGATGATCAGTGACATGCAATTTTTTGTGAGAGAAGCGACTGAAATGGTTTTAAAGGGGTTTTGATGTCCCTCCAAGCGAAGGCCTCTTTGGGGGGAGGAGCTGTTTTACATAACCCCTCCCCCTAATATTTCGAATGTAAAGAGATAAGTTATTAATAAATTGCTATTTTGTCTATTCAAATCTACTTATGACTTGTTTCTGTTTCTTTTTTCACTCTCAATACAAACAAATACAAGTTAATCATTCAAATATGGCAACAAAATCTTTCAACAGTCACAATTATGACTTCTGTAGAACACAAAAGATATTTTGATGAACGTTGATAACCAAACAACATTGACTTCCATTCTATGAATATTTCTTAAAATACCTTATTTTGTGTTCTACGAAGAAAGAGTCACATACAGGTTTTGAATGACACGAGGATGAATAAACAATGACAGAATGTTAGTTTTTGAGTGAACTATACATTTTATATAAGCAAAATAACATTTACAAACACAAGATTTATTCATCGCTAACAACAACAATTTCAGTATTACATTGAGTCTGTGAATGTGGTTACCTGTAACTTAGTCAAAGGCAAAATTAACCTTTGACAAATGTAAAACCAGAATAACAACAATCATAAAATAAGTGTTAAGTGAGCAAAAACAGCTCTCCATGCAGACAGGCTGGTATTTTCAGGTACTGGTTGGTTAATATCTCCCCCGGGCACTTCCTGACAGGAGATCAGTAACTCTGCAGGCTTCTAGACTAAAAGCAAGCAGTAACTTGACACGTTTTTGCTTTTGCATATATCAGATACAGGAAAAACCCCTGTGTGGGAGAGAATAACATGCGAATAGAAATTATTAGTGTAGATTTAATAATCATTAAGATCTTTTCTACAAATGTGTTGGGGTGAAATTTGCGTAGGCATTTAAAGAGTGTGCATTTTTCAAAACCACTAATTTAAGAAAAAAATAGATTAAATGAATCATTATGCTTTTATATTATAATTGAATTTCACATTAAAGAAAACATCATATTGTCCTCATCTTACTAAGCAGTGGAAATCAACCCAACAGATTGTGACTATACTTGGCCAGTGTGCTAATCCTGTGTGAAGGGTTTCAGTCCCTGACGTTCTCTTGTGACAGACCGTGCTGTGAAGGATTTGCCAACATCCCCAGCAATATCCGGTGCTCAAGTTCCAGTGACCCCTACACCCCCAAACCCCACCCTCCCGTACACCCACCGGGCTTCTTCCACCCACCGCCAGCTCCATGCTCACCAGCTGCACTCTTCCATTTGTGTTATTACGAGAGTTGCTGTAAAGTGAAGGCCACCTCTGGCTAGATGACCTCCTGCTGTCAATCACTTTTAATAGGTAACCGCATAGCTGGCCAATCATTTTGGCCAGAAACAAATGGCTTGGTACTTCCTCCAACAGATGTTTGATTCACTTGTGCGTTTGATTTATTTGCACTTGTATTTAGAAATGTTTCGAATCTTTAATTAAAGCAAAAGGGTTGCGATTTAGAAGAACGTTGGTAAGCAAACAACACTGACCCTCATTGGCTTCCATTGTATGGACACAAAACCTCAAAAGACATTTCTCAAAATATCCTTGTTTGTGTTCCACTGAAGAAAGAGTCATATACAGGTTTAAACGGCATGAAGGTGAATAAATGATGACAATTTTTTGGGGGGTAATCTGTTTTTAAGAACCAACAAACCAAAGCACTAATATGAAGAACTTACACCATCTCTAAAGAAGCATATAGTCAACCAAAGTGAAATATTGTAAATAAAAGAGTTCTTTGGCGGTGCTGCGACAAACTTTTATGTTTAAGAGTGTAAACAAAACCACAACCATCATGCAGATTAAAAGCTGACATATCATGCTTTTATTGTCAACATGGTGGCTTCAAAGAGATATGGCAGTAAATCTCTTGTTTCATTTATCTGTTTTTCCATAACAAACTGGCCATCAAGACTAAACATCCTGGAGGTTATGCGCAGGGCAGAGTGGTGAGATCAAACACCGCAGCGGGCACAGTGGATGTGCTGTTATCACACTTAACTGCTACGGGCTCCACTCCAAACCACCCACATGGAGAATAAGAACTTCCGCCAACGTGAGGATGAAGCTCACCCCTGGCAGAGAGATCTCTTTACCTTCTGCTCTCTGCCTTTTTCGGCACCTCTCACCCACTTTTAATGAGAAGAGACTTCCGTGCGAGATCTGAATCATCGCAGTAATGTTGATAGCGCTTGGCAGAAACCGATAAAGAAGTGTATCTGTATGAATTCGTGTTAATGAAAGCTGGTACTGTAGGTGGAGATTAGGAACTGGGTTGGAAGTGTTAGTGTCTGTTATTAAAGATTTTTCAAAATCGACTCTTGTGTTTGGAACGCTTCTGTTCTTCCAGAAAATAGATTTATATCTACACTGTGGTACTGTGAAAAGGTTAGGATCACTTACTCATACTAACATTTATGTATATTTTAGAATAATGGTAAACCCACCAAAACCATGGAATAACACAATTGTAACTGTGGGATTTATGAGGTGATTTACAGATTCCAAAATAAATGAACTTTTATATTTTAGCATCTTCAAAGTAGTCCCCCTCTTACAAAAATATGCTAAATCATACATGTGGCATTTTATTATCCACCCTCTTGAGGTATACAATCTGGGATCTTATTGAAGGAACTTTATTGAAGGACCATCAATGCCGAATTGTACATTATTTGGTCGAAGTAATCCAAGTTCAAATATTTTTTATAAAAATTGAGGTTCTTGGCACAATAATTTTTTTGTTTACCGAAGGATTTTAAAACATCGATACATACTCCTTAAGATTAAAAAAATGTAAGATAACGTCCACAACCGCCACCCTCCCATTTTGTTATTTCTCCTGTAAAGCTCCCGTTTTCCAGTTATTTCTTTCAGTTATATTAGGTTTATTGTTCAAAGTGGTATTTTGTGGTCCTTCTATTACCCTCTCTGTCATGTTCACTGTTCTAATAAATAAAGCTATAATGGCCAAAACATTTAAGGAATATAATGTTTTGGTTTAGACTAACAATTTTGGAAGGATCTTCTTTGATAAAATAAATAAATAATAAATAAATGAAATGAAAATAAAAAAATGATTCTACATATATATATATACAGTATATACAGTATAATAATGGAATTATACTACATCAAAAATGTTTCCTTTAGCATGTTCTTTTATCTTTACAATTGAATCAGAATCTAAACCAGATTGTTAAATTCCCAACATTTCCTATGCCTAACAGTAGTGTCTATGTGTAATATGTGTAGTATGTATAATTGTATTCGTGTGTTAGAGAATGCAAGAAAGAGACAAAGAGATTTGTAGTAAACGTTCCGTGTGGGTAGGGGGGACATTACATTAAAAATTACAAACCTAATTATCCTCAGACCCAATGGTCAAGACCTCCACCTACATATGCACTGTGGAATGCTGCAGAGGAATGTCTTCCAAGAAGGAGGCCACATAGAAGTGCTTTGTTTGGGAACCGAAGCTTTGTTTTTGTGTGTTTCCACTCGGTTCTGGACTTCAGCAAAACAAGAGCTCTGTGGCTCAGCGTTGCATCCCATCCCACGCTTCTCTCTTCATGACAAAAACACCATTAGATTCCTTCCGTTCCTCTTCATGAAGATGAGATCCGCAGTTGATTCAGAGCGTGTCGGACTGCGGCATTAAAGTTGTTGCTGTATTCTCATCCTCCAGAACTTCAAGAGTGTGTGTTTGTGCGTGTCTGCTATAAGCTCAGGTGTGCGCCTTATTCTCACCAGAATTCACAACAGTGAAGCTCTAGTTGTTCTCGCACCTGATGAGACAGCTCTGTAAAAATAGAGCTTTATATAAGTCCAATCTGTAGTCACTCATCATCTTTGATGGGAAGAGAAGCAACAGTTCTCATTTTGACAGGTGAAGCTGCCTCTCGAATGCTTTTGTATTCAAGAGAAAAAAGCGTTAAAAAGCTTTTTGTGCGACGTGCTATAAAAGTAAACTTTACTGAAAATGTAAAACTACATTTTTTCATTCTCTGCTGATTGTGAGTTCCCTGTTGAAAAGGTATGTCTTGATGCTGGTTTGACCAGCTTAAACCAGCTATGGACCAGCTTAAACCAGCACATGACAAGCTTAAACCAGCACAAACCAGCAAACCAGCATCAAAACATACCAAACCACCATATGCATTTTTTTCAATCGGGTTGCCTCAAAAAAATCCTCAATGATGTTAAAGCATGCGGTTTCTAGGGTGCTGTGTGGTTGCTAGGGTGTTTCATATATTTTATATGTGGTTGCTCACCGTCGCAAGTTAAAAAAGTTTAGGATCTTTGTCTTCTGATACACAATCCTATGAGCGAATCGTGCTTCAGCAAGGACCACCTAAACGCTAAAGCAACAACAGGCTGATAGATGCAAGGAAGATATTTAAACCTTGAATCTGTCAGTCGGCTATGAATAGATTATCTCTCTGAATGTCAGCCCTTGCGGTCGTGGTTCCCGATCGGTGCCGCTTCCATCCATTTCAAGGCCCTCCGTCGCTGCGTTTCTCTGAAGGTCATGTTACAGCAGAGATGCAGCGGCAGCGGTTCACAAAAGGAGCACTTCAGCCGATATGAATCATCCGCCACTGGCTCTGTGTCAGCCCACGCGGCTTGATGGAAAAGGAGTAAAAATAGTCATTATCATATAAAAGCGCTTGCAAAAATAACATGGATGTGGGGGAGAGAGACCGAAAGAAGAAGCGAAAACACAATGGCGCAACCCACACAGCCTTCAGCAGACCCGGTATTAGACCCTAATATTAGTCATCGATATAACACTGGCGACTCTCTGTTGGTTTATGTCTAGGTTTACATAAGGCATTGTCAGAAATAAAGCAGTCTTTTAGGCAAAAAAGGGCCATTTTCAATGTGGGTGTTTAAAAATGCAGCTCGGTGTGATTTAACTGTTTATTAACTGTTTTGCACCTCAGCATATTCCAGGCCTGAATATCCTTTACGAAATAGACGTTTGTATAAGTGTGCTTCGCATATTTTATCCTAAAAATAAGAATGCATACTTTCAATATGTACTTCTCAGAAAAACAGATGTACACTAGTTTTGTACTTTAAGTTTACTATACTGTTACAATTAAAAAGTACAATTTCAACTTAAAAAACTTAAAAGGGGGTGAGTTTAGATCCACAAAGTATTAAAACAGTACACTTGCAAGTATACTAGTGCTGGTAGTGTTAAAAAACTAGGGAACAATATACTGTATTAATATTTATGAATAAATGTTCTGTATTTCTGTAATTTTTAGTTGTTTTACCTGTATTTAAAATTTTGCATTTATTTTTACTGCATTATTATTTTTAGAGATCTATAAAGTATACTTAAATTATACTTTAACTTTGGTTAAGTATAGTTAGTAAAATAAAGTGTGTATGAAGTATACTAGAGTTTACTAGTAGTAACAAGAGCAACAGTTGTTGAATGTGTCGATGTTTTTTTGATATATTATGAAGATCTTCTAAGACTGTAGATGGTAACAGCTGTGTGTCGAATGAAGGAAATATTTATTTATAATAAATGTACTTTAGCAATTGCTTTTATTGTGTTATGGTCGTTTGTGCATTCGATAAGATATTTTAAATACTATTTTAATATTAAAAATGATTTAAAATAAAACAATGAGACATTTTGTGCATTGTTTTATTGTGTTACAAAAACACATATTCCCCAATAAAGACTATTAAAGCACATTACAATCAATTTCTATTGTGCCTTCACACAAAGGTTAATTTCAGACACTGATTCAAAGATTGTCAAACAGATCCACATTTTCTTTTTCTGTGCTGAGAACTAGTCATCTCACTCACCCACTCACTGCTCATACAGAAACAGGAAGTGAGTGAAGATGTGAGTGAAGACTCGCTCAGACCTGACCTGTGTTTGGCTGCTCTCCATGAAATGATTCATCTCATGTTGAGTACGTTTAAAAAATGACATTACATTGATAACCGAGTATGCTACGGATAAAAAGACACAACCTAGCGAGCTCTCACACCCTACTTCACCCATGCAAAAAAATTGATTATTCATTTTAATAGTCTTCCAAATATTTCAGTAGGCCTGACCATTATAATACATCTGCATTAAATAAAATTCTGCTGCAGTCATATTCCTTCAGGCCGAATCCACATAGCTGCTGTGTAACACCATCTCCAGCTTATATCATCTTCCCTCCCGTCTCTCTTCTATACGACAGCAGGTTGACTCACCGCTGCAGTCCTTCACTTTGCAGCGCGGTTGCTAAGCAAACTTGGGAGATAAATAAATAAAGAAACATCACACTGGAATGAAACAGACGGAGCGGGTGAGAGAGAGAGAGAGAGTAAGAGGATGGTACAGGCAGAGACTGAAGCCAGGCCTTGTGTTGAGCATGAATGAGCGTGCACTGTAAGCTTCTGAATGGACTGGTCTTATTTGAATGAATACAGTCAGATAGGCAAAGCAGATCATGTCATTTCCAAAACCGACTGCATTTAGTGTAGAGGCACGACTTAATGTCTTTGCAAGCATGATATAACTCAGACAAAGGTGTAATCCAGATGTTCATGATTACATAGATCCCGAGTATTTGCGTATATAAATTCTTTACATTTTGCAGAAACCGAATGAAGCCTATTTTTATGATTTTAATAATTTGTTGGGAGTAGTGACTACTTTTTATCATAACTATGCAAGTTTACACACTTCTCAATGTTATTGTTATACTTTGAATCGAATTTTAAAGAATGGAATGGAATAGCCTACCTTTATTGTCATTGCACAGATCTACAATAAAATTTGATTTTCAAAATTCACACATGCATTAAAAACATCTAAAGACACAATAAAACACACGAACAGATGTATGAGGCAATATGCATTTCAACAAATGTTGCTTGTTTTGTTTGCACCAGCAAACAATTTAACCATTTATATTTTAACATCCGATTCCAAAAGATTTTTCCTCATACTCATAATAAGAATTTGATGGGAATCTTTACAGAAAAAAAACATATTAAACAGCTAAAATGTCTTGAGGAAATGAGAATTTGGTTGAAGACATGCTTTATTTACTTGAAATGAAAATGCTTGAAAATATTTTAAATATAGTTATATTCTTTATGTAAAACATAATTTTTGTTTTGTTTTCTTTCATTTCATTTTTGGTTAAAATTTCTGGTTTCCAACAGAACTGGAAAAAACATGTGCTGGCGGACTGTATATAAAAATACAAACATAGGATACAGGCGGTCAGAACATTGTGTTCTCTCTGCAGATTGACACCGCTGTAAAAGCCACAAACAGGAAACACATTACAATCAATATCTTCCTTTTAGCTCTCTCCTTGCTACCTTTAATGGAAACTATTGAAGAACTACACTTCTGTATAATTTAAGGCACTTTAACAATGGCTCAATGGTATCCTCTTAGTTTTTGCATAAAAAGCACACCCAACAATTTGGGGTCGAGTTATGACAGACATAAATTTTAGCATGACAAATTGTTTAATGGCAATAACAAGCTGCGAGAAGTTTTGCAACCCACAGAAGAGAACAAACTAACAACGAAACTTCACACTGGCCCTAAATGACTCACCACATCCTACTGTCATAGAAACTTCCTCATAAACAAACACACACAGACAGCCGGAGCCGCAACAGGAAGCTCTGAGAACAACCACCATGTTTTTTCTCTCCTTTCAAGACGCCAGTCATTGTGAAACCCAACACAACAGAACCTCCTCTCCACATGCCGCATGCCTGAGGCTAGCAATCGAATTTTTGCACCGACGATCACATTTCCCCATAAGCCAATCTTAAACTTTCCAATCATGTCAAATTTACATTTACACATTTTTACTTTATATAAGTTTATATCGGTATTGTTATCGGCCTCATGGCATCATTATCACCAGGCTCTTTCGAGTTGCAGGAACACCTATGTCAACATGTGCTGGTATTTACTAGTTTACAGTTCACCCTGTCTCAAAGAAAACGCAGACAGCCCTATGCTAAAGTGACCACCACCTGCCCAAGCGTGACCTTCCACTAGGAGTGAAGTGGTTTTAAATTGCTCTGACCTCTCATTCAACCCGTCTGTAATTCACTTTGGGGGCGAAGGGAAGCTTAACATCCCATTCCCAATGATCATCAATTGCCATTGTTTTTCTCACAGGTCTTTTGTTGGCGTTAGCAAAGTCCTGCACTTGGTAGTTTTTTACATTTAGAAGAAACTACAACATGCCCTTAATTATAAAGTTGAATAATGCAATAGTCTGCATATCATTCAGAATGTTTGATACGGTGTTTATTTGGCTTGACAACATTAGCAACATGTTTTGTCTTGTTTGTTTGGCTTGTACGCCAGCTTGATACGCACCAAACAACATAACTCTGAAATTCATGCCGGTTTATAATCTTTTGACCTCACCCGAAATGTTTTAGGGCCTGCCAGAACACAACATTTTGTGAATGCAGTGCTAGCTACATGCTGCAATTAGCAAGCCATTGTTACGATGCCCATCAATGACCCTGTGCAAGGGTCCACCAATTCAACCACATCTCTTCACAGAGAGAGAACAACCGCTCCTGCGTTTGATCCAAACCTCTAATCCCTTCAGCGGAGCTATAACTTCCTCTCCTCGGGGCACAGGAAGAGACTCTAGAGGGAGAGCGAGAGAAAGTGTGCGGGGTTGGCAGCAGCACCTGTTCTGCGGGCTCACTGACAATTCCCCCCACACCCGTTCTCCTTTCCCCCCTTTTTGATACATCTCTTGCCCGTCCACAGCACGAGAAAGCCCTCAGAATTATTGCAGTGGGCGGAAAAGAGTGACAAGAATGACAGCTGCACTTTTACTCAGGAGGAGGGGATAGAGAGGAAGGAAGGGGGAAAGGGATTCTTTTCAAGAGGCTAAAGGGATTGATCGTAGCACCACAGCTCCTCTTGGCTACCCACGTAGTAGCTGCCCCCCTTGGCTTCTTTTGGTTGCCATTGTTCTGTGGGCATCTTTTCTGTTACGGGGGTTAATAAATAATAAGTTTGTCACAACATTAACATAAAACGTTTTTATTAACATTAAAAAAGAAGCATTCCATAAATTATTTCCTGGTTGAGATGAGAAAATATCCCAAATCCGAGGTATCTAGATCAGAGCGCTCTCAGAAATTCCAATCATCTCACTTCAACCCGGAATAAATGTATGGAACGCTGCTCTTATAACATTAACAGATACCTGTAATGTTTAAATACTAAAAAATACTTTTAAAATGAGTAAATCCAGAAGAAACTTCCGCATTTGTTGTGGGAAATATCCAATTTCCGAGCTTTATTGAACGCATCGTAATTCCAGGCCTTATTTCCGGGTTAGAGGTGGGAAATATAAATCCAAGAAACTGTGTAATCGCTTTTGTATTTTCACAATGTGCTTTCTCACAGAAAACGTGAGCTCTTTCCTGGCAAGATTTCATCGCCAGCTGTACCGTTTTTGATAAAATCATTCAAAGTCAATCATTTTTGCGTGCTTGTAAACAAGGGGCGAGCGAACTGAACCAAACATGAGCTATCGGAGAGTGATGACGCCATCAACAACGTCATGAGGTAATTTAATGTTTACATTTATTTACGTATTTAGCAGACGCGTTTACATACTGTGAGATGTAGATTATGCGAAAAATAAAGAGCACTTTTAATATCTGGTGTAAGTTTTACTTTCTCACAGATGTGCTCATTGATGTATGAGTCACTGGGCCATGAGTATGTAACTGACACGAAACCATTCATTTGTTTCTCTTAACTTGTGTTGTACCGCATATCATGCATTATTATTGTTTACTTTATTACAGTGGCCATTCTTAGAAAAATTCATTGTAAATAAACAATGTATAGGCCATGCCTCAAATTAATGTGCGTTAGTTTTGCACTATAACTTTGGGCATAGTAAAAATTTCACCAGTGTTTTTCTCAATTATAGTCATTTAAGTCCTAACTTCTCTTTTTCTAGGTTAAACAAAGCAAATTCCCTTGAAACCTGCTTAAGTGCACGTACCCCTGGAATCGGCCTCCAAAGTATGATGTATGCTAAGTATGATGTATGTTTCTTATGAAGCGGCTATTTGGGACGCGTCCATGAATGCCGTCATAGGTTAGTTTTGCTGCCAGTAGTGTCCGTGTATGCTTGTTTCTCTTACAACACCAAGCCATTACTCTAAACAAAGGGGGTTACGGGGCCTCTGAGTCGAGCCATGGAGAATAGATGAAGTCGGGGTCAGAAACAGCCGGACGCTTGCTCCCCCCCAGAAAAACTCCTCACCCCACTCATCACCTCCTCCTCCCACACTCATCTCAGGCTGAATACAGATTTCACGCCGTCTGCGGAAGGTGGGAGAGAGCAGATTGTGTGTGCAGAGGAGGATGGGAAGTGTGGGGCACCATTGAAAGGTGTTAAATGATAGTCAAATGGAAGGATTAAACCAGAACAATGCAGGGCAGTAACCCCCTTTCCACAATACTTTCCCTCCCGTCGGCCCCTCTGTTCCAGACTTCTGCTTTCTTTCATTTGCTCCTCTTAGGGGTCTCTTATGATGTTAATACTTTCGAAAGTGATGAAAAAAGGGATGGAGCCGGTCAAAAGAAAGGCCGAAGGAGACGCATGCAGGAGGACATAGGCACCAGCACGGTTGACTCGGGAGAGTTTTCGCTTGATGTATGTGTGACTGCAAACCGTCCCATTTGGAAATTGATGGAAGGGTTTTTTTGGATGACGTGGGCAGCGTTAAATGTGGTTTTACGAACCATTAAAGGGATATCATATGTGGGAGTGAGAAAGTGGTGTAGTGTCTAAATAGAATTGCTGGATTGTGGGCACATCTGTCAATCATCCAAGAAGACTAAAACAAACGTTTTTTTGGTAAATACCCAGATAAAATAATAAATCATTTGTTTTGAGTATCACTTTTGTGCTAAGATTTCATGTTTTTTATAAACGGGCCTCAAAAGCTTGCATATACATAAATGTTTAAACATGGAAGTGCATATTTTGAATGCCACAGTGACTTGAAAGTGTGACACTTGACACTCACCTCGGACTATTGTGATGAATGCAGGAAGGTCAGGGGTCGGAAATTCCTAAGTGATGAGCACAGTTGTTTTTCTTGTCAGGCCCCTTTCAGAGATGCGGTAGAAGGGTTGGGAGGTTGACAGCTAGGTCAAAAGGTCACCTTTGAGTTCCAACTTTGAAAATGAAAAGAAGAAAGAAACAATTTTAGGAAGGTCAGCGTTAACTTATATAAAAAAATCTGGCATTATTAATTCAATACCTTTGATGAAACGTTGTATGACTTGAAATTTGGTTTGTGTATCTTTGACAGACATGTTAGTGCTGCTTCAAGTCAAGTTTCCAGCCTGGGTCTGTCTGGCCAATATTTTTGTAAACGAATGCTATGAATATGCAAGTGTGTGCTGCAATGTAAAAGATTAAGTTGTGGAAAACGCAGTGATGGCAGTAAACGCACTGCTGAAAGGTATGCCAGCTGCTCGGCTGGGCACGCCATATCATGCCCCTATTGGGG
The DNA here is from genome assembly GCF_015846415.1 of Triplophysa dalaica. Lineage (NCBI taxonomy): Eukaryota > Metazoa > Chordata > Actinopteri > Cypriniformes > Nemacheilidae > Triplophysa > Triplophysa dalaica. The sequence continues at coordinate 7,144,024 of NC_079565.1, read as the reverse complement.
GTTCATGCACGGGGCATGAGGGAGAGGGTGCTCATCCTTTGAGCTGCGCTGACAACTTTGGTGTCACCTGGCCCGTTTGACTGGAACATTCTGTAAAGCTTTTCTGTAAAGGCATATGATTCTCTTTAATGTCAGGCGTGTGTCAGGGCTGATCAACACAAACTTTCTGTTTGACCAGACAGTGGCCGTAAAAACTGTTGGTACAGTTAAGCCATACTTTAAAATGTATAACTGTCATCGGATCGCCTTACAGAATTTCAAAGTAACAGTTGTTGTATAGAGTATGTAAAGCATTGGGGTAATTTCGCAAAAGTTGCGGGTTTGATGCCAGGGAGCACACATACTAATATGATGTGCATTTTATAATACACAGTAAGGCATTTTGGAGAAAAGCGTCTGCAAAAATAAAATGGATACAATTTGAATGTTTATGAGAACAAACACATTTTACAATCAAAACTTTTAACAAAAGTGAATGTTTTTAAAAATTTTTACTGATATTTTCTGTGTATGTTTTATATTGTATTTAAAAAAAGTGTACACACTTGAACATCTACTAACCGTGGGACCAAACTCTTAAAAATAAAGGGGCTTAAAAGGTTCTTCACAGCCATGCCATAGAATAGCTATTTTTGGCTCTAACTTTTGTGAAACAGAAAGGTTCTTCGGAAGTCAAAGGTTATTTATTGAACCATTTGGACAAAAAAGGTTATTTTATGGCATCGTAAAGCATCTTTATTTTTGTGCATATGGTTACAAGTATCATTTGTGTTCAGATACCTATGATTTTACATCAGTCCAAAAAATCTATAGACCTCTTTGTAAGACGTAAACAACGCTGGTCCAGAAGAACTCTCTATTTCAGTTAAACATATAGCTTTAATATATATCTCTAAGATTTAATTAAATATGTAGGATGTTTCAAAATTAAATAAATAAAAATGAAACCGGAAGTGCTCCCCCGTCTTTACAGTTTGCAAAGTGGTCTATATATCAATATATGTGGTATATATTGTAAAATGTAAAAAAAAACTAAATGTAAAGTTTTTTTTAGTTTTTTTTTTAAATATGGTAAAAACTAACAGACATAGAATGCAAATCTGAAAAAAACATGTAAATCAAAATGTTGCACTTCGTTTTGCCCACAAGTTTCACAGCAGAAATCGTTTCACAGTTTTGCAATGTTATGTGACGCATGCTCACTTCAGAGGTGGGATAGGAAGTGGAAACTCTGTGGGTTGGGGATAAAGTGTGTTGAAAGGGTGGCAGAAACATTGTAGCTGTTACCACGGCATCTGCGTGCCAGTTTAATGTTGTTTGTGCGTGCAGTCACATGCTCAGCTTTAAGAGGAAATCCAGCTGTCTTGCAGGTCGAACGCATTAGGTTTACTACACGATGGAAATATGCCAAAAAACATATAGCTATTATTTGCCAGCAGCATAATCATGATAAGGACTGTTAAATAGCTGTTATAGATGGACTCTGTGAATATTGTATGTTCTGATTCTGGCGGAAGAAGAGATTGAAAAAGATTAAAATTGTCCATAAAAAAGCTGTGAGAGTTCTAGTAGCTACAGACGCCAGATATAATGACATTAACAGATCAGGAGACCTCATGTATGTCCACAGGGGCCAGTGTTGAACCCTCACAACCTTTGTGTCCGGAGACACAAAATGGGTCTTTTTACAACACTCCAGTGAGGAAACGGCTATGCCTCCTCCACCGGTTATCATAAAAGCGAAAACAGCCAACAAAAAGTTGATTGGTGTGTATGTTTGCATGTGTTACCTGGCTTACTGGGCCCGGAGGAAAATGTTTATATTATGTGGGCGCTAATGAGCAGGAGAAGTGCCGTCGTCAGGCTCTAGCTGTGAGGTCAATAAAAAAACTAGTGTCCAGCGCTAATCAGCTAAGGCAGGAAGAAAGGACAGAGCGGAAAGCAGTTGAGTCGTTTAATGAAGTAGAGGTGGCTTGAGAAAAAGCTGTTAAGAGGAGGAACCACAGGAGCCTTTACAAAGACCTCATCATAAATGCCGGAGCTATAGAGCGTAGACCATCTCTGGGCTGGTTAATGGACACGCAGGAATGTTTTGGCCGGAGATGAGGGGAGCGGGTCTGGTTTACTCTGTAATAAACAACCAATAATTTCCAATGTGGTAGCAATACAGACACACTGAATAGGAACAATGACAGACAGAGAAAGAGTGTATTGAAGGAAAGAGTAGGAGTGTTTTGGCGTTTGTGACTCTAGTTTTAACTGTCTAGATGATGTTGTGAACTGGTGGGTTTGGGAAATAAGAACTGGTTCTTTCTGTTTTTATTTGTGAAAGTACAAAAACATTCTGTTCAGTTATCAGTTCTTGAAGGTCTGCATTCTTTGAGCCATGCTTACTGAAAGTGTTTCGTGTAGCTACTTGCTACTAAACGTACAACCTAAGAAACGTTTTGTTGATTGCTTGCAGTTTGAATTTAATGTGATATTAGATCACGTGATGTCACACAAACATTTGAAATGAATGATACTTTTTAAAGAATTGGTCGCAAGACACAAAATCAGTCTTATATCTGATATATCAGATTTAAACTGGTTGTTCGTATGACAAAGGAAGAAGCGAAATTTCATTAAAAATGACTAGTAGATTGTTTAGATAGGAGTTAGTGAGGGATGTGTCTTTGTATAATCTTTAAAGATCCAGAATCAATTTATTTAATTTTCATCCCTTACATTTTTTTGTATAGTTGTGAATCTATGCTTTAGTTTCAAAATATATTTGTTTTATATTTTAGTCTATTTCAAGTCTCACGTTAAGGCTGTTGTTGGTGTGGTGGAGGTCATAGACAGTCCGACCAGCTTTCTGAAGAGTGATTGATGATAGAAAACCAGTCATCGGTTGCACAACCTAGACACGCAACTCTTACTCCATTAGCAAAGAAAACAGGGATCCAATTTCCGCATTAAAACCAAAGTGCTTTTGAGTTACGCATTGCTTTTAATTAACAAAGTTGATAAAAGCCAGATCTGCTTATATGAATTGAAAACAATAATTAATACTTGAGCTCATTTTCAGGAAATGTTCAACTTTGTCTATTAAATAAGCTGTTATGAAGCGTGAGTAAGACTAAATTAAACAACATTCGAAATTGTCACTAATGTTTGAATAAGGTATTTGCTCAGCGGGGAGTGGTGACATGTTTGGTCTTGTGGGTGTTGCTTCTAGGCCCGCAATCACAATAATGTGTTTGAAGAGAGGTGCTGACACACCTTCACAAACAGGTGTTGTCACGTCGTGCCCGGTGGCTCATTTTATGCTCTGCCGGACGTGACCCTGGCGACCTGGCTTTCATTGAACCCTCATCAGACCCTACACCTGGTGCGGAACAAAGACTACTTTGGACACTTGAGAAAGGTCTTTCAGGTGTCCTTCATTGTAAGGAAAAAATGCATACCTTAATGACAGAAAGGACCCTGCTAATGGGAAATGACTTTAGGTTACAAAGTGTGGTAAAGTTTGAATGAATATAATGAAAGATAAATATTTTAATATACCGTATCGTGTCCCATGGTTTGTGTGTGTGAAAAGGCTATTTAAAAAAAACATTGCAATAGCAACATCTGGGTGGCCTATTGCAATATACTGTAAATAAAAAGGTGGAAGGAGTTTTTGCATTTATTTGCTCTTCTTATTTCATCCCTGTGAAAATGATTGTTTCAGGCTACAAACCGAGAGAATAAACAGTCTGACACGAACTAAAAATAAAACCGTTTAACCACAAAGTGTTCTCACCCTCTAAACACTTCCTCACGGTATCATGAGATACGAAGGAGATGCCAGTTATAACTGCTACTGTTTTGTGTCGAGGTCCACATGACCTCCCGATAAATGCGGCCATTCTTTAGCTTTCACAATGACGGAAAAGCGCTTGCTTTACTGCACACTGGGTTTTAATGCCTCATAGGGTTTGGTCTGGCGTGACCTCTCTTCTGGTTTCATTGTGTTGCATAAATGCTTAACAGTTAAGAGATCATCTTTTGTGAAGAGGTGAGTAATCAGTTTAGAAGGCATTAATGAATTACCATGAGCAGATTACACATTAAGTCATTTGTCAACATGTTACAGAAGTTGAAACAGAGATTGAATACATTAGTGTTTAAAGAGATGGTTCCCCCCAAATTAAAATTCTGCCATAATTTAATTGCACAAAAAAAAAATGTATTTGAAGAAAGGCGTCACCCACATTCAGTACCCACCCATTGTTTGGTTAACAACATTCTCCAAAATATCTTATTTTGTGTTCTGCGGAAATTACCTGAAGGTGAATAAACGATGACAGAATTTTTAAATATGCAAAAATGTTACAAACGCTGTTCACACATATTACTAATATATTTGGACAGTGTAATCCAAGTCATGGACAAATTACTTTTATAAATTCTTTGACAAAAATAGAAAATAGTCTATAAATTTGTTTCTAATATCATACTGAAGACTTGAATCGCAGGTAAAAAACAAACAGACTTTGCAATTTGGTTCTTCAAATGACTCTTGTGAACTGATTCTATTAAATGAACTATTCAAAAAGACTCACAATCCTAAGACGTTAGTTCTCAAAACCTTTTTTTTCTTATTTTTTGGTTTAATTATATTGTCTTATTGTTTAAAATTTTGGCTAGTTTCTGTTACTTATAAAAACAAGTTGAGATTTATTAACTTAGCTGAGTTTGTGTTACCATGACTCACTGATCATTTTTACAATACTGATTGGTTGCTTGTACAACATATGTTACAGCCACACTCATTTGTACAGTAGGATAAATTACACTTTTAAACGTTACCTAACTAAAAAGTATAGGCGTATGGTTTTCATTTAATAGTATTTGTGTTTCGCTATAACGTCTTTGAAAGTAAAAATAGAACCTTAAAGGAAATAGAATCTTTAATTTGAATTGGAACCATACTTGTTAAATTCCCCACAATACCTCGCGCCCTAATCTTCCTGTCGGGGTGTCATTTGACCCATCAATTAGGGGTCAAACCTTTGACTAAAAGCTCCCGGTCCACCCATAACCACACACGGTAATTCTCTCCTCTTTATCCCTCACCGTAATTATATCCTGTTATAAAAATTCCGCAGTGTTCTGCTTGAGCCTGAAAGATCAACACAGACGGTTTGAAGGGGCGGTTAAAAAGGTTACTCCCGAGGAGGGGGAAGCCTGACACCTGATAAGGAAGAGATGCTGGGGGCGCAGGGGTGCTTTGAACCTTTTGATCTTTGTAGGAGGTAAATGGTTTTGCACTTGATGACTGCAACACTCGAAACAGGATGCGACAGTTGGGTCTTCTATTTTGTGCCAAACACTTTTACTGGATGTGTTTGTTTGTTTGTTGCATGTAGTATTGGAAGTTTGATACGCATTCCACTAATATTTCTTATCACTTTTACTGTCTTTGTGTAGCAGAGCTATGAATGCATTCAAAGCAAATTATGCAAGAATTACCTTCTATCAAGTGTAGAACAATGAGAAAGTGAGGAAGAAAGAGAGAGAGAGAGAGAGAGAGAGAGAGAGCAGTAGAGAGCAAGTGTGTTTAAATATTGATGAGTTTAAAACAGCCACTCTATTCTTGTTAAACCGTTCAGATCTTTTTCTTTCAGTGTTTCACAAAGGCATTCAAATCTTCTGTTCCAAGCACAGGGATAAAAACCTTTGTCCTGTAAAGCTCACTGAAAGCAGCTGTAGTTTGGCTGTTTTATTTGACAACATTCTGTATTTTGGGCCGCAAACGTAGGTTGCCTGTAAAATAACATGTCTTTTTTTCTCACGCCTCAGGTTCCCAAAGATTTAAGTTTTCTACAAATACCTTATTGTTTTTTTTTTCATAGTTTAAGAGATTTGATGATGGTCTCTGTTGTGTTTCAGTTGGTTTTCAACTTAGTCTCAGATGTTTCTACTAATATTGCTTAGGAGAGATGATAAAAATATATGAGACAATTGTTAAATACATCAAAAATATGAAACGATGTTTGATTGAAGACTTGAAATCCAAGGTCAGTTTGTAACATTGTTAAGATCTCTTAAGAAACTAGTGAAGACATTTGTGAGATTTCTGGGTAATTTTTGGATAGCTATCCGAGACACAGGAGAGTTTCCTTTCGCTCTCCTTTTAATCTCATTGATATGTCTGAAAAATATTTGAGATATTAGATCTCACAATGAGAAGGTTAATATTTACACAATTATATTTTTGTCTTTAGGACCATCAAATGAAAACCTTTTAAGACAATAACAAACATTTCAATCAAGTGTTCAAAACATTTTGACCAGTTGTGTATTATTTTATTATTTCTTAAAATGATCATAAAACATGCCTTGCTTTCTTGCAAAACATTAATTCTCAAATTTTGTTTCAACCTTGTTACTACATTCTTACTACATAAGCAGCTCAACAGTCTTGTAGTTTGGTTTTGACGCTAACCCTGCAGGTGTGACCTGGTGTGGGAGAGCAGTCATATCGTCGTAGGAAGATCTCTAAACCAGAGTTCAGGATGTGGTCTGTGAGCTGTGGGTGACAGAAGGGTTGAAACTCACATGACACCACAGCAAAATTCATGACACCATGTGGCTGCTGCCAGTCACTGCTCCGGTGGGAGCCATTTACTTCCTTTCATGCTAAATTCCTCTTGGCCGAAACGGTCTCTCATTACCGCCCATGTTACGTGTGGCTCCTATGTCTAAAAATGGAAGTTTACTCCTAAAACGTTGACTAGAATAACAGTTCGGTGCAGAAATACAACGTTTGTCACCGCCGAACTTAACATTGTGCTCAAAACAGGATTAGCAAATCCCTAATCGCAATTTTATCTGCTTTGTTGTAGCATATGATGGTTAAAGTAAAGTAAAAACTACTAAATTTCCTTTACACCTTCAGCAGACGCTTTCAAATGAAGTAGCTAATGCAATCCTTGCACTAACATATTCAAAAGAATCAATATTAGCATTCTTGCTAAAAACTCTTTACACGGCAGCTAACTTGCTGAACGTGGGTGTGACTCTACACACATGCCAAAAGGTTCTCCAGGGCCCCCTGCACTGAATGACACATAAGGGCCCATGTTTTATTTATCTCATCTGAGTCGCCGCACAGTAAAAACACTTTTGAATTTTTAACGCGATAGAGTAACGCGGTTGGGGAGCCTGACGTGTTTCTCACAGTGTGAAGCAGTGTTGGGCGCACCTGAGCTGGCAGGAGGTGATTTGCTAGTCTCACGTCCTGAGATGAGATACCACGTTAAGATTCACGGATGAGTTCAGTGCTGAAGGATGGACGATGATGTCTTCCTGAAGTTGTCTTCCTGACACCAGGCATGTTGTAGTATTGAACCACTCTGTAAAGTACAGGACAATCCATTTGTTTTGAACAAATTATGAAAATTAAGTCCAAAAATGCGATTATAAGATATCTGTTTTATAACTAAAATGTCACTTGCTAATCAGTTACTAGACAGATCTTTTTATATAGCTTCTGTCCAGTCATATGTGTGATACGTCAGGTAAAAACATCTTCCTCAGTGGAAAATTGTGTAAACCTTGACAAAATGATTTTTACTTGCACTCGATCATGTGTTTACAGAATAATGCATTTCAGAGCTGAAAGGAGGCTGAAAAACTGAATACCGAACACTCGGTCGGACAGCCAGAGCCTGAACATAATTGCCAAAAATAGTTCATTTAAGTTTAGATCAGCATGAAGAATGAGTAAACAGAGCATTTTAAATGAATCTATGAATATAGTTGGAGTCACATTGCACATTAATATTGTAACATGTTAATGAATATTGACGGTTTCTCTCTGACATCATAGGGAATGGAGCTGCATATGAACAGGTTCACCTAATTATTCTCTCATCCACTCCATTTTAGATTAAATGATCCCATACTGTAAGATTTTATGAGTCCCTTCATGACTTCTTCATTCCACTTGTTATGATGTCATACTTCATAACATACACTGAGCTCCCACCACTTATAAAAACACATTCATAATTTACTTCTATATTAAAAATGTATCAATGTAAGATTTCCTTCTGTCTTACTAATTTCACCAGAATGACATGATGACTTTTATGTGTTTTGGTGCCAGGGTGTTATTTTTCGCCCGCTTTTTTGGTCTCGAGCTTTGTGTTACTGTGTATTCCTGAACGTTGCGGGTTTCACACATTCCCACACTCTAAAACATGTGAGATTAGGACGAGGGTGTGAGGTTTTATTCTTGGTCTTAGCTGAGTGTTCCTGTCAGCGGTCTGACTGGAGGTTTTTAAAGCATCAGCCACCTCATGCCTGCCCATAACTTCACTTTCACGTGTGAATTCTGCTAGAGAGGCAGAAACCATGCAGGCCAACCCAGAATGTGTAATGATGAATGTTGAGCTTTGTCACAAAGTTTAGCTAACACCATTGGTGTAATTTTATATAAGAAGCCTTGTTGTCCTGCTCTTCTTGCACTGCCAATTCAAAATTGAACTGGGGCAGTTAGACATTTTAATTTAAAGATCCATTGTACGAAAATTAGCGGCACCTAGGGGTAAGGTTGCAAATTACAACCAATGGCTCACTCCATCCCACCCTTTTAAGCACTACGGCCTGTGACACAGGACAAAGATGTCGTCACATTTTTACTCTTTTACAGAGGAAATCAATTATTTACAAATCGCTTTTTTCAGAGCAGTTTGTCCGCTTAGGGCTTCTGTAGAAACAAATGGTTAATTCCATGTAAGCGGACCAGCGGTGTATGCAGATAGAAACAGCTCAATCTATAAGGTTATTAAAACACAACGCTTCATTATGTAAGGTCTTTATTCACCTCTGATACAGTTATGTATATTATATTGCATTTCTGTAAATAGATCCTCCAAAAAATGAAAAACTGCACCTTTAGGGGACTATAATTTAAATGTGATGTAGTTCATGTTCATGCTATTAGTGTATTTTTTATAATATATTTGTTTTCAATATAAAATAAGCATTACATACTGCACTTTTATTTAGTAGCCAATGCCACATATAGAAAGTTTTTTGACTGCACTTTATTGCCCGCCTTCATTTATGAAATAATAATGCTCAAAACGTCCAGTATGTGCAACTGCGTAAGACTTGTCACGTCATCTAGCAAAAATCCACCAAGACGATCCCAGATGATTCAACTCTCCTGCCATCAGCACATCATATTCAAACTCCACGACTCACGATTCAAAATAAAGCATGACAACCGGAAAGCAGCGAGATGCTAAAAGGAGCAAACAGAGTGGGCGATGGAAGAAATGCCCCACTTAGAGAGAAATCTGAGATACGCACAGAGACTTCCTTCAGATACGTAAAACAGCGGAAAAAAGTGAAGCGATGGAACGGGAAGGAAAGGGGGGTTGACTGATTCATCCGGGTTCATAGGCAATTTATTTTGGTTCGCTGGAGTAACACACTCTCGTGGGGGAAGATGAGGGGAGAGAGAATATAATACAGGCCAGATATGGCTGATGACGTCAAAGCGAAAGCTAACCGGATTCTCCATTTTGAAACAAACTGGGATAAAATAAAGTGAGGTGGATATAGATTTTGACAGGTAAAGAGCCCTTAGGAAACTCCCTACCACATCGGGGTGTTATATTCGTATTTCCATTAAAAATGAAAGTCACCAATGAGGTTTTTATACTCTAACATAATATCAGACAGTAAGTATGCAGCATAAGAGATTTTAATATGATTTATTTTCAAAATTAGGATTTTTTTCTCTGCTTAATATGAATCTTTTTTAGGTTGTAAACCTTATGTGCATACTTTTAAGACAATAAATAAAATATGTGATATATTGACCAGAGGTCAAAGTTCAAATCACCTGGGATTCCTGTGCACTAAACTCGAGCTTTTCTCATTTATAAACATCTCGCTGTTTACTTGTAACAGCTTGAAGTGATTGGCGGCTGTGAATCTTCACAAGTTTTGATCTTTTTGGAGAGACTTTGGGAGGGTTATGAAATCCAGCCAGCCCACCGCCCGTTGATAAACACTAGGAGGGATTCTCAGCAGTTATGCAAGATATTAGTCAGCCTGGCATGATTCACATTCGTTTGTTCTCTTTTTCTCTCTTCACACTCCTCTGTTCTAATTTTTCTGCGGTTTTTGTACGAGACGGAGAGGGGTGTTGACCTCTTTTTCAAAGGCGTATGTATGCCATTCCCGGTTATTGGAGTATGGACCGGTCAGTGCCTGCTTAGCAAGAGTGAATAGTGGCATGGTTTATGGTCTTCCTATGAACCTTTCTGATATACTTGACAGTTGTTTTCAATTAACGAGTGGTTTAAAATCATTTTTCGGGGGCACAGTGAATGTGTCTGTGACTTTTGCACGGTACTATAATAATGATAATGATAATATTAACAATATAAAAATATATATAAATAATTATTAATTAATCATTTTATTTGGAATAAATGCATGAATTTATCCATCCATCCATCCATTTTCTACCGCTTATCCGAACTACCTCGGGTCACGGGGAGCCTGCGCCTATCTCAGGAGTCATCGGGCATCAAGGCAGGATACACCCTGGATGGAGTGCCAACCCATCGCAGGGCACACACACTCACTCATTCACTCATTCACTCATTCACTCATTCACTCATTCACTCATTCACTCATTCACTCACGCACTCATTCACTCATTCACTCACGCACTCACACCCTACGGACAATTTTTCCAGAGATGCCAATCAACCTACCATGCACGTCTTTGGACCAGGGGAGGAAACCGGAGGAAACCCCCGAGGCACGGGGAGAACATGCAAACTCCACACACACAAGTTGGAAGCGGGAATCGAACCCCCAATCCTGGAGGTGTGAGGCCAACGTGCTAACCACTAAGCCACCGTGCCCCCCCCATGAATTTGTAATAATAATAAAAATATTTAATAGTAATAATAATATTATTATAATTATTACTACTACTACTGCTACTACTACTACTACTACTAATGTTATGTAATGTATTGTATTGTATTATAAGAATATATGAAAATATCTATTATTATATTTTTATTTGTATTACATTTATTTGAGTAAAAAAATAAACAATACTAAAAAATATTATTATAATGTAATGTTTTTGTATAATAATAACTATAACAATGACATTAATAATAATAATATATAAATTAAATAAATATATACATAATTATCATTTTTTTCAGATTAAATGTATTCATTTATTATAAAAAGTTACTATTATACAATAATATTACGTATTTTAGTTTTTTTTAGGTTAACGATACATGTATAGTTAAAAATTGCTACTGAACTGTGCCACCAATTGATACCCAATGCAGCATCTCAGTCCTAAAGCAATTGGGATCCATTGCTGTATGACATCATCAGTATTTGTTTCATTAATTCAAAACTCCTCCTAATCGATTCTTTCTCTGCTCAGTGACTGTAGTTGTTGCTCCTCTGTCAGTCACTGCTAGGGCTCATTTACCAATAGTATGACCTACTTCCATATTTCTTGTTGGAATTAAATCTTTGTATGTACCTGATTGGCACTTGACACATAACATTCCATCCTCGTCCACCACCCACTATACCACACAGCAGTTATTCTGTATCATATTGGTGCAGATGTTTTGACAAAGCATGGCACATTATCCGTCGTTTCTGTGATGCAGAATTTTCTTTGTTATCAGCCTCGGTTCTGATGACTAGAGCATAAGAAATCAGACAGCACCCTTTACTTTGCCCTGAATCGATTACATCATCATGCTTACGTCAAACCGAGCTGCTGCACTGGTATGCGCTACACTCCAATTTCAAAGCGATGATGGTTTTATCCACTTTTCACTAAAATTAAACCCACACTCTGAACTGTGCATATCATCCGTGCAAACCACTTTGTGACTTTTGTGGAGTCTCCGCAGGTTCCATGTGCTACAGTATGTCATAGCCAGCAGAATTTATGTACTGCGGTGCCTTTGCAATGACATCACAAGCGAACTCCTCTTCCTCATCACAGATGAAGATTGGGGTTGTGGACGGACGGAGCGCTGCTTGTCCTCTAATGCCCTCCTGCATCTCACTGGTGCTCGGTTTTCGATGCCCTCCAGTTCATGATGGGAATAGAATAGAGAGGAAATTATGAATGAATCAGCAGCCATTCTTAATCTCATCACTCTCTTGCTCTACCAACCTCCTCCCACCCTAACATTTGTCAGAAAGAACGCTCTGCGGGCTGTTGCCGTGCAGATTATGGGCTGTAATCCTCAGGCAGGGCGAATATGAATGACAGTACACAGTATACCCCCCACGCACACATAAAAAAGGAGGATGATTCAAGGGTCAGCAAGGTGACAAAATCCATTAATACCCCCAGCATTGTTTTCTCTCCCCATTTTTGGTGTTTCATTAGAGAGGAGAGCACAGCCGCAGTGTGGAGGGTGACTGAAAAAAGGAAATAGCCAGTCAGGAGCGGCATGGGGAGGGGGTTCGGTTCATACCGCAGCGTGTTACAGTATAAGAGAGAAGGTGGCTTTGTGAATGGAAAGATGTATGGGAGTATGTCCAGGGTTGCATTGAGTGCATTAAAAATGGCTTTTAAACTCCTGAATTTGTATAGTATCTGAAATATTCATTGTACTTTAAGATAAATGCTTGTTTTAATATTGTATTTCATATACCTTTCCAAAAATACAATGCTTTTAATATTACGTCCGCCATTTAAGCTACAAAAATAATTGACATAAATGGATATTTCATATAAATTTTCATGTTGGAAAGGCACCTGTTATCGAAATGCATTATCAAAGCATTGCACTAATGAAATTCCATTGTTCTGTGTCGCTTTCTTTCTTTCTTTATTTCGTCCCTTCTTTCCTATTTTCCTTTTTCTTTCTTTCTAATTTGGAATTCCAAACCAATTCCAACTCATGAATTAGTTTGATAGTCCACCCAAATATTTTCATTCTGTCATCATTTACTCACCCTCTTATCATTTCAAACATTTATGACTTTCTTTAATCCGCAGAACACAAAACAAATTATTTTGAAGAAAGTTGGTAACGGAACAGAACTGGCCCCCATTCACTTCTATTGAATGCTCGCAAAACCAATGCAAGTGAATGTGGGCCAGTTAACAACATTCTTCAAAATATCATCTTTTGTGTTCTGCGGAAGAAAGAAATATTCCCAAAGTCTGAAAAGATATTAGCATTGAGTGCGGCGCTATCAAAGGAACAAGGAATGAATGAAAATTTTGGGGTTCAAATACTGACATAAAGAAAGCGAGGGCACAAAGAGAAAAGACAACAAAGAGATGAAATAGAGAACGAAAGAGAAGACACCTTTGAGTTTAGAGCTCCAGTCCCGAAAGGACCCCACGAATATTAAAGGAACAATTCATTTTGTTGAAGCCTCTTCCGGAATTACATCAGTATTCTTTCATACAATTAAATTCACTTGAAAATCACTTTTATTTTTTATAAAAAATGATATACAATGTAATAAAAATGACCCTACTTTGTAGAGCCCCCTAGTGGATTGTACCTGTATGTGCCAGCTCACATTGCCCTAGTTATAGTAACCAACTGGGGTAGTGTTATCATTACCCATTTAACACATAGATTAAGACAGATAAAGAAACATAAAACTAATTGTATCATTTAAATTTTGTGAGATCTGGAGCAACATCTAAGACTCTTGGCTCATGCATGTTATGTATGTTATCCGTGCAGATGATGGACCCATCACGCTTTATACATTCATGCTGAGGTGACAAAGTGTATTTTGCTCTGGGGTGTGCAGGCCGATGTGACATATTCCCCCATCACTAAGCATACTGCTACACATTTCCAAAAAAGGCAAACCGTCATGTTATCTAACCCAGATGTGATCAAACACAGATGTATTGGAATCTGTTGCGTTTCTGAGAAATCGTAGAGAGAGTCAAATTGTGTATTCAAGCAATATAAATGCGTCTGTGTACTGATTCACAATGTACAATGTTTTCCTTCTGTCATGTTGAACAAATGCATTGTTATTTTCATAAGGCAACACAAAGCAATATAGAAATCTGTGCTGTTTTTCTGGTGGCAGGAATGACATCATCCCTCACTAATCCTGCTTCCACTCAGCATGTCATTACGAGCTAGTGGGCAGGATGGTATCAATTGATCGGCCACTGCGACCACTCCATGTCATTATCGACTGTCCATTCTGTGTCCACAGGAAGCTAATTGGCCTGGTTCGGTTCAGTAGACATGTGATCATTATCCTGTCCGACAGATAACTGTACAATAAAAGATTGAGACCCTTTGTTTTGTATTAGAGGTATTGGCTGGGCCTTTTAACTGGCGGAGCATAGTGCTAGCAACGTCAAGGTTGTGGGTTCAGATTAAAAAGATGCATTTTTAGGTGCTCTGGATGTATGAGTGTCTGCATAATGCATTTATGTATTCACAAATGATAATAATATTAGTTCAAATGTTAAGAGCTGCATTTTATGTAAAAAATTACATTGTTAAATGTTGCAATTTGTGGAAACTGAAGTTGCAAGAATGTAAAGGAATGTTAGTTAGCAAGCGTGTTGAACACATGTTCACCAGCTCTTACAGTCAGGAGCATTATTTTTCTTTGGCCTTTCTCCTTTTGGATCATTTCATTCATTACTGTCTGCAGTGTGACTTCATTCATATGTTACCATGGAAATGCCCGATGATGTCAGGAGTTTAGGGGATCGCCGTGGCGCATTAAGATGACGCATGGCGCCATCTGCTGGACAGAGTGAGGTACATTTGATTGGAAAGATCGCATGAAGGACATTTAAAGTTCGTTACAAAAACCAGCAAAGCAAAACAGATACAAAAGAATAGAATATAAAAGAAAATTAATAATTTTTAGTCCATAAAATAAATTTATCTTCAGTAAGTTCTAAACGTAGGATTTCAGATATTATGACTGTTTCTAAACACCATTCCTATAGTTTCAAAACATCAGTTGACAGGATGAGTTGGAGGCTTTTATTATCTTAAAAATATTATTAAAGTAATATTAGACAGATATTTTAATAACAATTGCTTGTTTTTTGCATGACATCAATCCGGGTCTTTGACAACATAGCCTCAAACTCGCAGTTAAGACAGTTCACCCAAAAATGAAAGTCTGACTTCATTTACTCACCTTCAAGTTGCTCCAAATCTGTATACATTTCTTTGTTCTGCTGAAAACAGAGAAGGATATTTCGAAGAACGCTTGTACCAAACAGGACACCATGCAAAACCATAGTCGAAAAAAAATCTTCATATATTTTTTGCTCTGTTGAACACAAAAGCAGATATTTTGAAAAATGTCGTAAAGTAAACCGTTCTGGGGCACTTTTGACTACCATTGTAATTGATCCTACTATGGTAGTCAATTGGTTTCAAGCATTCTTCCAAATATCTTTCCCTGCTCATCAGATTAAGTGTATGCAGATTTGGAACAGCTCACTGGTGTGTAAATGGTGACATAAGGTTTAATTTTGCGTGAACTTTCCCTTTAAATGCAATTATAAAACTCCACAAAAAACTGTGGCATTCCAAAGTAATGGGTCAAGCCAATTACTCAACACTCACTTCAAAGTGTGAGCGCTTTTTATTATGCTTCTTCCAAAACAACACAGGGAAACAATCCTGACAAATAAGTGGTCCAAATTTAACCCAGAGAAACCTCACAGTGCTTAATTACACGCAGGCTGATATAATTTGGTTATATATTTTATACAGTTGTGTTTCATAAAAAAAGTTCATTTTAGTACACATTAACAAACTGTGTATTTACACTGTATGTCATGTAGCTTCCTGTTGGGTATGTGCTGCTTTACACTCCTGAATTTTCAATGCAAATGGCTGAACAAACTGTATAAATGTCACCGTTACAGTGGATTTTAACTGATGTAAATGGCAGAATATATTGTAAAAGACATCTTAATGTCAGTCAGTCATGTGAAGTTCATGTGATTCAGC
The DNA here is from genome assembly GCF_015846415.1 of Triplophysa dalaica. NCBI lineage: Eukaryota > Metazoa > Chordata > Actinopteri > Cypriniformes > Nemacheilidae > Triplophysa > Triplophysa dalaica. Next base: position 7,127,987 of record NC_079565.1, on the reverse strand, counting down.
GTACATCTAATTCACATTTTCTGTGCAGAAGCGTCAAAGACGAATGACTATATGTCTGTCTGACTATATATATCATCACTGAGCTCTTATCTATTCAATTTGTGGTATGTGACTGCCATGTGAAATTGTAAATTGATTTTACTCACTCATTCTCGGTTTTTGAGATGAATGAGATAATCATTATTTTAAACCACACTTTATTTAGATAATTTGACCAAACTGTTCTGGGGCACCATTGATTTACACAGCAGGAAACTAAACTACTATGGTAGTCAATGGTGCCCCAGAACTGTTTGGTTTCCTACATTATTCTAATTTTGTTTTTTAGTGTTTAACTGATCCAAAAATATTTATACAGACTTGAAACAACATAAGAGTGACAGAATTTAAGTTTTTGGGTGAACTATCCCTTTAATGTTTATGGATACAGAAGGTGGGCCACTTATGGACTGCCTTAGCTTTTTGTTGATACAGTGTATTTGTTTCATCAGGTTTTGACATTGTTTGCAAATTTTGTCATTGATTATAAAATTAGCTGTTTTAATAAGTTGATTGATAATATGCATTTTTAATTATTAAAATGGTATCGAACTAAAAACTTTTGAGATGTGTCAAAATGGCAGTAACTATAAATAAAAAATGTCATTATATTCTGTGTTAAGTGGGCACTTTGTGTTGGCACTAGCATCTGTTATTATATTTAAAAAATGTTTTAGGCCATCTGAATCTGGATGAACTTTATGATCTGCATCCATTATTTGTTATTTTAACCTTCTGAATGTCCTTTCTGCTGGACAATTCACCTTGACTACAATCACTAATAAACATCATTCAAAGGAAGGCATTTATTGTGAGAGTTACACTAAATGCAGATTTTTTTTATTTGTATATATCACAGATTATATATAAACAAAATATATTCAGCACAACTACATGAACAGTATATAAAAAGTGGTACAAAAATGTAAAAAGTTAAAAACTTTTAAAGCAAACCTTCCTGGCACATTTAACATGTTACTATGAGAATTAAAGCTGAAGTAAACAAGGGAGAGAATGATAAACATGATTTTTTTTTTAATAGACATAAAAACAGACAGTTATTGGTGGGCATGTTTTGAGGATCCAGGAATGTTTGCTACTCTTTGACTGGGATTCACATCTGCTTTTAAAAAAATGTGGATAGGTTCTGTATATAAAATGAATTATGTGATCATTCAAATGGTAATTCGTTTTTTTATGTTAGTAGATTTTGACATCCTCCAAAAATATTTTTTTTTATACGTGTCTTTTTTTTCCCCCTTTGCCCTTTACTTTGCAATAATTAACGGCCTTAAGACTCACAACATCATGGAACTTTGAAATAAAAAAAAAGTTCAGTATTTGGACATCAGTCCAGCTGGTCGGCGTAGGGGGTTTGTAACCACAGGTGACAAAATGCATGAAATGCAGAAAACACAAACAGTAAAATTCCAGGCTAGAAGTCACTCAAATCAAATCTCAGCATCTATCTGGCCCTTTATTTCAACATAAGACCCTATAGTGCATATGCAATAGCCAATAATAGTCCACACATATTCCTTATTTTCCAGACAACCAGTTCTGTCCATTGTTAATGGTCTATAGAGCAGATCATGTTATTGACAGCTGACAAAGTTATCAACAACGTTAGACTGCTTTCACCTATATCGACATTGTGATGCTCTAAAAGAATGTAATTTGTTCTGTTTTATGAGTTCTTGATTGTAACGACTAGTTGTATTTCATTGGGATGGGATTGGTTTGGTTGATTAAGTAGTGCGATAACACGGGTCACAGGGAGATCAATTGAACCTTTCACATATATCAACAGAAAACGCAAAGCCAAAATGTCAAGACTCTATAATGGAAGCAGCCCCGAGGGATCTTACACACTGAAATCAATTACAACGGTAACAGACATGACAGGGAACCAGCATTTGAAGCACATAATCGTGCTGACATAATGGAAAACTACACTTCATGTAATGATGATTTAGCAAAATAACAATTTTGAAATAAACTGTAATGAATTCATATACATAATAAAGCTAAAATACACATTTAGTCAATTCTATTTATTTATATAGCGCTTTTCACAATGTGCATTGTTCCAAAGCAGATTTCCAGGAGCAAATAGGAAAAACAGAAAGGTAAAACACAGCACAGTAATAATAATAATATCACAAATAATATATAAAATCTAATAAATAAATAACACTGCCACAGGTATGATTTGAATTACAGTTATAAAAGAGTGAGAAGTACTGCTTTCTCTAGTTCCCGTGGCTTTTGGAGATCTTTTGTACTGATGTACTTTTCTGCTTGACACAGCACACCCCCCTGGTCCACCGTGTCAGGCTTGGTTTAACATGCTTGAAATCAACACAAACACTTGAAGCCCTCGTGGGGTCCTCTGGCCCTATCGTAAGTCCTCAGGGAGGCACATGACTGTAAAACCAAATCTCAGTCAAACTGCGATGACACAAATGCTACGTTCTGGGCGGATGTAACTTTCGGCTCTGGTTTCCTTGACGACCAGCCTGGCCAACCTGCTCCAAAGGCCAGTCGCTCTCAGTCGTAAACTTCTCAGAAGTGCGGAGTTGTGTGGCCGTCTGCCTCATCTCTGTGATCCGCAGGTCAGCAATGCATCTCGTTCAGCAGGACCAAAAGATCGATATCGTGTTGACAAATCAAGGAGCAACAGACCCGACATTGGAAGTAAGTGCCAATAATCGTCTAAATAAACAGAGCTAAACCCTATAAGGGGAAAAAATGTATTTTAACAATTTCTGGTTGTTTCTTTTTATCACATGCTTGTATGAAAAGGTCTTTATAGAGTTTGTTTTGTTAGTTGTTGAGACTTTTGGAATTATCCAGAATCTTATTCAACTTGGTTACCTATAGTGGCCAATAAGAAGTCAAGCTGGAATTCTGGTCTTATGTGAATGAATGCAACTATTGTTGTGACGGTTACAAAAATGAATCGTCATTTTCAAGTCATCATAACCATTATGAAACCATTATGAAATTAAGCCGAATGAGAACTCAGAGAAGCTAGAGTATCACGGCATCTTGTGTTCAGAGGCCGTGTATGTATGCTTGTTACAGTCATATTTTGTGTTTTTGTTAAGATTTGCTCTTGTTACCCCCTCATGAAATATTAAAACACAGTGTAGGTTTCGAAGCACAAACGAAAACAACAAAATCTGTTCCTTCAAATGCACATGAGTGCACCGAATTTCAATAGGACTTCAAGACTTATTCAACAACCCGTGACAAGTACATCATGTAAATAAACATATGAAAACTATCAACATATGTAAAGAGCCAACATATAGAACATACACAAATCAAAATATATCAATTCATATCAAATAAAAAACAGATTTGTTTGTTTTGGTAATACCTAAATCCTATTGGTAAAAAGAATTAAAAAGACCAGGCTAATTTCATTACGGACTGAAAACATATTAAAAAAGGTCATACGGCCTCTGGAGGAACGGTTGGGCACTGTTGACTTGTTGTTTCATTTAAACAGACAGCTTTCTCACTTTATCTTTCTCTATATTTGTCTCCTTGACCACCATACAGTCCATATTACGAGGGAAGACCTTATTGTGAAAGCTCATTTTTTTTATCATTTTTCCTGTTAGACAACAATATTAATTAATAATGAGAGACAGCATTGTATAAACCTTAATTTCAGGACTACACTGTATTTTTTTGCTTTGTGGTTTTACTCCGTGAATGCATACGTAAAGCTATAAAGTATAAGCATTCATTAATGTTAATAGTGAATAAACTAGCATTGGATGCTGTACTAGTCCAGGCTGTAGTCCTGTCCAGACTGGACTATTGCAAAGCTCTACTGGCTGGACTTCCAACTTGTACAACCAGACCTCTACAGATGATCTAGAATGTAGAGTTGTCTTCAATGAACAAAAGAGAGCACATGTCACTGCTCTTCGTCATGGTAACATTGGCTCACATCAAATTCAAAGCTCTGCTCTTGGCCTACAGAACTATCACTTGTAGTGGTACAGACCTGTGTACCCGCCAGATCCCTGCGCTTGACAATGGACCACGTCTTGTGGTACCATCCCAAAAACAAAATAAATCACTTTCACGTCTGGATCTGTTTCACTGTTGTGGAACAAGAGTGCCTGCATCAGCAGATTCTAGCCATCATTAAGAATCGGCTAAAAACACATCTTTTCCGTCAACACCTGACCCATAAATACAGACTTCTATTTCTTTTCCACTTCTTTTTCTGTCCTCACAGAAAAACTATCTTAGCTTTGTATACTGTGGTAGGCTAACTGAGACCGGTTTTATTTCACTTATGCTATGTTGTGTTGCACTAAATGCTTCCATTGTTTACCTCATTTGTAAGTCGCTTCGGATAAAAGAACGAAATGTAAATATCTGTGCATAAGCACCGTTGTTCCTGGTAACGCTGTATAATATTCTGCTCATCCGGGCAATAAATCTCCTTCATACCAGAGCTATTTCCATGTCTAAAAAAAAACAGAACCCTGCCCAAAACACAAAAGAAAATGTATTGGATTTAATGGTTATTATGGGAATTATATCCCGTCTGTTTATTACAAACGCAAAAATACATAAATGGAGATCAAATGGTTTTCATGCTAAAGTAAAAATGACTTTGTAGCATCCTAATTTTATGCTTTATAGATGCTTCTTATTGAGAGTCCGGGGACATATTTTATGTTTTGAAATCACAGATGCATAAAATCTCACTATATTTGTAATATCTGAAAGCTGTGATGTGGATAAAATATTCAACGTTCCCTCATACTAAACCCACATTCATGAACACTTTGAAACTGACTCCTTGGACTCAAACAATAACGTGGATCGTATATAAATCATATAATGTATTTTTGCATCGTGGTATTGATATTAGGTAATTTTCTACATTGTAAAGATTGTAACGATGCTGTTAGATAATTGACTTGTGTCCTGAACTTCTTTTCTGACTGCTTTGCAATAACTGTACACGGCCCCGATAGGCCTACATAACATATGTGAGCTGATTTACAAACAAGGGTTTTATTTCGGACAAATATCGTAATAATATTAAATCATAAATCAATAATAATATTGTTCTTGAGTCCATACCAACTTTACACAGATGGGTCACCCCATGAGTCGGCTGTACCAGACGGCCTGGTGTGAGAACAAATAACCGCTGTCTCCTCTAGGGGGCAGTAGCGCAGCGCTATTTACCATTTACACACGCAATGGGTTCCATACTCTCGCGGTACTTTGATGTCCGTGAGGTGAAACGCATTGTTTTATGCTAAAGTTTGGTGTCAGTTTAGCCAAGTGTCACGTCTTCAAAATAATCCCGCAACAACATAATTACTTGTTGCCACAACGTTTAATCGGTTCAGTGTGTGCAGACGCTTTAACAAAAACATCAACAAACAGTCATTTTATAGGCTAGTCTCGGCTGGCGTGACGTTTACAAAGTCACCACTGGACCGCTAGCAAAAATAACAGTGTGCCTGAAACAGAAGCAGTGTTTTATTTCAGTCTGCCCTCTGCTCTTTCTGTGGATAGTAAATTAGAAAAGATGATTGGATTTAAAAACCACACACACACAAACAAGACGATAATCTTATTGGGAAAGCAGACTGCACAACATCAACGCCACCTTGCGATTACCCACAGTGCCGATATGAGCCGGTAGGTGGCAGTATATCTACCACATTGTGTAGTTGCATGTATTTCTATCATTGTATAGATAAGTTCTATCATTGATTGTCTGAAAAGGAACGTGGTTGAATATTAAGGGATAAAATGTGTGGATTTATCTTCATAAATGACTTTTTATTAAACATGCTGCTACATAAAAAAAATCTGATGGTTTGCCTCCAAAAACTGTTATCATGGGTACACAGGTGATATGTTTGACATGATATAGCATGTTTGGACATAAACATGTCATGATCATAAATCATAAACGTGGACATGACATAATCTGGGTACTTAAGAGTGCAAGTCTCTTCTGGTTATGATATTTTTGTGTGTGTCTGTTTATGTGCATGGTTTTTGTGTCTGAAAGGGTTAGTTCCGCCAAAATTGAAAATGACGTCATTGTTTACCCTCTTGTCATTTCAAAGCTGTATGTGTTATTTTTCTGCAGAACACGAAGGAAGATATTTTGAAGAACGCTGGTAACCGGACAAAGGCGGTACCCATTGCATTGGTTTTGTGTCATAGCAATAGAAGTGAATGGGTACCTTTGTTGTTCGGTTGCCAACATTTATTCCGATATATTTTGTGTTCTGCAGAAGAAAGAAAGTCGCACAGATTTGAAATGACAAGAGAGATAGAGTTTTCATTTTTGAGAGAAACTATCCCTTCAATACACCATCATTGTCATATGCCCTTATGGACTTCTTCCCTCCACGCACGGATGAATCTTAATCCCCTCGTGTCTATGAGGCAGTATGAGTTAATTGTGACTCAAGGCCATATAGCTTCTGAAGAGGCGCAGTCACTTTATAGTCATTCATACTTATACGCTTAACCGTGACCCATTAAAACAAGTCACCTGTTTGGCGTATCATATAGCCCCAATGAGACACTCTGTCCTGGTTTTTCTTCATAGATCACCCACACAGCTAACACTGTTTAAAAGCTCTATTATGGGCTGATTCATGCATTACTCAATGAGCGAGATAAGAGGAAAATAAAGCTTTCAATGGGGAATCATGATGATCCAGGAAGAGGTTTGGTGGCTTTTCTATTCAGCATGTATTATGTTCCTAATTTTGCATATTGTTGGGTCTATGCGGTTTATAGAAATATGAAAGGAACACTTCACCCAAATATGAAAATTCTGTCATCATTTACTCACCCTCAAGTTACCAATCTGCATACATGTCTTTGTTCTGCAAACACAGAGAACGATATTAAGGAGAATATCACTTCTTGGCCACCATTGACCATCATGGTAGGATTAAAAAAAATGAATTTCTTTGTTCTGTTGAACACGAAAGAAGATATTTTGAAGAATGTAGCAAAGCAAACAGTTCTGGGGCACTTTGGACTACCATTGTCATTTTATTGCCCGAGAACTGTTTCGTATGCAAGCATTCTTCCAAATATCTATGCTTGAATAATCTCCACTTCCTGCAGATTTCAGACAGCAGCCACAGCCCTGTAAAAACAGTCAAGCCTCAACCCTCTAAGGACGGTTCGGAAGAGTGTCTGGACCAAAAGCTGGAAAACAATCTTATCTACTCCATCAACGATCGCCCTCCCTGGTACCTCTGCATTCTTCTAGGTTTCCAGGTGAGACATTCACAGTCTTTCATGCAGCTTTACAAACAGCTTAACCCCCACCACACGTGAAATGATTTACAGGATATTTATGCATCTCTTAAGCAGACCCATCTCTCCTGAATTGAACTATTGACACAGTGGCTTTTTTAAGGGTTGAATTGACAGTTTAAGGGTTGAGTCCTCCTCGCAGCAGGTGAAGGGAAAGCGGGAGTGTAATAAGCTAGGTGGGCGGGCCACATATTTGCTGTTTAAGGCACGATCAGAGCATGATCACCTAAGATACGAACCCCTTAATGCCCGCGGACGCTACACCACATTACTTTTGCTCTCACGTCTGAGGCCTCGCAAATCCGTTTAGTTTATATTAGAGGCAGCGTGACCTGCACATTGTTGAAATACTCAGCCAGTCCACATTCATTGACTCCTTGACATCTGGTCTCAGTTTTTTTATGTTACAACATAAATCTTCAAGCTAATGAGCAACTTCCGGTTGCTACAAAAATTCACATAATGCTTTGCGACCGCTCTGCGTTATTCCAAATTCGGATTTGATGGTGGAGGTGTGCAGTACGTGAGTCCAAGTGTTTGTCCGTACGAAAGATGGAGGTCAAAGGGAACCAGGAGTGGAGAGAAAGGAGGGTACGCAAAGGACTCACCTTGACATTTGAGGTAAGAAGAGGTGCGAGGAGGAGTAAAGAGACGCCCTGCTCCTCCGATTCTCTCGCTGTTATCTCCAGCAACATGGAGGGGAGGAAAAAATGGTATTTCATGTCAACACACGTCGACTCCCTGTGAGACTCCTTTCAGCTTTCATAACCAGTGTTTTTACAATAATTCCTGTCCCTTTAGGGTTATGAAGTACAATTCGACACAGCGCCCAAGTAACCGGTCTGCATTGTGTGTGGCTGGATGAAAAATAACAGGAGCCTGCTGATGGGTCGGCTCGCCATTTATTCTGATGAATAACATAACCGGATAAAGATGTGTGTGCACTTGATAAATTCATCTGCTAAACAAAGGGTCAGGACAACCAAAACAAATGGTACAACATTGAAAAAAGGAGACGATGCAAGAAATGGACATATAGGATGAACGTTTTCTGAATATGTTTGCAAAACAAAAGCATGTGCTGTCAGTGTGTGCTTCAAGATTAATAAAGCAGAAACATAAAGTACGACTTTCAACAAGGCGAAACATCAAAATAATCCAATATATGAAGCAAATAATGTGGAAAACACTGAAAACTATAAAAAAAAAAAACATTTAAAAGGATTGTTCACCCAAAAATTTAAATTCTTTCATCATTTATTTATCCTCATATCTTTTCAAACCTTGACTTTCCTTCTTCTGCAGAACACAAAAGAAGATATTTTGAAAATGTTAATAATAAAACAACAATGACCCCAATTGATATCCATTTTATGAACACAAAACCACTTTGAGTGATTTCTGATAATATCTTATTTTTTGTTGCACAGAAGAAAGTAATACAGGTTTGAACGAAATGCGGGTAAGTTAAGGATTACAGAATTAAAAAATTTAGGCAAACTATCCCTACTTTTGTGTCATTCTCATTTCCATTCCAAAAACAGAAAAATTTGTAAAACAGAGAATTTGAGTGCAACGTAATTTGCACTTCTCAAAACAGCGAAGCTACAAATATATGCCCTATCTTCTGCCGCATAAATTTTGGGCGGCACCCCTATATCCGCATTATAATCTTCTGTCAAACCGGCAGAGCCCTCAGTCAAATATTCGCTTTCTAGCTCGACAAATTTATGAAGCATCCTGCTGAGAGTAAAAAGGGGCTATCAATTCAGCACAGATAGGCCAACATCTGTCTTCCATTTCGTGCACATCTCCCCGGCTCAGTCAGCCCACAGTTTAAGATTTGCTACATTTTTTGCGATCATCTGTCTTCTGTAATGTCTCGCCCTAATAACTGGGGGGTGTTTGGAATGAACTTATACCCGGTGTCATCTGTATTTGCTCTTCATTCCTATGTCTTGCCTCACACAGCATTACATCCTGGCATTCGGAGGCATCTTGGCCATTCCTCTCATCCTAGCCGAGCCATTGTGCATCAAGGAGAACAATGCTGCTAAAAGTCAGCTCATATCCACCATCTTCTTCGTCTCTGGTCTGTGCACCTTGCTTCAGACCACCCTCGGGACCAGGTAATTAGATGAATGTTCCTTAATACATTCCTAAGAAGGTTCCCTCATGTCTCAAATTGTTTAGTTGTTATGAAGACAGATGAAGAGCTCATTTGAAATTAGTTTTTAGGAAATGGTGTTGAAAGGTCCCACATAGCTCTTGTATCATGTACTGGTCACTGGTCACTGGTCACTGGTCCCCAGCTGGTGTACTAATGTTCTTACCAGGTGTCTTAAAGGGATAGTCACCCAAAATTAAAACGTCTGTCATGATTTACTCACCCGTGTGGGGTTCCAAACCCGTAGGCTGTTATGTTTTACAAGGAACACATTTGTTAAGCTTGTACACTAGACTTTAGGTCTTCCTAACAGAGTGAATTTAACAAAAGACTAATTCTATAGCAGTTTAAATGAATAATTCACCCCCTAGGGAAGTCAGTGGTGCCCCCGAAATCTCAATTGCTAACATTCTTCCAAAAATCTTTCTTTGTGTTCAACCAAACAAAGAAATTTATACAGGTTTGAAACAACTTAAGGATGAGTAATTCATGACAGAATTTTCATTTTTGAGTGAACTGTCCCTCTATCCAGAAACAATTTCTTGCCAAAAATTAAGTCATACTGGTAGATCGGTTTCACAGCTCAGATCAGTATGGCCGTGGTAAGCCACCAGTTAACAAACACAAACCAGTCTGTAAGATGGACATTTTTATTGATGTTTACTTTGAGGCCTTCGATAGTTTTATGATCCTCAAAATGCAATAAGATGATAATTACAGTGTTTTAAATTCCCACTGCCAACCGTTTTTATGATTTAGTCAGCGTAATATATAATAGAAGCTAGGAAAAAGCCAAACAGCCTTTCTGCCTGTTCAGATTGCCAATTCTGCAAGGGGGAACATTCACTTTCATCACCCCGACCCTGGCCATCCTCGCGCTGCCCAAGTGGAGATGCCCGGATGCGAGTGCCGCCCCAAACAACAACGCCACCGTCTCTGTCCCCGCAGACAGCGACGAGGTGTGGAAAGCACGTATCCGTGAGGTACGGTAGAAAATGTCATTCAACGGTCGACCTGATCCAATGTACTGCCAAAACAAGCAATGTTTGTCTTAAGCAAGAGTTTGAACATGTTCAGCGAGGCTGTTGTGAGTCATGTGTCAGACAGACATGTTATGAATGTGTTTCATTGAGGACTCACTTTATGAGGCTGATTTGCATTCATAAGGATTTGTACAGAAAATTTACAGATTTGGAATGCAAATGTCACAAGGCTGTTGAGATGTTTGCAATTCCTCTGAAGTTTGCAACTTTTGCGAGGGTGCTGTCGACGACAGTGATGAATGAATGAGATCCAGATGTTGCTGAAGTCTGTTAGGCTGTTAGTCATTATCTTCAAAGCTCAGTGAAATATGTTACAATGTATCATTAATGACATTATGGTGTTACATTAATGTGTGTTTAAGACTTTTACTGATTTGTGTGTAGGTGTGTCGCAGGGCTTTCAGGAATCAAACTGTCAAATCGGGTTAACTGCGTTAAATAAATATTAATCAGACACGATACCTTTTAAAGTGATAGTTCACCCAGAAATAAAATTCTGTCATCTTTTATTCACCCTCAAACTGTATGGCTTTCTAGCTTCCGAAAACACAAAGAAGATATTTTGAAAATGTTAACTGGACCCCATTCACTTGTATTGGTTTTGTGTTCGTATGATAGAAGCGAATGGGGTCCAGTGCTGTTCAGTTACCAACTTTCTTCACAATATCTTCTTATGCGGAAGAAAGAAAGCCATAATAAGATGGTGAGTAAATGTCAGAATTTTCATTATTTTATATACTTAATTCCAAATTTTATGTTCAATAACAGTGAAGCAAACTGTGCAGGATGTCTGTATAGTTCTCAACTGGATGTCAATACTATACAGTATATGAATGTTTTAGTGCCTTTCCAAAAAAATGATGCATAGGGAATTTGTGCTATGAATACAAATATCTGCTAACAGGACTGTAAGGTGAACTATTCTGGAGGCCCAAATGTGCACAAAATGTCCCATCATTGAGGTAAAAGGTCTCGGGCAATATATAATAATTGTTCCAGAATTCCTAGCTACAGGTCAGTTTCCTAATGAGGCCACATTAAATTGTAAGTCGTCGGTTCGTGTGAAATAATATAACATTTTTTCGTTTTATTAGAGCAATCATTTTACCTCGTAAAGATTTATATGTACAACAGTTTAACCCTTAAGTCACGAAGACAATAAGACAAATATCTTAATGGCCAATCTATGGAATTTGAGTAATGATTGAGGGCAGTCGTAATTCCTCAGACGATTGAGAAAAGTGTTGTATTCAACCGCTTGGTAGTTTAAAGGTTAAATTCAGGCCGATTCTTTGCAGTAGGACCCAGAACGACACCATAAATTGCATTTACACTCTCACCTCATTTGCATTATGGTCTTTAGCATATCAGTATGTAAATCAAAGCACACAGCACATGCAAATATCCCTGAGGGTGCATGTTATTTTGTGTTATTTCCTTTTCTAAAATAATGACCTGAAGTTACTTTCTTCGGTGTTAATCGAGTCTGAGCAATGTTGCTTTTAAGTTACAGTAAGATTGATAACATGGTCACTGTAAAAACAGCAAAATTCGTATAAAAAGACACTTAGCAATAGATCATTTACAATGCCAACGTCTCAAAGTCCCGGTGAAATAAAAAATTACAAAGCCTATTTTTCATGAAAAATTGAAGCGTTTATTGTAAATAGTTTATCAATGTGGGTCATTCTCTTTTAAAAATTTGTGTGCCCTCATTATCTTAAATTAAAATCTGAAAATAAACTTCCTATAATGACCATACATCTTAAAGGGGGGGTGTCTGGTTTCTGAATTACGCATGTTTAGTCAAAGTACTTAAACAACCTTGTAGCCAATCAGCAGTAAGGTACACAGTGCACCGTTGTTGATTTGAACATCAACAACGGCTATGAGAAATCGGACATCCTGCCTTTAAATGACATTTGTTAGATGACTTGGGCGGAGCATCAGTTAACTCCGCCCCTACAACTGTCACTCTGCTGCCAGTTCCATTTCAAAATGCAATGGCTGTTTTTAGACATCCAATCAAATCGCAGCGAAAGACAAAAGCCACACCCACTATTCTTCTTATTAGAAATTCCATTTCCCTTGGAAATGCGTCAAAATATGGAAGTAAAAACGATCGCAACTTCCGGTTCACGGGATTTTAAAGGGATAGTTCACCCAAAAATAAAAATTCTGTCATCATTCACTCGCCCTCTAGTTATTTTAAACCTGTATGACTTTCTTTCTTCTGCAGAATACAAAACAAGATATTTTGAAGAATGTTGGTAACCAAACAACAGCAGGACCCACTCTCTTGCATTGTATGGACACAAAACCTATGCAAGTGAATGGGTATCGCCGTGGTTCGGTTACTTTCTTCAAAATATCTTCTTTTGTGTTCTGCAGAAGTTTGAAATGACAAGATATATATATATATATATATATATATATATATAGGTCACAAAATGTTGAAGCTTTACAGAACATCGTTTATAAAAGTAGTCCAAACTGTGTCGTCTTAAGTGAAATATAAGGTGAGTGTATCGAAACCTGTATATTAAAATTATACATCCAAACCAAGATCTAAATTTAAATATGGTGGTAGGTGGATAGTTTCACATCTCATATCCCTCGTGTGTTTTGTGTCAGGCATATCTCTCACATTAGGACTCATGATATTTAAAATGATCGACTTTACACACCACCAACCATTTCATGAACTCTCTTTATATTTTTCCAATTTAGCCATACTTCTCACGCATTTCCTCACAACTGATTCTTCCTCTTTCTTAGATTCAGGGGGCCATTCTTGTGGCCTCAACGCTTCAGCTTGTTCTGGGCCTGTCGGGTCTCGTGGGGCTGGTTCTGAGGTTCATCGGGCCCCTGGCCATTGCTCCCACCATCAACCTCATCGGACTGTCTCTTTTCATTCAGGCCGGGCAAAAGTCAGGAGCCCACTGGGGAATTGCAGCTCTGTGAGTTACTGTGGACTTATGGGTAACAGAGAAGACATACAATAATCTCCAGCACTATTTAAAGCAAATAACATTTGAATGAGACACAATACATGACACAAAGTTTGTTTTGCAAATCCCCTGCAGAAAGAGAAGGAACTTGTACAAGACATGCTCCGTCTCTTAAATGGCCCTTTTAAAAAACATCCTTCACGGTTCGCTGTTTTTTCTGCGAGGATCAACCCTACAATCCTTTGCTGAAATAACATAGTTTGTTAATCATCCTTTAGCGTTCCTCTGAGAATACATTCATTTTGACATCAGTTTGATCTTCTTGCGTCTAACACCCGCCCTGTTTCTGAGTAAATAAAGAGGTTTTCGCTGAATATGTGACTTATTAGCACACATATTTCTTATTCCACCATAGAACCTCCTCTTTAGACGTTGTATTTGTTATAATCCTTGATTATAATCCTCTTCCTTATTTTAATCCATCCTGTAATCTGAGCCTTGTTAGTCTTAATCTTAAACATGCAGTTGCTTATAAAGTTATATAAGTAAAGCCTTGTTGTAAAGTCATGCTTTGTCAAATGCTTTTTGGAGCTTTGGATTTTTTTAAAGGTATTGTTTAAAGGAATATTTCACTAAAGAAGAAAATTCATGTATGCCTTTCATACCCGTATGGAGAAATTTAAAGATTGGTTTTGAATAATGCAGACCTTCTGTAAATGTGCAATGATCTCTTTTGGTCTTCTTTCTACAGAACCGTTTGCCTCATTTTTCTCTTCTCTCAGTATTTGAGCAAAGTCGACGTTCCTCTCATTGCTTACAAGGACAAGAAGTGGAAAGTGTTTCAGTATCCGCTTTTCAAACTCTTTTCTGTGAGTATATTTCTATAGAATTATCTGCAGAAAATACTTTTGTATACAACGGCCCTGAAAATATTGGGACACTTGGTAACTTAATTCACATTTGCAAACCTATGATTTTCTTAAAGCTAACATACTTATGCGCCAGTTTGCATGCATACTTCACAAAGGTGTCCAAGCAAAGAAGTTCATCACATTTACTATATATATATATTAACACATTCTACTGAGTTTGTCAATATATCTTTGTTTTTTTATCCCGAATCTAAGGAATATAGTGCTAACATTTGCCACCTATTTGATAAATACAAAGAAATGCAATAAATTTGATGCAGTTTATTCACTCCATTTTATAAAAGATTGTCTTAAAACTGAACGAAATTCCCACAGTCTTCACAGCGAGTTAGAGATAAGACTTGAGATACAATCTGTCACCAAATACAGGTTTCAAAGAAACCGTTTCTAAACCACAGCCAGGTCTGTAGTAATCCTGTCCAAAAAGTGGTCAAACAGGTTAAACTGAAGATTAAGGCTACTGGGAAATAATAGTTTTGGGCTGTAGTGTTGGCAAAACGTCTAGAAATACCCCAGGGCTTCCCTCGTCCTACTTTACATATGCTACCGACAACAAAGAAATGTCTCGCATTGTTCACATTAACAACTGACATTGATTGGCATGTCTTGCAATGTCGCTAACCATTCCGACCTTTTAAGAATTAACCACTGAAATTGAGAAAGGAGGAAAGAAAGTTGCTTGCAAACACATGGCAAAAGTTTACAACCTGTTATATTGCCCCTTTAACAGGCTTTGTTTGGGATGTGCGGAGCCTGGCTGATTTGCTTCCTGCTGACGTATTTTAATGCCCTGCCTTCATCGCCACAAGAGTACGGCTACATGGCCAGGACAGATATAAACCTCGATGCAGTTACAAGTGCTGCCTGGTTTTATGTGCCATATCCAGGTAACCGACCATACAGCTGTTATGGGATTTTTAACGAAACCGCAGAAAACTCCAGTTCATTTTTTCTACTCCAACTGACCATAACATGGGTTGAATTTTATTCAAACTTTCCTTTTGATGACACATTATTTATTTGTGCTATATTTTATTGTTACCCTTGTACAAGACCCTTTAAATCATTAAAAATTGTCCAGATTTATTTCAGTGCTCAAATTTTGAGTTATTGAGAATCCCCAACTTGCTACATAATGTGCAAAGTTCATAGACAAGAGTTTGGCCGTTCTGTGCAAAGTTAGTATACTTGGTTACAAAGGATGACACCAAGACATATGCTTTCCCTGGAAGCCATTTTGTCAACTCTCTGTCTAATGACATTTATGAATAATACATGTCACACGAAGGGGGATTTTCTTACCTAATAAACATAAACGACAGCTATTTCGACATAGATCTCCCAAGCGCTATGTGCCAGCTGTTTTTAAAAGGTGTAAAGAAGGACGTGCTATTGAGAATGATATGTGTCTCTTTGTGAATCCAGAGATGAGAGATATATGTGGTCTGAGGGCGTTGTTGATACCTCATGATTGAACCCTCATAAAGTAGATTCAAGAGCTGTCAATCACCGGGCAACGGAGTTTATATTCCTCGGATTAATTATGGATAACAGAGGTGTATTAATGTATTGACACACGCGACGCTTACGTCCGCCACATATAGACGTATTCAATGACTTTATTGTATTAAGATGTGCTTTCAACACCCAGCGTCATGAACAAATACGTGTTCTTAGAAGAGCTTTAAAGTTTTCACAACGTCCCATTTGTATTTTAGATAAATCACACTGCCTGGGGCTTCCGATCGCAGTCTAATCTTCACATTACCGGCTAATACAGTTTTGTTCTGAATGTTGCTGAGAACAATCCGTCATTGGGCTTGACCCACTTAAACCCACTGAGACATATCTGTGCTTCAGGCAAATGAACGAGGATAAAGGAATATGAGCTTGAAGATACAAGCAATATTTTTCTCTGTATTTTCTCCCACGGAAATGCTCGGATTTGTACTGCTTTCAGTACTGCTTAAACATTGCTATTGATTGTGTCTCAATTGTATCTCCCTGCTGAAAAAAACAATATAAACTATTACATAAGCTGTAATGGTTTTAAAGGGGTTTGTTTTGGTATTAATGGAAACTGCAGTGGTGTCTACTAATGATTATATTGGTGGAATGTTAAATCCTATTGGAATAAAAAAGGAATTTTGTATTGGTTTTAATGGAAAAAGCTATTGTGTTGAAATGGTATTTTAATGGAAACTGTCAATGCTGAAAAAAACCTGCTGAAAAAACCCAGAGAAACCATTAAAGAAGTTATAATGGTTTCAAATGGATTTGTATTGTATTTAATGGAAAATGTAGTGGTTCTACTGGTATGTGATGGATTCTATTGGTGGGATGTTAAATCCTATTGGACTCATGCCCAAAGCACACTACAAAAATGATTTTTTTAATGGTTTAATTGGAATAAGCTAATGGTTCACAATGGTATTTTAATGGAAACCATAAGAATTTCTGTAATGGTTTCTGTTGTGTTTCTAGAAACCGTTCAGAAGTTGTAATGGTTTTAATTGTTTGTTTTAATGGAATCTGTAATGGTGTTTTTTATGGTAACAGTTAGATACTTGTTGGCAATTTGCTCAAGCATTCTTCTAGTCAAACATATAGTACTATGTCAAAATAGATTTTCAAGAATTGATTTGCTGAAATAAAAGAAAATAACTTTAATATGTTAATAGTGAGAAATTAAATTTTCAATAATCACAAGTAGCGTTACTGATACACCCATTTCTAAAAATGGAAATCATTCATAGAATTAAGAAACATACACGTCCCAAATATTTAGAAAGTCTTATGTAATTCTGTTTTTTCAAGTATTTATTTGCTAACAATGGAAATTTGGCCCAAATGTAACTTTATATTTCCTTATGTTGATTCCTTAAGTGCATTAAAAAAACGAAACAAGAAGGAAGCCCGTAAATCTTCTTACATTACTTATTTTATAACATTACATTCTCAGCATGCCGATGTTAAAACTGACTTGCATAACATCTCATTATTATACTTGTTTTTCCCATCACAAACTGAAACATCTCAGTGTTTCAGTCTCAATATTCTTCATCTCTTTCAGGTCAATGGGGTTTACCTACGGTGAGTCTGTCGTCTGTACTGGGCATGATGGCTGGTGTACTGGCCTCCACGATGGAGTCAATTGGAGACTATTATGCTTGCGCCCGTCTCTCCGGTGCTCCTCCACCACCCACTCACGCTATCAACCGTGGAATTGCGGTCGAAGGCATCGGCTGCATATTGGCTGCCCTGTGGGGCACCGGTAATGGAACTACCTCCTACAGCCAAAATATTGCAGCTTTGGGAATTACAAGGGTAGTTATGCCTTCAGCATCTTCACATTATTGGTGATATGCAAGAGCATACTTTATATGGCATTGCAGCGTTGTTGTTCATTCCTTATACTTAATCTGTTTGCGTAATAAATTGCAGTTCTTTGTCATTCCCCTTTTCTAATTATCACTCTGCGATTCAGTGAATAAAAACAACTACCCAATCTGTTCCCATTCCTTGAATATGGATGCATTTGTTTTGGTATGTTTGGTTTGGGATGCAAGGCAGTAGATCAGATGACTGATGTTTTATGGTTTGATTTATTATGCTTGAACTCTCTTGTGTTTTAGGTTGGCAGCAGATTGGTGCTCCAGACAGCTGGACTTCTTATGATTTTACTGGGACTCTTTGGAAAATTCAGCGCCGTCTTTATAACCATTCCAGACCCGGTCATTGGTGGAATGTTCCTTGTCATGTTTGGCATGATAGCGGCCGTGGGAATCTCAAACCTGCAGGTTCAAAGTTATTACTTAATGAATGTATTCTGCGTGTGCACAATGTACAGGTCAAACGTTTTGGGAAACTTAGTGTACTCAGTTTATTTTAGAATAATAATAAACTCGTCAAAATAATGAAATGAAACAAATGGAAGTATGGGAATTATTTTGTAACTCGTTTTAAAAAAATGAGTGTGGTCACATTTTGACTCGAATTTGCAGAAAGGTTTTCTTGAGTTCTTGAGTTTATTGACTGTTCTTTCTTTATTATTCAGGCAAAGAAATCCATTTCAAAAACATTTTATATTACATGACATGTTAGTTTTGTCATGAAAAACATGTATGTTTGCTAAATATTTTTTTTGTCTACGAACTAGTTTCAGACATTTATGCATACACCTTCAGATCCAAAGTTAAAAGGTTTAAAAAAATGAGAAACTTTTCACCAGAAGTGTACATATGTGATCCTGGATAACAAAACCAGTCTTAAGTAGCATGGGAACATTTTTTGTACATGACAAAAATACATTGGGTTGGTTGCAAATTATCACTTTTTCTTTTATGCCAAAAATCATTAGAATATTGAGTAAAGATCATGTTCCATGAATATATTTGTACATTTCCTACCTTAAATATATTTTTTTTGTGAATGTATGGCCTGCTTCAGTGCCCCTGATTAACAACTTCAAAGGGAATTTTCTCAATATTTCGATTTTTTGCATTCTTAGATTAAACGGATGTATCTCAGCCCAGATATTCTCCTTCTCTAACAACTCATACATAATCTGAAAGATGAATAAATATGTTTTCTGTTTATGTAAAAATCTCAATTTCCAAAAATTGACCCATAAGACTGGTTTGTTGTACATGGTCACATATTGATAAAAATTGCTTTTTCTTTATTTTCTTTATTTGTTTTACTCATACCGTGGTGCAGTATGTGGACTTGAACTCCTCCAGGAATCTCCTAATCCTTGGCTTCTCAACCTTCAGTGGCCTTGTGCTTCCGACATGGTTTCATTCCAACCCGGGGATTATCAACACAGGTATAATTTTCCAGCACATCAAAACAGATACAATATCAGCACGACAATGTGCATGTGGAGAGGTATTCCATTAGTTGCATGAGCATGCATATTAGCCGGCCCATACGGAATTGTGTGGAATGCGGATTTAAATGTTGTAACATGTTAAATTGAGCTGAAACTATTTCGCTCTTACTGCTGAACTGCTTACAGCATTATCAGATTACACAATATTTAAAAAGCACACAATGGGCAGGTGACCTGAGAAGCCTTAACAGGTTTGTGAAACTGTTTCAATGAGTTATGCGCACGCTTCTTCTGTGTGGGCCTGTAGTCAAGATGAAAGAAAACAATGCAGTCGACTTGTTTCAATTATTCACTCGTTTAATAGAACTTAAACGCCTCCATTCAAGTCCTGTATATGTAATTATAGTGTTATAATACTATAATAACATGCTCTCCATCAGTCATTGTACGTGTGTAGTGACAACACTGTTAAAAGCTTAGCATTTTTGTTCTTTAAAGGTTACACGTTTTTACAAATTACCCTATTTTTTGCTGAAATGATCTGTTTTAAAATGGTTATTATATCTTGTTGAATGAAAATGACATGAAAAATACAGTCCTAGTCCTCCAGGCTGGCTTCTCACTGATGCATTAGCTAAAAAGCCCTTTTACACTTTCTAATAATTTTTCTGCGTATCAGATGATAATGTGTTCTTGCACCTGACACAGGCATTAATATAGAGTCATAAACACTTCTATGTGGCAGGTCATACAGTGCATGTGGCATATCCCGTGTTTAGCGAAGCAGTGAGAAGCATTGTCTGGGCTTCTAAGGTTAGGGCTGCTTATCTGGCAATCCTCTTTTGTAAGTCTCCGTTTGACTCGGCTTTAATCTCCTCACATCACTGCGGGTCGCACCTTTTCTACAACACCCCGGCGGACCCTGTCAGCACTCGGGCCGGCACACCCATTCCGTGACCTTTGCATTAAGCTCTGACCCAGGCGTTCAGTTAAGCCCGCTTAAAACAAGGGGGCTTCGCTGTCAATAAATTCTAATAGAGTGCTTTATCAGAGGCCCTTTTAAGCAGTTTATTGACAACCTTCCAGGATTTAGTGATCTAAGCTGACACATTGAACTTCTGACCAACAAGTGGTTTGTGGGGATGGTCAGATTTGCCATGAACTAGAACATCCAGCTTATTGAGACATAATTGTCATTTTTATTCAAGTTTGTATACGCAGGATTGAACTACGCTTGTGTGGAACATCTGTCACTGTTTGACTGGTTCTTGATGATTTTGAATCGAATAGTTTTGTTTTGCAGGCATAATAGAGCTTGATCAGCTAATTGTGATCCTCTTCACCACCCACATGTTCATTGGTGGATTCTTCGGGTTTGTTTTGGATAACACAATACCAGGTAAACCATAAAAATGTGACTGTCGGGCATGTTCATCTGCATGGCCACCAATGAGTCAAGGCTTCTTTCAACGAAATTGTGTAAAACCAAGCAATTCTGTGCTATGATGACGATGATGTATGGCAGCATGTATAATTTAATACCATTAATACTAAATAACGTAAAAGTCATACCAAAACCCATATGCTGTTTTTCTTCTTCTTTCATCATTTTTTAAAGATCCAGTTTGCAGCTGTTGTCTATGACAGAATACAGAGAGAACTATCAAAAAAATTAAGCCAGAACAAGCATCATAGTTGTATTACAGAAATATAAGTTAGGCGAAAGGAAATTTTTGAAATAACATTATGCTACTAATAGTTGACCCTGGATCACAAAACCAGTCTTAAGTAGAACGGGAACATTTTTAGTAAAAGTCAAAAATACATTATATGGGTCAAAATGTTCAAGATATTATGTAAAGGTAATGTTCCATTAAGATATTTAGTAAATTTCCTATCCTAAATATATAAAAATGTTATTTTTGTGAGTGGATGGACTGCTACAGCGCCTCTGATTGCCAACTTTAAAGGCGATGTTCTCAATGTTTCGATTTTTTTGCACCCCTAGATTCTGGGGTTATAAACATCTGTTTCTCCGCCAAATATTGTTCTATCCTTAACAACTCCTACATCTACAGAAAGCATAATTATTCAGCTTTCAGATGATGTAAAAATCTCAATTTCGAAAAATGGACCCATAACCCTGGTTTTGTTGTCCAGGTTCACATATGAATAAAAATGTAATATTTCGTATTTTTCCAATGTGCTTCACAGGAACAGATGAAGAAAGAGGAATCAAGAGTTGGAGAAAAGCCGTTCACAAAGGAACACAAACGCACTCTGCTGATCTTTCCTGTTACAATCTGCCTTTCTGCACAAACTTCATTCAAAGGTTCAAACTGTTTCAGTACTTTCCATTTCTGCCATCCCTCAAGTCACAGGAGCAGATAACACACCTGTAGTCCTGTACATCGAGACTACAAGTTTAATAGAGGGTACATTCCAGACAAGCGTTCGAGGTGAGCAGCATTCTGACATGAGTGCATGGATGAGAATACCATTTTATGATTTACGGTTCTAGGAATCTTGTTGAGAAATCGTTAACTTGCATAAACTTTTTCCCATAGTGAGTGAATGGACTGGTATTGAGTGAAAAAAGGGCACCGGTTTCTGAAGGTTGGACAGCAGTTGGGAACATCTGTCCGTAGTCAACTGTGGCAAAAATCAGCATCTGGAGGAGAAAAATACAAAATATTTCATCTATTTTTTAGGCTTCTTTGCAATATTACCGTATTTTTACATTTTTTACGTAATGCAAATAGTATGTGTCTAATATAGATTTCTGAAATGCTATACTGTTTCTGAAAACTGTTGTACAGTAATGTAATTTAATTTTTGCATGCATCATTAAATTGACAGATCATTATTTGCTGCATATTTTTGGAGGAGCCCAAGAAAAATCTAAGGGGGAGACACGACCCGGTCACCTATGCTACCTCTAATATTACAGCATGATAGCTCTAATCTCAATTTATTTATCTTAAAATGATTTATTAAAGCTGTAGACCAGTGGTTAGCGCTGCTGACACATATATATCAAAGAGACCCAGGTTTGTGTCCGAGCCGGGTCATGTCCTGATCCCACACCCCGTTTCTTACCCTCATGCTCCTGTCTGCCTCTACTGTCATATGCATGTGAATTAAACACCCCCCAATTTAAAATAAATAAATAATGTAAACCATGAAATAAGAGAAGGTCATAATCATGGATCATCACATGCACATGTGATGCTATATTCAGCACATTTTTTGTACATGTGGATTTCATTTCCTTTCAACTTTTAGATCAAAAACAGGATGAAGTGTCAATGAAAAAAACGAATCAATTTGATTTTTCTTTAAAGTTGATGACCAGATAATGTTCATATCTGTAATCCATTTATCAATAAATCAATTTATTTTTGAATAAACAAATCAATTTGTTTTTATTTTAAGGTGATGAGCAGATAATGTTCATATCTGTAATCCATTTATCAATAAATCATTTTATTTTTAAATATTTTATTTTAAGTTGTTTTTTTTACGTTGGGAACCGTGATGATTAAAGACAATAGTATCATAGTCCAAATATTTATCAAAATGACCACATTATTATTATAAACATTTGTAAATTATAAATGCATAAATTATATTATACACATACATTTTAAAAACATAATAAATGCTTTCACTTATGTTAGAATCAGTCTTGACTTGTGATCTCAGATGTCAGTAAAACACATTAGACCTTCTATCTAATTCAATGTTGAGCATGGAAATAATGTCCAAAAAACAAAATAATACAACTATAGATACCTCCTAAAATGGTCTAAAACAACATAAACGTTTAGAGGGGTTTACAGAATTTGCCAATTATGGCCAAGCAAAATGAACAGCAATGAGAAATAAAATCAACTTCAATCTTTTCACATTAGAAAAAAAACTGAATGATGTCAATACATCTGAAGTGGTCTCTAAGGCACCAGGATATTTAGCTGCAGTACCTATGGCCCTTCTGTTTTCCCCCAGCATTTGCGTCAATGCACCAGTAAACAAAAAACAGACCGCCATGACATTTCAGTCATGCCAAATGAAATTATGCCTTTGCCAGTTCTCTTTCCATTTCAAAGGATTTTCTTCAATAACATTTGTTTTAAATGATCAAGGGAGATCCTGTGATAACTGATGTGATGACAGAGGGTTCTCCTGACTTAAAAAGTAAAACAGAGGTAATTCCTTTTCAAGTCACCATTAATTTCTCACAAATATTTTTTCAGCCACTTGTCAACGGTACAATTCCTGGTACACCTCCATCCAATTTGTACCTGTCGAGGGATGTTTTAAGACCCACTGAAGCGTGCAAGACAAACTTTAGTACTATGCTTAACCAGGAAGTACATTTTAGCCAAATTCCTTCTGCTGAAACCAATCTCACATTTGAAACAGCTACGGTATACATGACAATGGCCCGCATGTTTCAGCATGTATGCAAATGTACCAGGATGTCATAAGTGCAGCGTTCACTCACCTTCTTATACAAATAAGCATGTATTCCAGTGCAATTCTTATGACATGCAACAAAAAGCATTTCGCTTCTGTCCTTCTGAAACCTTGTATCTTCAATAATTGGTGATTTTGATTTTGTGATCATAAATCATTATAACTATGTTAGTCACTGGGTTTTGCAAATATCTAACCAATAAAAAGTATAATAAATTGCTTGTCAACTTTGAAAAGCTCAGTGATATTTCTAATTCTGAAAAACAGCTTATTTGGACATACGAGGTTTCAGAAGGACAACGACGATATATACGATTTTAGCCGCAAAACATACAGTAAATAGGTCCTGGCAACCCATCTGCTCTTTAAACTCACTCATGTGGTCCCTCAGCTGATATCAGTTGGCCTGACTGGGGACGTCAGCATTATTCAATAGTTGACCTGATCAGGATCGGCGGATTCTTGGAACGGATGCCGGGAAAATGCACAAATGAAAATATTATATTAGCATTGGAATGTTTTCTATTAATGAATGTTGTCTTGGGATTTACAGGACGAACGGTGAATGGGGTTCAATTGGATTTTGGTGTAAAATGCACAAAGTCCGGCTGAAAGAATTATGAGTTCATCTCAGCAGAATGAGGCGAATTCGAACTGTTGACTCACATTTGGTTAAATGTTTAGTGCTCTTAGCAGCGTAAGAACAAATCTAACAGCATGTGGTCTCATCCTCCTAGTCTAAGTTGGATTGTCGGGGCTGGATTACGTTAACAGATGTATAGGCTGACTAAGCAACAAATCGGCTGGTAGGCCCTGAACATCGTGTCTCAGTGAAAGTATGTCAATCCTCCGTTTGGAGTCATAAAGGTGTAATTGTAGTGTAAATGCCAGGAGAAAAAATATTTTGTTGACAGATGAGGTGGAATTGCACGTAATTCTCTCAACGCTAAAAGTAACAGGTGCATAAATTTAGCTATTGTTGTGCACTTTATCAGTTGTGTTATGCGGCGTGAAAGAATGCGAAAGTAATAAAACTGTCACAGACTTTGTTTAAACACTTGTGTTACGCTAATGGGTGTGAAGTTTCTTTGTCTGCCAAGTTCATTGGCACATGTGACCCTTATAACTGATGCTAATCTGTTACAATGGTTTTTGCAATCATCGTCGCAGACGAATCAACTGAGCTTTCTTGTTGCAACTGTTACCTTGTACATGTTCCAATAAGTCCCTTTATCCAGCTTTAGCCAAAGGTACATCGTTTTGAATTATTGCCAATGGATCGAAGGGCTGCCAGCTGGTATCCGTGACCTCAGATGGGATGGTGCACTTGGCATCCCTGCAGAGCCATCGAGTGATCCAATTAAGGTAGAATACACAGCTGCCGCACTAAATGCATTACGAGACGTTAATGCCACGTCAACGCGCTCAAACGTAAGATCTTCTGCAAACTTTCAGGTCTAGATAGCATGTGAAACCTTTTGTGTTTTTGGAATGTTTTGGTTAATTCACGTCCTTGATCACAAGACGTTAGCTGGGGTGTTCCTAATCAGATCAAAGACGAGAAGTTGTTTACCGGTTAAAACTCTGACGCAGTTTGACTATAGGTCGTGTTTTGTTTTCCGTCGTGCACACCGGGAGGGAACTCATTCCTTATTTGTATACTATAAGCGCGAATTCGTAACTTTTGGCAAGCCCTGTAACCACAGTGACTGTGATATCTATTAAATCTCATAATTGTCAGTTCCAAATAACAAAAAACTCAAACTGATAACATGTATACTTTGAATTAGAGCTGTCACCGGTATCATGGTTCACTTCGTGGTTATCATGGACGGGGTATTATCGCGTGTTGTCTAGTTGCTTTTGGTTTTGTTTGTTTTGCATTTTATCTGTAATTTGATCAGTGAATCACAATCATAAGTGTAAGTGGAGTGAGAGAGAGAGAGTTTGTAACCAATCTTAAGGTGGAATTTTATTTATACGATATTACAAATTAGCGCAGTATTGATACTCGTGTTTCTTTATACCACGTTTTTGTCAATGCAATTTCTTTGTTCTGTAGAACACAAAAGAAGATATTTTGAAGAATGTAGGAAAGAGTCCTGGGGCACTTTTGACTACCATTGTCATTTTTCCTACTTGTCAACAGTGGCCAAGAACGGGCATTCTTTTAAATATCTTTCTCAGTGTTCATAAGAACAAAGAAATATAAACAGGTTATAACTCTAGGGCGAGTCAAAGAAGACAGAATTTTACTTTTTGCTTGTACTCTCCCTTTAAGACTTTAGCCAGAATACCAAAAAAAATTCCTGGAAAGAATCGCCTGCCCTTTTAAAAATTTGTCTTGACACATTTTGTAACCAAACTTCGCGCCTCATTTATCACTGCAAAACATCACTTTTAACGTTTAAAGGATTGAACATATGAAATGAGGCAAACATTTATTTTGAGAGAAAATCCGTGTGTGTTTTGATGACTTAATTATATGTCATTTGGATGAGTTAATCTGTCGGTTTCGTGGCTCACGGTGCTGGCAGAGCAGCCGACAGCAAATCCTTCACTTTTTCATGAGATGTAATATTTGTACATAGCTGTAAATTTAGACTTAGAACTTTGATTTACGCAGAGATTTTTCACATTTTCTCTGCAAAACATTGACGCTTGTTCATTATAGGATGCTGTGGACTATTTACAGTGGTTGCTACGTCTTTGTTAGGTGGTTGCTAGGGTGGACGTTGCATGGCTGTTAAGTCGAATTTCTTGTTCTTTTTCATCTGTCAAAATTTTGATTGATTAATTTTCATAATTATAAATAAGGAGTTTTAAGAAGACGTATTATGCTCGTGTCACACAGATGTTAAACTTTCATAACTTAAAATGATGCATTTACATCACTATTGTTTGTTATCAGCACACCTTTCTTAATTACACGTAATTACTTCTTTTAGCCTTTAGGAAACAACAGTCAATTCTGAGGATTCGTTGATCATTTATAGCTCCTCAAATCCAACGTTATTTCCAAGTTACAATATTATGGTTAATAAATGTATCAGTATGTTTCACGCATGGCCCTGTTTCTCTCACACACCTCATTTCTGGACCCATTAAAGCAGTTTATAGTCAGCGATTTATGCTGGTGCCACATTTTATCTGGATGGCAAAGAATCACACGAATCAAGCTTAGTGCTTACGATTGCAGTTGAAATTGGTCTTCTCCGAACTAAGGGGAAATCCAATAAAACTCTTTTACAAGATATTTCAACAAATTAAGGTAAGGCGATATGCCTTCATAGTCAGCAAAACAATGTGGTTTCATTGGGATGTTGTCTGCTTTATTTTTCGGGAATGTGATGTGATTTGCTTTTGGTTTCCTTACCCATCGTGACCTCTTTTTGAGGAAAGATGGATACTGAGAGGTTACAGTATTGCTTTTGTCCGTTTTGTTTTTTTCCTTCGTTGCATGACATGAATGAGCAATGTTGTTCAAAGTCTTTTTATCCCTTGTATCTAAGCGTTTCTAGTTAGAAACTTGACCCAATATTTTTGCTGAAACAGTGTCCCGATTGACGTCCTAGGACAGCCGATTGGACATGGATGATACTTATTGGTCGGGCTCCAGTAAAGGACAAGCTCATGCGATTCAAAGGTCGACAAAGTCCATTAGACCTTCTTCAATACATTTACATTTATATTTTTGCATTTGGAAGACGATTTTATCCGAAGCGACTTACATTGCTTTGTACTACACATTTGTTTCTAACTAACTGTGTGCGATCCCATGGGATCGAACCCATGACCTTGGAATTGCTATGCCATGCTTTAACCACTAGCCACAGGAAATATTTCTGTTTTGAATCTGATGAGTTTGATAGCAATACTGTGCATGCCGATTCCGCTCTACTCCTCTCTTGAACCACCCGACTCCGGAGCACCAACATGTGGTATTGCTTATAGCAGTAAATTTTGCTGCATTAATGAGAACATGCACCAGTAGGCCGGGGGCAGTCGTGGCCTAATGGTTAGAGAAGGTTGCTGGTTCGATCCTCAGGGCCGGTGGGTATCGACTGAGGCGCCCTTGAGCAAGGCACCTTACCAAATGGAGTGATAGCTGCCCTCTACTCCGGGTGTACATGTGTTCACCACTTGCTGTGCGTGTGTTCACTACTGGGTTAAATCACATTTCGGGTATGGGTCCCCATACCTGACAAAAAGGTCACTTTCACTTCACAGTAGCTTAAGAGAGGCTTTGGTCTCATAAAATAATGGCGACATACATCACCAAAAATACCTAGTTAAATATCTGCTCACGTATGTACTGTTTGCTTGAAATATTCATGACACTATTTTATGACTATTACCTGTTCATGCAGAGTAAATGCAATTAAGATGGGTCGGATGCATTTCATTCATGTAAATTCCAGGTTGATGTGCTTGAAGCACAACGCATGTTTAGCCACGTTTGCAGTTTTTATGCGAAATACAACATGCGATTCACCTTAATTCATCAGGATTTCTTGATATTTTTATAACTCTACCCATAGGAATGTATAGCCCAAAGGTTGCTGTTTTTATTGCTTGTGGGATTATCATATAATGTATGGAAAGATAGCGCTATGAAATAAGGGACAGTTTACCAAAATTGAAAATTCTGTCTCGAGTTGTTTCAAATCTGTATCAATTTCTTTGTTCTGATGAACAGAAAGAAATATATTTGGAAGAATGCTTGTAACCAAACAGTTCTTGGCCACCATTGACTACCGTAGGAGGATAAATGACAATTGTAGTCCAAAGGGCCCCAGAACTGTCCTGCATTCTTCAAAATATCTTCTTTTGTGTTTAATAAATTTATAAAGAAAAATCGCTCAATGGCTGACAAATGAAAAATCAACGTTCCAATGCTAAACACAGAGCCGACCAATAGGGCGCATTAGGGGCGGGATTATCTGTTTATTCATCTAGTGGTAGAGAAGTGTTTGTGAAACCTTTTTGAAAACATTTCTGCAGTTCTGTCCTTTGACGATAGCGGCGCAAAAAATGCTGCACACACCTCAAAGCAAAAGTCTCAATTTAAACTAATTTATATTTGTAAAATGATACCAAACATCCTCTCGAGCAAATCCCCGCTCTGGGGGTTAAGGAGGAGCTGGGTGGAAACACACATTTTTAGGACAGACAGTTATCCAGGCCCTCAGGGTTAAAGGTGATCTCTCGAGACGCAGAAAGCTCCAGCAGTTACTTTGTGCCGTGTTAGTTCAACATCGTGGAATGATTAAGTGCCGAGTTCAAAGTGTTGAAAAGTAAAATCGCATTTTAACGCCTTGATTAAATTAGAGCCCACCCCAGCGTGAAAAATAAGACTTCTGTCTGATCTTCTCAACAAGTGCCATTAATATCAAGAAAAACGTGCAGCAGAATATGAAGGACTGTTAAGTTATCCCTCCTCCGCATGCAGATGCAATTCTGTGCGAAGGGAGGCGAAGTGAAACCTATGACAGCCTGGTGAGAGCTGATGAAAGAGGAAAAAGCTGTAATAATACATGATATCAGATCAGAGAGGTATGACAGTGCATTAGTTCACAGAGCGGACATACCCATAAAACATAAGACTTTCTCTGAAAACAGAGTGCAAGGGTTTGGTCAAAGGTGGACACTGTACCCTTTCTTCTGAGACATAAGCGGGGAGAGTTAGGATGTGCCAGTTTTATTTAAGTTGTCCACTTGGATAAGTGCATTGAGAGGTAAAACAGTACACTTCATTTTTTTTTATTTCCAGTTTAACTTGTCATATCCAGTGGCACCACTTGCCCCACAGCATGGGGCGTAACCGAGAAATGTTTAAAACATTTGCTAAATTGACCAAATTGCTAATAAATAGTAGGCCTATGCACTACTAAATGGGTGAAACTTGTAATATAATATTGCATAAATTCACGACCTAACCTCATTTTCCAGGAAAGCAATATGGGCTCATTTCCAACTCCCGTGAATTAATAAAAAAAATCGCAAATAATAATCCCACGTACCCTGTTTTGTCTGAATGCTGCATTGCAATGTGACAATAAAACTCTTGGCTTATGTTATTTAAAAAGTGCTGTGTGTTCTGAAATCTTTGTGTTTATCTGACTTTGGATTTCTGACACTAGAGAGCTAAATAAACTGAACAAAGTGTGATTTGAATGTTTCTTGGTTGTTGTTGTGAAGCAAACGTGTTTCATATGAGTATGCACTTTTTTATATAGATTAGCCTGTTTATTATTATCCGTGGTTTTATGTGTTGATGCACAACAGGAAAGGATTTTCCCCATCTAGTAAGCTTAAGATTTTATCCATTTTATGTGCATGCTGTTTTTTTATGCTCTATTCTAAGACTACATGTTTTTTGTCATTTATGAATGAGGCCCCAATAATTCATCTCTTCACACCTTTCTTGTGGTATAAAATATCTCTCATAAACCTCCCTTTTAAAACCACATGAAACCAAACCCGTGTCAATGGGCGTATCTACGTGTGTTCAAGCTGCCAGAAGCACCAGAGCACCTTTTGCCCTTTTCGAAGCTCCGGCTATATGCAAATGTTTACGGTGCGCTTTTGCGTAAAATATGAATATGGCGTAATGTACAATGAAACTTGTGCGTGAAAACATTTCCATGTGCGTCTTTAAACGGTGCTAAGAAAAACTTTTAACGGAGAACCCCAAATACGAGGCACTGCCAACGCTGTTATATCAGTCTAGAAAAGTGTTTACGCGCACTTGTACGCGGAGGAGGACATGTGGTGAGCAGCTGTCCATAATACAACCATATGCCTGAGTCTTTCAGAACGCATAATAACCTATAGCCTTCGTTTTAAAACATAAATTAAAGAATACGTGTAGCAAGAATCCCGCATATTTCTGACAACCCGTGTGTCGTGTATGAGGTTATAGGCGGCACCTCAAGAGCAGAAAACGCCCTTCTGCTGTAGATGTCACTGTTCTCCTCAGTGTGCACTTGCTAATCACATCTGACAACATTGAGCGACATGTGACGTGAACGTTCTCTCGAATCTACACCATCATTTGTAAAAACGCTTAAAAAAACACTTGTTTACACTTCCTGCGCAAAGTTTGGCCAGTTGAATGTGTGAATGCGTGTTTGAATTACAGCTTCAATGGGGGTTATTTGATAAAGGATAAACTGTACATGTTACACATGTATGTCGTTTACATGTCAAGAGGAAGAGAAGTCTCATGTCTCAGCCTTGAAGAGACTTTTTAAAATGATGTTTAAATTTACAATGATGTAAATGATGTAGTTGTAAAACCATAGTAACCACAAAATGTGAGCCTGGGCAACAAAACCAGTCTACTTGAGATTTTTACATCATCTGAAAGCTGAATGATTTTTCATTCAGATGTAACCTTCTTCTATAGATGTAGGAGTTGTTAAGAATAGAACAATATTTGGCGATGATGTTTATAATTTTGGAATCGAAGGGTGCAAAAAATCGAATCATTGAGAAAATCGCCTTTAAAGTTGTCCATCAGAGGCGCTGTAGCAGTCCATCCACTCACAAAAATAACATTTTTATATATTTAGAATAGGCAATTTACTAAATATCTTCATGGAACATTACCTTTACTTAATATCTTAATGATTTTTGGCATAAAAGAAAAATCGATCATTTTGACCCATTCAATGTATTTATGGCTATTACTAAAAACGTTCCCATGCTACTTAAGACTGGTTTTGTGATCGAGGGTCACAAATTACTTCCACTTTAACAGTGACGTTTGTAGTAAAGCTATGGTTTACAAACGTTAATCTGTCAAATAGATGTTTTGCTATTTTTCCCATCGCAAAAACTCTCAATTTATACAGACACGCCAGAGCCATAAACGCGGGACACCCCGCTGCAAAAAAATGCAGAAACACATATCCATCAAATATGTCACGACTGGAAGTTCGGATGGTGATTGTGAAATCGATCGTGTGTGTGTGTGTGTGTGTGAGAGAGAGAAAGACCCGTAGCAGCAGTCGCTCGCAAGAACCCGCGGTGGGCGGGAATGCGCTGAAGTCACACGATAAAAGGCTTTGCGCGTGAAAAAACTTTATTCTTTCCGTCTGTTGTGCACCGTGCGGTATGAAGCGTCTACCTGGATACTTACCCACATTGCTTAGATTGAGGTGACTTTCTTATCCTCCCGCATTTGGATTCTACTTTATGATGATTTTGGATATGCACCATCGGGATGAAGAGAACCCTTTCCCTGCCCGCCGAAGTAAGATAAAATAGGGTTTCGCTCACATTGGAGTTACTCCTCTCGTTCCATATGAAGAAGCCAAACGTAAGTAAACGACTTTTGCGCGAGGAATTTTGCGTGTGTTTTTTTTGCGTTATGCGCTTGCTTTAGGGTGCGTTGCGTTTGGCAACGCGGTGCACCCTGCAGGCAACAAACCGGGAAACTGTGAATTAATAGCATGTTTTGTATATTAAAACGGTGTTCTAATTGTGGTCTGAATAACGTTTAATCCTATTTAGATGTTTTGCATGCTTGGATTCACCCACTTAAAGATTTAAAATAAATACGCACGAACAAGCGCAACATTTGCGCACTTCATTTGCTGGTAATCATTTTAGACAGTCATAGGAGGGGAGGATAAACCGCATAATTGTTTCTTTGTCATTTTTTACTTAATACAGTCGATAAAGTTTAACGAAAGGCTTTGATCTTTCCGCAGGGGCAATTTCACAGTCGATATGATTGTGGTGAGATATTGTTTTGGATCAAACATTCATCCGACATAATCCGCGCGACCATATAACAGATTGACGCTATAGTACATGTTTGAAGTTTAGCCTACCTGAGGTGTCTTCAGAATCATTTATGGTCGAGTTTAGGATATGGAGTCTTAGACTATAAGATAAGATGAACATGGAACTGATAAACCCGCGGGACCTTTGGACTTTGATGTAGAAATTGAATGTAGCCTAGACGCACGGTGCGCAATGTGCGCCTTTCATTGACTTTGCTGGGATATTTGCGTAAACGCAGTGCGTGCGTCAGTGAACGCATTTCTTTTCTTAAGTCGATCAACTGAAATGTTGCGTTCGTCGTTTATGTATATTGATATATTACAATGAGTTTACAAATGAGTTATTAAACTGAGTTTAGATGGATGCTTGCGCAATGCTCTTTTAGCTTTTTATAAAGTTCATCACCAAACGATTCTACATATCAGAGCTCAGATCTTTATGAGACACGGGACCCAGTAGACATGATGTAGTATTCTCATGCTTCGAGTATGACTCCATGACAAAGCAGCCTGTATCACTTCAAACACAGGCTATTGCTCTGTCTAATGCAGCCCGCAAAGAATGGGACACGCCTACCTTTATATTCGAAGTCTCATTCCCCTCTCTTCTGCATTAATGCTTGTAACCTTACACGGAGTTAATCATTTGCAAACATGCAAAGGGACGCTTTGTTTACTCTCATATGACAGCGTTTCGATTTCTGATTAAGAATGAGTCATTTGATTCGGTGGTTAATGAATTTAATGCGTGTGGAAAGCTTTTTATTTGCTGGACTTTGGCTGCGTGTCATTGCACGGTGCTCTGCGGCCACCGTGACCGAGTCAAGCCCATTATGTATAATAATTGACGTGAACGCGCGCATTTGATGCCGTCAGATGCGACTTGCACCGGCCTCTGTTTCAAAACTGGGGTTTAGTTATGTGAAACATCTACCATGAAAGCAAACACCTTCGACTGGAGAAATACATTAGAGATAGCTTGCAACGTGACTATAAGGAAATGTGCTACACAAAAAAACCTCTTCATAAGTAACACATCAAAGACTTCTATCTGGTGTGTTTTAATGTGATAAAGGAATGCGTGTCCGAATGATGGATGAAGTTCCTGCAAACCGAGTTTCCTCCAGAGAGATTTTGTTACGATAAGATACGAATTTAAGAAAGTGTATTGTGTATTTTAACACCTCAACAGTGCTACAGATTGCATATGTTGCATATTGCTGACAGGTGTCTTGTAAACGAACATTTGTTTGCTAACTATCTGCCAATGTTTGTTAATATTTGAATTATTGCAATATAAAGTACAGAAGTGATGTTTTCTGCTAGAAAATAACAAAACCAGACTGATTCAGTCACATGTTTTTCAGTGTGTTATAGGATAACAAAAGTTTTCTTATTCATTTATAAATATGGTATTCTTAAACATACGGGTAGTTGACAAATAGATGTGTCGAACGGTGTGAACGAAAACATTTAGAAAAAAATTAACAATATAGATACGTCTGTCTCATGCTATTTTATATTTTAAATATTAATATTAATAATCTAAAATAATATATGTTTAACCATTTTATTTTATTTGCTGTCACACTGTTGACACATCTACGGCATTTTTTTCAACTACCCACATGCATTCATAAATGTACATATTTACATATATATATATATATACAACGCTTTCCTTCTTATAAATTCATGATGTCATTCTTGGATGTGGGACCCAATTGGTTCGGTTCAACTTAATACAATATCAGTTTTTATTGAAAAGCATTTTAAATTCCTTCGAAGAAATACTTTTAAAAGTTGTTTTTTGTAGGCTACCACATGTTGCATCTTTGAATTTTGTTAAGAACTAGTAAATTATTTATTTGCTGTAAATGATTCTCTTGACCCAAAAATGTAAATTCTGTCATCATTTACTCACCTTCGAGTTGTTCCAAATCTGTATTAATGTCTTTGTTCTGATTAACAAAGAGAAAGATATTTGGAAGAATGCTTATAACCAGACTACCGTAGTAGGGAAAATACAATGGTAGTCAAAAGTGCCCCAGAACTTTTAGCTGTTCTACATTCTTCAAAAATGTTTTCCTTCTGTGTTCAACACAACAACAAAAGATGATATAGTAATTTTTCTACAATGGGAGTCAATGGGGGGCAAGATCTGTTTGGTTCTATTTTTCCAAACATCTTTCTCTGTGTTCATCAGAACGAAGACATTTATACAGATTTGGAACAACTCAAAGGTTTGGGTGAAGTATCCCTTTAAGCATAACTATTACATTACCGTTTCTTCCTGTTTGTGCTGTAGACTTGACAGTGCATGAAGTTCACGCCTGAGATTTATGATCTGCAAATCAGATAGCGATGTATAATATTATCAGCCATACACTCACAGTGGAATACAGTCATTATTTACATTAGAAAGTTTACAACATGAAAATATAGTCTGTGATCAGTTCAGCAAACCTTCTCAAATGTGTTCTCTACAAAGTTTTCCACAGCTCATTTGGGCCGTATTCCTTTTGTTCTCCCTGCTACTGGCTTTTATAAACAGATTGAGCCTAGTCCAAATAATACAAGGTTCTCAATAGAGAATAACCATAAAGAATAAAAGGTGAAACTTCATCTGTGTTTGGAAACAGCTTAATTGTGTAATGGGCTCTCTAAAGTGCATTGGGCCCACGTATAGACAAAATCCCAGCACCGGCAAATAAATCATTTGGTTTTATTATAGAACTGTGTGAAATGAACATGGCAAACGCATTTGACGATGCAAGTTTTAACGAACACATGATCCTTACTGCTAAAGTATTGTTTCGGCATTGTGTTTTCCATGGCTCTGTTTTTGCTTTACTTTAAGCAGCGTTCAAGGTGGTCGTCAGGCCGGATACATTTGGGTTTGTATTGAGGCACCCATCGTTTATCAGGTTTTTTATGTTCTAAATGATTTTCACATCTCTTAAGACTTTTGGGAGGGTTCCACTTGCATAAAAATTTACTTTTCTCAGTTACCTCTTCGAAATGAGGGCCTCCCACCAGGTCGTGAGGTATTATTATTTTTGCACCCACCCAGTCCTAAGGTCTCTTCAAAATTAGCTATCGGGTAGCCAGATCGCATGTCATTGGACTCTTGTGGCCTGTTGCCCTTTATTTAAACACTCATCAGGGGATGTCGGCGCGTAATTGATGTTGCCTTTTGGATGTGACCTCAACAAAAGCTCTGCCTTTTCCTTTTTTCGCTCTTTTATGGTTTGCTTTGGTGTCGAAACATCTTGAGTTGTTTTGGTGCGCCCAACGGTACAATTGCGTATCCTACTTTTTAGGCCGTGAGGAAAATCACGGGTTACCGCTGCGCAAATGTAAAGTCACGGCTGATAAGAAAGGCTCTCTTGACCGGCAACACGAGAAAGTGTAAATACTCGCGGAGACATGTGATACCGTCTTCTGTAGTGTTTATTCGGTTAGCGGGGTTTTTTAAAGTGCACCTGAGCAGTCTGAGTGCAATTTGCCAATACAAATTCGATTTGAGCGGTTTTGGAGTGGATGCTGGTCACTGGCTACATAACGGAGGCTGAAACGATTACGCCAGTTTTCCGGCCACTGATGTTTGTCCTCTCCGTGCTCTGGACTGCATAAGTAGGTCACATGGATGCCTTCCGGCAACAGATAGTTTTCAGAATCAAAACTAAAAGATTCCAGAAATCCTGTTTATCTAGCTTGTTGAGGATCTTTGTGCTTTGAGCCTCAAACATTGTGTGTCACACACGGGTTTGCAATTGTAGTTGATGTGTTAGTCCGATGTTTCCTGTGGAGTTTATCCAAGTGATGACTGTGAAGCCCTTCTTATGGAAGATGTTGAATAGGACATTTGATTTTTTTTCACTGGCCTATGTCCTCGCTAATAAGATTAGGCTGTCAATGGAACGTTGTTTGAAATGAGCATGTCGCTCTGTGCTTGCAAAGTTAATAAACCCTGGCGATCAAAGTGTCTGCTAAGCATGACTCTGGCATTCATGGTCGCCAGTGGTCATTTTGTTCCAGGCATAATGAAATAACCCATCTGCCTCTCATCTCCTTCGGATGGGTAATTGAAAAAGACCTCTCTCATTGATGTGTTGTTTTAAGGTAACTGTTCCAGCTCGACCATTTTGAAGAGTTTTTTGGGGCTCGCCTAAACAATTAGTTGGCTATTCGGACTTAAGAAATCTTGTTTTAGATTCACCTGACCTCGGCTTGACATGTTTCTCGGGGGCGTTTAGGGAAAACAGGTTCTTGGATTCTTAAACGAAACATATAAGAATTGAAGAGAATGCAGAGAACTCCAGACAGGTTTTTTAAGGTTAAAAAGCACAATTAACCTGACTCGCTGTCTGCCTGCTGACAGAATTTAAAGACCTTCAAAGAAGGGGTTTACCAAATGACTGTCGACTTAAGCAGTTTGTGGTTTGATTCTTGGAGATCATGCATACTTATAAACGTCCGAAAAAAGCGTCTGCCGAATGCATACATTACACAGAAAAGCTCTAGATAAACTATTCCACCATATTAATCGAAAAGTCCGTTGTTGGAAGACCTCCCTAATCTACAGTATACTATGTCTACAAGTTAAAACTACTTCTATATAGACCTCTTTAAAAAGCGTTAACAACGCTAGTCCAGAAGAACTTCCTGTTTCGGGTTTTTAACATTGCACAAACTCTTAAACAGAATACAACCAACAGAACATTTATAACCAAATCTAAATGTTAAACAAATATCTTTCAGATTGAATAATATAAGTCAGATTGAAGTGCTGCTGGACAGTGTTTACATCTTGCAAAGTGGTCTATAGATATTGCTACTACTGTGCATACATGTATGCATTGTGAATGTATTTGAAAACGTTTTGCTTTCTGCTGCCTAAACCCCTGTGGAGTTTCTGCGATCGCGTATAACCGAGGGATTTATCAAAAGGGTTCTATATTTCACGTCGAAGTGATACTCGCTGTGATTATACAACCAATCGTGTGAGGTTTTTAAGAGCTGCCATATAGCCTGCTCCACTGACAGGTAATTCTCTTAGCGAGACGTATAGATTCCACAGCGGATGGTCAATCGGGTACACGGTGCGCGCTGACTTTCTTTAACCTTTATGTTAGAACTAAAAGTGATGAATGCGAGAACCTATTTTGGAACACTTCCATCCACATTCCCCAAAAAGGGGGACAGCCAGATGGGACGTGGGGTTGAGGTGATCATTGGATCCTGTCAGCGCACGGGTTTAAAAACGCACCCTTGATTTACGGCAGTCAGGGCTCGGACGGTTCAAGTGGTCAAATAAGAGACAGATAGACGTTTGTTTTTGCTTCCAAACGCGCTCCCTCTTGCGTTCCACCACTTGTTGTAGACTCAGGTTTGTTGTTGACTAGAAAAGCACTTGAAAGTCTTTGAGGACTCAAATAATGTATACATAACAAATAAAACATCTGGGTTAGTTCAGTGACCAGGTTTCAACCAATTCTCATCTGGGTCATTGATGGTCTTAAGATTTATTAACACGTGAAAATTCATTACAGCCTCCAGTAAAACTGTCTGATGGACAAGCTACAGCTCAACTGCTTGTTTGAGCGGATACTAAATTCCAGATGCTCTGATGTGGTTTTTGCTATTGATGCAATCCATAAATTCAAAACACAAACTTTAAGCATTTTCATATGACGGATCTCAGTTCTGGTCTGATGCAAATAAGCATGCACTATTGAACCAGGAAGACGTTTGTTTTTTGTCTGAAATGGAGGAGATGCGTGTTCGCTTTTTCATGGAAACTCGGGGTGCTTTGACGTGACTTGGATCGCTTGCAGGCGTTCAGATTACATTGTTTTCAAACCCTGTGCTTTCCTCAAACAACATTAACTAACTCGTATCTAGATTTCGTCAAAAATTGTATAGTGGCAATCACCAGCCTAAGGGTAAAATGTCTTAAAAGTTATAAAAAAATATTTTTGCTTCCTCATAGTTTTAGCTAGAATATTGTTTTATGTGAAGAGCTAGACCCACCCAGTGGATGTTATGCTGGTTTGACTACCTCTAAATAACTCAAGTTTTAACAAATCCTTAATAGACATTTGGAACTATCCAATTCTGCACATCAAACATTTATATGTCCAATGTGTAGTTTTTGGAGGATCAATTAACAGAAATGCAATATAATATACATAACTTTGTCTTCAGAGGTGTATAAAGACCTTACACAATAAAGCGTTATGTTTTTATCATCTTAGAATGATCTATTTCTATCTAAATATACCGCGGGTCCCCTAACATGGAATCCGCCATGTTGTTTCTACAGTAGCAAACTGCTGTACATAGCCCTTTTTGTAAGTATGTTATCTCCTTCAGCAAACAATCGACATCTTAGTACTGTGTCAGCCACCATAGTGCTTCTTAAGGAAGGGGGGAATGTGCCATTAGTTGCAATTTACAACCTCATGACTAGATGCTGCTATATGTCATATACTGGACCTTTAAAACGCATATGTTTTTTATTAGTGTAGTTTGACTCTCAAAGCATCTCACATCTGACCAGCCGCTCCTCTCCTTACCCTCTGCTCTCATACATCAACTCCCCAAACTCTCCATCGCCCGTTTTTCCTGACAAAGCTTGTGTATTGTTTTGCGAGGGATAACCCTTGTAATCAGGGTTGAAAGGAAATCTGCCTTGTGTTACACAACAGGCTGAGATCCGAGGTATGGGAAATGTGGAGCAAAAGCTGTAAACTCTAAGCCAGCACAGTTTATTTACAGAAGACATAAATAGCATTTATTTGGATCGAAATAGACCCATTTATTCTCAAAATAGCACCTGTTTCTCTTTGGTGTCACACTTCACTCAAACAGTGGGATTATAATAAGGATCCGGGACACAAAATCGTTTGGAATTTGATTTAGCTCGGCCTGATCCAGATCTGCCTTCTTAAAGATTTCAGATTCATGATTGATATATAAAAACACATGCTTTTTGTTTTGCAGATTTGGATATGCACCTGTGTCCATTTATTGCTGTACATGACAGTCGCTGCCTATTCCAGTGAAATAGGGAATCCCATTACAGATGACATCAAAAAGATTTCTTTGTTGGTAAGAAGCTGATATTTATTTTGTAAGGAAGAAATAAGTTTTAGATTACAATATTATATGTATATCATGACGTTTTTTGGGATTATTACCCGCTTTTTCACTATTTACTGTAGCACTTTGATCATTGTTTTAATGATATTCATTGTTTTTCTTACAAAACTATGTTGCCAAGTAATGCAGTATGTGCTGCTTGTCGATTGACATTCAGTAATTAAAATGTAAAACTTTTGGGCCAAATAAGTTATACAAACATAACTTTACATAAAACATAAACCTAATTAGTTTCATTTCTTGTTTACATTGTGGTTCCTCACATTTTATTTTTCTGACTTCATCGTTGAGAAAATGTTCATATGTAGTATAGCCTGCTTTTATGATCAAATGTTGCCAGGTGGAATTGGTGTGTTTTTTCTCTCTTGATAGAAACAGAATATTCCAAAGGACTACAAGATAACAATAAGTTATATACCTAAAGAAGCGGTGAGTTTTTATACGGTCATCATGAAACTATTTACTGCAGTAAAAATATTATTTAATACTATTTATTAAATAACGTCACTGTTTTTTGAAGAGTGGCATGTGCTGGGTGAAGCTCAATGTATTCCACTTGGAGATGAGCTTAAAAGGCCTGGCGCAGAAGTTTGGGAACATATCTTCCAATAAAGACAATATAGGAACTTTTGTCCAAATCTTGCAAGAGATGCGATATCACATGGGAAGAAGCTTGGTGAGTTACCTTCAGTTTTAAGTTTTTTTTTATGCGGTCAGACACAAAACCTGACGTTTTGTAAAGGTGAAAAAACATATGGCAATAATTTGGGCCTGTGTTAGTCATATTGCAGCTTTTTCCACGGTTCACTAGTATCCTTCTTGCTTCATTTCTTTTTCAATAATCAGTTAAATGCTTGGGAATAAAACCATATGGCCTCTCTGTGCAGTATTGGATTATTACGTTTGTTACCAGATTTATTTCTTTGTTAAGCTTTGTAAAAAAACATACAGATACAAATTGCTTTGTGTTGTTTTTATTGCTTTTCCGCAAACCAGGAGGATTCAATGATAGAATTCGAGTGTCACTACATAGAAGAAATGTGGTACACAGCGAAGTACTTTGAATTTGTGGAGGATTTTTTCAACACCGCCAATTCGTCTAGAGAAGCGGAGGACTGCGAGCCACTGCCGTGTCCCACATCTACAAAAACAACAATAATATCGACCACAACAGCGTCGCCGGGGTCACGGCACCATAGCACAAATGGTAAGACGTATGTCATAATCAGATTTTGTACAAGGGCTGGATACACACATTGCAGTTTTCTTTGTTTTATGAAGCTATTGTGAAACCGCAGAATGTCGTTTGTGGAAGGACACCCATTTCCAACTGAGGTTTTAGATGTTAACACCCTCTTTTAAATCATATCTCATGTGGCAGTTTTTGTTGCAATTTTGTGCCGGTTGTGTGTGCGTCTGTGGGTGGATGTGTGTGTTCGCGAGTTCCACGCCTTTTCAAACGAAGCCGCCGGACTAAACAAGAGAAGCAACATGTTTTTGTCAGTGCTATTATGACAAAGTCTCAGTCGAGTTTCAAAACCCAGAGATGCTCCCTAGAGTGCAGAATCAAAGTCACCATGTTGATTACAGAGCAATCTTCCCATCTTCCCATGCACAAGCTCTTTCTTTCTGAAAGCGGACAGATCGCTTCTTTCATGGGATGGAAAGAAAAGGAGATTGTGTCCGACTTTTTAAGCGTCTAACAATGAACGGATCCATCTGAGACTTTTAATGCTTCTCTCTTTCTGCCTTTTTCTAGAAAAACAGAACGGTTCATCAGATGCCATAGAGAAAGGTGAGATTTGGCATAATTATCGGTCCTGTAAATTATTGCATGCATTTAAAGAAACACTACTCTTGAAAATGGAAATCCATCATCATTTACTCAACCTCAAGTCGATTCAAACCTACAGAAATTTCGTTGAACCACCGAACACCCAAAATAGATAATGTTTGTAATGAAGCAGTTCTGGGGCACTATTGAGTACTATAGTAGGACATTTTTTTACTATGGTAGTCAGTGGTGCCCCAGAGCTGTGATGTTTCCCACATTCTTTAAAATATCTTGTGTTCAACAGAACAAAGAAATGTATTACCCCCTTAGTCTCCTTTCACTTTTATTGTATGGGAAACAGTTGTGTGCACATTCTTCAGATTCTTTTTCTGTTTGACGGAAGAAGGAAAGTCATATACAGTAGTTTTTAGAATTTTCATTTTTAGATATACTATCGCTCTGATAATTATTTGCCGGATACCAATCTGTTATGCTGGTAATGCTGGACGTTTAAGTGCTTGATAGATGTACTAAGATCATATAGTTATCTCTGTCCTTATCTTGTAGATGAATGAACATTTGCCGATCATTGTCTCATTTTTGCACAGGAGCGTTTCTTTCGAAAGTCGTGGAGAGCAGCCTCTTGTCACTCCTCTCCATCCCCTTCATAGCAGTGCTGTTTTTGTTGGTCTGGAAGGTACCTCAGTCTTTTTTATTTAGGGTTGTAAACATATGTTTTACATTTTGGTTTGCTCAACTGTTTTTTCCAATTGTCTTGCAGATTAAATCTAGAAGAAATGCCCCTCAAACCGAACGGAGTGTAGAAGAAGGCCCCGCCCTTTTCTCTGGGGAGGAAGCCCATATACCCCCATTAGATGTGGAGATATCGGAAAAGTAACGTTTAAGCACAGTTCACCTTCCTCATAGCGTGCAATATTTTTGTTAAGCACTTTTTCAAGATTGACAACTTGGGGTGGTACCTAAAAGTGTTCAGAAATGTAAAAACTCTGCCACACCCTTTCTTAAACAATCACTTATCTACACATTTCGAAATTTGGTTTTCAGTCA
This sequence comes from Triplophysa dalaica, assembly GCF_015846415.1. Classification (NCBI taxonomy): domain Eukaryota; kingdom Metazoa; phylum Chordata; class Actinopteri; order Cypriniformes; family Nemacheilidae; genus Triplophysa; species Triplophysa dalaica. The sequence goes on along the minus strand of NC_079565.1, from coordinate 7,085,394 downwards.
CAGAAACAGATTACTTTGCAAAAATAAACAAGAGGTGAAGTTTGTTTTTAACTGTGGATACGCTCTATAAACCTTTAAGTTGTCAATTTAATTATTTACTATTTTAATTATTTATTACCTAAATGATCTACCAAATACCTGGTTATGCATTTTTTTTTTGATAAAGTGAACATTCATATGAAAGGGATGCTCCACCCAAAAATGAAAATGTTTCATGAATTACTCAACCTCAAGTAGTTCCAAACCTGTATAAATGTCTTTGTTCTGTTGATCACAAAGAAAGATAATTGGAAGAATGTTAGCAACCGAGATATCTGGGGCACCATTGACTAGCATTAAAATGGTTGTCAATGGTGCCCCAGAACTGTTTGTTTTCCTAAACTCTTCAAAAGATCTTCTTTTGTGTTAAACATAACAAAAAAAATACTTTACTATTGTACACTCTTAATAAACGGTGCTTCAAAGGGTTTTTTAATGCCATTGAACAACCTTCTGGTTCCATAAAGAACATTTAACATCTAAAGAACATTTAACATCTGAAGAACCTTTCTGTTTCAAAAAATCTTTCTTTGCGACGAGGTTCTTCAGATTATAAAAAAGTAAGAAAGAGATGGTTTTTAAAGAACCATTGACTGAATTGTTCTTTGTGGAACCAAAAATGGTTCTTCTACGCCATCGCTGAGAAGAACCTTTTAAGCCCCTTTACTTTTAAGAGTGTAGTCAATGGTGACCCAGAAATCTTATGTGCTAACATTCTTCCAAAAATCTTTCTTTGTGTTCAACCAAACAAAGAACTGTATACAGGTTTGACCAAATTTTCCCTTTAAGTCTCACATTACATTTTGGGACCCTTGTACTTATTTTTCCAATTCGGTGCAAAGATTAACAGTAACTTCCTGTTTTGTTTTCCAGAAACAGATTAAATATTATCAGGGCTGTGTAAATCCAGCTCCCAGCTACACAACGCAGGTAAATAATGTACAAAAACACACCTTAGTATAATCTGCTTTTACACAAGCCCTATTACAAGCTTCGGTTGTGTTTCTCACCAACAAAATCGCTTTTTCAGTCGCTTTCTCAGACCACACCATGGACAGAACTCATCGACCAGCACCTCTGAAAGCTTCTCACATCTTCTCCTGCGAAGGACACATACTGGCCTCCAACTCAAGAACTGCTCTTTGAGTCTTCAACAACCACTGCTGAACCCTTTGGGGTGGATACAGTCGCTCCTGAGAACTCCTGAGAATTGCTCTTCGTGCTCTTTAACGCTTCCTTCTCTCTGAGACTACAGGGAGACTGTGCAGGAGGTACATGATGAAAAGCAGGACGGCGTCGGATTCGCGCCAAGAAACTCACCGCAGTTCAGAAGGAGAGCATCCGTCAGTTGCTTAAGAAGACATGGCTGTAATAATGGAGTGACAGCAGGATTGACTACCTCCAACTGCACTGGTCCATCTTCTACCCTCTTTCCTTAGCCCATTGTTCTCTTTTCTCCTTTGCTCTGGGCATCCACCTTTCAAGTTTTTGGAACGTTCGAATCAGTAAAGTCATATTTAGAGTTTATCATCTGATTTGTGAATTGTTTTAATTTTCGCTGTAAACTGGTGGTGTGGACTTAATTTATTTATTTTGCGAATATGACATGGCACCTGCATGTCGTCAGATGATTCTTGAGACGACACAAAGTTTCAAGCTTACGATATATTACGTAATCCTTATTGCTTGTGTACTTCAACAACAAACACTCATATATGTACTTATAGCTCCTCATTTGATAGAAGCCATTATTGTTCTGTTTTTAATGCTATATATCAGATATTAAAGATTTTTTCTTCATCTGCTCTAAGTACGGCAGTGATAAAAAGTTTTGCGTTACATTTATATATAACGTCTGTTTCAGTGTTTTTGAAGTCATTTAGTATAAAAATCTCTGGTGGCTGCTAATTTTATAGATTCAGCTTTTATCGACGGTTATTGAGTTTTATTACTCAGAGATTTTTTATTTAAAGTAAAAAAATATGAAATTCTAATAATTTTAATTCGCAAGAGCAAAATATATGATAGCTAATACATCGACATAACTATACACAAACATAGATGGTTTTATATCAACTAACAAACAAATGTAAACATCAAAATAAGCTGAAGTAGTATTATGTCAAACACAGCGACTTTTTTAAAACGGTACACAGAATCGTAGTTTTACACCACACATATACAATTTGAATAGAAAAATTTGGATTGCGTCAAACCAATTTTTCAGTCCCATTTTTGCATTGCAGGCACCTGAAATGCTATTTTGACAAATAAAAAAACGTGCATGTACACTTTTGCTCCGTATTTTGTGCCTTTCATTGCATGGCTCCTGTAAAGATTCTCTTGGAAGACCAGCCATATATTTATTATGGAAAATAATATTACGATGATATTGCACTATTTTCATTCAAATTTGCAAAAGTCTTGGGACATTTCAAATAATTTTTCAAGAAATACACAAGAACACCTTTAGGTGTTACATGAACCTGTTCTAGCTTTGGCCTCCCGTTGAATACGAATCAAATTATGCATGTCGGCATTTCGATGTCTCACATCGCTAACCTGTACATAATGATTTATTATAGTTACAATTCATATAGACAATTGCTGATGACTCAAAGATGATTCTCAGCAGAAATCATATTCTTATTTTGTACCCTGCCTCGTCCAACTGGTTGTAATGATCTATATACTAGTCTGTATCGTTGGGAATAACCTGTTGCCTGCCTCAGTGATTTTCATTTTCTTACCCAAATCATATTTCACCACAGTCTTTTGTAATGTGAAGTTTGGTGAATAATCATTTATTATTCTGGTTAAGGTGGATGTTTACAGAAACTTGTGTTAACTGGCAGCGATTTTATTGTAGTGGTTGATGCTTTCATTCAGTCCATTCAGCCGTTCTCGATGAAGCATGTCAAATAAAAGTATTTGCTTTTTGACCAATGGTTTCGCTTTAGACCTTCTCAGCGTAGCTCAGGTGATGTTACAACGTGTGAAAAGTAACAGATCTTGTGTTGTGTGTCATTTATAATCTACAGTTTGGTAAACCTGATAAGTTCCTGTAGAGGACTGCATGGGTGAAGCATCCTTTGGTTCTAGAAAACAAAAGTCTTAAGGTTGCATATATAGTCAATAAATAGCAGTAAACCGATAAACTACACACTACGAATTGTCAGAAGTTTGAAGTGAAACATTCCTACATGTTGTGTGAAAAAACTGGCTGAAGCTGTGAAAAAGGCACATGTGGCATTCCCCAGGACGCAACCATATATGAGCCAGCCCGCCAATTCCTACAACTGCCCTATGTTGTTGGCGAACTGTCGGAAGGCACAGTTCTCATCCCCAGATTGGATTTTTGTTTGGTTTGTGACATTTAGGGACGTGCAAGAGAACTGAACCAGGAAATTTCAAACTTGGCACGTCCCAACTTCCGTAATTGGATCCTGCGTCATGTTTCTACGACTGCAGAACACATCAAGGCACGAAGTCAGTCAGGGTGCCAAACGTAAACAAGGAATTGTGGCCCAGTCGTTGTCTGGGTTACAGTCTACTGTATTCTGTATTTTATATGAATATATGCAAATCTATGTATGAGATGTGAATAAAGTTACATTTATCCACCACTGCTAAGGCTTGGGTGGGTTTACTTCTCATTAAAGCTAATAAAATCGTATTAATTACAGTTGGTTGTTAGGATGTTTTTTTACTTCCTGTTTCGACTTTGAAATGTAATAATAGCTGTGTGTGAAATTGTCCGGTGTCCTTAGATCTCCGTTTACAGGGAAACAATTCTATTGTGAATAATTGTGACCAATCCGGTTCTGGATTTAAAACAAAATTTTCCTGTTAAATGCAACATTGCATTTGCAATGAACCGATTGTCATCCGGTCAAGATCCTGTTGCCAATAAATCATTCCAAAGAAAATCTGCTATAAAACAAAAAAAATGTTTTGCTTATGTTATTACATTCAATAGCATTTTACAATTCTGGCCTGTCAAGAACGTTCCATTTTGTATGAAAATCCCTGATGGGAAAATATATCAACCAAGCATTTTCAAATCTGCAGTTGATCTCAATGTTTTTCACAGTATAGTTCAACCAAAAATAAAATAAAATTCTGTCTATTACTTTTCACATGTATTTGTTGTGTATGTGTGTGTTTGTGTTCTTAAAAGGACACTTTTAAGATATTCAGGTTATTTGACTTGTTTTCCCATCTTCTGAAGCCACAAGCATTTTTGAGTGTGGAACAGACCAACATGTTAGTCATTATTTGCTTAAAATGTTCCTCTCGAATATCATTTGTGCTTGGATTTAATTATCATCCAACTGTATCCCAATCAATCACAAGACCCGCACCAGAAATGAGATTTGAGAGTGAAGAATATCATTAAATGCTTGCGTATTCCAAAGAAGAAAACAGTACGGTTTGAGTTGACTACAAGACGACAGAATTGTTATTTCTGTGTGACCACAAATCCGTCAAAAAGATCCTAAAGATAACTTGTCATCTAGGCCTACTTGTTAGGAGCCGTCATAAGAGCTGGACCAAACAAGAACATTGAGGTTATTAGCATGGTTTTACCATTTCATATTTGCAAAATACAAAAACTCAATCCCTCTTTAATGCCCCTCGGGATAACACATCTGTTCTCCAGAAGTTGATTTTGATTCACAAGCAAAAAAGCAGATGCAAGATATCTCTCGTATAATGTCCCTTCTTTAATTATATTCTAGTTATTTCTGCACATTGAGAATATATTGACAGTCGACATGCCCTCTCCCATGTGTGGGCCGTCTCCCGCTATGTAAATATGTGAGCTATGTTTCAGCGCTGTAAAATGAACTCTGCCGTCTCTTGAATGTCGAACCTGGATAGCGGCGCAATGGAGATAAAAATGGAAGTCATTGTGCGAAACGGTCTTCCGCTGACTCTTCTCTGCCCCCCACTACGCCCCCGAGTCTCTCGCCATCTTCGCCGTTAGCCGAGCGGAGTGCTGTTTGTGTGGGTTGATGCTACGCTGGTTGAGAGCCCAGGCAGATGAGACTAAAAGCCTGTCCCCCTGAATGCCAACCTCTCCTGTGACAGTACGTACATTAACAAAAAAGGGCATTATCCCGCACTTTTGAAAGCGTGACAAAGGTCTTTATGAATTTAAATTGTGTGCGTTTTTTCTCGGCGGTGGGAATCGGCACAGGACCGTAGTCACAGGTCATATGGTTTAAGGTTACTAAGTAAAAGCTTCCACCAATAGAGTTGTATTGCCTTCTGTTGCGCGCTTTTTTTGCCCATTACAAAGCCCTTTCTGCAACCGAGAGAGAAAGCCCTCACCCCCAGGTGGAGAGCGGAGACGGACGAGTCCGGTCCCTGGAGGCCGTAACCGGAGGCTTATCAGGGCCCGACGCTGTTCTGTAATACTCCTGTGAAAGGCCTTTTTGACCGCCTCCCAATAGCCGTGTCTCTGGGCAGGAGGCTGTAATGGAGATCTCCGTGGCCCCTCAGCAGGCAGCGAAGAAACGGAGGGAAGGGGGGGTCTGTCTCAGGACTAGGCGTCCTGTTCTAAAGCACAGAGGGGACGGAGGAGAGAGATGACACTGCTGCGTAGGCGTGACAGAGAAGAGGTCCAATGAGTCAAGCAAGGCTCGGGTTGTCCTCAAGGGTCCCCCGCCACGAAGCGTCACCTCACAGGGTGCAGGTGACCACGCCCGCCATTCGAACGCCGCCGCATTTCTCACATGCTCCCCATGGACCGGCTGTGTCGTGGCTGAAAGGGATTGGATAAAGAGAGGTTTATAGCAGTTCAGTGACATTCAGATTGGAGCGAAGATCTCGGGATGAGTAACTGGAGTTTGGTCGACATGACTAAGCCAAAGGCACGGTGAGATGAAGACGATTGCCACACTGTAATGTAACGATGAGTCATTTGAAAAGCCAGCCGTTGCTCTCTATGCCAGTTCCGAATTGTTTTGACGAAATCGTTGACATTTTGCCAGTTGCCATTGAGAAACCATCTTTATTCTGCCATTGGGGTTCGAGGTCTGAAAAGCTTCCAGAAAAGTGGATCACGTGAAACTGGAGCAGCAAACTTGGACTGGCACAGAGAGGAATCAATGTTTTGCGGATTTGTCATGAAAGAAAGGTTTACCCCAAATTCCCAATTCTGTCTTCTTTTAACCAACTCACCCTCATGTTGTTCCAAACCTATATAACTTTTTTCTCTGGAACACAAAAGAAATGTAAAGTAGAATGTTAGTGACTGACACAAAAAAGTAACTTGGTTTTGGAACTACATCTATCATTATGAACTGCATACTATCCAGTTGGCCTGATCCACCGATGAAAATTGCTTTATTATTTAAATTACATGTGTACAATATTTGCTTCTAATGCACGCTAAGGTTAAACGAGAGCATAAAAATGTGAAGAACATATTGCAAAATGGACAAAACACAAATCAGTTTAGAGCTTTTTTTGATTAAATTATTTGGCAAACTACAATGGGTTTTTTTTGCATACAGCTGCGAATAAAATAAGAGACCACTCCAAATTTTCATTCAATCAGCATTTCTAGATGTTTTGTGGCCATTCCAGTCCAGTGTTTGTTGAATTTCAACAAAAGCAAACGACAGGAGTGACAAAGTGATTTGCCAACAGCAATGTGAAAGACTGAGAGCATGACAAGACACACGAAAACTGTGATAAAATACAGGATATTACATAAAAATATATTTTTTAACTTGTCCTTAATATGTTCAAATATTAAAATAATTCAAATATTAATATTTGTATTGCTTAAAAGAGGTCTGAAAATATTCAGAGCAACTTTTTTGTTATTTTAACCTGTTTCACCCGTTCTCTGCAAATAAATGCAAACAGAAACAATATTTATATTTCAAATTTGGTGTAAATATTGTTATTAGTTCACAGAATAAATGTAAATAATCATTTTGGATAAACACACAACTAGAAATAAACATTTTAAAATCAGAAAAACTGATTTTGAATTTGTCTTTTTTTCTGAGGCTGTATATAAAACTGCATTGAAAAACAAAAAGCTCATTTATTGGCTACAATTGTATCTGTTGTTAAAATGTATTGATCCTCTCCTTTGATAACTCGCTGAATTCATTCTCCTGAACTTTGTCTTTATAAACTTTGCTCAGCTGTTGTGTGTAATTTTTTGCCAACCCTCCTTAAATTCTTCTCGATGCTGAGCTTTATACTCCGAACACACCAATGTGACATTCATATAAAATGTATAATTAATCTTTAATAAAATATTACAGTAAAGAGCAAATATGGTGATGTGTTATAACCTTAACCCTGTTTGCACAGTGTTTTTTAACATTGCTTCATTTCTGCTCTCTGAAAGCCAAGAGTTATTCTTTGTTTAAATTTGGAAAACATTTATATTGATTATGGCTGTTGTGATTCATCAAAGATCATTTATAAGCTACAGAACATTATAACCGGGCATATGTCCAAAAGTAGGGTGGTTCCCATTTAGAACCGCAGAACTCAGCCTGTAAAGTGCGTTTAGTGCGTCCGATTTATTGGGGGAATCAGTTTTTAAAACAACATAACATGCGATTCTTAGTAAAATCCCCTTTCATAATTTTTCTGATGAAATGTCAAATGTCTTTAAGCGTCAGTGAAATAACTGCCAACATCAGAGGTTTTTTGGATTCCCTCGAGGCAGAAGGGTGTGTAAAAGCGGGTGTTTCTTTGAATCGACAGCACTGTTGGGTGTTCGTATTGTTAGCAGCTGTTTATAATGCCGATTCTTTTGACAGCACAGCATTCAATATTCTACAGAGTAACTTGATAGCATTGTGAGGGTTTGGCTTCGTTTCTAAAACACAATTTTGGTACAATGACATATTCCCCTTGAGATTTGTGTAAAATGACATGAAAGAAATCTCTATTCTGGACGAATACTGTATGATGTCATGTGATATACAACCAGCGTGATATTTTATTTGTAAAATAAGGAGGAAATCCGTTTCTGGTTTTGTTGGTTGATTCTTCGTTACGTATCAAAATCTGGACTGTTTTGCACCAAATATCCAACAAAGTCTTGAAAATTTTAATTGAAACAAGCAACAATTCAAGATGTACAAGTTATAGAAATACTTCAATAAAATTGTCATGTAAAATCATGTTAAACTAAAAACCTTCTTTTGTTCTGCTTTAATATAGCAATTTATACTGATGTCATATAATAAAGGATAATATAACTCTTTTGAGTTTTGCCAAATGTCATCTACCATGCAACCCTTTCCTCATGGATAAGAATAAATGGCCGTTCTTTATAAATTACTGACTATCCGTGCTTTGCATCTGGGTACTTTATTCACATACATTCCTCTTTTGTGATCTGGAAAAGATCTTCAAACTTTACCATCGGCACCTTTTGGTAGGTTGCCAAAACACTTAAACAACTCTATAGTGTCCGTAGTCAATGTAACACATTAAGGAAATGATAAATGAGGCACATAACTAGAGGTTAAATGTTTAATCAAATAGAGACCAGCTCGCTGAACATATCTCTCTTAAAGTTTATCCAAACACGGATCCGTTGCCAGAGTGTCCAAATGAAGAATAAGCTGCATTAAATGCGAAACGTTTATCTTGTATATGAGGGAGTAACAGAGTTCATCATGATTACAGAAATGAAAATCATTGCGGTTCATCCCATGCAACAAGAAATGTCTCATAGTTTCACCAGAAGCTTATTATATCAAACTTATCTTAATGCATTATGTAGCCTCTGGGATTTATAAACAATTTATGCACGCCGGGTCAAGGTCCGTTTTATCCATGATTTAGATCTGGGTGTAATTCCTGACCACTGAATTAAGTGTGACAGTACTTTTGAATAAAAACAACATGGAGGACAGCTTGGAAACATGTTTCTGGGTTATTCTGTTGAATATTTTGTGTTATCTCCATTCCAGAGTATTCATGCATGTAGCCAGACAAACACACAACCCCAAGGCCCATTATAACATCACATTCGATCCGCAGAGTCTGTTTTTTATCCATTTAGTTCATTTGGTTTTTAAGTCAGCTTTAAGGTGAAGACATGGGATTTATAAAAGAAGAAGCTGTAAATAAAATTCGTTAATTGTAATTCATACAATTCGTTGCGATTTTCTTGACTTTAAAGTTTGGTTTTGTAAACAAAGAAGTGGACAGCTGGGCTTTATTTATAATAACAATTTACCCATGTTATGTGTAGTCAAAAGTTACATTTATATTGTTGAAAATGTTTCATTTAATTTTAGATACATATTTTAGATTGGTTTGGTCTTCTGCACCAGATTCTAGAGCATCGTATTCGGTTTTAGAACAAACATTCGGTAATGGTCCAGTCATTAGCCTCCCACAATGAGCACCATAAATGCCCAAAGGTTCATTTCTTCATCAAAGCATCTATTTAAAGCACATATTTGACAAATGAAGTAGAATATCTTTGCCTTCAACATGGAGTGTATTTCCTGCTGTCGATGAGAAAATCATTAAACATGCTTTTCCTTGCCAAAGAATCCTTACAAATTACTTTCTAAATACAGAACAGATATTCACATGTGCTTCAAATCTCCGGCAAATTGTTTTGGGGTGTGGATTTGGCGAAATCGCCTCTTAGTGCAGGGTAAAAATTTGCATAAATCTGTGATTTAGATACCGTGCATTACCCCTGGCAACATCGGGTCTATTTAGCTTGCTTACCAAAACATTCCCATGCTTTTTGTTGCATGAAAAACAGCTTTAAGCGAATTGAAGTGCTTGAGAAAAAGCCAACGGCTTGCACCTGAAATCATATTTCTTGGCAATATAAAGCGATCGTAATAAAGTAGTATACTTCATGCTTGATTGGCACTTAGAGAGGTTTTTAATCTATTTCCTTTCTACTCCACCCTAATACATGAACACGCATGTACGCAAAGTAATCTACAAGATCCCCCAGTCCTATCTATCGCTATATTTTCACATGAACGTCTGGCTTATTGTTTGCCGTAAACGGTGTGACATGTGAGCCACAACATTTAATTTACCTCTTGATCCGTTCAATGTGTCCTAACACTGTAAATCTTTGCTGTTGTTTTGCAGCAGGTTTGCAAGTAACTTACTGTAGATTTTAAACATAAACTTTCTTATGTTCTTCCATCAAACAAGACTAAATATCTTTGGTCACTTTTCTTGTTGTGTAAATGTATCAAAATTTAAGAAGTTTCAAATAACAAGACAAAAATGCATACACTGTAAAAAGTGATTTGTTGTCACAACAACCATATTGTATAATTTAAAGTAGCTTCTACTGAAAAATAATCAAATTTATAACATTTCTAGCTTAATTTAAAATCCTTTGTTAATGCAACACAAATATATAAATTACATGAAAAGCTCAAAAGTATGCATAAAGTGTGTTGAAAAAATGGAGTTGTGCAAACTACAGTTAAAATTAAGTAAACCTAACAATACATTTCCAGCGCAATGAACTTAATATTATCAGTACAAATTCTGTGAGGAATACCATAAACCCTTGATTATTCATGCTTTTTTAAATAAAATTAATTTATTTTAGGGCATTTATATAGATGTTAGTAAGATGTATAACGAAATTTAAGATGCATTTAGTATTATTGATGTTGTTTTGTAGTGAATAATCATTTTCTGTGAAGTTACCATTCAGGTGATTCGTGTTTGCTTTGGTAAGTACAGACCCTGTTCAACACATTATATCTCTTACTACAATAAAGAAGACGCACATCAGAATTGCAGTTTATGTTGTGTGCTTCTGTGGAGACTCTTTCAAAGGCATCAATCATCAATTATTTCAAAACTATTTGTTATAATAATTTACTTCACTATGCTTTATGAACGTTAAGGTAAATTAATGAAATATTTAAGTACAGCCAACATGTGCACTGTAAGTTGATTGAACTTGTGCTACATAATTTTTAAGTAAAGAAGGTCAAGCGAAGTGATATATTTGTGTAAACGCAACAAAGATTATCTTGTTATTTTTACTTAAAATCTCCTTAAGTTGAATATACTTAAAAACCATGATGCAAAAATGGTGCACATATATTTTAAGTAAAATCAACACATCATTTTTTTACAGTGTAGGAAGAATGTGATTTTTGCAGTGTTGCTGTGCTAATGCCAGTCTCTTCTTGCTCATTTTGAATCTCAAAAGTCAAAGTTTTTTAATTTTGGTTAAAGTAAAGTTTAACTACAGTATGCTACTGCCCAACCTGCTGCAAAACTATGGCAAAGTTTTACAATGTAGTACATGACGCATTTCCATAAATCAGCTTGGGTAGCTCTGGAAATGTCGGGAGGCCTAATTGGGCTTCATGCAAATTTTCCATCTTTATTACGGATGTTTTTGGCTATTAGTGCAGGGAGAGGTTTCCACCTCATCTGAACTTTAAAACTGACGTTCTCTTTGGAGTAACATTATACTGTCAGGTTAAATCAGCTATATTGAATCTTATGTTTGACATGAACAAAAGCACTCAATTTAGAAGTTACCCTACATTTTGTTAGTGCTTGAGAAAATATGTGGAGCCTGCTTGATATCTACTGTTCCAAGAAGTTTAAGTTTTAAGTGGTTGTACAGTTTAAAGTGTATGATTTCAGCCATTAGTCGATCAGAAAAAACACACAGAGTTTGTTTCGTTACTGGGACTTGCTAAAGAATTACTTAGATTTTATACTGACCTAATGGTGTTTTCTATCCCCTACCCAGCTGATTTTTTTAAAGAACCATCTCTTTCTTTTTCGCCAAAAATAACCTTTTGTAAAACAGAACGGTTCTTCGGATGTTAAAGTTTCTTTATGGAAGCATTTAGACAAAAAAGGTTCTTCTATGGCATCGTGAAGTAGCTATATTTTTAAGAGTGTTCTATCCGTCTGCGCAAATTGCCCTGAAGTTAGCGCGCCGACATGTACCGCTAGTTCTTATGCCAGTTCGTCTCTACCCGGCACTTTCCTGTCACCTCTCCATTATTCTATCATAATAAAGGCAAAAAGCCCACAAATGTAACTTTAAAAAAAATGAATTATCCATTTGATCAAACACATACACACATGTCATGAATTTGAGAGAAGAACCCAATAGTATAAAACACAAAACAAAAACCCTCGGGGGGTATAACACTGAAAACAGAAATAATAAGATAGGCAAAAAGGAACGTAACTAACTAACAATCAATTACAAGATGAAAGGGCGGGAAACACAGACTAGACCCGGAGAGAGAGCGGAAGGCAAAAAGGGACAAAAACTTCTCTCTCCACATCTAACGGAGTTCCGTTCTAATTCTGCCTCAAAACCAAGAAATATCCGATAAGAAGAGGCAGAATCATGACACACACCCATATGTATGCGTGTGTGTGTGTTCTGGCCTAATATCTGGCCAATAAAAACAGTGAAATGAAATTCCCTTGAATGCACTTCAATAATATACACGCACATATTGTCAAACTGAATGATTCTATAGGATCTTAAATGTTCCTGTACCGGTATGTGAAAAATGTTCTAGGAATCTACGGCCGCCGCCAATAACACCTTTACAACCCATCACCCAGCTAGGCTATCTTTTTGATCTTCAAGAGAATTATGAGACCTGACAGAAAATTGACTTTGCTTCCAATGTTATCTCTTTTGAAACAGTGCTGATATGCTTGAGATGTAATACAATAACATTTGCGAGCCGAAACCTCGGGGCAGTCACCCTCCAAGATTTTAACTCAGTGGAACCTAATATGCTTCCACATAACAGATGTATCTCGTGCTAGATATTAAGCAATGTTTACCCAAAAAAGGGACGGCACTGCAAGGCCTGAGTTAATGACTTTTTAGGCCTGATGTAGGATTTGGGCTTTTAATGTAATGATGTAAACAAAAACAAAGACGTAAGGAGATGGAACTCTTCATTTTCATTGCTGTGGCTCAAGCAAACAAACGCTGGAAAAACAAAGCGATGGTCCTCTGAAGCTGAATTATCTAATAGACTTTATCTTGATGATCTCGGGCAGCAAAACATTGAGGGATTAAATGTGACCTGTGCGAAAACAACACGTAGGAAAAGAAAACCTCATATGAGATTTCCCAGACAACATTAGATGAGAGAAAATTTAAGCATTATTCTTGTCTTTCATATCCAGACTGTGTCCCTGTTCTTAACAGTCCTGTTCTTTTACAGTCTTTTTAAAATCAGAGTGTCTATTTACACTGAGTTCAAATAGCCGCCTTGTTGGCAGAAACTATTTGCACATGCTCTGCCCACCAATATGCGATTTGAATAGAGAAAGTGTAAGAACGGCGGCATTTTTAACAGTGACTCCAGTCGGTAAGGTGTAAAGTTTTTATCGCTTTGGCACTGGAGACTTGGGTTCTACTCCACCTCTTGCTGAAAACGCTCTTTTCCTATCACATTACAGATCATAAAGGCATTTGTTTTCAATAAAATTGATTTTAAAGTGTAGGTTTAGGGTAAGATTAGGGGTAGGTGGAGGGCTTTAATATCTCGACAAGATATTTCTATTGCATCTATTGCTATTTACAAAAGCTGCTGCCTTTTAAAATACAGTCAAAAAACGTCAAATTACACAAAAGTTTGTGTGTAATTTTACAGGAAAAAAACTGTTATGTAACAGCTGCCAGAAAATTTATGTTTTTTTGACAGGATATCTTTTTCAGTTTAAGCTGCATTCAGGCGCCATTTAAAAATATCATAAACATGTAAAAAAAACGAAGAATTTGTTCCTTCCTCATCTTCCTCATCAAAGTACCATACTGATCCATACCCATCCTCAAAGAGCGCAGAAATTCCCAAAAATGTGAAGCCTTGCGTTAAACTCAGAATGACAGGATTAATACAGCGCGCGCACCGGGAGTGTAACTGTGTAAATAACAAAACTACACCATCTGAATCTCCCCCGCATGTCAGACAATAGCGGAGTAAATTCAACTGAGGAATATTAATAAATGTCTTCTCTCCAGACTTTTTGGTGCCTGCTCGTCTGGAATGAAATCACATGAAGGCGAAATCAAGTGCACATCATTTGTGGTAAACCTATTGAGTTACACCTGTCCGGCCTTTGAGCAGTGGGAATTTAATAGAGTACAGTGCTGTTCCAAAAATGCCACCCAGGTAAACCTGGTGTTTGTTTTTATCTTGAAATCTCAGATTGAGCAAACTGATATGGGTGTACGATCAACTTCTTATACTTTTTAGCCTTTCTGTATAAATTGTGAATAAAACATTTTGAACACTCCGATAAGGACCATATTCCCCATTTTTTCCCTGTTTTCGAAGCTTTGATTGTGTTTTTTGGGGGGTTTAAAAATGGGTGTTCATGTTTCTAGTTTAAAAAAAAACTTTATATTTCAAATATTTCAAGTCTATTGTCCACCGATGTCTCTCTTCACACAAAACGACTGGATTTCTTCCAGTTTCTTCAAAGTCCCGAAACGCTCTGATTGGTAAAGCTGACCAGGTCTGCCGTGATTGGTTCCCCTCTTAGAGTGTCAGAGCCATTGAGAGACAGTTCTGCCAACGGAAGTCCAAACGCTGGAGTGTCATGTGATTCATGGAGCCTTCAGATAGTTCCAAGAAGTTATGTTTTCTCTTTAAATGCTTAATTTCTTGTATTTTTTAATTCATTAAATGGCTTTCGTATTTAAATGGGTTAGAAGTTTACCTGAAGAAGTTTATTATTAAGTTCAGTTGGTTTGTTTAGTCGCAGTTCCATGCGTTACTTGTAACTTCCGCAAACTACTGAAACTGTGAAAAAACTGTTCCATTGGAGTCAATGGAAAAGACAAGGCTCTCTCTCTCTCTCAATGGAATTGGTGTGTGTGTGAAGATGTCCCACCCATCAGCGAGTTCCGCTCCTCAAGCTGTTGTGATTGGTCTGACCTCTCAGTGCACGCAAATTTATAAGCTTTGGCTTTTAGCAATAAACAGTAACAATGGCGTCAACTTCACTTCATCAGTTAAAAACATGTGAATCGATCGAAGTGTTACGAAGGTCTGCTAGTGCACACATGTATTTTTCTACTATAGCTAGGGAAATGACACTAGACCGGTTAGGTCAGACCGGTTATATTATCACTAATAACAGTAGCGTTAGTTTTGCCTTTTTATATTGGACATACGTTGGATAATAAAACAAGCAGATTGACTAGGACACTGCAAGCAGGACTTCAGAGGACGTTTCGTAGAAGTGTTTTAGAGGTATGCGCACCCACACAATATAACACAGAACAGCTTTCACAGCCGATATTAAAGTCATGGAAGCTATTATTTATGCTATAATAGCAATATTGCACACTAACTAAAGTTTGAAAAATGTGATCGCGGGGAATGACAATTTAACGTTCAGTTAATGTTATCGAAAGAGCACAAAATAAAAGCACATTAACCTGGTTCCCTGTTGACATCGTTGTTTTGTTTGACCCTGCTTTGCACATGCACAACAGGCACGAGCAATGAGTGTAATAAAACATAAAACATGTTTTTTTCTGAATTGTTCGTTTGGAGGGTCCGTTTAAATGAACTGTAAAAATCGATAGGCCGGTCCGAGTTCTGGTTCAGATTACTTTTATTTATCCCCTATGAAATTTGGTATGTGCGGGTGCCAAACATCACATTAACACAAGTGCTTAACAATCTAACAACAACGAGGAGATCCAATAACCATTATTTCAGCTAAAAAGATGTTTAAATTCTAGTGAAAAACATTTTAATACCTCCTGGGGCCAGTCTCAATAAGGAGGTTCAACCAACTCTAGGCTGAACCTTGAACATAGAGTTGGTTTACTTAGAAATTAGAAACTTTAAGTTTTTGGTTTTGGAACAGCTGATTTGAGTTCAATTTACTCTGGCTTACCTTATTAAGTAATTTCTCATCGTTCATAGAAAATAATCCTCTGATGTAATACACGTACGGTGGCTGATGTTATCGATGTAAGGATGGATGAGATATATTTTGATATATCAAATTTACTGATATATCTAATTTAAGAAAAACGGTACAGTTTTAATAAAAATGCAACGTGAAATGACAAAATTCCCTCGGGTCCTAAACTGCTCTCCTGAAATCAAAGTACATCCCAATTAATAAATGCAGCCTCTTCATGAATTCTCTATAAAAGCACATAACATAAGTCACTGTGATCATAATGTGTGCCTCGAATGGCTGTATTAATGAAAGAATGAATGAGGTACACCACTTGCACTTTAAAAGGGGGAGGAGTTCTAAATAAACTCTGGGTTTACCAAAGATAACCTGCTGCCTACCAGGTTAGGTTCACAGAGTAAGTTACTATGGTTACTGACTCTGAGTATAAGTTACCTCTCCGAGTTACCCCGCTTTCTCGGGTTTGACATACCTCACATTATGAAACGGAAAACCCAGAGTTTCCTTCATTTCATGGTTAATATACTCCGAGTTTTCACTTCACTTCACCTCCTTTCTGAAAGAGGCCCCTGGTCACTTTATCCTTAACAACACTGGGCTACATTTATAATAATTTAACAACACAATAACATTTGTATTATATAATAGTTAAATCCTGCTTGCCATGTTTTCAACTGGGCTTTAGAAATGTCAGGCGTTTTCAGGTTTTTATTGGTGGTATTTCTAAACTGATCCGTTCATGCGCTGTTTGCACAACATTTTATTTGGGTGCTCCTGCTTGTTCTTGGCTTATAAAAGAACTGCGGATTTCAATCACTAAACACAAGCATTCTTGTTTTCTTACCTCCCTGAAAATCGTTCCGCACCACCCGTTCCCTTTCGCGCATTCTAACTGAGGATCGTTCAGTGTCCAAAGGCAAAAGCGGTCACTTTGATTTCCTATCACCCAAGTGTCTGCAGAACCCTTTTAACATCTTCAAACAGACAAAAGTTGCCGAAAGCCTCTTCGCCCCCTCAATGACAGCTCAGTGCATCTTATTCTGGCAATTGCAAGCCTGTGTTATTTTTCACAGATATGGAGCTTGTATTTTCTTGGCAACAGTGATATGTTATGGTCCTCTGTACCTAAAATTGGAAACAGTTGTTTGAATAACTGTTTGAGAACATAAATTTTACTTTTTTTCTGAGGGGCCACATGGTAGTGGGTCACATTTTTTTGTAAATTTAGAAAGAAAAAAAACTTTACACTGCAAACTAAAATTCCAATCATATTTTCGTAACAGATGTTAGACAAACAAATGAACACTACAAAAATATACAGGCTTTCAGGCAAGAGTCAACTGTTTCCTAAGGAGGTTTTATGTCAGGTTATGATGGTTCAGACATGCTGTAATGATTCAATGAATCATGACATCCCCTGTGAAATGATGTTGCTGGTTGACTGACATTGTGACGACTTCTGCTAATCATTTTGGAGTTGCCTGCGAGTACAACACCATTTAAGCTATTCAAGCTATTGGTTCACTCTTGTATGTCCTTCATGTTTTTGTTACTCATATTATTAAGTATTTAAGAGATGTTTTCTTTAAAACTTAAAATCGAGATTTCAAAACTTGCCCTAAATACATGTTCAAATAATACTGTTGTATCACTTAAACGTAAATTTAAACTTGTTTTCTTTGCAGTATTTGAGGCCTGAAAAAATACAAGGCATCTTTGCTGGTATTTTAACATGTTTCTCCATTTTTTTTCGGGCAAATAAATACAAATAGAAACATTATTTTTTATTGCTAGAAGTTCGCAGATTGAGACTTTTTTTATTTACCTACAGTAAACACAACAATAAAAAGAAAATTAAAAAAAGCAGTTTTTACATTTTGAAATATATTTTTTTCTGCAGCAATGTGTTACGGGTAAAAAAAATGAGGTTACACTTTTTTGTATTAAACTCAAAACACCACACGAACGTGTGTGGTTAATGCGAACTTCTAGGCAAATAGCTCTTAAAGCGCGACAAGGCTTATGACAACTAGTCATGGGACACATGAACCACTGAGAATAAAACTTAAGCGTGGGCACACTTCACTTTCGTACCATTGACTTCCATTCATGGGCAAGCGAATGCGTCAGACTGGAGACGCAAGCACGTCCGAAAATAGTTTACTGCGTAGCAAAATTCAAGTTTGATCAACTCTAACCTGCGAATTTGCGTCAGGTGAGTGCGTGAGACCAATAGAAGATCGAAACGTCACACTATGACCTCTTGGTACAGAAAATGTTAAAAATGGAGGAATCGCTTCTGTCCATTTTCGTACCATCGTCCAAACGAATTTCGCATCCTCAAAGTCAAGTCTGAACTCAAGTCTCAAACGTGCAGTCATTTTTAAAAGTATTATTCTGATCTACTGGTTTACATTTCCATTTCACGTAAAAGCTTAAAATATGAATTTGTCTATGTATTTTGAGTCGTAAGAAGATAGCAGAATATTATTAATACAAAATTTATAATTTATGTTCACCTGAAAATGGAAGTTATGTTCATATGGGATGTCACGAGGGTCAATTGTGCGAATTCCTTTTAAGTCTACTTTTTGTAATCTTCCTGACAGCTAACTCAGAAATTTAATTTTGTTAAGTGTTTACAGCAATAAGGTTATGACAACAACACAAAACAACAGATTTAAAGGTGGGGTGGTTGATTTGAAAACGTGCTAACTTTAGCCTGGTAGCACTTCGAATTATAATCCCACCCTCTATGCGATTAGCCGTCCAAAGCCCCGCCTCCTCCAAACACTAAACGTACTTCCTAAATCCCGTAACGAATTACAAAACTAAACCCATTAAATTATTCTAGAAGCATGTACATCGCAGTCCAAAAGAAAAACAAGTTATTGTCTTTCAGACCCTTGGCCTGACGTTGGTCACAGCGTTCGGTCAGATTGTTTTGATGGATTGAAAGTTTTTTCGTCCTACGCCTTTACGATATATCATTATAAAAATATTGATCACTATAATTCTTAATTGCTATCAGGATGTAAAGAGATATCCGACCAACATGTCAAAATTGTTTCTGGACAGGATCACCCACACTGATTTTAAGGGTCTATATTTACCTTACATTTTTTTTCTCAATGGCTGCAATTTCAAAAAAAACATATTGGAGTTGCAAACACCATTCACTGTTGACGTTTAAAGGAACAGGGGCAAAGCAAAATAAATCACTCTTTTACTTGTCACCAGATGTCGGAATTATCAGCTCCGAAACACTTCTTTAACGTGTGCTGTGTGTATTAACACATCTTTAAACTAACAGTCTATTAGAAAGGAGGAACACATGCTGACCCTTGAGACGTTTTATTAACCATGCAAACAAAGTGGTGGTAAAACAGATGTCAGAAGTTGTTTAGCAATTGCCTGCTTGCGGGTTTCTTCTGCGGCCTAGCAAACCAGAACTCATTTGAAGTTTCGAAATAGATTCCTCAGATCAATTTGCTTCGATTTACAAAGTGAAAACAGCTCCAAGTGTCTGTGGAAACCATCACCACATTACAGACACATATGCTGGTTTCTAAAACCCAAATTGCTAAATATCCTCTTCCCCTGTCAGTCACCGATAGAGATTTAAAAATTAATCTTTAAAACCGCAACATTTATTATTATGATACCAAACCTGACACAGTTGACTTTTTGTGGAGAACTGACTGAAATTTAGCGTCGGACCAGATTATTGAGTCAGAAAGAACTGGATGTGTGGCATGAATAAAACATTCAGATTCAGTTTTGTGACTTGGATCAAACAAATATTTTTTTATTAATCAGGCATTGTTTTCTCTAAGGAACTGAAAACGACTTTCTTCCGCAGAAAACAAAAGAAGATATTTTGAAGAATGTTGTTAACTGCCATTCGCTTGCATTGCTTTTTGTGTCCATACAATTGAAGTGAATGGGTGCCGGCGCTGTTCGACTTTCTTCAAAGCCGTAAATAACTTGCGGGAAATAAACATTGGCACAGTATTCTTTAAAACATTCACCTTTTCTGCCATATAGAGCAAAGAAAGCCGTTTTGGAAGGGGAGGAGTCAGGATTCACGTTTCAAATCAATCAATAAATGTCATTTGTGCCCACATTATTCCCTTTGCCCGCCGATCCCTCATAAATAGCAAAATGTTTGCTGAACGCGTTTGGGGGCATGTGGTCTAGAAAGTGCTCATTTACCCCACATGACCTACTTTTTTCTATGCATGTCCTTGTGAAAAATATTTCCAGATTTTTCGCCTAAATCATATCCTCATGGAGATAAATCAGTCTGTGGGGAACGATGAGTTCCTTACATCCTCATTCTTTTGCACTGCGTTTTGCGAGAGAGGTCCTTTTGCCCACATGTAAACCAATTTGTCTGATTTGACACAGCCACTTGAGCGCATGCGGGTGTACGTGTGAGTCAGAGGAATGTGGAAAATGGAATGATGAATAGACTTAATAAATAGACTCTCTCTGTTTGTAGCGTCACTAAATTGGGATGTCACAGCATTATTGTCAATGAGAACTTAGATCAGGAAACATTTCAAGAAATTTTGAGAGTTTAATACAAATTCGGGGAATAGGAAGCACAAATTCTGCCATTAAAGGTTATACACTTACGTGACCCTGTCTGTAAAATCCTTCTCAGAATCGAATTATGATATGAGGAGCATTCATTTCAAGCATTAACTTCTATATGATTTCAATCTTTGACATAACATTAGTCAACATTAAACTTGTCAATGTTATGTTTCTACAACATGTTCTTTATAATAACTATAATGATTTTGTGTTAAAAAAAACATTTAAACGATGACTTTAGGTGGGTTTTCACAGCCAGGATCACATATAAACCCGTGAAGCATAATATGCTAATGTATAGATTCCACGGTGTATCTATACTGCAAGTACTGTAAGTAACATAGGTTATATTTGTAAATTTTATACATAGGCCTATTGCACACATTTTATTTTGCACAAACTAATGACATATCAGAACTTCTCCAGGGGGGAAATGGTTGCTATGTATAGCAATTGCTGGTCTGTGATATCACTTAAGGGACTTTGACTTGAAGCTCAAACCAAAATAAGGCTTGCATAGCCAAACAGAGCACGAAGTACACAATGTTAGGACTCAGCGTTCTTCACAAATAGCCGGAAATGGACGGATGTCTCGAGACGCATCCTAGAATGTGAAGCAATAGCCGAGTAATGAAACAATTTCCCACGAAAACATACAGAGGGAATGAACATGCGAGATTCATCGCAACTCAATGATCGAGTATGGGAGTTGACGGATTTTGAGCGCTTGCGGATCAGACGCTACGTTACATCTGAGGTCAAGGTCAACTCAAGGCACTTAAAGCGGTTAAGCTTCAGTAGCCTAGCGGCTTCCTGTTGCCGCGCGCTCTCGTCCAGCTGTTTTACAGCAGAGTGGTCCAACCCAGCATGAGAGCTCTACCGGCCAAGACTCACTGAATACATCCTGAGAATTCCCACAATTGTTCTGGCCGAGGTCTCCACATCACTGTTTACATTATCAGACCAGCAACTATTGCTTAAAATAGCAGCTCCCAGATCAAATGCAGGAAATCGCCATCGTGGTTCCTTGGCAAATGACTACTCAGCAAGACAATGGCCTCGAGGTGTAGCCGTCACTTGTTTGTCTGTTTTTCTTTCAACATTTTGAACGTCACCAGATAAAAAACACATGACCTGGGCTTTGGCTTATAGTGAAAAACAGCTTGGTTTCCGCACAAGCTACAGCAACGCAAGACAAATTTCACATCATTCCTATAAAATCAAAACGACCTATTTTCAAAACACGCCTTCGTTTGGAGACAATGACGGCCTTTTTGTCCAAGGCAATAAATGTGAATTTGGCAAAACTGTCATTTTTGTTCATTCCGTGGTAAGGCAATGACAGGATGCATATTTTTCCACAGAAACCATCAACTTTAATATTTTAACCATGCCAAGTTAGTCACAGAAAACTTACCCACACCACCCACAAGTTAGTGCTTAGTCTGAATAGTGACACTTTATGTAATGTGTCATGTGATTTAAAAGGGACATTAAACAAGTAATTAACAAATCAAAGCCAGCACTCGTCCTATAGCTAAAATAAAAATGTTTAAAGGGAAAATAAACTTGGGTTATGCGTGTCTTTCTAACCAGCGATGCTTGGTGACAGACAGGATATTGTCATACTTTGTCATCAGAGGTAAAGTTAGGACAATGCATGCAACATCTTGACAACACAGTTTGGCAACTTGAGCAAATGGAGCTTCTTACAAATCGGACGCACACACACACTGGCCCGAAGTAAACATTCGGTCTATGTTTGGTTTTAATAGGCCTATTACGATTGATTTCACATTTAATTTACATTAATACTTTACTGTATATTAATGTGATTAAATTACTTTCAAACTACTCATAAGTTATATATTCTTTGCGGAGGTGTATCGGTTTGTTTAGCCCAGTGGTTCTCAAACAGGGAACCCCAAGTTGGTTCCAGGGGTGCCATTTATTTTGTGGCCTTTTATGAACTATAGAAATTTGTCGTAAATTTTGCGCCATCAAACATCAGAAAAATAAGACCAACAAGCTAAAGAGTTTATGTTTCAACATTGTAGAACTAAATGTTATATGTATATATTAGAATATAAAACCATTCTATGAGAATAACCAAACACAAGATGATTTTTACAAAGGGATGGGAACTTTCCTTTTTTTTTCCAAAAGAAAGTAGATGGAACGTTGCTCTAAAATTTCTGTATCAAAATCAAAAAAATCGTAAACCGCTGTAGAAAACTCTTCGCATTTATCGTCGCTGCATTTCCGAAACCTCATATGTTTGATGTTACAAAATGTTACATCACTTTCCATCTTTATATAAAAAATAGGACATGCTGTGGTGAATATTAGTAGACGACATCAAACCAGCCATGTTTGTAAAATTCAAAGCCAGCATTATTCGGCCTACAAACAACTGTTTCAAATGCACAGCTAATTTATTATTTATGATGTCATTTAATAGCAAAGTTCAAACACTTCGACATGGTATTTTGATCTAATAACACAAGACCTATTTCTTCTCAACACAGAGTGCCTGGAGGGCCAAATAAACTCTGGTTTGTCAGCATACTAAACTTCCTTTTTAGAGAAAGGAGAGCTGATCGACTTCTGCTAGTTATACTGAATTGAAGGGCGATGACTCATTTATCTGACGCATATGTTAAGTATTTTAATTTAAATATGATTCATATGTTCACATTGACTAACTAACATTTGTGGGAAAGTGAGCATGATGACTAAGTTGCAAAAGGCAAAAAAAGCAAGTTGCGACCGAACAAGTTATGCAGTCAGACTGGTGTTATGAGCGCCTTTAAAGTGCTGTCTAAGGAACATGTGAAAGTTTAAGGACACAGACGGATCAGGGGTGGAAGGTCCATCACCACATGTCGAAGTTGACAAATGTTCACATAATGCTTTTCATTTTGTTCATGTAGGGAAAGATTACTTGTGTAAAGCCAACTAGTCTTGCATTGATTGACATGGTCTAAGCATTCATGGTCAGTCGGTGTCATTGAAAGCGTTTCACCTCCAGTTTTGATTCCAACGACAATGTTAAAAATGTTGACGGTTCATTTCAACCAAATTCTTTAAGCTTCTAGTTTTTGGAGTGATTGTCCTCTCAAGGCTACCACAGGATAAATGTTTCAACAGAACGTGGGGTTCGCAAACGTCTTTATGAATGCAGTCCCATATTTTAGTAAATGATGGGCGGGATTTGCCTGAAAATGGGTGTGGCGTACCAGAAAAATGGTTGGAGGGGAAGAGTTTCTAAAAGGTGCTTGATGTCAATGAAAGCAAAATTTAGAGGTGCGGTATTTCATATACATTTAGGTTATGGTGAGATTATTACAAGAAACAGAAGAGGGGGTCAACGTGCAACTTTAAAGAAGGAATGTGTAGAAATAAATCATTAAAGGAAACTACATAGTTCTGGGGCCCCACTGACTACCATAGTAGATTTCATTTCTTCTACAGTAGTCAATAGTGCCCCATAACTGTTTCATTACAAGTATTCTTCAAAACATCGATTTTGTGCTCAGAAGAACAACAAAATGTATACTGGTTTGAAGCAACTTGAGGGTGAGTAAATGAAGAATCTTCATTTCAAACAGCATGCGACTCCTTTAAAAGCATGAACCCTCAGGATCCCATCGAGGGCAGGAACTGACAGGCCTCCATTATACATCATCCCAAACAGATAATGATCGTTCCCCTTCATAGGGCAATGGAAGGGTTTGTGAATTCCCAAACCACGGACGAGGCCATGTAAAACATAATCAGGCATTACCACTACAAAAGAGTCATTGAGCTTATAATCCAATAATATAAATCGAGCTCTCACATGGACCAAAAGCATAATCATATTAAACATCTTGCGTTATCAAATGTCAGTGTGATGACAATCTTGTTTCTTGAACGTCTGTAGAGTTCTGCAGACTATTTAATCCTCAATTCCTGTGGTTTAGTACTCTTGGCCTGCACGTGATTACGGTTTTCAGTTTCCCAGCAATTTATGAGTCTTGTGCTCTTAACCGTGAGCTGATTTGCACGAAAACCTGCCATCCGGGGTTAATGGGTTACACAAAGATGGTAATTATTGATATCGATATCGTGCCAAATTGTTCAACAATTGCAACAAAGTGCCGTTTGTTTGCAGCGCGCGTCGCCGCTCCTATATCATGTTTCCATGAGCAGCTTTGCAACATGAGGATGAGGTTGAAACCCGAGGTCCTGACAACAAGAAACATGACAGATACAGCCTTCGGGCAGCACGCGAGTCGCAGGTGTGGGTAACGGACGATCTCACCGCAAACCGATCTTAAAACTCTTAATGCGCTTGCAATCCGACCCGACTTGTTTGCAGACACCAGAATGCATAAAATAGTCGCTTAGACGTTCCTGTTGGAATCCAGCTTTATTGAAAAACCCTAGGCCCGTCACCGCTCGGTACAAGAGACATTCATTCAAATAAAGAAGACGTGAACACTGTAAATTAAAGAAGTAAAACCACATCAACTTTAACAAATGAGCGGTCGGGGAGTCGTGTGCTGGAACTTTTAGGTTATAAAACATAAACATGACGTTTCCAGCAGAGGGGGGATTTGAAATACTGACACTAAAAACCATCTTTAAGTGAGTTGGGTGGTAACGAAACAATCTTTAAAAAGGAGAGAATACCAAACATGAATATACTGAATGATACAACAGTGTAAGTCTTCAGATAATAATACTCCAACAATATAGTCAAAAGAGGCAGATGCGCAGATGCTGCCAAAAACAAAACATCATACAGGTGACGGCAATCTGTACCTATTCAGGTTTCCTACACAAGTATTATGAAAACACAGCTCAATGGCTCTTAAGAAACAGCTTGTAATACTGTGAACAACGTGACACTCTGTAAAATTAAATGCAATGGTTAATGTTACTTCAAGTGGCTTTATTATCTGTAGTGGTTTAATGCAACAAAAGCCAGAGAAAGCCAGCGCAAAGTATGCATTAGTGTTAATAACTCCCGTTGGAAAATGTATGGAAATGCAAAAGCTCGAGGACTTTTAGACACACCGGCGCGCTCTCAGGTACCCTGTGAAGATCTTCAGAGAGGTCATGGGGTTGGTATTTTTAGGGATCAACCTTCAAAAGTAAACGGTAAAATAGCAACAATGTTTGCCAGTGTGTCTCATGCATTCCTGCTATAGTACATGGGCGTTTGAACACAGCAGGAAAGAATCCACCCAACAAGTCTGCGTGTGCAGCTCTTCACATTACGTCTGCAGTGTATTACAATATGCAAAGCAACACATGTCAATAAATGAGATTTCGTCCGTCGATTCTCTCCGACCGAATACTAATGCTAAAAGAACCCTTAAAACTGTTGAGCACAGCGATGTTCTTCTTATTCAATTACTGTTTCAAATAATGTTTTAACGCTTGATTATAAAGTTCCCTTTGATCTCTGTGAAAAGAACAAGGAACAGTGAAAACCAATAATACCGCCTTGAAGGAAAAGAAGCCCAAATAAAAAGAAAAGTCTGTTTCTGCATGACCTGGCTGTGAAATCAGCAAATCGGACGAGAGCCCCAACGCAAGTGACTGCATATAGTTGTAAATAATCATAAAACGCAGCGGTAAAAAACAGAAGCGGGTTGATGGGAGCGAGGTGAGTCAATTTTGGCTTTGAGATTATGTCAGAGGATACAATTAAACACTGACACCTGGCCGTGTCGAGACTGAAGAAAATATGAGCAATCATGACACTTGAACAAACGGCAGTGGAAAATACAAGGAAGTGTGGTGATGTCATGCGGAAGGAAATTTGCAGAGGAGAGGGACAACCCAGCCACCCTGCTTTATAATGGGCTGGTTTCTCATCTTCTGTGATTATGGGTCAAATGTATTTGATCATTTGTCAGTGGTAACATTTCAATGTGACTTAAACTAATCCAGTGATTCAATACATAGACAATCATAAATGAACAACTTGATTACATTAAAGGGACAGTTCACCTAAAAATGTACAATATATCTGTTTATTCTTCACATGACTCTTTCTTCTGTGGAACACAAAAGAAAATATTTCGAGAAATGTCTCTGTGGCTTTGTGTCAGTACAAGGGACCAGTGTTGTCCGGTTCCTCGAAATATCTTATTTTGTGGAAAAAATGACAAGTGCACAGTCACTATATATTTTCAGTGTGCCATGCTAGGAAAAACACAATAAAAATATAAAAAAATATTATTTTCTGTTGTGCTGAAGAAAGAAAGTCATAAAAGTTTAAATGACATGAGGGTTAATAAACAATGAACGAATTTTCCTTTTTTATGTGAACTATCCCTTTAAGTTGCCGATGTTGTGCATCCGTAATTTTTTGTGATAGGAGTTTAACAAAAACAAAGTTAAGATCGCGTGGTGTCAGCGCACACCTGGTTCATAAGTTTAGATCCACAGCTTTACATAATTAAAGCCACATAAAACTATGATAACCCCTGCGATGAAGGAAACACGAAACAAATGAACCAAAGCGCAACGAAACATGCATAAACAAGGGCTCGATCTGAAAACAGAGAGGTCTCGTTCCGGCTCTTCAAATAGTTATATAAAAATAGCCTGGCGGTCGATAAACAAGGTTAATCAGTGCTTAATATGCGCTCAATCTCCTCTAGTCTCTTCAAGGCAGCGGCTCTTTTCTTTTCTATATCTTTAATCTCTTTTGTGGATTTGGTCTTAGTCTGCTTGTCAGGCTGGCCCGCATCCAGATTCTTTGATTGGCCGTGGCCCTGGCCGTTGATGTCTTCTGTCGGGGAGGATTTCCTCATATTCTTCTCTGTGCTGGTCCCCTCCCCTGCTCCAGAAGCAACACCTCGCCCTTCCTCGTCTTCCTCCACATGCTTTTTGTCTCGACGCTGCTGCTCATCAGACTCAGCGCCGCCCCCTACTGGTGCGATGGGTTGCCCTGCCGCACTCATGGCGGCCATTTTGTTTCGTACGATGGCAAGGTGTCGTAGGACGTACTCTTCGTGCGGAGCCATGGTTAGCGTCTCCACCAGACAGCGCTCGGCGAGCGGGAGGTTCCGTTCTTCGAAGTAAACCACACACAGGTTGTGCTTGGCCTGCACGTTGCTGGGGTCCATGTTCAGTATGCGTTCGAAACATGCCTTGGCGCCTCGTGTGTCCTTGCGGTGGTTCATGAGGATGTCGCCTTTGAGAATCAGGCCTTTGACATGTTCGGGGTGAAATCGCAGAAGCTCATCCAGCACCGGGAGAGCGTCCAGTTCACGTTGAGACTGGGAATAGAGCAACGCCAGGTTAAACAAAGCACTGCGAAAACCCGGCTGCAGACGGATGGCCTCTCGCATCCAGCGCTCGGCCTCTTCGTTCTCGTTAGCATCCATCCCTAGCATGCCCAGGTTAAAGTACCCGTTAGCATCATCCGGCTCCTCCTCCACATAGGAGAGGAAGCGACGGTTAGCTTCCGGGCGAAATTTTGCTTCACCTGTAAAAAAATGTAGACAAAATAAACGTTACAGTTCACTAAAACTATTCAAAATTAATGAAATGAAGAAAATAATCCCTAAATATTATTTGAAAAACTATTGAACTAAATTTAACTTCTACTAAAATAAAATAAATTTTACTTTTATAGCAACATAAAAAAACGACAAAAGCAGCACATCACACAATTACTAAAATTGAACTAAATCTAATTTGAACTATTAACAAAACTAGCATGAAACTGAAAGTCTTGCTAGACCAAGTTTGGTACAAGAGGCAAAACTTTAATAAAGTCGAAGTAAAAGAAAATTCTATAGGATTAAAACGGAATAAACTGGTTTTATGTACATGCTACAGTAAAATTGTTTAATGGAATTGGTGCCTTATCTCAATAATAAACATTTCTTCAGAAAATTTCCTGATATTGTTATGACTAGAAATTGTCTTTGGTTGTGTTACTTGGCATCGTAAGAAGTCCTACGTTACCGATGTGTTGAAACGATAAGGTCAGAAACAGGTTAAGGAGTGTCGTCAGTTCATTACCCTAGAAAGACTGTCAGTGTAATTACCGTAAGGTTACGTTCACACACTGATGTATCAGGTAAACTTGCTTTCATGTGATATTGCTTCACTGTTATTGATGTGCGAAACAACCAAAGCGGATGAAAAATAACAGTCGTGTCAAGCGGGCCTGTGAATCGATCACGACATACTTCCTCCGTCACAACAGCCTCTAAAACCAAGAGTAAACAGAACCGTTGTGTTGGCATTATTTGCATTGCGGCAGCGTAGGTGTGTTAATCTCGAGCAAATGACAAACTGATGTCAGCAAAAGCTTCCCTCGCACCGTGCAAATCCATCAGTCTTTTCTGCTATTCACAGCTTGGAGTGAAGAAGGCGACGTAAACTCAGAGTCAGGGTCAATAAGTCACTGAATTTAAAGTTATTGATGTCAGATCAAACGCTAACATTCTGAGGCACCAGAACTTTGTTAAATTAGGTAAGAGGTTACTGTCTTACCCTGTGGTGGCACGCAAAGAATTTATAGGTTTTCTGTGTTAAAGGTCCTGACCTCATCTGAATCAAATAGCTAGCAAACTTTGCAGAGACCACCTTATTGCTTCTTGCCTTGAGTCAGGTTTTAACAAGTGAGGGTTTACACAATTTTTTTTTTAATCTGCATTCAAATGTTCACACAATGATCCTGTGGTCACATGCAAAAATAACTAAAAATGCTGGATTACGCATGCCAGTAAATGGCGACGTCCCTTTGTAAAGAAACACTACACACATGCGCAACAAAGTTGACAGTTTTATTTATATTTTAAAACAGCTTTTATTTAGATATATTTTCTGTTTTTATGTTACTTTAAGTTTAATTTCTAGCGATTTTGATATTTGCTTTTGCCATTATATTATTTGTTTATTTTTATTAAATTAAATTAATTTATTTCCAGTAAATAATTTTAGTGCCTCAACTCGAACTTATTTCAGTTTATTTCTTAGGTAACATTTCTCATTTTAATTTAGTTTGTCATTCGAATATTCAGACGCAGTTTTTCACTTGATTTCAGTAAACAAAATTGTTTTAATAGTTCATTGAACTATAACTTTGCAGTGCACATCCTCATTCTTCTACAGAATGGTGAATGAAAACATTTAAAATTGTGAAAGCATCTTGGTCGCCTATAGACTGTAGTCTTAGAGATGGACCGATCTATCGGCTGATGTTTTAAAACAGACGATGGTCAGGGCCGATATATCCTGTCAATCAAAAGATGAATGTGTGCTCCAGAATCACTTGTTTTGTGTTCAATATTAACAGTCATTGTATGAATTAAAAACATTCAGAAATTAAAGAAATATTCATTTTATCTTCAGAATCGGTATCGGCAGATAGCTATCTGAATAATCGAACATGTTTATGACGCCACCGTTTTCCCGAATTCATGTTTTTGTCGTTTTCAAAGAGACGATTACATTGTCATTTGCACTTGTAAACTTGTTTTAAAAACCTTGCCTTTTCAGGCCCCCAAAACACAGTCGTCTTGTAAATGAAAGACCAAAACGTTCAATCTGCTTTCTTTCTTTTTATTGATTATGTTTAGATTTTAGCTCTATCGAATAGTACAGTGGAGAGAGATACAAGAAATCGCGGGAGGAGAGAGCGGGGATCAGGAGAGGGCTACCGAGATGGTTTTCAAACTCAGATGGAGCACAGTCCACCGGACCACCGACACAGACTATTCCATTTTCTGTTTTTAGTTTAAAAAGATGTTGTATAAATGCTCCCACTGAGAATCGAGAAAGCATCATGATTTGAACCTCTGAATTTCCCACACACCTGACTCTTGCATGAGAAGTGCAGAGTTGAAGAGAGCCAGCTTGTGACGTGGGTTCAGTTCCAGTGCACGGTTAAAGTTTCTCAGAGCTTCCGAGGGATCCTTCATCTCTATATTGACTATGGCCAGGTTGTACCAGAGGTCTGCGTTGTTGTGGTCCAGCTCCAACGCTCGCAGGTAGGCGTCCTTCGCCTCGCTGGGCTTGTTCATTTTCAACAGAAGCTCCCCTCTGGATTTGAAAAAGAGAAGACATTTTTTGAATACCTCTACCGGGACATCTTGAAAATCGAAGACACATGCATAACAAGAAAGGTCAGTTTCTTTAGGCCATATTTTCTTAGAAAACAGCTTGAGCAATACAAAGGTTTGGTTCTATTTTTTTTCTTCATAATGTGGTTAAGAACAAACATCTAGACGTTCATGAGAACCGTGGCATTCCAGAAAATCAACTTTCAAGAGCCTATCGGATGAGCGTTTTATTAACAGGATGAGACATGCCGAAAGAAATCGCTGACTGAAGACCAAGTCAAATCTTTACTTGATGCGAGATGTAACAAAAACACATCTGCGTAGCATTCGATTTCACCTCATATCTATGAGAAATATTTTCTTATAGATAGCAAAAGAGTCCAGGATGGGTGTGAACATATATAAGACGAAGGCATTTGTATCATTAACTTGAAAAGTTGATTCTCTTGAACGTCATCCAGCAATTACATATGCACCAAAAATACAGCAGTTCTACAAAAACATACATTTCTGTCAATACAATCGTTTCGCTTATTTGATTCATGACTTTAAATAACCTTATCAAAGCCAAAATACTGTCTGATTGCTCATTCAGTTTCATTTGGCCCCATCGCCAAGCGTGCAAGTACACAAGCGCATTCTTGACACGGTCACCGCAAACGTTTACTTGCCTGCTGATGTAGGCTTGCTTGAAGTCAGGTCTCATGCTGATCGCTTGCCTATACAGTTGGTCAGCTTCCTCCAGACGGGAATCATTTGCCCGAATCAGGTTGGCCAGGTTGATGTAGACGTTCAAGTGGTTGGGAGCCACGCGGGTTGCATACTTCTTCCCCGGAATGATCTGGCAACGGGTTTCGGAAAGATCAGCCAGTGCATATGCATTACCATGGCCAAGGGTTTAAGCAGATTACATTTACATACCTTTTACCTCTATGTATAGCTGTAATACATTCAATGTGTTCCTTCCATATGTTTCTTAAATGAAATATGGACTGACGGCGGTTCAAAGCCCATTGATGATATATTTGAAACAGAACTAAGACATGCCAGGGTTAAGCCATGACAATAAAGCAATCTTTGGTTTGGTTTAAACATGTG
The DNA here is from genome assembly GCF_015846415.1 of Triplophysa dalaica. Lineage (NCBI taxonomy): Eukaryota > Metazoa > Chordata > Actinopteri > Cypriniformes > Nemacheilidae > Triplophysa > Triplophysa dalaica. The sequence continues at coordinate 7,053,631 of NC_079565.1, read as the reverse complement.
GTATTATGTTGCCAATACTTTTGTAGTTTTTGTAGTCTATTGAGAACAATGCATCACTTGAAACCTTAAAAACCGTATTTTAATAGGCTCATGCATATGCGTTTAATATATTGCATGGATTCAATTTTATTTATGGCCATTTTAGTTATTATTAATAAGACCGACTGGGATATAGCTCAAATCCAGGTCAAAGAGGTAACTTCCTTAGAAAACGATATGACAGTGGTAGTTTATCAGCAGATAAATCAAAATATGTTTCTTATTTTAGCAGCAAAGACGATCGAAATGCAAACAGGAAACGGTAGTATCTTAGGTGAGCAGTAGGGCTGGGTGATGTGTTTAATAAAATTATCGATAGTCGGCTTTAAATTCATATTATATCCAATAATATCGTGTCTGTTTGACTTCATGAATCGTTGCACAGACCATCGGCGTACTGATGTCATACGCTGATGTCGATCAATCTGCGGATAAGGACCGGGAGAGAATTTGTTCCATCATTATCGATTATCGTCTGGTATCTGTCTGTTGTTTTGACATTCGGATATTTGCGAGACATCGGCAATGTAAGATAACATCGTCACATCGCCAACCCTAGTTAGCAGTCAACAGGTTTTCACCTGTGTTAATATTACTGTGGTTCTCAAAAGGGGGCCCCTGCTGACTACCTAGGGGGACTTAGGATGACTAACAATTAAAAAAAGACAAAATAAGCATTGAAATACATTTTAACTACTAAAAACCAATATATTGCTTATTATTACTCCATTTTATATTGAATGAGCACTTTTCCAGATAATATAAAGCTTTGAAACCATTTTATTGGGTAGACATTTTGAGTTTTTATGAGCGGGGGGGGGGGGGGGGGCTTTGAATATTGCTGAATACACTGCAGGGCTTTGGAGTCAAAAATAACCCCTTGTCTAACAGATTGAAAAAATCTACCAAAACATTTGGAGGCCAACGATAGAATATATAATCTATAATAACCCTAATAATAATAATAATCCACTTGATTTCACATAGAATTTGCGTTTAAATTCTATACCTGTATACCTAATCTATACCTCCATATAAAAAAGAAATCCATAATTAGTCTAATTAACCCTTCCACTGTACTGCAGATAAAAAAAGCTTATTTGAAGTCTTAAGGAAGATATGAAAATAAAACTAGCATCAAGATCTAAATGTAAACAAACTTGCTGTTGATAAGGGCGCATACCTGTGGCATCAGCGATTTCGCAGTAAGATATGCCTCTTCTGCTTCCTTGGACATGTTTAGGTTCTTGTAGGTTCTTCCGACGTTCATGTGGGCCCCAATGTCATCTAAGAAAAAACATCTTAAATAAAGAATACCTTGATTTTGGCAGTAACAACACATTTGTTCATTCCAAGAAAATGTGTGTACAGTTCAAATGTATTTCTCAAATGCTTCATTGCTGTGGATAAAAACTGACGTTTTGGACCAAAACGAGTCACTTGTTGTTTTAGGGACAAGAATATCAGGGGATGAATGAATCTAAATCTGATAATCGCGAACCGTTAAGACAGGCTTATCAAGTTTTAAATAAAAAAAAGAAAATACCATCCGTATCTTTTCAAATATTCGTCTGTCTCCTGGCTAGATGTGAACAAAATTAGGCAGATGCCAACACGTATTGTGTGACTTATCGTGATTTTGATTAAGTCTTCGATCTCCACTTTATATCCGATGTAAATCTGTAGGTCTGAAAAGACGCAGGAGTTAGGCGTACGTGATTAATATCGTTTTAGCACAGTTATGAAACAAATAACAGCCGTCACTGACAGCTGAAAAATGTAAGACGCATTAGGGACACGAGAACGGACGGAAAGTTTAGGAAAGAGGAAAACCACCTCCCGTGAAAGTGCCCCTTTACAATCTTTTAAACCGCGCAGACCACGTAACCTTTAACAACCATCAGCGTCGTACAGTAGATTTCCATGTGTGAAACTGATAACATCACTTGCATTTTCTAAAAAACGTACGACCTCACGAAGTGGCGTTAAGTGTTTGTTATGAGAAGCAAACTGACGCATAAAGATAACCAGCCCAGGATTTCCTCAAACTTTAATGTGTTTACGGAGTTAATCTCGGAAAAACACATCTTGGGTGGTGAATCTCCTGAGTCATGTCGGCTCGATGAACTAACAAGACAATTAAAGTCAAGAGTCTAATGCTTTTTGCAGGCCGTCTGTCTTCCTCTCAGGTATGCGGCTGCGCACAGTAGAGCCATCTCAAAACCCAAATCCTCACTCCAGATCCTTAAATAAGCATGTTCTCAAGATGCTACGGCGTGAAAATGGTTTTCCGCGCCAATGTTTTCATTCAGTCCCGAGAAATACTACATAAACCGCTTCTTGTTAGCTTGGCCACAATTTGCAATTGTCCTCACCAACATGGCTCCAAAGTTATAATAACACGGCAGAACTTCCCACACCCCGCAAGAACAACATCTCAGATTGTGGGATTTGTTGGACATAAACTCTGTATTAACTTCCAGCGACGATATTTTTTGGAACAAACCGAAAGGAAACGATGCAAAGTCATGCAGTCACACAGGTTAAGAATATAACATGGATGTGAATACCGAAGAAATTTACCTGGTTGTACTCTTGTGGCCTGAAGAAAGTATTTCAAAGCTCTCTCGTAATTGTTTTGATTCTCCAAAGCGTGTCCCACGTTATTCCACAATTTGGCATTGTTTCTGTTGACCTGGAGCGAAACCACTTTTTGTAAATGTTACAGACATTCCAAATCACGTTTCCCAGACATCAAAACCATCGCGCTCATGTTAACGTCTAGACTCCTTTGATGCACAGTAGATGATGTAGATTTATATAAGGTAATGACCTCAAAATACAAGCATACAGTATGGATGAGATTTTGGCCAGACGTGCGTTTCTACAAGACTAATGTGTTCGATCTTACTTTAAGTGCAGATGTAAAAAGCGTGTATTCTGACTCCCAGTCCCAGTTTCTGTTAAAAGTCTTCACGGCGTGCGTTGTCAGAAGAACTCCCACGAGCAACCAAGACATTTTCTTTAGAGCCCTGGATAAGGTCACAAAAATTGAAAAGGACAGATTGTAAGTCTTTGCAGATGTTCCAATAGATAGCAGTCACTCTTAATACTATGAAATAAACTGTATTATAATGGCTTATTTTTAATAACCTATATTAATGATTTAAATACATCTACGTACATTTTAATTATTATAATACTCAATACTAAGTTATAATTGTTGTTATACTAATCTCATAGTCTCAGAAAAAGCATATACTGCATTTGGTGATTACAATCTTTCTATGAGGACAAAAACATTGCCTTGAAGTTCCCATATATTCTACATATTTACTTTATTTCTACGATTTCTTCTTATTTGATTATTTGAAACAATGCAATATTATAAAAACAAATTAATTTTATTCTCAATTCAGATTTATTTATAAAAACAAGCGATTCTGTGGATGAAAACAGACACGTGTTTACGATTCACTACAATTTTATAAAGTAACTAAGCTTACCCTTTTCGAGACAAGATTTTAAATCCATGTGCCACCAAAACACAAAACCCCATGCTTGGAACGTAAAGGACCCTTTCAGCCACAACAAAGCCCACAGGGAAAAACAGGTTGGATGCAGGGATGAATGGAAGAGCGATGAGAGAGAGTGCCTAAAGGAGACAAATAATGACTCTAATTTCTGCCCCCTGGATCTTCCAGTTGAATATGATAAATGTTCGAAAAACGAAGTGCATGAAAAAACACATCTAACATTACATCTAAAACATTTCCTCTACAAAGTACATACTTTCATGATCTGCGTTGTTTTAAGAAACATTTGTCATAGGTTATTTATATAACTTTAGCAATAACACCGATAATGATGTTACATGTTGGAGCTTGTGACCAGGGGTCCAACACAAATATCTGGACTGATATGTCGTTTCAAACCCTGAGCCTTTCTTTAATCAGTGGAAGGCGAAACGGCTACAAAAATGAAACTTGTGTTAGAAAGATATTTCATGAGAGAAGTAGCAATGTCCAATTCAAACACAATATTTTAGCAGATCTTTTTAGACTGAATGATTACTGTAGTTTATAAATCAAGATTTGGTTCCTGAGTTCAATGCACAGTGAGTTATATGTAGTTCCCCAGAACTATTGTATGACTTGGAATGTAGCAAGTTTTTTGGGTCACATACTGTATATGATACGTATAGAACATTCATGTCGCTGCTATCCTTATAAAACCTTGTATCTCCATATTTAATGATTTGTATTTTTTGCCATTAATCATTAGTATAAGTCACCCTTTACGTTTGTCACAGGGTTTTGGAAGTATCTAAACAGTAAAAAATATTAAGGTTTGCATATAATATGAGGTTTAGAAAAAAAATATATATATGTGATGAGTATGGCAGAATTTGGTTTGCATTTTATGCAAAACCTACTTTTGCAAACTTGTCCGAGGTTTTTCGCCCGATCGGAACCAAACCAACGCATATCAATTCTGTCGAGTCTGAATAGAAATAGAAATTTCGATATACGGTCGCTATGTGGCGCAAAAACGTCCGAACCGGAAGTAGCAGATGCTGAAAAACTAAACACAACAAACCCTATACAAAGCAAAGCTATGCTATTCTCATTTATGAAAACTAAAGTTCATAGGAGCTTCGAAACAAAACTACTTTTTCAGTAAACATTAAATAACTAACATTTCCCCCCAAAAGAATGAACATTTTCTGCTGGTCAATAAATAAAAAACTATTTTACAAGGTGGCTAAATTTGTATTAATTTGTACAATGTGAAGGGTACAAAAACATATGATTATAAAAAAAATCAAAGCACCTCCCTTAAAGCTAAAGTTTGTAAAAAAAAAACACCGCTAGCGGCCGCACGATCAAAACAACAACAATGCCGTAGCTTGATGCCGCTGTGAAGGAGCGTGGAATAATGGGATCTGTTGTCTTCAACTCCACCGGTGATAGTCATCAACGGAAACGAGAAATCATGTTAGCAGATGAGGTAAAGAAATAAAGTGAAATAAATGTTGTGTATAATTGTGATCCATAAATAACGGACTGCTCGAAACAAGCTAGTGGCTTGCTAGACGCTTAATACTACTTCTGCATTTGTTCACGACTCTTGTCATGTGGTTTCTACGTCAGTAAAGGCGATAACATAAGGTAACGCGGATATGACGCCATTGACAGGTGACTGCACAGCCCGGTGTCACTGTTTGAATGATTTTCTCACGATTTACAAGTAGTTGGAAACATTTGAGGTATTGTAAGTACTCAGCTGAACAAATTATATAACACCTGGCCTAGTGGGTTTTGTCTAGTGAGAGGAAGTATAAACGCCAATCTCTCATGCACCTTGACAGAGACTTTTATTTTTGAATCAACGAAAACTCCATTAAAATAAGAAATTCAGTATCTAAAGGTTCTCATTGTTTGCTCCAGACAAGCATGTGCAAGTCCGAACACTAATCACTCTCATGTTTAGCTGTTTCATAAAGCTTTGTCTAAAACCCACACCATGAGTTTGATTAATCTCAAACTAAACCCAATTATACGCACATGACCTGTAAAACAAGTGCAGAAAGCTTGCCGAGCTCCCTGCTCCCAATAATCAGACATCATTTCTCCAAGTGGAGAAAACGTTCAATCATCAAATAAGGTTTATTTACTCCAAACATCAACATGTCATTGCAGTTCTCCTCAAACATGGATTTTCTAATTAACTATCCATCAAACACGCCTGTTTTGCACAATGCCCGTAAAATTGGGATTATAGGTTTTATTCACAAAAGCACCTTGTGACAAGGTGATGGATCAGGATTTTTTGAAACGCAGAACCACTCGTTGGGCACAGCCCTTGGACACCCTGTTTTGAAGAACAAACTCTTGTGTTTTGTCTAGATACAGCTAATCTCACCTTTTATCAGCGCGTTTTCAAAAAGCAAATTTATGAGTTTATAGTGAAGTAAACCGCAGGGTGCGCCATGGTGGAGGCGTTCCGAATTCCAAAACGGGCATGAGTCTCACTTCTTGAGGTCTCGAAAACATAATCGCAATATTTACTTTGGCGAGGCCTTCAAAATGCATAAAAAAGCAAAAGCGTCAGCCTTTGCTTACGCAGGGGCCGATTTAACGGAGCCGAAACAGCAGTATAGACGACATCATATTTATCCAATTTGCTGGATGCCTTAGCAGCCAAAATCAACCTGGATGAAAGAGATTGCTGCCCAAACAAAAGCTTTGTCTGCGGTTAATCGAAAGTGCTGCGCTGCATGCTGTTTGGTTGAAATGCAACATACAAGAAAAATGCTCGCTGTGAAATTAGACAAATCTTCACAACTGAAGTGTTTCCTGTTTGCACAGAATGAGTGTCGAGGGTCTGCGCACGGGGAATCATTTAAATAACAAACAGCGGCCAAATCAAACAGACACAGACTTATATCCTCATGCAACCTGTTCTCCGTCCCCCAACCGCACGGACCAGAGGCAAAATCACCCCCCATTCTTTAAGATTTGTGGTCCCCCGGTCACAAGGAAGTTCACCAAACTCTGTTGACAGCGCATGGAGACGCAGATGAAGAATTTGTTGTGCTGTTACACAACATGCGATCTGAACACACAAGCTGAGGGAATTTTAACTGTGACATTTTGAACTTTCGCAAGCGTGAAATCACCCAGTGGTCCAACATAAGAGCCGCAGGGCTGAGCTATAGGACGATAAGATCTTTTATGACGAGGAGTGGAAACGAAAAATTATGCCTATTTTGGCCCCAAAACTTAGTTGAGAAAATGAATGTTTTGTGAGACCAAACGATCAAAAGATCATGGTATCATGCTATGCCATGCATTCTGATTTTTTCTATTTACATGTGAAACGTTCTGGTTTCTCATGCTTAACATGGTCAACTTGTTAAAAAACGAGTTGGACGTATGACGTAGTATTTCTGTGCTTGATACACTCCCTCAGCGCTCCAACTTTTTAGCATTTACATATTTTCACTTGGATTGCTTTTAAAATCACTTGGGATTAATTATCACTTTTATGCAGACAATACACAGATTTATATTCACTCTAAACCTAGTTAAAATTGGGATGTTCCTCTTTTAACACATTGTATTTCTGAGATTAAGTCGTGGCTGTCCCAAACTTTTTGTGTCTTAATAGCGATATGACTGAGGTTTGGCTTATTGGCACCTCCCATCAGCTTCGTAAAGCTGGTTCACCGTTTCGGTGTGTCTGTTTGTTCACGGTATTTCAGTGATGGATGTTATATAAACGGTGGATATAACTCTGTATTTGTTTTAAACTGATAGATATCGCGGTCCCAGTGCTAAAAGATGCCGGACATGAACTGCGCGTGGTAAGTCAAACTAAGTCATACGTCTGTGTTTTGTTGGCAATCGTGGTGTACGTGCAAAATGTATAATAAACAGCTGTATCTCCCTTTTATAAATTTGATCAAACTAAATACTCTTCGAAGATACGACGTATGCAATTTTACTCAATAGGCTCTCAAGATTTATATGAGATTGGCAGAAACTTCCTGTGTTACTCGATCTTTAAAAAAAGGAAATGCGCATAGTTACAAATTCAGTGTTAGTCCAGCAGTTCGCAAGAGCTGATAAAAAAGCCCAGAATGCAATGCACTCCAGATCTAGGGGCACGAAGCGCTACAAACACAATGTTTTTAACTGCACGTTAGAAATAGCTTCATTGTTTACCTCACTGTGGATAAAAACGTCTGCTAAATTCCTAAATATAAATGTCAAGTAAAATAAAATTAAGACCTCAATATTGGAAAACGTTTTATCCGCAATCTTGACAAACAATTCTGTCCATTACAGCGTCTTGCTAAAGTAGCTGGAGCGGACGGGGGTTCTGTATGGGACATTCATAAAAGCCACAAGAAATATCAACATCTTGTCACTCAGTATGCGGTTTCAAGAAGATCCTCACTAAACAGAATAAAAGCCTAAACTTGCAGTCATTCCCATTTAAGTGGAAAGCAACCGAGGGGATTGTGTTGCCAGAATTGCCGCCAATTGCCAATAAAGGGTCTTTAAGGGACATTCTGAGAGTTTCCTGTAATTTATTAGACGCCGTCGTGACGTTTCGGCTTTAACTCGTCTTTAGCATCAGATCATTGAGGCGGAAACGTAAACCATATCCTTCAATTTATTACATTCATGTTAAGAACTCCGTATCCTAATGTTCGCCTTAACTCATGGATACGACGGCAATTACTTCATTTAGGACATTTACGTTTCTGGGAAAGTAGCTTATGTGCAGTAACTTATGAAACAGGACTCCCGGTATGGATAGAACGGTGCTAAATTATATCTGACAGACTGCGAGTAAGGCCCAGGGCACTACACAGATTTACATACTTTTTTTTGCGTTATTCCCTACTGAGAAACATACAAACATAATGCAAACCACAAGAAACATCAACATCTTGTTATTATTCAGTTTGTGGTTACAAAATACATCCTTACATATGTAACATGAACAAGCCATGTAGACGTCTTTACATGCAAACAGACTTCACAAACTGTAATCTCAGCCTACCTACTTACCATTATGACAATCTTAGCAGAACTATGGCCGTGCCAAAGGCTATGATAGGCCAGAAGGCTCAACGAGACGTAAAATACCAGCGTCGCCAGGTTTCGGGGGTCCAGCAGGGACTCGACCAGGGGAATAGTGCCCATTGTCCAATCACAACACAGTTCAGAGGGGTTAAGCAGCAACCAGGTGTTTACTGGTAGGAGGTAGTTAAAGGTCATCTGCCGGGTCGGGGTGGAGCTGACGGCGGCTGGATTATCAAACCTGATGATGGATGAGAAAGAATTTATGAGTTTTCCTTCCATTAAGACATTTCGTGAAAGGCACGCAAGACATAATTTTGCACAGATAAGAAAAGAGCTGATTTTATGTTTTTCCAAATCAATCAAATAAAAAAATGTAATTTTAGGCTTCAAAAACAATCTGTTCTGCTTCATTGAGGGGCAAAAGCAATGAGCAGAGCCACAATCTTAAGAATCTTTGTAAGACTTTCCAACTGTGTATATTGCGTGTCCTGTGCATACCCTGTCTAGTTTGTTTTTAATCAACATATATATTTTAGGCAATTTATGTATATTTTGCACATCTTTACATTGCTATGTTGTACAGCTCTACAATAAATCTGTAAATGTAATTGTCACTATATGCTCAATTACAATATATTTAGAATTAAGTGAGTTCAACAGACTAAATGTAGTTTACATAATTTTTAAACAGTTCACCCAAAAATACAATTCTGTGTTCATTTTCTCTCCCTCAAGTTGTTCCAAATCTATATAAATGTGTTTGTTATGATGAACACAGAGAAAGATATTTGGAAGAATGCTTTTAACCAAACAGTTCTCGGCCACCATTGACTACCATAGCAGGAGATGAAGATGGTAGTCAAAAGTGCCCCAGAACTGTTTGCTTTCCTATATTCCTCAAAATGTCTTCTTTTGTGTTCAATTTTATAAAGAAATTTTTCCTACTATGGAAACATAAACATAACTATTTTTAACAATATTATATTTTGTTTAAATGGACCAAATGTTTCATTTTTATGCATGTTACAGACACACACTTTCACTAAAAATGTCCACAACAGTTACCATAGCCAAGCAAACATCTTTCCATGTTTCCTCGCTAGTCAGTTCGCATAAAAATTTATATAAATTTTGTGTTGATTTAGCCTGTAACCATCATTCTGCTACGCATTATGTCCCATATGCAAGTAAAACCTCAAAGACCTGTCCAAGCCACACTGGGAAATAGCCAGACTTAATGCTAGGCATCAGGCGGATAGAAAAGTCACCAAAACAACGCCGCCGCCAACACTGATTTGTGGCAACAGGCCACTGACTCCAACTCGCTACTTCTTAAACAGTTCAAAATGTTGCGGTTTCTGGTGTCCATGCATTCTTTACTGTATTAAACAGAGATGGATTGGCACCTGGGTTTACTTTTGAACTCATCTTCGAACTGAAACACACGTCTGTCACGTCAGCCCACCGTAAGATCGTAAGATAGCCCATGACATTCTAACTTTTTATCAACGTCTTCAAGCTGTGGTCCATTGTAGGTTTCCCTATCTTGGAATCTGTAAATATTTTCATCAAACGAATCCGAAACCAGATTATTGTACCTCTAAATAAATAAATGGTCTCATTTGTGTAGGGTTGGAAATATGTAGGAATTTATTGTGGTACAACAACCCCCTTTTTTTCCAGAAAGACACCATTTGATCTTCTAAAGATCACAGGGGTCAACTCTCAGCATGGTGATCAACCACTTTGGTCCCAGATGTTTGTTTATTGTGGGTCAAGTACAGAGGGGTAAAAGGTGGCCCTGATTTGGATGTATCGTGTTAGTTTAGTCACCTACTCAAGGAAAGGATATAAAGGAAATTCAAGATAAGCTCTGGGCTCTTTCTCTCGTCTCCTCGCTGGAAGCTTCTCTCCAGGAGCTCTGGCTCTCCTTCTCTGACTCTAATTCTTCTTATATGCTTTCTCTCTTTTCTATCATCTCAGGTAATATCACATACATTTGGAAACTGTTAGTTGTATTATTTACAATTTTAAGCATTGACTTTGTAACCATATTACATGTAACATCGATTTAAGTCTGTTATTAATACTTTCAAATCTGCAGACTAGTGTTGGTTTAATGTTAATATTTAAACGCTCCGTATTGAAATGCAATATAGTCATGTTATAGCAAAGCTCTCCCACATATATAGCTATAATCACTGCGCTTATTTCCGTCGTTGAAATTGACAAGAAATAAACAGTTTTATACCATCTTGCTTTTAACGTTTCGGCGTTCCAGAACCACTGCAGCAGAACCACCCTTACATTTGTATTTCATTATTTTTTAAACAATTTAAAGTGAAACATCTAAGACTGAGATATTTTAAGAAATGTCTCCGTGGCTTTGTGTGTCCATATATGGAATTCAATGGGGGTCAATGTTGTTTGGTTACCAACAGTCTTCAAAATATCTTCTTTGGTGTTCTGCAGAGGAAAGAAAGTCATGTGGGTTTGGAATGGCCGTGTTGTTTCTTTATCGTAGCATGCAGCAATCTGTGCTATGTGCTGTACTTTGTATTTTAAAGTGCCTCATAAATAAATTTGACTTTGATGTCCATTAACAGGAAATGAAAACATCCTGATTCAGTTAAATCTGAGGAAAAACATTAACTGGTTACGTTTTCATTTTTTTAATTGGCAGACGCTATTATCCCAAGCATCTCTGAGTGTATTTAAGACACACATTTTATCAAAGCGTGTCTCTTGGGAACCCATGACCTCTGCCCTGCTAGTTCAAGATTTAAATGGTCATATATACCATGAATATGAATAATGAAATTCTTACTTCGTTTTTACCCCACAAGGACATGGTGGAAGGTCAATGAACGATAAACACCATTAAAATGTGAAATGAAAATTTAAAGCATCAATAGTGCACTGTTGTCCAGTTGATGTCCCCTCAAAACACTAAAATCTTACTTACAGCTTTCAGTCTTTACCACGAACACTCGCCACACAAACACTCACTCTTGTGTCGAGTTAAACGCTTATTTTCCAAAGGAAAAATATTTACGTAGTTTCAAATGTACACAAACTCAAGTTTATCGCTTGGCTTCCACCGAGGGGTGTGTTTTGGGACGTTTGAAGCATGAGGGAGCCAAACTCGAGAATTAAAAACCCAATAAAACGCGTTGCACATTGTCATAAATTTTATCTCTTTGATAAAGAATATTTTTGTTTTAGCTGGGACATTCCAACATTATCTCAAAATAAACAACAGACTATATATATTCAGAAAGTATGTTAATCCAGCATATTATGTCTCTAGAGAGCTCTGCGATGGCGCAGGCGGCTGGAGACAGTCATGGATTATGTCTGGGGGATTAGCGATCGCTTCCGTGACAAATCCAACAGGATTTTTTTCTGTGATCCAATCAACATCACAGGTGATGATCAGAGAACGGTAGGATGTCTTTTATGTACAAAGATTCAATGAGATTTTTCTGTGTAAGGGAGGATGGAGTTCATCCCGAAGAAATAAGCCCCTTGACAGTGCCTCTGATGAGGGTGGATCCAGAATCCAGATCAACTGATACTCACATTTATCAAGCGAACGGTTTGGATGTTTTTATAAGCAGACTGACAGTCAACATTTGTAAGATTAGAAACTATTTTCCCATAATACGACACTGCATTTTTGTGTGTGTTTGTCATAATGTCCCATTGGCATAGATGCTAGTTTGGCTCTTGCATCGAAACTATTTTCAATTTGAATCCAAGCTTGTACCAATAAATCAGTTTAAAGCAAGAATGCAACAAGCTGCTTATGTTAATATTTTGGTTTGTGTAAAATTGCTTTAAAACGTGCTCAGCTGAGGAGATGAGCTTTCCCTGATATATAACATCTGAAATATTAAATTACGCTATAATATAATATTTTATAGTATTGTAATAATATTTTATTCATGTATAGAGGTTTAAGAGTGATCTTACCTTGTAAACACTGGCAGCTGAGACTGAATGACTTGCACCCTGATGATGACCACCAGAAGTGTACTGATGATCAGGACAATGAGCTTCAGAAGAGTCTGGAGGACAGCGTAGGGGAAACCACCTTTTCCTCTTAACACCTGAAGTATGGTGTCTATTAGCATGGGAAGCGTGAACTAAATGAACAGAGAAGGGAATAAATATGAAAAGTAATCATTTTTAATTCTTTAAAAATGACTTTTTTGGTTGAAAAATTGAACAAATATGGTTGCATTTGTTACCATTACTAAATGGGCAACTCCGGCATTATCGACATTTTGCATTTGTTAGGTGACATACAAACGCTCAATGTTAACTAAACATTACATCAACTAAACATCAGAAAAATGTCAGTCTATGCAAGAATTTTCGATTTAAAAAAAAAAGTTTGCAAATGTGGGTTATGTATGTGACAGTTATTGCGTCCCAATTTGCATACTATCCGTTCTTAATAGTTTTCGATGTCCAAAATCATGGTATGTTGAAATGAGTTCTCTCGAAGTACCCGGATAGTCTACTGTTTCCGGTGAAAATTCGAAGTGTGAAGGACACTTAAAGGCTGATTTTACCCACAACTCACCACGAGAGGGCGTTAAGTGACGCTACACTGCCGTGATAAAATTTTATAAAAGATGCTTCATTAAATTAATAACTGTAAGTACACAGTATACATTACATACAAAATAATAAAAGAATAAATACTGAAATGCAAGGAATTGCGTATTTTAATGTCGTGACCGTTAAGGATCACAGTGTCGTCTAGGCCAGTGGTTCTCAAATGGGGGTACGCTTACCCCCAGGGGTACTGCAGGGGTCCTGCAGGGAGAGAAACTGACATTTAGAAATAAATTATGAAAATCAATAAATTATGATAATAGTTTTTTATATGAAATTAGGACTATACAAAGATGCATAAAAATAATTTAATAAATTTAGATATATATAAATAAATAAAAAGTTTGAGAACCACTGGTCTAGGCAACAAAGGACACTTCCCAACAATGGCACTTTCCTGACTAAATCATGCATTAAACATAAAGAAGGCTAGAAAACTTTAGGAGAAACATCACATGGGTATTTGAAGCACCAAATATTGTCATCATTACTATCACTATCGAAAAAGTCTTCTGATTTTGTAAAAACTAAATTGCATTAGCATTAGCTAATCTATGAACTAACAGTGAGCAAAATAGTTATTATTTATTAATCTTTGTTCATTTTAGTTAATACAAAAACAAATGGTCATAGTTCACCAATAGTAACATGTATTAGTAAATAAGTACGTTTATATAAGTTAATAAGTTCCTGTTAGCTTATGCATAAACTAATGTTAATAAAATACAAGCTTATGATGACTTGTTGTAATATACAGTATCTACTAAAATATTTAATACATTTTATTACTACACAACATACTATATCATAATTATACATAATAACATAACATTTAAAAAATTTAGACCAAGTTCCTAGACAACAGCAAATGATTGAGACAACTGGGACACGACAGTGAAGCTGGATTCTGAACCCTTGAGTACCGCAGGCCTACGAGTCTGGAGCACATGTGTTAAACACTAGGCCAGGAGATAAGAGCCTTCCTACAGATCGCTGCAACAAGATTTTCACACGCACATTACCTCCACAGCGTACACGTCCGATCATCATAACATAACAAATGACCAACTCTGCGCTCATGACAGCTTATGCTGATAAAAGTAATTAATTAAGCTATGCGTATAGAGGAACATTAATGTGCTATTCATGCATATGGCTTGAATTACAGGCATAGTTGAAGGGTGAACCGAGTGACGCTTTGTCCAAGGCAAAGAGCCACAGACCTCGAGTTCTTTTCGGAAACAACAGCTGCTTAAATTCATTTCCTTTCAGCAGCTCCCTTACATAAAAGGATTATGCCAGAGTCTATTATGTAAAATTTAATTGCATAATTCAAAGGGCAAGGTGGCTTGTCAAAAGAGCCTGTCGCCCACCTATACACATATCAACTAAACATGCTGGCTCTGTAGGGCAAGGGCAGGTCGTGGAGAGGATCAAATTTTATTCAAAATCAAATATAAACATAGATGCTAATACGATGCTTGTAAAGGATAATAACGTTATAAAGTGTGGCAGCCTTAAACAAAACCTTTCAAGGGATCAATGCCTTCCCACCGACTGTAACACGCAATGTGCACTGCACAACATCTAACTAATGTCAGCGCGTCAAAACATTTTAATTTTTGAATCCCTGCCGTTTTAAACGGTATAGTGTGTTTTCACATCTGGTAAGACTTGTGGTTTCGAAAACTAGGAGACTTAGCTGTTTTGTTTCACGTCGATGCTGTTAGAAATGAGAGATGTTGCCCTAAAGTTATTTACTTAACTGTCAATTACAAAACGGTTATGTCTTACTTTTGTTTTTTTTGCGTTCTCAGACACAATCCGCTGAATACACTATCAGATAAGAAACCTGTCGGTTCTCGCTTCGATGTTAATCCATCAGTGTTCATGTTCACACTTAAAGCAATAAAACACCAAAAATATGAAGGATAAAAGTTTCCATTGCATGTTCTATTGTGTCCGAGCATGTTGACACACATGGAGGAAGGGTTTCCAGTTCGTTTTTGGTCAAAAGGTAGGAAAAACATAGGTGAGAAGAATGTTGTAAAGAGATACATTTCTTGATTTGTTTTTATTATCAATTATAAATAATTGTTATTATTATAAAAATGGAAAATATGCCCATCCAACCTGCATGACCTTTAACACATGTTAGGAGATGTCTCGATTCGCTTTTATTGCGCCGCATCAGTATTCTCCTCAACATTTCTCCTTGTGTTTCACAGAAGAAAGTTACGGTTTTGGAACGACACGAGAAGATATAAATAATGACAGAACTTCCATTTTTGGATGAACTATGCTTTTAAAAACATAAAAGGTTAAGCAGCGTGTCTTTTAGTGTACTCTTGGCCTCTCTTTTTCCTAAACTGGCCCTTTCTCACAATCAGATAAAATTTAGGGCCTTATAAAAACAATATGTTTTTCAGCGGGTCAATAAGACATAGGAAATTGTTCCCACTGATGCCTTAAACTCAATTTATTTGCTCAATTCTTTCAACTGCTTCCCCGGTTAAGTATCTCCAGGTAGGGATGTTATTTGTTTTGGCTGATTTTCCTATCGACCTTAAATCATCAGGCCAGTGCCACCAACTGACAAAAGTGTACAAATATGTCTGGAGCGGTCTCACAAGGCTGTCCCATGAGGACGAGTTCAAACTTTCCATCTGGACAGCAGTTTCTTTTCTGCCAAGAAAAAAGCGCTTCCAATATCAAAAAGAGCGCCATGTTTTATGACTTCCCCTAAAGGCAATATTGTTGTCTTTTTGTACTTTGGTACAAATACGACTCTGATCCGAAGACCATCTTATTGAATTATTAAAAAGATCATTGATTCATGATAATACGCCCTTTTCACAATAACGTAACTTAACCTCCGCCTTTTAGCAAAGCAGTGTATCATAACATCCGTCTCGCAACATCCAAGAAGAAGAACTTACGTTTTGCCGTCGCGCTGGAATTTAACAACAGTGAAAAAAAACGACAGAACACGTATTCAAGTACTTATCCTAGAACCTTCGCTAACACAAAAAGAAAACAAAACCCTCCATAATCAAACAGGTAGTGTTCGACGAAGAATTTGTATCTTTTATCTAGCTTTGATCTTGTTGTAAGCGAAAATTTGACTGCGAGATGTTGTACATCATCTAGCCGTATCTGAGGCGCAAGCGGAAGTAACGCTACACTGCTTCGCGGCAGAACGGAAGATGAGTGACGTCATGTGAAAAGGGCCTGTAAACAAACGCGACTCTTACCCCTTGGGCGACGAACACTTCGTAAATACAGCATATCCCAATCACAGTAATGCCTTGCTCTTTGCATAGCGTGGCAACTGCAACCAGGAACACCGTTACGATGATGGGAGTCCACACTGAAAGCAAATGTTTATGTTAAATTAGTTTGAGACTATAGATACAGAGAAATCCACTACACTTTACACTGACAATACTTTTCTTAGACACAATAATCCCACAAAACATCAGTTACACATGAGATGTTTGAAAAAGGAGCAGAACTGGTTATGTAAACTCAATACGGAGCTAGTAAGCTACTATAACAGAAAATACCTTGACCACACTTTTTTTTACTTAAACGCATTATTAAAATATCTGTTAAAAAAACAGATTAGTAAAAGCATACATCATGATGTTAAATTGCTGACCCTTATGATCACCTTTACAGGGTGACTGGAATGCTGTCCCACAAGCCTTTGCATGATGGCAATAATCAACACAAAAGTGAGAGTGCATTTAAAGGAAATGACGCCCATGAGAGGCTGGAGAGATTGGTATATTAATGCCACCAGATATATTAATGATGCTTACAGCCCATAATACACAAGGAACAAAAAGCAGGTTCGAAGTGACCCCAAAATTGGCGCCCTTGGTGGGATCTGACATGATGCCTCTTAATAAGCTACGCCTAAAAATCCCTTTAAGGTATAGTTCACCTTCAAAATGGAAATTCTGTCATCATTTCCTCACAGTTTTGTCATTTAAAACCTGTTTGATTTCTTTCTTCTGCAAAACAAAAAATATCGGTGATTTCTATTCCCTATTGACTTCTATTGTATGGACACAAAACCAATCCAAGTCAATGAGGACCAACAGTTTTCTGTGACCAACATTTTTCAAAATATCTTGTTTTGTGTTCTGCCTAAGAAAAAGTCAAACAGGTTTGAAATGACAAGGCGGCGTAAATAATGACAGAATTTTCATTTTGAAGGTGAACTATTTCTCTTAACTTGATTTACAGTCTGCAGTTTTCTATTACTTCGTTACAGACAAATGGCAGATAATAAGACTTTGCAATGTCCTTCAAGCCCACATAAGATTAACAACCCTATCCAATTTACGAGCACATTTTCTTGAAAATTCTGCTGCACGCTGCCATTTTTTCAATGCTATGAAACAGTAAAGCTTGTCCTGGCAAGCAACAATCATATCTAGAGGAGCTTATACAGCATATGATGTAAAAATTACATTTATTCGTTATTTTCTTAACTATTACAAGTTAAAGAAAATTCAGACACCCCAGCGCCAATTTTTCCTCCCTTCGTACAAATAATGGACCAACACAATGCCATAGAAGAATATTATTTGTCATTATTGCTCGATAAAGAACCTTTCTGATCGTTTTCTGTAGTGGTAAAATAATCTAAAAACTATAAAAATGCAAGAAAGATTTGACTGAACAATTCTTAAAAAAATATTTTTATTTGGCATAACCTTTTGCAGCACTTTTATTTTTTTAGATTCACACTTTGTACTTTGATTCACACGTTGAAATGGAAGGGCTTATATATAAATTGTGAAAATAATCATTTGTCATCACGTCGGGGACAAAGCAAGAATAAAGATATTAGGAGGGGATTACGAATCTGTTAAAAAAAAATCACAGCGGGTGTTGACAGCCGCAATATAATATTTGTGGTAAGAATGTGTCAAGTCAGAATCAACAAACGCCAGTTTGATAGATCTGTGAAAGCAGAGCTGTGTACTCCAGATTTCTGGGTGGGGAGCCTTTGAATGGAAGGCAAGTCGCAGCTAGCACGCCGTGTCCCAGGGATGAACTGGTCGCGGTGTGAATATATACATGCATTGCATTACACGGCTGTTTTGAAAGGCGGAGGTGACAAATCTTACCGATGGAGTGGTCGGCGCCTTTTGATTTGGTGTATGCCAGGAAAGCTGCCAACAAGAAGATGGAGGACAGCAACTCGGCCCTGCCGACGACACCTGTCACCTTTCAGCAAAAGGCGTGAATAAACATTATTAAACACGTCACATCCACACAAACACATTTATAGACACTTTTATCCAAAATTGAGAACTATGACCCTATTCATCTTTTGTGACATGTGGTTTTTAAATAAACTTAATTTGCATGATCGTAAGTACTGTCAATAAATGTCAAACATCTTTGATTGATTTCTTCTTTTAAGCATGTTGCTACAGCAGTGCTTGAGATTATACCCTCACGGTTGGGATTGGAAAGTTTATACCATAATTTTAAGACTAGAGTCATGTGACAGACAGGTGCAGGAGGAACCAGTTTTAAGCAATCAATCACACCTGTAAAGAAGAAAGTATTTACCCACCTGTGAGAACTTTTGCTAGAGACTGTAAGCAGTTACGTATCGGGAATTACGTATTTTACATACAACTGTTATACGACATTATGCATTTCTCATGATGTTCAAAATGTTTGAGCTAAGGCTCATTCTACTGCTTAAAGGGACAATTCACCCAAAAATGAAGATTCATCATTTGCTCACAGTACTCAAGTTTTTCCAAATCTGTTTAAATATCATTGTTCTGTTGAACACAACAGATAGATTGAAGAAAGAAACCAAACAGTTCTGGGGCACTATTGACTACCATAGTAAGAAAATAAGCTACCGTGGTAGTCAATGGTGCCCCAGAACTGTTTGGTTTCTCACATTCTTCCAAATATCTTCTTTTGTGTTGAACAGAAAATCTTAATTTAAACAGGTTTCAAACAACTTGAAGTAGACGATGACAGAACGTTCATTTCTGGGTAACTATTCCTATAACCCTACAGTGAAAGAAAATCATCTAACAAACATCCTACTCATAATTTTAATTCATTATTATAAAAAAATAGAAAACATTAATGTTAAAGAATGAGCACGTATTTGCAAGCTAAAAATATTAGATTGTAGGAAACAAATTGCTATATGACTATTAGAAAAAAACGTTGCATCTAATGTGTATCTAATCCACGAAGATAGCAATAAAAACAGTCCATTGACAAGCCAAACCGTAAACATAGATGACAAACTACTAGAATGTTGTCCAAACAGATCGTGTAGCACTATACATGATCAACACAGTTAATCTTTTAACTTCATAAACTTTAAACAAGCAATATCTTGCCTAAAAGGATAGACAACATTACAAATACCAAACAAATATTTGCTGAAATGAAAGGGCTTGTTTCAAAGAGTGTTCCCATGGTAATGTTTTACTGTTTACATGTGGTGCACACTGGGACATGAAGCTCTATGCATTACTGCCACCATGAGGCGGCATTTGGAAATACTGTTTCCACTTCATTCCTGTTGCTCACACAGGTACATAGACTGTTTGTTCCTTGAGACTAGGAAACAGCTCGGGCAATAAAAGAAAAGAGACAAATTCTAACATGAGGAAGTTGTCGCAACTATATCTCAGAAAGTATGAGGTCTAGTAGTGATTTTGTAAAGTTTATTAGTTTCAAACACATTTTATAGGTTTAGCCTAGGGGTTAAAAATTTGGGCTGACAGTCAAATATTTGCTAGTTTGAAATTTGCAAGGGGCAATCCTTTAATGATCATAGATCAACCCTAAAGCAACGCAGGTTAATCCATGTCACTTATCAAGAATTTCACTGTTGTATTTAGTTACATTAAATAAATTCTTAAAGAAGTAATCTCTTGTAGTCGTGTGTTACTTTAGTCCTACTTAGTGATTCGCAACAGAGCACCACAAAACTATTTTGTCGTAAACAAAAAAGAAAAATAACTGCCTAAAGCTTAGGTTCATTTTCAAAACAAGAAGATAAAGTAAGACATGTCTTAATTGTGGGCAAAAAATAGACTCTTTTTATGCTTATTTTTTTAAAGAAAACTATATTTTTGTGATCGTGAGGTATAGTGTTAATAAACATAAATATCTTCCTGCGAGGTCATCATGTGCTAGCCTGTTGTTCACCATATTAGTAGAAATGGCTGAGTTTAGCATAAAAGCTCATCTCCTGTTATTGTCCAATCTGTAACATTGTTTCCAGCCTTTTGTCTCATTTGTCCACCCTGTTCAGTGTAGTTTTTCATATTAAGTAACATCAACATATATTATACATGTTTTTCTGGGTATCAAATTGAAGAGACTAGAAAATGGGACTAAAGTACATTAAAGTCCCTTTTTATACTAAATAAAATTTCATTAAAATTACAATGTAGCAAAAAACATAACATGGCCTTTTTTAGATAATCCTTGTTTAGTAATACTCTATTGATATACAGGTGCAAGGTAAAGTAAGGGACATTTTAGCCTTCATAAATGTAAACATTACATTAACTATTAATTCTAAACACTTAAAAAAAGAGATGAGAATGTCCTGTAACAGGGGTGACATTTGGCCTTGGTCACATATAAAAAAAAAACTCGAACCAAAATCGAGTACACCATAATATCCTGAGCTGTACCAGTATATTGTACTTGCATTTAAATAAGCCCTCCTTCAATTGAAACGATAAAATCATGGAAAGTTGACCATTTTATATGGAACGTTACTACTCTGAAAAGGCACCGAATAGTAGGAATGACCCATATATGAAAGCACGACTTTCACTTACAGCCTCTGTGTGGATGGGGTGAACGGCAAACAAAAGAGCTGCTATGAGGCTGGTGTTTCGGTCCAGGAGCAAGCGACAGAAGTGAAGGAAGAAGACACACACCACGACGTGAAGACCCACATTCAGAAGGTGGTAGGATGAGGAGCTTAGCTCACTGAACAGGTAATTGAGGCGGAAGGTGAGAACAGTAAGCGGTCGGTAGGACTTATGGCTCCTCTCCTGAAAAATAAGACAAGGGTATGTTAAATACAAGCATACACGTAAAGGACAAAGATGGGAGTATGCAAGACAACGTTTTACAATTCAAACACAATTACCAGAAGTCATACCTTCCTCTGCTCTCACATGTATATAACTTTCTTTTTTCAGCTGAACAAAAGGCTTTTTATATAAAAAATATGTTGTAGGTCTTAAAATGGAGTTCCAAAAACATACTAAAGATAGAAAATCATTTACATATTGGATGACATGAGGATGAGTAAATTATGCGAGGACATTCACTTTAGGATGGAACTGTTCCTGTAAGAAATTACTCATGCCAAAATGTAGAATGAATTGTCAAAATAACAATAAAAATTTCATAAAACAGCCGTTTAATACCCCTTTATGTTTTTTTACGGTCTGATGATGACACAGAACTGCATGAACAATAACTTTGAAAAACTTCACCTCTGACATGGGTGTGCCCCAGAAGTCATTGAGGAAGAGGTTCTTCAGAGGCGTTGTGGGACGAAGGTCTTTGTTGTCCAAGATGGCCGAGACATCATCGAACACGAAACCACAGAACAAGCTGTTCCAGTAGCATCCCACCACCAGTCCAGTGAGAAGAAAGATCTCCTTCCACGACACTACAGCCATCGCTGACGTGAGACCTCATTGAGCACTGCAAAGACAGAAGAGAGACAATTGTCAAATCAGCAATCTGACCTACTTCCCAATGTTCATAAATCTTGTAATTCTCTCAGTCTTACACATCGCTATTGGTTCAATTTATGTCACTCCTGAGGGTTGTTGGAATTCAACAGACACGGGATTGTAATGGCAACATAATTCCTTACTACGTAGTTGCACTGTGTGTTCCCATCCTGGAACAGGATCTATATTTTACTTGCATACTTTGCACACATACCGTATTTTGCTTGTAACCAAAAACTTCTTGGCCACCATTGACAACCATAGAAGCTGCTTTACGAATGTCTTTGTTAAACAAAAGAAGATATTTTGAAAAATGTATTAAAGCAAACGGTTCTGGGGCACTTTAGACTACCATCATTTTGCCTACTGTGGTAGCCAATGGCCCAAGAACTGTTTGTTTACAAGCATTCTTCCAAATATATTTCTGTGTTCATCAGAACAAAGAAATTCATAAGGATTTGAAAAACTGGAGGGTGATTAAATGATGACAGAATTTTTTCATTTTGAGTGAACTGTCCCTTTAAGGCAAATCTAATGGTCAAAAGATAGAAACAAAAATATAACAAATCATATTTGATAAATCTTAAAATTATATTAATCATTTACATTACATTATATTACATTGTTATTTAATACTAAATTATTGTTTAAATAAGCCATTTTCTGTTTTTTAAGTAGTGTGGATGTGGGCCACAATAATAAACAATAATATTTATATATAAAGACATTTGAAAAGTAGTAACAAAAAAGCATTGTTATTGCAAAATGATTCTTTCCAAACAGTGTAAGAAAGCTTAAACTTTAACCACTTTTTGGACTGCAGAGGTGGACCACATGACGTTGTCGTATTTTTACTTTAGTATTATCTTCAGTCTAAAGATAAATAATACAAAAACGCACAATCCATGTGCACTGAGCACAGACGCCACAGCCCAATAAATCAAGAGCAGCCCATCATATTTAAAAACACTCACCATTTGCTTTCCATTTAGATGAATGGAATAACGCAAGCATGACAGTTATGAACGGCCGCCTATGCAACATCTATCCCTAATACGAAAAGTGATGATAGAGAGTCTCTGGGTTAAATAAGTATAAATACTGATCTGATTAAACATCAAGAGCAAGCTGTTCTAATGGCCTGCACTTGTTTAAACGATCAAACTTGATCCGTCACTGGTGATCAAGAAGATACAATAAAATAAATCATCAACTTACCTTGTCATATTCGATAAAAGCTAAATAAAAAGAGAATCGTGATTTTGTATGAATTAGCAAGTTCGCTTTGTACCAGCGTTGAATTAACGGAGAACCAAACTGCTTCCGGTTCACGTTACATGTCAGAATAAAGGTAATCAAGAATAGTAACATAGATAAAATGTTTATTTTATGTTTATGTCAATAAACATATGCATACACATATATAATATATTAGTTTCTTTGTAATTACTTAATATAGGTACTGTGTGGGGATACAAAAATGATAAACAGCGCGATAACACTTTCCGACATACCGCTTTACGACATACCGCTTTACGACTGTTTTTCTTGTTGCCTAGCAGCAGAGCAAAGGGAACCAAAGATGGGTAGGCTGGTTTATTATCAATAAGATTTGAATGCTTTATTTCTGTGTATGCGTTTATGTCTTTTCTTTTTTAATTATTAATACAAAACTATAAATTATTTTAATGTTACTTTGCGGCTGTAATAGTCCCACACTGCGTACGATGGGCTGCAATGCGTCTGTGTGAATGAAGTAAACAGAAATAATACATAACGGACATTTACTATGTATGTAAAAGATTGCGCAATAGTTTATGATGGGAAACACACCTGTGACTTCTAAAAGGTTTTGGGGTTTAGTTCACAGCAGGTCTCTTTGACACGAGAGCAGAAGAATGGCTGCAGCCGCAGACTGGGGGCTCCTCATGGGAGTTGACCCCGAAGATCCTGGAGATGATGAGAAAATCTCTCATATGATTTTGAAGGTATGTGTTATCAATTTCACTAAAAACTGGAACATTTTGTTTCGCTTTTAGAAATGACAAGGCAGATAGATACCATATTGTGTGTCATGAAGTCTGATAAATATTGATAAAGGTATTTAAATGATTGATAACGAAATTATAGTCTAGCTGAATGCATTTTAAGATTTGTATACAATGTAAGCACCTACAGTGCCCGATTATATATTATAAATATAATATATATATGGGGTAAATTATGGGAATAAGTAGGGTCAAAAGATGTCTTGGGTGAATTTATCAACCACGTCATACTTGTGTTTTTCTTGTAGGTCAAATCACGGGACCTGAAAGCACACGAGCCAGAAGAAGTTATTCATCTCTTCAAAATCTCACAAACCCTCTTGAGGGTAAAGTTAGCCTCTTTCACAATAACTAAAAATGAACCTTCAAAACATAAATTCCTGCCCCAGGCATTAGTAAATGATTTAAATGTAATATTAGTTCCTGTAGGCTCCCCGTGACCCGAGGTAGTTCGGATAAGCGGTAGAAAATGGAATGGAATTAGTTCCTGTTTATATATGAAGAGCTCTTTTCCAAATCCATTTTAATAGTTTGCATGAAAATGACTTTTTTTTACCTAGACCCATACATTTTGTTAATATTTAATTGATCCTGTTAAAATGGTCTGTTGGCTCAGTCTGAACATGTTAAACAGGGATTGTTAAATGAAACAACAATATTGTCGATTATAAATTAGTTTATTTTAATATTTATTTAAACATTTTTCAAAACGCTACAAATTCCATCCATCCAAACAAACAAGAGAACATACAACATATGCCATCAGGGACTCATACTATAAATTAATATAAATCAAATAAATGCAAATGCATGAAATAAATAACAGCAAAATAAAATAAATAGTAACAAACTAAATGATAAAATAAAATAAACATTTTCATACAGAAATTTCATGTTTCAATATTTTCCACCACATACAATAAATAATTTAGAAATAACACGCATACAAATACCACTAACGAGCGAATTCTGATTGGTCGAGGGGACATATCACAATTAGGCTAAAACAGGTTCGGCACTTATAGCGTTTTGGAAAGAAACTGCATCCTGCAGTACTTTTTAAACAAGGAAATATAGCGATTTGGCATGAAACATTGATGGAGCAGTGAAATAGGTTTAGTACACAGCAATATGGCATGACAAATGCACTTTGGAAAACAGCTGTAGTGAAGAACTGTTAATAGGTAGGTAGACCACTGTTCATTTGTTTAATAGCTTTTTTATATATTGTTCACTCTCAGAGAAAACTGGATGAAGTCAAATGTGCCTATGAGGTGGTTGAAAATGCAGGTGCTGATCAAGCAAGAATGGGTATGTACTGTCAAGTCTACTTTTGGTCCTAAAACAACTAAATTTGCGTTTCAGATATGCTTGCAATCCAAAAAATAAAAAAACAGATAAACATTTATATTCATACAGCACCTTTCTTAGACTGTTAATACATGAACAAATAAAATATTAATTTGTGAATCCCCGAATTTGGTTCACATTTCATTAAACTATGTGCCATGGATGATCAAGCACAAAGTACATCATGGCACTTAGAGACTCTGTATTTCGATATGCAAATATTGCAATGACATCAACGATGGCAGTTAAAAAAAAAAACGTTTTTAAATTTCAAACCTTACTTGTTTCATATATAAATTTAACATTTAAAACATCATAAGTTTTAACATGATAGTTATATGGATGTTATTGATTCATTCCAGAAAATGAACTGAAAGCCAAAGTCCTGAAGCTGGAAAATGAGCTTGAGGTAAGAATTCGGTTTTGCTATGAAAAATAAATCAGACAATTTTTCGTATTCACGTATTCATCCGTTGTTTGCGTGTCGTCTGTTGACAGTCTTAAGAAGATTACTGCTAATTCCCTGTGTGACACTGTCTATTATACCCATGCCACTGATAAAATACATTATATGACATGTTGTGTTGCAATTTTTGGTTGAATCAATACAATTTCATGGAGTTGCTCAGCTTTGTGTCAGTCAGTGTCAGTTACAGTTGGAGAGTTTTAGGCTCTTGGCTTTTTGTGTACTACGTAATTGAATCTACCTCACTTCCTGTCCAGATGGCACAGCGTGGGATAGGAGGGGGGGACACACGTTTCCTTCGGGAGGAGATTCACCAGCTAAGGAATCACCTGGAGCGCAAGGAGAGGGAGGTGATCCAGCTGGAGAAGGAAATGGGCAAGGATAGGAAAGTCAACGAGGAGGTATGATGCACTTTCAACCTCTTAACTTGATTTTTCTGGTTCTGCAAATGGTCAGAAAATGTTGAATATTAATCTCAATGTTATGGCAAAAGCTTATACAAATTTAAAAGCAATATCGATGTTAAGCATTGATAACTTAATGTATTCATTGCCTCAATTGCGTCTCTCAGCTGGCTCTCCGTGCTGAAGAGGAAGAGGAGAAGAACAGAAAACTGAAAAGAGAAGTAAGTCCAGCCCTTTGTGAGCCGGCAACGAATATCTTACATTTTTCTTTTTGTTATTAACACTTTGTACTCATGGATGGATTACATCAGGAATAAGTTTACCAATGTACCCCTGTCCCTCCCAGACCGTTTTGTTTTCTCTTCGCATGCATGCTTATTACAGTATATTTTCCTTCCTTCACTGTCCTTTTCTGTCAATGGCCACTCAAGATAAAGCAGCTTAAGAGGAAGGTAAGACCCCAGATTAGGCAGAATTAGAAAAGCCACGTTGTTGACTAGAAACATGAAATGGATTGTGTGCGTTTGAATGGCGACGTGATGTTTTTGCTTGATTGTAATGGAAATAATATGATTTCCTATAGAATGAACAGCTCCAACAGGATATCGAGTTCTACAGAAAGGAAGCAGATCAGCGAGAATCTCTTCAGACCAGAGAGGAGAGCAATGAAACTCAGAGGAGACTTACTAAAGCCAACCAGCAGCTCTACGAGTGCATGGAGGACCTGCAGGTAAAAACACCTTAAAGTGATAGTTCACCCACAAATGAAACTTCTGTCATCAATTTACTCACCCTCTTGTCATGTCGAACCTGTCAGACTTTCTTCCGCCGGACGCAAGAGAAGATATTTTGATGAATGTTGGTAACCAGACGAGATTGGTCCACATTAACTTCATATGGACACTAAACCAATGCAAGTGAATGGGTGCCAGTTAAAGGTGCAGTTTGTAACAATTTTGCAGTGAAATATCCAAAAACCACTAGGCCAGTGTTTTATATTTTGTTTAGCTGGGTACTTACAATATCTCCATCGTAAACAGTGACGGGGCTGTGCAGTCACCTGTCAATGGCGTCATATCCGCGTTCCCCTGTTTAGCGTCTAGCAAGCCACTAGCTTGTTTCGAGCTGTCACTTATTTATGTACCACACTTATACGCAACATTTATAAAACTTGAAGTTGAGTTGAAGACAACAGATCCCATCATTCCACGCTCCTTCACAGCGTCATCAAGCTACGTCATTCTTGTTGTCTTGATCGTGCGCCCTCTAGCGGCGGTTTTTACAAACTTTAGCTATAACAACATTCTTCAAAATACCTTCTTTTGTGTTCTGTGGAAGAAAGAGTTTGAAATGACAAGAGGGTGAGTAAATTATTACAGACATTTTATTTATGGGCGAACTATCACTTTAAGCCTGCCCTTCATAACAGATTATGCTAAATATACTGTATTGGGCTTATTCTCAGCAAGCCGAGGATATGGCTGCCAACCTGAGGAGCGAGAACGATAACCTGCAGAAGAATCTGGAGGAGTCTGTCAAAGAGATGGAGAAAATGACAGACGAGTACAACAAGATGAAGATCGCAGTCCAGCAGACAGATGCTATCATGGATCAGCTGAGAAATGAGAGAGACCAGGCAAAGTTTCAGGTGCGGTCATCATTTTTATATGCTTTACATTATAATGTTTTAATAAATAAGCATCATCAATTTTATGAAAACATAAAACGGCTGTGGCCATGCGACCTCTTGTACTTGATTGCTCAAAACTGTTTGTTTCCTTTGTGTGACACATGAATAACCAATTATCCAATTTCTATTCATATTATGTGTACAGTTTCACCGCTGGGGTTGATCTTTTCTTAAATCAAAGTCATACGCTTGTGCATGTTATGATGCGGGTGATATTCTTTAATGTTGCCGCATTAATGGAACTTGTTTGCCTATTGTCACGTAAAGGTCAGAGAGTTAACCGATCAGATCCAGGCCCGCGTCGAAGAGGATGACCCGGTTATGGCTGCCGTTAACGCCAAAGTAGAGGAGTGGAAGGTTAGCGTGTGACAAATAAATACATCTTATGTTCAAAGTAGCTCAAATCTCATTACGCAATGCTATGCCGCGCTTGGCTTTTATGTGGTTTTTCTTTCATCTTTAACATATCACCTTTGCAAGTTATGATGATTAGAATGAATGCTTTGCTTTTGTGCCAACTTCACTCGACCAGTCTTGCAATATGTTAGAAAAAAAACACTGGCAACTGACTGAGAATGTATTGAGGTGGATTAAAAGTCTCACATTGGGTTCACATTTTATTGTATGCATTAAATGTTGAAGGGATAGTTCCAAACCTGAATGACTTTCTTTCTTCTGCACAACAAAAAAGAAGATATTTTGAAGAACGGCGGTGACCGAACTTCACTGGAATCCCATTGACTTCCATTGCATTGACACAAAACCACGTTTTTCAAAATATCTTTTTTTGCGTTTCACGGAAGAGTAGAAGGAATCATATACATGTTTAGAGGGTGAATAAATGAGGACAGAATTTCTTGGTTGTTGAAGATCTTCTTTAAAATTGTTTGTATGTGTTTTAGGGGATACTCTCAGGGAAAGATATGGAAATCGTGGAGTATCAACAGATGATCAGAGAGTTCAGAGAGAAACTTCGAGCTGCCCAGATGGACTCGGATAAAAGCAACATCATAGCGCTGCAGCAGGTGTGACTACAACATTATGGCTTTTCAAAAGACTCTGGTATAACCTTCTGATACCATCACTGTACTACGGTACTATTCCTTCCACATTACTTGACTTGACAGTTGAGTGTATTGCTTTGTATTAAGGTCCTGCTAGACTCATCTCAGATCTGGTGTTTCCAATATACTGTTTCTCCTGCCTTTACGTACTTATGTGTTCTGTTTGACACGCGTTCTTTTAATATTTATTGCTTCCTTTCAAACGCTTCATTGGTTTCCAAATGTTCCCATTCTCTTTCATTACCGTCTCGTCCGGGTCAGGTCATATACGAACTTTTTGTTGTGAGTATCTCTGCCGTTCTTTTGTTCTTCTGCGTGTGGCATTCTCAGTGTTACATCTGCCTCTGTTCCCGTCATATCGCTTCATCTCGCTCCGTCGCAGCGGGAGTTTAATTAATGCCGTTTACTTTGTGCTTAACTTCAAAAGGCCGTGCAAGAAAGGGACAACCAGATCAAGATGCTGTCGGAACAAGTGGAGCAGTACACAACAGAGATGGAAAAGAACGCTCGGCTCGTCGAGGAGCTGAAAAAGCCATTGAAGAAGGATAGAGGTCTGTGATCGGGGGTGTTTATGGCAGGGTCTTGTGTAGTGGTGGAGAATTTCTACTTCGTTTAACGATCGGACATAAAGTTTGAAACCGCTTAATGATGGTGTTTAATGGGTAGTTAAAAAATGATGTCACCCTCAATTTCTGTAAACATTTTTTTGTTCTGTTAAACACACAGAGTGATATTTGTAAGAATGGGGAAACCATAGAGTTCTGGAGTGTGGTTACAAACATTCTTCCAAATATCTTTCTCTGTGTGCAGCAGAACAAAGAAACTTAAACAGGTTTCAAACAACTTAAAAGTGAGAAAATAATGACAGATATTTTTTTGCTGAACTGTTTCTTTAAAAGTCAGTTTGTGAGCTGTTTTTAGCCACCCATTTTTTAACATCAAATTATAGTAACATCTTTAAAATGGCTTGTAGTATGTGGGGGCCTTTAATCTGTCATCCATTTAAAATTGTGGCGTTATCTTAAAAAATCGACATATTTTATCACTTATGAAATATGACTTACAAAGCAATTGTCACATTGAATTTTCTATTGCCCTTGAAGGAATATTTAAAGCCTTAACATCTAATTTGCTGCGGATCCCTTCTTTGTACCACTACTTCATTTACTTAACAAATGTGTGTTCTAGAAATATGCTTACAATAGTAGTCTACAGGGCATTAAATACCAAATAAACATTTTGAAATTAAAGTTATTATAAAAGAATAGATCACGCAAAAAATAGATTTTTTTATGAATGAGTAAAATAATTGTATTGCCTTCATTTGGTTCAGAACTGTCATATTAAAACATATGAAATGATAGAAGAAAATCCAAGGCTATCTAAGATCATTTATTCATTGGCAGGCCTGACCTCCAGCGTGCAGCAGCGTAAGATGGATGAGTTGAGCGCTAAGCTTCAGGTGGCGGAAGAGAAAGTCTTGGAGGCTCAGCGTGCCGTCCAACTGGCTGAAACTGACGCTAAGGAGAAAGACAAAGAACTCAATGACACCCTCACTCGAATCCGTCTTTATGAGTCTGTAAGTTCAATTTCTACAAATTGATAGCCTAAATAGCTACTGAAAGGGATAGTTTACCTAAAATGTACACTTTGTCATGATTTAATCGCATTCTCGTTAAAAAGCAGCCTCAGTCCCCATTTACTTCCATTGCGTTTTTCATACAATGACAGTGAATGGTGACTGGAGGTATCGCTTTAACTGTTTTCTTCTGTGTGAAAGAAAGTACAAATTTGGTGAGTCCCCTCATATAGCATGATTTAGTACTCCGCTGTCTTTTGTTCTTTTAGGGCACTGATGGTTTGGAAGCCGCTATAACTGAGATCAAAGACTGTAAAAAACAGATCAGAGTCAGAGACCAGGAAATCGAGACCATGATTAAAGATATAAACCAGCTAGAGCTCAAAATCAACAATCTTCTCGATGAGAACGAAGACCTACGAGAGCGACTCGGTAAGTTGCGTCGGTCTTCGGGATGGGGTGTTCGGTCATGTCTCAGTTCCCACTCTTCCAGACACACAAGTGGTTTTCAGATCCCATGTTAGTTTTAATAAATCATAGTCGATCATTTAATCCTTCACAATTCATATTTGATCTTTAAAATGACATATTTAAATATTTCTTTCTGTAAAAATAATCCACTCGATCACAGGTTTGAATCCAAAGGAAGAACTGGATTTGACTGAATTGCGGAGATCAAAGGTTTTAAAGCAGAGACAGTACAAAGCTGAGAACCAAGTTCTGCTGAAAGAGGTAATATGGATTTACTTTATCCCTGTGATCTTGTGACCAAAATGTTCCGGCTTTGGCCAGATATTCATCTTCAGGTTTTATTTGTGACCTTTTGCGGGTCTTTACCTGTTTTTGTCACTCTTCATAGATTGAGCGACTTGAGGAGGAAAGACTTGAGCTTAAACAACGTATTCGTGCTCTGGTGAAGGACAAAGGTGAGACCTTAATACCAAAGTCTTGCAAACTCTGTAAGTGGCATTTGTTCACAGAAGCAAATGATTGGGTGGTATTGTCTATTTTGTCATACTAAAATGGGATTTTCTTATTTTCAGGCATATCAGTTATCAGTAGTTCATTGCTTGATGACAAGGAAGAAGAAAAGCCAAGATCTTCTAAACAGAGTCCCATCTCTGGATCTATTGATGAAGAGCTGAAACTCAAAGTAAGACTTTATCTGGGAGTCTGTTTACATCACAACGATGACTATAAAGATAGCAATTGTTTTATTAGCATCCACACCAACAGACGATAACATACTTTTTTAAGCTCACATGCTGCAGATTACATTCATTTGTAGCACAATTTTTCGTCATTGTCATCATCCTTGGTGTAAACAGGCGTTAAAGTCGCCGTGAACCGGAATTTGCGATCGTTTTTACATCCGTTTTTTGACGCATTTCCCCCATTCCCATTTTTTTAAATCACGTTTACTCTTCATGAAGTACGACTCTGTCCTCAATCCTCTAACATAAACCAATCAGAGGTCGCTGAAATTGCAAAATTCTATTGAAAAAATACATTTATCTACAGTTACCTAAATGAGCACATTTAACAATATGTGTGTTTCTTAGAACGACCGTTTACAGAAAGAACTGAACAACAAAGAGAAAGAACTGGAACTCAGAAGAACAGAATCGGCACAATTTAAAATCAAACGTGAGTAATGTCAAAACACCTAATATTTGTGAAGTTTTCCATGTCTGCAATGTTCTGCTCTCTCCTGCAGTGAATGAAATGTTAAATGAGAATAAACAGCTCGAGCAGGGTATGAAGGAGATCTTGCAGGCCATCCAGGATGCTCAGAAGTCAACGCCTTCTCTGACAGCCGTCAGCATTCCCAGCCTGGAGCGACTCATCAATGTAGGTTTACCTGGAGCAAGGCGCAATTTACATTTAGTCATTTTAGCAGACGCTTTCACCCATCTAGAGATGGGTTTTAAGTAGTTTGTTGAATGTTGTGAGAGTGGTTAGGAAATTTCAAAACAGTGTTTATCAAAACAACTTTAAAGAAATAGATCACATTTAAAATTAAAATGCTGTCATTTTTACATGCCCTCTAGTCATTTCAAGCCTGCATGTCTTTCTTTCTTATGCAGAACACAAAAGAAGATATTTTGAAGAATGTTGAGAACCATTGACGTGCATTGGTTTCGTGTCCATACAATAGAAGTCCATGGGGACCATCGTTTTTTTTTACTGACATTTTTCAAAATATCTTCTTTTGCGTTTTGCAGAATAAAGAAAATCACACAGGTTAAAAATGACAACAGGGTGAATGATGATGACATTATTCATTTTGAAGGTGAACTATTCCTGTAAGCAACATTTTATTAGTATTTGATGTCCATGTTATATTTTACGACAACTTCACAGTTTGCAGTTGACCATTCGTGGTATTCCAAAATCATTCTGTGCCTTAGGGGCAGCAAAAAAAGGACATGCGTTCAAATTTAAACTAAATCCTAAAACTTTATTTACAAGCTTAAATTTGATTCTGACTCCTAGATTGTTATTGTCTGGACCACTGCATGTGTAATAGCACGTGTCATATTTTTAAGGTTTTGGAGATGAAGTACTCTGAGGGAAAGTTTGACACACGCCTGCATCTGAGAACTCAGGTAGATCAGCTGACCGGCCGCAATGAAGAGCTACGACAGGAGATGAAAGCAGCTAGAGAAGAGGCCGCAAACACACTTAACCAGCTTACAAAAGCCATCGAGAAGGTACTGTACTTGCTAAAAATACCAATTAAGAGCGCCGTCTTCCAAAATACTCTCAAACACTGTTTCAGTGACCTCTCTATTTGGTGTTTTTGATTAGATTGCACGTTTGGAAGGTGAAGTTGAATCAATGAGCAAATCGACCGGTAGATCTGTCCCTTACAAGACATTAACTCTACCTGAAGACATGATGCCAAATAGTGCTGAGGTCATCAACGCTCTAAATGAGTACATGGTGCAACTCCTACAGGTGTGTGTTATAATGCAAACCAGGTGTTTTTCTGTAAAGCATGAAATATTGAGACTCCATCTGTGGATGTTCAGGAGCTCAAAACCAAAGAAGATTCAGTCGAACAGCTCGGATCAGCTCTTGAAGAGTACAAAAGAAAATTTGCAGTCATACGACATCAACAGGGACTGTTGTACAAGGAGTATCAACGGTATGTCATACACACATTCTGTATATTTTCATATTAAATATCACAAAAGGTTATTTAACATGGTCTGTTCTGCTTTAGTGAAAAGGAGTCATGGCAGAAAGAGAGAGACTCTTTCACAGAGCTGAAATCAAAGCTGGAGGAACAAAAGGAAGTGGATGCAGTGAAAATCAAAGAATATAGTGTAAGATTCTTGAGACACCCCATATGAATATGAGAGATATCTATTACAAAGGGTCTTTTTTATCCTTGACATGACAAGATTTAGAGGGATAGTTGTATTTGAATCTTACCTCTGTGTAACACAAAAGAAGAATGTCTCAGTGATTTTGTGTCCAACAATGGAAGTCAATGAGGACCCGTGTTGTTTGGTTCCCAAATTTTCCTCAAAATATCTTATTTTGGTTCGGAATGACAGAGGGGGAGTAAACGAGGAAAAAGTTTTTATTTTGGTTGAACTATCCCAGCAAAATGGCTTAAATGTGTCAACCAATCATAATCAAGAATCCAATTCTGTGGTGTAAATCAGACCTAGAGCTGAGGTTTCGAATTTGTTCACATTTTGTTCACTTATTCAATCTTGTCTGATTTGAAGCACTGGCTTGAGACTCTTGAGAAGGACCCTAGTGAGACCAAGCGGCATCTGTCCGAGACGGCCCGAAAGATGACGGTTCTAAGGGTGAACGAGAAGTGCCTTACGCGACGTTACACAACGCTGCTAGAGTTGGAGCAACACTTGAGGAAAGAGAGCAACAAGCTGAAGGATGACTTTACTCAGATGGAGACCACGGTCACCGAAAGGATCGGTTACCTGCAGAGGTTTAAGGTAAATCAGTCCTTAAAGGGATAGTTCACCCACCAAAAAAAGAAAAAAATTCTGTCATCATTTACTCACCCTCGGATTGTTCCGAACATGTGTGACTTTTTTTGTTTTGCTGAACACAAAGGAAGATATTTGAATGAATGTCAGTAACCAAACATCCCCCTTTTACTGCCGTAATAAGGAAAGTAAATACTTTGGGTTTGGTTGCTGACATTCTTCCAAATATCTTCCTTTGTGTTCAGCGGAACAAAGAAAGTAATACAAGTTTGGAACCTGAGAGTGAGTAGACGATGACAGAAATTAAATTTTTGGTGAACTATCCCTTTAAATTAGCATCGTCCTTTTAGTCTTTGCATATGTGGTTAATACCTATGCTAATCTGCATTAGCATGCAACATTTGAACTGCATTACATCACATAAGGTTTTGATATGAAGGTAAGATCTGAAAATGGTTTGTGGGTGGTGACAAAATCATGATACATGCATCTATAACCCCGCTTGATTTTCAGGAAATTGCGGCATTCAAAATGGCCGCCCTGCAGAAATCGCTTGACGCTAGTGTTTCAGCTTCAGAGATGGAGAAAGCCAACAAACAATACACCGAGCTCACTATTAAATACAGAAACCTCCTTCAGAAAGACAATCACCTCGTTCAGAAGACAAGCACTTTGGAACACCTTGAGGTACATCACTTTTAAGTTCCACCAAGCTTTGAGGCCACATCTTTCGGTTTTTCTTACTTAAATCTCTTTTGATTTCAGAAAGAGAACATCTCCTTGCACGAACGCATTAGTTCCATCAATAAAGAGCTTGAGATCACAAAAGAGAAGCTTCACACTTTGGAGCAGGCCTGGGAGAACATCAACACAGATGGTAAAACTCCCCAAAATATCACTAAGGGGTTTTCACAGTAATGCTAAACATCTGTCCTGATACCGTGACCTCATCTTCACAGGTGCTGAGAACAGCATGGACAAGGCAGCCAAAGCTCTGGCCAACAGTGAGATCATATCAGTGTCCAGACGCATCACCACGCTGGAGATGAAGGAACTGAACGAAAGACAGAGAGCCGAGCACGCTCAAAAGATGTACGAGCACCTGAGGAACTCTCTCAAACAGGTGGAGGAGCGCAACCTTGAGTTGGAGACAAAGTTTGCTGAGGTGGGTCTGAATGAGTGTTGGGTTAAGAGTCAAAATGTTCACAACATTTGGATGAATTTAATCTTTATGTTTGTGTGTGTGTGTGTGGGTGTAGCTAACAAAATTCAACTTGGAGGCTCAGCGGACGGAGCGGGAGCTCAGGGACGAGTTGGCCGACAGCGTCAGTAAACACATCAGTGATGCTGACCGCAAGCGAATCACAGAGTTGGAGAAAACAGAGGCGGAGCTACGGATCGAAGCGTCCAAGTAAGCGACGATGCAACTTGTGCATGTGCACGGCAATATTTACGAAAAGACATTCTGAAATAACGCATATCTGATATCCCTTCAGGTTGCGGGAAGTGTCCGACGTGGCAAAAATGCAGGTGTCTGCGCTGGAATCCAGGCAGCAGTCCAGAGAGAAGGAAGTGGAGAGTCTAAGAAAACAAATTTTAGACTACCAGGTCTGGATTTATGCTATTTTAAAAGCATCTTATTTATTCTTAAAGGGACAGTTCACCCAAAAGTGAAAATTCAGTCTTCATTTACTTCTAAATCGGTATAAATGTCTTTGTTCAGATGAACAAAGATAAAGATATTTGGAAAAATGCGTGTCACCAAACAATTCCTGGCCACCATTGACTACCATAGTGGGAGAAATTGCTTTATAAATTTCTATGTTGTGCTGAACACAAAAGAAGATATTTTGAAGAAAGTATGACAGCAAACAGTTCTGTGGTTGTATTCTTTCCTACTATGGTAGTCAATGGTGGCCGAGAACTGTTTCAAGCATTCTTCCAAATATCTTTCTCTGTGTTCATCAGAACAAAGACATTTATACAGATCTGGAACAACTGGGTGGGTGTTCAACTTTCCCTTAAATTCATGTTTCTAACACATCCTCTCTTAAGGCTCAATCTGATGAAAAGACCCTCATTGCTAAACTCCACCAGCACATCCTCGCCCTCCAGCTAAGCGAGACCACCGCCATCAGCCGGCTGGAGGCCACCAATGTGCGCCTGCAGAAGCTCGAGGCCCAGAAACTTCGGGTTGAACAGCAGCTCGACGCCCAGCATCAGGCGCTGTGGCGCGCGAGGCAAGAGGGGCACCAGAGAGCCAGACACCTCCGTCACACCATCCAAGCACTTCGTCGACAGTTCTCCGGAGCTCTGCCGCTAGCCCAACAAGAGAAGTTCTCCAGCACCATGCTCCACCTGCAGGAGGACAGGGCGCGGGCCAGGGAGGAGGCGCAGAAGGCCGAAGAGGAGAGGAGGAGAGCGGAAGGGAAAGCAGGAGAGCTGGAGTTAAAGCTGAAGGGGTTGGAGGAGCTTATGGCGACGCTGAAGGATGCTAAAGGGGCACAGAAAGTACGTATTGTGTATTGCTTTAAACAGTTTCCTTCAAATGTAAATCTTTGTCCAGCCTCTAGCTGATTCTTAGTTTTTATTTAAAAACTGACCAAAGGGACTCATGTTAGTCAATAAAATCATTTCAATACACAATATTTTACGCATTGATTTTATTTCAATGTTGACTCCCAAAGGTAAGTGAGTGGCATAAGAAACTTGAGGATGTCCGTCTGGTGGAAATGAGGCAGTGCAGAGAGCTCGGCGTCCTGAGGGAGGAGATCAAGTACCTGAAGAACATTGTGGCGGAGCAGGAACGCAACATCAGCAGCCTGGAAGAAGAGCTGGTGCAGCAAAATAATGTATGGCAGAATATTTGATTTATATTCTTGTTACATGCTTGCTTTATCTCGGGTCTCTGATGCTGTTTTTTTATTATCAGCTTTTAGAGGAGCGCCAACTGGTCTGGGATCAGAGGGAAGTGGGACTGGAGCGTCAACTCGACACATATGAGAAACGACAGAATGACATTTTAAACACAGCTCAGAAGGTGCCATGTGACGTTTTATATAAACATTTGTTTTTAATTGTATGTCCCTTGATATTTGTCTCTAGGATGTAGATTACTCAAATATTGTTTAACTTGTCTTGCTTGGGTTTAGTTTGAAGAAGTCGCAGGTTCTCTACCGGATCCATGTCAGCCTCTAGCTCATCAGTTAGACTTTGCTCTTGGACAAATGAAGGAGCATGTTCGTACCATCCTTGAGACAAAGGCCACTTGCAATATTCTGGAAGAGGTACTGCATGCATCATACAATAGTCATGTGATAGTCGGGGTTAAAAATAGTTGGTTAAAATTTCTGTTCATTGAAATCAAATAAAACAAAGACCCAAATATGATGTAAAAACTAAATAAAAATGAGAAATGTTGTCTTGATTATAAATGGAAATAAGGAAAAAATAAGGAGACCATTCCACATTTTCATTTATTTAGCATTTAAAGATGTATTGTGGCCATTCCAGTCAAGTGCCTGTTGAATTTTCCTCAGGAGTGATATTAACTGACAGCATGATAAGACACATAAAAACTGTGATAAAAGTCAATGTTATCACATAAAAAAATATGTTTGAACTTTTCCTAAATAAATGTT
This sequence comes from Triplophysa dalaica, assembly GCF_015846415.1. NCBI lineage: Eukaryota > Metazoa > Chordata > Actinopteri > Cypriniformes > Nemacheilidae > Triplophysa > Triplophysa dalaica. The sequence goes on along the minus strand of NC_079565.1, from coordinate 7,015,382 downwards.
CAAATATTACTGTTGTATTGCTTAAAAGTGAACATGAACTCTGAACAATACAGAGCATCCTTTTTTTGACCTGTTTCTCCTATTTTCATTTTCCACAAATAAATGCAAATAGAAACAATATTTTTATTTAAAGATTTGGCAGAAATATTGTTAGTATTTCACAGAATAAAACAAAAATGATAATTGTACCTAAAAACATACTTCTACTGTAAATAGTAAATTCGGAAAATAATTTTGAGTCTCTACGTTTTTTCCGTGGCTTTGGATATCAATATTAAAAATAAATTAATTCATTAAATTACAAACACGCATAACAAAATGTGTGTATCCTAAAAAATACATTTGCTTTGGTCCAAACAGAAACTGAATGAAAGTGTGTCAGCCTTGTGGACAGCAGAACAAAACGTCTTATCTCGAGACAAAGTGATCAATGAACTGAGGCTCCGCCTACCAGCCTCCGCGGAGAGAGAGAAGCTCCTGGCTGACCTGAGCAAACGAGAGGACTCCGAAAGCCACCCCACCCTGAAGATCGCCCACCAGACCATCGGCAACCTGCAGGACCGCCTTGTTCAGAAAGAAGAAGTTCTCAAGAAGTACCAGAACTTGTTAGCAAAGGCTAGACAGGTGCTCACATTAACTTCAGCTAGATTTTAATACTGATGATCCATATGAAGGAATCAATTATTTGAATAGTCCAACACCAGCTATTATCTTCATATATATTTTTTCCAGGAGCAAGAGGATGTCACCAAAAGGCATGCAGAAGAGATCCGTGCTCTGCATCAGAAACTTGACGTCTACATGGACACATCTCTGGACCGCTTCAAACAGACTACACTGGTACTTTTATTAATGAAGCAGGAAAACTCTCGTGGTCAAGTTTGTTTGTTTCCAAAACAACTAACTATTGAACAAACTATTCCTTTAACATTCTCTAGGAGCTTATGAAGAAACCGACCATCACTGTACCCACCTCAAAGCACCTGCTGCGGTTAGCCGAAATGGAACAGACGGTGGCTGAACAAGACAATTCACTATCCTCTTTAACACAGAAATTGAAGACCGTCACAGCAGAGCTGGACCACCAGAGACAGGTGACAGCAGCACAGGCTATGGAGCATGCGGCAGGAACCGCCAGGTAAGCTCCAAAATGCTTCAAATCTAGTCGCTGAAATAAAATGTGAAAGCAAAGATGACAAGAAGTTCACATTTCGCATTCTTTCAATTCTAAGACTTGAGGAAAGGCACACAGCCCAAATGAAAGGTCTGTCTCAGGAGGCTACAGATCTGAGAACCCAACTTACTCAGATGGAGAAAGAGCTCCAGCACCTCCGCACTGAACTACAGGCCCAGAAAGAAGCCAACGTAAGGTCACCATCCAACACCATGAAAAACCTGGTAGAACGTCTGAAGTCCCAGATGGCCCTCAAAGAGAAACAGCTAAAGGTAGATCAACTTTTTCTAAAGATCATCACTGATGTCTAAACACCTCCATGACAAGCATCCGGTTCCTCAGGCTCTCAGTAAAGCTCTTCTGGAACTGCGTGCGGAGTTGACATCTCAAGCGGAACAGCAGATCATTGCCAACGGTGCTCAGAAAGAAGAAGCACTCAATGTTCAGCAGATTGTCGACAAGCAGACGAAAGACCTAAAGGTAAATACATTTATAAATGTGAAAGCAACGTTGGGTGCGACTTGGATCATTACACTTTCATATCATTGCATTTCATTGTCTTTATCAGGCTCGTATGGATGACCTCAACGAAGATCTTCAGGCATCCAAAGATGCCGCGCGTGCTGTGAAAGCCAGAGAAAACTCAATGAGAGATGAACTGGAGAGTTTAAACAAGGATCTTCAGAGAAGCCAGAAGTCTCAGAAAAAGCTGCAGAGTGAAAAAGACGCCCTGGAGGACGAGCTGCATGAGCTGAAGAAGAAAGTTCAGAGACTGAGCAGTGGCCTACAGGTCAGTTGAGTCGTTCATTCCTTTCCCGCTTGCGTCATATACAGTTAAGGACACTATATTTATTTTAAGCTTTTCTTGGATGACTGCTAATGGAGCAGACTAAGACTCGGACAGTACGTCTCTCTGAGAAGGAAGCAATTCTGCACATTGTCTTGTTGAACAGAGCTCTTCTTTCATGACACTGAATACGTCTAGACACTATTGTGCAGCTTCTCTCTTATCAGAGTTCACGGCCCTCGGGAGGAAATGAATGGAAGCGTAATTATAGATTTGTTTGCGTAATCATTGTCCTTTTGGTTAAAGGAGCAATTGTGCCTTTTTGGTCAAATATTGAGCAATTTTGAGTAACAATATGGAATGTTCACCCGTGTTGGATGTAAATATAATGAATTACAAAAGCAGTAGTTTGTCATCAAAAATACTCATCCGGATTGACTTCTATCTTCTGTGACACACAAAAGAAGATATTTTGAAGAATGTTGGTAACCGAACAACATTAGCCACTATTGACTTTCATTGTATGGACACAAAACATTTCTCAAAATATCTTCTTTTGTGTTCCACAGAAGAGTCAAACACAACATGACGATGAATAAATAAAGACAGATTGTTTCATTTTGAGTGAACTGTCCCTTTAAAGTACTGTAATTGGATCTGTAGCTTTTGTCTCTATACCGCCATCTCTGTTTCAAACGTGAAACTGTTTATACAATTGGAATTTGAACATTCTTCATTCCGTTTTGTATCGTCATGAATTTCCCATGACTATTTCCAGACATTATGATCAGTTTTATTACCATGTATTAAAACAAGATTTGTGTGCAGGCTCAGGTTGAAAGTGACGGTCCCATAGTAGAAGCTCTTCAGAAGAAGATCCGTAAGTTAGAACAGGAGCTGGATAGGAAGAGCATCTCAGAGCCCACAGAGAGAAAAATCACCTTGAAGGAAGACAAGGTTACAGAATTAAAATTCTTTGGCACTTCAATCTAGTCTCTGTAGACCTTCTGGTGTTATTGTGATCTCTTTTAATGTAGTTTGCTTTGCTTTCCACACAACCACGATGAAGGAAACATATTGTAAAATCTTTTTTTTTATTGTTACTATGTCTTAAGTGTTTTTTAATATCATAAACTATTAGATTGTCATTGTCTTTTGTGTATTTTTGTATTTGTAGTCCACTAAAGAAGAAATTTTGCGATGGGAGGAGGGCAAAAAGTGGCAGGGCAAGATGGAGAAGGTGCGGAACCTTCTTAAAGAGAAGGAGAAGGAAGCGGATTCTCTGTCTAAACAGTTAACAACCATCAAGGAACTTTACAGCAGGTCTGAGTCGTAATAATAATCTTAAAAATATTAATAAAGGATTCCTAAAAATACCAAGCAAATGTTATACATTGAAACTATATGAGTGTAATTTGTATGGTTTTATACAAATGAATAATGCGTAGATAAAGTGTAGATTCACACTGAATATTGGAATGGCGATCAATGTCCATAAAGGTTGGAGCAGGAGAAGTTAAGTCTGCAGAAAAAACTAAAAACCAAAGGAGTGACTGCAGCCCAGGTCGTCGGTGTACGGACCCTGGAGGCCGACCAAGAGATCGAGGAACTGAAAAGAAGAAATTCTGAACTGGAGCAACAAATCAAAATGATCAGGTACATTGAAAACAATGTGTTTACATAAAAAAAGTTGCACTTTTTTTTCTCCAAGAACAATAAAAGTGTATGGTTGTTGGTTTAGGCAACAGCAGGCTTTACCGCGTGATGCTGCTATGGAGGACATCACCATTAGAAATCAATATCTAGAGGAGAGGCTTCTTTCTCTTGAGAACCAACTGTCCACAGAGCCTCTATCAAGACCATCTGTAAGTGCTGCTCTATTTTGTTTTATACAAAAACTGTTTCTTTAACAACGTTTAACACTCATTTCACTCATGCCTTCTTGGAAATTTCACTCTGTTTCTTTCTCCACACCTCTGATCATGAAGAACAAACAGTTGGCATCACCATCTCATCTCAGTTGTTCTTCAAATGTTGTTGATCTTATGTGTTTTGATAGTAATGAAGCTGAACAACCTCAGTCTCCAAAACATGTAGACACTGAAACATCTGACAAAGCATCTCAAATTAACTTTACAACTATAGATCAGAGTTCAACAAATGTGATGGGACAATCAGTTAATGTGGGAGAAAGTGTTGTAGGTGAATCAATAGATCCAGTGAATGCTGACAAAAGTGAACAAGGAGATGAAGCTCAAGAAGAGAGATCTGTCGATGAAGACAGCGAGAAACCAGATGAGACCCAAGGTGGTCACGCTGATGGAGATAAAGTAGATGAATCTGCTACTAAAAGCGGTCTGGACGAAACGTCAGAAGAGACTAAAACTGATGAAGAGGGAGAGAATGAAGAGTCAGGTGCTACACATGAGATGACAGAGAAGGTTTTGAAAGAGGGTGAAATAGACAAGACTGAGAGATCAAAAGAACAACTTGAAGAGGTCCAACAAGAAGAAGAAAGGCAAGAGATTGAATCTGAAGAACAGCCTGTCGAGATGCCCGAAGGTGAGCCAAGTCAGGATCTTAAAACATCAGCACAGTCTGAAGAACTCAAGGATGAGGAACCTAAAACTGAGATTGTCACACAACTAGATGAGGACCCAAGTGCTGTTTCAAACGAAGACTTGGAGGCTTGCACCAATACAGATCTGAACATTGCTGAAGATCTTGATGTCACAGACAACCTTCTTGAAGCATTAGAATCAAAGTTTACCATCCCTCAGGACAAAAAACACATATGGAAAAGTAAAACGGAGGCTCGTAAACCTCACAAGGTACATCTGTAGGACATCCCATTGCTGTAAAGCTTCCAGTGTCCCGTGCTATAGCTGTGTTGGCTTCCAGCTTGTGAGTTAACCCTTCCAGAACCGAAGCCATGTCCGCTGTTGTGTTGTAGCGCAAACTTTATCTTTATCTTACTTTATCTCTACTCTCCAAATACATTTGCCACTGTAAATTGGTCACTTCTTTTGAACAGGTCGCTTGTCTTTCTTGTCTTGTGTATGACCTTGATGTTTTCTTTGTTGCTGCAGACATCTGGCAGAGGTTCTGGTACTCCATCACAAAGAGAACATGAGCTCCAGAAGGAGAACCTCAAGTTGTCAGCAGAGAACCTGGAGCTTCGCTTTCAACTGGAGCAAGCAAACAAGGACCTCCCTAGACTGAAAGTACAGTAAAACATTTATTTATTTGATACTTTTGACATTTTTTATTTTATTTATTTAACAACCAAGCAAGCAAATTTAAAACTAAATGTAAAATGCTAATTATAATACAACAATTCATTATAATATAGTAATAATAATAATTATTATTATTCATTATAATGTATATCAATACTTCATTAATATTAATACATTTTATTAGTATAATAATTAATAATTGTTGTTAGTATTATAAAAAATGTTTACTACCTCTTTCTCTTTTATGTAAAGGATCAAGTGTCTGATCTCAAAGAGATGTGTGACGTTTTGAAGAAGGAGAAAGCTGAGGTTGAAAGGAAGCTCGCTCATGTTCGTGGGGTATGTTATCGCATCCTTGACATCTTCTTGCATGAATCGACTCACTTTCTTCATCCAATTATTTTGCGCTTCTTTTAAAGTCTGGACGCAGTGGGAAAACCATACCTGAGCTTGAGAAGACCATCGGACTGATGAAGAGGGTGGTGGAGAAAGTTCAGAGAGAAAACGAGAGCTTGAAAAAAGCGCCAGCGGCCAAAGTTCAGGAGCAGCTCACCACGCTAGAACGGGATCATGGGAAACTTAAGGTTTGTGTTGTGAAATCTTTAAGATGATATGATATACAAAAGTGAATCTGGCTTCTCCTTGAACCAACTTAGATTTTGAAAAGAAGAAAGAAGAGACTCTGTAGTTACATACACTGTAGAACTTTTCTTCTTTGTGTTACAGTCAGAATATGAAAAGATGAAAGGAAAACTAGAGGAACAGCTAAACTCAAGACTGGAGTCAAAAACTAAAGGCTTTGAGAAAATCATGATGGAAAACGAACGATTGCGTAAAGATATTAAAAAGGTTCTTCTTCATTTAATAACTTCCATGCATATTCAAAATAAAATATAGGCGGTCTTCATTCAAATTTTATTCAAATTGCAGGAGACTGAGGCCGCAGAAAAACTGAGGGTCACGAAGGCGAGCCTTGAAGTAACTAATGAGAAGTTGCGGGCGGAGCTTGAGGAGACCAATCAGAGGCTTTTCTTAGCCCAGTCAAAGGGCCTAGAGGGGGCAGACGGCAAGACCTGGAAATCTTCTGTGGTCACCAGGTACTACATATCTATTTACATTGTGAGCGGGGAAAAAAATCAAGTCTTCGTCATGCAAGTTCATTATTTTTATCATGCTTTTTTCGCAACAGACTATTTGAGAATAAGATGAAAGATCTGGAAAGTGATATCAGCAAGAAAAACTCCACCATATCTGAGCTGAAAGGGCAACTTAAAGAAGCAAACGAGAAACGACAATCTACACAAAATACCATCATCCAGCTGAAGGAGCAAGTGAGATGTTCCTCATTTAAATCATGGTTCTATATCATTACTGTACAGTAAGCACATGTGAAAATATAACAGGGCAGCTTTGCTTTATGCTTGAGATTTATTTGTAAATGTTTATAACAGGTAGATCTCCTAAAAAACGTTCCTATAGAGGGAACAACGGATGAAGGTCTTGCCAAAGAATTTCAGTCAATGAGGTAAATAACAGCGGGTGTGTCAAATACTCAATAACTTTTTACAGAGAAAAACTCTCTTGTCATTTTGTCAAATATGTCTCACTCAGATTGGCCAATAAACAGCTCGAGAGGGAGAAAGCTCAACTTCTTCGTCAGATCCAAAGATTCGATGAGCAGTTTGGAACCAGCCGGACAGGGCCAGGTAGGATCACTATCAACATTTCTTTAAAATGTGCGTTTGTTGTATTGCAATTCTTCCATATTCATTTTGTTTGGACCGTGTCCACTTTCTAGGATACAAAGAGCTCCAGGAGCAGATTAAAGCAGTACAAAATGAGAAAAAGAAATTGCAGGTACACTAGGATACTCTTGCGAAAAGTATTTCACGTATCTCAAATGTGAGAGTTTTAGTGTGTCATAAATGTTGTCTCTTCTTTGAAGGATGAAGTAAGAAGACTCACTCGAGAGCTGGAAAACTTCGACCCCACATTTTTCGAAGAACTTGAAGATCTAAAGTTCAACTACAATTTGGAACTGAAGAAAAACATTGTGCTTGAGGAGCAGTTGAGGAAACTGTCTGATCGGTTTGGGGTGGCTGTCGAAATTCCAGTTGATGTATCTATTACCTAACAGACATCTACTGATTTACAGAGATAGTAGTACAAGATAACTTGAGCTGTATATTTTGTTACTGCACAATTCAAATCGAAGTTTGTACATTGACAACGTAGAACCTGCTTTTTATTCTTAGGTTACAATGTTTTATATCAATTAGGTTTTTGTACAATATTTGTTTTTTATACTGTAGGTTTTACAATATTTGTGATTTGTGGCCTTGTTAGCAATTTATTTATTTACATTAAATGAAAAGTTTGCCTTTTACATCAAATCGAACCATCTCTGCCTCATATCTGAGTCTTTACATATAATTAAAAAACAATGCTTACTGGTGTTCAGTTTATACGATCATGATGATCAACAGAGTAAACTAACAAAATAATGTGAAAAAAAACTTGCGGTCTGGAAAAAATGGAAATTTTGTAAGTATTACTAAAAACCACACACATCATTTTGCGTGCTTAGGGAGAGAAATAAAGATGTTTGGACCTCTTGGAATTATTAAGAACTGACAAGAGTACTTAAAGCTTAAGACAGTTTAAACCAGATGTGAGCACTAAGTTGGAATGTTTATCAGTTCCATAGAGGATGAGGGTTCAAACTGGATGTCCCGTATGCAGCGAACGTGTTGCCCATTTATTCTGGAAAAAAACTGGAACAAGTCCTTCCCTGAGACATCTAGATCAGACTCCGTAGTGTCTACATGGATGATCACAGGTCTGGTGTTGAGGAAGGTGTCGTCAACCGGCCATTTCAGACCAAGGTGATGCCGATGTATCTGGAGAAAAAAACGTCATTTATTGATGTGATTTACGTTAATGAAGCTAAAGGATTTGGATTTACCTTTACAAGTGTCCCATCACTGCAGTGCCATACAATTCCTTCCACTCGCCCCTCTTGACATTTCTGAAACCAGGACTGCAGCTGCTGAAATTCCACTGGAGGAGGGTTTATGATCTTTAGGATCCCGTGGGGTACCAGAACATGGACCGGATGTTTCTTACTTCCCAAACCTACAGAATTCAACAGTTAATGAAAATCTGAAAGCCAAGCATGCATGCACAAATAATATTTTGTCAAGTTTTCTCGATACTGAAATACTTGCCATATGGATTTCCGTTTACATTGGTGCCGATGAGCTCTAGGGTTTGTTCCATGAGGTCTGCCAAAGGGACGCTGACAATCTCAAGCAATCCCTCGTCTTTCTCTTGTACCCTCAAGACAAGTGCCACACCAGCGGGATAGTTAACCACAGAGGCATGCCAGCAGTACTGTTTGTTGGTACCATCAACCGGAACCCAGCCTTCGTGAGAAAAGGATATAACCATGTCCCAAAATGTCTTTGGTACTCGGACACTAGAACGAAAGAAGAGACATCAGCTGACCTGGAATGTGTCCGTGTTCATCGGGAACCAGATGACCATTCTCATGCTGAACTCTGTGAGCAGGGATCCAGGACTCAGGCACTTCTCTGAAATCTTCCTCTACATTCCACACAAAGCCTGTTTTAGGCACAAAAACCAAAACTTAATAAAAGTTTCAATGCTTTGGTTTGTGACTGTTTACTTACTGTAAGTCTGTAAGTCACTTTGGAAAAAAGCATCTTCCACATGCATTAAGATATAGAAGGGTCAGGGAAAAATACCTTTACAGGTCTTCTGAGAAAATTGATACTTTTTGAATTTCTTGTCTGCTTGCTTGGTTGGTTTCCGATCTAATCGGGCACAGAGATACGGTTCCCCTTCAAAGAAAAACATCACGTCTTATTTTAATGCCAAAACAGGAATAATATACAATTCCTAGAATCTAGAATCTTCTGTCTGATTTCTTATAACTATGCTTTTTATACCTCTGTATTTGGTGACATAGCAGCACGTGCCATCAATCTTCTCCGTCGCAGTTGCGCCGTGAATATCTGACTCAAGAGCTGATGGGTTCAGGGTCTCAGTGGCGACCACCTGAAACTGCTGAACACGAATAACAGTGTGCTTTAGTTTGAGAGCATCACGTGACCTGTCAAACACTGACCAATAAGGAGAATATTACCTAATCCACCGTATACGAAATGCATAGTTTATTTTATTCACACATAATATACTATTTACAAATGTGTCTCTGCTGCTGACAACACGTGCTACGATGCACAAAAAACGTTAGCTAAAAATGAAAGACAAGAATAAAATAACATGACGCTGCCACTCCGGACCGTAAACATGTGCCATATTCAAGTAGATCTATATTATTTTGTTTTGCGATTGTTCTTTAGTATAAACATTTAAAGTGCTGGTCATGCTAAATGTATCATAAACGTTACGTTAGATCGTTATTTTACGCACCTGAAAGTCACGCTTTTTGGACGGCTCGTCTCTCACCTCTGTCATAAAAACGCATGGGATTTTCTGCTGCACTGAGCCCAGTCGTCGCATTATTAGTTGTGTTTATCAACGTTATGATTGATTTATAATTTGACTCGGCATGGATTACATTAAAGTGGGGTGATATTTGTTAACACAGATTAGCAGTTCACATGCACTCAGTCAGTGTTGTTTTGCTCTCATTCCGTTGTGATTGTCATAGCTCTTTGTCGCCTCCTGCTGGAACGGAGAGTAAAAGGTTTATTCCTAAAAAAGGGCAATTTCGAGCAAAAAGCTCAAATCTAATGTCATATAACATTGCACGACCTATTTTAATATATTATTTATTAAATTATATTCAGTATTTATTATTATACATAATTAAATAACATTTATATTAGATTTAAATGTCCTGCCCTCCAAATATTGTCATGTACAAATAACCCATTTAAAATGTAATCTATGTATAACATACGTAATTACATAAAATGTATAATCATCTAAAATATTATAGTAATTTTAGATTCCAACATAATCACATTCTGCCTAAACTGACCTCATTTAAGTGATTTCCTCTGAATATTTTATATTTCAGAACAGGTTTGTTTGTTGATACTAAAGTTCCAATTTAAGTGAGGCCAATGTTAAAATGATTTTTACTCGTAGTTGTTGACCCCAACGTCAGATTATATTACTTTAAACACAATATTACTTGTGGTTCGCTATCCTCTAGTGTTACTTAAAATAAAACGGCCGTGAAGACAGAAAGTGTAAAAAAAAAACAATTTAATGCCAGTAACTTTAGCAAAGACCTCTAAAGTGCGAGAGCAACATGTTATTAGTGAATCATTTTTATTAAATTTGTTTTTAAATTAGGCAAAACTATATGTTATCATGCTTTAAAAGCACTCTTTTAAGCCTAACAGGTATATGTACACATACATGACTTAACCATTTTGACATTTTTACAATATGTAACACATAACGTTTTTATGGCTAGATCCAGACAGCAAGATTCTCAGAGTGCAAAACGAAAAGGACCAAAGCACCAGTCATTCTGTACAATGCCACTTTGTTAGCATGACCCCAGGTGATGCTGGACGCTATTTAATGTCTCCATCATGCTTCATGCTAAAGTGCTCCAGACGCTCACTTTCAGGTAGAAGGTTGTTGAGACGCTCCATCAGAGGTATCGTTTGGTCAATGCCCATCTGGATGCGTCTCAGAATCATGGACATCTCATTGACCTTTTGGATCTGTTCGGCGTACTTGGCGTAACGTTTTTGTCTCTCCTGCATGATGCTGAAAAGTGCCTCCACGGAAAGATCCATCTGTGGAGAGGTCACAGGGTGACCAAAACACAAGTTAGTATTGTACAGGTGTCTTAAAGGTATAGTCCACCAATAATGAACATTTGTGAACAGTTGAACAGAAATGATAGAAGTGCTACCTCTTTGACCCTCTTGACCAGAGCGTTCTGGTCAAAGGCGACAGCCTCTGCACACTGGTGTAAATGATCTTGATATCGGACACACAGCTGTAGTACCTGTGCAGAATCTAGTTTTTCTAGACAAACAGTGCTGGGGGAAGTTTGCCCACTGAGTACACCTAAAGAGATAACAGCAATGTCAGGCTCAATAATATCAGACTCTTGCTCAATCACACTGTGTAAGTTCTGTGTTCGGGTCGGTATGAGTAAAAGTTCTAAGTCTTGCTAATTATAAAAAGCACTCTAGCCTAAACATGTGCTGTTGTTGGCACTAATGTCTGTTTAACCCAGAGATGCTATGTACCTTTAAGAAGAGGCTGAAAGGTGGGAATTTCTTGTAGCTTTATGACATCCGGATCATTATGGATGTTCCGTAATGACTGTGTTCCTTGAGCCACAACCACTATGTCATCCATTTTGGCTCTTTGCTTTGCTGGAGAAGGTACAACTGAAACAACATGAACTAACTTACTAAAAGATATTGATATAAACCCAGACAGAACATAGATAATAAGAAATACTTTGATCATAACATCTACAATAAAAAAATCACAATTTTAACATAAACATATGAACAATTGTATTATATTCAAATAAATAGTGGGAAGAGTTTGTATTTATATAATATTAAGTACCTGAAGTACTGAAGTCTAAATGCTTGTGTTCAGCATCTCCACTTTGTTCAGCACCCATGGTGCACTGGATTTATGTGGTCAACACACTAAACCTTTCAAACAAGAAAACAAAACACAACAAACACACACCATATTATAAAGACATACAAATCTAAGCATAATGCATAAAAACGGTGCAAATACAATCAAACATCGTTTAACATTTAACAAATACGCAAAACGTACCTTGCTTATCCTGTTTTTAGCTATTTAACAGCTGCGATTTAAATCGGCGGAATATTTTATTACTGATGTGTAAACGTCAATGGAAATTCTCTGATTTTAACATTTTAATTGAACAACGTTGCGGGGTGCTAAATTACAACATTTGTTGCCGATAACACTGTAAAACTCAATGTTGTTTAAACAAATACAGCGTAAAACTAATGGTTAAAAACAGGCATCCGGTTTGATGACATAGGGCGCACGATGATGACGTCATTGGTTTGTTTACATGTGACCATGGACTGACGCAATTCATGCATTCCTATGCCTACATTCTTCATTTACAGTAGATACAGTACATTTTTTATAAATCTGTTTTAGAATTGCTATTTAGAAATTTAAATACAAATAACCCTCACAAAAAATCCTGCGTGATCCCACGATATTTATGTCGTACATCTTTGTCTATATATTTACAAACTACGTTATATATTTATATTACAATGATTACACGTTTTTATTTATAAAGCTTACATATACACTATTCATATTATGCAGTTGAGTTTAATTGGTGAAGAATAGAAAAAATCAGCTGTAATAATACTTTGTGCCTCACAAAACAGTCACACTTTTGTGAGTCTGCAATGGAAAAAAATAATACAGTTAAATAAAATAATAATATAGATGTAGAACATGTTTGTTTTCGCTTACTGGTTTAAAAATATGATCACTATAATATGTATTTAGTAGTTTGTTTCCGTCCACGCAGGACAGGTTAAACATAATATTTCAATCGTTAACTTAAATCACTTAGTCATCACTTCCAACAATAACAATTGACCTTTAGGTTGAGATAATGCTAATAAACGATCTCTAATAGAGCATAACAAGGACCAACCGCATGCCACAATGCACCAACATGCAACTGCTGGCAGCACTGAGTGAGAACCACCCCTTACTGAGATCATCAGTCACGTCGGTGAATCCCGAGAACCCCGTTTGATTGGCTATCGCGCGTGTCAATCGTTCCGCTGCTAAATGTAACCTCTATTTTGATTGGCTACACGCACCACGCTTATTTATCCGAGGTTCCTATTCGTCAAAAATATAGGTTAGTGGTCCGACAAACGAAGGGAAGAAAAGTAGGTCAGAGACTGATTTCGTTTATGTCACAGTTCCTCGCCGACCGGGACGTCAAATTACCGAATAAAACTGTGATGTTGAGTTATTCCTCCGGTAAGTATAGAGATCTGTTTTTTGAACGTTCTCTCAACACATCGCGTGTAACGTTAGCTGATGGGTGAATTAACGTTATGTGCGTTTTTGTCCTCTCGCGTAGTGACTACAGGAGGGGCATAAGTGACATATCTTAGGTTAGATACCAGGCGGTGTAGCTGCCACCAAAGCATCGCGGTCTGGATTATCAAAAACAAGCCTTGAATGATAACAGAACGAAAGGTTGATCTGCTTAGCCAGACATCGCACTCACCGTCGATATGAGGTTAAAGGTCCGCGTCCCCTTTAAAACCGTAGAATAGAGCGAGTTGATGTGTGGGTGTTGCTCACTTTAGAGGGTTCTTGCTTTGATGTATTCGTGTGTGATGCTTTCGTGTTGTGACAGCGACACAGCTTTTGTTGCCTGGCTGTTATGGTCGTGTCTCAATGCTAATTGGCTGCCTAACTGATAGCATTCGAGTCGACCCTAAATTTGACAATAAGATGCTCAGCAATGCGGTAAAATGCTAGATTTTGAGGAAATGCTTTTTGCTGTAACGTTACGTTTTTCGCCGATGTCCTCCGTTGGTCTTTGACACCATACGGTCTGTTTTTCTGTATAACTGGCGTGGCATAGTGCTAGCAACCCCCAAGATCATGGGTTCGATTCCCAGGCAATGCATACATTTTAATGTCCATCTTAAATGTGTTCAGTCTAAACTCACCGAGTGTGTCGATGAAACATCTGCCACATGCATAATATAAGTGTCTCTGTATATTAAAACCAATAGAATCAAAGAAGTACTGATGGATTCAATGGTTATAATGGGAATTGTATAGGTTTTAATGGTAACTATAATGCTTTGTGTGGGTGTGTGCTGGTTGGGTGCTTTTGGTGGGATGTTATCTGGCAGATGGGAACCAGCAAAACATCTTTTAGTCCTACTGTTTTGATATTTTAAATTAATTTTGTAATGGTTTTAGTGGGAAACGGCTAATAGCTCGCAATGGCATTTGTAATAAAACCATTAGAAATTGTATAGCACCACCGCACCTGCTTCCAGTCCAGAGGGAGCTGCATACATTTAGCTTTTGTCTGTTTACATTTGACTTTTTTTAATAAAGACTAACTATATGTGACCCTGGACAACAAAACCAGTCTTAAGTACATTTTTAGTAATCGCAAGAATTAAATGGTAGGGGTAAGAATTACAGGTTTTTCTTTGTGCCAAATATCATTAGGATATTTAGTAAAGATCATGTTCCATGAAGGTATTTAATACATTTCCTACCGTAAATGTATACAAACTTTATTTTTGTGAGTGTTTGGCCTGCTACAGTGCCTCAGAATAACAACTTAAAAGGCGATTTTCTCAATATTTCGATTTTTTTGCACCCTCAGATTTCAGCTTTGTAAACAGTTGTTGTGCCGCCATGATAGTGTCCTATCCTGACAAACCATTTATTAATAGAAAGCTTATTTCTTCAGCTTTCAGATGATGTAAAAATCTCAATTTTGAAAAATTTCCCCTAAAGACTGGTTTTGTCGTCCAGGGTCACATATATGGTATATTGACACTCAATCTGGCTTTAACATGCTCAAGATACCGCATCATTTGTGTCACCCCAGCGAGATTTAACCAAGTACCAAGAAGCAAAGTTGAACATAGGAAGTCGGACGTGTCACACATTTGCCTACATTTGATTCATGACCTAGAAATATCGAACAATTTAAAAAAGTTATTTTCAACTTTAAACAAACCTTTGGATACCATTGTACAATATATAATATGCACTCGCGTGTAAATATTACTTTTTGCGATGCCTAATGGAGCTTTCGTTATTATTAATTTCAAGTCCAACAGGTTATGTGGAATTACTCTTTTCATATTGTAAGATGGGTGTGTGCCGTATGGCTGAAGTGGAACAGCATTTCAATTCATCTTTGGGTGTTTCTTGTCTCTTCCCTCATCCACTTATAACAGCTCCCAAATTAAGACAATGTCATCCATTCTTTGTTTGTCTTTTTGTAACAAAATCTGAGGATGAATCTTTTTTAAATCAGGTCAAATAAATATATTTGACCATATAATACAATGAAGCTCAGCATTGCAAGAAATAACTTTGATGATTCGATTAATGATGATTCGACTTGTTTTTCTTGTTGTCTTCGAGTCTGGTTTGCATTTGCTTGGTTTTTCCTTCTGTAACCAGTTCAAAGTCTGAAGGCAAGCCCACGTGTTCAAGAATAGATTATTCACATTGGTAGACTGATGGTGGTTTGTCAGCTGTGTATCAGTTCCATCTAATGTTCAATAATAATAACCATGTATTTTTTATATTGTCCTGTAGAACAGCACTTTAAGAGATGCACATTATACAATGGAGAGGTCACCCTCGCTCTGTTCAGGTCTGCAGAAAATCCCCTCTGAATAGCGAGGACTCCCGTTTCATTGACGTTGAGTGATAAGGGGTCTTCCGGCCCTGCTTTCTCCCAGTTGCAATGCTGCAATCTAAATGTGGCCTATCCATGCTTTCCAAGGGTTTCCTGGCAACCAGCCCAGGTCACATATAGACCTCATTACTCCTTGTGTGTGTGAGCGTTTGTGGACGTGAGTGAGGGAATTTTTGTTTAGTTTTTTAAGGCCACGTTTGTGAGAACAGGACAATTTTTTTAGGCAGTTAACAATGCTTGATAGTTTATTTTTTGATGCAACAGGTGGAGTTGGATAAATTTAGTGTGAATCTTTAAATTTCAGGAGAGACTAAAAGATGCGCTGGGCATGAAGATATAATTCAGGGGTCTTTGTGGCTAATTCATGGTTTAGATTTGTCTTTGCAGGGCAGTTGCGAAGTGTTTTGTAGAGGCGGTTGCAGGGATGCACGGAAGAACCGGATCATTTGAAATTATTAAACATATAATTCGGTAACACAAAAAATAACATAATTGTGTTCTCTACCTTGCGGAAAGCTTAATAAAATACATGAAAAATTCATACATGTTGAGATTGTTTTTTTTCTGCTAAAATTCTCATTACCGCTACGCATCCTGATTTGTCTGAATGCGTTATAATTTAAACAGAAAAATGCTCTGAAAACAAACAATTAATGTTCTTCTTTAAAAAAAATACATTAAAATCATTGACAGAATATTCATGTATAAATAAAATGAAGAAGTAGTGTGAAAAAGAAGTGTCCATGACATATCCTCACCCTCCGTAACATTTTTAAAGGAATGTTTACATAGACACACACACACATTATAATGATATATTATAATATATTTATATATAAGAAATTCACATTAAGTTTGACTATATGTGAAGATGCACGTCTACAGTACCAGTACTTTTTAACAGTTATATCATTTCTATTTGACAGGACAGTACAGTTTATTGATAGGAAATTGTGAGTGAGGGGTGCAAGATCGGCACAGGACCTCGAGCCACGATTTGAACTCGGGTCGCCGGAGGCACAGTTGCGCCAGTCTCAGTACACTACCCATGTGACCAGATCCCCATCTTGACGTGTCTGTCCTCAGTGACTTTGATTCAAGATGACTGAGTAAATGGTTATGAAAAATAGGGAGAGCTTATCAGTTTTATGTTTGGAAATTTCATTTGTTGAAACGGTTTAGGTCTAATTTAGTCTTATTTTGTGATCGATATCAGAAAATAGAGGAATGTAGGGAAAATAGTAATGGCATAATGTTACTGACAAGTAGTCCGTCTTTGCTCTTGGGTGCTGATGGAATTGCCTGAAACTGGAGCTGGGATGGTCAGTCAGTCCGCAGGCTCTCGCAGATGTATGGCACGGGATGTTCAGATGGAGCTAATCATGTTAGGGATGGGCATATAATGTTCATCCAAGCCTGACCTTCATCGTTTAAGTTTTTAGGAAAAACATGTTTGACATGTTTGAATCACCCAATCTCACCCATAATATGTATACATAGATGCCTTATTAGCAGTTGTTTCGAGGGTTTCTTATTGTTAATCTAAGGTGTCTGCCATATTGGAACGGTCAAAGCAAGAGAAAGTTTATCTGTAGTTAGTTATAAGCATAAATAAGTGTACATCAAAACATTAAAACCAAAAATTTGATTCATGTAAATTGTAATGTTTTTTTCAGGATTCTTTCGCTGATATAGTACATGCTTTGAACACAGCTGCTTGACTGAATCTGTGCGGTGAGTGTCTCATCCTCAGACACACAGATAAAAATGCATACGACATAAGACGTGATCAGTGAATGAAGTGTTATTGTTGGTTTTTTAGATGATCTAATGGCAGACCAAAGGATGGACATATCCTCCACGATGAACGAGTTCATGTCCCAGAGCTCCGCAGATCTCATCAGTAGTTCTATCGGCAGCTCGGGCATGGATTACAACCGCAAGAGAAAGGGCAGCACCACCGAATATCAGTGAGTCTATGCACTGTAGTGTATAAAACACCTATTTATTGCGTGTCTGAACGCTAATAAATAGTGTCATAAATTAAAATGAAATTAGACTATTCATTTATAATTATTAACAAAACGGTCCTTGTGTTTTTGAGTACTTAGATTAGATTAAATAAAAAGCATTTCACAAATTATATTTTTGTTTTAATAATAATAACTTTATTTGTTATGCATTTTATTGCATAAACTTTATTTACTACATGTTTACTAATAACGTTTTTTCTGTCTTGCAGAATTGATGGCTTTTCATTTGAGTAAGTAAAGTTGAACATATATTTAATACAATAATTATTACTTTTAATGCCTCAGAAGGATAATAATTACGGATGCATGGAAATGAAAAGTCTGGGCCAAAACCGATACCGAAAATTTGTTTTAAAAACTTGGAAATAGTGTTTATTGAATTCTATTAATAACACACACTAAAATCACACTAAAATAAAGAGAACATATTTTAAAACAATACAACAAATATAATTTTCCTTGTCATTTTTTAATATCATCTAAACAGTGTGGTTCTATAATTAATAGGCCTTTTTGCATAAATGTAGTCTAACTTAAACTTATATAAGAAGTTTATATATGGTTCACCATCATTTTAATGATAATAACAAGCAGAACACAGAGGGGAAGTAAATCTTTTCATGTAAACAGGATAAACATGAGCTTCAGTGATATCAGCACCTGTCGGATGACGGTCCACGTGAGCTACGTCATCAGTTACTGACAGTTCATTTACGTCTGTGAGAGTTTAAAGTTCGGTTTTAAACGAGTCAATGCGCATGATCTCTGACAATAAAGAAACATAAAGCCGATCATCGATTTCATCCGAAACCGCTAATGCCATTTCGGCAGCCGAAATTTCGTGGCATCCCTCATAATAATGTTTGTCATAAACATTTTTATATTCACTGACTTAATGAATTTCACATCCGCAGCGATAGCATGGACACAGACAAAGACAAGTCGCTCGGAAGGTAAAAGAACATGTACCGTATTAAATATCAGCTTAAATAACTGAAATGAAATTATTAACATTTTCTACTCTAAATCCAGAGACGACCAACCAGGCCGGATCAAAAACGCCAGGTAAAGTCAACATGGGTGATCAGTATATGACCTCCTAATATGTCATACGTGGAAACATTATCTGATGATTGTAGCTAAATAAGCTTCATCTCATCTTTGTTTAGGGAAGCTCACAGTCAGATCGAGAAGAGACGCAGGGATAAAATGAACAGTTTTATAGATGAGCTGGCATCTTTAGTGCCCACCTGTAACGCCATGTCTCGCAAGTTAGACAAACTCACTGTACTTCGCATGGCCGTCCAACATATGAAGACGTTACGAGGTAAAAGTTGTCAAAGCTTTGTTTAAAATTAAACCTATGTGGGAAAATAATGCTTGCTTCTCTCTTTCTTTCTCGCAGGGGCTTCAAACCCTTACACAGAAGCAAACTACAAACCAGCATTCTTGTCGGACGATGAATTAAAGCACTTAATTTTAAGGGTGTGTCTATCATGTCCAATCCAAAGCTTTCAAGATTTCATAACGTGGGAATTATTGTCTTAAAACTCTATGTTTTTTCCCGCAGGCTGCCGATGGCTTTCTCTTTGTAGTCGGTTGTGATCGTGGAAAGATCCTTTTTGTCTCAGAGTCTGTTTACAAAATTCTCAATTACACTCAGGTATGTTTTGATACGATCTTCGTTATGTGACGGCACCGTGTTAATGGACGTTGTGAATGACTGTTTCATCTCAAATCATTAGAATGATCTGATTGGTCAGAGTTTGTTTGACTACTTGCATCCGAAAGACATCGCCAAAGTAAAAGAGCAGCTGTCGTCGTCAGATACAGCTCCACGAGAACGACTCATTGATGCCAAAAGTATGTTTCTCTTCCTTTAATAAACAATAAAACAAATCTTTTGACATATAGTTTGACTGATTTTTATTTTTTATAGCTGGTCTTCCAGTGAAGACCGACATCACACCCGGACCCTCCAGACTGTGTTCAGGGGCTCGCCGATCCTTCTTCTGTAGAATGAAATGCAACCGCCCTTCTGTCAAAATGGAGGACAAGGATTTTCCCTCAACTTGCTCCAAAAAGAAAGGTATCATCTGTTCTCATAGTAAATCTCAATTCGGCTCATGCAGGAAAAGAAGAGTTTAATGCTTGACCGTTAATGAATAACTCATTTTGAATATTTTTTGTGTTTAGTTGAATATTAAGTTCACTATAACTTCTTTCTCTACAGCAGACCGAAAGAGTTTCTGCACTATTCACAGTACCGGCTACCTTAAAAGTTGGCCGCCCACCAAGATGGGTTTGGACGAGGACAATGAACCTGATAATGAGGGCTGTAACCTCAGCTGTCTGGTGGCCATCGGCCGTCTTCATCCGCACATCGTCCCGCAGCCCATGAACGGCGACATCCGCGTCAAACCCACGGAATACGTCTCCCGCCACGCCATCGATGGCAAGTTTGTTTTCGTGGATCAGAGGTGAGAAGTTTTCGAAAGTTTCGTTACCTTGTTGTTTGTGACTTTTAGAGGAATGCCATAAGTTTGTATTTCTGGGCAGCTACTAAAATTTTGTGACAACTTGTCTGAACTGGTTTCTTTGATTGCATTTAGGGCGACAGCCATCCTTGCGTACTTGCCCCAGGAGCTTCTAGGAACATCATTTTACGAGTATTTCCATCAGGATGACATCGGCCACCTCGCAGAGTGTCACAGACAAGGTACTTCATTTTCTTATGTTTCTTTTATTTTTTATTAGGAGCTTGGTGATCACTCAAACATTCATAAATTTAAATGATATTGTCTAAAATGTTGCTATTTATTTGGGCATTAAGACTTGTAAATGAAATCATAATTATCTAATTATATTATAGAATCATATTTAATACAGCCCTACTGTTTAAAACCAGAAATTGCTTTTTCGAAATACATGTCCCTTAAATGTTAGCAGTTAATGATAGATTTGTAATAAATGTTCGCTTCTTCTTTCCTACTGTAGTGCTACAGATGAGAGAAAAAATCAATACAAACTGTTACAAGTTCAAGATAAAGGACGGTTCCTTCATCACCCTGAGAAGCCGATGGTTCAGCTTCATGAACCCTTGGACCAAAGAGGTGGAATATATAGTCTCTACAAACACTGTCGTTTCGTAAGTATCACGTCACATTACAGTCGTAAATGTTTGTGTAAATGTGGAAATGTCTGGTGTTCAGCTAGAATGGATAAATCAGCCTGTTTCCATAGTTAAGAAGAGGAACTGAACTCTTTGGGCCCGGCAAACTACAATCAAATAAATGTTGTCTTTTAAGGATGACACGTCAGTGCCTGTTATTTTAAAAATAACATTTAGTTTTAATATTTAATAAAAAATTCTAACTTTGTCTTTGAAATGATTTTTATGTTACCAGTGAATAAAATCATGTCCTAGATCTGAATTATGTGTTTTAATCTTGAATATAGAATAGTGATGGTCTGTGTAGAGCTCCTACAACGTCAGATTTTCATTATCGTTGAAAGAAATTCTCAGTCAAAGAATTCACAATAATGATACTGACATGTCTGTTTAGTCAATTCCTATTTGTTTTTGTTTGTGTTAAATGTTATTTTATGTTTTTGTTAAATGGGTGCAAAGCCAACGCCTGCTGTGCACAAGTGTCCACCAAATACTGTTGCTGAATTATTTACAATATTGATTCGTAGACTTTTCTCGACACCCCTAGTTGAGAGTAATAAACAGAATGGAAGGTTGTTTCGAAATATTTTAATAATTCATCATTGTATTTCAGAGGCAGTATGGTTGATGGAGCAGACCCTAGTTTTTCACAGTCCGCTTCGTCTCCTCAGAGCATGGACAGCGTTTTAACATCAGGAGATGGTAGGAACAGTTTCCAACCCTTCAACAACACTTTCTCTTGTGCATTTGGTTTTCATGCCAAGAGTTGCAATACCTGGCTGACTGAGTTTCATTATTTCATGTACTTAAAGTTCATCCAAGAGGGGTTTTAAAAGCCCGGGTGGCTTTTTTATGATTCCACGCTCATGGAAAATTGCTAACTCTTGACCTATTTGTTCTCCTAGTTAAAATTTCTCTTAATGTTCCTGCTCAGGAAAGTTCTGTGCAAAGTCAACAGTCATAACGTGTGAGTGTGTTTATAACAGGTGGAGGGAGACGTGCCCTTCAGATCGTTCCTGGTATACCAGGAGGGACGAGAGCAGGAGCTGGGAAAATTGGACGCATGATCGCAGAGGAAGTGATGGAGATTCAGAGGTTCGATGAGCAACGTGCACATCCAGGTTTTGGCGAAATACAGATTTAAACAAATGGTTTATAAAAGATGTTCCTTTTAACAGGATTCGAGGCTCCTCCCCTTCCAGCTGTAGTTCCAGTCCTTTGAACATCACCACCACACCTCCACCTGACACCTGCTCTCCGGGCAGCAAAAAGGTGACATTTTCATAAATCATACAACCCTGCTTACACCTATCATTAACATCTGTCTTGAAAAACAAACATGAAATGCTAAAACGAGTTTTTTTACATAGATTCAGAATGGCGGTACTCCAGATCTGCCTTCAGCAGGAATCGTGCCTGGTCCAGATTCAATAGGATACCCATATTCAAACAATTCTTTAATGAGTGAGTGCATAAATATGCAGAACATGGTTTAATAAATCAAATATGTAATATTCACATACACATTTACACTCAATACACACGCTTCAATCTGCAGGTGATAACTCCCATCTTAGTATTGACATCATGGAAGAACCAGGATCCAGCAGCCCCAGCAACGACGAGGCAGCCATGGCCGTTATCATGAGCCTCCTGGAAGCTGACGCTGGCTTGGGTGGACCTGTGGATTTCAGCGACTTGCCATGGCCTTTGTGAAACCACAGCGGAGTACCACAAAGACACGTGTTGGGTCCAAGGCTAATCGGGTTTGACCACAGCCAATCAAAAGAACCACAACGTGTGAGCACTAGTGTGCAGAGGACTTACAAGGCTGCTGATGTTACATATAAAGGACCTCAAATTCAAAGCGCACAAATGGTTTTGTTCTATAATTCAAGCCCCCCCCGCTGAGCTCGCATTGCACTTCACACCATCCATCCGACCTGCCTGTTTCTATGTAGATATCAGCCTGTAGTATCCATTTGGTACCCATCGTGGATATCTTTCTATACATATATAAATAAACATTTTTGTTTGTGTTTTAATGTTTTTACACTACGAAGGTTGTTTAAATGTTAAATATTCTATATGCAGATTGTAACTAATATTGTAATTCTATTATGTAAGAATTCTTTATGCAAAATATATATGGTAAAAGTGTATTGTATCAGCAGTGGATATTTTTAAAATTAAAAATCTTGTCTTCAGCATTGTTGATTTATTGATTCATTGTTGATTCAACGATTAATTGTTGATTCAACTTTATTGTTTATTCCCAACCTACTATTAATGGAATGGTATAGTTTAATAGTGACAGCAAAGAAAGGCTTGTTGGCTTTGTTCTTCTTGTAGATTAGGTCCAATATTTAAAGAAAAACTGAAGGTACTCTCATGCTTGATGTGTTTCTGGCTTTTGATTGGTCCGTGGCTGCGATATTTTGGTCCTATGTTGCCATCCAGTGGTTTTTTTGAAGAAACGTAATGTGTTGTCAGGGGAAAGGAGATGATGGCTTTATAAAAGATGCAGTACAGTGCTGAATTATGAGCTCAGTTAGAGAGATTGAATGCAAACGTGAATATCATGATGCCTGTCATGGTCATATTTAATCTCAGAATAAAAAATATTTTGGATGAAAAATAAATCTACTTTTAGCACCATTAAGATTATTTGCATTTAAAACGTCATAAAGCATATTTTGATCAGGAAAATGGCATATTCATTTCATAATTCAAAATAATATAAATCATCTTTTAATGTTAACATTTTCTTTTGATTTTTGACATTCATAAATATACATATGAAGAGTTTGGTTCCAAAATGAGATAACTCCATATTTTACATTTGGCAAAAATATATTTTTATTATGTTAAGGTTTTTTTTGTGTTAAGTTAGCTGTATTAAATAAAAACAAACCAACTGCAGTTTGATTGATATTAAATAATCATATATTTTTTGTAAAATACCTATGCAAAATAAAATGCAATTTATATGCCATATGTATCTAATTTAAGTAAATGAACTACACATACTGATTTAAACATGTTTATTAAAAGAAAATTTCTAAAGCGATACACAAGAGGATTATCTCTTCGTCTCTTGCAGCACCCGACTGTGGCTACAAAAAACATTAAAATGAAATGTACAATAAAAATATGTGACATCACTTCAGTAGTTGAACTCATTCACCCTCCATGCATCACAGTGGTGCTACACAGGTGCTCCGTTACGCCGCCCTCGGGTGGAACGCACAACGCAACTAGAAGGCTCCAGAACATTTGCAACATCTGCATTGTTTCTTCTAACGGGGCCGTTCTAGGCATCACGTTCTGTCCTTGCAGTGCAAACAAGGCGAGTGGATTGTGCTCATTTTTATTGCCAAGTTTAAAAGCGTTAGCCTTACAGCACCCCACACACACAAACTCTTCAGACACTGCTCAAAGGAGTGATTACCGACAGAGTTTCTTAGATTCACCTAAGCTGTCTAATCAAATAAAAAACTCCTTTGCTTGCATTCTACAGGGTAGAAGAAAGCTAATAGTGTACAAAGGGCGTTTCACATTTGTGCTGATGTAGCGATCAGTCTTTGAGACTCGTAAGGCGGGAGAGGACTTAAAGAAAGGCAATGCGGTCTTGGCACCGAAACGTGGCTGACCTGCCTCTGCAGTGCTGGAGTGGCAAGTGGTGTACTGAGGGGGCGGGGTCAGATGGCCGGCGACGAGGCATCCGATTCCGGGTCGTACTGGTGGCTGGGCTGGGGGTTGGGTAGAATGTCCAGTTCGTCCACCTGAGGCCCGGGGTGCATGACCACCAGCTGGTCCTGGGGAATGTCGGCAGCGCATGCCGCAAGGTTGGTGATGGACTTGCTCTTCACGCACTGAAAGTCAACGTGTCGGCTTTTGCCTTCCTCTTTCTCCCAGGACATGCGGATGAAGGGCCTCTGGACGTAGTTGTATATGACCTCTGGACGTCCGCCGGGTCGTTTCTTAATTTTTTCTTTGTAGGTGGGATATCCTGAGTGGAAATGTGAACATGGTAAAAATTCATTTAATAACCATATGGTTGCTATCCTCCGATGTTTAAATCACTGTTTTTCAGGAAATGAAACAAACACTATACTTTTTAAATGATTAAATACTGTTACGTCAAAATTGACAAGCACTTTAATACTTTTATTGGTTAGACATTTGCACACCAGGTGACAATATAAAGGTGACTAATAATTATGGCAAAAAAAATCAGAAGTACATATGTACTTTCATATAAAACATGAATGTATCAATTTCACAGCATTTAACAATTTTAACAGACGAGAAACGAAATTGTATCAGTAAAAAATTATCAGGAAATATTCTCTTACAATCTTAAAATAGTTCAATAGTTCAAAAATAGTTAATTGGGTTTGATATTTCAATGCAATTGAAACTTTACATTTGTACGAGTTAAGGGTCACTGTACGCATATAACAAATAGAAGTGCAGACCAATTGGTGACATAAATAGCAGTCAACACCTACAGAGCAACTTGCGAGTGTAAATGTGAATCGGAAAGCAGAAACTGAATCGAACCCATTTCATCCACATCCTGTTATTCCATCTCTTACCTTCGATGCCTAATCTGATTTTCTTCAGACCTCTCTCCTTCAGAACCGACTTGGCAACGTCTCGGTTTTCAATGTATTTGAAGAACCGGTATAGTTTTGTGCTGTATATAACTGCATTACAAAAAGACAGAAAGCGATTAAGCGAAGCACCTTAAGTGCAAAACCCCATTACAACACATTACTGACAAACGTCCTCTCTGATCCCCCTCTATAATGTCAGTCTAAATTCTATCCCTTAGATTTCAGGACGAGTGATTTATCAGAACCCCCAATTATAAGCAATAATAGTGATGCACACTTTAAGTGAGCAAGGCTAAATACACCAACCGATCGATTCTCATAGCCCGCTGAGAATTACCCACAATGCAGCGGGACTGTGACTGACACATAGTTAATGGGTTGTAATTGAGGTGTGGGTGCTAGAAGTGAACTGACTCTGTGCGTATTCCTCTCCCATCTGCGGCGGATACTCTTCATCCCAGTCGACCACGTCGTCGTCCGTCAGAACCACCACGTGACACTCCCTCTCGCCGCTCTGAGCGCTGGCCACCATCAGAGGCATGACCATCTCCTCCAGATAGAACTCGAACTGCTGCCGGGCGCCATCATTAGACAGCTCGTGCATCAGTGCACCTGCAGTCAACACGACTCAGTTATGATTCATTCGTAACCTGATCCAGCAACACAATGATATAATGCAAAGCGCGCATGAAGTTTTTTTAAAAAGCAGCTCTGATCTAAAGAGCGTCCGGTGACCCACTTCTGCCCAGATACGCCACTGACCTACTTTTGCACACTCGCATCTACTGTCCTCACACATCGGAAACACTGGAAATGTCCTCCAGTTTCCCAGTTGCCGTGGCGATCAGTGCATTTTCAGCTAAAAGACTTATCCATTTAGCTAGATTGTCATGTTAATGAATACTTACTGAGGTCTCTGCACTTGACGGTGCTATAGTCGAAAGCGATGCAAAGGTAGTCACATGCTTCTCTCAGCTCCGGTATGGATATCCCATCGGGGCAGCGGATTATCCCTGATTTGTAGTAATCCTGCCGTTTAAAAGGGAGAGATGCAGAGGAAAAACAAACAGGCAGCCATTACTGAAACAGCACTTATTCCATAGAGAAGCAAATGGCTTCGATGCCAGACACACACACACACTCCCTGCTGTTGCTTCCCTTCAGATTCACCGACCCATTCAAAGCTAATCAAATGTGGAACGGCCTCAGATATACGCACGGCAACAACACACCAGAGAAATCGCTTTCCTCTCACAAAACAAAAAAAGGTGGAAATGGCTGTTTTTGTAGTGCACTCTAATGTGTGTCGTCCTGATTTTGTCCACCACGCTGAGCCTTGAGTGACAAAAGCTTAACCCTTTCAATACTGTAGAGATTTACATCATCACATCAACGTCTAAATAAAAGTAAAAACTTGAAGCTTAAAGTTCTTTCTTAGAATATTTTTTCATTTATTTAAACAGAATAACAATTTTAGGAGCTCATTACTGTCTTGAATTTCAATGTAAAGGTAAGAATGCGAAAATAGGGGATTTGTGAACAGGCTCTTGGTTTTCTTTAGTTTACAATGAAGAGTTAAAGGTGGCAATGTTCTGCTTTAGTAATTTCCTCTTGAGTAAATGTGTGGCATAAACTACATGGTTATTTGGGTCAGTATTTCACTTCTGGAAAACAACGCTACCCATAATATATAAAACATGACGGCAATAACTAAAGATGACATCTTTAATGTTTACAGTATCTTAACTTAAAACAGTGTCTTTACAATTGTATAGCTTACATAATTAATGTGCTTGTTCATTATAATTAATTATTATAATTAGACAACTACAACATTTTGTATTTAAGATAAAAAATTCTGAGTTCACATCACACTTTCAAAACATAAACTTTATTAACAGTATTGCTGTTAATAAATCCATCTGCAAAAATATCCCAAAACACAAGTTCTACGCAGTGAAAGATTTTAGCTATTGTAAACCATGCATAATAACATAAGAATCAACCCTGACTACATGTTGTGTAGACAACACATGCCTTCATTTTTTTCTTTATTGTTGCTGTCCTTCTGAAACCTCGGATTTCTAAATTTGTTGTAATTTTGAATTGATTGACAAAATTGACCAGCACCTTTCATGTTTTAAAATGATTTAATTTTTGCAAAACACATTGACCAACATATAAAGTGACTAATAATAACGATTTATGAAAAAATAAAATCACGACAACAAAGAATAAAGACATCGGGAAAAACGATGTATTGACTAGTGGTTTAACAAACCCATCGGCTTTGTGCTGTAGTCATGTGAATTTTGATCCTGAAGTCTAATCCGGCACTTAATCAATATGCGGTAAACTAGGCCAAAGAGATATTTAAAACCCCAATAAACCTTTTAAAGCATAGTGCACTCACCAAAACGGCTCTGAACACAGTGGAGCTGATTCCCTCTGCAACCTCATACTCGCCCTTTTCATTAGGCCGCGTGAAGTTGTATTCCCTTCCAGAGCCAAACATCCTTAAAAACAAGCCCCGCAAGTTACGACTGACAATGTCAAATCGACACATTACAACAAATTAAATGCAGGAGTTGGCAGATTAAGATCGAACCTGCCAAGCATGGTGTTGGGTTGGGCAGTGAAGATGGACGGGTCGACGACAAAACGCGTGTTATCCACGATTAAAGTTACTCTTTCGGCAGTCCTCAAACTGCGAGTGCCCTCCTTGGTGTTTTCGTAGACGTAGATCATGTCAGACGAGCTGTGGGCTTTACTGTGCGAGTCGCTGTATAGCAGACTGGAGGTGCACACTTTGTGAGGTCTGGGACTAGTGGAGCGCGATGAGCAGCCAGAATCCCGTTCACGATCTGTGGAATCAACAGAGTTAGTTAATTGATTTTTTTATAAATTTGAATGTTAAATAAAAATGTAACAGAATTATACCAGTAATTGAATAATTCAAAACTCACTGCTAAGATGCTGGCGTATGGGTGAAGTCACATTTCTGATACACGGGGTGAGCTGTCCTTCACCCCTCTCATGTGAAGAGTCCCTGGACCGATCTCCGGACCGCCGTCTCTCCCTGTGGTGTTCCGGGGGTCCTCCGCTGGCTCCGTGAAGGCTCATTGTCGCTAATTCGCCTTCCAGCTGAGCTCCCGGCGGCTGGCCGCTGCAAGGAAGAGCAGACACGCAGTCAGATACACACGTGAGCAATCGTCTGGCGAGGCAGGGGTGGCCTGTGTGCATCTCTGCAACGTGAGGAGCTCAACTATAAACTTGGATGAACTCCTGGTTCTAAAAGATATGCGCTTTCATCGCTAAAAGCAGGAAATGCAGTGACAGCGAAGCGTAATTTTTTTACTGATTACCGGAAACCTACTGCACGAAACAAAAGAACGGCCGGGCAGGTTGGCTTTCACTACAGCATAACATGCCTGGGGGAGGCAAACAGACTGCTGTATTGATTTGTGCATTCATGGATGATTTGTTCTCGCTTGTTGTTTATTTTATCCATCTCATGGGGTTTGCTCATAACAAAGTAACTGGGGTTTTAATTTGAAAGTTGTCCTTTCGGGCGCAGAGCAACATTAATAATTAAAAATGTGTTGTAGTTTGATTTTGGGAAATAGCTTTGTGTCACAAAAGGGATATCTCACTAAACATACAATTTTAATTAAAAAAAATGCAACTCTTCAAAATACAAATTAAAAACAATGTTTGCATGCTGGTTTCAAAACCATAAATTTACATTTTTTCATAAAGTCTATCCTCTACTCTACTCTTTGTCTAACTAAACCATTTGCAATAGCTAAAAAGAAAACCACCAAAAAATCACTGAACAACATTATCAGGGAAAGAATCTGTTATAGTGTGACAACTTACCCCATTAAGTCAATGACATTTTTATAAATGATTAAATGGAAATTTTCAACATGTCTTTTTGGCCCCCAATACAAGGTACAAGCCTATACACAAACAGTTTTTAAATAAAAACCTCGACAAATAATCACAGAGGTAAAAAGTGTGACAACTAGCCCGGGTGTTCCCTTATTCTAATTAGGGCATAATTTCTTGAGCCAAAAACACAAATCCATCATAACCCATACACCACACTTTAATTTCCCAATATAAAATGAACCTCCAGACTGCCTGAGCACAGACCAGGTGCTGTTAATATTTTCTCGTAATAATACTCGTTCCCCTGAGGGGCCGAAGCAGGATCATTATAAAACAGATGCCCTTGAATCAAGGAGACTGGAGTTGAGCGCAGACAGAGGCTGAAAACACACATAAAAACATGTCCCTTTATGTTATTCCCCATATAGCTGATATTCTTTTTTGCCTGCGATAAATAAATCAAGGAAAAAGAGTTCGCTCAAGCATGCAGGGGGCAGAATTTTCTCATTGAATAAATGATGAATAGGCTGGAAATAGGGTTCGTTTTATATAAGTGAAAGTGCTGCCAAATCTGAACCCCTCGGTTTATTTTCTCTATTGTGATTGCACCGGCCGGGAGCTATGTGACCCTTTTAACCAACCCAAGCATAACTAGCGCCCACAACACTAAACCAAACAGAGCCTTCCAATTCAATAAGTTGTCCTGCATCTATTTGGCTGTAAGTTACATTGTGTTTGCTGCAAAACCATTTATTTGTTAAAATCATGATCTTTATTACTTCATTTTCTCCTAAATCAAGTGCTTTATGTTTACATATCAAAAATGTTATATTATATACAATGCTTATTAATATTTATATATTATAATTTGGCATAAATGTAATACATATTGTTTTGTTGTTATGGTTACTATTATAACGAATTCAATATTGTTATTGTTGATGTTGTTATTAAAAATAATGCTTTTTAATCTGGTTTTATTGTGATCAGGTCATAAAAAAGAAATACAAATTTAACCGGTGTTGCAATTCGGATATTGAACTCAAAAACCGTCTCTACCAACCAATCAAAAACATCTCTAGTACCCCTGGCAAAACAATTATCTACCAATACTTCCTCTGCCTTGTAATGCGACTGATATTTTAGCTGCCACATCCATTAATATGATGGTGAAACCTGAACTTCAGCTGCACCCTTAAGTATCATGTCAACAGTGTGCTTTGCAGCTTACAGAATTTCATTCAGCACACGGGATGGATCCATTTAATTGTGTCAGGTGCTGAGGAGACGTTTCAATGCATCGACAGAAGAAAAAAACAGGGATTAATACCCATGATCTTACATAATTAGAAGGTCAAGACAGTTTCTGCCATCTCTGTTGCATCAGCAGCTAGTGTGCCAAACAAGTAGCTCGCAATGAATGATGGCATGTCCAAAGGGGACAATGTCATCATATTGAGTGCCAATAAAGGATCATGCTTCCGCAAAGATGACACAACTTTAAATATCACTTCTACTTAAGATAACCACGGGCGCACACTGCATTCTGTTACTTACAGAGAAAGTGGCATTAATAATTCAGTACAGTGACACTGCTCCTCTAATGTTAAACAGAGACAATGCGCTCCTGCAGCTTCACTGCATCCACACGCGTGTGCACATCATTCCCAGACGACAGAATATCTGATAAAGAAACGGCTCCCTAAATAGCATCTATAAATATTTCTCTCTATTTTAAGAATCAGACGGCGTCTAGTGTTATTATGAATGTAATGTTATACATCTTCAACTTTGTTTTCCGAGCAAAACCACTCGCTCTGACAGTCACACAACGAAGCGCATGCACGTACCCGCTTCTCTTTAAGACAAAGCAGCAGGGAAACAGCTGATGAATGAACGCGCAGAGGACCCGGACTTCTTCGTACACCGAAGGTTTGCCAGCCGACTTAGCATCCTCGGGCATTACTTTCAAACTTCAGCATAATCCGAGTTGACTCGTTCGCGGCCTCGAAAGGTTGCTTTTCGGAAAGAAAGGACGCACTCAGGTAGCATCGGCGCGAGACACTGCGGGACGGTAGCATAGTAACCTGACGGAGACGCTCGCGCGAGCATGAATGGCTGGTCGCTTTTTCAGCTGCTGTGGCACGCGGAGGCAGCCTTGATGACGTAGACCGACCTCTTATAGCATCTCTTGATACTGTAGATTGCGATGACACGGGGCTGATAAGAGACGCGGCGGTGGCGGAGGGATCGAGACTGGAAAATGTCCTCAATGATCCCGTATACACTCGAAATTGTTCCGAGTGTGGGTAAAGTTTAAAGCGGTGCACAATATAAAGGCTAAGTTAGTGTATACAAAGTAAGGCAAATCGTATGAATTACGTTGTTCGAGAATGTATGGTTTAATATCGATGATGTTATCGTGTATAATACGTGTATTGCGTAGATTAATCGTGATGATTTATCCTTGTGTACCTGTAACAGTAATATTGGGCGTGTTTGTGACGGACCAGCCTATTACATGAAGAACTATAAACCTCACCTATCTACTTTAACTCCAAAACATGGTATTTAACACAAATATTTTGTTTACAAAAAAAACATGTGTTTATAAACGTGATCCCGACTGTACATCACCAACGCTTTTGTTCATTCTTTCATTCATACACAATCTGATTAATTGCCTTTGTTCAGACTACACCGGTAAATGCTGTCTATTCTGTGCCGATCAGCAGATGGCGCTATCACACAAAGGCACACAAGTTGTCTACAAGGTTATAATTATTCAGTTATTCACACACCATGCCCAAGGAACGACATTGCATTCGTCATAATGCATTGCAAACCAATTTGGACAAATTATTTAAGACACACTACAGCCATATCTGCTATACCAAAATATATAGGTAGTGTTCAAAAATTCAGGGTCACTAGAGTGAAATGTTTCTATTGACCTTACAAACCTTTGGATTTGAAGGCGTATGCTTTGTAGAATACAATTTGTGTTGTAAAGAAAAATAGATCTGTGCAAAGATATTTTTTTATTGAAAACAAACATTTTATTTAATAAATATATATATATAAGAAACACACAAGTAATCCACTTTCCGTTAAGAGCTCAGAATAGATGGAAACTGTCTGATGGGAACAACATGGACAATGATAAAAAAGCATCTCATGAAGCTGAATGATGAAATGGCTGGAGAACATTTCTGCAAACTTTATAGGAAAGGACAACTGAAGGTGCTAAAAATAACAGTTCTTCTATAGTTGTGTGCTATTCTATATTGAGACAAAAACCTTTTTTCAAAAACCTTTCAAAGGTTGTGAATATGATGCAAATAAATATATAATATATTTTAAATTATATTTTAAATAAATATGTATTTATTTTTTTACATTTTATTGTATTTTGTTCTGTTTAAAAATGTTTTTGCCAACATGGAAGCGTTAATAAAAAGATAGTGCTGGGATTCATAACTTAAATACATGTGCAGTATTTTGGAAGACAGAAAAGGCAGACATCAGGTGGACTCATGACTAGTATGAACTATGATGGTTCTGTCTTACCTTGGGTGTCTGCACATTCTCCTGGGCCTACAAGTTGTCCTTTGATCCCAATTTTCTGAGTCGCTAGATTGGCTGTCATAAGAGATTGGACGCGCTGCCATCTCAAGCAAGTTGATATTATGGGAGTTACACGCCTGTTGCTGTCATCTAACAAAGCAATATAATATAACAAAAAATTACATTTAACGAATTCTGTCCAATCACATTAGTTGTTTTTTTGATATGCAAAAATATTTCAGGAATAATTACACTACAATGTATACACAAAAAGTGGTGTTATTGTCTATAGACGGTAAAAATAAATGTGTTACTTTTATTAGCAGGTCTGAAAAGAATAAATATGTTCATAAATATAACATTATGAATAAATAAACCCAACTTTTGTGTCTATACGTTTTTCCTTTTTGTAAATGTTAAAAGATTACATTATAACATTTTACACTACATCTTATTTGGTCATTTTTGTCACGTCAGTAACCTTCTACTTACAAGTTCAATTCGTATTTATTTAGCTACTTGTCGAGATAATTGCTTAAATTCTTTGTTGAAAAGTCCAAAAGTATGACCAAATTTTTATCTTCGTAAGCTACTTCATACGCGCTATCCGGTTAGCACCTTTACACCTAGCCTCCTAAAGTAAGCGCTACACAACGAGACGATCTCTCACCTGTTTATCTTTAATTGTAAACGTTTTCTGTGATTAATAAACGCGTCCTTCGTAAGAAATGTCAATAGCTGGCAATTTACTGCCATGGATGTACATCAGATTCTTGCTCATCATTATTCTCGATTAGGGTAAAGTATTTACGGATATGGTATAGCTACATGGCTAACCGAGAAGAGGGAGTTAAGCCAAATATCGCGAGATCGCGAACTGGTCGCTATAGAAACCACATTGCGTCAAATCAACAACTGAAACATCCTGTGTATCACGGTGCTTTAGAAACATTGTAACATTGCCTCCATACAAGGCGTGAAATTCACAATGTGGCAAAAATAGACTATAGGGCATTTATAGAGAAATAGTCGTGAGATTTAGCAAAGTGACGTTTGCATATACTGACAACATGTGCTATTTAAAACAAATACGCATGCTTTATAACAATAATGTTAATTATCATTTAGCGAAAACGACAGCAATAAATTACAAGGTAACACGAAAACATGGCCAAACATTTTAATAAATGTCAACAGTCTACCTAATACATTAAAAATCCCAAAATCAGCAGTATGCCTTATCCAATTCGGATTATTCTTGAGAATATACGAGAAAGATCTTGTATATTGCACCTGTTGGTGAGCACACATTCATTGCTGGCGTTTTACAGCAAACTTTCGTTTACCTATCCATTTAATGTATAAATATATAATGTATACAATATACAGAATACAATATAATGTATTCCGTGACAAAACATTAAGAAGAATTGAAGGAAACTTTCGATAACAACACAAAACACGGCTGAAATGATTTTGTGTTCATTTAATAGTCATCATAAAAATAGACTCTTTAAAATCGCTTTTTCTACTTTTCTCTTAAGAAACATTTGGTCCTATTTCTATTACAAACGCCTTTATATAGCCTAACAGGAGCTTAGAGCATTGGCAAAACGGCTAAGCCGCCAAAGGGGAAAATAGAAAACTATACATAAAATAATAAATAATTGCATAAAAAAACTAAAATAAATATGGATGAAACAGTTAAGATAAATACGCCAATTGCGAAAGGTGTGACATTCATTTCAAATTCTGTTTTTACTGAGCGATTAACTTTTCCAAAACGTGAATGATATCTTCAGTCTCTCTTGAATTTAGATCCTTAAGCATGGGAAAAATCTCTGGAGGGAGTTCTGTGCGCTCCGGGTCCATCTTCTCTGCGTTTTTCACCGAGGCTGTGTGGATTTCGCGCAATTTCATCAGGAGCCAGTCTTGCCTCAGTTCCACGTGTTTATGCACACCAACATTGTGCATAAGTTGGACTTCATTGATAGCCCTTTTGCTTTTGTATGAGAACAAAAAATCATATTATAATCCACGCAATTTTTTCATGTATCATTTTTCTTTGACATTTTATCATTTATCATTGTATTGATCATTAAAATACTAACCTTAAAGGCTTGCTCTCTGCATTTGTAAAATATAATAATAAACAGATAGTAAAAAATACAGCGATTTTCTCCAGTCCAAGATTGATTGAAACCATTTTGTGAAGCTGTGAAATAAACAGACATGCATTTATTCAATATGAACAGGAAACGGGTGTAGTTTAAATATTTAATAACAAAATATTAAATTCAATGACGAAATTACATATAACATGATTAAGGCGATAACACTTAAATTAACATGTTGAAACAATTAACAAATTTGATTAAACTCTATGCTGAACTCACCACTGTTGGTATTGAATAACTGGAGAGGAATTGCACTTGCAGGTGTTGGTAAATCAGTTCACATAAGAGTTGGTGTCTCTGAGTTGCTTTTATAGCACTCTGCCCATTGATGAGCCGCTTTCATTAGGCTATAGGTGATGATGTCATCCTTTCCCACGATGAAGCATGCGCGTGACAAAACCTCTACTGGACCAATAATTCACTCCTGACCAACTTGAATTCGTTGAATGTGAAAATGAACTTCTGAACTTTATTTAGATCCATTTTTTACACACAGCTTAGCTGAATAAAGTAGCACAGTATGTCTTATTATATAAATAAGAGACTAATTAACTTATTATATAAAAGATCTAGGCCTACATATTTGTTATTAAATGTTAACATATATAGTACAGTATTTTGATGCTGATATATCATCATCAATTCTGTGTTATTGATTTAGTTTAGTTAGTCCCCACTGCTTCCTTGTTTATTTTAACAACATGTACTGTTTTTGTATACATATTTTTCTATAGACCTTGATAAGAGTAAATTTAGGAAGAGCTCATATATAAGGTTTATTTCAAATGAATAACCCAGATTATAACCTCAAAAGAGCTAAAACAAGACTGTCATTGAAAGAGAATATAATATTGTTTTAATTGGATCTTCGTATAAATATATTTTTCTTGTCATTTTACAAAAAAAAAACATGAGAGCACAGAATGTAAATAAATGATAACGCTACATGTTTACTCCATCCGGTGGTGAGCGAAAGAACCTGTTCCAGTCACAGGTGTCCAAAGGGGCACCCGGGGAGGCGGAGGATCCTGTCCTAGTTTTATGGACACTGAATGACAGATTAGGTAAGTATGAGCGAATTTTCTAAAAGTAGCCTAGGAATGGCTATGTCATGACACAGAGAGTGTGTTTAAGTACCTAAACAGGTCTGACCCATAGATCTTCCCTCATGGTGTGGTTAGGGTTTCTCTCCAAGTTATGAGCCTGCCTATGGCTTCTGACTGGAGAAAAAATGGGGGTATGACGACAGGGAACAGGCAGTCTGATGACATATGAGTGAATATGCAACCCGCCGGCCTATAAATTATAAAGGACAAGAGAAACACTGTCAGCCAATATCGAAGTTTTAATGGAATAACCAGCGAAGTGCACGTAAACTGTATCCAATACCGCTTATTCTGGAGATGTTCCTTGGCACAGAATGAGCTTGTGCATTGCACCTGTTGATGAGCATACTGTTTCATTCTCTGGCATTCTGTAAAACAAACTTCACAGGTGGCAAGCAATTAGAGTTGTTTACATACCAGACTCATAAGATTTATGGCCCGACTAGGCCCACGTGTTTGATGGTTGACCCCATCGTGGTCCCTTGCGGTACTGTTATGGGCCGAAGTGGGCATGGGCTGTTTAGATGACACCCACTGAGCAAATAGACCTTTGACCCTTGCATGAGATCCTGAACACAGTCTTGACAATCCTAAGCAGAATTTAGACCCTTAGGTAGGGGGATCTATCAACCGCCAAAATGCAGTTCTCATTACCTCATGCTTTATCAATGCGAGCCATAGAATTAGCAGTTTATGTTACCATTATAATGATAATTCACGAGAATTCAGGGGCAGGATATCAAGTCACCTTAGGAAACCCAATGCAATCATGTCACAGGTGAAAAAAGCCATGGAGGTCCTTATATATAAAGACTCTGTGTATTGAATCTATATTAGGTGCAACACTGTGGCTATTTTTAGATTTATTCTCAGGTTTACTCAAGGTTTTATTGAGTAATAAATTGTTATAAATCTGACAACCAAAACAGATGTCAAATCTGTTAAAAAGTAAGGCTGAATTATTTTAGTGAAATAAAAGCAGTATACGCATGCTAAGAAATTGGAACGTGAAGAGTTTTTATTGTTTTATTTATTTCTAGACTTTATTGCCTACTGACACCCCATTAAGAATTGAATGTGTTTTTTAGAATTGGTTGCACTTGCTCACATTGCTATCTGTTTATATGAAAGTCCCACGAAACAGTATTCTACATATGAGTACCAGCCTAGGCAGACTGTTGAAATTTGCATGCACAGAAGCCAAAAAGTTTTTAAGTAGAGCAAAGGTATTGGTCACACATATGTAAACACTTCATATTTAAAGAAAGGACCCGAACAATGCAACATATATTTGCTTTACAATTAAGAAATATTACAAAAGATGTTTAATAGACCAAAGGCGAATATAATTAAATATGCATGTGTCTAAATAAAATGTCTACACTAACGTTTTTATAATATTTTATCATAAATACAAGACAATCCCCATGTACAACAAAGTATTCAATGTGCACCACGTGCTATGCAGTTCAATAAACGAACTGTAGAGGGAAGACTCAGATAAAATTTAGGTTATGCAGTTAAAAAGGACACTTTAGATAAATGCTTCTTGTGCGGCATTTGAGCAGATCTAAAATGCATATCCTTATATGAATATACATTAACCATTTTATAATCATTTTGAGTTTCCATCCTCAACTCTCAAAGAAACAGCTGACTTAATGGACTGAAAAGCCAAGACTAACACACATGACGAAGGTAAGGTCTCATTTAATACTACCATAAAACTGTTAAGAAAAAGAAAAGCTGCAAGAATCACGATAGTTGCAGCTGTTTGCTGACGCGTGGAGCAGCCTTTTCAAAGCAAAAAGATAAAAACGCTTTTCCAGAAAAGGATTTCACCCACAGCGAAAAGGGCCGTATGACAAACTTAAGTGACGCACACCGAGCCGACGTAGACTGACTGAATGGGCCAAAAGGGTCACCTAAAACTTGCTCGTCGTCATAGCAACGGGGATAGCCGAGCACAGAGCCGTTAAATACGGGCGAGCCGACGTAGACTTAATGGCCCAAAAGGCAAAAAGGTCACCTAAAACTTGCTCGTCGTCGTAGCAATGGGGATAGTGGTAAAATGGCATCTTTTCGCTCCACACAAGGGGCAAGAGTTTACACGTCGTCTATCACAATACAATAAAATTCAACGCAACAGTGACTGTTACTACGTCTTACAGAACATTCGCTTTAAAAACGCGTCTGGCGCGTGATTTTGTGCGCGCGCTCTATTCGTTAGGGAGCATGCGCAGTGGCGCACTTCCAAGAAGTCATCTGATTGTATTATGGTTAGATGTTGCAGGTAAGGAAATTACATGTTTTACTTCCACTATAGTATTTTATTATATTCAATATGTTTAACTTAACAGAGAATATGTAGTATGCAGTAATTTCATCCTCAGCTAATAAGTGAACTGCTAACAGTAACAAATATTGCGCAGTAACGTTATGTGTGTCTCCGTGAACGTGGTGTTACTTTGTTACAATAAAGTGTTTCGCAACTTTTGTTTGACAAGTTATGGACTAAAGTCTGAGAGTTGGTTTAATAACTAGGCGTCTGTTTTTAAAGGTCCATCGGTCTGACAGAAAAGGTGACCCACTAAAATCGCAACATCTCAGGTAGGTGTACAGTTGATGTCATTGTCGACATTGTCGTTAAACTCTTATTCTATACATTGCTATATGTAAGGTAAATATGTATTAAATCAACTGGTGCTCGTTGCCAAAATATTGTTGAAAAATGACACTTTAGATAATGACACAGAAACTTTCATACTTGGGGTATTAAGTCCCAACATAACACCAATGTGTAAATTCAGCAAAGCGTTTATAACCACTAAAACAAATCACATAACCATTGTGCTATATTATTGTTTTTATAGGAGAAATGGCTTCAATCGGTATGGAGGAAATTGCTCCTGATGTTGACTGTGTTTTTGAAGCATCCACAATCCCCAAAAATAAGAAGAAATCCAAGAAACCGAAAAAAGAAAGGAAAGACAAGACTAAAACTAAGCGTGCAGCTGACATCTTGTTGGAGGATGGCTGCCATGACACTGTTTCCTTTACACAAATGCATGACTGTAAAATAAGAAAAAAGGCCAAGAAAAATAAAATCAAAACGAAGGAAGACTCCCAGCTGCTACCTCCCATCAGGACACCTAAATCTGAAAACCAGCTAAAACTGTCAAGCACCACTCACACCGGATTCACACATCAGATCCACCCTGTCATCTGTGTCTCTCCAGATCCGTCACTAAAACATTCAAGCAAGCGTGGGTGTCTGAACAGAGTAAAAGAGGTAGAGATCGACAAAATTAGAAAGCGAGTCGTTTTTAATTTGCCACCTGAGCCGAGCCGAGCTACAAACACACACGTTAAACCCTTTACCACTAGAAACGCTTACAATTCTGCTACATATTTGCCGAGAGCTATTTACCCTGGAAACTTGAGTCAGGGGAAGCAGCTTGTAGGAGAAAGCAGCTTGGAATCTCAAGCCACGCCGGAAGAAATGAGCAGCCAAGATTTATTCATCACACAGAAATCATTCTCTGAGCCAAACCTGAATCTTTCCAGCAGTGCATGCGGCAATGACATCACTATTGTATCGGTGCAAGAGGAACATTCATGTAGGATGACGGTTGACACAGCTACTCAAACCGAAAACTTCTTTACCTTCCCAGAAGTTGCCAACTGCCTCAGGTTTCAGCAGCAGCAGAAAACCTCCACGTGCACTGAGGAACCCATGGACCTGAGACTGCCCAGAAGAGCAAGACAAGTGCAGCGGGCAAATCAACCAGCGAAGCATCCTGTTGCAATTTGTATCGGTCAACCTAAATTACAGATATCTGACACATCAAGTGAGGATGGCGACATGATGCCCAAGACCAAAGGTGAATTGTCCCAACTTAAAGTCATTCAGACTCGCTTAAACGAGTCTTTCTTTTTTAAGGTGAAGGGTTATGACTCTCCAAAGCCTGTGTGCCCCCTGATGAAGCTAAGCACTGAGAAAAAAACGAAGTAGGATCTTATGTAATTTACCATTACGTTCATAATAAAAACAGCCTAGTTCTGTGCACATTTAGGCAAAGACACAGTTTGTTCAAGATGATTGTTTATTTAATGTTAAATTGCTGTTACATGTTCTGAATAATACTTTCGTGTGTACAATTAATATTTTTGAAAACCAAACATATGTAGTTTGTTTACAAGCATTGTTCACAATAACGGATTAAAATAGTCTATGTTGTGAGAATATACCAGTCTCCATGTCTCTTAAATTAATGGTACAATCTAATTGTGTCTGAACAGCTTGATTCCCATCCACTTCCATAGGTGAAAGAAAACGTACACAGGGATTGTTACAGGCAACAGCAGACTATAGAAGCACAAGCTGTTTGTACTCGTGCAGCCTTGAGGGAAGTTTTCATCCACACTAGCTGAGTAAAACAGTCCAGTCAGGGATATAAGTGGCACAAGAACAGTCACTGTGGATAAGGAGAAAAACATTGTGGCAGAAAATTCACTGAATTTATTAAAGTTCTTAAGATTCAGAGGGGTTCTTAGAGGTTTCGGTCTTCTGGATCATTCGAGCATCTTGTGGGATCATGTTAGGAATGCCATCAATGATTGGATACGCGATGCCAAACTCCTCGTTTATTAGTTCATTACTATTTTCGTCGTACCTTAAAAAAACAAGAAATAAATTACATAGAAGTAAACACATATAAAGTAGTTACTATTACAACTATATTAAGACAATAGTAAACCATGATTAATATGGGGACTTAAAAACATTTTATTTTGGGTGCTAACATCTTTTCTTATATTATTGTAGCTATAACTACCGGAGATGGTAATTATATGTAAGATTGCATAACACCAGCTCAACTAAATAAAGTAATACATTTCACCCTAACTGTTATAAAATAAGATTTAAATTACAGATTCAATAGACAATCATACCTCAATTGCTTTTTGGACAGTGGACAAACAAGAAATTCGAGAATGGACACATCAAACTCCTGACAGCTCTCACTGCCCTTCACTTCATCAGACCGACACCTCTTGTTTATCTTCACGCAGCTTCCAACGCGCAAGGCTGAGCGGTAAGTTTCAGATCGCTGCACGTTAAAAACTCCAGTTATGAGTCTTCTTAATACATGCTGAGACATATCCGGAAAATGTGTATGAGGGAAAAATAATCTTGTTTCCCGTTCTGTTGATGTTAACAATACGCCGGAAATGTTAGAAGCGGAGCGTCTGTAATTATGTTCCCCGGACTTGTGTTCCTTGTTGAAAGGTTCCGCTTCAAGTTCGAATCACTCTCGCGATAATTTAATTTCTGAACATCGCCGCAGAAATACTAAAAGGATAAAACCCATCATTAAAATTGTCTAAATTGACTAAAACGAATGTAATCTTAAATAATAAAATGTAATATATAATAAATATGTTAAATAATAAAATAACCCTCTAATCACTCTCGCGATATTTTAATGTCCGAGCATTGCCGCAGAAATAGTAGAAGGATAAAATCCATAATTAAAACAGTCTAAATTAAGTAAAACGAAGGTAATATTAAATAATAAAAGGTAATATATACTAAATATGTAAGATATTAAAATAACCCTCTAATTACTCTCGCGATATTTTAATTTCTCACCATCGCCGCAGGACTACTAGCAGGATAAAACCCATAATTAAAATTGTCTAAATTGACTAAAACAAATGTAATATTTAATTATAACATGTAATATATGCTTAATATGTTAGATAATAAAATAACCCTCTACTCACAGTCGCGATATTTTAATGCCTGAGCATCGCCGCAGAAATACTAGAAGGATAAAACCCATAATTAAAATTGTCTAAATTGACTAAAACGAATGTAATGTTAAATAATAAAATGTAATATAAACTATATATGTTAGATAATAAAATAACCCTCGAATCACTCTCGCGATAATTTAATGTCTGACCATCGCCCCAGAAATACTAGAAGGATAAAACCCATAATACAACTTTCTAAATTGACTAAAATGAATGTAATCTTAAATAATACAATTTAAGATATACTAAATATGTAAGATATTAAAATAACCCTCTAATCACTCTCGCGATATTTTTATTTCTGAACATCGCCGCAGGAATACTAGCAGGATAAAAGACATAATTAAAATTGAGTAAAACAAATTTAATCTTTAATTATAACACGTAATATATGCTAAATATGTTAGATAATAAAATAACCCTCGAATCACTCTCGCGATATTATGGTTATATTTTGGTAATTTATTGACGTAAAATAGTTTTTAATTGGATTTATTATCCTAATTGGTTCTACAAATATCAATGTTAAACTAAGGTTACAAGTGAGACAATGGTTGGTAAAACCGTGCTTCTAACTGTAAGGAAGGTATGAGACATTTTAACGTTTTAAAAACTCTTTCAATGAAAATGAGTATCTTGGAGCCATTGTGTGGTGCATGTGTGCTTCGTATTGCAAAAGAGAAAACCATCAGAAGTCCCTGCAAAGATTTTTATATCGCCACTAGATGTCTCTGGTAAAATGTACGTGGAACACTCAACCATGAATTGGGCACACTGCTAAATTATTGGCCAAATTTACCTTTCTACTGTCTGAGATCATCTCTGTGAAGAAAAGTAAGAACTGTGAGGATGGTCTGGAGCAGCTCTCAATACACTGACCTGCCAAGCATGTCAAATAAAACATATCCACTTCAGACCAAAGGCAGGACTTTCAAGTCTCATGGCTGGACCATGACTTTTGAAGAATCGATTGTTCTTGCTATGTGAAATCTCACTATTCTTTTGTTCTTCTAACGCTGTTTGATTTCTGTGTCTGGGTCTAACATTACTGACAAGACTTATTCTGTCCAGAGACAGAAAGCATTTCACTGCTTTACTTTATCCATCATGCAAATACATTAAAAATAGACTTGCTTGCATAATATCTGCTCTTACACATGGTCAATCATTCTATATTAAACTTTCATTTGACAAACACAATCCTTTACATTTTGCCAGCCTGCAGTGGTTGTTAGGTTTGTACACACTGGTTAACATAAATAACAGATTACACTTATGTATAAACATTTCATCTTTGGTTGGGTTATGTTCAATTTAAAAGACTGCAGAAATGAAGAACCTGAGGGATACTGGTGCATAAATCTGGCTGAGCCTAAGGGCTCTTGCCTTGGGTAAAGCTTTTCTGACTTAATATTAAACTGAGCCGACATGTTCCTGCCGTGTGGATCACATGGAGTGTTTTCACAAAAAGTCTGACACCTGCACAAGGACTGAGCAACACATTGTTGTGATTGTTGCGCGATTATTTATTTTGTCTTTCGTTTCAGTAATACCTTTGTGCAGAAGGGGATGCCTGTAGCAAGATAAACAAACAAAAACACAAACAAACTCCATTGTGCTTCCTGAAATGTATGAACAGACCAGCACCAGCTCACACCA
Organism: Triplophysa dalaica; assembly: GCF_015846415.1. Taxonomy (NCBI): domain Eukaryota; kingdom Metazoa; phylum Chordata; class Actinopteri; order Cypriniformes; family Nemacheilidae; genus Triplophysa; species Triplophysa dalaica. The sequence continues at coordinate 6,971,655 of NC_079565.1, read as the reverse complement.
GATAAATGACTCTTTGCACCCATAAGATAATATTGAAGCTTGCCGTCTCATTTTTTTGGACTATATTTGTTGCTGTTGTGTCACTATATTACTTTATATTATTTTACATATCAACAGTTGTTGATGTCTTAAAGACACAAAGAACTTATTATTATGATTAAAAAATATATATAATTTATATAATGTTTGCCACAAGTGGTTGACTGAATTATGTAATTACAAATTATGTATTTTCATCCTGTTGAAAAAATCGAATATTCTTAGTATCCACAATTTCCATGCAGCAGAACTGTAGTTTTAAATAAAGACACTCAGTGTGTTCTCATTGGGTATTCATTCATTTAATCGCCTTAGCCTGTGGGATTAAGAGGTTCAGAAGTGCTAACCCAACACTTTTTCAGGGCTGATAACCTCCTGAGATGCTCCTAGATTCTCATGCAGTGGATCATTATAATACTGACACAGTGAAATAGGAACATTTCTGAATTCATAGCTGAGTATTCTGCACCTCTTACATCATTATAACTTGTTGTGGGCCCTGAACAATTTGTACTTATAACGTAGACTCGAGTGATCCATCAGTGGATGTAGAGGTATTGCGAGGGGTCATACACGTCAACGGTTTCCAATACAGTTGTCTTTTATTCTTTCCCAATCCTGTCCTAGATGATGTATTTGCAGCCTTGCAATTCTCATGGGTGTTCTATTTCTATTCCTATTTTATCATTATTGTTCCTTAAAGGGATGGAAGCTATTAAGAGTAAATGACAACGAAATTCGTATCGTACTTCTGTGATATAGTACTTCCTATTTTACTAAAAGAATTCTTTAAGTAGTTTTGGACAAGGTGAAAATGTATTTTTGTTATAGGTTTTAAAAGCAGTGTAATGAAGAAAATTAAAACTAATCGAAAAATCAAACCCCGAACATGAAGTACCCTACTGCAGTCATTCAGAGATTTTTCTTTCTTCACCAGGCCAAAAAGCTCTTGTAAAATAAATAGCTTCTATGTTAGTTGTCCTGCTTCCTGACAAAAATATTAGTTTTTCCTGTCAAGGTCAAAAAACTGTTTGTCATCTCAGACGGAACGATTTTTCATGGGTCTATGTGGAGTTAAAACAAGGAAAGTTAAAAATTGTCAATGTTTTTTATGCTCGAGTATGATATCAGTCTCCGTGTGTTTAGATCAACAAAAAGGCATACAGTCTGAGATGTCATGACAAATGTCGTAACTCCTAAATAACATTGTTTAAGTAAAGTGCATTGAAAATGAGTTTTAAATGTATGATCATGCCATTATCAGGAGCAACCAACTTTGGAGAATTGTTTACCAAAAGCAAGAATTTTGTCTGTGGGCGGTCTAATCTTCTCTTTTTTTGTATCCAATATTTTTTTCCTTTCCAAGGTAAACGGTATCAGAAAGAATGATGCATTCAACTGTTCATCCTGGTTACAGGATTGTGCGCCATAGAGTTCTGTTAAGATGTGCCTACTTGAATTAAAATGACGGCTTTATCTCTTATGAGATGACAAAAAACGGGGGAGAAATTACTTTGTGTGCGCTATAAATGAGAATCTTTCATCTATGTCAGAACTCTCCTTGGATGAATACAGATACCTGCCTGAACATAAATGAGTTTTTATACCATTGAATCTACGCTGGTGAAAAGTAATAAAGTATCAAACATTTATTTTTCTATTTCTATCATAATTTCTTTCTGAGTTTTAGATTAAAACACACCAGCCAGAAGAAAACTAGTTCACTCTAGTCATAGTTTAGGTGTTCTAACCTTTTTTCCTAAAGAGTGGTTTGTCAGATGTGATGTTAAAAGTGGTTAGAGCATGGCGCTAGCAACGCTTAGGTGATGGGATCAATCCTAGGGGATTGCACATAGTCAAACAAATGTATAGTACAATGCAATGTAAGTCGCTTGGGATAAGAGCGTCTGCCAAATGCATAAATGTTCATGTAAATGTAAAAGAAAGACGCTAAAAGTCTTCTTTTATATTTTTAGAAAGACTATTTACATTAACAAAATATCTTCTACTTTTGTCCCAAAGAATAGCATACCGTCATTCACAAACCTGAGACATGTAGAAAAAAGTTGTACATTTATGCTACATAGTAGCGAAATAAATAAAAGTGCTTTAATATACTGGAGCTATGCACCCCCAAAACAACACAGCTGAAAATCTCAATTCATTTACAGTATATTCAAGGACCACCATCTTCAAACACTCGGTTTGGTCAAAATGAAAAATAAATTATCAGTAGATGTCTCTCAATGTCCTTGAGCTCCTGGGTGTGACATCAAGGTGTGTCCAGTGTTAAATACCAGTGTAAAAAAACTCTGTCCTTAATCTCATTAAACATCCATGTATGTAACTGGACATTTCTAGGTTCTCTGTAAACCCTGTGGTTACTTTCTGTCCTTTATAAAACTTTGCCAGGCAATATGTTGGTAATTGTCCATTTCTGACTGCTGCACATCTGAAGAGCCAGCTGGTGACCGTGCTCCACTTCGGTACTCTCCACCAGCTCCAGGCAATGCTTGGACTGTCTGTTCTGAATGGAGCCTCCCTAGAAGAAACAGACATATAAAATGCATTGTAAAGCATGTTATTCTTAAAAAAGTTGATTCAGTCAGTTTAAATAATTCCCAAATTGAATGATGTTGCGACATATTTAGTAGGTATGAGTGAAAAAAATCGAATGTTGTCGGTACGAAAAAGGTGCAGTGCGGCACTCGGACAGTCGAGAGACTGCACAGGTTCAGTTCAGCAACCGTGATGGCAAAATAAATACTTCCCATCCCATTTTGAGAGAGGGCAAGTTTTTGGAAATACTTCGGATTTTATCAACACTATGATAAGAAGGAGATTGACAAGACGTATGCAATATGCTAGCTTTGTAAAGCGAAGGTGAAGTATTTTGAGAACACTAAACGTAAAGACTCTCATCGAGCGCCATCATTCCAGCAAAAAGGAATAAAATCTAAACATAAATCACATCGAATTTTGAGGAAGAATCGTTTATAAAAATCGAAGAATCGATTTTAATCGATCGTGACCCCAAGAATCGATATGGATTGAATCGTGAGGTACCAAAAGGTTCCAACCCCTAATATTTAGGTTACAGCTATTTAAGGTGATATGTGTAATTTTTAGAGGATCTATTGACAGAAATGTAATATAATAAACGTAACTACCTTACCCAATAAAGCGTTGTGTTTTAATTATCTTAGAATGAGCTATTTCTATCTCCATACACCGCGGAACCGCTTACAAGGAAGTCGCAATGTTGTTTCTACAATAGCCCTAAATGGACAAACTGCTCTACAGAGTATGTTTTGCAAAAACATTATCTCCTCCGACTTAGAAAGGAAAACGTGATGACATCTTAGTCCTGTGTCTGCCGCCATTGTGCTTTGAAAGGGAGGGGTGGAGTGAGCCGTTGGTTGCAATTCACAACCTCACCACTAGAGTCCGCTAAATCTCATACACTGCACATTTATCATTCAGAGATTTATCAGACACCTCTATTCAAACTTCAACAATTGTTTAAAGGTATAAATGTAGATCTCATATAAATGTACATATTTCAAAAGCACACTAATGCTATCGCAATCAAAGCTGCAAACCTTGAGAAATAAACCGCTTGAAGTTGATACTGTAAATACAGTACAAGTCCTTGGAGAGATCACTGAAATAGAGCTGAAGCTCAATTCTGTCAAAAGGAAAGTGATGCTTTTGAAGAGAAGCCTTAAGGAACATGAAAAACCAAGCTGTGGGTGAAGTTCCGCTATCGTCCATAATCTTCATAAAGCCATCTTCAAACGGCTCGCTTCACCGCCTAAATAATACGATATTTCTAGTATTTTGTTTCTTCTTGACTTCTTGTTGTGAAATCTAAGCCATGTGGTGTTATTGTATCTAAGCTTGGATGTAGTCCACCTAAAAATAAAAATTTTGTCAGCAGTTATTAACCCTGGCGTAGTTAAAAACCTATATATGACTCTTTGTTCTGTAGAACACAAAAGCAGATATTTTAAGACATGTCTCTGTCATTTTGTCTCCATGCAATGGAAGTCGATGCGTGCCAATATGGGTGGATACCATCGTTCTTTAAAATGTCTTCTTTAGTGTTCTGCAGAAGAAAGAAAGTCATACAGGTTTGAAATTACATGAAAGTGCAAAAATTTTGAATATTATTGAAGCTTTAAATGTAAAAACACACACGTGAAACATTCACACAGCACAGGTTAAAGGGATAGTTCACCCCAAAATGAAAATTTGGTCATCATTTACTCTCCCTCTTGTCATTTCAAACCTATATGACTTTCTTTCTTCTGCAAAACACTAAAAATATAATTTGAAGAATGCTGGTAAACCAAAAAACATTGGTCCCTATTTGCTTCAATTGTATGGACACAAAACCAATGCAACGGGAACCAACATGCTTTTACCAACATTACACAAAATATCTTCTTTTGTATTCTGCACAGAAAACAAAGTCATACAGGTTTGAAATTACATGATGATGAATAAATAATGATAGAATTTTCGTTTTGCGGTGAACTAACCCTTTGACCAAACTTTTCACTCACAAGTCATTTAAGTTCATTCAAACTGTGTGTAAACATAACTATAAATACTCTCAATGCATATATGTACACAGTATGACGTCAGCTTTCACGGTCATGTAGATATTAAAGCTGATCCCTGTAATTAAATCCAACTAATCTGACACGCATCATTTAACGCGTTTCACCAACCACTGGATCTGCTACAATTACGTTGTAGTTAACATCCGGCGCCATGAAATATTTATATCCCAGTTTCTCTACAGACTGATTGGGGTCTCGGATGCTATAGAATAATACAGCGACTAAATAATACGTTTCAACCGGGCACATATGCTGAAAAATCAAAATGATGTACTGTATTTATCACACGGTGCCAAGTGTTATCTTGGTTACAGACGGAGCACCATACTGCCACTAGGACAATGCGAGTCGATAAAGACTTAATTAAAGGCGTTTCACTTCAGAGTCAAAAGCGGTTTCACTATTTCACATGTTTTGTTATCAATTATTCACAGCATCTAAAAGGCCACAATGGATTTGGCCCCTTTTCCCCGCACTCGATTCCATTTGGAGAAACTCTGGGGAAAAGGCATCCGCCAGAAACCCTTTATCCCATCCAAGATATAAAATCACATCCCGAGGGAGCATGTGGGAATTGATATCGCTCGTACTGATACACCGTGCATGATGGCACGTGTTTGGTCATCTGTTTTGACATCTTTCCCAGGGGGGGCAGCGTTACCCTTTTCTAATAACCCTATGTGACATTTCCCTCACCGTTCAGCGAAATCTTTTAGACCGCTGTTACATATATGAATCATTCTTCTTTTAATGGAGATGCATACATTACGTGGATGACACAATTCAGAACGGTGCTTGAATTGTATTAGCAGAGCTTTTGAAGACTCACACATTTGATTTAGTAATTCTTCATCTGCGGAAATGTCCACTGCAGGTACACAGTCTATGGCTGAAGACACTTTTAAAGTTTTAAACTACTTAAATGATTTTAGGACTTGTGGGGGGAGAATGAGAGATTCTGACATTGACTTTAATTGAGCTGTACGGTGAAGGATGTCGGTGTGTGTGCGTAATGACGCTGTGTGTAGTTGGGAATATAATGGCCCACCAGGGTGAAGCTTTTTGTGACATTTCTGTACGAAAATAAACCAGACAGTACACAGGTTATTCTAAAACCATTCTCAAAAGATCTCATTCGGACTTAATGCTTCAACAACCCGCATAAAAAGCTTTGTATTACTCTTTAATTGCCATATAAGTCAGTTAGTATTAGTCTGATTCAAACCAAGAAACTGAATACCTGGATAAGACTGCAAGTCTCTTTCGATAAAAGTGTCTGACAAATGTGTAAATGTAGACATATTTCCAAAACTGTATCAACAAATGCACTTTCAGCATTTTAAAATGCTTATTCAGAAGTGTTAATGCTGAACCATCTTTTAGATTTAATGGACCGCTAATGGGACCGCTCATTTCATTTCAAACCGCGATGCAGAACTCAAAAGAAGATATTTTGAAGAATCTAGGTGACCAACAACATTGACCCCCAAAGACATCCATTGTATGGACATTTCTCAAAATATCTTATTTTGTGTGACAAAGAAAAGAAAACGGGATTTCCAAACAATGATTTAACTTATGTATGCCACTGAGAATGGAAATCCAGCAAACAATGACTGTTTATGTATTTTTGAGTGAACTGATATCGAGTTCAACATCCCTATCTGAGATTGCGTGTATACCTGAGTGAAGATCCAGGTGAGCTTCATATGCTTGTTGTTGGCGTAGCTGCATTCCAGCAGTCGTGGTCGCCCGTTCACGTCCACCAGGCACTTATTGTCATCATCATCGATGGTTGGACTCAAGCTTCCAACATGGAACTGCTGAGAGTTCGTGTAGTACACATTCTGCAATGACATGAAGGTGAGACACGTATCTTTAATATATTCAAACTAGTATTCCAAAAACTATTCACTGATCTCATATTGTGACCGATTGTTTCTGATGGCTGCTGTATATATTAGGCAGCTCAGCATTAAGCAATAAAATGAATTATTCATGGAGGTGAATTGAGCCATTCTTGAGAAGACTTTGTGGCTCAGCTTCAAATCCCATTGTAATGACACCAAGAGTTGCATCTTAATAGGACTCACGAGAGAGGAATAACTTTATTGAATGACTCTCATTTGCTGATTTCATAACCAACCCTGCAAATCCGGGCAGTAGGTCAATTTGTATTCTCTTATTATGCATTTTAAAGCCGGTGATGGGTAAACTGCACGCTTTTAAGTGTGTAATAAAAATCTGGCTGTTTTGTGACATACGGCTGAAGAAAAAGGTTATCTTAAGTTTTTGTGAATTTAATAATAATATGTATGCGTTTACATAAATAATATTTTTTGTTTCATTCTCGCAAATTCCAAAATATTGTTTCGGTGTTATTTCCAGAAACGGGACAAACTGGTCAAAATAACAAAAAAGATGCAATGTTTGCAGATCTTGAATACTGCAAAGAAAACAAGTTCATTTTCATGCTTAAACAATACAATTCAAAAATGTTGTGTATTTTCATATCAGTTCAAAAATGAATATATGATGGAATAATCCTGATTTTACACATCTTTGCATTCTCTCAGTCTTTTACATTGCTGTTTTGTGACTTTTTTATTCCTGAGGTTTGTTTCAACACACTGTAGATTGAAAAAATACAAGCAGAAATGGAGATTTAAGACATTTAAGACTGAAGTTGTCTTGATTCCTCTGGCATAGTGTTTGCTTTCTGCTCAAGTGCTTTCTATTCAGCTATTGTAGTATCCTTTAGTATTTACTATACTGAACTGAACTGCAGTAAAATACAGTTACTATAGTACAATTGAATACTTACAATAATAAAGTTTTATTAAGGGTGATTCACATTTAGCCGCGGTGCTTTCTCTTATCATATAACCTGCGATGCGTGAAATGTGAATCACCTCTTACAGTGTACCATAGTAAACACTACTGAATTTTTTGATTCTAAAATGCACTGCATTACAAATTTTAATACATCATAAAAATGTGCAAACAGAGCCATGCATTTAAAATCTGGTAAAAGATACAAACGATCGCAACTTCTCTTTGGTTGTGCACGGGGTTGTGGGTAATATTAGCTCAAAAAAGCATGCACAAATTGGTACTTTAACAACCCACATAATACAATAAAACGTATTTGCACTTTAGGCATACTATTTTCAACATACAACGGTTTGGAATGTATTTGTTTTAATCTTACCACAAAGAAGAAATATGTTTTCAAATGCTTTAAAAAAATGCTCTACAAACAAAAGCAAAAATGTAATAAACACAACTCTATTTTCCAACCATTAATTTTGGTTTGTATTGTGCGAAATTACTTGAATTACATAAAACCACCAGACACTGATAGCATGTGACAAATGGAAATCTCAGACTAGCAAAGTCACAAATATTCCACATTGGTTTTGAATCACTAATGCACATTTTGTTGCACCAAGTCCCAAATCAATGGGCCTTATACTCAAATCCTTCAGCTTCCAGAAAACAAGCTTTCAGAAAGAAATCATTTCGTGCGATATGCCCGCATTATTTCTTTAGGGTCTGGATTGGCTGATATTATACTTCAAAAGCCTGTGCTCCAAGACCACTCACAGTAATATTGATCAGACTCTCCATTTATATCTCTGAGCACATCATACAAATTGACACTTTTCTCCAATGCCCAGATTCAATTTTGTTGGGTCGCTCTAGTGCAACTTTGGCATTTAAAAGTTTCGATACGAGTTGTTTTGGAAAGAAATCTGATTATACCAGTGCAGGAGTAGCCATTTTCACCCGTCCTTTCCTCTTCAGGTCCAAATCAATTTCGGTACCTTGGTGTCCCCTGTGGGGATAATACACTTTTCACCGAGTCTGAATTCCTGTCTTTAGGCTTTTTCTTACAATACCGCACGACACCAAAGGCCACTTTTAAAGGAACAAGATGAATTGTTTGACTTTGGAAAGGCACGATTTGCAAAGCAGCTGAATTTTGTGAGACACCTGAAAGCAGCCGTGTCTGTGCGGACACAAAGCAACTAATCATATATTCATAATGGAAACAATGCCCGCCCTTCACCATCTTTTGAGAAGCCCTGGAAAGGCAGCAGAATGGATGGAGGGTTACAATAGGACAGGGAATATTATAGAAGAGGGGGAAAATAAATGATTTCACTTGCGAGGGACGGCTATATTCCACTATGTCTGCTTCAGTTTTTTCATTGCTTGAAGATTTACAGCTATTGTATAGGAACAATGTACCTTCGGCTGAATGAAAAGGAGAAACATGATGGAAGAAAAGAGTGAGTGTTTCTTTGCTTCAGTACCAACATCCTTGAATTCCCAAACAGCTGTCTGAGTGTTAAGGTATTGTTTAAAATGAGTTAAAATGCATAAATGTGACAATGAATATTTAACGCAGTCATTTTGGAATTTTATAATTGTTTATAAAGAAATTTTTTCAATTGTGTTCACTTGTGGAACACCTCGATTTTAGTGGAATGCTAGTGACAGACGCCATCAGTCCATTTTTGGGTGAACTCTTACTCCAAGTTGCACTGTCTGCCTAGAATATATTTTTAGATAGTATATATTTTATTATGTTTTATTGTTAAATATCATAGCAAATTAATCTTAACTAAATATAGACAAAACCACATGAAAAAAATACTGTAGTTCACTGTAGTATTACTATAGTAAACTGTAGCAAATTGCAGCATAACTCAGTTTATTACATAAATTATATTTAAAGTATTGTTACAATAGTATACATCTTTAGTAAACTGTAGTATACTTTAATATTTAATATGATACGATTAAAAAACAACATAGTATCTTGACATTTTACTTTAGATTTACTATGGTAAATATTATATTGCTGAATAGTAGACAAACTCACATGAAACAGTGCTTAAGTACACTGTAGGATTTACTATAGTAAACTGTGGCATATTTGAGCAAACTGTAGTGTTTTATTTTAATTACACTGTGCGATAGTACACTTACTATAGTATACTACAGTATTCTATATTATGTTTATCTAGTTAAATGTAGTATACTTTAACATTTAGTACAGTTAGGTTAAAAACACTATAGTATCTAGGAATTTTACTATAGCAAATACAATATAGCAAATATAGACCAACCCACATTAAAAAGTATGTAGTATACTATAGCATTTACTATAGTGAACTGTAGCAAATTGGAGCATATTACAATTATAATACTGCGGTAAAATACAGTTACTATAGTATAATTTAATAGTTACAATAATCAAGTTGTATTAAAGGCGATTCACATTTAGTGAAAATATGAGCCGCACTGCTTTCTCTTGTCAAATGACCACTCTGAAAAGTTGAAATACTTCCATCTTGATGCAGCGTCGTTGCGCCTAGAATTATGGTGCGCACACCATATGCACGCCGCGACCACATCGCTCTCTATTTGCACGTGCCTGCCTACATTTAAATAAAAAAACTTGCGCGCACAAAAGATGCGAAACGTGAATCACCCCTTTCGGTATACCAGTGTTGGGTGTAACTAGTTACTAAGTAATTAGTTACTGTATTTTAATTACTTTTCCCTTGAAAAAGTAAAGTAAGGGATTACTCATATGTTTTCTGTAATTTAATTACAGTTACTTTTGATGTACTTAAACTAAATACTTTGTGAAATATATGCATGTGCAATAGTGTAATTGACATCAAAATTCAAAGTCTTACTTTAAAATCTGTGCTCACATTTGTAATACTTTGGTCAGTTAATAATATTATTTATTTGAATGAATTAAATAAGCCCCCGTGACCCGAGGTAGTTCGGATAAGCGGTAGAAAATGGAATGGAATGGAATTAAATAAGCCGTTTCATGTCTATCCTTGAATCACTTAACTAATCAAGGTCGATGTAGGATATAGAAAGTAATTAGTAATGAGTAACTAAATACTTTTTGGACAGAGTAATTTGGACAGTAATCTAATTACACTATTGAATATGTAATGAGTAACTAGTTATTAATTACTTTTTCAGAGTAACTTACCCAACACTGCGGTATACTATAGTAAACACTACTGAATTTTCTAATTCTAAAATGCAGTGCATAATTTGAGAGAAGAACCACAAAATGTATGTCAAAGTAAATATTTACACTTCTCAAAATAACTCAAATTGACTCTGTAATGAAGACCGTGTCCTGTAATAAAAAAACTAAAATCTCAGGACTAAAATTGCAATTTGTAGGACTAACATGTATCGCAATTAGCGGACGACACTGTAATTCTAAATTCCGCAACAGATTCTAGAAAGTTTGGATTCAGCAGGAAGAGAACTGGAATCAAACTGTGTTGCTCGGCACCATTGTGTCCTTTCCAATAAAACAGTAGGAAATGTACACGGATGTGCATTCGGCAGGTGTGGGAGGCCCAACCAAGTAGTTCAAATCGTGCTGACGCCGCGGTTCTACCTCGTTCTTTCATTTACATATCTCTGACACATACTACAGCTAAATGATGCCCCCGCGGAAGCCAAACAACCCTCCCCGCCAGTTTTCTGAGTCACTGCATTTTATCGAGATTCATTACAATGACTATAGCACTAGAATCTAAATCCCACACTCCCCAGAGAGCATGAAGCTATATGGAGAAATCTCACTGTTTTTGCGTTTGGTTTGTTGTGGAACTAGGTGGTGTAATATACTCAGTGTAGGAAACAAGGTTGAAGCGCCTGGAGCAGCCCAGGTGTTCAGAAATATATTCTTCGGGTCTCAGCATGAAATAATGAAGAGGTTTTATGCAATACAATGACAGTTTTACGGGTTGGAAAACTCGACAGCGTATCACTCTGAAAGATGAATTGTAACCGAAGATGGAGGAAACTCAAACATGGGGGTTGAGATCTTTTATAAAAGAAGTATTTCAACTCATCTTTTTCATTGTATATATTTACCATACATTATAGCTATAGTGTGTGTTATACAGCCGCACAAAAAAAGACAGTATTTGAGTAGTATTTTTATTGAGTCTTCGAACTATATTTTACAGAATATTGTAAAAATATATTAATTTTGCATATAGGTATGAAAGATCGAATCGAGCTTGCAACATTTTCTGATTCTGTTCACCCATCTTTAACCCATTTCCTTCCTTTACTTTACACTGCACCCATAAATAGTTTTATATCAAAACAATGCAGACTGAATAAGAAACGCTGAAAAAGAAAACAGCAGACATGAGCACATGAGCACAACAAGTTATAAATGAGGTAAACACACTCTGTTGGTAAAATCGTAAAAAACAAGTCCGGAAGGTGCTGTACAAACTGTACACTAACCTGAGGCGTCAATCCATGGCAGAGGTACAGGATGGGAATGTTGTCGGAGTCGGGACCTTGATCCACACACAGATCTGGCCTCAGGCTGTTCCTCAACTAAACACACATGCACACATGGTAAACACATCAGGTCTATGTCACACCACAACAAATACTCGGAGGAAGAAATGAATTAAGAATTCAAAACCCATCTCTCTTGCTCTATCTGCTAATGGCCAATGTGTCTGAAAATTCCCTGGAGCTCAGCTTTCCCTTGTCTTCACAATGAAGCTCTTAATTATCCATTTCCACAAAAGAATGCCAATTAGGAACAAAGCTCGGGTGGGTTGGACTGTGAAAAATGAGGAAATCAAAGGTCTTCATACATCTAACACCCAATTATTTTTGTGAAAGACTCCTGTCCTTACAATGAATGAATTTCACACGTCAACAAAATAAATACATAAACTAAATATTAAATGTGGAAGAGCGGATCAAGTTTTGTCACCTTTAACCTCATGTTACTCAAAAGTCATTTTTAAATATGTGTTCAGAAAACTATGATTATGTTTTTTCTTACAGAACTGTTCCTGTAGATGATTTTTGGAGGATCTATTGACAGAAATGCAATATAATAAACATAATTATGTCTTCAAAGGTGTATAAAGACCTTACATGATGAAGCAATATGCTTTATTACCTAAGAATGAGCTACTTCTGACTCCCCTTGAATGGAATTCTCCATGTTGTTTCTAGAGGTCGACAGATATTGGATTTTGCCGATAACTTAATTGGTAAGTACCTACCAATAATGATTAATTGACGTTTTTTTATTGATTTATTTCTAATAAAGAAATAACACAAAGTAAAATAGAAATGAAGTGTATTACAACAATAAACACTATTGCTTAAACCATTAGACTGTGTTGTACCTTTAAATAAAACACATAAATATTAACTATAGTAATAAATATCAAACTCCAGTGAATGACTTAATATATATAAGTAGCTATTTTCTACATTTATGATCATTTAAAAAATTCTTAGCACCAAATCACCATATAAGAATGACGGATCCATTGTAATATTTGACAATATATATTATCTTGTTCACATGCGTGTTTGTTAACATTAAAACAAATGTCATTTACATTACCCGTTCGTGCTGTCTCTGTCATGTCTATCTACTTTTCATTTTGGAGGTGGTGCTCACTTGCGCACACACACACATCACTATACTGACAAATGTATCCATAGTAACAATAATAAGATTTAAACATTTTTGCATGTATTTTTGACCCTGTTATAAATTCATAAGCTAATAGGCTACTAATGTTGGCGTGCTCTCAGTCCTGTGAGCAAAAACGGTGAATCGGTCGACCTCTAGTTGTTTCTACAGTATTCCTAAATGGACAAACTGCTCTAAAGATCTCCTTCGGCAAAGATGCGAAAACGTGATGATATCTTATAGTGCTGTGTCACCCACCAAAGTGCTTTAAAAGGGAGGGGTGAGCGGTGGAATGAGCCGTTGATTGCAATTCACAACCTCATCCCTAGATGTCGCTAAATTTCAGAGTCAACCTTTAAGTCAAACTCCCCTATTCCTTTACATAATAATTTGATGAGATAAGAAGAGGATACTTACTACTCCGTAAGCGACTGTATCTGTGTAGGTTCTCATTTCTGAGTAAATATTCCTCAGGAACCAGCTAAAGGGTTTACACTGGAGTCTCTCTTTGAGAGCCTTCCTCTCTGTGATATCGCCGATATCTATCCCCGACTCCTGCAGAAAAACAGCCCCAAACACATGCTTATAAGAGCAAAAGAGAATCAATCTGTACACTCCAGAATGAAAATGAGTTATCTTCAGAATCTTGTGTCAGTGTTTCAGGGTCAAGCGTTTACAGCGAGTTAAATTGAAGTGACGCTATAGACAGAAGTGAAATTTCAAGGCGTCATGGTAACCGCTCGAAAGTGAGAACTCATTAAAACACAAGATATTTTCATCACATCCAAACTCCTAATATGACAAACTAAAATAAGAAAGCAACACATATTTAATACTTACATTCATGTTGATAGTCAAAGAGTGTTATCATAGTTCATCCAAAATGAAAGAAAGTCTCAGTAATATCATTATTTACCCTTCTGTTTTTCCGAGTGTGTATGAATTTATATTTTTTGTGTAACACATAAGTCCAAATATCAAAATTGTCCTTCTGAGGTGCATATGTGATCACAAAAGAAGATATTTTGAAGAATGTCGGTGACAGAACAATGGCGGTACCCATTGACTTGCATTGGTTTTGAGTGAATGGGTGCCGCCATTGTTTGTTTACCAACATTCTTCAAAATATGTTCATTTGTGTTCTGGGGAGAAAGAAAGTCATAAAGGTTTGAAATGAAAAGAGGGTGAGTAAATGATGAAAGAACTAATTTTGGGGTAAACTATCACTATAACATATAATTCAATAATTCAATATATACTGTATGTAGGCTACAAAAGTAAGTATCTCGGACTCTTCAACCAACTCATTTATACAATTTTTAATGATCAATCTGGAACCGTTTTATTTGACGAATAACAGTCTTTATATATAAAGTGTTTTTTGTACCTGTTGTGGAAGGTTCCAGGCCATGTAAACGTGGTTCTTATGGTCGTCCATCCACACCTCCGCCACTCTCAGTGCGTTCCTGCGTACGTGAGTTGCCAGATCCTCCGTATAGGGCTTGTGGGCGCGCTCGATGTGAGCTATTCTGGAACAGGGCATCACTTCCACACTTCCTCCGCATAACCATACCTGGATACACACATCGACACATGGAGAGGTTTATAATGATTCGATTCTTGAATGTTTCTTTTTAAACGCCTGAAATTGATATGCTATTACAGCGTGTTTTTTGTTTTTGTTGTTGTTGGTTGCAAGGCTTGTTTTACCTAATTCCCATGAACTGGAAACATTTTATGACAAACCAACCGAATTTAGTTCTCTAAATGAGTTCTTTAAATATGTTAAGAAGTCTACAAAACAAGTCTTTAAATAAGTGAAATGGGAATGTGATGTTTTTGCTAAAAACATTCAAATTAGAAAGCAAGCAAGGACATGCTTATAAAAGTGCTGCTTAGATTTTTTGGTAGATTCAAAAATAAGTAATTATTAAAATCTAGGACTACCAAATACAGGGTTACTCATTTGAACACAGCAGAACTCTGTTTAACTAAACTCTCATGGTTGTATTAGAAACGCTGGCATAATATAGAGGCTTTTCACCACCCGATATGCAGAATGATGATTTGGAATATTAAACGGATCATTTGATTCGCTACAATTCAACACATTTCCCTAATATCCATCTGACATTACAAGCAATTTAACAGCATGTCACCACACAGTGTTTCGGTAAAGAGAGGAGAGGATCAAAAATACTGCTGTTTTCCTGGAGCGCTTGCGTGTATTACACATTTATTCAATGATTTTTCAGAATCAAGCGTGCCAGTTTTGTGTGTGTGTGTGTGTGTGTGTGTATGGATTCGACTCCCTGGGTTTTTCCACCCACAGCTTTTTAAGAAGGGGGATTTTCAAACACACACACAAAAATACACACGCTTACTCGCTCGATCACTATCTCTCTCTCACACCGGGATGTGCTTTGTAAATCTCTCTAGCAAATCTTCACATTGGATTATGTAGGCCAAATGCCAGCAGGATGCGCTGTATTCAGATATTCGCACCCAGCACTTTACGTGGATAAGAAACAAAACAGTTATCTTGTCGGGACAGAATCTTACAAGTAGTTTCTTATTTTACATGATTAACATGACATTCAATTAGAGGTTAAGATTAGATTTTAAATATGGTGTCAGACTACGGGACTCCTTCATGGGTTGAGATTTGGTCATTTTACGTCGCAGACAAAAGTGATGTCAAACTTTGGTAGACTGTCATATTTGCTTTTTATTTAAATGATAACATAAAAAATGAACAATAAAAATGTTGCCTTGGTGTGTTCGGAGTGAAATCTTTGAGAACATTTGAAAGGAATGGTTCACTTCAGAAAAAAAGAATTGTCATTATTTACACGCTCTCTTGTCAGTTCAAACCTCTATGACTTCTTTATCTGCAGAACACAAAAGAAGATTTATAGAAAAATGTTAGTAACAGAAGATTGTCGATCACCATTGACTTTTTTGTGTCCCTAGAACAGAAGTCCATGGGGACCAACAGTTATTCAAGATTTTCAAAATATCTTCTTTTGTGTTTTGGATAGTGGTGGGCCGTTAACGCCGTTAACGCAGTGAGACTCTTATCGCGCGTTAAAAAAATTGTCGCCGTTAATCTATTCTCAAAGTTGGGTTGGGAGCTGGGTCTATACTACGCAAGCTATGATGATTTTCACCTTGATATTTTAGCGCGGATGTATACCAGCTTAACTGCACTGTACGGGGCGAGAACGAGATTTTTCAACTCGCGTGATTCGCGTCATTCGCGGAAGCAGAAGCCGCCTCATCATCTCATAACCAGGGCTTCATTCGCGTCCTTAGCGCAGCCTCATCATCTCATAAGCAGGGCTTCATTCGCGCGATTCGCGCAGCAAGTAGGTCTATTGGCTCTTTTCATTAACATATAAATCACTCGCGCTTGACGCGCCATTCGCGTTTGGTCTGAACACAACATAACGTTACTGTGAAATTACCGCATCAAACGTGACGTGATAACATGGATGCAGCTATGAAGCCGCCGGGTTTGCTTCAGGGAATATTAATTTTTAAGAAGCTTCCCAATAGAAACATCGACAAGACTAAGGTTGTTTGCACCTTGTGCAATGCGGAATTGGTCAAAAAAAAACACTTTCTCTCAACAGGTACTGGTCTAGCTTTAGTTGAAACCAGTAACTTTGTATTGACACCTAATGTATTATGGCTCCTGTATGACATATCGCTTGTTGCTCCCTCACTCTTTGTAAATCGCTTTGGATAAAAGCGTCTGCTAAATGACTAAATGTAAATGTACTATAGGAGCTCTTCCAGTCTCAAGTACCACCTAAATGGAAATCATCCCTTAGCTAATGCGGAAGTAAACACAAGTTCATCTTATTGAACATAATTTAATTTTCATCACCAATTATCATAGTAGAACAGCTTTCTCAAGCAGTTTGTGATGCATTTTGGAAACAGTAGATGAGCCCCTGGTCTAATGCGCCACCTGGCTTGAGAAACCCGTTCTCAAAGACTTACTTTTAGTCATTATTTGGGTAGCACACATATTCTGAGTGCCTTCGGCAGAATTCAAATGAGCCATTTTAATCTAGATTAATCTAGATTAATTTTGGAATTAATCTAGATTAATCTAGATTAAAAAAATTAATCTATGCCCACCACTAGTTTTGGAGAAGAAAGAAAATCAAACAGGTTTAAAATGAAAGTAGGGTGAGTAAATAATGACAGAATTTTAATTTTCAAGGCGAACTATAACTATTTACATTATTACAAGAATCGTTGGAATGCTTGATTGTGATTGGTCAGTTGCGACGTGCAGTTTCATTATTCCCAGATAACAACTTCTCAAAACTAATAACACAAGGTAACCCTAAAACTATATCATTTTGACAGGTTTTTTTGACAAATTAAATATAAATATGTCTTTTAAAAACATATATGACATTATATTTACAAATGATTAAACCAAATTGAATGTTCGTGACATTTGAATGTCGTTTCTTACCTTATAACCGAAAGTAAAAAACTTTTCCTCTCAGAAGGTCTGCATTCAGTTAAAATGAGCTAATGAAATATTTCAAATTCACATTTAATGTCCAGTTTTTTTCTCATGTGGCAAGTATTCGTGTAAAAAGCAGGATAATGTACAAACAGCTGGCTGTTATCACGAAATAAGCCCCTCCAGTTTGATACAAGACCCTTTGTGGATCCACTTCCTGATCACACTGTTGGGGCTAATTTCTGCGATAACAACCGGCTGCCTGTACATTATCCCTAACAAGGATTGGTAAAAAATTAAACGCAACACATTTGACAAAGTTTAGCTCAGAAGAATGTCATAAAGAATTAATAAATATTAATATTGGATAAAAAAATATTTCCTGCAACTTTTTTGTTTTTCAGTGCATTTTTGTGTATTTGAAAACATTTCCTGATATGTATTTTTTGCCATAATTTTGTCCAGTAAATGACTTTAAAGTATTGTCTATTTTGTAGAGGAGTCAATAAAAGCTAATGTTGTGCAAATATACCCCGCTGGACATCACTTTTGGCCACCCCTGTACATTAAAAAACATCTAATAAGCATCAAACCATAAATTCAGAGTCACTATAGTCATAATTCAATACACAACATGGTTATTCATTTGAAACGAACAGGGTGAAAATCACATTTACTTTAATTCTGCACGTCTGGCTTGCTTTAACATCCACGACTAGTTGGGTGCAATTCAACAGGATGTGGACAGATGTGCACTGCTCCTATTTGCCAGCAGAATGAACCATTTGCATAATCATAGACAACGATCCCAATGATCCATGACTGAGCTGTATGTTCTCCTGAAGCATTAAAAAAATCATTTCGCGCATTTGCATATAATACCTGCCGGAGACGGAGATATTCAGACCGTACTCTGTCCTGCTGAGGAAAATTCCGCAAGCATGAAATGAGAATGAAACTCACGTTATAATGTTTACGAGAATATTTAAGACTTGCTCTCTTTCCAAAAATACCATCAAGGGTGATCTAAAATATCTGGGTATGATGCATCCGCACACCGCACAACTTAATCAGAATGTTTGTCTTGTAAACATCTTTAAACCAAGAAACATTAACTTGACAAGGAAATTTGTGCAAGATATTAGAGCTTGTTTGCTAAGAATTTATCTTGAATCCCAACAGGGTGTAAAAAATAAGCAGAACTGAAATATTAGTCTTTGAAAACAAGTCTTCATATCTAATGCAGATTTGCTTTTGAAGTTAATACATTTCTTTCTCCTATTCATCTAGTTTTAAGTATGTTTTGATATTTTCCGGGAACTCTATGCATTCTAATAAAAGGACATTTTTCAACCATCAATGAATCACAATGATATATTTCCTGAAATAAAACTGACACTCTGTTTCAGTAGATAGCAAGTAAACCCATGATGACATCTTCAACAGAGATGTTCATTCTCTATCACTGATAAACAGAGCCCTTCAGCGAAGTCTAAGAATAGATGTGGACAGATGTTTTGACCTTTCGTGAGCATGTCCCCTGTTACAAAATGGAAAATACCTCCAGTCAAGACGATGAAATTGGGCGTCAATTTTTTTTGTATTTCTGCCTACAGCTTGTGCTAGACTGACAGAGTGACATCACATAAAGCGGTCCATCGTCGGAGCAGTGGCCTTTGGTCTGTGTGGGTGGTTTAATGTTGATCTGACCAAAGTGTCAAAGTGTGCAATGGCAGACATTTAAAATGTTAGTTAATGATACTGTATACATTTTAAATTCAAAGTATTGAAATTACAGAAGTGGTCCGAGCTGACAGCCTTGTGGGATGCCCAGTCCAAGGTCCTTAACCGATCATATTTCCATCATCCCCCCCTGCACTTTCTCTTCCAATCAAAAAACGTATTCAATAAAGACATAAAAGCCCCAAAAATGTAACTAAAAGAAAATAGAATACGGGTGCAGCATCAAGGCATTGAATTCACTTTTGGTCTGGATAAAGATCCGACGATCTATAAAAAGAGACCTGCACA
Organism: Triplophysa dalaica; assembly: GCF_015846415.1. Classification (NCBI taxonomy): domain Eukaryota; kingdom Metazoa; phylum Chordata; class Actinopteri; order Cypriniformes; family Nemacheilidae; genus Triplophysa; species Triplophysa dalaica. Next base: position 6,951,944 of record NC_079565.1, on the reverse strand, counting down.
AACATCCAGCTTTGTTTCCTCGCTTCTTTGAGATCACCTGACACTCAACTGCAGGGTTGCAACATCTGTGCGAGGTTATCTCGAGATTCGAAGGAGCTCAAAAGATGAGAGAGCGGAATTAGGCTGCAGACAAGCAGCTGTAAGAACAGATGAGCCATTATCCCCGCGCAGTGTTAAATCTCAGCGCACATATGGATCCCATCATGTTCCGAGACTTCTCCATTTTTACTGCCTTGCTGAGACCTTTAGCGATACAACTGTGGAATAAAACGCAATACATGCCCTCACAGAGGCCAAATCAGAGTAAGAGCTATTGTGGGTGTGTGTTCTGTTTGTTGAGATCCCTTCACAGCCCGGGCTTGGATTCTTGCAGGGGGGGTAATTACGGTCCCTGTGGGTGTAGATGGGTCTCCGTACAAGTCTGATAGGTTGAGGATGAGACCCCACCCGTATGAAGCGAGATGCAAGAGTGGCAGGTTATCATTAGCAAGCTTTAGCGAGCTCAATTTCGTCGGTGAAAACTCACACACATTTGTAACGGGAAAGCAAACTCCCAAATTTACCTGCTCATAAACCGAAACATCTTTTCATCAAATGAAATGCATTATTTATTCAAACAGACTTTTTCCAGACACTAAATATTCAATCTTTTGCAGTTCTGCACCACTTATAAATCATTTCTTAGGGTATATGAATATCTTTCTTACCCTGATGCCCAGCTCCACGTTCTCCCCTCCATAAACTTCCATTCCTTCATCCAGAAGACCAATTTCATCAAAGTACTTTCTATCCACTACAAAGCAACCAATCAGGGCAGGGCTTCTGGTGAAAAAGAGAAGACACACAAATGATTCAGGGGAGAGTATTTTACTATATTATTTGAAATATATGTTTTTAACAAACCTGCATTGTACATTTACAAACAGTTTCTCAAGTCATTTTTGTCTTTATATCTACAAAGTTACTTTAAATAAATCTTTTGTATAACTATTCTGCTAGTTCTTGAATACCTGATTGGTGCAGTTTGATCTTTCTGCATCCACCAGGACTTGGGAGGATTCAGGTATCGACACCAGAGTTCCCAGTCAAAGCCTTGAGCGGATAGAGGATACTCTTCAATCTCAAAGGTGTCATATTTGATGTTGTCAAAAGATGGAGAGATGACCCGGGTTCTGTCCTCTTGAATTCTGTGAAGGATCGGTTCAGCCCTTAGTTTAACAGAGATAAAACATGCTGTGAGTACACAGGCATAACATTAGATACAGTATATTCTGTGAATTTATCGACTACGGCACTTCAAAGAATCAATTTTTTGTTGTATTTTTTGTCTTGTATCAGAATAACCGTAAGGTTAATTAAAAGCAAAACCATGTACTATATTAAACCCTCCTCTCAGACAATTTATTTTCAATTAGGTTTTATTCTCACCCTCACAATATTCTAAGCACAAACCTAGAAAAAGTGAATTTTTCTTTTATGCATAAAATAAAAGAACACTGCCAATGGAAATACATTACATTAAAACAAAAGAACACAATAAATAAATAAATGATTGTGTTAATATTTTTACAAAAATATTGAGATAAAGTAAAACGATAACATAAACATGAAATATTTTATTGTGGTCATAATTTTACAAAAATACTGAGAAAATAAGACAAAATACTGATTTCCACCAACTATTTTGTAGTGTGGAGACGGAATTAAGCTCTGCTATGTTTAAAGCAATCTCCTTTATGCCACTGCAAATAAAAAGGTAATTTCACACCTGCATTTTAAACCTGATTGTAGTTTTCATTTTGACAGTATACTGATAGTCACACCCTAAAAGGCTATCTTAAAAATGAACACAAGCATTAGCTCAGTGCCTGAACACCACAACAGCCCCAGGCAAGCTGAAGGTTTAGTATTCTTTCTATAAAAACTGTACTAAACCGCAGTGTTGTGCTCTGAAGTATAACTTCTGCGTGTGTCCATGAACCGCTGGTACGCTGCATGAATTATAAGCAGGTATAAGCCGACACGCATAAGAGACACTCTGGATGCTCTCGAAGCCCCTTTGAGTTGTGGGGGGTTCGTTGCACAGAGAATAATTAACAGGTATGTGACATGACAGCTACACTGAAGACATTAATTGCAGCAGACAGGTACTTCTGCTCATATTTCTACACTAACAACCCATGGGCGGTTTCTAAATCTCCATCCATATTCATGAGACTTACTATACTGTATACAGTAGTGCCAAAAGTCATGTCTGGAGGGCATATATGCACAATATTAGCTTCTCTATTCTATTTTTCTCAAAAATAATCTGAGCAGATTACACTGCAAGCACCATCCAAAATGCATACACTTTTTGTTATATAAATCATTAAATAAAAGGCCATTTTCAAGAGTTTTACATCACTTTTCACCCTTACTATGTGCATATATAATAAATATAAATTGTATATGCATTTATATATAAAATAGAATAAATAAAATAGAATATTAATAGAATATAATAAAATGATAGTTGGATAATAGCTTTCTATGAGAATAAGATCAGTCATTAAATAATGTGAATTAAATTCAAGAGTCAAGTCGTAATTGAATAGAATATGAGATGAAAACATAAATATTTTGAGAAAGTCTAACAGTATTTGTAGATAAACAATTCAAGATTTCTTCTAAAGTCTGGGTGTAATGTTCCGTGTACCTCATTAATTTCTTACATTTGTTTCATTCAATTAAACTACAAAAAATTACATAACAACGGCTGATGGCAAATGATTTTTGCTTGTGCTTCATGAATGAGTGCTCCTGTTTCAATATTCAATTTCGAAACAAATATAATGAACTTCTCTGTATGTCTTTTATTATAAATAAGGCACAATGCATTGCTTTAACTTTTCATACGGAGGAGCTTAGCTTTGTGCTGCCATCTAAAAGCCGACTGTTCACCCGGCTGTCTGCCTACTCACCATCCTACGCTGAACTCCACATGGGCATCAAACAGGGCGACGATTGGGGCGGTAGCCGCCCTCCAGCCGCTGACACGTGAGCGAATCAGACCCTCCTGTTTGTCATGCCTGACCACTTTAATAAAGTCTGGATGCTGATGGTTGGTCTCTTCCACAAACCTCTGAAGGTTTTCTTTTAGCTCGGCTTTAAGGGGACACAACGGGAAAGAGGGATCAGTTAGGAAATCTCCTCAAAAATGTAGTTAATACTTGCCGTAGCCACATCGCATCATTTCTGTACTCGACATAAGCAAAGCACAAAGACCCCGTTGGCATGCATGCCTGACTTTTATTACATCCCAATCAAAACGTTTGAAGAATTAAAAACACAAACTGAAACACGCCATATTTACGTGCACTTATATCTGCCAGTGCTTAGTGATATTTGACGTTTTTTCAACTGCCTTCCTTGTTTGTTTTTATTAGAGAGTCATCGCCCTGTCTCACCATGGCAACGGGATGGTGTGACGTGAGGGCACTGTCAATCTTTTAGAGAATTAAATGTCGGCACCTTATTCACCTCACCCATTCCCTCACTACACCACAAGTCGAGGAAAAGGTCAGGGCAGCGTTATAACCACTGTGAAGTCATTATTCTGTAAAACCAAATATATAAGAGGTCACTGAGAGCAAATAAAAGGCTTTGCTATGTGATTTGAGATGAACACACCTGACCAGTGGGCTTCATCCGCCAGACATTTCTCAGTAAAAAAACAAGCAGTATATAAAAACCGGCGGCAGTATCGTAACCTTACTATAATCATAATCACATTATTCTTAATCTATAGTTTTCTTGATCTTTTTCTTTTTAAGTTTCTATAACAAAACCATCCAAAAGATAGAGAAAGTGTGCGTACTGCATACATGTAGATCTGCTTCCCACAATCCCCTGTGTTATCACGCTTCAGGGTCTCAGGAAGAACTTTCACACAAATCCACATTCGCATGCATTATTCATATTTATGTCATAAAGAATCAATTCTCGCTGAAGGAGGCACCATACATCCCTGTAAAATGAAAGGTAGCGCCGGGGCAGGAACATCATCTCACCGTTGTTGCTGTTGTCATCGACGAGGATGACCTCCTTCAGCAGGTGGGAGGGCGTCCGATGGATGACAGAATGAACGGAGCGCAGAATGACCGACAGCGCTTCGTTCACAAAGATGAAAATGATGCTGACTTGCGGTAGACTGGAGGGGTACGAGATGTTTCGGCAGCTTGAGGCGAAAGAAGACACAGTCAGATATCGATAAAAAAATCCTAAATGTTGCATGGGATTCGTACTTAAGTAAGAAACTATACTAATAAAAAACATTAATAATAGTAGGGGGAAAAAACGGTTTATTAATAGTATAGTCAAATCGATTAATCGATTCTAAAAAAATTGTGTATATAAATTATGTATATAAAATCTGATGTGTATTTATATACATATAAACATACATGCCACACACATATTTTATACATATATATTATATAAACACAAACATTTATTTTTTGAATCTATTGATTGCATTTAATCGATCAGACAGCACTATTTAATAAACATTGAGATTTTTCTGACTAGGGCTATGGGGCGATAAGGAAACAAGACAAACCATCACATTTGTGCTAACTGCCGTCTAAAAGCTTTTTGGGCAGCCTCCCAAAAATACTAAATATCCTTTCCCTTTTTCTTGTATTCCGCGTTAATTAACAAAAAGCCTGAACGATAATTTGACAGAAAATTTTCCCTCCATAACTTTACATCATTCAAGTGTTTCTTATTGCACGCTATAATCAGCACGGTGATGACGGAAAATCAATATTTCTAAAAGAACACCGAATGTAGTCATGGAAAAGAATCGAGTGAGGATGAAGGAGAGAGCCAAAAAAGAGATTTAGATGCAGACAGCGAGCAGCGAGTGATTCATTTACCCATCAGGCCTGAGGTCTGGAATGGCTCTATCCAGAGAGAGCCTGTCGCTGAGGTAGCCGTTGTATCCGTAATACTGGAACTTCCTCAGGGCCACTTTGCGGCTCTCCGGGCCGAGGTCGTGACCCCAGTGGGCAAAAAGAGTGTCTGACAGGGACGGGTCGGCTGTGTCGTCGCCGTCCTTCAAAGGTTTCTCTGGAAGTTAAGCGAAAAAGAGCAGAGAGGGTTGTGTTTAACTGCACTAAAATAATCCTGTGTTGCTGTGTATTAACTATTAAGTTGAACAGTTTCTTACATTAAAGGGATAGTTCACCACTCAAAATGAAAATTCTTTCATTATCTATTCACCCTCATGTCATTTCAAACCTGTATGAATTTCTTTCTTCTACAGAACACACAAGAAGATATGCTGAAGAACGTTGGTAACCGATTAATATTAAGCCCCATTGATTTCATGGATACAAAACCACCGAGACGTTTCTCAAAATATCTATTTTTGTTATTCACAGAAAAAAGAGTCATATAGGGTTTTGATCCACCTGAGGGTGATTAAATGATTACAGATTTGTACATCTTAACCCACTCTAATTCACAAATCTGATATATGAAAATTGATATTTACTATGGTATTGGAAAAAATGTAAATGTAATGAATCCCATCACTATACCTGGCAGACTACAGTTTGCCAATAAAAGACAATTTATTATGTTGCCCAGGCAGAAAAACAGTAATATCCACCTCCCACTTCTTCAAATTGAAATACTAAGAAAATCTGACAGCGTGCGCCGTGCAGATGTATGGATGCAGAAAGAGAGTGACCTGCAATGCTCACAGAATGATGAAAGGCCAGTGCAGGTAATTAAGGAATGCTAATTAACATCAGAGGTTATTTAATTACACTCACTGCATTGCGCTGGCCTGCGGAGAATAATTCATCTCTGCCATCGCAAACACCGAGGCTATGAATCCGACTTCACAACACAAGTCACGGCTTTCATGAACTAGAAAAATCCTCTTCAAACCTGTTCAACTTTTTCTTTTGCAGAACATCTAAGATATTTTGAAGAATGTTGGTAACTGAGCAACGGCGGTACCCTTTCACTTGCATTGGTTTTGTGTCCATCCAATAGAAGGAATTGGGTACCAGCATTGTTTGGTTACCAACATTCTTCAAAATATCTTCTTTTGTGTTCTGCAGAGGAAAGTCATACAACTTTAAAATAACAAGAGGCGAGTAAATGGTGACAGAATTTAAAACAAGTCAGATTCAGACTCCTGGCATGTTAAATCCGTATCATTATAACAGAACTCTAGTCAAAAGTTAAAATACATGTGTATCACAATGTTAAGACACCTTGACAAAAACAGAGTATGTGATTAATATGTTGCTTGCAAAAAAATGATTTTCTCTTAATGAACAGCTACTTTTCAAAGGTTTTCAATGGAGACTGTGGCTTTTGCTATATTAATTTGAAGCAAATAGGAAACAGGCTAGAAAGAAGACCTGAATGTGATACGCATTAAACATGACAGGCCCGAGTATGAAACATCCAACCAAGCAATCATCTTTCTATCATGTTAGGGACAGTTCACAAAAAAAGACAATTCTGTCATCATTTACTCATCCTCTTGTCATTTCAAACCTGTATGACTTTCTGGTAAAACTTTAGTACAGGGACCAATTGTCACTATTAACACAGTGCTTATTATTATGCATATTAATGCAATATTTTTGTTTGTTATAATAAAACACATATTCTGAATCAAATCCCGAATCCTACCCAGTACCTAACAACTATTATACCAACTGTTAATACGCACCAAATTAGGAGTTTAATGAAGACAAAATCGTTAATGGTTTGTTAATAGTGAGGATTGGAACTTATACTAAAGTGAGACCGGCTTTCTTTCTTCTCCAGAACACAAGATATTTTAAACGGGGGTACCCATTGACTTGCATTGATTTTGTGTCCACGCAACAGAAATAAACGGGTACTGCCTTTGTTTGGTTACCAGCATTCTTCAAAATATCTTCTTTTGTGTTCTGCAGACGTTATTTGGGCTCGGGTTGTAAAAAACATTGTCGGGAGTTTTTACAATAGAAATCGTGTACTGACCAATTTTAATGGTGCTTGGCAACAGGCTAAATCTATTTAGCTATGCACAATCCGTCTCATGCTAAAATCAATCTGCCACTAGTTTTATTCATGAAATTTCACATATTTGTTCTAATTATACTTTTTACTTTATGTGTGGCATTAACGAAAGGTACTACACTTTGGTTTAACACATGCAGTATAAAAAACAATTCTGCAAAACAATGACCGTTCCAAGGCAACATTTACAATATCTCACCCTCCCTTAACATCACATGCAATTATTTTTGTCAACTTTCTTTAAACTTTCCTTTTCAAACGTGTTGAAAAGACCTAGTGAAGTACATCTTCTTTGCATACAATGTTAATAAGTTACCAAAAACATTTAGAGATTCGGATTAAATATGGCTTTAAAAATGTCACAATCGAAGCAAACGACAAATAAAAAAACATATTTTTGTAACGGCACAGGATGTTTAAACTCAAACATGCTGAAAGAATTCATGCTATGACAGGGAATGTTCTAGGAAGGACCCAAGCAAAAAGAGTTTCGCTCCGGAGGGAGGCGTCACAGTAGACGGATGGCATTTCTGACCTCGCCTGTGGCGTGCTGTCTGCTTGTCAGTGCCAAGTCTGCGCAACTGAAGTAAAACAAGTCACCCCACACGTAACCTAAACTAGCATGCAGAGAAGCACACGCAAAAAGCTGGCAAATGTGCATAAATTATACTCTCATATTTATATTCTAAAGAGCATCGTTGCATAACAAATATCAGGTCCAGGTTTATGCATTTGTGTACATGTGTTTATTCAATTGAAATTGACTTCTGAGTTTAACTCATAAATGCAAGACGACACTGAAAGACAAACATGAGATCACTCGCTGACCTAATGCTTCTGCTGCCATTTAAACCAAAAGCTAGTTTCGACGTAATGTGATATAACGCATCACATAACATAGCACATATTTCATAACATAGCACACATAACACTTCAAGTGTGATTATAGAATCAATGAATTTATCACATACTGTACATTATAAATGAAAAACTTGTAGTACCAAACCTTTGCCTTACCAAAAGTGTCTGCATGTGAAGAGACACAGAATTTCATCATACAGTATAACTACAGTATACTGTAACATCATACAGTATCTATTTTTTCAAGTGTTGCCCCATCAACATTCCAAAGAAAATAAATATATTTTGTAGGCTGTAATACATAAGAAAAAACTATGGGGGGTCCCAAAGAGGGATTTTAACCCGAATGGCAGACGGGATTTAAACCACAAATCACTATATTATGAATAATAATACATTATAAATGATATATAATGTGTTCCACCTAATGCTCGAGAATTTTTCGTGAAAAATGATTGTGTCCATACAATGGAAGCCAATGGGGCGGCAGCATTGTTTAGTTACCAACCTTCATCAAAATATTTTCTATTCTGTTCTGTAAAAGAATGAGAGTCATGCAAGTTTGGAACGACAATAGAGTGAGTACATAATGGAAGAATTTGCATTTTTGAGCAAACTATTCCTTTATGGAACATCAGTATGGTGATGATGTAACAGTTGCAGTCTTGTTTGACCCCACATTGACACAGTGAGATAAGATGTTTACGGTAAGAGGTAAACGGACACTCAGCTTGATTAAATTAGCTCTGTAGTGTACGCCTCTAAGTTTTGCGAGTCCAAATATCCAGGGAAGATTTGTTGCTGTTGCTTTCATCTTCCAGGACAGTATATGCATCCATTAATGATGCAAAAATAGTTAAAGAAAAAAAACGGGAAAATCTCCCACAGCTATTCAGACCGTATCAGGCCAACATACTGTAATATCTCATTTGTGGTCACGGATTTAGACAGTCAAACACATCTACACACAACTATTAATTATCTGTAGTTCCACATATTTCATAAGTCTTTCATGACAGTGCAAATAGCTGCCACTGAAACCATTTAAAACAGCTTTGGTGCAATGCATCGTAATCCAAAAAGCCCTTGTATTCCAATCCTCCCTCTAGCACCTCTCTCTCTCAGTCTTCTCTTACCAGCGTTGGATCATCGCTCTGCACACAAGCATTATCAGGCTCTACCCAGAAATTGAGGAGCACATTCCAAAATGTAGGCGCACAGACAATTGAAGTTCTTTTAAGGGAACATTAATTGAATGTCTCATTCTGATTGGCTGGCAAACATTCTAATGGCGTGCATTGTTTTTCAGGACGCGCGTACCTATAAAGTAGTTCCAGACCTGTCAACCATTTTACAGTTTGATATCACTGCTCCAAGTTTTACTGAATATTGTTATTATACTGTGGCCAACTGTCCACCACAAAATACAGACAACCCAAAACACGCAGGGATTCATTAAAATATATTAAATATGCACATGCCTAACATTTGATTTAAGATGAAGATCAAATTGCACATTAGTCTTGTGTGAACTTTTAGTCTTGCCTCAGTTACAGTCAACTCTCAAACTGCCACAAAAGCAGGAGATCAGACGCAGCACTTTAATAAATTGTATCTGTTATAACTCGTTGGGAGTACTTTTCATATATTGTGGTCGCCGCCCATTGGCTAATCAGCTTTTCGACTGTCATTTGGGGAGGTTCACTTGGCTGTTGCGGGGCATTACACCTAACTGTTTATTCCTATGACTAAAAATGTCACTTGTTCATTGGTTTACGTGCTTGGACATTGGATGCACAAGCAATCGCCGCAAGCGCAGATGATGCATGCATCTAGAGTCGTGTCTCTTTGTCTAGAAAGCGTGTTGGCTCATCTGTCGAACGTCAGGGGATCGCTCAAAGAAACAGAAACATTTATCCTGCATACAAGTGTCAGTTATGCCAGACACACACCCCTCCAAACGACACCTGATGAAACACTCACAAACACTCGCACAGCCACAGAGGACATCACCTCAGAACCGAAAGCAGAAAGCGAGCACTAAATCATGCGTAAGCATGTTTTCGTTTCTCTGGTCAGTCCTTTCCTTTCTTCTCCTCAGTAGGTCCGTAATGGAAACAACACCTCCAGCACCATCACACTGAGCACTGGAGCCCCACAACGCTGCGTCCTCAGTCCTCTGCTGTTCAAATTGCTGACTCATGACTGCTGACTCATGCGTGTAGCGAAACGCAGAGTTCAAACCACATCATCAAGTTCACCGATGACACGAACGTGGTGGGTCTCGTCAGTAGAAAGATTGTAAAGAGCACTTGTCCACCTGGCGGAGAACCTTAAAATACCAGCTCCATCACCAAGAAAGCCCAACAGCATCCCTTCTTCCTACGAATGTTGGGAGAACCCCACCTCCCTCTACCACACTTACCACGTTCAACAGAGGGACTATTGAGAGCATCCTGAGCAGATGTCCGCATGAGACCACAAGACCCTGTAAAGGAAAGTGAGCACAGCTGAGAAGATCATCAGGGTCTCTCTACACTCTATCATGGAAACACCACAGGCTGCATCTGTAAAGCTACCAGCATCATAGCTGACCCCACTCATCCCTCTCACGCACTTCTCTCTCAGCCTTCTGGAAATAGGTACAGGAGGATTCGTGCCCTCACCTCCAGACTGTGCAACAGCTTCTTTCCACAAGCTATTCAACTCCTAAATAGAAGTCTCAGGACTAACACATATACATTGTAACACACTGTTTGCACATTTGCTCCAAAAATTGCCCTACTTGCATATTTTTGCACCAACACTGCTACTAGTTCCTCATTGAAAATTTACATGTACAGTAGTATGATTTCTGTGTTCAATGTTGTACTTGCACAGATTTGCACATGTGCAGATTATGTAGTCTGTTTACGTCTTATGTATAGCACCTTGGTACTGTTGCGTTTCACTGCACTGTATATTGTAGAAATGACAATTAAAGCCACTTGAACTTTAATGGGAAACACCCCTCAGTTGACTAGCATGAAATGCAGCCGATCGCAGTGGATAATGTCACGCAATAAAAAATGGAGGCACATTTGGGACTCGTAGATTCTTCATTTTATTGTATTTAAATGGGTTACTGGTTTAGATCGGTTCAGTCGCTCCAGTGTGCCTAAATATTTTTTCACGGTCGCACAGAATAATTTCCAGTCGCAAATGGGACTGAAATGGTCGCAGCAGAGCCTTGATTGTACATTCTATCCAGTAAAGAGCTTCCAGAACAGCCTCACATTGCAGAACAAAATGACCAGATACCCAAAGCAGTTTTACAAGCTGTGCTACACAAGAGCTGTGTTTTGTAACCGTGACAAATGATGCAGAGAATGGTTGCCGGATGGCAACCTGTAATATTTAATCAATTCTGGCATTACTCAGGAATTACAGGAATAACAGGCATACACTGAAAAAAAAAGGATTTTTGCTGCTAGTCCAATTTACTTAAGTTAAATCAAAACAACCTTTGGAAAATTTGGTCACAACATGATTTTTTATGTTTAGTCATATACCTGAATCCATTCGTGTTGGGACATAATAAAGGAGTTGTTTTGTGTTATCATAAAATAACTACAATTGTGCAGAGGACTTATATTTCCCAACATGCTTTTCGTATGACTGCATTTTGAGTGTTATTTTATGAATATTTCTGTAAAAAGAAACACTTGTTAGTGTGTAGTGTTCATATATCTTTAAGGCAGAATTGGAGATAAGGACACCATAGTGATGTCATTAGTCTGATCATTAGCCTAGATGTTTTTACAAATGTACACTACCGTTCAAAGGTTTAGGACCATTTCTATTTTTTCTCTGGACATTACAAACCTTATGATCTGTATGCAAACGGTAAAATTATAATAATTGTGCAAATATTTGATTCTGCAGTAAAAAAATATGCATTTGAAATATTTAACTGACATTTAATAACATTTATAATAAAAATAAATAATAATAATAAAAAGAACTCAGCCAACACACAGAAAAACGTATAATAACATTTACGTAATGATTAATTGATTTATAATAATGATGATAATAATGATTTATTTATTTTTCCCCAAATCTCAAATTCTGTCAAATTAAACATGAATATAAAAACAAAATAGTTCTTTACAGTTTAGTGACTTGTTGCATCTAAATTTTTCAACTGGCTCAGTTGATGTTGTCACAGTCTTTTCAACTACTCATATTATCCTTGCATTTATTTTCTTCAGGTTAGTGGAATACTGCATATTAATCCTTTAACAAATCTTCTTTGTGAATGTAATAAATCCAAGTTATGATTATTGCCCAAATTTAATAACCTCACGTTATAATAACACAAAATCCCAACATTATTAGAAGCTGCATGGTTCCAGAACAACATTACCATATAAGAGAGGCCATGAGCTTATAATGCAAGCCATTATACTCATTATAATTCTTAAATGATTTATCTGTATCACACAAATAACTGTGCTCACAATAAAACTTCTGAATCACCAGAAAGCACTAAAAATTTCTACCACTAACATTTGTTCATATGCCCCTCAATATTATATATTAAATACTGTCATTGATTTGATTACTTATATTTTTTACACATTTTGCATGTTTAAATATATTGCGTATTTTCTCAATCCAATTCAGTGCTGATTTTCTTTGGGCCTGCAAATTACCCACAATCCCCTGTTCACAACACAAGATGGTCTCAGAACCCTTTTCATTTACCAGTTTTCAATGTAGACCATTTATATTGATATGGGCCAGTGTCAGCCTATTCCCTCACAGCAATTATAATAAGCACATTTCAAATAAGCAATTCCTCAGAAGTTAGTGATTCAAACAAGCCTTAAGGTCCGCAAATGAACATAAACAGATAACGCTATTGGATATATCACAGTAAAATGACTCCATACACGACCATGTTCTATTTCTATATACTGTACACAAAATGAACAGCATAATCTAAAGTGTGGTTAATGATTCACATTCATTTCTAATAAGCCTACTTGTACCTTTTCCATAGCAACAGCAAATCACATTTAATTGGTGCTGTCTTAAGCTGGAAACTCAACGGTCGTTAGAATACACGCCCTTGTTGATCTATAAGACTAAAAGAAACATTACTGTATGTGCAAAAACAGTGTGAAATTAAATCTAATAATACACATGCTAATGCAGAAGCATTGCAGGGCATCTGAAACTCTTGAGTCACCATCAGCAAAGGTAAAAAGTAAACTTAATTTTTAGTGGCTTTAAACTGCAGGTAGGATATTAAAATCTTGCTTTAGAGAAAGAAATGGACAAGCCTCCTAAAAAGTTAATCTCCCATGGTACCAGCAAACATTGTGAGAGATTGCATTGAAAATTCTTTATATAGATCGCAGCTGTTGCGCTGAACAAAAAGTTGCAAATAATATTTATGGAAAAATTCCAACATGACATCTGAGCTCGAAGATCTTTTTTAGACATCAACGACCTTTGGGAGTCATTAAAAAATGTATTTTCACCAAATGTTGCCATTTGATAAACATTTTTGTGCAGAACTTTACACTTTTAATAACATCAACTGCATTGCAACCCATGCATTACGATTTCTAGTAAAACTCCTACATCAGACCACTACAGAGGTGAAAAATAAAGCCTGACCTTTAAAACTCTTTTTTGGGGAAATTGAAGACACGAATCCCTTAAAGCATGATGGCTACAGGACTAGTTCTCCAGCCACGGTCATTAAACAATATTGCGGGGCAACCCAAGGCTACAAAATGGAGTGACAGAAGGTACGTGTCCTGCTCATCTAAACGCTCCATTTGCCCACATCCCGCTCTGAGCGGCTTATAGGAAACGACAGCTTGCTGGCAAACTCTGGAAATATATTTTATTCACTTTCTCAGACAGGCAAGCAGAGTTCTCTGGAGCCCTCCAGGGATGGTGACAAAATGAGCGAGTGAGACTGGATGTGCCGATCTGGGGCTCGGCCTCAAGTCAGAGACGGTGCTGGGAGCTCTTGGGCGGAACGTGATCGGCCGCCCATGTTGACCATCTGTTTGACCACAAGAGAGAAGGGAAATGGCCCACTTTTGAGTACGGCTGTCAGAGAGAATGAAGGATGTTATAAGACATTTTGAAGTTTGTAGGGACACTCGCCATCAGGAGTGCAAAACCCATATGACTTTCTTCAGCGCAACAAAAGTCTTTAAGCAGAATGTGAAAGATTGAAAGCTTCAGTCTCTATTCACGTTCACTGTATAGAAACTGTATAAACAGCAGCATCAACATTCTGCACATATGCAAAGAAAACACATGAAGATGAGTAAATAATAACTAAATCCCTAAAGCTGTTTTGACTTTCAATTGCCCTCCAAATCGATTGAATCTGTTTTTATTGGAGTCCAACGCACAGTATGTTTGCTTCATCACTTTAAGTACCACTGTGAGGACCTGTGGCAGCTGTTTACCCTTATAGATAAATAAGCACTCAGGAGAAGACGGTGGTTTTATTGTGTTGGATTTCCACCAAATCTTTACACACAGAACGGGACTTGCGTTTATCTGAGGATGCGTCGCAAGAGATTTGAAAATGCGAGCCGCTCACCAAAGGCAATTTATTCAGATGCAAGCAGTTATGAGAAATGCATCATCCTATGATAAATATGACCAGGAGCCTGCAAACATGCAGATTGTGTTTTGAAGATGCAAACCTAACATTAAATTAGGCCCATTTTCCTTAAAGCTACAATCTGTATGCTTTTTGGGGTTAAAAATAAACAAAATTACACAAAATAAATATACAAATCAGTTTCTTTACCTGATTCAAAATGGCAGGCTTATAATAATGTTTAGTCTGGTTGGGTATGATTTCACAAGAATTGTGAGGATGATGTCATTTGACAAGCCAGATAAAGTACGTAACGTAGCTTGGAATCTTATGCTTTGATCAGAGATGGGAACATTGAGGCAACAGTTACAAATTGCAGCTTTACATTCATCGATATTTGCCAAGCAAATTTTACATTTATGATTAAAACAAGAGAAAAAAGGCTTGAACTAGGGCACAAAATAACATTTTCCCTACATGGTTATCGTGGGCAAAATATTTAACGGTATTATTATAGTATCTAAATACAGTATAGTATCTTTTATAAAGAAATAAATGATGCTCTAAGTCAAATTGAGATTTAATTTTGTTTTTTGTGTCTTTTATTTGGTCAATGATAATCCAAAATGGTCAAAAATTGCCATTGCGGCTCTTAAGCCAAAATTTTAAATGGGTGCAGAACAATTTATATTATAACAATATGTTTAGAATTAACACAATATCGATAATCCTAGTTGCTGTCAATACCATTGTTTTGTAACTTTGACATATATATATAAAGAAAAATGGTAGTTTTAATAAAAATCCACAGGGAAATGACAAAATTCCACTCGGGTAGTAAACTGCTCTCCTGAAATCAAAGTACATCCCAATTAATAAATGCAGCCTCTTCTTGAATCCTCTATAAAAGCACAAAAGACATATAAGTCACTTATAACGGTGGAAAGGTTTTACATTTACAACATAGGAAGTGACCAAGCTGAAAGTAAACCCCTCACGGCTGATGAATGTTATCTCGGCTGCTATTCTCATCAGAAGCTGTTATAGAAGCATTTGTTTGGGTAAAATGTTCCACCTTGTTCCAACTTGTCCTGTTGCTTAAATTAAAGGGACAATCTCACTGAAACTACAAATAATGTGTTAGTCAATGAATCATGAACGTCTGGTTGCAAATCAATGATTTTTACCCCTAAAGTAAAGTATTACCCCTATGTTGAAATGCAGAACCTTAAACTGCATTAAAAGTCAGTTTCAATCAGACTATTAATATCCCACCTCTAATCTGAAGTCCTCTAGATGGTAGTGTCTGATGCTTCCAAGATGCAACTGATGTAACCATAATGCAATGGCTTCAAACTTCAGAGAGGCCTGTCTGGGCATCTGAAGCGGATGCTCGAGTCAGCTTTACTCCATTCGGTGCAAACAGCTAAAACTAAAAAAGAGAATTGCGACCCAAACTGTCCTCGTTCCATCACTTGAAAGACCATGAAGATTTGCAGCAGCAACGCTTTTAAAAATGCTTAAGCTTAAATACTTTTAACAGTGTAATGTCACCATTAAAATGGAATAGGCTCTATGAATGCAGGGTGATGACTTTCGTCTGCTAAAATCTCAGCCGGCTAAACCACTTCCGCACTCATAAGGCTGAGATAATTTCTCATCAAGTGATAAGGACATGTTTACTAAAAAACATTCAAATTTCAACAAACCGAAAGTACTACAGTTGAGCATTGTTGAGTGCCTCTATAATCAAGCCTCAAGTAAGTGCAAAAGTGTACTTAGTTTTTATCCTATTTGTGGATGTCGCTTGACACAGATAACCTGAAGCCTTTTCTCTTTTTTGTTCGTCGATGTATGACGTAACATCTGGATGATTTGACTCCCATCGTTGACAGTAATCCTATGTGCATCTCGATGCTATTGTTACCTATGGACTATACGTGCGCCATATGTGACTAAGCGCACAGAGACAAGTGACGGAAGCGATCGTTCAAAGAGTCTATTCAAACCATTCTATTTAAAATCATGAAGAAAATAAATAAACTTGATAAAGTGATGAAGCATTTGTCATATGCTTTGCTAGCCAATTATAAATACAAAACTTCAATATCAGGCGTTACTAAAAAACTATAAAAACCACCATCAGTCCGGCCACAACATCATCCATACCTACTCTACAAAACAGTTTGTCAGAAGCACAACTTTATGATAGCACATACATTAGCCTCCATGATAGGGGCATGCTTGAGTCTTTCAGAATCAGGCTGAAAACTGCTACTCGCAGCTGGGATTTCACGCAACCCTGCGGAGTGTGAAATAGAGGCACGTCTCACAATTATCGGTTATTCTGGGCAATTGAAACAGAGTGAGTCATTTGAGCCAGTGGTGAGACTTCTATTCAGTACACACATGCATTGTCAAATTAGCTACGAGCGAACTGCCCCGAGCTTGACGCTTCATAATTATACGTACGGTATATGAAACACTTTTTCTTAGAGTCGTTTTAATGAGGATTTTTGCCCGCGTATAAAATATGGCCAAAAACGAAAGAAGCTAAATTATTTGAGAGGTTTCGGTGAACCTGCTGGTGAATTCTGGTCATTTTGTGCACCACACAGAGCTAAATGATCATCTGTCAAAACATTTCCACGCTAAATCAGAGAGAATGTGAATAATTGCAATTATCACCGAAATAACAGGATTTTACAGCACAGATGCGGTTCTGAATGGATTCAACACCCTGACACAAACTATTATTGTTTTAATGAAAAAAAAAAAAGTGCCGTTTGTATGCAAGTTTAACAATCTTGCAAGTCAAACATGCAAGATTGTATAACAATCTTCATAAGTCAAACATGAAATCAAACTTTTTTATTTTGCAGTGTTCATTATAAATCATTTATTTGTGGGGTCTTTTTTATTTACGTGCCCTCATAATCTTTAATTGAAACATTAACCACCCCTCCAACTCTTCAGGACATCCATTCTCTGCGTGACTTGTCTTGGCATGAGAGAGGGACTAAATCCCCGGTCCAAACAAACCTGAAATAAGTGCATAAAGCAATTTGTTTGCGGCTCTTCCAAATAGTAAAAGTGAGTGTGTTATTTCCTTGACGGACCTCTGTGGCATCGCGTCCTAACTTAGCCCCTGGAGGTCCGCTAAGCCCACCCTTTTGTCACACTAATAAATTTTGAATTTTCCATTGTATACAATCTCGAAAAACTTTGTTCATTGCATTTCAAATTGTCATCATGTTTCTCTCTCCTCGAGCCCTGACAACAGTATCGGCAACAAAAGCTCACATTTTTGCCCATATTTTACTAGACTTCCCGTCACACTGATAACATTCTCTGTCTAGTATTAGACACACTATAAAACTAAAGGATTAACAACATCAAATATGCACAAAGAAAGTAAAGAGCTTTGAACTCAAGCTGGTTAATGCCGTGGGCTGTGCTGGTTATTGCATTAGCAGGTGAAGTCGGCCCAACGTTCCAAGCCACTGAGTGCTTATGTGCATATGAATGCTTGAGCAACCACATATGCCTATATTAATTTTAAGAGCGGCTTTTAAACATGTAGTGAGTGTCTCTCAGGTGATAAGACGCATTAAAGTGGTTTCTTAATCTTTCATAACAGTCTTTGCACAAAGGGCAAGACTCACACAAGCTATGGAAAAGCAACGCCTGTTGTTGATTCTCTGCTAACTGAATGACTTTGACTTCATAAATCAAACGTTACATCTCATTGCCTTTCATTTCTGCATGCAAAACACAATCCTGGAGAAAATTCTAATTACTGCCACATCCGGCAACGGCGCTTCTGTTGAGAAAAGAAACCTTATTGAAATCAAAGTCGAGATCACATCAGTGACCTCACAAATAAGGCTGCGGAAAACATCACGTGCACTCGAAATTAAATTAAACTCCACTTAAAGAAACGCTTGATGATAAATCTATTTAAGACTAGTCAATTTGGCTATAATAAATAAGAACTATGTTAAACTATTGCGTTCTGCGCTTTACCTTTGTCAAATTGCTTTATGAATAATGCATTTATTTAACACTTCGTGTCTCTCACTCTCTCTCTCAGTTGGCCTAATGCAGAGAATGAGCTATCATCTGTGCTTCTACGTGTCACGACAACCCGGCACAGCCCCCTCTTACACCGGAAAAACAAGACGAAACGTCACCATCTGTGATTCTCGTGCTTTTAATTTATTTAATAGACATGTGTGAAATAATCAAATAAGAAAGCAAAATGTGACAAAAATAATTCCAAGGGGCCACGTGCTGGTCGCATCGATGTAATGTGTGTCTGCTCCATGTAAAGTGTGTCTGTGCTATGTAATAGCTTATGATAGAGTAACCGCTCATAATCATTCAGTTTATTCATTTGTGTTATAGTGGGTGGACTGAAACTTGTTATTTTAATACTTTGCTGGGATGTCACTGGGTGTCTAAAAAAGGAGTGTTTCTCCGGCACACTCACTTTTCAAGCAAATGTGTTTGCACTGCAAATATACTGTATAAGATTTACTGACTGACTGCACATTTTACTTTAAAAAAATATATTGTTTGGGGGTCAGTTAGAACCTGGATCCCATTCTTTTCAACGTAACGCTATTGTTGCTTAAATTACTTTTTATAAGCTGATTCATGCATTTATTAACTAAACTCAAGTCAAACTGTAGTCGCGAGTTCAACTGCACATTTGAATTGATCTGTAAAAATGCTTTATTTAAAGTTCACCCAAAAATGAAAATGACTCAACCTCTTGCATTTCAGACTATGTCTTTCCTTGTGGCACAAAACCACTACAACATTTCTGAAAATATCTTCTTTTGTTGCTCACATAAGAAAGAGTCAAATACAGGTTTTGAATGACACATTGGTGGATAAATGATCACCACTTCTTATTTTTGGGTGCACACAGCAATACCCTGTTTCCCAGTGACAGTTATGCATGCCTCTAACAAATACAACTGCTGTCTGCTTCGAGTATACAATACTAACAATACCTTTTCACTGCCATAATTTCTGCTTCCATTCAGATGGCAGTACTGTCCTTATACACGCGATTTGAGCACAATCGCCAGGACAGTGCACAGTGCATATATGATAAGATATTCAGATTCTGCATCTTCTGCTTTGAGCAGCTTATACACTCTCAAACCAGTGCAAAGGTTAATAAAGTCACAGAGAGACATTTGAATTCAAGCCCTTGGGTGTGCCTGCTGGGCAAGCTACGGCTCGTTCTCTATGAAATCCTCTTCGGTCAGTTTGTGAAATGTCCAGGCGTGACAAATAGTCACATTGGTTTGTGTTCTGCTCTCTGACAAACCATGCCTAACCTCTATCTGCATTTCATTATGTATTATTACTACTAAGTAGGGAGGAAACAATCTAATGGATTTTAATATTTAAGATGAAGAATAGACAGTTCTTCTTGACCTAGTAGTAGTTGACATGGTCAATGTCACACATTTAGCCATTAAACATACAGTTTGTGACCAGGAACCGCATTAGAATTAAACATTTTTTGTTTTCAATTCTGTTGAAATATTTATATACTTCACTTTTTTATCCTAATACATTCTTATGTTTTTATGCCAGATTTCCAATGCGATCTGTATAAACATGAATGTCACGTGTCACCATGTGATGCTATTAAAATACGCACTGCACAACATCGATCACAAACAATCAGAAGAAATGTACACTATTCCTTACTTTTAATATATCTAAAAACGATTTTACAAATTTAATGTTGTTTTGCATATCATATATTACAGTAATTTATTGCATATTACATTCACATCTCAATATCGTGCAATGTCAGTTTAGTTTAGTACGAGACCTTGCGTGGGTCTCTCAGTGCTGCGAATACTGCAGAAAGGAAACATCACACCTCAAATCCATTAGCATTAAATAATGCACTGCTGTCTTTAAACGTATTTGATCTGGAACTTCCCATTTAAAAGCACAAATTGGTCTCTTTAGAGATAGATAGACTAGGACATATGAAGTACCGCTTGAGGAACTATCATTATTAACCCAAAATTGTCATTAATGTTCTGTCTGTTTGATTGATAGGGGTTCTGGTTAAAACAATCAAACCGATCGATTCCCTCAGGTCGCTTCTGTGAGCATGCAGAAAAGTGAATATGAACAGAAAAATGTCATTTCATTGTAAAAATGCCACCGGCAAGCTAATTTTAATACAGTAAAAATAAAGTTTGCTGGGAGAAAGTTTGGAGCAATAAATACTTCAATCACATTCAATAAATATAATGTCACATCTAATATGAAGATGGTTCTGCAAAACAAACGCACAAAAATAAACAAAGCTTTAAATAGCTTTCTCTCTCGCACTCAATTAGCGACACAGCATGATGTGTGAATGGTTTAATTTATGCATTTGTTACTGACAAGGAGCAGTCTATAGGCAGTCTTAACACGCTTGCACAGATTGCACCTTTACACAAAGCAAAAGTCATATCATGGGTCTGATTGGATGACGAAATAAGGCTATAATGCTTTGACTTTCATTAGAGTTGAATCACAGAGGCTTACAGAGACTCCTGCCTGATTACAGGCTGCTCTCCGGACATCAGACATCTGCCAGACTGACAAATCACTGAATCGGAATGCATTCTAAATGAAACCCACCGTCAAAGAGAGGAAAGGTTTATCCGCCGCTGACCTCAACACCAGAGATTTCCAAGAGAATTTATAAAACAGTTCACATGTCCCTTAAACGATAATGGCAAATTCAGAACGATAATGGCAAATTCGCCGATCTACCTTAACTCAGTGCTCAACCACTCCTGTCATCTTCGGTCTGAAAATGAGCCACGGGTGGTTGTTCCATCACAGCGAGGCACCAAATCGCTTGCAAAAACCTTTACTCATTTGGTTCCCTTTGGTGGAATGAACTACCAGCTTCCATCCGATCTGCAGCATCCTTCACAAGTTTAGAAAAAAAGCACATAACATACCTGTTCTCCATTTATTTGACTAACCAATAACTCTGCATGTCTGTCTGTCTGTAATAAAAATTGTTCATTCTCTCCTTAGCTTACTCCAGCTCTAATCCTCCCATTAGCATGGCCTTAGCGTGTTGACCAAATGTTTATATGCTCTCTTGTAAGTCGCTATGGATGAAAGTGTCTGCCAAATGAATAGATGTAAATGTGCTTTTAAATATGACACATCCCAGAAAGACTGATCATGTACAGAGATCTCGTCATGGCAAAGCTTTCATTTAGCAGTCAAGATTATTTCGATTTGGTCATCTAGACCGAGCGCTCGGGGAAGAGAACTCATTTAATAAGCAAAATCTGATGGGTGTCTTAGCAATTACCCGCTTTTAATTAACTGAACACATTTAAAAGAGCCAATTAAACGTTCGGAGACCGGAAAGCACCTTTATGTGCATGTTCATAGTGACCTACGGGTTCTGAAGTATCCGCTTCTCCGCTTCTTACCGCTGGCATTTTCCATCAGCGTGACAGTGAAACAAGAACCTTGCGTCTCCTATCTCCTAAAAAGAGAAGTGTGGACAAAAAAAACCTTTGATAACGATAAGAATTGCAGGTGGCAGTAGTGGCGTGAGAAGACAACGATGCCCGAGGGGGGTGCGAAAAAACATACGAAACGAATTGCCAGGAAGTTTCATTAATGAGACAGCTTAAAAAATAAATTGGCCGTGTAACGTTCTGCTCGAAAGTGTGACTCGTGAACTTATGAACTTGTGAGCAGAGCGGAGAAAAGATAATGGTGTGCGGGTGGAGTTGTTATACCATAAAGACACCCAGCTGATCTCCAGTGCGGAGCGGAGAGAAAACGTGAAGAGATTGAATAAGATATTTCTGCTTGGTGCATCACTGCTGGACATACAGCAAAACACGGCAGCTGTTTCCACGGTACTTTCCGTACATTGGATCGGGTTAAAACAGCAGCAGATTTCACCTACAAAGGCTTCGAAGAGAAGGGTTTTATTAACCATGAGCTTCATATTGGAGTAAAGCTACAGATGGTTCATTAGCCGAAGCTGCAGAGCCGCAATCCAAAAAGATTAAAGTGTGTAATTTTCTACCACTAGAATCATGGAAATGAATGGTAGACTGACCTTTGACTGCTGCGAAAGCTGGGTGTCTGCTTTCGAAAGTGGTTGAGAACTACTGACTTAGAGGCGACCTCTTTAACCATGGCCTCTTCAGACTGACCTTATAGTTTGCATTCGCTTAATTGAAACTCTTTGAAGGGAATAAGTGGCTTCATTTCTTTCACAGTGAGAGAGCACTTCAACACGGTTGCCAATTCTAACTAGAGGTCCAATGTCAGTTTTTTCCAATGACAATGCAATCAGACGGTCCGCATGGGCGTGAAAACCGGACTCTTCATGTTTAATGGATTTCAGGGAAACGAGACTCCCTGGCAGGAGCCACTGACTCAGTTACCATAAAACTGGCACAGACTGCAAGCAAACCTGAGGCGCCTTGATTATTATCGTCACGGCGGTTGTGGTCAGCCAGTAGGTAACGGGGTTTCAAGCCACGCACAATTAAAAAAAAAATTGGGGGTTATCGCATGAAAATGCTGCATGGAAATATTAAATTGCACATAAAACTTACAAACATAGATCTTTGTTTTGTGATGGTCAGACTTTGAATAAATAAAATGTGTAACTTGGATGGAAAGCTAGTTAAGCTCATTGTTTGGGATTGACATCAGATTTTCTGTAAACTCTTAAACTGTCCTGTACATGCAATGTGTCGAATGGTTATGTTGTTATTCGAAAACCGTCGGTCCACATTAACTTGCATTGGTTTTGTGTCCATACAATAGAAGTCAAAGGGGAACAACAGTTTTTGGTGACTGACATTCTTCAAAATATCTTCTTTAGTGTTCTGCGAAAGAAAGAAAACCATACTGGTTTGAATTGACAAGAGGATGAATAGATGATGAAAGATTTGTCATTTTTGGGTGAACTATCCCCAACAAACTAGATCTCAAAATGTAGAATTCACAGTTGCAAAATGTGTTTGTCACACTCCAAACAAATCTAACTATGTTATGTTATTGTAAACAATATTCTGCTGCTTTACATGGGACTTATACTCTGGACATCCTGAATAATAATTGATATGCTTGGAATTGAGTTTGAATAAAACGTTATGGAATGACAAGTGGGGTAAGGAACACAGTGCTGCTAACAACAGTGTCTTACAATGTAGTGTATATGATGCACAACACATTCAATCTTTCTAACTGCCTGACAGTAAAGGTGTGCTGTGCATTTTTTGATTGACATTTATGGCTTCTGTAAGACTGTTCTGGGTGAGCAGCAGGCTTCAAGACCTTGAGCTCAGCATTGGAGAAGTATGTTTGGTACAGACCAACGTATCCCATAAATCCAGCCAAAGGCTTTCCAACAGGATTAATGCATGCATTTATACCTTAGAGAAATGGGTCGGAATACAATTTATCACATAAACTCTCTCGCATAAAGCCTGTTAGAGCATAAATGGGAGTTTGTTTTGAAGAGCGTTTTCTTTTCTGTTTATTTCATAAGCAAATCTTTTAAATCAACTGGATTTGCATCAAGAGCTGCAACAGTACAAGATGATGATTAATGATCCAGGACGAGCGAGGCTGATCAAACTCTTGCTGGTTATCATCACTCCCAGCTGAACAAACGTGATGCTGAGTCCAGTAGCGTAACACGGAACCATCCGCAAGTCTGATGTTTGTGCAAGGACCTTGCCAAGTGTTCAATTTATGCCCCTCTCTCTATTTAAATAATCCCCAGTTTACAAAGACCGCATCACAAAAATAACTGTGTAAAGAAACAGCTCACCTAAAATGTTGCCATCATGTTCTCATGCTCATGTCATTGAAAACTTCACAGAAATTTGTGAAGAAACATAATGCAGCTGTAAGGCACAAAAAAACTTATAATATGTTTTTTAGAGAGAAATTTTTTGTCCCGTTAAAGTCCCCATGAACCGAAAGTTGAGATCGTTTTTACTTCCGTATTCTGACGCATTTCCGAGTGAAAGGGAATTTCAAAGGAGAAAATAAATTACAAAAAATTACATTTTTTTTAAATAAAATAAAAAGGAGAAAATAAGTACGAGAATAAAGTCGAAATGTTACGAGAATAAAGTCGAGATGTTACGATTTCGACTTTAAAAGTTGAAATGTTACGAGAAAAAAGTCGAAATGCTACGAGATTAAAGTCGAAATGTTACGAGAAAAAAGTTGAAATGTTACGAGAAAAAAGTCGAAATGTTACGAGATTAAAGTCGAAATGTTACAAGAAAAAAATTGAAATGTTACGAGATTAAAGTCGAAATGTTTACGAGATTAAAGCCGAAATGTTACGAGATTAAAGTCGAAATGTTACGAGATTAAAGTCGAAATGTTACGAGATTAAAGTCGAAATGTTACGAGATTAAAGTCGAAATGTTACGAGATTAAAGCCGAAATGTTACGAGATTAAAGCCGAAATGTTACGAGAATAAAGTCGAAATGTTACGAGATTAAAGTCGAAATGTTTACGAGATTAAAGCCGAAATGTTACGAGATTAAAGCCGAAATGTTACGAGATTAAAGCCGAAATGTTACGAGATTAAAGCCGAATGTTACGAGATTAAAGTCGAAATGTTACGAGATTAAAGCCGAAATGTTACGAGATTAAAGTCGAAATGTTACGAGATTAAAGCCGAAATGTTACGAGATTAAAGCCGAAATGTTACGAGAATAAAGTCGAAATGTTATGAGAATAAAGTCGAAATGTTTCAAGAATAAAGTCGAAACAAAACGACAATAAACTCGTCTTAATACGTAATTTGTTTACATGAAAGTTGTAGTTTAAGAGTTTAAGTTATGTTTAAGCACGTCATCTGAACCAGTGAGTTAGTTCTTAGTTCATGTCTGATTTTTTCTTCTGAATAAATTCAGTTTCCTACATGATCGCTGCAGTGTCCTTTTACTAATTATAACTCCGTGATGATGCCCCAAAAGACAAAGAATTTCCTTATTGCTAAATCATAATCTAAAGTAGGATTTAACCAAATCCTCCACATCCAGTTGTTTCTAGTAATTCTGTTATTTTTCTCAAAATATTACGAGTTTATTCTCGTGACATTTCGACTTTATTCTCGTTGGAGTAAACGGATGCTAAACCCAAGGAGTATAATTTACGTCATTTGAGTTGGATCCTCATTTCACGGCGGAAGTGCATTTTCAGATTGAATTGAAAATTATGTGGCTGCATGAATTTTAAAAGAAAATTACCCACATTGATAAGCTATTTACTAAAAGCGCAGCAATGTTTCATGAAAAAATAAGAATTGTATTTTTTAATTCCTCTGGGACTTTAAGAACTAGGTAAAAGGTGCAAAACAATGATGCGATTTCTACGCATCTCCATGCTTTGTCACGATAGTTCCACATTCAGCAAGTTCCAGGACATTTAATTTGGACTCAAGCTATTGTAATAAGATTCCTGCTCACTCAGAGTATCTTTAATAACCTTTAACCTCGAGCGATCTTATTACATCACTATTAGACATTCAGAGCCCATTTAAACTTTTATTGATCTTCGTGTCTGCTGCAAGTATCTATAAACAGCATTACCGCGAATGTAAATGGAGAAGTGCGCCCAACTGTTACACACCACATCTCGTATAGAACACAATACCTTGAATGTGCTGGTTGACAACACTCTCCAACCTGTCCAGCCTCTCGATAATCCGCAACGTTTCGCTTCTGTTCTCCTCGTCAAACTTTTTTTCGTGCGTCTTTCCCGCAACTTTCCCGTTCCCGTCATTCGACACGTAATTGGTGATCCATCCGACGTACAGCAGACACAAAACATTGGTCATGCCGCTTAAAATCACACACGTGGACACCAAAGTTTTGGTTCTCCTCGTGCACGCCATCGCAACATCGCAACGCGCGTAAAAGCAGGGTCAAAAACAAATGGAAATCCACTACGCGCTCGGCGACTCTTCGAATGATTTCCCATGTAAGACCGATTTACGTTTCGTCTTTGCGTTGCCAATGCATTTTATGACAACGGCTGCAACTGTCGAAATGTCATAATGGGTCGGTGCTTCTACGGTAAACGCACTTCATGTCTCTCGCGCTCGTCCGCACTGGACAGCAGGTTGGCAACACAGCACAACGCGTACACGGATTGACGGCGTCATAGAGCTCGAGGGACGCGCGCAGCCGCCGTGACAGCCAGGGTATCTTGCAATACTGCTTGTAATGTAAAAATGAGAGGATGAAAGTTTAACATGCTGTGCCAGTCGACTACTTCATTTCTGTAATTCAATATATTTGTTTATAATAGGTCATAATGGGGTTTCATTGGACCCTGGAGGAGAGACCTAGATTTGTTGTGTAAATAAACAACTTAAATGAATTAAATTTTAATTAGAATGAACTATGTATTAGAAGCTTAGGTGAAGACAGCGTCAAATATAAATAGAGTTTTTTTGCTTTTTGATGCACAGTATTCTGCATGTTATTCCAATGAATTGGTTATAATGGGAATTCTATTGGTTTTAATGGAAACTATAATGGACTCTGCGGGTGTATTGGAATGGCAACCACCATTGAATCCGGCTGGAATAAGACGCTAAACAGACTATACATGAATACATTTTGTAATGGTTTTAATGGTAAACGGCTGATGGTTCAACCATCAAACTATTAGAATTTGTTTTGTATTCCAGCAAGATAGACAGCCTACTGATTCTGGTGCACTGACTTCACCATCCAGTCAAATGCAACTTCTAATGAAGTGCTATCTCACAATTAATTTCTTTAGGAGATCAAAGCATTTTATTAATGTAAAGGATTTCATATTTACATTTCTGTTTGAAGAGAAGGGTGGTCTTGTTCACTTCCTGTTTGATCTCCAATTGTCAAATTGTAGCTCGAGTGTGAGCATTATTCATCACCCTTTCTTGTTTAGTAAAAGCGTTCAACGTGATCAAGCAAAGAGAAAAAACATCAGATAAACATCACATTAACAGATGGAATCGAGAGAAAACCACCCGGGGGCGCTTGCTTTGATCTTCATCTTTGGCTTGACATTTCTTTAACTTACTCTTTTACCTGATTAGTCCAATCCAGTGAACACAGATAAACCCATGGGGCCACAACTGCATGAAATGATGCATGACATATGAATGGACGCTGAAACATTAAAAGATTAATATTTTTTTCAGGAACGTAATAAAATTTGCGGGATCCAAAGGTCCATGAATGATTGATCTTAAAAAAGAAAACGTCACAGTTCATTTTAGATTTAATGATGGTGCTGTAAAAAGTCGAAGACTTATGATTGCTTGTGAATGAAGGACTGTGGCTTCTGAGAGATGCGCAGATCATTAAACTCGTTTCAAAGAACATCTCAATGAATGTTTTTATTTTCAGAGATCTGATCCAATACAGTACTGAAATCGTACAAAAATGTCACATTGTT
The DNA here is from genome assembly GCF_015846415.1 of Triplophysa dalaica. Lineage (NCBI taxonomy): Eukaryota > Metazoa > Chordata > Actinopteri > Cypriniformes > Nemacheilidae > Triplophysa > Triplophysa dalaica. Next base: position 6,923,877 of record NC_079565.1, on the reverse strand, counting down.
TAGTAGCATATACGCATAGAATAACAATTTTAACACATAGTTTTAAGGAATTATCAGGAGTGATCATTCTTCTACACCACCAGATTGCTGACACATCCAACCCCGACTAGTGGCAATCCATTTAAACATGGAACATATGACTAAGCTATGCATAAGATCAATGATACAGAACCCACTCTGTTCTCTCTGCTAGAGTCCCTACTGCAGTGAGATATTATTGGGCTGTAATTTAAACTGAGAGGTCTAGGGTATATCGGCTATGTAACAGGAGAGAGACAGTGCCTGGAATATCAATAGCAATAGCAGTTTAAGCCTACAGAGCAAAATTTACTTAATCGGAACACATAGTTCGAATAGATCGCATAAAATGCATTAATCTGAATGCTTTTCTTGTGAATCTAACATCACATGAAGGCTAAGTATGTTCTTGACAAACTTGGTGAAGGCTTAAACATAGACAGGATTACAGTGATGTAAAGACACCAGCCATGTATATTAATAATGTTTACATTTCAAATATTATTTTATATTATATTATATTTGTATTAATCAGATTCAATTATAGAAAAGAAAAATTTTATGAACGAAGAGGAAATTTATTCTGGAGGAAATAAACCAATTGTTATTAGAATCTCATATAGTGTATATCTGGCTTGGATATCAAATGTTGGCTTCACATTGCAAAATCAATTCAGGATGATAATGGCGGGTCATACTGGACTACCGAGAGATTTTTACCGAATTAAGCATGCAGTCAGATCAATTCAAACAGCGGCTGAGCTCATTTTCTCATGAAAGGTTGTCCATAAGATAATAGTGGAAACGGATGCTCAATTTTAGGGAAAACATGATACGGGTTTCATAATCCAAACAATACATCTATGTATCATTTCAAGAAATAATTTTCTTGAGGAACACCATAGATGTATAACAATGCAATGAAATATAACAAAAATCTACCTCAATTATGACCTCTTTCATTCCTGAAATGTCAGAATCTGTTTTGAAGACTTTTGAAGTCTCTGACTGACATGAAAACCACAGTGCATTTATATTCATGTTTCTGCCAGTTTAAGATAAGGGAATGTCAGAAGTTCTTGTGTGAGAGAAACATCTTTCCTCAGAAAACATTAAACACAGACACACCACATCATTCAGACAGTCTGATTTTGTTGTCAGGAGACAAACTTTTATGCTACAGCTTGCTTTAAGACAGGCCTGCATCTTCCCTAGGAAAAATGGTACAAATGCACAAATGGTCTGCTTGGAGAAACTTGGAGTCGTGGTATTGTTCAGCTGGAGCATTTGATAGCCAAAATGTCATTGATTATTCACCTGCATTATAAGGCTTGTCAATAAGGATGGGGCAGAATCAATTCACAAGAGCATTGAGATTCTTTCTCACACAATTTAATCCATTCACAACTTCATCATCAGAATTATAAAGTTACAAACATGTGCAAACCTATGTTATATAAAAATAGATATAATTTGTGAACTGTTTGCGATGTCATATGATTAATCGCGATTAATCGTCCATGTATTGTGCATATTAATTTTGTATTTATAAATACAAAAAAATTTGGGGTTAATTATTGATATTTAAATGACATAAACTTTATACTTTTTTATCTCTGATATTTTTCTTAAATATATGCATGTAAGGTAATATCCACAGTACATAGATATATATTATATAAACACAAACATTTATTCTGGATGCGATTAATCCCGATTAATCGTTTGACAGCCCTAAATCCAATACCAAAAGATTCTGTCTTTTACATGAGTGCGCAAACACGAAAAAGGAAGATTAGAATGCACATAAGTAAGCAATCCGGTAAGAGTATTTAAATGCTTTTTGAACAATGTGTAATCTGTCATGGGAGCCCATTCCACCAAATAAGAATGGGGACATTTCTGGACCTGGACAGGCTCATTGCATTGAGTTGTGTGAATTGATGAAGGTCTGAAAGTTTGGGTCGGTCCGGGGTTAAAGGCATCAGTAATTTGGGAACAGAATCTTGAAATTGATTCTACTAGAAGGAGGAAGACAATAAACAAATCTAGCTGAGGTAAACAAGAAGGATTTCCGTACATTTAAGAAATGTGTGGCAGCATATGGATGTTTTTGGGGGTATGTTGCCAAAGCATGTATGCTACTATATATTTTTTACCCGCAACATATGATGGCTGTTTGTAATGATCACCATGTGTGATTCCTACAGTAATGGTGATAATTCACTGATGACACAGGCACTGTTCATGGGCATGAAAGCCTCACAGTCTCTAACTTGAAATGCATATGAGACCAGATAGACACTCAGCACAAGCACTTTAAAAGCCATATCGCCACATAATTAAATATTCAGAAGCCATTTTGAATCATACTTAGTGTCAGCTGGGAGACTTTATTGAACAGCGAATAGCCTCGTAAAGTGTTGCAGGGCCATGTGTCATAATTGTTCAGAATCTGGTTTAAGTGGGCAGTAGTGTCTATATGTGTGTATGTGAGAGAGAGAGAGAGAGAGAGAGAGAAAGAAAAAGAGAAAGAGAGAGAGAGAGAGAGAGAGAGAGAGAGAGAGAGAGAGAGAGAAAGAAAAAGAGAGAGATAGAGAGAGAGAGAGAGAGAGCAAACCCATCTTCGTTTGGAAGAGTTTCAAGAATCTTTTTAGAATCACATAGTTGCAAGCAAACGGAAAAATTCAAAATACAGGTTTGGATTGAATAAATCTGATTAGTGTGACAACGTGTTTTGTGTTTACATTAATACGGTTAGTATTTATTTACGATTAGATTGTAGGTTATAGGGTTTTCTTCAGTTATTTACAGAAAGGAGTCCCGTCACAAACCGGTTAAATATGTCAGTTCTGAAAGAAGCAAAAGAACAATTATGCTCGCATTCCCTAGTTTATTTGCTGCAAGCTCTGTGTGCTATTATACCATATTCTAATGGTAGACATTCTCTAGACAGTTTCATCCATAATGGAGAAATAATATTCAATCAAACCACAGAGTTACAGGAGCATTTTTCACTGGGTAGCAGAAGGAATTCATAATGTTTGTAATGTGCATTGAGAGTCAGTGAGCGTGGCAGAGTTTGGCTTCCTGCACCTGTACTCTCATTGTATTTGCAACAGTTACACTTACGTAATGTGCTGTACCCCCAGATATCAGCGTTATGTCTGTTGTCTATGAGCAAGCCATGTAAAACATGTTAACTTGTTACAAAAATACGTATATATTATATATATTAAAATAGATAATAAAATATCTGATGTTTTCAGAAAATACAGCTATGCACACGCTGAAAATTAAAAAAAATTGAATGGTCACTCATTCAGTCAAAAGCAATAAATACAAAGGTTTATAAGATCATGAAATATATACTTAAACAGGTAGTGCATCTCACATGCTTATTTGTACCATCTCTTAGAAACGTATCAGATTAAAATAAGTTAGTTTGACAAAACACTATTCTTTATTCTCGGATTCACATCCAGACAGTTTATGTTTTTAGATTTATTATTTTCTTATGTTTCCGGTTATGAGACTGATTTCAGAGGGATAAAATGTCATTAGAATCTCACAGTTCGAACAGAAGATATAAAGATTACGATTTTGTGTTATGTGTTTTGTATCTTATTACCTGATCTCACAGCTGCCAGTGGCCTAAAAACATGAAACACGGGGCAGCAACAAGTCCTCCGGACGGATTAACTCAGTTCTGCCTTCTCATTACCCCATTTCAGACAGCTTGAGAAAGGACCTCCAAGCTCTATGAAGCCATAATTATCATCTCTGCAAAGAGATTATGTGCTGCATGCAGAAATGGGAGGAAATGGGCTGTAAACTCAAATCATTAGGCAAGCAGCAAGATCTTGTAGAGTCCCATGACGGCAAGCTGTCTCCAACCATCCCTTACCGCACATGTAAGCAACACAACGGAACGTTTATAGTTTTCTTTTCTTTGGAAAAGTAAAAAAGTGTCTAACACATGTATCCCGTTTACCCATATGTCGCTTCACAGAAAGTTGATTAATTGTTTGCACAGCCACTTTTGCTGTGTGTGTGTGTGTGTGTGTGTGTGTGTATATTAGGCAGGTATCTGTAATATAACAAAATGGTTTTATGTAGTATAAAATATCAGTTCATAACTTTATCAATAATATTAATATTTTAGTTTGTATAGGCTACTGTTTGGCTACAAAAAATATCAGGCTGACTTGTTCGTTTGAATAAATTATCTTGATGTCATCATGCTAATGAAATGCAAAATGAAAATATTTGCTATGCGTTTATTTAAATACTAATTTCAGCCATACTATGTACTCAACCTAACTTCTGATCAAAAGGTAAACCACGTTCGAGCTGCGCTGCGCATTCACGCATAGACATTTTCAAAGATAGTTCTGCACTAGGAAAACTTTTTCATATTTCCATAACTCAAAGTCTATTTCCATAACTCAAAGTGTTCCTCTACACATCTATAGCTATTTATAAGTGTTTTTAACATTAGAGTGCCTTCTGCGCCCACGTTTTCCCCATCTTCGAAAGCGCATCATGTGTGGTTGACTGGACTATTATATTCTATAATATATATGATATATGACAAATAATGATTGTGCAGTTATATTGAGTTTTACGTCATAGGTTCGTTAGAGTATCCGTTTGATTTGGATGTCTTGGACGTTATAGTGCTCTTACACATCAAAATATGAATGCAACATATTTTTATTTTATTTGAATCTTGTCCAAATTGAAAAAGGTCACCGTTAAAGGTCAAGATATAGTCATGGATCAAAGGAAGCTTTGAAGTCTGGCTCTTTTGATACCAATTGTGAAGCTAACCCAAACTGGACTAAGCTAGCTAACGCGTTAGTCATGACGCAATAGAAAACAATGTTTCTCAACCAATTTAAATAATGACTGCTCATTATGGAAATGTATAAATGTATATCAATATAAAAATAAGAATCTGTTTTAGATAGATGGCCTGAGTCAAATATTATATATCTCGTTAAGCTACATGATTTAAGATTGTAAAAACATTAATGTTACGCAGACACCGTTGAAAAATAGAGCCTCAAAACTTATGTCTCTTTTGACCCCAGCCATTAAAAGGAAGATTATGTACCAGCTTTGTGCATTATGTTGGGTCATTAAAATCAAATTAGAATTCTTCCGAATCATTTCAGGGTTGTGGAGTTACTTTTACCTGGCACAGAGTGCCAACAAATTATCTGTGTGTGTGCCTGTGCTAAGCAATGTCACTTAGCCTGCTGACAGTTTTTGAAGCTCAGGATGGATAATGATTGCTATGCATTAATGAAAAGAGGTGATCAACGTCCCACAAATCGAGCGAATGAGAGCAAAAGACTGACACAGTGATAAATTAGGCTTATGTGAATACATAAATATGTTCTGTAAGCTCTTCCAATTCATTTATGATAGCCTATAAATTCAGGTAACGATGCTATCAACTCTTTCCACCAGCAAAGTCACCTTGGCTTTGGAACTTTAAAGCTTTGAGACAAAATAGTGCTTTGGCGTAAACTGGATATTTATTTTTCAAAAAGCAGGACATTTTATCACGACCAGAATTCTACAGTGACTTGTAGTTGGGTCCTTGTTTTTGTTGCTATCTTCATTTATCATATTCATAGAGCAATGCTTCTAGTCACTATTCCGTGCACACAACAGACGACCACATTCAGACATGTAAATCACTGATTTGTTTTGCTAGTTTCGTACCAGGATGTGAGCTGCATAGGACCGCTGTGTCTCATGCAGTAATACAAATCTACATGCGAACGCAAGGGATTGTGACAAATTGTCTGAAGAATTTGTCTGCGTAAGAAAACATCATAAATCTGTTCTGATGTATTTGGGGGATTTTGCATTCTGTCCTTGTCATCCAGAGTGCAATGCTTTTCTGGTTTGATGCCGTTTAATGCCGCCAATACATCACTATTCCGTATTTATTTAAGGTCTGTTTCTCTGCCAAACACATCAACAAGCTATTGTGGATCACTGTTGTTTTCTCAACCGTCTGGGAAGGGATGGAGGGATTTAAACAAGCAAGTAAAAACACATTTTTGACAGAAAGAATAACACAATGCAAAAAGTTGGACAATCCTTTATTCTAAAGTGTTGCATTCCCTATACACAAATCAAGATCACTGTGGATTTTACATTTACATTTAGTTATTTAGCGGATGCTTTTATCCAATCTGACATACATAGAGTTCAGGGAGCAGTACAGCAATATGTCATATAGTAGCAATTATACAATAAGTGATTATACCAAGTAACTCGTTTCCCCAAAAGCCTTTTTTTGCCTTTCAAGTATTCACAGAAGAGAATTTAAGTAGTTTTTTTGTAGATTGTTGTGAGAGATTTGGTTGACCGGGCTGAGTGAGGAATAATATTCCACCACCAAGGAGTTGTGCAGGCGAATGAGCGGGAAAGTGATTTACTGCCCTTTTGAGAAGGCAATACAAGATGCTGCTCGTTTGCTGAACGCAGGGTTCTTGATCGGGTCTAGGAGTGTAGGCGGATGTGAAAGGATCCGGGTGCAGATCCAGTGGTAGTCCTGTAGGCAAGCATAAGTGACCTCAATCTGATACGGGGTTCAACCATTAGCCAGTGTAGATGAAAAGGGGTGTAACATGAGCCCTTTTGGGCTCTTGGAAGACGAGGCATGGTGCTGCATTCTGAACCACCTGGAGTGGTTTGATAGCCTATGTTTCCAGGAAGACTAGAAAGGAGAGCACTGCTTTAGTCCAACATTGAGATTACAAGGGCCTGGACAAGGCGTTGTGCCGCAATCTCAGTGAGATAGGCTCTAACCTTTCTAATGTTAAATAAGGCAAATCGATATGACCGCGTTGTCTTTGCATTGTGATCATTGAAGGACAGCTGGTCATCAAATATGACTAAGAGGTTCCTGGCTGATTTGGAAGGAGTGATTGTGGTATTGCCATGTTGGATGGTGAGATCATGTTGCACCGTGGGGTGTGCCGGAAATACAAGTAGTTCTCTCTTGGCACCTTAGCTGGAGGTGATTCCCTTTCGTCCAAGCTGAGATGTCTTCTAGGCAGGCTGTAACGCGAGCTGCTACAGTGGTATCATCTGGGTGAAATGAGATGTAAATCTGGGTGTCGTCAGCATTACAGTGATAGGAGAAGCCGTGTGGCGGTATGATGTTTCTCAATGATGTTGTGTAGATGGAGAAAAGGAGTGGACCAAGCACCGATGCCTGAGGGACCCCAGGGATAATGTGCTGAGCAGTTGACAGTGAGCCCCTCCATGACACCGTGAAGGATCTGCAGGAGAGGTATGATTTGATCCAGCGGAGAGGATGGCCTGAGATTCCTAGTGATGACAGTGGTGATTGACAGTGTCGAACCCTGGAGATAAGTCTAGCAGAATCAGGACAGTTGATTTAGTGTCCTCTTTGGCTAGCCGCAGTGCATTCTCTGTTGAGTGTTTTGTTTTGAGGCCGAACTGCTTGTCGTCTAGTAGTTTATTCTGGTATAGGAAGGAACCAGGGCACGAGTTGTTCCCTTTTGGCAATCAAGTAATAACAGCGCACGCAGGCACCAATGACCAGTGATGCCAGTAACCATTACTTAGTAACGCTTTAGTCTAATTTGACCACATTTTCAGTAACGAGGTATCTAACGCGTTACTTTTTCCAAACCATTAATCAGATTAAAGTTATTTATCCAAGTCACTTTGCGTTGCTATTTTTGTCATTTTCCTTAGTAAAATATATATTTTTGCTTTCTTCTTGCGTCTCAGGGAGTGAAATCACGTAGCATTTTGCGACAAGTCACGTTTTCAGCATGAGGACAATTCACGTGCAATAGCCCCTACCACACAGCGACACAAACGTAATCAACAATGGAGGGAGGAGAGAGATGCGCGTTTCTAGCTGGAAATACAGGAAATCAATTACTGGGTATGTAATATGCAACGACTGTGTGACAGGTACATTTGTGTGCTAAATCGAAATATTAGAGTTAAGTATTTATAGACAAAGAAAGTGCTAGAAAATTTATTGAGTAATTTAAATGACGATCGGGTCTGGTGCGGATATATATCATAGAAAATTATGCCGGTGGATAATTTATTTTTATGTTGAGTCAGGGTGTTGGCTGCAGCTGCTGAATGTAACTGATAGAGTAACGAGTAATCTAATTTAGTTACTTTTAAAATCCAGTAATCTGTACAGTAACGAAGTTACTTTTTAGAGGTATAATCAGTAATCAGTAATCAGATTACTTCTTCAAAGTAACTGTGGCAACACTGCCAATGATGCATTTGGATGAATGATGTTGACTTATAGCAATAGTTTACTTTACTTTGCGGGGGTAAGTAACAATGTTGCCAACTGCACTATACTTAAATCCTGAAAGAATGCTAATTACTGTCACAAATGAGCATTTTCTAGATGCGTTTTTGTCCACAAATCCAGCTTGTCATATATGCGTAATTGCCCCGCCCCTAGATAATATAGAGAATATCGCCCAACACTAATAGGGCCATATCACAAGATTATAAATTCCTGAGGCACTAATGTCATAAGGGCCCCTAGACCCACCAATCAGCACAACTTCTCAGACAACTTTTTTATATCAAATATATACACATGAGATAGCAGGAAAATTACAGTCTGTATTGGATGCCTAGGGCCTAATTACCTACTGTATAGAGATTTAGGCTAGTTCGCACATTATCTATTCATGAGCTTTGTGCATTTCATATTCCATTATTATTTGGGGCCTATGCATTATATTCCCACTCACACAAGAAAAATGAAACAAGATATTGATTTAGACATGTTTTCATGGCCCGGTATGCAAACTGGAACAAGCGTTAATCAAAAGACACCATAGCACAGTTTCTACCTGGAGGAAGGAGCCATAATAGCCCTTGAGATGTCTTGAAGTGTAGTCTAGTTGCTAAATCAGATTGAGGTATTGGTAGCACACCAGACTCATTACCGAGCAGTCACTAAGGTCACAGTCAGAGTGGCGTCAGGGTCATGGAAGAGTTATTAACATTCTGTAAGCAGAACTGTGTCCAGCACACCACAGAACATTGAAATTGGCTTATCAAGTGGTGTGAATTTGGTGCACACGATCCTTGTTTAGAAAATAACAGCTTTCGGTCCAGTGTATGAAATGTAGCGGCATCTAGGGGTGAGGTTGTGAACTGCAACCAATGCCTCACTCAACCCCTCCCCTCTAAAAAAAGATTAAGATATCGTCATGTTTTTACTTCTTTGCTGAAGGAAATAACGTATTTATGAAATGCGCTCTGTGGAACAGTTTGTCCGTTTAGGGTGCTACTGTAGAAACAAAACGGCAAATTCCATTCATGGGTACCCGCGGTGTATGTACATAGAAATAGCTCATTCTAAGGTAATAAAAACATAACGCTTTATTGTGTAAGGTCTTGATACACATAGTAATGTATGTTATATATCAAATTTCTGTCAATAGATCCTCCAAAAATTACACACTTACATTACAAACTTACAGTGTCACTGTTTCTCTCAAGCAAATGAGCAAATGTTAATTATGTGGCTATGCATGAGGGATTTTATTTGTTTAAAGACAAAATCACTTATTTAATAAATGAAAGAAAGCCAGAGGCAACAAGCAGTCAGGATTCAGGAAAAAATTACCCAGTTTCTGTGCTCATATGTGTATAATAGCCTCATAAACTTGTCAGGCAGAAACGAAATTGCTTATTTCTGAGATTTATAAGTGTTTAATGCTAACGTTTCCGAACCATCTGAAAAGCGACATAAGCATGTTTTCCTACAGAAATAATTCTGTACATTTTGTGTATTTTTTGTTCTCTTTGTACTACTGTTTGCATGAATGTAATCCAAAGGCTTTTTAATAAATCAAAAAGAATCAATTACACATGCAGACGTAACACAATCAAACCAGACAATGAACTGAACACAGGCACTAACTTAAATAGGGCAGATAATCAGGGACAAACAGGTGATAGGGATAAATCAATGATCACTAAGACAAAGGAATGAACAGACATGAAAACCTGAACTAAAACTTAACAGAACCGTGACACATGCCTTCCATATATACCTATCTTTCACTGTAGTACATGCATAGTTCAAATTGTCCTTGCTGTACTATTGTTGTGTGGTGGGAGTTAACACTTACAGCTGCATCTACAAACTTCCTACGAATGATTTTTGGACCGAAATATATAAACTGTTTTATTGCTGTTGCTTTGTTTTGCTCTCGTTGCTATGCTAAAATGCAATGAACTGAAGTGCATGTGCACTAAATCATTTTTGACAAGTCAATTTCCCTTAATTCACTCCCTTAATGAAGATAAACAGCGTTTGTGTTGTTTAGAATTTGCAGCTTAAGTAAACGTTGAGCTGAAACTGTTAGATCTGTATAACAGCAATAAACCAAAGGTAATTCTTTCAGCTAAGCTTGATGGCGATAATAATGTGTGAAGTTGCTTTAATGACACATATTTAGAACTGCGATGTGTTAAATGACGCTCCGTTTGAGGTCAGGGAGTTGCTTGAAAATCCAATTTCTCATAGAAATTGTACTTGGTCTTTTCACAGATGAGGCGAAAGTTCAGAGCCCATCTGTTTGATTTTTACTGTGATTGCAGACTGAGCTTTTATTTGAATGGGTCCCATGTGCAAACGTGCACTCGATTTGAGACCTCATCCAGAAAGGCTGAATCTATAGAATATTAAATCTGAAAAAGAATGTAAAAACAAAGAGAAAAATGTAATAGTGTGAGTTTGTAATTCATAACATTGCGTTTTTGCACGGTATAAAGTTTTTGGTTTTTGAGGGGACTATCCAGTTAAAAACTGTATAAACTACCAGATTATAAATAATTTAAAGGGATAATTCACCCAAAATGGAAAATTATTTCATCATTTACTCACCCTCTTGTCACCTCAAACCTGTGTTACTTACTTCTGCAGAACACAAAAGAAGATATTTTTAAGAATGTTGGTAACCAAACAACGACAGTTCCCTTTCACTCCTATAGTATTGCCACAAAGCCAAAGCAAGTCAATCGGTTCTGATGTTATCCCATTTAATACGGTTTTTTTTTTTTTTAAACGCCAAAATTGTAAATTAAATAAAAATAAAGAATGATTTTTATCGATTAAAAACCCATTTTGAAATCATCTTGGATGTTATTTCAAGCTTGTCGCAATGCATTATGGGACTGCCTTCCCACCAAGGATGCATATGGTGCTGTCTTGTAATTAAATTTCTAATAGAAGGTTTCTTTTTGAGCTACCCAAAGGTTGGATATACTTTTGTCCATCTAGTAAAAAAAGGCTGTCACCGAAGGCAAACTCAGATTCAGGTTCTGGAACACAGCAATAAAGTGCATTATTATCCTCTAACTATGCTGGTCCTTCTGCATTTGCTTTTTCATTTCAATTCATTCAACACAAAAGCCGTGCAGGAACATTGCTGAGTAAGGTCACGTCACGTGACAGAAAAGCTGAGAGTGGAGGAAAGCAGCTGCTCTCTCGCGCGCTTTTCATCCACCTGGTTGATTCACAGCCGGGGTGTTTTTCTAGGAACTTCTCTGTTCAGCACGCTACAGTTATCCTCTTAACTTGCCGTGGAGGAGAAACATGTCTGTTTACAGAGAACGAATGAGGGCTTTATCCTCGCTGCAGGTGCAGGTTTGGTACCTAGAAGAAAAACCTGAGATGTGCGGTGAATTCAGAAAGAGGATAAAGGGAATGTTTGTCACGGCAAACGGATTTGGGACGGAAAGCAAATTATTTAGGTTCCATTTTTGGAGCTGATCTTGTGCAAACAGCTGACAGTAGTGCATATGTTATTGTAAATAAATTAGCCAAAATATGTGATAAAATATGAATTTTGTGGACATTTGCATGCTTTCCGCCTGTTGCTGGCTTGACCTTATTAGACTATATATTTTGCATTTTTAAGTTAGTTAATGTCATGAAGATGTTTCTATTTCAACCAAGCCTAAGAATAGTTACTGTGCTCTCCTCCAGCAATACAGACAGGATTCTCCTGAATACGTGTGGAACAAAAGGTCTTTTATTTGTTTTCAAGGGCATTTTCTCCATTTCATTATCTAGTACATGACCATGGGGACTTATGTCAGCATTCCTATTTACATCTCTCTGTAGAGAACACCACATTGTTGAGATTGAATGTGGTTCCAGGGGTGAATTGCTTCTAGGTGGAAATGAAACTCCCAAGAAACCCATTGACTTGCCACAGTATGGGGCTTGGTGTCACAGAGGCCAGGCTAGGCATTATGGGAATGTGGACACACTAAAAAGACTGCCAAGATATATAAATGTGGAATACCTGTATGGTCATTTCTTATTGTGACCAAGTTAACAAACACTGACAATTTTGGCCAGGACGCTTGTAATTTTTAATCTCGGTGTGCTTTCTTTTCTGGTCAAATAAATGTCATACTCTATTGTCATCATTAAATAATTCATAAACTGTATTCATATTTATATTAAAGAGATTCTCATTTACTCACCCCATATGTCAAGCCAAAACTGCATGACTCACTTTCATTTATTTACAGAAAAGAAGAAATGCTGAGGGAAACCAATGCAGTTGTAGTTCTTTCACAAATGAAAGTCATACCGGTTTATAAAGACATATGGGGTGAGTGAAAGATAGCAGAATGTCGTCTAACTTCATTATGATTCAACATGCAACAGGGCCCTTCAGGGGCTTTACGTCTAATCTTTGTTTGGCCATGCTAATCTTGCTCAGAGACATTTTATATTTTAAATAACCCCCAGCCTTTGTAAATGGTGAAAAGACGAATGGCATGTTTAGGGTCTGAGGCAAAGCGCTGCACATCTAAAAGGAGCTCCTAGAGAAGTAACGAAATGAGGTATTGACTCCTTGTCAGAAGAAAGAACACAATTATTTGTCTCCACTGAGAGGCAGGAACCAATCTTGAGAATGCAAGCTAAACAAACGATGGTGTGTTTGTTGAGTATCTGCCACAGTGAAGAAAAACGTTTGCAAACCGTCCCTGACTCGACCCTGAATTCACAGATACTACTGTTGGAGTGTCAAGAAGCAATAGATCCATCTGCAGATTTGTTGTGAATGTATTTACCCACATCTACGTAAATAATTATTTATTGATCATTGTGATTTATGAAACGGCTGGCCCAGACAAAACACTCCATCATTGAGTCGCTATGATAAGTATTTCTGAGCTGGGTGAAAATGCTGTGCTACGTCTGGCAAGAAAAGTAATCTATTTTTGTCGTTTACTTTGGACATGATTTAAGAGATGGCTGCAAGGACAGGGGTACTTGGCTGTTTTATGCTGGGACTGTGTAAGGGAGTGAGACAAAAGTTCTGTTTATTTCAGACCGGCCCTTTGCAGAAATAGAAAATGTTATTGTGAACAATCTGTCTAACTTCTCTTTTTGTGTTCCATTCAGAACGACTTTGGGTGAGTAAATTATTCATTTTTGAAGTCTCAAGTCACTTGAATAAGGGCTTTCAGACCGCAGGAACAATTTCACAGTTCCGGAACGATTTGCCGGAAGTACCCGCTTTTTGTTTTGTTCGCACCCCAGAAACCGGCTGGATTTTTTGTTCTTGAGAACCCTTTTTTAGGATCACTTATTTTGCAAGTCCCTGATCACTTTAGCTCCTTTTCCGAGCTAGGGTCTTAACCAGCAGGATAGGAACAACCCTTGACTTAAGCAAACGGAGATTGGCAGGACTTTTGTTGTTTTTTTGTTTAACATATTGTCTCTGTCCTCTGGAAACCTCAGTTCACGAGTTCACCTGAGGAGATAATGAAGCTAGCAGGGGTAGTAAAGGTATGCGTGTTTGGCGTGCTTTCCGGGGGGCAGGTTCCGAGCTCGCCGATTCCATCTGATCCCGGAACGCTCCCGCCCCCCAATAGGGGCGAGTGCGCCGAGCTTGAAAACGGCCGAACCCAGAACTCACCCCCCAAAGTGCAAGGATATGAGTTGGACAGCAGCCAGGTAGCGCATACTCCCCAAAAACAAATCGCTGAGAGAAAGGCTTCCTAGATGGTGGCTTGCGGTCGCCATGGGCTGAGGGGTCGTGTAGGTCCTGATGAAGCAAATGTTGTCATGTCCTCTGGAATTGAATTTCCGAGGGAGTTCTTCTGTGATCGTGAATTGGGATCATGTTCCTGAGGCGAAACGAAGGTGGAAGGTTGGCTAGCTTCGGCAGGGTGACTTTTGCCTGTCTGCTGTGGCAGAACATTGGTTGGAAGCACGGGCCTCTGTGGAGTTGTTCTCTGCGGCGAAACAAGCTTCCTGATGCCAGGCGTCTGCTGAGGCAGAGAATGGTTTGAAAACACGGGCCTCTGGTGGGCGGTCGCTGTGGCGACGCTGGCTTTGAGGATGAAAGGTGTTTGCTGAGGCAGAGCGTGAGTAGGAAGCAATGGTTCCCTGCGGGGTATTTATTGCAGGTATGTTAGCTTTGAAATGCGTGACATCTGCTGCGGCAGAGTGAAGATTGGAAGCCCAGGGGTGGTCACTGCGGTGACTCCGGCTTCTTGTACGGATGGGGTGGAACACGTTCTGCTGCGGCAGAGAAATTTTGAAGCAATGGGCCCCTGTTTGGGCATTTGCTGCAGCAAAGTTACCTTCGAAATGCGTGGCGTCAGAGCACGAGTTGGAACCACAGGCCCCTGCAGGGGCAGTCGCTGCGTGATTCTGGCATGAGCATGCATGGCCTGTGAATGGAAAGGAAACATGGCCTCTGTGGTGAAGCAAGCTTCCTGACGAAAGACGTCTGCTGTGGCAGAGCATGGTTGTCATAGCGGCGATGCTAGCTTTGAGGATGAATGGTGTCTGCTGAGCATGGGTGGGAAGCAATGGGCCCCAGTGGGGGTATTCGCAGCACCGATGCTGGCTTCGAAATGCATGTCGGCTGCTGAAGCAGAGCATGGTTTGGAAGACCGGGGCAGTCACTGCGGTGACTCCGGCTTCTAGCATGGGTGGGGGTTTGGAACGCGTTCTGCTGTGGCAGAGAGAAGTATACATCAATGTGCCCCTGTGGGGGTGTTCGCTGACGCGATGCGGTCTACGTGCTGATGTTTAACTGCTGTAGAGCCATTGTTGGATCCCGGGAGTGATCACTGCGGTGACACTGGCTTGTAGCTTGGGTGGGGGTGTGGAACACGTTCTGCTGCGGCAGAGAGAAGTATGAAGCACGGGCCCCTGCCGGGGCGGTCGCTGCGGCGACACTGGCTTCTAGCATGGGGTGGCTGTAGCTGAGGTGGGGGTGTGGAACACGTTCTGCTGCGGCAGAGAAAAGTATGAAGCACGGGCCCCTGTGGGGGCGGTCGCTGCGGCAATGCTGGCTTCGAAGAGGTGATTGTAAGGGATGGAAAGTGATTGTGACTGCGCTGCAGAACACTGAAAGAAGCACAGGCCCCTGCGGGGGCGGTCGCTGCGGCGATACTGGCTTCGAGGAGGTGATAGGAAAGTGGTTGTGACGGCAGAGTAAGGGAGGAAGCACGATACTTCCGAGAAGAGGTGAGGGAAACATGCAGGGATTCGATTTAAGTGGAGGAGAGACGTTCTGCTGCGGCAGAGTGAGGGATGAAGCACGGGCCCCTGCGGGGGCGGTCGCGTGGTGCGATACTGGCTTCGAGGAGGTGATTGGAAGGGATGGAAAGTGATTGTGACTGCGCTGCAGAGCACGGAAAGAAGCACGGGCCCCTGCGGGGGCGGTCGCTGCGGCGATACTGGCTTCGAGGAGGTGATAGGAAAGTGATTGAGACTGCTGCTGCAGAGTGAGGGAGGAAGCACAATACTTCCAGGAAGAGGTGAGGGAGACATGCAGGGATTCAATAAATGAGAGAAAGACATTCTGCTGCGGCAGAACGTGAAGGGGTGGGTGACATGGAGTGAAGGTGTCTCTGGTGCGGGGAGGCGCATTGATGATGCCTCATCTAGGAGGCGATGCTTGGTGGGTGGATGCAGGCTGATGCTTGACGAGGTGGGTGAGGAGAGTCCGATGTGTTTTCCTGATGTGGGCACGGTCGGTCCTGATGTAGCTCTTGAATGCGTCGGACGACCAGTGGCCGAGTGTTTGGATCTCCGATTTTGTAAGGCCTATTTGGGCGGCTGTGGTTGCAGCGCCGATGCGGAAGGAATGGGTGGAAAATTGATCCGCCGGAATGCCAGATTGTAATAAGACCAATTTAAGGTGTTTTTGGAACCAAAAATATGATGCAGGGTGATTTGAATCGTCCACAAAGCGAGGGTCAGATGGAGATGAGTCCTGAGATGTCCTGGAGTGGAGGTATACTGCTAATGTTTGGAACGGCTGGATCGGTGAAGGGAGTTTGGCGATGTAAATTAAATGACCACGTCCGGCCTGGTCTGTCTTGCTCTGCTTGATGAAGTATGAGATGGTTTCATGATCGATTATGGACAAATCAGCGATTGAAGGGTGAGCTGAAGGATCGAAGTGAGATGTAGTGGTGAATTCTGAACCTCTGAGAAAACCGAAGAACGCCAGGATGAACATGGCATCGAGGGTGCGCGCGGTGTGCTTTGTGTGGTAGCCTCTGCGAAGAGTGGAGATGCATTTTGTTAGGATCTCTAATGTGATGGGTTGCCTGGCGTCTCAAGGAGGAGGTTGGGTTCTTTGGATGCCCTTGAGGAACATGGATGTCTGAGAACTTCCTATGTCTGTGGAAGGTGCTTTGAACGTCAATTGTGAAAAATTGGATCCCACTCAAGTAACCTTTGATGGAGCTGGCTTGGAGATGCTTCGTGTTGAGGAAGGATATGAATGACGTGATGGAGAGGAGGGAAGAATCCGGGAAGGGGATGTTGTATGAGAGGTGAAACGTTTTGAAGTTCCTCCAAGGCGTGAGGTATGTCCGTTGGGTCCTGTGAGAAACGGCATGGATGATTGAGTTTCTGGAGGCTGTTAGCAAGGTATTTAGAGGATGATTTAATTGAATATTAAGGCCGAAAGGGGAGGGACCGGCGTTGGTGATTGGTCTGCCTCTGGTGCAAGCAGCCTGAATTTCTGCTAAAATCTGCACCCTGATGCTGTTAGAGACTGGAGGAGGTTCCAGAACCGGAGCGTTTAAAGGCATCGGAGAGGGGACAGCAGTCCCCAAAGAATGCTGAGACATTGCCTGAGTCGCAGAGATGAGGGTAGTTGTGGCTTCCGCTGGAGCGGCCAACTGGTGCTTCCTCAGGCCGGTGACGGCATCCTGGCAAGCGACGGCTGTTAGTAGCGGATCCGCTGGCCATGAGGCGGGTGCTTGGGTAGGTGGAGGAGTGATGTTTAGTGGGTAAACGGACCGGACAGTGCTGTTGCAGGCCAGCTCAAGCTGTGCTGGCAGTTGCCGTGCGAGGGAGCGGGAAATGTCCCGTCTGCCCCCCAACTGGCATCGACAATGGCTCACCTGGAGCGCGGCCTAGGCTAGCAGACTTGTGGAATGCTCATGTATCTTTAAGTTGATGTGCGCACTGTGTGGGTAAAAAAAAAAAAAATATTTCAGAGGTAACATTGTGACTCCATTGCGATTCCAAGATGCGGTTGTGTTCAGGTTGGCAGACGAGATACCATAGAGATCTTGCGTTTTAGCAACTGGTAAATATACTGGTGCGTGCCCTTGTTGTGTAGCTTAACCCTACAGTTTGTAACAACCGCCACTACATGGTGCACGATCTAAACAACAGGCCGTAGCTTGACGCTGTGAAGGCGGGTGGAATGATGGGATCTGTTGTCTTCACCGCTGACTGCCATCGATCAGACGGGAATGCAAAATCATGTTAGCGTATTGAGTAGAGGAATAAAGTTTATGGTTATATTGCATATATTTGTGGTCCATATATAAGTTACTGCTTGTAACAAGCTTGTGGCTAGACGCTGGACACTACTTCCACCTTTGTCCAAGACACAGTGGTCATGCGGTTTCTACGTCAGAAAGGCGGTGACAAACACGATTTACAAGTAGAAAGAATAATTTGAGATATATATATTTGTTCAACAGAGTATTTACTATATGAAACACTTGCTTGTGGTTTAGTGATAGTTTACTGCGAAATTGTTACAAACTGCACCTTTAACTGTAACGGGTGCGTGCGTTATTTGGGCAAGATGTAAATGGGAATGACACCCTGTGTAGAAACGTATCCCGTTGGATACGGACACATTTGTTAACCAGCAATCCCTTTCGGAAGTGCCGATTATGTTACTAATCTCCGGAAGTTTTACAATAGTATGACTGACGTTCGCTGAACGGCACGGTTCCGTGCTGGCCAGCGATATGCCAATCTTGAGTGCAGTGGCGCCGCGGAATGACAGTGGATAAATCTAAATGTATTAAAAGATTGTACTCACCCAGCTTCTTGCGTGACAGCGAGTTCGGCTGTTCAAACACTAGTAAAGTCAGTTTATAATTATGTACATTCTCATATATTGTGAATTATCGGAATTGAGTCATCGAAAACGCTAGCAGGGAGCTAGCGTTTGCAGTTAGCCGGCGTGTAGCAGCGAGCTCGCGTTGCAATGAGCAGGGGTTTAGGAGCAAGCTAGCGTTTGCAATTAGCCGGCGTTTAGGAGCAAGCTAGCGTTTGCAAAGAGCTGGCGTTTAGCAGCGAGCTAGCGTGCCGGCAGCAAGTGGACGTGGGACCGAACGAGGTGATTTGCGCGACGTAAACAAGTGGGGATACGGAATCGCTTCCCTAATCTGTGGGAAGATGTATTTGGAAATGTTGCCTCACGGATCGGCCCTGCTGCGTGACTGCATCGATTGCAAACCCGTATGATCCCTTGAATACTTTACGTCCTTCCTGTGATGTGTAGATGTGTAATCCTTTAGAGATGGCTTCAGGTAAGAATCTTTCTCTACTTATGTGCTGTTAGGGTAGAGTCTATGATTGCTGATTGCGAACCAGCCGGTCTTAATTATATGCTCTGGCTTCTCCCGAACTTTGTTAATCTATAGTCATCCATTAACATCATATGTTCAATTTCGCTGTATTTTTTAGGAAATGTAAAAAACCTGTATTTCTTAATGATTAAAAACTGTGTTAAAGTTGACAAGCACTGTTTAATACTCCTTATTGGTTAGATATTTGCTAAACCCAGTGACAAACATAAAGAGTGACAAATAATAATGATCTATGTCAACAACAACAAAATCGCGAAATATTGCGATACGAGGTTTCAAGAAGTACAGCAGTGATGTACGATGTCATCTGTAAGGTTTTCACTCTCTTTGTTTCTTAATTTAAGTTTTATGTGAAAATCTATTTTATTTTTTAGTAACATACCTATTCAATTTTTATTAATTTACACATCGTCACACGTCATTTACACATATCATTCGCTTGTTTATGTTTTAAAATCCTGATTTAGTTGAACTTGTACGATATCTTATCAGAATCTGGAGGAGCTTTATTGCCAAGTATGTTTAAACACACAAGGAATGTGACTTGGCGACAGGAGCTTAGTGCAGAAGAATTTTGAATCAAAATATTGTGATACTATTCTGTCATTAACCCAATATTGTGTATTGTATTGAATTGTGGGGTAAGTTGTACTCCCTACTGTTTAATCAACAAATGATGTTTCCTTTATATGGCAGAAATGTCATACTACCAGACTGCTTTATTTGTTATTTCAATACCCTGTTCAAAAGACCAGCAGTGATGGGTGCCAGCATGTTATAAATTCTGGTATGCTTGTGTCCCTGCCTAACTTCTTAACCAAGAAGACTCAAGCATGTTTCGGAAAAGAAACTTCCTGGTTGACCTGCTTTTTTGCTGGTGAGCATCATGGTTGTCCAACATTCGAGAACCGCATCAAACCAGCATTTCATGAAAATTCATGCTGGTATGTGCTGGTCTTTTCACAGGGTATACTAGACTTCTCGTCAGTGAAAGGATGCATATAAAGTAGCATCAGTAATCAGAGCAATGTTGACTGTAATATGGGATAAATAATGAAACATTGTTTGATGATTTCTGCACCAAGACACACTCATTGAATTAATCATTTGGAGGTTTAGTGTTGGGGGATATTCTCTATAGTCAGATCGTTGTGGATCGCTGATATATGAAAGTATCGAGGAGCGGGGCAATTACGCATTCTATCAGTGTTTAAGTTTAGTGCAGTTGGCAACATTGTTACTTACCACCGCAGAGGTCTGATACTATTCAACATGTTGTGTCAATGGGCTATAGTCCTTTAGTCATAACGAAAATGATTGACCACTTGAATTCATTGAAATATCTCTCTTTAATGAGTACAGCATAATAACAAGACATCATGACTATGTGTAGACAGGAACCTGACTGTAGAAATGGTTGAAAAACATTTATAAGCTTTTTACAGCAAACATTCATTTACACTTTATTGTATTTAATGAAGCTCTGTTGATCAATAGTTTGACCCTCCGGGATCACACAGATCGATAAAATGTATACCTTTAATTTCTTATATGTCGCCTTTGTGATAAATGCATACATGTCAAATGAACGATAAAAATATCCCAAACAGTACCACATACAAAACACAACAGAATAATACAGAGAGTTTATATATTATAGGTATTACAGGTAGTAGGTAGTAGACATAACATTTCATTTACATTGCAAAAAAACAAACCTAATGCTTGAGGGTATGGCAAGGAAAATGAGAAATGGCTACAGGGTCATTCGTCATCTTTCAGCAAAGCGCCCAGAGGACCTTCAGACTGAGACACACACGTACAGTATATATATATATATACATATGGATTTACAGAGTGAAGATCCTGGAAACCAATTTCCACAGAATCACATTCACACAAAGCTCAAGACTGTCGCCGATTAATCATGGAAAGCTGTGACAGAGAACAGTGCTCTTACTTTGAACAGGTCTCCTATTGTCAGCTTCTTTATGAGCCAAAGAGGAAATGGGTCATGACTTCCTGAGCTCATTTTATAGCTGAACGATTTCACCTCCAAAGGTGAGATTTGACAAGAACTTATGAGCCTGTGTGCAAGACACTAAGCTTTAAGAACATTTTCTTAACTAACAATACTTTATATAATATTAACTTATATTAGTTTATTAACAATAGATTATCTCCAATCCAAACTTGGTGAACCTGAAAAATTGCTCATACTGTAAGTCATTAATCCAAAAATATTTAGTCTATGGTATGACTTCAGATCACTTTCAACAATGGCTTTATGGTGTTTTTGACCATTATGCAGTAAATAATGGGTTTTCATTTTTGGGGGAGCTCAGCTGATCTTTTATTCCATTTATCCATTCAACTTTTATAACACAATGTTTTACCAAGCAGATTCAATTAAGTGCAATCTGTGCAAAGATGTGTCTGACAGCATGTGGCCAGCCTGAAGAATGGCAAAATGATGAATATCTGAAGTTTACTGCACAGCTAGAAAAACAAGCCTTTGGGGCAATCTGAACCAAGCAAAGGAATAGACAAAAAAAAATGGTTCAACACGGCATATCAAAGATCATCTCTGGCCTGTTATCTATTATTTATTCATCACAGAAAGCCGAGTTGAGAATAGCAATGCTTAACATTCGCCACTTTGTGACGTCTATAGCTTCTTCAGAAAACAAAGTCCTGCTAATGCAAGCTTACATTTGGTCAGGTGAGGCATGAGGTTCCACAAACGCAGTAGTGAAGTGGTTTCTTCTCTTTTCTTTCAGTCTAATCTTTAGAGAGAAAAGGTACGAGCAGAGCCCCCGGTGAGCTAATTAGACCTTACCCAGCTAAAAACAGCATGCATAAAATTGTTCAAGTGAACTTCAGTAAACAAGTATAAATGTTTTATCAAACCATTCACACTATCTACAATGAGACTTTGAGAACTGAAAAGTACTTATTTTATGTTTACTCTTCTGTCTGTGTAGAAAGTGAATATTGATCTGATTCGAAACTATTTTTGGGCACTTTGAAACAGGCTTCATGAAGCTTCATCAAACTAAGCTAAGCTAAGTCTCGCGATTTTGGCAAAGGAGGCTTCATTACGTCATTACTGTTTCGAAACGTTTCAAAACTCAACAACATTTCGCCAAAAGGGGGTGTTGATCTGAAAGTAAACTCATAAACCAGTGTCTGTATACAACTGATTTTCTGTAAATCAAGAATTAAAAAAATAACCATGTTTGTGATCTATGGACAGTTTTCCCTTTTGGGATAAGTATTGCTTAATGTGAAATCTAGCAAAATTTTTCCCAATAAACAGAGCCATATGTTGTGTTATATATGTAGTTAATATATGCACGGGATTTATTGTGAATTAATCAATCAAATTCTTGTGCTTTTGTGGTGATTGCTAAATATTTTTCTTCTTGTATCTTTAAGTACTATCAACTAAAAACTTACCTTGTTTTACGGCTTGCAGTTTAGGAATTATTTAATGATCCCTGAAAGCTAGAGGAAAAATTGTGGCCCATGTGCCCTTCAGGTGTTTATTGCCGGCCTACAAATCAAACCATGGCACCTTGACATAAGTTGCATTCAAGTTCTTGGAAAAATTGTATGAGTTTGGATATCTTCCTATGGACTGGTCTTTAGCTGGAAAACATCAATTGAATTTATAATAGAAGACTTTTTGTATCTAATGTGAAATAATGTTTGATCACTGTCAGGTGCCGCATAGTCTACAATCTAAAATGATAGCTCTATGAGGAAACTGACATTTTTTCATTGTGTGGATGAATCTTATGAAGTTTGTGACTCTTTTGACAAACGACACAGAACAAGTGTCATATTTAATGGTAAGGTTTGACATTTTGTGTCGAAAGGGGAGCGTTCAAAAGAATCGCTGATCAAAGGACCAGGAGATGAGGAACAGTTTCAAAACCAGATGGGCAGGATGTTCATGTCGACTTGAGACAAACAGGACTGTTTCGGCATTGCCGGTAGCATTCCACTTGTATAAACAGACTAAATTTATTTCATAACATGGTGTCTGCACCGGACTCGACAAAAATTTGGACAAAATGAAAATTATATTGGGTTCTAAATAGGGATGCACGATATTATCGGCAGGCGGATATTATCGGCCGATTAATATGCATTTGCGTCAATTTGCGTGTTTGTGCCCCAGCGAGCATGGGGCTGTATTTATTTGGGAGGCAGAGTTTAAATTAGAGATGGGCATTTTTCTATAATTTCCTTTTTTGAGCTCATGAACAACGAATATTCCAATATTTGTTGATTTAAATTAAGTTACTAATGACGTAATTTGTTACGTTTTTATTTGGTCACAATTTCACATCAAGCTTATACTTATCATTAAATATTCATAACGCATTAATACTACATCCTGTATATAGTTTTTTAAATGTAGAAAATATAGAAAAATACATAAAACTGCATTTAAACCTACGCGTAATGGGATAATGCAAAAAGAAAACATACAAAACAAAATGAACAAAACGCAACTTACAGTGAGTATATTGATGGTCTGTGTTATATAATAATATTGTTTATTTTGTTTTACATGTTCTTGATAAGACAAGAATATCTGGATTTATTGTTTATAATGTTGATAATTAATAACGTAAACGGGCTTGATACCTCCAAGCCGACTGTTAAGATCCTAAAAAAATACCCTGCAACAAAGACGGTCTAATTATAGTGCTATAGATATTTCCTTATCAGCACCACATATAAATATTGTTTTCTTTGTCGTGCACGGCAAGTGTCTTTCTTGTTTAGCTTTGCATTCCATTTTGTATCAATAAATAAGGTAGGGAGTTTTATTTCAACTAAGGTAAGGGCATTTTAAAATAAACAAAAAAAGCATCCGTGTGAATTTATTTACAGGCTGTACCTTGAAGGCGACGACCCTATTTGAACTTCTAGAAGGAAATCTCAGGCTTTTAGGTATGGAAAAAGGTTTTATGTTAAGGCAAAATTCATTAACATTAGTTGCAGTGAAATGTAGCCTTCATTTTCATGTTTCAATTTGTTCAAGAACGAATATGAACGTAACAACCGCTAGTTATCTTTATAAATTATGTATTACGCAAATTAACCGGGTGCGCAAAGAAATACATCTCGGCGCGCGTTAGCCGCGCCCAGCCTATTTTATTAACGTTTTTAACCAAAACACACAGTAATAGTAAAGTTAAATCCTGCCCATCGTCCATCGGGAGTAGTCTTTAACTTAAGATCACGGGTGCTTTCGTCTGTGCACTGCCATTTTTGTAGTCTCCATTTCAAAGACATCTTTGCATAAGCATGTCTCTTTAAACTCTGCTCTTGTTGCTTCTTTAATTAATATGCACCAAATTCATTTTACAATCGTTTTTTTAAATTATAGCAGACTTCCATGCTGCTTAAATTTACAACCAGAGCACCTTAGCAGAAAAAAGCTGTCCACCACCTGCCGCTTTTATAGCTGCGTAAAAATGCCCTGGATATATCACATAAATCGGTATCGGCTATCGGCTTAATTGAGGTGAAATGATCGGGATATCGGCAAAAATCGATATATTGATAAGAGTTGACTTTTTTCGACGAGGTGTCTCGCCCTCCTATACAAAATAAAACTGTAAAGAGCCACTACTGACATATTGAAATAACTTCTAAAATCTATTGACGATTATTCTATCTACTTGGCTTTTGTGGAAATTTGGGTCATGTTTTTGTGAAGTATCATTTTTATTTATTTTTATTTTACTTAGCTTTGTAGACTTTTGTAAGTAATAAAGATAAAAGTTTATGCTCAATGAGTAGTAAATTGAATGTCTTCCAAGAAAATTTACCTTTTGGGCAACGAGCATGGGAAAGGGCTTATTTGCCCTGCCTTCAGTAAAGACAAGATAAATGTACTGTAGCCTATATAATTTGAAATAAAAAATATAGGTGGTTTAAACAAATACATTTATGACCTGTAATAAGAGGGTTCGATAAATGGGGGAAAAATTTGTTCTCCCCGTCGGGGAATTGAACCCCGGTCTCCCGCGTGACAGGCGGGGATACTGACCACTATACTAACGAGGAATGAACGAGTATTGCATACATATGTTATCGTAAAATAGTTTTGTGTAATCGAGAACCGCCATAATTGCCGGTATAATTTTCTTTTGGATATTTTATAAGAGCTAGGATTTAATAATGTTACAATAGGAGGACAAATCAAAACGCTTTAATGCATTAAGAGAGTGAAATCAAACGAGCAAATACAATATACACATTAAACTACTGTATGATATATTAAAATAAAGTGCTGAATGAAATGTGTAAGCGTTTTCCTCGCATAGAATGAGCTTAACGTGAAACTTAGTTCGTTTTGTTCACATTTTGGACTCATTTTACTGTACATAGTGTAACGTTAGCCTGTATTACTGTACAGCGTGTATGTTACGTTATTCGATCTTTTAACAGAATTGTCTTCGTACACGCCACGTTAAGCGTTTGTCAGGAATGTGTTTTAAAATGCCCACAACAGGTTAGTCATAAAATAAGCTCCTAAATATTCTCCTAAAAATTGCGAGTTTCCGCACAGTCTTCGGTCTTCCTGACGAAAGGGACGCAATTGCGCCATCTGCTGGACTGTTCAATAAGCAACTTGGTTCACTTTGAATTCTCAAGCCATCGGAGCAAAGCACAAAATATAAAAACTATGATACAATACATGGTCCACTTTATTATAACTTTTTTTACATTACAAAGAAATTACATAGGTTTGCATGTACAGTAAGGCCAAGTGTAAATCTGTGATGTAGTAGAAAAACAAATGTGGATGAAATGCTAAAAATGGGCACAGAGACAAGTTGTTGCTCATGGGAATACTGAGATACTATTAAGAATTGATAGTGTTGGCTGCGGTATGTGTATGAGATACGCTTATTGCAATGCAAAAAAAGAGACAATTGACACATTTATATTACATGTCATAAGCAGGGGTCATGCAATGTGTTGTCAACTGAGGACGTAAGCTTGTAATATGTAACAGATATGATAAACTGTGTACAAGTGAGTGCATGTAATAAATCAGCTCTCCAGCACCTGAACATAAAGCACTGAACGCATCATAAAAATTATAAGACACAAAGTCCCTCGTGCCTACAATTCCTTTAAAAACAAATTTATTTGACATATGGATGCCCCTTACAGGTCCTGTTGTGGTTCCACTCTTTGCCTGTACGGAGAACTACGTATCTTTCTCGTGGCTGCCTTCACATCATCAGCTTCCTGTCTGGGTACTCAGAGCGGCCTGCCCTCTGATGTCTCACTTCCAAGTGTTTGCTCTGAACTCGGTCAAAGTGTTGGAGCAGATCACTGTACTCTAGATGAGGCTGAGCTGTGCGTTTGTCTTTGACAGGTGCTTTTGGGTCTTCTCTGTAAAACGAAGGTGACACTTTATAACACAGTATGCCTGAGAATACAGTGGCTGTCCGACTTAGAAGATATTGGCACTTACACAGTCCTCATCAGTTCAGGGTTTGGAACACAGCTGAGCCGATGTGACAGAAGTTGAAATGCTTGACTCTGAGGAAGCAGCATTAGCAGGCCATACAAAGCTTTGATGAGATAAGGGTTGTGCTCTACATCCAGTAACTGAAGACGGAGGTCTGAAAGAAGCATGAGTGTTAGAGTATGGAGATGCGGTGATACTCAATGTGACTTTTTTTCTGGGTGGACAATTGGGACTCACAGGTGAAAATGGGGCTTTCAATGAGCTGCACAAGTTTATCCACCTCCATGAGGAAGTCAACAGTCACCTCAAGATTTCCGCTGATTCGTTCATGTCAAAGAATTTGTGAATTGTTTTGAATTCCTATCACATTTTATTTTATTACAGATTATTCTGACAAACAAAGACCAATTTGTCACTAAAGACAAGTTTTAGAACTGAGCATAACTGTATTTTGTATTATTAACATAAAATGCATTATTACACAAACCCAGACACATTTGTCCGAATAATGGAGAGAATATCAATTATGTGAAATAAAAAAAAACACAAAATGAATCACATAACATAGTTCAGTTTTTTTTTTTTATAAATACCTACCGCTTTAAGGTCTACAGCACAGTTTAACATTTAGAGCCATGGAAAATTAAGAGACCATTTCAAAATTATTTTCTGTGAAGGTAAATTATCATTTTTGTTTCGTTTTTGTGAACTACTAACAATATTTCCCCCAAATTTCGAATAAAGATATTGTTTCTATTTGCATTTATTTGTGGAAAATAACAACTGGAGAAACAAGCCAAAATAACAAGAAAGATGCTCTGTTTTTTTCAGACTTCAAATGCTGCAAAGAAAAAAAGTTAATATTCATATATAAACAATACAACAGTAATATTTGTAAATTTATTTAGAAAAAGTTCAAACTTGATTTTTTTATGTGATAACCTTGATTTTTAGTGTTGTCATGCTGTCGGTCTCTCATTGCTGTTGGATGACTTTGTCACTTCTGAGGTTCTGGAAGGTCCACAATACATTTGTAATGGTCTCTTAATTTTTCTACAAATTACAGATCGTGTTACATTATGCAAACACTTTACAGCAAAGGATACAATTTCTGGATGAGGTCGTAGGCGTGACGATAATTCTGGGTCAGGAAGCAAAGAGACACAGTGGCAACTGGATTGTGACACCAAGAGCGATAGAGGCAACAGAATAGAGCACAGCTTTCCTGAAGGATAAAAAATGTCCTCAAGTGGAACTCAACTCTTAAGATTATAGACAAAGGTTTATCCGCGAGTCTTATAAAGCATTACGTACAACCCTTAAAAGTTGTTACCTGTGTGTGCAGGTCTTTGAGCTGATTCCTCAGTTGAAAAAGTTCAGCAGAGGTTAGCAGAATCGTGTTAAGCGTCTGCACCATGGTGGAGGCGAATTTCAGGTCTTCCTCCTTTAGCAAGATGTCCGCCATGGAGTGGAATATATTTTCGGCGTGCAGGAGGAGACACAGCTGCCTGTGGTAGAAAAATCTCATTAGTGCTGGTGACAGCAAATTTCTTTTGGAACTTATACACCTTTTTTTTGTAAAGAAATTAGGGCGGTTTTACCTGATAATAAACACCCCCCTCATTTCTAGAAGTTTCCTCTCTATACTGAAGCGCTTGAGCAAATTAATCATAAACTTGTAGAAGTATGAATTCATGCTTGGGGTTGACGGAGACAAGTCTGCCATCTTAGATCCTGTCAAAACAGCGTTATAGTTCATTTAATGTCAACACAGAACTTCAAACAGGTTCTTGGTCCTTGATACTCACCAACCACCATCTGTGGTCCATCTCTGATCCCTCCGGGAATATGAAGCTCGGATTTGGCATCCGAGTTGTCGCATGATCCGGAGGTGTCTGTCTGTCCGGCAGGGGATGATGCGATCTCGGCCAAAACCTCCAAGTCTTTTAAAATCACCTGTGAGAGATTTTGATCTTTACATTTGCTTTTCCCTGTACATTAGCACTGAGAATACTTTGCATTTTCAGTACGTACTTCATCAGACTCGTCTGATAGCGTCTTCAATAACATGGGGAACAAACTGTCGGTGTGCTTGAACATCTGTCATAGAGAGAATGAATCATTTAAATCACATAGGAAAAAAAAAAAAAAAAATGTAGTCTAACCAATACGAGTATCACCTTGCAAGGGGTCTTGATGTAAAGATGATAAAGCCACTTCAACACAGCAATGCGCGTCATCATCCCAGTGGACGAATCTTGTAAATGTCTGTCCAGCACCTGCACTATGCCATCCAGATCTAGAGTTACTGCAGACCTGTCAGAACTACAGAACGTAAAATTGGATCAGAGATCTTGACTAAATCACCTAGTGTTGTCTTATTTGTTAAACAGACAATTTTTTTATCATGTTTATTCTGAATATTTTCTTTATTACGTCAAGTCAGTGACTTGTGTGAGCTGCTAAGGCTTAAAATAAGTGTATTTGTGTTAGATGTTGATAGAAATAACTGCAAAATATTGTCAGTAACTTTCAGTGCATACGTTGTTGGTGTGAAGAACGAGATGTTGCTGAAGCCAACCGACTCCTGCGATTCATTTAGGGAATCTAAAATAAAAGACAAAACCACTAAATAAAAAAAGCATATTTACTCCATAATTAATATGCAATGAATACATTTTTATTATACTTGCGTTTAAAGAAATATATTCAAGAGATGTCTTTGATAGACATGCAAAAAGGAAAAAATTGTGGATGCATTGGCCGGGAATCGAACCCGGGCCTCCCGGGGGGCGGGGATTGTTTCGCTAAACGGCCCTAAACAGTTTCACATTCATTTTAAATGGTAGTGCTAAAACAATGCGGATGCAATATCCTTTCGGCCACTGACGCTCTGTGGCGCCCTTCCGCGTCTTGCACCTTGCATCTTATAGATTTGTGTATTGTTTATTGAGGGATGTTTGGACGTTTACCGGGTTATTTTGCACATCTTGCCCTCTTTACTTACAATCTTAAATATAAACATAATTCCTATTTTCAGTTAATTATAAATCACATTAGAGGATGTTTTTTTGTGGTAACAGTGTAGTAACCTTGTTTTCTTGGTTTTGACCACAGTATCAATGCTTTAACTATGTTTTTTAAAGCCATAGTTCTCTTTTGGTAACTATGGTTTTACTACAGTAACCCTGTTTTTTTTCCGTTTTAACTGCAATAAATCCATGGTTAATTTTCGTAAGGCACATCATTGGTTGGAAGCGTTTTATGTATATGAATAGAGCTTTTTTCTGAAATGTAAAATAACGGAGTGCTTATAAGAAAACAAAGTATACAGTTGTACGTTTCATCACAACACTGTTTGTACTTCATGTGTGAAAACCCATTTGAACATTTTAAAAACTGCTATTCTTGTCTCGCAGGTCATCATGTAGAAAAGGGTCTTTTTTTTTCCTGGAAGGGTTAAGGTTGCGTTTCGTAAGGGACCGCTGGGATATCTTCTGCAGGATCCAACTGACCAGGCCAGAACTCTAAAAACAACCCATCTTTGCAGGACAAGTCGGCACCGATTAAGCAGGAGCTCTGAATGTGGTCCGTCAAAGAGGAGGTGATGCCTCACACCAAAAAGAAGTTTTTGGTGACTACATCCTACAGTTTGGGAAATACAAGGGGAAGTCCTTCCGGTGGCTCCTTGAAAATGATGTGGGGTACACCATCTACCTGATGAAGAACCTTCAGCAAGAAGAGGCTGCAGGAGTCACAATGACCGAGGGGCACAGCAAGAGCAGCCTGGTCTCTTTTGTGAAATACGCCCACAGCTTCGAGGAAATTCTGTCTCTTTTTCACTACACGTCCAAAACTCCAGCTGCACCAGCGGCATCATCAGACGACGATCAGCTGGTTGGTTTCGGAGCTCGTGCCAAGAGTACATGGAAGGAGATTTGGCAGAGCTGATGGTTACGCTTCCTTTATAGTGGGGGCTAAGTGTGTCCAAGGGCACCCGCGTAGCAGGCGAGAATTCTACCACTGAACCACCAATGCTTTCCTGTAAGCTCACAGACGCCTGCACAGATACTGTGCATTTATAATTATGTTTCGCTAGGGGGCACAATTCCCTCACTGTCTCAAAGACAAGCTAACCATCGCCCCCTGCCTTTCAACATAAAAACACATTTGTGATGTACTTACAGCTGTGTCTCTAAGAGGCATTGAAATTGTTAAATGCATGTTTGATAGATAGGGGGCGATGGTTTGCTTTTGGAAAAATCCTTCAGAATCATTGCCTCCTAGTGAAACATACTGGTAGGTGCACCATGTGCGCACTTATATGGTGGAAGGAGAAGGGGAGTGAAATCAGGAAAGCATTGGTGGTTCAGTGGTAGAATTCTCGCCTGCCACGCGGGAGGCCCGGGTTCGATTCCCGGCCAATGCAACCAACATTTTTTCCTTTTGCCACATAACCTTGCAACCTAGCACATTTTCCTTGCAACATATAACTGGGTTATAAAAAATGTTAAAACAATAAATAATATCAAAAAACAAACCATTGAGATCTCCCTCTTTTTTAGCTGGTGCCTCATCGCTAGGAGGAGAAGATTTGGTCTGTGTATCTTCATCATCTTCATCATCCTCAGGTGTCACAAGCTTCATCAGGCTATGATTGCATGCGCTGGCGACCTCTTTCGTACCTGGAAATGAGACATTTAAGAAGAAGATCTGTAGAAGCTGTAAATACATTTTGCAGAATGGCATGTTCCTGAACAAAGCTACATAAAACATACAAATGCAAATGTTACATGTAAATTAATCGTACTCTTTTTACGGTCATCGTAGGAAAGGCACGGCAACACGGCTGTCAGTATTCCAGAGGAATAAGGCAGAACCACTCTCCCTGCAAGCTGGATGAATTCCCTCATCCATGTCATAGCAGTCAACTGTATGAGATCATTCGCTGGAAAAAAAGAGAGAATACAAAATACATTTAATGGCGTAATGGTTTAATGTTAGTCTAGACGTGACAATATTTGACTTACTGGATTTGGATTCATCAGAAACTTGACAATGGATAACCAAAATGTTGGCCATTTCTGCGAACTTGACACTGGACGGATTCTTCTTAATTTCTTTTAGGAATTCCCCCAAAACCATTTCACACCTGATGAACAGAAATACTACGTAGGAACAAACAGAAAAGAGGAAGAGATGATAGCAGTTGAGTGAAAATACGAGACGTACATTCGTCTGATCTCTTTGCTGCTGTCTCCAAGGATCTGAAAGAGTCCATCCAGAATTTCAGGCAAATAGTCCAGGAGGTTGATATCAGGAACGGACTCCAACACGTGGATCTGCAGCAGAGAGTTAGAAAACGCATTACTGGATGTTGCAACAGAATTGCGGCACCTATTAGATCAACTGTAAATATACGATGCATATACTGTATCTTAAAAGTGCTCAATTTACCCAGGAGATGATGAACTGGCGGGCGTACTGGTTGTTGGAGTAAATCCTCTCACGCAACAAGGGAACAAAAGCCACTAGGTCAAATTTGTTACTCTCAGTTACGATATCCTGAAAAAAAACACACAAATTTAAATAGACATCTTTTTTATATTTATTAATTTAAACAACACGTTGTCAAGCCAACATGTGTGCAAGAAGAAATCTTAAAGTGATAGTTCATCCAAGAATAAATATTCTGTCATCATTTATTCACCCTCTCGTCATTTCCAACCTATATAAATGTATTTCCTCAACAGAACTCTGAAGAAGATATTTGGAAAAATGTGGTAACTGGCCCCCATTCATTTGCATTGGTTTTGACTCCATACCATAGAAGTGAATGGGTGCCAGTGCTGTTTGGTTACTGACGTTCTTCAAAATATCTCCTTTCGTGTACTGCGAAAGAAGGTCATAAAGATGACAAGAGGGTGAGTAGATCATGACAGATTTTTGGGTGAACTATCACTTTAAAATATCATACCTTAAGAAGCCGGTCCAGGAGCTCAGATCCACTCTTGACATTAGGATCTGGATCTGCAGCAAGCTATAGACAAAACATTAAGTGAGGTTTAACACAGGATTTTTTTACAAAACAGTGTGAAGAATAAACATATTATTATAGTATTTGAATAACGATAAACGATAAACAAAATATCAAATGCATAAACAGACGTTCTGGTGATGTTATAAAGGTTAGATAGAAATAAAACACCATATTAGATACATCGTAAAGACTAAAAATTGACCTTGCTGAGTCCATCGAACAGCACATTGAAATGAGGCAGCACTGCCCCCCTCGCAACCTTCACTATATTATAAAGGGCCTCGCACGCGTAATACCGCAGACGGCTGTCGGAGTCATTGAAGCAAGTAAGGACCGGATCAATGAGTTCTTTTAGGTACAGTCCGGAATCCTGATAAACACAAAATGTAAGTTAAGATAAACAATTAAAGTTACAAAGTGTTACTGCTTTGCAAAGACAAAGTACAACTGAATCAAAGGCTTTAAAATGTGCTTTAAAATCACATACTTTTCCCAGGGCAATAGAGCACGCAGCCAAACCGATGAGACCCCCCTTCCTGCTGTGAGGGTGCTGGGAGAGTGCAAACTCTGAGGCCAAAATCTGGATGATATGTCGGATCTGTGCAGAGTTGTTCTGGGCGACAAATTCTCGCACGAGCCTGGTTAAAGATTAAGAAATACAATAAAAAATAAATGAGTGATGCACTGGACTATTGATCATAAAATTACTAATGGAGTCATGTGGCCTGTCAGATGATCTTCCCTACTGAAGTCACAAATACCATAACTAAGTCCTAATAACTTGTTACAAGGAAATGGAAGGGTACATATTTTACACTATTGTTTGCATTAAAATGCCAGCCAGTGTCATAAAACGTGAACAATGTACTATGAATAACTATTTTGCCTTTTAAAACATAATCTTGATTTGAAGAATAATAGATAATGACTTACTTTTCGATTTCAAGAGCTGCCACCTTCCTCTTCTCGTACAACTTGTCGTTGAGTGCTCGCACAATGTTTGGAGTCAAAGGAGTAAAATCCTTTTCTGTGTTCATCTTGCTCAACTATTTCACACAGATCAGTCCTAGAAATCGTCAAGCCTGACCTTTGAAAGCAGCTGCGCGAATTTTCCAAATAAAGAGAAGCAGTCTTGTTAGATGAAAGTTATTAATGTATCATTGATGTATTAAGGTTTCACGCACGAGCTACTGATCATCATGCGCTCGTGTTGAACAAAACCGGACTAACATGTGTTTTCACATTAGCATAAACGCCAGAA
This sequence comes from Triplophysa dalaica, assembly GCF_015846415.1. Taxonomy (NCBI): domain Eukaryota; kingdom Metazoa; phylum Chordata; class Actinopteri; order Cypriniformes; family Nemacheilidae; genus Triplophysa; species Triplophysa dalaica. Next base: position 6,890,091 of record NC_079565.1, on the reverse strand, counting down.
TTGTATTATATACATTACTTATAAAATAACTGCTGTTTGAGACATTGAACGCGAGAGCCCTTGTAAAATAAAAGCCAACGCTTCTTAATCCAACACTTAATTTAATTTAATAATTTAACTAAATAATTTACAGTTAACGACCAGTAGAGAGCAAAATTCCTCGTGATATTTCCCAGAGAAAGATGACAGTAGCGCATCGCAATGTTTATCAAGGCAAACAACGATCAGAAGCCGCCATATATCCCGGCTCACATGACTTCCTACAAACATCAGCGGCTGCAAAAATCGAGCGCCGATCATTGGATTTGTTTTGATCACGTCATAAGAGTCACATGTTCTTCCAACAGACAGGCGTGTTCGACTGCCGTGATGCGCAGACCGATCGGAGTGCGGCGTCAAGTACCGCGAGAGTACAGCCCTCCTGCACGACAGCAAAGCTCTCGAATCGGTATTATGATGTCATACGCAAAGCGGTCTGCGCAGCTCCGCATGAACATTGATAACTTTAGGAGGTTGAATCCTAATAATTAAATAAGGAAAGTGTTATGAAGGGGGGTATTTCTAAATAAAAGATACTGAGCTGTACTTGAATGCTATCTCTACCAGTTGGCCATTTAGCAGCTGCTCGGTTGTAAAGGTGAGAGTCAGCAGGTGTCACTCATCAAATCAATTTATCCTCTGAGCTATTTAATCCATATTTACTTTTTTCCACAGTCCTTTCCCGTAAAGACTACATATTGCTATTTCTATATACTAACTAATATAAGTCCATATAATAGTGTCAACATTAGGCCAACACAAATGGCGCGCTGTCACAACGCAGAGGTGTGTGCCCACGTGCAATTTTGCTGTTGAATTAAGCGTACCGTGAACATTTAAAATCTGTATTTTTACCTGCACAGGTGTTTTTGCATCTTATAACTGTACTGTGGGCTGCTGAAAGCGTTCTTGGTAAGCAGGATCTATGTTATTTAAGTAAATTGAAGTAACTGGAGAGATTACTTTAACCGTGTGAGGTTCAAACAGGTGAATGCGATGTTTCACGGTGTACCGACCCGAGCACCTGCGTTCTGTCGTGGGGAAAATGCAAATGCGCAGTTGGATACTTTGGAGATTTCTGCGACCAGGGTAATTCAGTCTAGGATAAATGTGATACAATTATTTAAATTGGTCTAATAACTAAAACATGACTTTTTCCAAATGTATAACATTTTTTGAAGTTGCAACAATGAATGTAACGTGTGGAAAAGACTACATTTCCATACTAGTGGATGAAGAGTTCTTCAACTACTACAATGTGGGAGTTGAGTCTCTTCATTTGACTAACACCAGCTGTCGTGGACACCGAGAGGAGATCTCTGGATCAACCTATGTCATACTGCGTACAGCAATGGACCAGTACGCTGCATGTGGGGGTAAACCTGTGGAGGTGAGTCTTCCCTTCACTCATTTCAAGTGGAATAGATGCCTGTTTTTCTTAACGTATTGGTATATTTAACAGAAGAACATAACTCACATTGTGTACACCTTAACCCTGATGTCCGATCCACCTACCTATGGAAACATTGTGAGGCATCCAGTTGTACACATCGAGTACAAGTGTGTCTATCCGTACATCCGCAGACTCAGCCTGGCATTTCCCATCTTGTCTTTCTCCAGGTAACACAAAACTGTTGTTGAGATTGGGCATGACCTGCTTTTTCCTAGAATCTAAAAATAATCACCCTCCTGTTATTCCAAATAATGTATAACCCCCCATTAGGGCGTGTTTTGACAGTAATGGCATTATTATTCCTGTAATTCCCAATAGCTACAGTGACCATTTAATTTTTCAACCGTAATTTATGTTTGTTGGTTTTAAGCGAGAGAATGTTCAAGGTTGATGAGGTGGATGCCAAAGTGGAGATGAGTTTGTTCCAAGATCACACGTACAGGGAAGCCTTCACCAGCGCACCTACGATTAAGCTCGGCGATCAAGTCTACGTCCAGATTCAAGTGACCGAACCAGAAGACTTCTTCAATCTGAAAGTGAACGAGTGTTGGGCCACCCAGTCAGCTAAACCTAACGATAAGTCAGGATTCGTCCATTCAATGCTTGTAAATGGGTACGTTTAACCTTGAATTGTAAGAATTATTACCATTTTGTAAATGTTAAATCCAGCCATTTTTCATGTCTAAGGTGTATAAATGACAAAACGACTACATTTATAAATGGCACATCACTCTATGCCGGGAGAAACGGTGAGGGGTCGACTGTTCGTTATTCCTTCGATCTGTTTCGTTTTGTAAACGGACCACACAGTGTCTACCTGCACTGCACCGTGCACCTCTGTACACCAGAAGACGGAGAATCATGTACTCCTGTGAGCATATTCCAGACCTGTTCCTTTTCAAAAATAACAAAACTTGCCTTCATCATACATTGCATTCTTAACTAAATCACATTTTTTAGGAATGCAAATCTATATCCAAAAGAGAGGTTGTTTTGGATGAACGCTCTCAAGGCCTCCTGTCATATGGACCAATCAAACGTGAGCTACCCGAGAGGCCTGTGCCAAGTAAGTTAACAAGTTTTATTTAGTGCATTTAAATCTACACAAATACAGCGTTAACTGTGTGTCTTATTGTAGATCTCCTGGCGTTGATTCTTCCATTTGGAGTGATCTGGGCTTTGGGCATCTTCCTTCTCATCCTGATCAGCGTTGCTAAAGCTGGAAATAGACGACGCACTACAACCAGTTAAATAAATGAATGTTTGCCTCAAACCCAGTGGTTTGGGTATAATACAGCTTTCAAGCTCTGTTGGAGGGCCCATAACATGGCCCTCAACGTGCAATGTATGTGTTTTGCTGACCACATTAAATACTCGAATAAGTGATTCCTGAGATGGACATGCATCAAAGGGTTGCTCATTGTTTGCTGTGATGCAGAGTCATAAAAACAGCTGTGCACAGTACTGAATATGACCAACAGGTAGCAGTGAGCGCTACAACTTACCGAAATTTGCTATAAACTCATTCTTTAAATAAACATATTTCAACACGCTTCTCTTTGACATGCTGCGTCTTAAATATATAAGTGAACTTTATATAAAGTGATTCATATTACACGTGTATAATAATCGCACAGGTTTACAGTGGGCAGAGCCTCGGGTGCGGCCGCGTGCTGCATATCAGCACGAGCTCCTCGTGAGGTTTCGTGCTCGTATTAGAGTTTCTCCTTTTATCGAGGACACGCCGCCCGGTCACCGGCATTTTCAGGTCACGTTAGTTTTAACCGGGCGACACGGGAAACGACACAGGGCGATGCAGCATCAACAAGTATTGCGTTCCTACTGTTTGTAGGGAGCCGCCGTTCAGGCCAACTTCAACGGCGGAGTTTACACGCTTTTTTTTTCGGGAGAACATCACACTTTGCTGGATGTTTTAATTGTGATAGGCTAGATGCAACCGGCTAATTTTACACAACTATGCAACGGATCACGAAAAAAAAATAAGTTGCTCGATTTGTGTATCCGAGGATAACGGGGACCGTGTTTTGGTGATCAAATCTCAGGTTCCGGTTTGATTTCGGATACACTGTTGCAGTGAGGAGAAGCTTGTGTGTTTATCACATAGCAGCGGAGTTGGTGTGCAGCTGTCCCGGGCGCGGAGAGATGTCAGTCCGCAGCTCGCGACGGTCACTGAGAACCGTAACTACGGTTTTGATCCTGCTGTTTGTCATCAATGCTGGAACAGCTGCTGAGGATGAGGATTTCAGCGCAGAGGTTTGTACGAGCCGTTATTTATAGTCCACACAATTGCAAACATGTATAAATAACTTCTATTTACGTTATGTATATAGTATGTGTTAAATGCATATGTATATTTTTCTTTGTTGTAAATATGGATGGCTTTTTAGCAACTGCCTTTAGTATTTATTTTCAATAAAAATTATAAAAAAAAAACATTTAGGTATCAAGTATAATGGAAAACCTGTTAATATACATTTATCATAATGATTATTTTGTACTCCATACATTTTTCAAGATTTTTTTATTCAAGTACATTTCATTTCGTTTTTAATTCAATGCACTATACAATTGCTTTGTCATTTTTATAACAGTGAAGAACAAAGTAAATGGTAAACGAAGGTTTGTTGGTCTGATTGTTAACGTTTTAAGTATTGTTGCAAGTACTTCTAAGATAAAGTAAACAAAACTAATGTAAATTATTCAAAAGTAAATGTATTACATTATGAATTTCTTTTAGCAGATGGTGCCATCTTAAATAAACATTTGGTGCTCTGCAAAGAGCAATTTCCAAGTTGTTTCTTTTGTTTACCTAAACATCAGATGAACGCATCCACAGGTCATAACAACTGAAGGAAGATTTAGCTGATTTCTGTTCACAAACTCTAGATATGGTGGACAAAATACTTTTTCTTACATTCAATTTCTCTATAAAGAAATAATGGTTGTGTACATTTGCTTACTGCAGATTAAAACTTACTTTTATGACAAAGCAAGTCTATTCAAAACATTGTTCCAAGATGTGACCAATAAGGATTTTTTTTCTGTTTGGCCATGATGACATTGTGTCCTACTCGGCAACTCACTTTTTCACTCCTTTACGATAAAAAATTCTTTTGTGTCTTTTTTTAAAGTCCTGGCTGAGGATGTATGGCTACTTGTCCCAGGCGAGTAGACAGATGTCCACTATGCAGTCATCTCAGATGCTTTCTAGTGCCGTTAAAGATATGCAGCGCTTTTATGGCCTGGAGGTTACTGGACAAATGGACACGGCCACTATGAAGTATGATTTCCTCTGGTACACCCTCTTATTTTACTGACCATAGAATGACCTCAAAGCCTATGTTTGTTTTGATTGTGTGGAATAAATTACTGTTTTATTTATAAGAGTTAAGTTTGTGTAAGGCAGTGGAAAGACCTGCGATCAGTTACCCTCTTAGAGTTGCGTAACTGGGTCAAAGGCACTTTATCTGTTATGTGTAACAGTTCTGTTAGAATTTAAGTTTTGCTTAACTGTGTTATAAGAGAATTTTGAAGCAACGTCATGATGGTAAAACATGTGAATATTCCTGTTTTCAGAGCTATGAAAAGACCTCGCTGTGGAGTGCCTGATCGTTTTGAGGAGTTAACCGAAGGAGCATCACGACGCAAACGTTACGCCCTTACCGGCCACAAGTGGGATGAGGAAAAGCTCACCTACAGGTGACTCAAGAGGGGTACTTAACCCGAAAATGAAAATTCTGTCATTATTTACTCACCTTCGAGTTGTTCCAAATCTGTATAAATGTCTTTGTTCTGATGAACACGCAGAAAGATATTTGGAAGAATGCGTGTAACCAGACAGATTTTCCCCCTATTGAATGGTAGTCAAAAGAGCTCAGAACTGTTAGCTGTCCTACATTCTTCAAAATGTCTTCTTTTGTGTTCAACAGAACTAAAGAATAATAACTGGATTTCTTCGACTCTATATAAAGTCCCTCCTTCTGAAACGCTCTGATTGGTAAAGCTGACCACGTCTTTCGTGATTGGCTTCCGCTTCTCAGGCTGTTGTGATTAGTCGGTGCCCCTCTCACGTGTATTCATAAACTTTGGCTTTTAGCGATGGACAGTAACAATGGCTTCTACTTAACTTTATCAGTTAAAAACATGCGGACCGATCGAAGTGTAATGGAGGTCTATTAGTGCATGAGCAAACGTCAATCTTATTTAGAGATTGCACATTTGTTTCCTACTATGGCGAGGGGAATGACACCGGACTGAATGGGGTCAGACCGGTTATATTAAATAACACTAATAACAGAAGCATTCATTTTGCTCTTTTATATTGGACCCCAGTTGCATAATAAAACAAGCAGATTGACCAGGAGACATTTGCAAGCAGGACTTAAAAAGACGATTCATTGAAGTGTTTAAGAGGTAAGCGCACAAACACACAATATTAGTGCATTACACAGAACAGCTTTCACAGCCGATATTAAAGTCGTGGAAGAATGTGTTTAGGTGAATTCTTATTACCAGCTGTAGGACTGTGATGAAAGTGAAAGTAATGAGGCGCGCAGCACACTCAAATGTTTACGATCTCTGATAACCGAACACTACTCCAGCTGCGGCTCTTCCACTTCTCTAAGGAAGACCTCTTCCCTTTTTTGGCGTATTCCTGTGGGCGGAGGTTATTAAAAGCACTCGGAATGGTGACATCATGTACCCGGGAAGTAGATGGCTGTAGTCCGATCCAGCTGTTCTCTGTAGTCCTTGAAAAGTAAATTCTGTTAAAGACAACATCTCGCTTGTCACAAACTTTGAGCGTTATCATTTTGCAGCAACATTTCACACTAACTAAAGGTTGAAAAACGGACTCGTGGGGAACATGTTTCTAAAAGTATTTTTACCTTCTGTGGTAGTCAGTGGGGGTTAAGATCTGTCTTCATGAGAACAAAAAAATTTGTACAGATTTGGAACAACTCAGAGGTGAGTAAATGATGACAGGATTTTCAGTTTTGGGTGAAGTGTCCCTTTAACCTGAAATCATAAAAGACTCACAAATGTTGTGGCAACCAGAAACTAACAAAAAATATTATTTTGTTTGTTCTCTGCCTTAAGTATTCAGAACCACTCACCAAAGGTTGGCCGGGAGCAGACGTACGAGGCTATTCGCAGAGCCTTTCAGGTTTGGCAGAAGGTTACGCCTCTGCGGTTTGAGGAGGTCCCGTACCACGAGATAAAAAATGGAAGCGAAGGACCTGACATAATAATACTGTTTGCATCTGGATATCATGGGGATATGTCGCTCTTCGATGGGGAAGGAGGTTCTCTAGCACATGCTTTTTTCCCTGGTCCTGGCATGGGAGGCGACACACATTTCGACACAGACGAACCATGGACCCTAAACCAACCGGACGGCTCTGGTGTGAACAGTTTTTTTTTTTTGCATGCCTTTTCCTTTCGACTTGCCCTAGACTAAAATAAGTGTAAGAACTGTCCAAATTGAAAGCAGCTTGCACTGACATATCTATTCACATCAGTGCCTTTGTGCTGTCTCAAAATGCACACCAGTAATGTTTTTTGTAAGGCATGTTTTAAAACTACCTTTTAAATTTCCTGGTTTAAAATAGTCCCAGTCCGGGCAACCGCCCCAGAGTGTTTATTTTTCCGCAAAGAATATATTAACATAGATATTTTTTATCTCTCAAAATTATCTGGCTGTTGGTAAAATTCTTCCTCAACCGACTATCAAATTTTCTTTTATTGTGGTAATTTTGTAATTTGGTGTATCACTCTGTGGGTTCAGGAGTTGACTTGTTTCTGGTCGCCGTTCATGAGCTGGGTCATGCGTTGGGGTTGGAGCACTCCGGTGACCCTTCGGCCATCATGGCGCCGTTTTACCAATGGATGGACACCAATCACTTCTCATTGGCTGAGGATGACATCAATGGCATTCACCAGATCTACGGTGAGTTCACTTATACTGATCATTTTCCATGGCTGCCATTGACCTTGTAGTCCACATGCTCTGTGTATATTATATACAAGTCACATAAGCTAAGTGTGAAAGTATGGTTTTGAACATGCAGGACCTCCAGAGATTGTAACCACTCAAGCAATGACCACCACAACCCTTCTTACAACCACTGCTGAACCCACCACCACGGTGGCCCATCCAAGAACATCCAGACCCTCAATGCGCCCCACCAAACCATGGGTCCCTCCGGTCAACCCCACCAGGAGGACTTACAGACCCCAGCCGACAGCACGATCAGATCAGGATGCACCTGACATCTGCGAGGGGGACTTTGACACGGTCACCATGCTACGAGGGGAGATGTTTGTCTTTAAGGTGAGGAGTTATCTGTATCTGTAATGACACCTGGTTATTAGTGGTTCGATTGGGATAAAAACTCATGTACTTTATAAAAAGAGGGACCAGAGCCATATCTAAGGGACAAAATTATATCAAGATTTTTGTCTTGAAGGGGTGATATGGTGCGAATACGTGTTTTCTGTGTCTTTTGTGTTGTATTTGACATGTATTGGACACGTAAAATTGCTCAAATTAAAGTGTGGGAACAAAAGATGCATTCTATCTAAAAGCAAATGCTCATCCAGACTTGCCCGAAACGCCTCGTGTAACCACACCCCCACAAATCCACGTCAGTTCGTGGTATGAGTTGACTAAGCCCCCCAAATGTATACGCAAGTAAGGTGGGCCTACCTGTCAGTACAATTGTTTTGAAACCTGATGTTCCAAATATGGTAAGAGGCGTTACATTTCCGTCACGCGCTTGCAGTATTCGACCAATCACTACGCACTGGTTAACTGGCCAATCATAGCACACCTCGCTTTTCAGAGCAATGAGCTTTGTTAAAAATCTGAACGTTTCAGAAATCCGGGGCAAAGAGGAGATACAAACATGCAGGTTATGTGGAAAATACATTGTTTTTGAACCCTAAATCATGTATACACATTTCATTACATCTTAAACAAACTATAATATTCGTTTTAGCCGTGTCATATGACCCCTTTAAAGAAATAGTTCACCTTCATAATGAAAATTCTGTCATCATGTACTCATCCTGTTGTCATTTTAAACCGGTGTGATCTTCTTTCTTCTGAAAAACACAAACAAGATATTTTGAAACATGTTGGTGACCAAAAACCGTAGGCCCTCATTGACTTCTGTTGTATTGTACAAAACCAATGCGAGTCAATGGAGACCAACGATTTTTAAAGGTGAACTATTCCTTTAAGCTCTCTCTAAAACCTAACATCCTAGCAACCAGCTAGAACACCATGGAAACCACAAAGAAACATGTTAAATAAATCTCAGAACAATTTAGCAACTGGATAGCAATGAAGCGTGCCAGACCATTTTGGCACGCACGGAAACCAGCACTCTTGTTCTTTTGAAAATTTGATGGTCTAGTTAATATTTTAACATAGTCTTTAAGCTTTATGACCAGCTTTATGCCTAGTTTGTTTAGATCCTGTATGCATCAATGTCTTTTGTTTTTTTTTGATGCATGTGGTTCTTGTGCCTTGAAAAAGATAAATGTACACGTAAGAATATATCTCCAATGTTTTACTGGGGTATGGTTTGATAAAGATTTATGAAGTTGAATGTCTTTGGCAGGGTCGTTGGTTCTGGAGGGTTAGGAGGAACCGTGTTCTGGATAATTACCCGATGCCTATCTCCTTCTTTTGGACGGGGCTTCCTGAGGACATAGATGCTGCATACGAACGACACGATGGGAAATTTGTCTTCTTTAAAGGTCTGCATCTTATTCAAGAACCGTCAATGAAAAGTGTAACTAGAAATCTCTGTATCAAAATGACACCGTGTGCAAAAATCTCTAATATTTCCCAGATAGCAAACCACTTCTCTTTTAAACAAAAGCTCTCATTGCTGTAACAACATCTTGAAGTTATGTCACTCGTGAAACTTTCAAGGAGGGGGAAGGCGAGTCTTCCAGTCATGTATTGCGTCAGCTTCAGTGCCAGATGCTTACTGATCTGGTTTCATTTTAAGTAAAAGAAACCTGGAGCCGGGAAGGTGTAGCTGGAAGAGCATCAGCTTTTGTGTGACAGGTCGTGGATCATTTCGAGACTTTGTGTTGGTTATGCAAATTTTCAAGAATCCAGATTTCACTTTTTGCATTCATATGAGGAGCTGTATCCATGTCACACAATGCGGTCTTCTGTGCAGGCTCGCTAGCTGAATAGAGATCTCTGTGATATCATCTCTCAGCCACGCAACCCCTCCTGTTATGGTTCTCCATCTAATGTGGCTTTTTGTCCGTCCTCTCTTTGTGTTTTGTATCACTCCTGCAGGAAATAAATACTGGCTTTTCAGAGAGGCAGACGTGGAGCCTGGATACCCCCAGGACTTGTTTCGTTACGGTCAGGGAATGCCCGACAGAGTGGACGCGGCTGTGTGGTGGGAACCATCTGGCTATACATACTACTTCAGTGGAGACAGGTAAACGCTGGACGAGGCCATATGTGTCTGGGGGTATGGGGAGAGTTCACCCAAAAATGAAACACTTTTTTGCGTTTATATTCTTATGTCATTCCAAACCTGTTAAGATTTTTTATTTTGAAGAGCGTCTGTAACCAAACAACACAAACCCCCATTAACTTCCATTGTATGAACACAAAAACACCAAGACATTTCTCAAAGTGTCGTCCATTTTCCCCACGGAATAAAGTGGCATATAAAGGTTTAAACGGCCGTGAATACATGATAGACTTTTATTTTATTTTATTGTAGATATTGGCGGTTTAGTGAAGAATCCCGTGCCATGGATAAAGACTACCCCAAACCAGTGAGTGTGTGGGGGGCCGTTCCTGGCTCGCCGAAAGGGGTGTTTCTCAGCGATGATGGAGGTGAGTCAGGCTAAGAGGACTGGTGCCCAGGAAAATATCATGGCTAAATTTGAAAAAATCTGAATAAAGTATATTAATCCAGAGCTGAGAGGGAAAGTGTGAGCTCATTGCTTAAAAACTGGGGCACAATAAGACATTTGACCTGAAAATGTGCTGATTGGCTAAAATCTTGGGCAATTAAACGTTCGGTGATGATACCAATGACCATACTTTTCCAGATGTATTATTTGTTTGGAAGCAGTGGGATATTTTTGATACTTACTAGCGTATTTATTATATGAAATTTCTTACATTAGTATTAGTTTACAATAAGGGCTCTGTAGTGGAACATTCGTTTATGATGCCAAATGACTTTTACAAGATAATAATTGCTGCAAAATATTTCAGTTTCTTGTTCATTTATAAAAAATACTATTGTTCATTGTTAGTGCATGTGAAAAAAGTGAAAAACTTTACATGCCCAAAAGAATAAATGCTGCAAACAGATAGATCATTTGCTGAACATTTATGTATTAGCACTTGAAACTTTAAGGTCCAGTGTGTAATTTTTTGGACATTCTTTACTGACAGAAATGTAATATAATATACATAATGTCTTCAGAGATGTATAACAACATAAAGAAGCATTATTTTTTATTACCTTACAACGAGACATTTCTATCTACATACACCCTAGCTCCCCTTGGAATTCACCATGTTGTTTCTACAGTATCACTAAACAGACAAACTGCTCTGCAGAGCCCGTTTTCGTTAATACGTTATTTCCTTCGCCAAAGAAGTGAAAAGTTGACGACATCTTAGTCCTTTCAACCATCGTAGTGCTTCGAAAGGGAGGTGTGGAGTGAGCCATTGGTTGCAATTTGCAACCTCACCGCTAGATGCCGCCAAATTTCATACAGTGGACCTTTTAGTGTCACTTAAATACTAAACTACATCCCATTTTTTCCACACAGTGTTCACTTACTTCTACAAAGACACCAAATATTGGAGATTCGATAACAGGCGAATGAAAGTAGACTCTGGATATCCCAGGTCGATCCTGAACGATTTCATGGGCTGCCGAGTGCACTTTGAAGCAGAACCAGAAGTAAAACCCGACAACAGGCAGCCAGACACCACAAACAAAGATCAAGACTCTGACGACTACAAAAGCGATGACGACCAGGATGACGCTGATAACAAAAATGACGACGAGAAAGAGGAGGTAGACGTTGTTCTGAGGGTGAATAACACCGACGAGCACATCATGACGCTCATCTTGGTGACTGTGCCTTTGGTGCTGGTCCTGTGCATTCTGGGAGTTATCTATGTCATCATCACCACGCTTCAGAAAAAAGACACACCGAAAGCGTTAGTGCACTGCAAAAGATCCCTGCAGCAATGGGTCTGATTTTCGATGACACGCGTTAGGTCTTTGAAACATAGTGTGCGTTGTCAATGTGAGTTTGAAGAAACGTACTTCAGAGATTCATTCAGCCAAAAATGACGCCACTTGTTAGGTCGATTTCAGTTAGGATCTAAACTAGCTGACTAAAAGAGAGACGCCTACGTAGGTAGTAAGCAGCTAGGCAGCTCACTAGTCTTGGCAACAGAGCCACGTTCACTGCCTTATATTATGCACATATGATTTTTAAGAGATGTCTTGTCGTTTATGGTGCTCAAACCCAAAACTTTATCGTTTAACTAAATTTGCACTTTTGATAGCATTACGATTTTTTTAAGTGGTCACGTTGTGGTTCTTCTGTGTTGTGTGTGGTTTGTGTGTTTTCCTCTTGAGCTCAGATGTTTTTCACTGTGGGAAGCTTTGGATGTATTCGAAAAAAGCATAAGTCAGCGAATTTCTTTCGTATCCTCTCTATTTCCGATGTCGAGGACGTGCAGACAGCAGAGGGTTAAAAGAAAAGCGAGGCTTAATAGATCGTCTCGCACACATTGGAGAGGGTTTATACGGTCTCTTCCCTGTGGAGCCCGGCCTGGCTTGCATTACACAGATGTTGCTGATTTTCGACTTTATGTTGAGAAGAAATAAGATGGGGGATGGGGGCTTGAGCCAGCCAGCATTTCCTCTGCTTGAGTTCCATTGAGCGTGCCAAAGCAAAGGAGAAGGGGGGATAAATCGGAGGCATGGCTTTACTGTCATCGTGACCTACATTAGTCTTTCTCCAATACCCCCCCCAAGACAAGTTTCTCTTCCTAGGGGACTTTACTTTGTTTCACAAACTTTAAACAGCAGTCTCCCCCAACTCTAAAGTCTTTGTTTATGAGAAACATTCCTGACTTTGGGATTCTGTCCATCAGTGCCTTTCAAGGGTGCCTCCATTGTGCCACTAAACGGTGTTGAAAATGTACTGCTTTGTTTTCACCTCTATGAGCCCAAGGCTTTTCCTAGCACTCAAACAAACTTTGTGCAGTTTCAGCAAAAAATGCAGAGAAACTTTATTTTGTGTTTAAGTCTACACGCTTTAAAAGGAATTGTTCATCCAAAATATGATATTTTTTCATCCTCGTGTCATTCCAGCACAAGTTGAGTTTTCCCCCAGAAGAAATAAAGTTTTCTAAGACGAGAGTGAGTACATGACATGTTTAAGCTTAGGGTGAACTATTTCTTTAACATTTCAAACCTGTGTCTTGTGTATCATGTCAATATGAATGTGTTTGTTTTCTTTGAATTGTTAAGAGTTACGAAACTCTAGCAACCGTCAATTGTGTTTAATTTGATTTCAGATATGTGCGTCGTTTTTATTAACAATCGAGTGAATCATGCAGGGCATGTATTGCTTTTGTCCACAGATATTATCGAGTATGTAGCTTGCTCACAATAAATGGAGTATACAGATGTCATCATCCATTTTATTTTGAACTTCCGCTGGTGATTTTGCACTTCCTTTTCCTGCTATTGTGCTGAAGGTATTAAATGTCTATAGAAGGTGATGGGTTCAATTTCTTTCTAAAAGATCAGGTTAAAACACTAATAATATGACCATACCCTTTGGAATTTCTATGTTGCTGGCAAAAAAATGAACTTCTTGAATTGTCAATGAAGAGTCTAAATGGTGGTTCGAAAAAGATATTTGGAAGAATGCTTGTTACTAAACAGTTCTTGGCCACCATTGACTACCATAGTAGGAAAAATGAAAATGGTAGTAAAAAGTTCCCCAGAACCGTTTGCTTTTTACATTCTTCGAAATATCCTCTTTTGTGTTCAACAGAACAAAGAAATGTATCAAGCAATTTTCCTAGTACGGTAGTCAATGGTGGCCAGAACTGTTTGGTTTCATTAGAACTCTAATGAACTCTGTGTTCATTAGAACAAGAAATTTATACAGATCCGGAACAACTCAAAGGTGAGTAAATGATGACACAATTTTTATTTTTGGGAGAACTGTTCCTTTAAATTTACTAATGGGCTATATTCACTCCACCACAATTGGTTATTATAACCAAACAATGAAGTGACGCCCATGGATTTCTTATTTTAATTCTTAAAACATACTCGCAGGAACCCCCCTTCCTTCACTCTCTCCCGTATCCTGTTAAAGGATTAGATAAACACTTTTGCAGTTCGTCCAATCACATTCTGGGACACTATCATGAGACTGCCCCGAGGGTGCCGATACGCTATACACTTTAGGGGCTTACCTGAGATCAGTTTTTAGTTTTGCTGGTCGTAGTTTGTGCTTGTAAAGCATTAGCTTGCCCTCGATCAGTTTTGTATCAGCCCTTCACTCATTCACATCTTATCCTGCCTTTATCTCATTACCGGATCTCCTGTCGCTTATCTGCTCAGGCCTGGCATCACCATGCCACTGGTTTCTGAAAGCAACGTGTGGTAACACCCAAAAGTCAAAGAATTACATTGAAACAATGTTACTTGGTAGATATTTATGCATGAAGAATACAGTGTTTCTCTTTTTGAGGTGCACGATATGAATAGTTAAGACAGCATTTCAGGAAGCTTAAAGAAGCTTTCCCTTCATTTCTCCTGTCATGTTTGATTAGTCAATTACACGCAACCCTAATCGTACTGGCTGGGTGTGAGGACATGTTTCTTTATTCGTTTCATTCTTGCTTCTTTATCTAATCTCGGAGAAAATATCCAAGACTAATCTAGAGAATGGGAGCTGACGACGTGCATCAATGGGTTTAAATGTCGTCTGGAACTCGTGTAATGTTGGGTATCACACACTTCTGTCAAAGCTAATTTACAACCCTTGAGATGAGGCACACATCCCATAATATGATATTATTGGTAGTGCTTTCTATAAAGACCCAACATGAATGTGTAGCAACATCCTGGGAATGGCTCGGAACACCATAGCTACTGCATCGCAATGCCCTGACGACCATCCACATCATGAGTAAATATCTGTATGTAATACAACATTTAAATGTTAGAGATGATATTCGGTCTCCACTGCAATGCAGTCTAATAGGATCCAGAATTTTGGAAAGTAAATTACACACAAACTGAAACCTGGCAGGTTCAACGTTTAACCCATTTGGTTCACAGTAGTGTGCTTTTACACATAATCTGATGAGGGGTAGCACTGTCCTTCAAGATTTAATCCAGTTACCCCAGTCCTGCCTCAATCCTAATCCTAACAGATTGCTGAAGTCTGTTTTGGATGTTATCAATCCTCTCGGAATGTCCGACCACTGATGAGAATTCAGGTAAGAAACTGGATTTTAATAGATAGATTGTCTACAAAGTATGTCTTTAACAAATAATGTAGATTTTGATGATGGTGATCTTACTGCTTTAAATTGACAAATGGATTTGCATAAAAGAAAAAAGTACTTTTCAAATGTGCATTTTCAAACCTTTCAAAATTCATCAAATACAAGAGTGAGTTAAACAGGCTCTATAAAAATCATTGCATTTGCCTATAATACAAAGCAAGATTTTCAAGAATTATTAAAGGACGACAAGCTTCAAGGTTGAATTTGATTTTCTTATCTAAACTTTGATTTTGCTCAATGCAAACTATTCTGTGTAAACACAAGAATGACCAACAGGAAGACACCGTAGTGTCTTTGAGACTCAAAGATAACGTAAAAGATCAAGGAAGTGATTAACTGACTTTTGCTGGACTTGTTGATCAGCCCTTGAAGTGTCCAGCTGACCGCTACTAATCGCTTTAATGTCTGACCCAAACCTGAGAACCGTCCGTCACGACATTGCTGCTTTTGTGTGTTGGGACTGAATCTCTGAGAATTAAAGCGCAACTTGTCTTGAGAACTAGTCTCGCTGGTCTCATTGTTCTCCAGCAAGCATATCAAACCTCCTCTGATTATGTAAAGGATGTGGCAAAAACCTGACATCATACTATTTCCGAAACTGTTATTGGGTTTCCCTGGAAACAAGCCTTGTTTGCCATGAACTTTAAAATGTTCGGATGAATTGAAATCGACACTGGGCTTTCCCAAGGATTACATCCTTTTCCCGGAAGCAGATCCCTTTGTCTATTTTTATTTATTTTGTAAAGAGCAACCTTGGGATGAAACGCTTTCTTTATTAACGTTCACTGAAATAAGCCTATCTGTATAAGACAGTTGATCTGTTATGTTTAATGGTTTATTTCACCTCTCAGGATGTTTAACTGGGTTGTGAAGGTAGTGCCACATCCTCCTGATGGACAGGACGGTCTGGAAGAGGACTCGGCCAGTGCGGTAAATCTCTCAGAATCCCATCAACACAAACATGTAGCACATAAATCTGTTTATATGTAAAATATGATGTAAACAATGACAGTTCTATTAATCTAAGAGCTAAATCAGGGGCCATTTGCATAAATTTAGCCGCTAAATTAAGACTCCATCTTAACAACTACTGACTAGCAATTATTTAAGAACAATCAGTCATACTTTTCAGATTTCAAGTAGACCAAACTGTTCACCCTTTTATGTTACTGACTTGAAGTTATAACCAGTAGATAACTAATTTGTAAGACTAGTCTAAGTAGTTTATTCAATCGGCTTTGACATTAAATGTGTGATGGGATTCTGTTCAAGTTCAAGTCCGGCTTGCGTCATACTCCGAGCCCATTAAACCATATATTCCTGTTCTTCTTCTTTTTAAATATCATAAAGTTGAGGCAGTATTACAGATCTATTCATTTTGACCTTTTTGTTTTTGTGTCTATTCCTCCCTGCATTTCTGTGAAGAATGAGAAACCATCAAAGCGAGGTATTTACAGCACAATTACCAATGAAACATGTTACCAATGAATATAATAAGGTCCTATCTTCGTCATTGTAATACAGATAAATTAAAATCATCCAAGTCAATAAGAGAGGAAGATCAAACATCTCAAACCTCACAGGGCAGGTAATCTGAGTTTTAAAAAATTGCCCATAACCTGGATCACAAAACCAGTCTTAAGTAGCACGGAAACATTTTTAGTAAAAGACAAAAATACATTGTATGGGTCAAAATGATAGATTTTTCTTTCATGCCAAAAATTATTAGGATGTTAAGTAAAGATCATGTTCCTTGAAGATATTTAGTAAATTTTCTACCTTAAATATATAAAAACTTTCTTCATGTGAGTGGATGGTGTGCCACAGTGCCCCTGATTAACAACTTCAAAGGCAATTTTCTCAACATTTTGATTTTTTTGCACTCTCAGATTCCTGACTTTTAAACGGTTGTATCTCAACCAGCTATTGTCCTATTCTAACAATTTATACATCAATAGAAAGCTTATTTATTCAGCTTTCATATTATGTAAAATCTAAATTTCGAAATACCCATTAGACTGGTTTTGCTGTCCACGGTCACAAATATCCATAACTCAGGTGTATGTTTAAATATAGTTTAATGTGAAATATTTGTCTGTATGTTTCAGTGTTCAGAACGGTATGATAAACTGGCTCTCCAATGGTTTCGCAAGTGCACTGCCTCAACCCGCAGGAGGTCCTCTTCTCTCCAGAGCCAACTCTGATGCTAAAGTATTAATTTCCCTTCTACATCATTTTTTTATTAGTATGTAATGTTTTACTTTAACACCTTTTAAAACGCCACTGTTTATTCAATATTGGTGTATTGCTAACATACAAACTTTGAGATTTATGAATTTAAACAGAAAACATTTC
This sequence comes from Triplophysa dalaica, assembly GCF_015846415.1. Classification (NCBI taxonomy): domain Eukaryota; kingdom Metazoa; phylum Chordata; class Actinopteri; order Cypriniformes; family Nemacheilidae; genus Triplophysa; species Triplophysa dalaica. Next base: position 6,872,605 of record NC_079565.1, on the reverse strand, counting down.
ACACTGTATTATTTATTTATTGCAGTCAATGCATGAAGAAGGTTCTGCGGACAGGTAATCAATAAACAAGCAATGACCGATAACATCATTCTGTGCATTGTGCAGAGTTTTAAACTGGACATTATTCATTCGGCACTCTCTGTCTGGTAGGACTGGAGTTATTGGTTGGATCTCACAGGGAATCGGAAAGGTGGTCCCTCAGCCTGATGAGAAATACAGACAAGGAGAGACTCCAGATTGTTTAGAAGCCACAGAGGTTTGTGAACTGTGTGATTTTTAATATTTTTTATGTGCACTACAGATTCAAGATTTTACTAAAATATTTTGCATGATCCTACAAGCAGTTTGATTACAACAATTTGAGCCTAATTTAGCAATATATTTGCGCAAACATATTATTTAAAAATGTATAATATAACGTATTACTCTACAAAACATTTAATTCGATTTTCAATAAATTAACTTTTATTTTAAATTGTCAAAAAGCAACCAAAAAGAGCCATCATTTTATATTTTGGAAAGAAAATATATGAACTGTGCTGACTCTATACTATCTCTTCTGGATATTTTAGGTCTATGATGTCAAAGATCTCCCAGGTATGTATAAGCTGATTTCTCAGCATGGCAAAGATTAAAAGCTTAGTTAAAACAGCTCTGTGATGGGTTTAGTGTAATAAAGGCCATGCATGTACTGTCTATCTTTTACACCAGATTCTGAGCCTTTGCCACATATACCAGTAGTAGAGATGGTGTCAGAGGATGAAGTATCTGAGGTGGAAGCACCTGCTCAGTTCCCTCCAAAGTGAGTAACTTTTACACAAACAAACTGTCCAATTAGATAAACCTTCAGTATAATACCAACCACCATGCACTGCAGCAACCACATTGTAACACATTGACATTGTTGCCCCTGCAAAGCAACAAATTCAGCATTGTGACTACTTTGTGTTGACAAGCACTACTTGTTTTCTCAGTTTACAAAAAGTTGTTTAACGAATTTCCATGTTTAGTCTCCTAGGAAAGAATCATTTTGAGTAATTTAATGTGTTAATAGAATGATGACCTGGATAAAGAGCGGCTTTCAGAACGCTCTGCCTCAACATGTGGTCAGACCCCCAAATAACTCCAACTCGTCCTCGCCGAGATCATCACAGTGCTCCAACAAAGGTACCAAAACTTTCCCAAAAAGTTACACTGCTTGACTTTACTTAATTTTTGGTAAAAAAAACTTTTTTTTATGGGGGCCGACAGTTTATTCACCACCTCCAGATTCGATCGCCAGCGTGACAGAGGTTGATTTGAAAGCTGCCAGGTGAGTCAAATTAAAAATACAGGTAATTTCTCAAACTTTTGTAATATTATACACAACATGCTTATATTTTACGTTACGTCTTGTGTTTTCTCACGCACTTGTTCTCAGTATGGTCACTCGAATTGTTCAAGGTTTAGGCCTTTCGATGCCACAGCCGGTGTTAAAAAACAAGGTGTGTGAGAAGTGATTGTCTTACATTAATCCTTCACGTTTTCTTAAGCTAAGACGCCTGTTTGACTCTATTTCTATCCATAAGGAGGACAGAGAGATTGTGCGAAACGGTGAGTAAGACGTTCCTCTTTTAACACTGTTTACATCCTTCATAACAAACTCGTGTATTTCCTGGAAAACCTCGCGTGGATTTAGTTCAATATGAAAACAGACCAAAAAAGATCATTGCATGGATAACAAAATGACCCGCTCTGTGAAACAACAAATACTAGAATGACAAGGATCTTCAACTTTATTAGACCTTCAGGGCCCAAATAACTTCGAAGCAGCGTAGGACAAACTCATAACTCAGTCCATCTTCTCCTTCTGTTACAGGGGAGAGGACACTGAGAACCTCTTAAACTAAAGAAGAGAGAGAGACAGACAACTGCATTACACAGTCACAGACAAATCGTCAGTGGAGACAGACGCCCTCGAGGCATCGGAAGGAGAAAGCAGCTTTATAACGCTTTCCAATAACCGGGCAGCTTTGAAATTGAATTGAAGTTCTTGTACTGTAAAATAACGTTGAACTAATATGCAAATATGAAAGAATTGCAGCCATGAACCAATAATGTATTTTTTTAAGAAGTATTGAGGTTAAAAATGAATGTATGAATAGCTGGCAGCCCTCAGATGGGTGTTTCTTGTTATCACTGCAGTGATCTTTATGGTCTGACATTAAGATAGATGGTAAAACTGTACATGTCTTATGATCCTCATGAGATGTTGTATTTTAATTACATGTTTCCTCAGTTGACTGATATCTGCATTTAAAAAGGTTATACTGCCTTGACTCATAAATGTATTTTTGGCTATATACACTATATATATTTTGATGAATAGAGAATATCTTCATTTAATGAGAATGATATATTACTATTTAAATGCTTAATTTATAATTGTATTATATTAATATGTTGGACTAATAAATAAAATACAATTCATGATTGCACTAATGTGTAATCTGTCTCTGTGTAAACACACACAATTGCTTTATTTCTTACTCCCAAAAATACAAATTCTTATTATTTATTCATCATAATGAGACCTGCATATGACACTTCCTTACGTGTAACGCAAAAGAAGATATTTTGAGAAATGTCTACGTGTTTTTTTGTCCATCGGGGCCAATGTTGTTTGCTTCCCAATGTTCTTCAAAATATACATGACATTATATTGAGTAAATTATTTTTGCGTGAACTATCCCTTTTACATGAGAATAGAATTAAGAATTCAAGAGAGAGTGTTTGTTTATTAGCTGCAGTTTTTGACCTTATAATTATTTTGAACACACTTTACTGACAAAATGACATTTTTTTCAGATTTTAAAATAAATTAAAAAAGATGTGTATGGGCAGGAGCTTAGCGTGGAAAAGTTAGGACAGTTCTAAGAGATCTGTTTTATTATAAGTATCGGTACCAGAAGTAATGTAATAGAATTCGTAAATGTACTTTTTTATTGCAGACAAAGATTTTGGATAGTTTGGTTGTATGTTTGGTGCGTTCGGTAGCCCCACCACACATTTTCTTTCATAGGGCCCAAATTTGCTTGCGGCGCCCCTCTCTATGCGAAAACCCTTCAGTGAGTTCCCTCTTAGGCACACTTCTATAAACATTTGTTTGTTTTATTTACAAACCAGACCACATTTCAAAAGAATTATTTCATATCATTCAGCTGAACTTGTATTGAACCGACCGTGTTGTAAGTAAACTAAAGTCAGCAGGAAAACCAGTGCATCATACCCTTAATCCAACAGCACAAAATCAAATATCACCACCTTGAGAATCTTGATGTTGAGTCCAGCTTTAAAACAATCCTTGAGCGTGGCTGTATATTCAGCAGGCAGTGCAAATTCAGTTCCCGATGACCTCGTCCTAGAGGAAGTTGACTCTGAAGATGAAGCTCAAGCGAAGGAAACAACAGCGAACTTACTTCCATCTCCACCACCACCTAAATCAGCAGAACAATCTCTTCCACTGAGTGTCACCACTCCCTCACAAGCCCACACAGAGCAAGAGGACGCAGAGACCCAAACAGCACGATGGACACCCATGATCGAGAGCATCAAGAGAGAGGCAGAGGACACTGCCATATTAATCATGGAGGAACGGTAGGATTTAAGGAAATAGTTCGCTCTTAAAACATAATTCTCATTTATTTATTTACCCTTATACGATTCTAACCCAGTACCTTTTTTTGTAATGTAAAGCACAAACTCGGTCACCGTTCACTTTTACTGTATGGAAGAAGCATTGAAAGGGGTGACTGAGGATGTCAACTATGACAAAAGATGATGAAATAAAACTCACACATGATTTTTTGTTAAAAGTCTGTGCACATGAATGCCACATCTACTCTTTACGGACCCTCGAACCGTTTTCTCTACAGTATGTCTGGTGCTTTTGTCTGACGCAGGTTGATGCAGGAGCGTGTGGAGATGGCGCGCATGGCAGAAGACGTCGCGAGGAAGACGGCAGAGATGGCGGTCAGAGAGTTGGCACAGGCCAGGCTTGGCATTCAGACCATTGTGGAAGAACCAGAAGATTATGATCAAGAGTAATTCATTAACAATATATTGACATGTAAATGACACGTAGATGTAACCAAAACCTTACGATAGCATCCCTGTTACAGATTACAAGTGTTGCAGGAAGACGACAGTGAGATAGAAATCGGAGAGTAAGAAATAGGTTTTTAAAATAAATAAAAAAAACGTTTTAAATAGCTGTATTTTAAACAGTATGCATTTAAAATAATTGAGCAAAATAAATGCTCACTTTTAACCGTTTACATGAAAACGCAAACGGAACGTATAGGCTTCTTATATAGGCCCCATTTATTGTTGCGTAACAGGATTACGTCACATGCGCTACAGGTGTGTGAAATTACATAATAGTGTGATATTTAAAATCCCCAGCAACATTTCCTTAGCAACCGCATCGCATCCCCTGGAGACGCGGTGCGCCGCCTCCGGGTTGCTATAGTTACCAATCGCGCCTCCGATGTGTGCATCGTCGCAGTGAAATATGGCGCAGCATCTTCAGTGCCCTGTTTTATCTGTCTTAGAAACGGCGTATATGACGTTTTAATAAATCGCGTTACCGTATATTTTCTATCGCGTGAATTGATAAGCAAAATGAATGGAGATGGAAACTGCATCAACTGATGCATTAAGACATCGCGTTTGATTTCAAAGTAAGTTCATTCTACTACAACTGGATAACGTTTTTTATACATGTACTTATTTTATTTATGCAATGTTTAAAACGAAAGACCAAATGGTATTTGAAAGGCCTGCAAACACTGTGTTTGTTAATGTGCCATCATGCCAACACTATGCTTATGTAAGTTAATTAATAGCCGAGTAATGTTTACCCTCATGCTGCCACAAGAGGCATTTTACGGTCGTTGAAATCTGATGTTTGTGTCATGAAGCATTAAATTGTCTGTTTGTTTATCCACAGGTGTCAATCGCCTTCACCTAAAGAGTTTCTTCCGGAAGAGCAGGAGGCGGAGGAACAAACCGAAACCCCTGTGGAAGAATTCAAGTCCTCTTCACCTTTACAGGAGGAACCGGATCTTGAATCTGAGCCTGAGGTGGATATCAAACCTGAGGCTGAATCCACACTTGGATCTAAGAGCCCTATATCTGAAGAAGAGTCTGAGGAAGATCCTGACCCGATCACTCACCAGCCTCAGTCCATTTCCAGTAGATCAGTTTGTGGAACTGATACGCCGGTAATTCTATAAAAGAACCCAGGCTGATCATCTGTTTTTATTCTTGTGTTTTTATACTTGTTTTGTATTTGATGTCCTGGTGTCATTTTCATAAATTGCTCCTCCACTATTTGCCTTTTAGCAGACATTTACTATCCAAAGTGACTTACAGCACACCAAGTGCAAAAAACTCCCCCTGGAGTAACTTTGGGTAACACTGCACACAAACATTGCTGGTATTTCGGTGCAGGACATGATGTTTTTTTCTGTTTAGTAGTGCTGTTTTTACCTTTATTTATCTTTTATTTGCACTGATGCAATATGTTTTCTATTTAGGTGGAGAGTACTACTCCTGAAGTGGAAAGTAGTGGTGAGTGTAAAAAAATTACATATTTTTGGTTTAGATTTAAAAAAAATGTATTTGAATATATAATCTTTTGTACATGTTTTCCACATTTTTTATATCTGTGTAATATTTAAAAATCTGTATGTATTTGAGTTATTGACTATGTGCCGCTCTCCCTACAGTCCCATCCAGATGTGATGCGCTGAAGAGCTGCCTCATGCACGTGCCCTGTGCTCCACAGGCCCTCGACCGCTTCAGCCGGTTCCAAAAAGAGAACAACATCACCCTGCCCCGAGTCCCTCGGATCCCCGACTTGCCCCCTTCTCTGTCTCAGATCACACAACAGCTGCCATCCTTTCCCTTTCAAGTGGCTCAGTTACCCCAACAAATCTCCCAGCAAATTTCCCAAATCCCCCAGCAATTCCATAACCTGTCTTCCAACGTATCCCAGCGCTTTCCCAGCTTCAACCCGCAGCTTCCCAGCCTCCCACAACAGCTGTCCAACATTCCACAGCAATTATCTAACATCCCACAAAAGCTGTCCAGCCTTCCACAACGGTTTTCTGTACTCCCGCAACAGGTATCCAACATACCGCAACACCTCTCCGCTATTCCACAAAAAATATCCAGCATTCCACAAAGGATTTCCAGCATTCGGACACGTCTTAACCAACTTAAGCCTGAGCAGGATGCCCAAGCAGCAACCGCAGCAGAATAGAGAACTGGAGTTGGACCATCTCGTCCGCCAGTCTCCTCTCCACTCCCCCAGGACCCCCTCTCCTTCCTACCCAAGCTCCGTCCTAGACCACCCCAACGTGCCCTCGTACCCCCGTCTGCCACCCATCACCCCTTCCAGGCAGTTGTCAGGTGTCTCCAACCCTGCCTTACACATTGAAGATGATTCCAACTCTGCTAGACCCTCAGGTGATCCACACCATCGCCTTTGTCTGTTAGATAAGTCTGTGCTTTTTCTTTTCCTTTGCTGCCAAATGAAACATTAGGTTGCAGAACAATATGTCGGTGCCTGTAGTGACCCAAGTGGCCTGTTTTACATGCCGACCATTCACCTCAAACTCAGTAAATGCTCAGTTTACCTCACGGTGAGTCTTGAGAGAAAACCACTCACATATATTTCCAATAACAGCACTTGTGATCTTGTCTCCTCAGAGATAATTCACCCCAAAATAAAATTCTGTCATCTCGTATACACCCTCATTTCAATCAAAACCTGTATATGACTCTTTCTTATGGCAACACAAAAGAGGATATTTTGAGAAATGTCTCGGTGGTTTTGGTCAATGGGGGTTCATGTTCTTTGGTCACCAACCTTCTTCAAAATATCATTTTTTGTGTTCTACAGACAAAGGAAAGTCAAACAGGGGTATCTTATATGTGGTTTTATAAATGGTTTCATCACCATTGTACGTTGATGATTGAGAATATTGTACATTATCTCATCTTCAGTGAGCTCCAGACTGAGCGTGCACCCGGCCGTGAATGTAGAAGATGTTGATTCTGACCGAGGTAAAGGTGGAAGGAGATCTCGTCCCATACCATTAATCATAAAACCACAAGAACCCAACCTGAAGACCCTAACTGTACCTGGTGTTCGCAAAGCCACCCGCACCAGGTAAACCTACCTTATTATATACTCTGGATATAGAAAACAGATATATTTTGTTTTGCTGCATATTTATCCAGCTATAAATTGTTACCAATATTAACCGTTACTTTTATGTTTTGTTTCTCAACTGTTCTTTTGTCTGTGGACACACACACTTATTCACACACTCGCACACAATTCTTTTGCTGGATGTAAACGATGATGAATCCAGAGACAGAAAACCACAAACAATTTGGAACAAGATGTAAGATGTTTGAATAAGCTCATGTCAGAACTCACCAAAGTTCTCATGCTGTTTGTCCTATTAATTCACTTCACATTCTCCACTTCACTTCATACACATGGGAGCATCTTTAATCATATTTTGACGAAGAACCTGTTCCAATGATTTCACAACCACCTACTATCATGTTTCAAAACGCATCTTCCATTTAAAGTTGATTTATTTTGTGAGTTCCTTCATAACATGATTCTGTTTTTCTCTAACAGCAAGAGACTCTACTCTCAAGATGATGAGGAAGAGGAGGAAATAGAAACCGCAGTCAGGGCCTGGCCGAGCCAAAGTAGCATCTCCAGCGCCGATGGCGGGTACCAAAATAAAGATTCTCATAAATGCAAAATTCACATGTACATGTCAAATTTAAAGGTCCAACGTGTAATATTTTGAAAATCTATTGACAGTAATGCAATGTGATGTACATAACAAGGTCTTATATAGAGACTTTACATAATGAAACGTTATGTTTTTATTATCTTAGAATTAGCTTTTTCTATGAATATGCGCTTGCATGGAATTCGCCATGTTGTTTCTACAGTAGCCCTAAGCGGGTTTCTGAAACTGTTATCTAATTCAGCATATAAGCAAAAACAAAGACATCTTAGTCCTGTGTCAGTCGCAGGAGTGCTTCTTAAGGGAGTGGTGGAGAGCAATTGGTTGCAATTCACAACCTCCCCGCTAGATGCCGCTAAATTCCATAAACCGGACTTCATGACATTATTGTATCCAACATTATATTTAAAAGACGTCTTTCTGGGATTTGATCGAAAACACACATGATTTTCTTAAATGGATACAGTATTTTTTGACATATTGTTCGATAGGGTGTCTTTAATTGTTGCTTGATCTTTACCAGTTTTTAGAAAAAGTACACCCATAAAAAATGCTGGATTATTCTCAGCCCAGCATTCGGTTAAAAGGGACAAGCCCAGAAATCGGGTTATATTAACCCAGCAAATAGTTTATATTTGACCCAAGGATGGGTTGAAACAACCCGGTATGGGTTAATTCATTTACAACCCAACGGGTGAGTTTGTTCTATTTTGAACCAATGCTGGGTCAAAATAACCCAGACGTTTTTAGAGAAATAAAGATATAATTCAGATCATTTTTGGATGGATTTATGTAAATACACAAGTTATTTTCCGATTCAAGGCTTAATCAACGGCCCGCCTCTTCAGCCAGCCAGGCCAGCACAGTAGTGAACGAGAGGTTGCAGGAGCTGGTGAAGCTGTTTAAAGAGAGAACAGAGCGTGTCAAGGAGAAACTAATTGATCCAGATAACTCGGATGATGGGACACCACCTGCCTGTGAGCTGAGCCCAATTTCACAGTTTGATGAACACTTTGTACAAAAAACACTAAACAAACACTGGATGGAACTGATCAAATAATGTCTTTGCATTCATCCAAACAAGTGTTTTATTGAGAACCACACAAATTAAACATTCCTTAAACACACAGAGTCACTGTCAGTATCATAGGATATGCAACAAATAATAATGTCTTTTATTAATAGCTCCAGCTAAGCAAGCTCCAGCGCCCCCTCCTGAGCCTCCAGCAGAGCAGAAAACAGAGCAGGAGGTTCCCGATACCACTGTTGAGAAAGAAGAGGAAAAAACGACGGTCCTATGCTGTAAGGTCAAACCTCAGTCCAGGCTTGCTCGATTTCTGCGCTACCGTTTCCCAGCTAGCATCGACCCCTTTACTAGTAAGCACTCCTCTTTTCATCATGTTCCCCTGATGTTCGTTTTTGGCATTTCTTTTTGGAACCAAAACGTAGTAAGAATAACTTTTTTATTTTGTAACCATAACGTAATACTCCAAGAAAGGGGTTGTTTTTTAATAAAAAGATTAATAACTTATACAGAATATTCCTTAATTGTTATTTTTTGCAATCGTGTTTTTATGAAATAGTGAAAACGATGACATCATAGCTGAAAATATGAACCTTTTTGCTTTATTAATATTAAGTGTCATTTGTTTTTCATAACCCATTGTAATGAATGATTGATATATGATGAAGTCTTACATTGTTCCGAAATCTCTGCAGATTTGATCTACGTGCTTTGGCTGTTTTGTGTGTCTTTGGCGTTTAACTGGAACGTGTGGATGATTCCCGTGCGTTGGGCGTTCCCTTATCAAACCCCTGATAATATCCATGTATGGCTGTTGATCGACTACATATGTGATACCATTTACATTCTGGACATCTTGGCCTTTCAACCCCGACTGCAGTTCGTGGAACATGGGGACATTGTGGTAAGTGTGAGCGGGCTAAATTATTAAAATGAAGAGTTTTAAAATGAAGAAAAACTCTTTTTTGTTTTAAATCGTGTTTTTTATTATGTTATCATGTTTTGATTGTGTCTTCCTTTTGTTCTGTTCGATTTTAGAGCAGCAAGAAGGAAATGAGAAATAATTACACCAAAGCTTTACGATTCAAGGTATGTTTTGGGTAAAATGTATTTGTGTATATTTGATTGTTTATTGGACTCTAGGAATCTAAAATTATGCGTTCCAGCTGGACCTGATCAGTCTTCTTCCACTGGAGCTTCTCTACTTCAAAACAGGAATTAATCCTCTCCTCCGCTTACCAAGGCTAATGAAGGCGAGCACACGCTCTTATATTTAACCAAGCTTTAGAAAGATCAATCCAGACTGAACCTGCTTTAATTCTTTAACGTGTCATTTCTTCGTGCAGTTTATGTCTTTCTTTGAGTTCAACAAACGTCTGGAAGCTATCTTGACCAATGCATACGTTTACAGGTTAGCCGCCTTTGAATTCGGCATCAACATTTGTTTAATGCTTGTTTTCAAGTGTTCCTCATGATTTTTATTTTTCATTTATTTTTTAGAGTTATTCGAACCACCACGTATCTGCTGTATGCTGTCCACTGTAATGCTTGTCTTTATTACTGGGCCTCAGCTTTTGAAGGTCTGGGTGTTTCCCAATGGGTCTATGACGGACAGGGAAACAGGTGGGTAAATCTGACATTACCATATATCAAATCATGGTCGATCCTTTATATAATAATTAAAGTGACACTATCTTAGTTCCCAGATGATTTACTGTACATTTCTGTAATGCCTTGTAGTTCATTTAAAGGGGTCTATTCTACACGTTTGTGTCATATTAGCTTTGAATCCAGTCCGCTCTTAACGTTACTGGAATGACTTCTGATCTAAAGAATCTTGTTTCGTTTCGTTCTCAGTTATATCCGCTGTTACTACTTTGGCGTTAAGACTTTGCTCACCATTGGTGGCCTGCCGGAACCCACAACACTTTTTGAGATTGTGTTTCAGCTCATCAATTACTTCATCGGAGTCTTTGTGTTCTCTATTATGATTGGTCAGGTAAAGTCATCGACACTGTCAATAGTGGGCGGACATCAGTAGGTTGGTTTCCATGATCGTTGATCACATATTATTGACTTGTGTTTCAGATGAGAGATGTTGTTGGTGCCGCCACAGCCGCTCAGACAAGCTATCGTGCTTGCGTGGACAACACAGTGAAATACATGGCATCTTACAACATTCCTAAGAATGTGCAGAACAGAGTAAAAACCTGGTACAGCTACACGTGGCAGTCCCAAGGCATGCTGGGTAAGATGCTTAAACTGATAATAAGATATCAGTATTATTAAGTTTCTCATTCGTTTAGGGTGCCTCTACTTATCTTTCGGTCATTAAATGGATCCTTGGTTGTTTGCAGATGAACAAGAGTTGCTAGATCAGTTACCTGATAAAATGAGACTGGACATTGCTGTGGACGTGAGCTATAACATTATCAATAAAGTGCCACTTTTTCAGGTATGTTCATACCTAAAGGTCCAGTGTGTCATTTTTTGGGAGAATCTATTAACAGAATAAAATCTAAATTACTATCTCAGAGCTGTATAAAGACCTTACATAATAAAGCATAATGTTTTCTTACAATGAGCTGCGTCAGCCACCAGTTTTTCTTACCTTACAATGAGCTGCGTCAGCCGCCAGTTTTTCTTACCTTACAATGAGCTATGTCAGCCACCGTAGTGCTTCGAAAGGGAGGCGTGGAGTGAACCGTTGGTTGCAATTCACAATCTCACCACTATAGATGCTGCTAAATTTCTTACACTGGACCTTTAAGTTGCTTTGTGAAATGTTTTTCCTTTGTTTTTTCTCTCTATCTATTTGTTTTTCAAAGTTCTTGTCTTATTCAGGGTTGTGATAGACAGATGATCTTTGACATGCTGAAGAGACTCAAATCTGTGGTGTACCTTCCAGGAGACTACGTCTGCAAAAAGGCAAGAAACCTAAAGAACAGACTTTCATATCTTATTTCAATTTGTGAAGACACGTCAGTTTATGTATATTAGTAGTTAAACAGAAATGCCCATAGAGATGATCCTAAAAGTGAGCTAGTGTTTAAATCCAAATGAAAATGTGTCAACCTCTCATGATCTTGCAGGATGAAGTGGGCCGTGAGATGTACATCATTAAAGCTGGGGAAGTCCAGGTAGTCGGTGGTCCGGATGGAAAGACGGTGTTTGTGACCCTGAAAGCAGGAGCGGTGTTCGGAGAGATCAGGTGAGAGGTCATCTGGATTTGTTTGAGCACCATTATATGGTTGCGTCGTACTTACTTGTTTTAACCTAGTTCATGTCTGTTTCTTCTGTTATTTCCAAAATGAAGCTTGCTGGCAGTGGGAGGAGTGAACAGACGTACGGCTAATGTCATAGCACGTGGTTTTGCTAACCTCCTCATCTTGACCAAAATGGACTTGAATGAGATCATGGTGCACTACCCGGAGTCCCAGAAACTTCTCCGCAGGAAAGCAAGGTAATACTAGCATTTAAAGCATTTAGATATATGCAAAATTAACACGAAAAATAAAAAATCTTTGATATTTGTGGCATTTATCTGAAATAGAAATAAATGTTAGTAAAAAACCGAACCCACAAACGTGAACACCAGACAAGGCTTAAGATGTGTACATTACATGGATATTCAATGACATGTTTCATTGGTTTACATGCAAATTTCAAATTGCCATTACCGTAAAGGAAAATGGTGACAAAAGATAAAAAGCCAGCTGAGAAGAAAGAAGAAGAGAAGGAGTCCGTCCCCATTATTCCTCCTCGTGCCGAGACACCCAAACTGTTAAAGGCAGCATTGGAGATGTCTGAGAAATCAGGCAAGAAAGGAACATGGACCAAGTTGAAAGAAAGAAGCAACAGATCAAGTGTCTCCTTACAGGTATGTATTAATATTGCCTTTTTGTGTTTAAAAATCATACATTGTTTAGATAACAAAACAATTTGGGGGAAATACAAAAAACGTTTGTCATCATTTACGTCGTTCCCTTCCTCGCACGTAGCGTTCCATCTCTTCAACTGCGACGCCCAACTCGCCCGCCCATGAACCAAACTCAGAGCAGGAACCAGACGCCCTGTCTCAGATATCAGACAGCTCAATGCAAATCCCTACGACCCCCACCGGCTCTGGAGATGGGAATGTATTTGCTGAAGATGGCCCAAATGAGGAGGAAGCAAAGTAGAAATGTGTGAAATAGCAGATGGTGTGAAGTCAGACACGGACATGATCTCAGGAGTCTTCATCTATACAGCCTGCACAAGAAGCTATTCTAACAGTAATAAGGTGTTTATACTTTATATAAGCTGTGTAAAGCGTAATATTTACTATTAAGATTTACCTGAGTTAGTTTATGTTTATTTTGTTGTCAGAAGCTAGTTCTTTTTAAATACAAAACTGCAATAAACATGGTTTGCTGATAAAGTAATTTCCCTTTTGATAAATGATAAACTCAAACTGCTGACAAAGGGGTGTTGTGTGAATGATCACAAATGATCCGATTTAACTGTCTTACAAGAGATGTGTGCCTTAATAAAGCTTGAACACTGTTACACACCATACACACCCTTACACCTCTGTGCAAACTCATCGGGTGATGACTTCACTGCCAATATTAAAGCAGTTCTGTAGCATTTTTGGACCGGAGTAGTTGTCACAGTGTGTCAGAATTGTATGTCCTTTGACCCGGCGTATGTGACTATTGACAAGTCTTACTGAAAATTTACTTTTCTGCTAATATGTAGGATTTGTTGGCCCGAGAAACAGCGTGCTGAATATTTTAGGATGGATTGTTTAGTGTATGAATAAATCTGTACCTAACCCCGTACCTCTTCCAGCCACAATTTGTGTATTGGAGTCATGCAGATTTATGGCGATACACAAAAAGTTTAGCAGATGTAATGTTTGATACATACATGCATAAGTCATATTACCAGGTTTTCTGTGGATCATCTGTTTGTTGGATCATCTGTTTGTTGTTTTGAAGACAATGGTGTTAAAGTGTTTTTTTTTCACTGTTCATGATATCCAGATGTTATTTAATAAATTAAATTTATTAGTTGGAAATATTGTACTGCCAATTAGCAAAATAAAGTAAAAGTTTGTAAAGTTAATATAGAAGCTTTTAAAGTCATTGATTCAAGTTGATATAGAAGTTTGAAAATCAATAGCGTCCCAAAATGGCTCTTTTTTATTTACAACCGGTCTGATTATTTTGTTTTCAGTTCTTTAAGCCCTGTAATTAATCCTAAAGTCTAAAAGAAAATAGTATAGCTCTATTTATTTATTTACCTATCATGCTGGACAATCACTTGTAAAAAACAACATAAAGCTACAAGTATATGATGTACAGTTTTTTTGTATAATATTAATTTATTTGTACATTTTGCTATCATTTATTACTACATAGTTTTACTAATTTTATTATGTTGCTGTTAGCATGTATTTTGGTTCTTTTGAAGGCCTAAAATGTTTTATGGCCCGAGTGATTCCTTCCAGATCTGTAGATAATTCAAATAGATGTAAATAAAAGTATGACTGTTAACTTTACTACTACTATTGGTATTGTACAGTATAAACTGACGTTGATTGACTTCGTAAGAAATGGTTAAGTTGGAATGTTGAATAAAAGTTTATTCATTGACTATATCTGCATTTAGATTTGTTTACTCTTTGTCTCGATCTTATTTTGGCTTTGGGTTGTAAAAAATAATTCTAAAATCTGATTAGATCAGGTAATTCAGACCTGGTTTTGTTCTGAATCACGGCTAGGCCCTAATTGACATTTTAGTAGGCGTTGGAAACTTTTCCCAAAGGACAGGAAACTTGGATTTAAGCAGAAGATGTTAATCTACTGCGAATCTACACATCATAGCCTACTCTTTCAGGGCTGTAGTCAACAAGTCTGTTAAATACTCTTCATGTAAATTAATTCAAAGTGCTTAGGTGACAACTGCAAACAAATCTTGAAGAGAACTTGTAACCCCCTCCGCCTGCTCCCGGAGAGTCAACACCCCTTACACGAATTAACTTAACATGTAAACATTTGGCTAAACGATGGAAAAATGGGCACCCGTAGCTATCACATGTTGTAATTGCAGTTCATAGAAGATAAATAAAAAAACAGAAACAAAGACATTCATTCTCTCTCCATAAATATTAAAGACATGAAACAGACATTGGAGAATGGAGAATTCTTCAGGTTAGCAGGTTTACTTTGCTGGTTCTTCTGCACTTTTACCACACAGGTTTTCTTACTTCTTTCCATATTTTTACGTAAGAATGCATTACAGTGAACCTTTATTACATTTCTCTATAGACCTTCACGGACACCTTAAGAGGTAAGCAGGATTTATTTTTCTTTCCATCTGCATATGATGTTTTGAAATCAAACATTGGTTCTTACTCCTCAATATTCTGCAGAGTTAAGGACGTACCCAAGATTCCAGAGGTGTCTCCAGGAGATCTTATAGATCATCCTAAATATAGGCAACCTCAAGTTCAATGTTTGGAGAAAAATCTGAGAATCTCTCAGCTACAGTGAATCCACCTTCTTTATTGGAGAAAAGATCAAACTTTCTTATGTTAAGAAAGCAAGCACTGGATGTATACTGTACTTAAGCTAATAGAAATGATGTTCTCAAGCCACAACTTTCCAATGCATGACAGATCTGACAGAGGTGTGGAACCCCAATGTTCCCAAAGGTCTTTAAAGGGTGGAATTTTGTGGGCATCGGCAAAATAAAGTAACATTGTTACCAATTTTTAAAGAACATGTTGATTGATAGAGCTTTGAATATCTGTAATGTCCAAATGTTGCCTTTTATTTAAAACCTCTCTTAAAACCTAAACCTTAAGCGTATTTAAACCTAAAGTGTACAGCAATGACTGCTGTCTTTCAGAAACCTTTCCCATATTTTGTGATTTTAATTTTTGTCATAAATCATCAATATTGGTCAACTTTAAGGTTGTCCTGCGTTCGCATAAATCTAACCAATACAAAATGCGAAAAAGTACGTGTCAACTTTGACAACACGTTTAATCATTTAAAAAGTTTGTGAAAAACCGTGAATTTGGACGTACAAGGTTTCGGAAGGACAGCGACGATACGATATACAATTTTCACATCTTTTATGTATCATGCACTGTTGTGGGAAGTTTATAAATTGTATGTTGTGTAGTCCTATGAACATGTCATATTTGATTTCTTGGATATAAAACAAAATGTGTACAATGAGACATACATTTTTGATCTTGTCATTATATTGTTTATAGAGTTTGGTTCCAAAATCATGTTTTGCATAATATTTTCATGTTTTTATTGTGTTCTATTGTGTTAGTTAGCGGTATATTGTTGTTATTAAGGCTTAAATCAAATAAAAACAAAACAACAGCAGTTTGATGGATATTATTTGGAATGCACAATAAAAAAACATGACTTTTTTAGACAGATTTATCTCAGTTTGGAACCAAACTCTACACATTTCTCTGTCAATTTGGCAAACAGAAACGTTATTTGAGGTGCTTCAAGAGTTGTAAAATGATCTACATACAAGATTTGATTCAAGACCTTTTAATTCCTTTTTTATTTTTCATCATACCAAGTTATTTCATAAGAGCTATAATTATTATTGCAAACCTCCGTCTTTGTAACTTTGTAAATAACACATCTGACCGAATGACTTTTGTCTAATGGAATCAGTACACTTTTATTATTTAACACACGTATTCATATTATTAATGCATGCCTACAGGCTCAATTGAAAGTTCGCACAACTTGGACCTAGAACGTTATTGCGTATCCTCAAAGGTTCTCCACCACAAGCACACCTCTCCCAGAACAATCGTCAGTCTTTGATGAATGATGATTGGCTCTTTTTTCTAGAAGGTAGGACCTCCTCTGGAGCGGCAATATTGGGCACTGCGTTTCCGCGTTTCCGTAGAAGAGCTGCTGTTTTTAATGATATCAACAACAGTCGCAGACTAAGTTGCCAAACATGGCGTCCAAACGTCATTTTTTTGAGGAGGACTTTTCGTGTTCGATTTGCTGCGGCGTATTCAGCGATCCTGTTGTACTTCCTTGTGGTCACAGCGGCTGCGGAGAGTGCGTCGAAAACTACTGGAAGGTCAAGGGGTCTAGAGAGTGTCCACTTTGCAGAAAGGTGTCCGCTAACGAACCTCCCCTCAACCTGGTTTTGAGAAACCTCTGCACGACGTTTTTGGATTACAAGAGGTATTTGGAGGAGCGGTGCGAAGTTCATCAGAAGAAACTGAGCGTGCTTTGTTGTGATGATGGACAGCTCGTTTGCGAGCTTTGCAGAGACTCAGAAGAGCACAGAAACCACACGTGTCGTCCCATTTGTGAGGTCGCGGAGGAAAAGAAGGTACGCATGTCTGTATTCATGAACATAGTGACGTTTGCCCTGCTATTGTATAGTACGTTTCAAGATTCGGGGGATTTGGTGTCCTTGATGGGCATGTCCCTTTGCAACTTTTTCAATCCCCCTTTGATGACTTCCGATGCTATGATAAGAACTTTGTGTGTATCCCACTTTTAGATCATTCTTCGGAATGAACTCACTGGATTGTCGACGAAAAAGGTGATTATACAAAGAGCCAAATATGACTGTGGCGAGACGGCTATTTACATAAAGGTGAGTTATGCGACTTTTATTTTTGTAGATGTTAAGATTAAGTCCTGAAAGCTTTTGTTGCTTTTTAAAATTCACAAGATATTTTGCACTTTCCTAGTAAATTGAATTAAACGTGTACTTGAAAATCATAATTTTTACTCGTATCAACTGAACTAAAGTGCACAACGGCGATCTCGTGTGGTGGGAATCACGAAAATGATAAAAAGACTAAACTGGGGGGAAAAGAAATGCATGAACAGCAAAAACTAAAAATACTCTCTCCAATTTTCTAAATATCTACGTATAGAACTAAATATTGTAAATCCATCATATTGTATTTCTATAGTAACCATTTTATTAGAGATGCACCGATTGCAATTTTCTTTGCCGATTTTATTATAAGTGAAACCTGCCGATTCCGATTTTTGCCGATTCCGATTTTATATCCACAAACTATAATTGACAGTATATAAAAAACATTTTCTTCAATACGCATTTTTTTTTTAATTATCACTACATAAATTATTGAACATTACAATTTCCCTGAATACAGTTCTACATCATGCATTAAATTACAGAATCTTCTCTTGCCCAAATAACTCTTAAATTGAAGAACTCTGTGACTGAAAATAAGTATAAAAATATAACTAAACTTAATCACTTAATCGACCTTTTTCATTTTTGTTCTCTCACAAAAGTCTAAGATAACAATAAAATACTTCAAATTTTTTCTTGTCTGTTTCTGTTAATGTAACTATCGTTGCTTTATTTTATTTTTTCTGAAACGTAAAATAACTTGTCTTTATCTTGGGTTTGTAGTACTAAAAGAAGTGGGTTGATTTAAGCTGCCACTTCAATAAAAAGTTAATAATCTTATCAGTGAATTCTACTCTAGTATGTATATGTTTTAGCCCTTTTTTGTGTTAGTAAAGAACTCAATCAGATTTTCATTTAGGCATTTGGCAGACGCTTTTATCCAAAGCGACTTACACTGCTTTATCCTATACATTTTACATAGGTATTTACAATCCCCTGGGATCGAACCCACAACCTTGCGTTCTTATATATCACAAATATTGTTTGATTTATTCATTTTTTATAGGTTGGATTTTTTACCTCAGTGAAATGACCATAGTTTTAACGTAAGACAATTAATCGGGTTAAATGGAATTTACAGTTGTTTTACACATAGTGAACGACTTCAACATGAGTTTGGCATGTGTCAGAGTTTAGCATCACAGTTAGTATGTAGTACATACCCGAAGTAGACGGAGCAACGAAGGTGAACTACTGGACAGTCAAAAATGGGTTGTGCACTACATGATGTGTGTGTGCGCGCGCGGAGACTCGTGCAGTTCGGTGGAAGCATGCAGTCACGAGCGTAAATGAGCCGTGAAAGACTTGAACGGACGGTTACTTGCGTATTTGCCGTTATTGCCCGCATCGCTGGCAACATACGATCAGCTTCGAATCGGCAAGACGTTAGACTGACCGGATGGTCACCGGTCATGGCCGATCATGCGAAAACCGGCCTATTCCGGTTTCTGACCGGTCAATCGGTGCACCTCTACATTTTATAGTTGATATGTGTCTCCTGTCATTTAAGCCAACAAAGACTTACCAAAGAGTATAGATACCAAGAGGACCAAGTCAATGGAGCGTTCCATTGCAACACCAGCGCCCTTCGACTTCCACCATTTTGAGGGGTGAAAGCGACTCCGCTGCTTTGTTAAAAAAACATTAAAGCTGAAATTCAACCTGAATGATGATATTACATTATAACCGATAAAGCGAAGGCTTTTCGGTTATAAAGCAATTTCCCCCAAAATGGCAGCCGCGCCGTTTCCCAAAAAGCACCAGAGTGTCGCCTCTTGGTATTTATACTCTTTGTACTTTGCATGCTATATATGATCTAATGTGTTTTTGGTGTGTTTTTAGCATGACTCCAGAGTAATAGAGAGTCGAATCAGGAAGGGCTTTAAGAACCTTCACCAGCTTTTGGACGATGAAGAAAAGGTCATGATTGAGGAACTGCATATAGAAAAAGAAGAGAAATTGGAGATCATAAAAGACAAAGTTAAGAAGATGAATGAAGGTATTGCTTCTCTCGCTGACGCTATTAAAGACTTGGAACAGACACTGAATAGTGAAGACATCAGATTAATTAAGGTGAGCATATTTTCTGCTCTCGCTCTAACAGTTTACTGCATTTCTGCTCTTTCCTACACTGTAACACACAATTACAAATTATACAATATTAAAAAAATTATATATATATATAAGAATAACAAACAAAAAATACAGCTAACTAACACAATAAAACAAAACAAAAACATGATAACGTAATAAAAAACATAATCAGTTACGTTGTTCCGCCTTTTTCCTACTCCCTACCACATTTTTCATGAAGTTAACCAATGCATTACATTGAATCGATTGAGTCTTTTTTTGTATTTACTTTTTGTTCCTGCTTTATTAACAGAGCTTCAAGGACACCTTAAAGAGGTAAACAGTATTTTTTTCTTTCCATCTGCATATGAAGCTTTGAAATCAAACATTGGTTCTCACTCCTGAATGTTTTTCAGACTCAAGTACACACCCCAGGATCCAGAAGTGTCTCTAGGAGAGCTTATAGATCATGCCAAGTATATAGGCAACCTCAAGTTCAATGTTTTGAGCAAAATCAGAAAATCTGTTCCCTACAGTGAGTCCTTAAAATATAAATCCACTCGTTGATGTACAACATGTACAAACTTTCATAGTTAATCATTTGTTCAATCATACAGTGAGGAAAATAATTATTTGATCCTCGCTGATTTTGTAAGTTTGCCTGCTTACAGAGAAATGAAGAGTATGTCATTTTTGTCTTACGTTTATTGCAACTGATAAAAACCGAATATCAACCAAAAAATCAGGAGAAAAAATTATATAAAAGTTATAAATTGATTTGTATTTCAGTCAGTGAAATAAGTATTTGATCCCCTACCAACCAGCAAGAATTCTGGCTCTACAGATTGGTTATATGCCAATATGGACCGCAGATTAGTCCTGTCACCTTAAGAAAGTACTCCTAAGTAAGCTTGTTATCTATATAAAAGATACCTGCCAAAATAATCTGTATCTTCCATTTCAACCTCTCCACCACCATGGTCAAGACGAAATAGGTGCCACAATATATTGAAATCCTGAAGCACCCGTAAGGTCCACCTGCCAAAGAAGAGCCGCCTGGCTCGTCTGAAGTTTGACAGTAGACATCAAAATGATTCAGAAAAGCCTTTGGAGAAAGTGTTGTGAGACCAAAATTGACTCCTGCTTTTGGACTCCTGCTTTTGACTCACGCATTTTGACCCCAAGAAGCACTACAGAGAAGCACAGTCTTGGAAACATTACCACAGGATGAATTCACAGTTTTGAGGGGCTCATGTACTTTAAAATCTTGGACGAGAACCTCCTCCCCTTAACTAGATCGCTGAAGATGGTTCATGGATGTCTTTAACATGACAAAGAACCAAAACATATTGCTAAGACAACCAAGGAGTGGCTGTGAAATCTGAGAAGGAAACTAAAACTCCAATTTGCTGAGCCAGAGCCAAGACACCTTAAAGATTGACAGAGTGGACTAAATTCTATCCTGACACGTGTGTAAACCTGGTGACCAACTATCAGAATTGGTGACCAACTATCAGAATTGGTGACCAACTATCAGAATTGGTGACCAACTATCAGAATTGGTGACCAACTATCAGATTGTCTTACCTCTGTGCTTGCCAACAAGGGTTTCTTCACCAAGTACAAGGTTATGTTTTGCTTGGATATCAAATACTTATTTCACTGACTGAAATGCAAATCAATTTATAATCTTTTCCTGATTTTTTTAATGTATATTCTGTCTATCAGTTAAAATAAACCTACCATAAAAATTATAGACCTTCTTTGTAAGCAGGCAAACTAACAAATTCAGCAGGGGATCAAAAAAGGTTTTCCCTCACTGTAGTTACCATAAAGGATGGACACTTTACACATATTTTTGTTGTCGTTTCTTTAAACGTTAAAATATCAATGTGAAATGCTGTTACTTCCCTAATGTATCATATTTCTAAATGTGTGATATTTGAAAAGGCAAATACATTTTTCCTTTACGTCTTTCTAGGTCCTGTGGTGCTGGACCCCAAGACAGTTAATTGTCAACTCAAACTCTCTGATGATCTGACAGATGTGTGGAACCCCAACGTGTTTCTGGATGTCAGTGAATACTGGACTATTGTTCCACTTCCTACAAACTTGGAACGATTTCAACATTACCCCTGTGTGCTGGGCTCTGTGGGCTATTCCACTGGGACACACAGTTGGGATGTTGATGTGAGTGACAACAGTTTCTGGATGGTGGGCGTGACCACAGAATCCGTGCAAAGAAAAGGAACCTTCGGGTTGCCTAGCGATATCTG
Organism: Triplophysa dalaica; assembly: GCF_015846415.1. Classification (NCBI taxonomy): domain Eukaryota; kingdom Metazoa; phylum Chordata; class Actinopteri; order Cypriniformes; family Nemacheilidae; genus Triplophysa; species Triplophysa dalaica. The sequence goes on along the minus strand of NC_079565.1, from coordinate 6,850,685 downwards.
GACCATTGGATTCGAAAGCGAAACTCTCAGTGTGAGGAGTCCGCAGGATTTGCGCATCCATCTGAGTGGATATGAGAAACCCAAGCAGGTGCGGGTAAAACTGGACATGAGTGAAGGACAGGTGACGTTCTCTGATCCTGAGAGTGAAGTCGTCTATTACACATTCACGCATAATTTCAGAGAGAAAGTCTTTCCGTTTTTCTACACTGAGTGCCTTGTACCTCCTCTGAGAATTCTGCCCGTGGTCAAACCTTTTAATGAAGTTGTGTGATCTCTCTCATCAAGTGTTCTTTTAGAAAATAAATGCCAGTGTCATCTTTATTACTTTCTTGGATTGTAGCAAGACCGATCTAAATTTGAATAAAATACCATAGTGCCCTGTCAATTTGGATTTTTTTAGAAGTAATTCATGCATGTTTGTTAAACCACATGCATAATTGCCATGTTCCTTTGTCCTCAAGAAATGGCACAGAGCATCTACATTTTAACTTGTCGAGCCGACTCCACATCGCAGTCCACATCGCACCAGATCATTTTCCGTGTGATCATTTCTAAGTTAGATCATTTCTAGTAAACTGGCTGTTAGGTACACACATCCTTACTAGATTTTGTGTTTGTTGACTGAAATAAGTGCCTTGTGTGTACGTTTCCTTGTTACAGATGGCTCCTGAGAGGTGAGCTATATTAAGACTGGACACATGAATATGTGGTCACTTTGTGCCTTACAACTAATGTCTTACTGATAAATAATGGTGCTCCTGATTCTGCTTTGTTACTTTTCATTTCATTTTCCTCAGTAAAACTTTTTTTGTTTATATCTGATTCATGGTCTTCATTCATCATTAACGGTCTACAGGTCAAATTTGCTGTTTTATTATATTTATGTCGTTCATTTTGCCTGGAACCTTGACATTTAAGAAGGTTTGTTGCATCAATTGTTCTTAAAAATACTATAGGCAATAAACACATACACATTGAGCATACCACATACATCTCAAAGAGTTTAAGTATTTTTTTTATCATTTTTTTCTATTGGGTAATATGATTGATATATTTTGCTGCCATCCGATCCACACTCACGGTAGAATCTCGGTAGAATCTCGGTAGAAGTAGAAGACCATGTGGATATTTCTCGCCTACTGTTTTTTGCATACTGAGGTTTCAGACATACTATCCATGAGTAGTTGACAAACTCCCGGATGGCCTACCGGTTATGCCCAGACAGCGGACAGGGGCCGGGCTTCAACCCGTGCTTCTCAGGCCAGGGACAGGCTATGGCCTAGATTTGAGGCCTGTGCAGGGCTCTAGTGAGGAGATCCCTCAGAAGGATCAATGCATGCAAAGCTCATCTCGCTGAGTCAGGATGTTGTCCCCACATGCTTCAAAGCTACTACCATCATTTCAGTTCCAAAGAAGTCATCTCCATCCTGCTTCAATGAATACCGTCCAGTTGCACTATTCTCATGTAGTGCTTTGAATGGCTAGTCATGCACAACATCAGGTCTGTCCTCCCCCATCCATGAAGCCCTTCCAATTTGCATATTAGTCCAAGCGCTTGACCGATGATGATCCCATCGCCACTGCCCTCCATGCTTTACTCACTCATCTGGAAAAAAATACTTTTAAATCAGAATGCTATTCATAGACTTCACGAAAGTGACTGCTGGTGTGTAGTTTTTCAGTGGTCCTGTTCACTCACTATTACATAGTTTTTGTTGTCTGCCAACAGGAAAATAAGTAATTAAGAACCTATTTATTTTGTATTTGGTTGTATTGGTTTAATATAATACTGTATACGACAGCTCAGAGAGTAGAGATATATGACGTAGACCTGAAGCGCTTAAGCTTGTTTGAGATTGCCTTGCCTGAAAATAAGACGAAAGTAGGCTGTTGTAGTAAGGGGATGAGTGAAAAAAGCGCATGGCAGACACTTCCCAAATCCTGCTGTGGAAACGTCAGCAATGGAATATAAAAGTGAGAAAATGTTCTAAAAACTTATATACGACAAACTTCTTCTCTGATCAATGTTTCTTACCATCGTTGGTATATTGTCCATTACTATCGCTGGTATATTGTCTATTCTTCTACTTTGTTGGAATAAACTGTTGTTAAAATAAATACTTGTTATTTGTGGCAACGCCACCATGATATAACATTTGTAAACAATCTGTGAGTAAAGTAGCAATGAAGCTCAATGTACAATCTCCAAATGGGGACCTGGGGTGGGATTAAATAAATTGTCTTCTTCCCACTCCCTTTCAGGCAGAATTCGATTGTCATATTTAAATACTGTATATTCTGTTTTTTTTGCACTATATGACTTAACTATATTTTGTCTACTTTCTACTTTTTATGTGCCATTGCCTGAAATAAACAAATAAACAAACAACAAAAACTCTCTCAACCATGTCAAGGCTCTAAGAAAGAATTTAGATGTTTTATTTGACAAACGAATGCTTAAACATGTTAGAACCTCCTATTTAAAGTCTCCATTTTATCCTAAAAATCAAAGCAATTCATTTAAAAATTGTCTGTGATATTTATCCGTCTGGATAAATTCCTATAGTGTGTAAATTCTGTAACTCATTTCTAGAAAACACATACCATCTTTCAAAGCATATTTTTCTTTCATTCCTGGACAATGTGCAATAATTGTGGTCAAATGAAAAGAAAAAAAGAAAATGTATTATTTATTAATATTTTTTATTTTATGTCTTATTTGTTGTTTGGTTTGTTGTATTATCTTTTATAGTTTTTTTCATGTCTTAGCCCCTCAGAATGTAAACTGTATATATACTGTAATTGTTTTGTAATACTTTAATTAAAATAGAAAAGCGCTTTTTATCGCAGATGAAATCGATGCAATTGAATTGCCACTGCTTTTACATGAAGGGGGTTATGAGGACAATATATTTCACATGGGTGTGTTTTTTGCACATATAAAACACAAAATGACTAATGATTAATGGACTTTTCAATGGAACAACTAAGAAAATGATGTCGGACACATTTCTAACCAGCACCGATCATAGGCGATCGATTCTGCGCAGAATCTGGCCATCTCAAACAAGCTTCTTGTCACGTCCTGCGTGATGACGTCACTGATATGCAAATCCGCGCGTGACGTCATCTGGCAACACAGCAGGCTTTAGCTACCTTCCGTAAATAGTTGGCAACACCGAGGATAGATAACGTCGAACAGTCGTTGACTTCAGATGCCAGAAATGGCGTCCAAACGGCCTTTCCTCGAGGAGGATTTTTCTTGTCCTATCTGTTGCAGCGTCTTTAGCAATCCCGTTCTGCTTTTATGCGGTCACAGCGGCTGCAAAGAGTGCATTGAAAACTACTGGAAGGTCAAGAAGTTAAAGGAGTGTCCGCTCTGTAGAAAAGTGTCCATCACCAAGCCTCCGCCTAACCTGGCGCTGAGAAACCTCTGCCATGCTTTTTTGGATTACCAGAAGCAGTTGGAGGAGCTGTGCGAAGTTCATCATGACAAACTGAGTCTGTTTTGTGATGATGATGAACGGCTCGTTTGCGAGCGTTGCCGAGACTTCGGCGAGCACAAATTCCACACGTTCCGTCCAATATGTGAGGTCGCTGAGGAAAATAAGGTACATATGCATTATGTTCATTAAAGGTTACGTGTTGAATACGTGGTATTTGCGCTTTGTTCTTGATTTATATCTTTAATATCGTCACAAACAACTATACCTCATCAACATTTAAACTTGAAACCAACAGTACCATAAACACAGTCTCTTAAAGTTCCAGTGTATGAAATCAGTCCACCCCTCTTTTTCGAAGCACTACGGTGACTGGATTAACGCACCGTTCACACCCCCAGCGACGTAGCGAGGCGATGTTATTCATTTGAGTGGAGAGCCGGTGTTCTGTCAATTTATGCTGCCCATCCATTACAGATATACACAATATTTTCTAATAATGTCTATTAAAACCGTATTGCGGGATGACTGCGTTTTCATTAAACGATGTTGTGTGATTAACTTGTATTTTGTTTCTTTTCTCACGATAAGTCATTTTGGTAATACTTTGTACGTTTTATGGCTGGTTGCAAACCAACTAGTGCATCGTGCAACCTACTGTGACGAAAGAGTGAAATGTCTTTATTTCCCATAATTTGCATATGACCTCACTGTTCTTAATGAATCAAGAGACTAATCGCTGGCGGTGTGAACGCACAGTTAGGCCCGATTCACATTTCGTATCCAAAACCAGGCAAGCAGCGCCAGTTTCTCTAGATGACCGCAGCATAACTAAATCTAGTTGCAGTATTATTGCAAGGTATTTTGCTACTTTGTAGAGTCGCTGGACATGCACACTTCCTGTCATCAACGGAAACTAGCTGGATGTCGCTTGGCTACTATTGAAACTAATAAGATCGCCTCGCGTTGTCGCTGGCGGTCTGAATGGGGCTTAAGATTTCTTCACGTTTTTGCTTCTTTGCTGAAGGAGATAACATATTTAGGAAACGCGGTCAGCAGGGCAATTTGTCTGAAGGGACCGGTGCCCTGGGTTCTCCTTACTTCAAATATAAATACTTTTATGTGGTTTTGACAAATATGAATCAATTATTATTCATCTTATTTTGAGTTGATGATTTAAGCACGATTACACCAATCTTTTCTGATACAGAAAGTATAGAATGATTCATGGTTTAAGTCTCTAATGAATGCTTAGGCTCTCTCTTCCTGCCAGGTCAGTATGACTGTGAAAAAGGACTTCTTATCATCATGTATATAGGAGTTTGTGCATGTGTGATTGTATTGTTTCAGGAAAGAGTGGAAAATCGAGAGACAGACATAACGTCATGTTTTAAGTCATATTATACTACATGCCTGTCATCTTTGATCGTCTATAGCACAGGTGTCAAATCAGTTCCTGGAGGGCCGCTGCACAGTTTAGCTCCAACCCTAATCAAACACACCTGATTCAGCTAATCAACATCTTCAGGATTTCTAGAAACGTCCAAGCAGGTGTGGTTTAGAGCTGCTTGGAGCTAAACTGTGCAGAGCTGTGGCCCTCCAGGAACTGAGTTTGACACCCCTGGTCTATAGCAGTGTTTCCCAACCCTGGTCCTCGGGGGACACCTTCCAGAGTGTTTTAGATCTCTCCCTATATAAAACACATGATTCAACTCATCAGTCAAGTGTTTAATATAGGGAGAGAACTAAAATATTTTGGAAGGTGTGTCCCGAGGACCAGGGTTGGGAAACACTGGTCTATAGCACAATAGGTCATGTCTCATGACTCAAGAAGTGTTTGAGTTTTGTGTTCTTGTTTATCTATTGATAACCAATCATGTGAGCTTGAATTGTCCAAGTAATGACGTAGTCATTGTTAGCTTTAATCCTACTGCATTTTGGATGTAAGGAACATTCTGGCCTGTGGAACTCCTTATGAGTGTTGAAGCTGACTTCTGATCGCAAAACTACTGATTTTTCTTCACTAAATGTTATTCTATTAATTATATTCCTGACTCTGCGTCTTCTTTCATCATAACTGGTCTAAGGATCTTTTCCTTTAAATCCCCTACGTGTGAGTTTATGGCTACTGTAGAAACAACATGGCAAATTCCATGCAGGGTGACCTGCGATGTATGTAGATAGAAAAAGCTCATTCTAAGGTAATAAAAACATAACCCTTCACTATGTAAGGTCTTTATATACTTCTGAAGACATAGATATGTACACTCACGTAAAGGATTATTAGAAACAACATACTAATACTGTGTTTGACCCCCTTTCGCCTTCAGAACTGCCTTAATTCTACGTGGCATTGATTCAACAAGGTGCTGAAAGCATTCTTTAGAAATGTTGGCCCATATTGATAGGATAGCATCTTGCAGTTGATGTAGATTTGTGGGATGCACGAAGCTCCCAAAGATGCTCTATTGGGTTGAGATCTGGTGACTGTGGGGGCCATTTTAGTACAGTGAACTCATTGTCATGTTCAAGAAACCAATTTGAAATGATTCGAGCTTTGTGACATGGTGCATTATCCTGCTGGGAGTAGCCATCAGAGGATGGGTACATGGTGGTCATAAAGGGATGGACATGGTCAGAAACAATGCTCAGGTAGGCCGTGGCATTTAAACGATGCCCAATTGGCACTAAGGGGCCTAAAGTGTGTCAAGAAAACATCCGCCACACCATTACACCACCACCATAATTGCATTAATGAGAAATTGAACATGTGTTCCTAATAATCCTTTAGGTGAGTGTATATTATATTGCATTTCTGTCAAAAGAGCTTCAAAAAAAATAACACACTGGACCTTTAAGCCTAAGAAAAATTATTCCTTTTTCACTCCTGCTTCTGGGTATGATCGGACTCCGATGACATTTGACCTCTTATTAAACTTGATGTATCCTATCTACTTCAGATTTTCTTTCGGAGTGAACTTAATTTCTTGTCGATGAAAATGGTGATTCTACAAAGAGCCAAATTTGACTGTGATGAAAAGACTAACTACGTAAAGGTGAGTAGTGAGTACTTATAAGTGTACATTCGGTATCTTTCTGCACAGACACGTTCTGGTAAGACTAAAACATAAAAGCTGTTTTTTTAAATCCTCCTCATCTACAATATTTTATCTTGTTTGTGTGTTGGGGGGACGGTCAGCATGAATCTAGACTCATAGAGACTCACATCAGGAAGGATTTTAAGAAACTTCACCGGCTTTTGGATGATGAAGAAAAGTCAATGATTCTGGAACTACAGCAAGAAAAAGGACAGAAGTTGCAGACCATGAGAGAAAAAGTTAAGAAGATGAATGAAGACATCACTACACTCGCTGACACTATTAAAGACTTAGAACAGACACTGGATAGTAGGGACATCAAATTTCTTAAGGTTAGCTATTTTTTTCCCTCTGTCATTTTACTGCATGTTTGCAGTTTCCTACACTTTAAAACAATTTTAAAGCAACAACAAAAGGATCATAAAAGCGTTACAGACAGTTATGTTTTTTCTTTGTCCTGCACAAATTTGCATTACATAACAGCGAATTGAGTCTTCATTTGCATTGACTACATATTCCTATGTTTCTTATTATAGACCTTAGAGGACACTTCAAAGAGGTAAGCAGGATTTCTTCTCTCCTTGACTCCTTCTGCGTATGAAGTTTTGAAATCAAACTTTGGTTCGCACCTAAATGTTTTTCAGACTGAAGTACACTCCCAAGGATCCAGTAGTGTCTCCAGGGGAGCTTATAGATCATGCCAAGTATATAGGCAACCTCAAGTATAATGTTTTGAGCAAAATCAGAAAATCCATCGGCCACAGTACGTGAAGCCTAACAAGATTTCTCAATCCATCGTGGTATTTAAGATACAGTGTAGAATTTGATTTTATTATTTACACACTTTTTAACATTAACATGTTTTTAGGTCCTGTGGTGTTGGACCCGAACACAATTAACTGTCAACTTCAGATGTCTGATAATCTTACAGAAGTGTGGAACCCAAATGTGTTTCTGGAACCTAATGAATGCTGGGCCATCGTTCCGCTTCCTACAAACCTGGAGCGATTTGAAAATTACCCCTGTGTGCTGGGCTCAGTAGGCTTTACTACAGGCACGCACAGTTGGGATGTTGAAGTGAAAGACAACAGTTTCTGGATGGTGGGCGTGACCACAGAATCAGTGCAAAGAAAAAGATCCTTTGGGTTGCCTAGTGATATCTGGACCATTGGATTTGAAAGCCAAACTCTCAGTGTTAGGAGTCCCCAGGAGTCGCGCCTCCATCTGAGTGGATATGAGAAACCCAAGCAGGTGCGGGTAAAACTGGACATGAGTGAAGGACAGGTGACGTTCTCTGATCCCCAGAGTGACATCATCTATTACACATTCACGCACAAATTTGGAGAGAAAGTCTTTCCTTTCTTTTACACCGAGTGTCTTGTACCTCTAAAAATTCTACCTGTGGTCTAATTGTGTAATTTCAAAAAAGTATTTTTAAATGCTAGAAATGAAGATATCAAAATACTTTTTTTAATGTAAATCCATAGTAGTTTGCAATGTGAGTTATAATTTTATTTCTGAAAGGGTTGAATTCCTCAAACCTCACACATATAGTTTCTCCATGTCCGTATGGACTAAGATAAAAGCACAACACAAATCTGCAGTTTTTTAATGAAAAAATCTGTAATTTTTAAATGATTGCTCTGTGGTCAAAGTTGACAAACCCTATTTAATACTTTTATGGGATGGACTGGCAATGTGCCATCTTCGTGGTGAGGCGGTACTGCTTGGGATCGGACCAGACGCTTTGCCCACTCAGACGGATGTATTAATAATGCGAATGCATGCAACACGAATGCAAAAGACACGTATGCATGCCACCAACCCCCCCGACAGACTAAACCATGCACTTCCCCCCAGGTCGAGAAACCAGTCCATGCGAAGCCATAAATGTTCATGTGTTGAGGTTTTACAGATGTATTCTTGCTTAAACTAATTATAATCATGGAATCTTAAGTAATGATTTGAATCAATTAGTCCAGATATTTGGTTTACGGATTCAAAATAGTCTTTCAGACTGTTGTGTTGAATGTGAAATCAGAGTGGCCTTAGGAACTCAATGTTGTTACACTGCAACTCATTATTTTAAATAAAATTGTATTTGATTACTTGCGTCTCTAATTCATGGTCTTTGTTTAACAATAGTTTACATTCTAGTAAATTCACTTTCTTTGAAATTCACTTTCAGTGTAATGTCTAAAGTTTAAAACAAAGTATACAGCAAACACTGGGATGTAAAGCTAAAATATATTTTAAAGCTGCAACTAGATTTTTGTACAGTTTTCACTTGGCACTTTTTTACTTTCTTCAGCCGAGGTTTTTACTATAATGTTTTTTCATAGTATTAATTCTTTAATAGTTTCGTGTGCATTTATATCTATGGTGTGCATTACATACTCCAGCCGGTGGGTGGCGCACCATAAATTAGTTTTGCACGAACGCTACCCGTGTTCCTCTACAACTTGTATTTCGACTAGAGTTGTCAGAGTAACTTTAGTGGATTTAAGTTGCTTGTAATTCGAGAGAATTACAGCTCGTGTGCGAGCGCTGCAGAGACTCGGAAGCGTACCGTGACCACACGTGCTGTCCGGTCTGTGAAGTCGCCGAGGAACGTAAAGTACGTTACTGGCTAACACCATATTTCATTGTGTAACGTAGGGTGATCTTTATGAGCCGTTTCTGTCCATTTGGTGCGTCTTCCGGGAGTCAGATTGTCAACCGCATACGTCATCGAGGTTCTCACATTTCAGTAAAAAAGCATTAAGAAATTAACATTTAACATCGCTTAGGACGTATAAACGTCTAAACGTATTAAAGTCATTCTTACCTTGAAATATAACGACTGCCGTTATGAATTAAAACCTGAAATAATAAACCTCGATGACTTATGCGCTCGACAAATGCGACTCCCGGAAGTCGCATCCGAATCCTGGCAAGGACGCGTCCGAGAGAAATGGCTCATTTAGTCACCCTATGTTACGTGAACGTCTCCTTTAATTCCATTAAACGTAATGTATCCCAATTTAAGGGAGTTTGTCAAAGCCAATTTGATCTCGTGTGGAGAAAAATGCAGATTACACAAAATGCCCATGGTTACTGATATAAGAAGACTGGGCATATAAAAGTGAGTGGGGTTTACAAATCTTTTTCCACAGATATGCAAGTTTAACTTTCTGCACTTTTAATGCACATGGCTTATGTGTTATTATTGATCAACAATGCTATACATGTATACACTTCTCAATCTTCTTCAGAAATTAACGGAGATTCTTAGTAAAAGGAATTTTGAGATGCTTCACCAGCAAGTAAAGTTTGAAGAAGAGGCAATGATGGAGGAACTAAAACTAGAACAAGAACAAAAACTGCAGACTATAAAGGAAGAATTCCAGAAGATAAATGAAGACATCGCTTATCTCTCCAGCACTATCAGAGACTTAGAACAGACATTGGAGAGTAGTGACGTTGGATTTCTTCAGGTTAGCATTTATCGCTTTACTGCATCTCTGATTTGTTTCACTTTAAATCATGCAATACATTTCTATAATTTATTTTAAATATTCCAAATGTTTATATTTGTAAAATTTTACATTTTCTTGTATTATAGAATACATTTACAATTTTTATACACATTTTGTAAGCAGGAACTCTGAAAGTTATGTTTGCCTGTATTCCTTACTTTGTAGCTATATACTGTAATGATTTCGATATTCTAATTTTGAATACATAAATAAAAGGTATTCTTTAAGGTGTGATTTGAAGTATTGTTATTGAATTGTCATATTCCCAAATTTTCAACAGACATTCCAGGACAACTTGAAGGGGTAAGCAGGAATTTTTCCTTCCATCTGGAAATGAGGTTTTCAATCAAACATCAGTTCCAAAGTCCCTTTCCATTAGACTTAATCGATGACTGCTGCCTTATTTATACGGCAAGGCGGGACTTTGCCAAAGCACCCATACCTTTAGTAATGTCACTGCACCATCTTGTATATAGTCTTTGATATATCATGTTCTCCAGATAATTATTGACATCCCCCAGGAATCAGAAGTCTTTCCAGAAGAGCTTATAGATCATGCCAATTATATAGGCAACCTGAAATTCAATGTCTGGAGAAAAATCTGAGATTCTGTCAGCTACAGTGAGTCAATCCTTACAGTATGCAGACACTTGTTAAGACACAAGATTTACAAACGTTGTAAACGAAAGCAGTTACAGTTTTGCTTGGTACTGTATGGATACTATACACAGTATAGTTTTAATGGAATGTGTATTTTTAGATTTATCTAAACAATGTTAAATGCTGTTTTAAAATCATTTTACACCCGTGATGTACCACATTTGGAAGTGCAACATGATATTTGACAAGGAAAGGTGTCGGATAGGATTTGATTTTGTTCATTATTTTTTTCTTTCTTTTTAGGTCCTGTGGTGCTGGATCCCAACACAGTTAACTGTCAGCTTCTACTGTCTGATGATCTGACAGACATGTGGAACCCCATTGAAGCTGACAATGTCTGGTTAGTGGGCGTGGCCACTGAATCAGTGCAGAGGAGAGGAAAGTACGGGCTGCCTAGTGATACCTGGACTATTGGATTCGAAAGGGATACTCTTAGTGCAAGAGTCACGTGTCCATCTGAGTGGATATGAGAAACCCAAGCAGGTGTGGGTAAAACTGGACATGAATGAAGGACAGGTGTCGTTCTATGATCCTCAGAGTGACATCATCTATTACACAGTCACCCACAGTTTCAGAGAGAAAGTCTTTCCTTTCTTTCACGCTGTGTGCCGTGAACCTCTAAGAGTTCTGCCTGTGTGGCCAAATCCCTAAATTAAAAGAGTTCTTGAATCTCTCTCCTGTTGTTTTGGAGAACATGTCATATTTATTAGCAGTTTCAAATGCACTCCAAGTTACATAGTGATATGTTCAAATTTTGGGTTTATTGATTTTTTCCATTTCCTGTTTTAGTTATTTCCCTAATTGTCATCTCTAATATATTTGAAACTTAGCAACTTGAACAAACATTTGTGAAAGATGCTTGTTTTTGGGGCATGTTTTATGAAGACCTGTGTACAAATTCACACACAAAGGTAGTTTGTTTTTGCAGGAAAATTCATAGTACAGGTCATGTCCTATTTTAATGTTACAATTAATATAATATATTCACCACTAAATTACTTGACTGACACCTGTTGTTGTACCTACGGCTTTAACAAACGTCTGCCCTTTCAATGCACTACATTTCCCATCGACCTTTGCGCGCGTCGCCACATGACATGGTTTTCCTTCGCCAGTCTATGCTTATTTTCCATCTTATTTACTTTTCCCATGTTGTGGACGAACAAACATTTCGGAAGGCTACGGAAAGGGGAGAGTGTGAGTTTAATGACAATAAGCTTTAAGATATACAACATACACTAAAGAAGAACAACAAGAGGCTGTTATCATCCGATCTCGTGGTCATGAATGTAACGTTACAAATTGATAGTCCGAAGATCACAAGACCTGCGAGGTTTTGAAGCGGTTTAAACGAGGAACTATTCTGCGTGAGCCATATATTGACATCCTTAAAAGTGTACGTTACGTGACTGATGTGAGCTAATAACTATGGCCTCTCCGCATCTACCAGTTGAGGTGAGTTTACACATTTGTCCTGTCGCAATGTCCAATAGAATGCACGATAACTATATTATCACGATACCGTTTAGGAAATGCACATCGTGATCGTGAAAAATGTTAAAAGTGAACAAAACCGCTAGACGTATCGCTGAATTTGTTGACAATATTGTCATTTTAGGTAAACGCGACATCAGTTATCATTATTATTATTATCATCACAATGGCTGACAGTAAATATATATTTGGGGAACATAACACCCATCAAAAGCTCGTAGTGTTGAATATAATCGTTATAACAAGCTAGCAAACAAGAATCCTTGTAATGACGTCATTCTGTATCCCATTGCCTTGAAGGTAAAGAGTACGACAGCATGATCATGAAGGGTTTACACTGCTGAAAACCCCCCTAAAAAATCGTACAGTTTAAGTAGTTGTAATAGGAATTGTGTTTATTTTATTTTTGTTTATTTAACCGGGATAATGTAGAATAACGTAAAACAATTCAAACAGGTGAAGCTCAATATTAGGCTTTGGCATTCGAATGAAGCCTCACAAAACCAGTCTTAAGTAGCACGGGAAACTTTTTAGTTAAAGACAAAAATACATTGTATGGGTCGAAATTATAGATTTTATTTTATGCCAAAAATCATTAGGATATTAAGTAAAGATCATGTTCCATGAAGATATCTAGTACATTTCCTACCTTAAATATATAAAAACTTTTTTTTGGTGAATGGATAGCCTGTCACGGTGCACCTGATTTAAAACTTCAAAGGCCAATTTCTCAATATTTTGAATTATTATATTATCAATTATAACTAATTATTCACTCTCAGATTTCTATCTCAGCCAGATATTGTGTATTCTAACAACTCATACATCAACAGAAAGCGTATTTATGCAGCTTTCAGATTACGTAAAATCTCAATTTGGAAAAATTGACACATAATACTGGTTTTGTTGTCCGGGGTCTCAAATAACAGACTGCGTAAAACTATCATTTTAAAATGCAATAAAAATCAAACAAGAAAAACAAATATCTGAAACAGATCCAATGTTTTTTTTCGATTCCTATTAAAAATGTATGAAACTTTGTTTGCATTTTTGGCAGACTGTTCCAAAGTGGTAAGCGATTTCTCTCAATAGAAATTGTATTGTTTCAGTACAATGAAGGATTTTGTGTCTATTCAAAGCTTACAACAAAGTATTAAGTGTAACCTGTGATGTTCTTGGCAGATAATTACGCATATATTAAGTTACCTACACATTACAGACCGAAAAGAGGCATCCCTGGTGTGTAGGAGTTGGTATGAAGCAAGCCAATACCGTCAGTTTCAGGTTATTCCCAGTATTCCTCTATAATATCATAATTATCTAATACATCTTTTTGGCTCTGTATTATTAATATATTCCTATGGGTGATCTATTGCAGAAAAGCGTCACCTTCAAGTTCCCGGTTTCCACATCTTCACTGGACTTCATCCGTGCACTGAGTCGGCATCCTCGCTGCGGTTTGGTCATCAGTCATCTTGATGACTCCGCCCTCTCAAGGCAGGTTCTCGTGGAGGTGGGTGTTCACCTCGGCCCTCGCTTGCAGTGTTTGGCGCTACCTGGCAGCAGCATCACAGAGTCCTCGCTGTTGGGCCTCCTACCACATCTGACCAGCCTCCAAAAGCTGGATCTTCAGAAGCTTGATAGTCTGTTTATGTCTGGAGCCTTACTGTCTAAAGAAGAGCATCGTCGGCAGGTAACGCCTGTGTTTTTGGTTGGACTCTATTAATGTTGTAGTAAGTACATCTAAAGCGTCTTTGTCTATTATAGGTCCAACATGCGCTAAGAAAGCTGCAGGAACTGGGCCTGTCAGATCTCCGCTACCTCTCAGATCTATCTTTTAACCGTCTAACCAGCTGCACGCCCAGGTTACACAGACTGTCCCTGGCTGGATGTCACATCGCATTCGAATTTGATCCGTATCGAGGCTGTCCGGTTGGATTGGGCTGCTCCGCCTTGGTGTCTCTACGTAACCTGTTGAGTCTTTTACAAAAGCAGGGCAGCTCGCTTCGCAGTTTGGACTTGAGTCGTACCAGCATCACTCCCAAGTCTCTATGCTCCATAGCCCAAGTGCCAGGCCTCCGCCTGGAGGAGCTGAGCCTTCGTGGCTGTAAAGAGCTGACGGATTATTCTATACAAATGCTCTGCAAGTGGCAGAATGGTCTGAAGATGCTGGACCTCAGCTCGTGTACAGAGCTCACCAGCAGGACGGTGCTGGCGATTGCGACTAAGCTGAAAGAACTGCGGTCGCTTTCCACGTCTCAGGACTGGAAGATAACAGATAAAGGCCTGGCGGAGCTGATGGCGCTGCCTTACTTGAGGACGTTGGATCTGTCCGAGTGTCTGCACGTCAGTGGAGCAGATCTGGTGAAGGGACTGTCCGCTCCACAGCCCAGAGCTCAGCCGGAGTCTCTTAGCCTTAGAAATTGCTCATATATAAGGGTGAATTGCATGTGTATTATGTTGGTAATAATTTACACATTCATAAAACGGATTTCGTAAAAAAGCTCTATAGGTATCAATATATCATGACATATCATTACAAAGAATTTAGTTGGATAAACTCAAACATGTGCTTTTGTAGTATTCTCATCCTTCTACATAACATCTGTCTCTTCTCCAACAGGATTCAGTCATGTACTCCCTCAGTGAGCTGTTAGGTTGTAATCTGAAAGTGTTGGACCTCACGTCCTGCGTCTACCTCACCGACCTGAGCGTTCGAGCTATTGCAACATACCTGCCTGCACTGGTGGTGCTGCGACTCGGCTGCTGTAAGGAGATCTCAGACTGGGGGCTGCTGGGAATGGTGGAGCCCAACAAGGACTGCGAATCAAAAGACAAAGAGGTGGAATTGCCAAGCCGTGTCTAGACCTTAATTTAAAGATGAATCGTGTCATTTTTCATGGTTAAAATATTGGTTAATATATAGCGTTGAAAAAAGAAACAAAATCGTACGTTTTCCATTAACAACAATGTTATGCAATGTTGATTTTTTGTAAATATAATTGTAACACTTTCAAATGTTTCATTCATAAATATTAAGGAGGACAAAGGCCCAAGCTTTACTAGGACGTTTGGAAACATGGGATTTTTCCAGCCTCCCAGCATGCCCTTTCAGGAGAAGCCGCGTCTGGTTACAGATGAGGATCTGGGGGCCTTTAGGGAACAGGAAGGAGCATCATTGTTGGCCCTCAGGTGCCTTCAGGAACTGGATCTGTCTGCCTGTTCTAAACTCACCGACACCAGCATTACACAGGTCAGTACAGAACACAGAGTTGTGTTTGTGTTGAATCACAAACAAACTTGTATGTCTCACCCCCCCTCAGGTACTCCGTTTCCCAGACCTGCAGCGTCTCTCGCTTTCTATGCTGCCTGAGATCAGTGATGAAAGCTTGGTGTCTGTAGCCCATCACTGCCGAAGTCTTACCAGTTTGTCCCTCAACCACTGTCCTCAGATCAGTGACCACGGCATGACACGGGCCCTTCCACATCTGAAAAGACTACAGCATCTGTACCTGGCCGGCTGCGATGCCATAACAAACAAGTGAGTTACTACAAAAGATATTTTAAGTTTTATATATTTCCAGTATTGGACAAAAAGTTTGCATCACTTGCCACTTAGAAATTTGCGCTCAAGTTGCGTTTGACGTGTTTTTGCCGCTCATTGCTTAATGTTATCAATATGTTCCTGCAGAACTCTGTCCATAATCGCCCAGCACTGTGATCGACTGAAAACCCTCGATGTCTCCATGTGTAAGGACATAACAGTGCAGCAGGTGGACTATCTTCAGTCCCACCTACCCTTTCTGGAGAAAGTCCAGTGTCGCTTTGTCAACGGGGCAGATTTCACCATGGTATTATGATCGTATGTGTAATGCACTGAAAGCTATTAAATTAAAATGAATAATAATAATATTAATATATAAATTATAGCACATTGACCTCAGGTATACAAGAGTAACCGATTCCAAAACACTCTTTTGCATAGTATGCACGCAACTGAACAACTTTTCAGTACTGTATTATATTATCACTGCTTCTGAACAGAACTGTTGTTTTTCTGATCATACTATTAATAAAATATAAATATCTACTATTGACTAGTTAAATTATTACTGATGTACAGTAACAAAGTGTGTATGCCAGTGTAGTTATATACTGTAAATACATTTAGTACATTTGTATAATAAATGCTATTTGTTTAGACTTACTGGAATTTGAATGTATAGTGTTTGATAAGGTGCCATATAACAATCATGATCTGCTTCCAATAAATGATCAGTTCAAGGTCTGCTTGCAATTTTAGACTGCAATGTGGCGGTCAAAAATCCTGGAATGAAAACAGATGTAGGCCTATTTCAAACTAGATTATAAAACCCAATAGATTATTGAACTCGTTACCCTTGGCATTGGGAGTGCCATGCTGTCTATTCTAGCAATAGGAAGAAACACAAAGACAAGACATTATGGCTATAACAATAATATATTTTAATTCCATACAAAGGAAACCAATTTTTGAATTAATACCGCGTACCATTTTCAGGTGGTAAAGTTTCCACAACAAGATTGTTACACAATACCAGAGGTTTAACATAGAAGGCTATACACCGAATAACAAATACAATACATGATGAACTTTAAATTTGTGACTACGACAATAGAACATGAAATCAGTGAATTATGGCACAGGTTTTTCCCGAAACACTTTCAAAGGTCTATCAGGTCCATTATTCTCCATAGCAAACGTTAAGACCATAAAATGATTATTCATCATTGAGCTTGAGACACGGGGCGTTGTGCGTCTACATATTAACAAGTGCTTGTTACGTGGCATTACAACCACAATCAGATCTTTAAGCGAGATAGTAAGTGGATGAAATCCTAATATTGATAAAATGCCATTTCATCTTAAAACCGAGATCTCAAAACACAGCATATTTACAAAATACTGACTGAAAATTTGACACAATCTGCACTCTGAAGGACAGAAATGAATTCATGGAGAAATCACTAGGCAGTGTTAGTTTGACGAAACCTAAGCATCAGTGAAAACTGATTTTCTTTTGTTTTGAAAAATACAAACAACATACCAAATATATTCATGCAGTGTCTTCAAACCACCCTCAGTCAAACTATTTCTTTATAACAAAATGCATTATTATTAGAGATTCACGAAATCATTTTCCATTCTTAAAGCCAGTTTAAGTAGCCTACAATACAGACTTTATCAAATGCAATCTGAGTCAAGTACGCCATCTTTTATGTACCTCTAATAATCCAAATCGACATTCATCTATGAAAACATATTAGATGAAGCGTATGCCTCCTATCTTTTAATGCCAACCACACGTTATAAAGTTTCAATCTGTGCATAAATGTAGAAGAATAGATGTACCTTGCAGATGGTGTACTCCAATTCAAGTACGTAGACTTAATAAACATAGTTAATCTTGATAATGTACCATTTAAGATTTCAATCCGAATCACTTTACAAAGGGACTCAATAAGAATGCTACAGAAGTACAGATCTTTATAACAAATTAATTTGCATGTTTCCTCCCTACCAAGCTTCTCAGCGTCATTGCATGTTTTTAAGATGATTTCAAGATGTCTGATAAAAGCTAAAGAATTAAAGGAAAAAATGTCTATTGTACAGGTCTATTTAAGAGTGCTGACAAAAAAAGGCACGTTTAAATGAAGTCAGCTTTGTGCGAACAAAATCCGTTAACTCCCAAAGTAAATCCATCTCATTCACACCAGACATTGTGCCATCTTTGATTGTTCAAAGGGCTCTCGCTTCCCAATATATCTCATCTCAAGCACTGAAATAATACCATCTCTTTGCTCCCAATCTCCAAAACTTGCATCTGCAGTGTGCCAAGTGGGCACTGTCAGCGTAAAGTTGTTTTCAGTTCTGGTAACGCTGTAACCGCCAACACTTACTGGCCACCTGGGTTTTATTGTTCAGCTTGGCTGAAGTCATAGCAGAAGTTAAAGTTGCTGGGCAGTTTGGGAATGGGTGGGGCCATGTCCGGGATAGGGACGTTCTCAAGGTCCAGAAGGCGGAGCTTGATTTCCATCGAAAGGAGAATGTCCAGTTCGCTTCGCATGCTCTCGCTGCTCATCTCTTTACCCAACAGCACACTGAGTCCATCCGTCCACAGACAAAACTGGAAGAGCAAAGGTACAGTTCAAATACTTATAGAGATAGATACATGGGCAAAGGTGTTATGGGGAATTTTATCGTATGCATTTTTTATTTTTAAAGTAATGCAAGACAGCTGTTGAGCTCGGGAAACCATATGTACTCACATCTGTTCTGGAAGAGGCAATGAAATTCAAACTGTATTCCTCGACATCATACATGATGCTGAAGGCCAAATCTAACATCTCCTGAAAAAGCAAAATCAAGCAATATTATAAAAATGTAAACCATACATGATGTCAAAACATCATATTCATAGCAAGCAAGTTCACAAGACGATAAGTACCATACCTTGGTCTGCTTTCCCTTGTTCTCCTTCATGTGAGGACAGTCTCTACCAGTCAGAACATTTTTGATGTCTGCGACAGGAACTGAGGACACACAGCCGTTATATCATCTTATTTGACAGATAAGAGGTCTTTTTGTAGAAAGTTGGACTAGTTTACTCACTCTTATCCTGAAGGGCCTCGATGGAGGGCGTCTCGGCATCCTCTTCCACATCTCCAAAGTGCAGGACTTTGTGGTTAGGAGAGAGTCGACAATACCATAGCTTGTCTGAAAGACAGATGACATAAGACTGAATATATTTGCTAACATTCCATTTACCTTCAAAGTATCAATGACAGAGCTTCCCAAACTTGACAGGGGTAATGCTGACCAAAGAAAGCAAAATAGTCAAGGCCTCCATATATTATTTTTTCTTAGTAATTAAAGGAACAGTTCACCCAAAAATGAAAATTCCGTCTTCTATTGGAATTATGTGAACGATGACAGAATTTTTATTTCTGTCACTTTAATAAATATATTTAAAATAAATAAGAAAACAAATAAAGGTAAAGTCAAATAATGTAGTAAATACTGTAGTAGCAGTTAAAGCAACTATAGTGATCTATACAAATTACGAACCTTTTTTGCATTAAACTATATATATATATATATATTTATATATTTTTTTAAATATTTAAAATTTTAGATTGAACCAAAAACACTGCAATACTGCTATAGCCCACCGGGGGCAGGGTTGCACCATACAGTTTGGGAAGCACGGGTCTAAGATCAATTTGTTTGGTCCTCCTCAGTAGTCTTTGTTCTTCATCTTTAAGGAGACCTCTCACCTTGCCTCCGTCGGCTGCTGATCTTCCTGAAGAGTGTCCCGTGACACAGACGGTTCAGTCTCTGCTGTCTGATGAGCTCAAGCAGTTCTGGTTTTAGACGCTCTTTCAGCTCACTGCACACAACACCAATGAGGAACAGTGTTCTTGAAAACCGCGAGTATAAACTTCTATACATTAAACCACAATTGATATAACTAGATAATAAAGTTGTCTAGTTTGCATTTTAAATGTGTGGTCTAAAACAAAGATCAAGATCTAGCCTATTCTCTTACACTCTACCCTACAGGAATAATACAGGTAACTGGACTTACACCACCGGTGGGGCGAGGGTCTCCTCCTGATGGAGCCTCTCGGTCTGCCTGAGTTTGAGGATCTCGCTGTAGTTCAGAGCATTCACCTTGTTTTTAAAGAGCTCTAGAGACGTAGGCTTGCTGGACAGCGTTCTTGTGATCTGCTCCCGGACAACCTGCATCACCTGTGGAGAAAGAATCAGAACACCATTTAGTTTGCCTATGAATGTCATCGATGCCGAGTTTTGCAGACATCTTCAAACAAAATTGTGACATTATTATGGTCCATATAAATATAACAATAGTAAGCTTTCATGTCCTGTCCATCTCCTCCAATAAACCCTGATGTCCACGATTAAACACAGCTTGACCTCACTCTGACCATCTCTGAATAGCATCTCTCTGTTCAGGTCAAAGGGAGGTAGGAGAATGGAGAAGTGAAGAATAAAACACCAGGGGAGGAGAAACAGACTATGACAATGACAATATGGGTCTCTCTTCCAGTAGTGAATGTTCAGCTGTGACGCAGACAGAACGGCAGTGACACGCTCATTACACTGAATGCGAATAAACTCCCTGACAACAGCACTGCTCTATAATTACAGTATCTTTATGTTCTTGTGTGCTTTTCAGCTTTTCCATACATTTATATATGCATGTAAATATGCCCAAAAAATAGCAGATGCGGGACAAATAGCTTGAACATATTTAACTATGGTATTTGTTGGCCCATCTTGCCACCAGAAATAATAAAAAATAGCCTTATTTATGTTTTATACACAATTTACCTTAGAATTAAATAAATTTAAAATGAAATAATAATTCTGACAAATTTAGTAGATTTTATTAATTGTGTCATGTCTTTAAATGTGTTCAATTTAATTTCAGCAACTGTGACTAGGTGGCATTTGCCACTGTCCTATGTGTATATTCGAATTATGAGCCATCTGCCATCCTTTTCTGTACATATCCACAGCAGCAATAAAAAACCTGGTTGGTCGACTTCCATCTCAAAATAAGCAATATAGACTTCTGAGCGGCAACAACATAAACCAATGTTATGTTGCCCAAACTTAACTTCCTGTAGAGCATCGCAAAGAATCAATACCTGTCGAGTAGTTTTGACTTCATTTAATACAATTAAATATAAAATAAATTGTTATATAATTAAACACAGACTGGAAGTAAACTTTGGGCCAGCGCGTGTGTCCGATGAAACCGTCAATGTGTTTTACATTGTCTTATACTCAACAATATAAATGTTCCAGTTCACTTCTCCTCCATTTGCTTATAAACCGAGCATTCATTAAAAATGAAAATTCATAAATAAAAATGTTGCATTTAAAAGGACCATCAAAGTATTTAAAAAATATATTTCCATTCCCTATTATTTTCAAAGATGGAAATATGGGTTTTATAATAATCAACAAAACTTAAAAATATAAATTTTTTAAATAAAGAGAGTTTACGTTTTTTAATTTTTATAAAAATAGTCAAAAAAATAAATAACATGCCCAAGTAGAAATATACCGAGATCTGCATTGCGAGCATGAAACCCATATAAATGATTATCAGTACCATCAACACACATAAATCCAGACAGCCCCCCACATCACCAACATCATCCACTATTCCATGCTTTTAAAATGTTAAATTAATCTCTCAAAGCTAAAAAACTAAATAAATACCCTACCTCAGCCATAGTGAAAAGAGTTTCTGCTCACAACCATACAACAGTGAGAGTGTGTTTGGGGGTGTGTATGTATTACAGCGTGTATGGTCCCTCCCTCTAGATAACCCCCATTATACAGATACACATCCCTAAATCTGGACACACCTACACACATCCTGCACACACTAACCCATCATACAGACCTCTACAAACCAGCTGGCACAAACATGATGCCAACAGCGATTAACAGTCTTTACAGAGAAACAGCACAGTCAGGGTGTTTACAGCGTCGGGATGGAAAAAGAAAGAACTGAGTGAGAGGAAGTTTGAGTCATTTGTTTTATCATGTTGAAAGGAACAGTTCACCTAAACATAAAAACTAAGAAAACGTTCAACAAAATTGATCTTATAACTGATCATATAATGAAAAGTGAATGGTGACTGGAGCCTGTCAAAAAAAAAAAGATCCTTAAGTCTGTCCCATATAAAGACTGGAAATATGAAAGTGAAAAGTAAATATAATGGGAAATATTAAAATATACTAATGTATTTACTACAGAGACGAAATGTGTGTAACCCCTAATATTTTATTTTTCGGTCATTTTTGGAAGATTATCCCCCTTCACTTATAATACATGTAAATTACAGTTTGGATTCTATGGGAAAATTTATATTTAAAAATTTTAAACAACATCAGGGAGAGTATACCATTTTTAGGTTAGTACTATCCCTTTAAGATCTCACCTCCAAAAAAACTTTCGGGACAAAACTGAGGACATTTTCCAAACACCAAACTATTTTCGAGATGTGTTTAACTGCTGCTGCAACTCCTGTGTGGGACACAAATTTTGACCCTCTTTGTATTTTCCGCTCCCGCTTGGGCTTCTTTTTGTTGTTCTAATACCCCTCTATAATGATAGGCCTTATTGTCCCAGCCCACCAGGTTGGTGTGGTGGGGGGACTTTGAGAGAAAACAAAAGACGGGTCAATAAGCCTCTTTTCAATAGTGTGGGTCAGGAGGTTGTGAGGTTTACAGCCCGAAAAAGGTCATTAAACGGAGGTCTGTTTTGTTGCACCGCTGAATAGTTTGGGATAGAGGACGAACCCTTAAACATCAGAAAAGATGACGTAACAATTTAGGGAATGTTGATGTATACAAAGGCGGTTCAACAGAAGGAGTCTGTCTCTTTAAAAAAGAAAATTCCTCTGGCTTTACATTTCTCAGACATGTCCAGATGAAACCATCAATATCTATTTGTTTTATTGTTAACTATAAATCACTTCTGTTCAATTCGAAAGCTTTCAAACGCAAACCACAGCTTTAAATTAACCAATAACTAGAACAAACATACAATGATATACCAAAAAGGACCACTTGCAGGCAACACTGTGCAGGAAAAGGTAAAAAAAGTCATCTAAAACAAAATGATGATCATGTTGGTGAATGATGACTCATAAGTAATATTTTAGTTTGGAAAGAACTGTTAAAAACTGTGAAAAATATAACCCCCGCAGTAAAGCAGGTTCTTTTGGAAAAAATACGCTTTATACCTTATCAAAGTCCTCCTGTGTGGCTCTCATCTCCTTCCACGTCTTGTTGACAAGCTGAATGCAGATACAGAAAAGCTCCTCGAGCAATCGGTCCTGAGCGAAGAAGATAGGGTGATAGTCCGAGCCGGTCTCAGAGGCTATAGCAGATTCAGAGCGAGAAAGAACCGAGTACGAGACGTCAACAATAGAAGCAAAAGACCACCAGATGGTTCCATTTGCTTTAGAAACAGACACTATAGGACCTTGTCAATAAGGTCATAACGCCTTTCGAAAGACTTTAACAAGACATCATATATCGGTTCAAAATTATTCTTTAATTACTGGTGGACAAGAAGAATCCAGATGGACTGTGAAAACCTGCTTTGACCAAGGTTCATAAAAAGGATAGATCTAATGACTACCACAGTAGGACACATTTCTTTGTTCTTTTAAACCCAAAAGAAGATATTTTGAAGAGTGTAGAACGGTTCTGGGGCACTTTTAACTAACATTGTCATTTTTCCTAATATGGGAGTCAATGGTGGCCGAGAACTGTTGGGTTACGAGCATTCTTCCAAATATTTTTCTCCGTTTTTATCAAAACAAAACATTTTTCGAGGGTGTGTAAATGCGGACAGATGTTTGATTTTGGGGTGAACTGTCCCTTTATGGGTTCAATTGGAGACAATACTATCCATCTAAAATTCATATACTAGATGCTAGAGCACAGTGCATAGTTTATGTGTATGCTGTATAGGTGATTTCAGGACGTGTGCACTTACGGGGTTCTCCAATGCGTAAGATCTCACACAGGATCAATGTGAGCTGGATGCTGCTGCGAGCAAACGGACACTCGTGTTTGTCTTCTCTGCTGCTGTTCTCCAGTACAAACTGAAAGAGCAAGATAAACATCACATCTTATGACACTACTACTGAGACAACGATCAGGGTATATACAGGAATCATGGAGCTAAATGTAATATTTTTAAGACTTTTTCCATACATTTTAAGACCTCATCACCTCTTCAAATTTGAATCGTATATTGGCGACACTTTAACTTACTTAAAAGAGGGTCTGTAGATAATTTCTGATATCAGTCAAAAGAAACCTGTCTGCCAATATCTTTTATAGAATGTTATTCCAGGCTCAACCACTAGATGTCGATGTCCCATACGGTTTCTTTAATTGCGACAAAACCATAGGACCCATTCAACAAATTGTTTATTCAATAAAATGAATATACAACAAAATAGAACAAATTGTTTATTTAATATAATTATTATACAATAAAATAATAAAATAAATAAATATGAACATAAAATTAAATGTATAGTTATACATTACACACTAGCCAGACGGGCAAACAAACACAGACCGGAAGTTACTGCAGTCCGGGTGCGCACATCAGATAAAATGGTCTATACAAAATATATTTTGGTGCATCTGTATAAGGGTGTCTCTGTAAGCTATACGTGTTCACTCACTCTGCTGTACGCATCAGGGTAGCGGGAGGAAAAATATGCCATGGTGTCCAACGCCAGGAGACCCGGAGGACAACGGCTCAGGTCCTGACCTGGATTACTGTTATTCTAAATAAAACAAAAAATATTTTTTGTTGCTGATGATACCACTGGTATTAAAAGCTGTGAAAAGCGCATTGATGTGATTTGTTTTAAAGACAAAATGAATTTTCAGCACTCACAGAGAATCCGAGCTTCTTAAACTCTTTAGCGCAGAGCGAGTGTCTTCTCTCGCTGCTCAAGTTGCCCTCGCTCTCCATCTCAAACGCAGCCTGACGTAACCCGTGCAGCATTTCCCTCTGGTCCTGATGAAGGGAAAACCCGAATAGTGAAGTTCAAATAGTCGTTCAAAAATTAAACAACTGAAACAAAAAGCAAACCTGGCTATAGGAATCGAGTGGCGTCCTCATACGATGCTCTAAGAGGTTTAGACGGAGTGTCTGCAGTTCATAGAGGTAGTGGGTCATCTCGTCACCTACTGAAGTGGAGCTATGGATGATGTTCTGAAAACATAAGCAGATAGCCATGATTTTTGTGATCTTTATGTAGCACTTGAGGCTAGCAAGATCATGATTTCAACTCAAAGATAAAATGTTTACATTAATACATAATGCATACTTTGGATAAAGGTATTTGTCAAATGCATTAATGTAACTATCTTATCATATTTTGTGTTACAAAAACATAAATGTTTGTGAATATCAAACGGTTGTGCAGAAAATGTGATATAATGGGAAATATTCAATGTGCTTAAGCATAGCACAAAGTACAGAGGGTATCAGAGCAATGGAAGAGAACTTCAAAGTTTTCCTACCTTGTAAATATACTGGCGTAGCTGTTTCTTATCAAGATATTCAAAGAGCTCCTGAAATCAATTCATTTCATGTTTATATCGGAGAGATACCATTAAATACATTTTCACAATGAGAGAGAGACAATGTATGGGTCATCCCAAAGTTTTGGAACGCACCTTTTCATCCATAAGGTTTCTCACCGCCCACAAAATCGAACTTGATCGTTTCCCATTAATACTATATTTAAGATGTGCCAATGCCAACTAAATTCTTCTTCATACCATCACAGAGCAGCAGACAAACCAATATATCTAAGGGAAGGATGGATTGCAATCTGTCCATCTCTCACCTGTCTCTCTGCTTCTCCACCGGCCTGTAACAGAGCCATCAACAGAGCCATGGCCTTGGTCTGCAGCTGTTGATTTGTTCTGAGGAGAATTAAAGAACAATTGGAAAACAATTATAGACTTAAAACTTTAATAACTACATTGTGACACCAAACAAGCAAAACACTTTTGGAATGAGGAATATACCACGTCTTATGTATTTGTATAAAGATAGTTTAGCGGTAGGTGAGGTGTCGAAACTAGACTCAAAATAAACAAAAAATGAAGGTCACCATCTACACATGACCCAGTAAACACTCGTGTCTGAAAACCAGCGATTGGAGAATCCAACGCTGTGCTCTAAAGCAAACTGTCCTATATTTGCTGTTAAAAGTTCACCCAAAAATGAAAGTTCTTACATCCTTCATTCACCCTCATATCATTCCAAACATGTGTTTCTTCTCCAAATCACAAAAGAAGATTTTTTTGTAAGAACACTGGTAACCAAACAACATTAACCCCCATTGACTTCAATTGTATAAGCACAATACTACTAAGACATCTGCTGAGACGTTTTTATGACGTGTGAGCAAATAAACGGCGGCAGAATTTTTGAATATTTTTTGGTGAACCATAACTTTTAGTAAAGTTACTATTCAATATGTAATTGTAAGTATGCATTAAATTTAGACATTAATCCACTAGTGTTACATTGCACTATAGACCTGCTTCAATATTTGTAGGACATTTTACAGTTTGAAGAAGCAAGAACTGAGAAGTTCCTCTTCTACGCCCATAAAATAAACATTGGCAAAATAGTTTACCAAATAGCCAAGCATCTTTCACACTTACACCTGCAGATGAGAAATGAGTCTCTCCATAGTAATTTCGAGTTTGACACGATTGAACAGACTGTTACTACTGAGCACCATGCTCTCCAAAATAGCCAGTGACACCTGCTGGATGGACGCATCCAGCACCTTCATATTCACAAAACTAGCGATCTAAAAAAAACAAATGGTCAGTTAAATCCGAGTCTAATATTTTTGTATTTTATTACCACACTTATGATTGTACACCAAATGTTAAGACTGTCTTCTACCTTTGTAATGAAGAGACTGGATAGATTCTCCCAGGACACAATCCCATGATCCATCAGTTCCATGAAGGCAGTGAGAGTGTGTGTCATGATGAGAGGAGCTCTGGAGGAAGAACATCAGATGTTTTCTGTTTTTAATCTTCATATTTCTTAGTAATAAGACAATCTACAGACAGGGAGAGAAAACAGGAAACTCACTCGCTGGCATCCTCCACAATCTTGACCAGTAGAGTGTGGCCGTCTCGACTGATAAACTCCTGGGCGAATGTGATGTCTGTGGAGAAGGTCGCCAGTTCCTTCAGAGAGTCGCATCGCACGCCGGCATCTGAACACTGAATGCCTTTGTACAGATCTTCAGCAGAACGACCCTATCAAACCACAAACCATCAACAGTGTGGGTTCCTATAGCTTAACAGGTAGTACAGGGTGCAGACGATACCCAAAGTCTGGGTTCGAATAACACAAAAACATATTTGTGTAGAAAATGTGTGTGCGATTTACTAGAAGCTGCTTTGGATAAGTGTCCGTCACAAGCAAAACTGTAAATACATCACTTGTCTAAATGTATATTGTTTCTGTCATTAAAAACACTAAACAGGTTTTACTGTGACTGTAAAACTCAGGTTTTTAAATGTGTGTGTATATGAGGTTGTGGTGCAAAAACTCACCGGAGCTTTGGTTAAACGGAGAATACTGCCATTTTTGATGTCAAGACGATTCTAGAAGAAAGTTCATGAAACCAAAAGTCAGCTTTCAGGAAGTAATAGAGATATTTTTAGACATTATTATCAGCACCAGGACCAAGTCGATAGACACCGGACAGAGATAGTAAGAAAAGAAAAAGATCTCTCTTACATTCTTCCACAGTCATTTGCAACAAGCATGAAAGAAACAAACAAACAAGAAATTATAAGTAAAACGCGAATTATTAAGTAACAAACTTCTAAACTAACTAACACAGAGAAAATAAATAAATAAATAGACCAACGAATAAAAAGAAGCAAAACACACACACAAAACAAAGCAACAAAAAAGACAAAGGAAAACAAACAAACACGCAAGTCTAATAAATAAAAACAAACAACGAAACGAAATGAAACAAAACAAAACATAAACCAAGTAAATAAACTAACTAACTTACTTGCACTACTAATCTAAACTAATACGAACGAACGAAAGAAAGAAAGAAAGAACCAAGTAACTAACTAACCAAAATGGAAAGAAAGAAATACTAGCAAAGAAAAAAGAAAGTGAGACTAACCAAGACCAAGAAAGAAAGAAACAATAAAATAACTAAGAAAGAACGGAAGAAAGAAAGAAAGAAAGAACCAAGTACCTAACTAACTAAAATTGAAATAAAGAAAGACTAGCAAAAAAAAAAGACTAACCAAGACCAGGAAAGAAAGAAACAATAAAAAAACTAAGAAAGAAAGAAAGAAAAAGAATCTAACTAGCTAACTAAAAAGGAAAGAAAGAAACTAACAAACATGTATCTAAGTAAGAAACAAAGGACACACTCAAATCATTTCATTGTTGTAAACAAAATTCTATTATTATTTCATAAAATTTAAGTAAAACGTTCATTCCAAACTTTTAGCCTTAGGGATAGAGTTGTTTAAAACACAGCTATTAATCTTGACTGATGACATCAGCACTTCAAGAGCCCTGCTTAGGGTGTACAAAAACCCATTTGGAGTGCAGCCTTAGGCTTCTTAAGAACATTCTGCCTGTACATGTTTGGGAATTCAGTCTCAACCCACTCGCTTTATATAAACATCCACAGATGGAGATTAATAAAAGTACATCAAATCATGATCACATGTCACCCCCGGTCCCCAGGATACAGACAGACAACAGAAACAGACCATGATACAAAGCAAAACAAACAGCCACAGCATGAAGCCCGTGCCTGACTCCACCCAAGGTCAACAACTGAATATAGCACAGGCAGATAAGTGCACTACACCCGAACGAGTGGCATTATTGTCATCTGTTAAGAGATTAGTGTTTAGTCCCTAAAACACACACCAACAAGCACACAAAAGACTCAAAAAGGTGGAAATGACTCACAGACTCTGTGATGTAGGTCTGGACTCCATCTGCATACTGGAGAGCGTGGTTTTCAGGATCTGAAAGACTCCACCTTCATAAATAAAACAACATCCATTAATAAAACAGATAATGTATGTTACATCATGGAAACATGATTTATGTTACAGCTACGTACTGGAGTCAAGAACACAGACTTACTTGTCGCAAACCTCTTTAATAACTGCAGTAAGGGGCTTTTTCTGAAAATAATGAAAAAATGCGTTAACTATTACCGACCAGCTAGCAAACCGCTCAATTTAATATCAAACGCACCCCAAAAAAATTGTAAAGGTTTGATTCGTCCTAATCCATTTTAATAAAGCAAAACAAGGGGGAAAAACAAGAGGAGCTTCTCGCATTTCAGAGTCCGAAATATCTCATAATTTGTGGTGGACGTTGCGGCACACCAGTCAGACATTTTGGTGTTTTGTGGTTGACCAATCAGTGGCCTATAATTTGTGGGGTTATTTGCCGGCGAGCCATGTGGAAGTGTTCGTTACAGGAGTAAGTGTAGAAGGGAAGGTCACGAACAGAGTTTGAGGTTCTTTATAATCCTCGAGTAGCAATCAGAGTCACACGGCAGATTCATTTAGATTTAAACCCGGTTATCTCTCGGAGAAGAGAGTTTTGACAATGGCTGGCGCTCAAGAACGCACTAACAATAACAAATCCGATGAAGACAACAATGGGATCTGAACCTATGAGGATAATGAATGTGATCAGGACTGGTCCGCTCTTTTGTTTCGAGGATAATAGCTCATTCAAAACGACTGAGAATGAACTAATTGGTTTCGACTTGTAAGATTCAAAAACCCTTGATCATGAGGACCAATCACTTTCAATTAAAAGACGCTTTGTATCTGGTAACTAAAAGGTTTGTTTGGGGTTTATAAAATATACATAAATACAAATTCTGCTTTCGTTTATTCAATGTCGTTCAACAACTCTGGTGACTCTTGTTCTGTGGAACACAAAAGAAGATATTTTGAGAAATGTCTCCGTGGTTTTGTGTCCATACAATGGAAGTCAATGGGGGTCTACGTTGTTTGGTTATCAACGTTCTTCAAAATATCTTCTTTAGTGTTTACAAGAAACTCGTACAGGATTGGAATGACATAACAGTGTGTCAACACTGGACGCGACCGGCAAAAGACATTAGAAACCATTAGAACACATTATAATTTTACATTTTGTGTACACTGGATGCGGCGCGACACGACAAACACATAGACGCGGTGTAGACATGGTGTTAGGGTGATTAAATGATGAGAGAATTTTTATATTTACATGAACTATTGCATAGAATCAGTTTTATGGTTTGTAACAGACTTTGTGGTGTATTTCTAATAGGCAATTCAATGAAATGTTAATGTTCTTCCTTTTGATTATGTCCAAGACTTTTTAACATTTATAATTTTGCAGTTTACTTAAGCAAATAATTATTTGTATTACGTATCTATGCTTAACTAATAAAAAATAAGAACTGTGTGAAACAATAATTATATATATATTTCTTTTTTAAACTGTACATTATTGCTTTAGATTAAATGAGACAACTACAACACATTGTCAAACCACAAAAACCTTCCACAAGAGTAAATCAAACTTTCAGTAAATCAGGATTTCCTTATGGCTCCAGAAGGAAAGAAAGAGTGCCAAAATTCTCATAATCTAGAAACAAAACAATACACACATAAAACCAGACTGGCTAAAGGTGATAGTTCACCCAAAAATAAAAATACGGTCACCATTTATTCACCCTTTTGTCATTTCAAACCTGTATGACTTTCTTCCTTCCGTAGAACACAAAAGAAGATATTTTGAAAAAAAGACACTGCAATTTTTAAATGAATAAATACCATGTTGTCATAGAGTTAATACTTTTTATTGGTTAGATACATGAAAAACCCAGTGACAGACATAAAGATAGACTAGTAATAATGATTTATTGAAAAAAAAAGGCAAAGCCCCTCAAGAGAACCACATAAGTTCAACATGTTACACTACTAAACTGCTAAAAAAAAGTCTTGTCAACGTTTTCCACAAATATACCTTGCTTTTTAGCAAGCAGATCCATCTTGCAATTGGATTTTTATTACAATCAAAAACTTGATTTCATACAATATGTTTTCACTCCTTTGCAAAATGATATAAATGATACAAACGACTCCATAGTTTTTATTCCTCAGTGCTGAAAGTCAAGTTTCGTGTTTTTGCGTGAGCACTACTTAACATCCTCTTTATGGTAAAAGCATTGGCAAGATGGCTCACCTGGTCTAGCTGAATGAGCTGCGGGTACGCGCCCGGCATCTGAATGGCGATCTTCACGATGTCCTTTTGCTGTGGCATTTTGAAAGTCGAATGTCTACAACCCTGATACGGAGAAATGAGAATAACATACGGCAGATATTGATAAAAAAACAAATATTTGAAACAAACACATACTGCATTTTGTTAAAGTGTAATGAGAGGACTTTACCAACATTAGTTTGGTTTGATATTTCGTTACAGATCGAACGGCACAAAACGACACGAGCAATGTACTGAGCCAGGACAGAGAATGTGCCGTGAAGTCAATTTTTTCACAGTTTCTCCATGTTCCTCTTTTAAAGGAGAACTTGCGTGTCTCTACTTTTTGGTGAGAGAGAGAGAACACAAAAAACGCACATCAGCTTTACGTCATGGGAGAGAAGTTTGCATCCTAACCAGCACAACGTTATATTTTCTGCTTTTATTTTGTTTTTTATCAGACTGTCTTAGTCTGTCATACATGACACAATAACACAAATAAACGCACTTAAATAACGACGTGCCAGTCCCTCAAACCGATGGAAAAGGTGATGTGTGCAGACGTTTGTGTAGGAATCCAGGACAATTAGCTTGGAAATGGTATTTTCCGACAGCTCGTGTCATTTATGTGCAATCAACGTGCAATACTCATCAAACGGTGGGCGGTCTGCGAGTGTGCCATCGGAGGCTGAATCAAATTCTACACACATGGTCGCTTTATTAACAAGAGCCTCTGCCGAATTGTTTAACAGACTTAAGCACTTCCATATGTGCGGACCGTATTGTACGGTCTTCAAGCGGGCTTCCCATAGGGAGAGAAAGTTGTGCTTTGGAGGTGAACTTGGATGTCATAAAACAATCCGATCAGAAGCACTAAAAATGGCTCTGAAAACAGAAAAAACATTTTCTTTGTACAAGACCTCCTAATGCAAACCAGATGAAGAAACATATTAAGGATCTTTGTGTGCGAGTTTCTGCAACTATAGGTGGAAACACGCAAGACATTTCTCTTCGTGTGAGAGTTGCTGACACAGACTGAATGTTTTTGTTTCTCGGGCTCCATTCCCAGCATGCCTTAGCACGCTCAGAGAGTTGTGACAGCACGGCCCTCCCTCTGTTCTACTTTTTGGGGGCTGAGAGATGGAAACATAAAGATAGATTGAAATTGCATGCGAGATCAAACGTAGGGACAGTTTTAGCCAATGCTGTAGGGTCTTGTGACAGACATCCGAACAGGTTTTTCCCATTTGAACCCTGTGCATGTGTCTGATCCGGTCTGATCTACCGTGGGAGTGCATGAAGGAAAAAGTTTGCCTGGAATTTTGGCTGTGCCACCCTCCGACAGACCCGAACCAAAGGTTACACACCCAAGTTTCTATGCATTTCTCAATCATCCAGGTAAATCCAGAGTTAAGGACAGATTTTAAATCACGTGCTTTAAGATTTTTACATCCATTATCCAGGCGTACGATAGAGAATCACGGTTTTGACACAAAACATCACGGTAACCGTCATTTGTCATTGCACGGTTTCTCTGCGTATATATCGTTACTAAAAGCTCACAAAGCAGAAAAGCAACAAAAGTAGTTCAACATCCACCGTTTTAATTCTCAACTAAACTTTACTCTCAGCAAACACACGCGTGGTTTTAAACGACACGAGAAGAGTTCGTGCATTTGCCTGTTGAATCTGTTCTGTTAAGGGTTTAATAGTCAATAAATAGTCGTGATTTTGTTTCTTTGTGTCTTACCTGTTGAAAGCGGGGAAAATCACACTCTCGGATCAGCGGAGGGGGAAAACATTTGATGTTTGTTCGCCGGGAAATGCGGCGGTGTATCGCAAGCTTCACACGTTCAAATGTTACATTGCGTTGAAAGTTTTCTGACTTCTAATTGAATGCGTTCACAGTTCCGGGTTGAGTGATGTCCTTCCCGCCCCCTGGAGGAGGGAGTGAAGACCCGACACTCCTAGAAAGTGGAATTTTTCTTGAGAGGGGGACGAGGGTCTCGAAACTTTACCTCATACACCAACTGTGGGTAAATATGTTTCTGATTACATTTTAAGTGATTTGATTAAAAAAAATAGTCTTTATTGTAGTTTTATCAAATATATTCTAGTTATTAAAAATGATGTAAGCTATTCATAATTCAGTAACCTTTTCAGTAAAAATGAAAGTTTTGTCATGAATTACTCACCCTCAAGTTGTTCTTTTATCAATGTCTTTGTTTGGTTGAACACTGAGAAAGATATTTGGAAGAATGTTAGCAACTGAGATTAGTGCACCATACACAACCATTTTTTTGTTTTGTTGAACATAGTTTGAAGAATTTTAGAAAAGAAACAATTCTGGGCCTCCTTTGACAACCATTTAAATGGTATTCAATGGTGCCCCAGGAATCTCAGTTGCTAACATTCTTCCAAATATACTTGAGGTGAAGTAATTCATGACAGAATTTTCGTTTTTGGGTGAACTGTCCCTGCAAAAAAATGTGATAATTTCATGAAATACCTAACTTGAGGGTAATAGTAGCCATTTTAGTCTTCTATTTGACTATTATAATATATTTCTTTGTCATTGTATATTTGACATCTGTTAAACTCTTATCAAGAACAAGGTGCGGAGTTCAAGGTCAACATTGAACCTATTCATTACCAGGCCAAAATGAACTGGTAAGCTACAGCAACTATGAATGTGAAACTCGATCAGACAAGACTGAATAAGCAGGATATGACTCAAATAGAGGCAGACTTGACCAAGTCCAAAAGAAGTGGGTGAAGGAGAAACGGTATATCACAAAGAAGCCCAGAGCCATCGAAGAACAACTCCTTAAACCCATAAAAGAATAACCCATTCAAGCACATCACAAGTAGAAACACTTTATTTCATGGGGATGGTTATTCCGGTTGTGAACAATGATTTTGTTGCCTTGCAATAACACAAACAGTGATTATTTAAAACCTGCTACAGCTCCCTGGATATTGTTAAATTAATACACTCTGCCTACTAGAACTCATAGGGTTTGAAGTTACCTGTTTTAAAGTGCAATGTGGAAATGGGTAAGAAAGCAAATACAGACTATTCCATTACTGAAACCAGATTGGTTTGAGATCTATAGAGTAGAAAAATAAATGAAAAATGCTTTGTCGTTTTGAAGTACCAAGAAAACAAAAAATGACCTTCTGTTCCCAATCAGTTAGAATCAACTGGTATAGTCAACAGAACGACATTCTAGTAAGCAAATTTGACTCCATTAAATTGTGACTGCTTTTTATGCCCTCCCCACACACTCTTTAAGATCCTTTTTAGTTATTCTCATATACAAACATCCTGAATACTTTCAAATGCATATCTACACACATACAGAAATGGGTTGAGATTAGGACAGACATGTACTTGATGATCTGAAAAACACGGAGAGACTACATTTCAAAATACAAAAATATCAATAATTGGCATCCAATTTAACATTTGTACAGGGCTTAAGACATGACCTTTCCACAGCGTAAATTCATAGGCATCTCTAAACAAATTGTAGCACATGCAGAGAAAACAGGGTTTTCTTTGTGAAATGCATTACAAACACCGAAAACTAGCTGTTGTGAGTCACACGGGATTAACGTTTCAACACACCTGATGAGAGTACAAAAAAAGTAGGAATGGTATACCCAACACACAAGTATGTTCCTTCGCTTGTTCTTAAGAGCTTGATGCTATGATAAATATATTATGCTATATAGCACCAGTTGTAAAGGTTTCACACAACTGACCCTACAATCTTTCAACTACACACGCTTTCTTTTTAGTTATTAGTGTATAATTACTTCAACTGTCTGCACCAGAGTGATGTCTTTTGCTGTAAGATGACAACAAGCTGTTGCAAATTGGCTTAAACTCTTTAGACTCCAGACGTAGAGGCATGCTTTGTTCAAAAGCATAATCATGATAGATGCAAACACAGAAATATGCTTTCTATAATAATCAGTATGCGAGTTCAGTAAATATGCCACAGCCTGATTAAAGACTTGTGTGGTCGAAGATAATGTACTACTTTCAAACAGGAAGACAAAAAAGCTGGTTAAGACTAGCTGGCTTTCATTGAACCACTAACCTTGGCTGGTGAGTTATGTCTATTTTTGTAATAACCATGAAATCCTCCTTTGTGTCTATACAAAAATTGTATAAAACAATGACCTGTTTAATAGATAAGCAAAGATTTCATATCGATGTCTGATATCTTCATCAGATGACTGAAGCGGAAACTAATAAAGCTTCATACGTCAGATAAATTTTGCAAGGAAAGCTTCTTTTCAGTCGCCCGCTTTGGGTGAGGAGTAAATATACATATATAAAAAACCAATATATACACACAGAATCAGCTTATCATACATATGGATCTGACACAGAGTCACGCTTTTCTTTTTCTCCCTTGAAAAGGGATGGAAAGTTCTTAGATACACTACTCTTAACGTGGTGTTTTCCGAGGTCAAAGGTTGGCAATTGGAACGTCAAAAAGGTCACAGAGGCCCTCGGTCTCATCCAGGTTATAGATGTAGTCATGATCACCCGGAGGTGGAGACAGACGAAGTAGCGGAGAGAAAACTATGAGGAAGAGAGAGGAGATGTATTGTACCAATGTAACTTTATAACCACATGCAATGTTATTAATGATTATGTTCATCTTTTCTGCTTTACATCGCACCCATGATGTCACTATGTATTTGTAGAAACCAACCAAACGCAGTTTCTAAAACGGGTCATTATTTAATTGGTTAGTGAAACTAATTTTATTGGTTACATTATAATACAAACATAATTGATATGATACATTACATTTGTGTTACAAACTTAAATGTCAACAGATTCAAAAAGTACTATTTCATGTTTAGTAATAGATTAAATACAGGTTTCCTGATTCGTGATTGGCTTTACCTTCTGATGACATCAGCTCTTCAAGCAAATCTGTACTCATGATTTCTATAGAGGAAGAAGGAAATAAAAAATATAAGCAATCTGTTCCCCCCTTTTACATAAAATCCCGAAATTTATTGGTTTGAGGATTTTGGCAACATGTCAAGTTTGTTGCTACAGAGTACACATGTTCAGCAAACAGGTTCTCACCTTTAGGATCAAACATTTCTGAAAGCTCTTTGGGGAAGTCCAGCACTAAGAAAAAGAGAAAATAAACTGTATCAGTTTGCGTTGGCTTCTAGAATATAATTGAATAATAATTTGTGATTAAGAAATTAATGCACACTTACAATCTGAAGCGTCGGTTTTAATTGGTTCAAATAGAGTTGAGGAATCAGGAAGTGAAGAGCTGCTGTCCAATGAGGCAGATGACTGCAGCTGCTGGGTGTCTACTGAAGAAGTCTGATTGGCCGTTGTATCTGAAGTGGAGTTGCTTGAAATGTCTACATTGATTTCTTAAGTCAAAAACAAAGAAAGTCAGAAACCATAAAATTTCTCAACCACCACAAACTTCCAACTTTTTCTGACATCATATTTCAAAAAGATTTGGTTGGCATATAACCTGTGGCTGCAGTAGAGGCAGTGGTTGTGCTTGGAGGGACGGTGGTGGTGGTGGAGGGACTCTGACAGGTTGATACGGAAGATGCCGTGCTCTTGGCTGCTGGTTTGGTGCAGGCATCAGTAGCAGAGGTAGCTGAACCTGGGGTGGAGAGGCTTTGAAGCATGTCGTCTGGCGGGGGGACCGGCAGCACAACCGGGGAGGAGCTAGAGGGGTCTTTATTCACCAGGAGGACCTCGATAGGCCCTGCAGAACTCTTCAGATGAATCTGATATTTCTTCTGTCCATTCACATGCTGAAATAAAAACATGTTTTTTTTAGCATGCAGCATGATAATAATTTTTTTATATGTACCACATGAATATTTTGTGAGTGAATGCAAATGAACTTACAGATTCAGGCACTGGAACTTCTAGCTGTGTCCCTGAGGGAGCTCTGATAGCAAGGAGAGTGTCACCTAGTGGAAATACAAGTATATAGAAAATACGATTTAGAGATGCACCACAAATTACAAAAAATTGTAATCTTTGAAATTAATCAATTTCACAAAGTTACTTTGATTGGTGTGTCTTTACAATAATATTGCAGGAACATCATTTATATAAAATGACAGCAGTATTAAAAAAAATTGTAGTTACGCGGTGATCAATGTTATACTGAAACTATCAAGACATTTTTCTTAGACACTGATATCATCAGCCAGCTTTACATAACATTAAACATACATAACTTTCCTTTTTCTGATGGGTCCATGTCAAAGACGTTTATTCTGACCTATTAAATATCTGCACCACTTTTAAAAAGTAATGTTGTAGTGACATAACAGATGTGTTCAGTTTTGGATGTGTAAACAAACCTTTGAAGCAATTGCAGAGGTCTTGATGTGTTACAAACGCCAGAGTGTGCCAGGTTAAGGACATAATGCAAACAAAGACTTAAACATAAAATCTTAAAAAGATTATTTAAAGAGATTCCCGAACAAACTACCTAGATGTCTAAACATGAATAGGGATTTACACATTTGACCGACACATTTTAAACCCAAAAGAGGTTTTGGATTAGAACTTTGTAGTAACTGGAAGGATATGGGCTATTAAGCGAGTCGTCAGTCACATTTTTGATGCTCTGTTGAACCCAATCTCTCTGCTGGTCAAGTTCATGCTCCCTCCGGTCAAGATCCTCCAATTCCAATTTGAGATCTATTAGCTTGTCTGCAATTTCTCGCGTATTGCAACCCGGACCAACACCCCTGACACACACAAATAGAAACAAACGTATTGACATTAAAAAGATGTCTCTCAAGAGAAATTATATTTAAGTTCTATTTCATAACATAAACCAAGTTGAACTCATTGGCACTTGTTGTGTCATAACTATAAAACTTGAGTCATATTGGTCTTCATCTGATGGGTCAGAGCTCGAATACTGAATCACAAATATTGAAACTGTACTCTGGCTTAGTATCATTCATTTTCTTATCATCAGTAGTGCTTTTTAAAAAACTTCAACTTGTTCGCAATATTAAAAGTACTTTATGAACAAAATACATGCAATAAGGCGTGCAATTCCATAAGTCTCTAAAGAGGTTTGTCTTACTTCCACTGGATGCTGTTTTTGGATTTCTTCTCAATAAGTCCAATACCTTCCAAAACATTTGTGATGTCGTAAATGCGCCGTTTCTGCCTCACAGCCAAAGTATCTGCAGCCTTTAACACATTCACAAACAGTGAAGATCAAAATGTCTTATTCTTCTCATTGTCACATCAATACATAACTATCTAACAACGCAACAAATCCTGCTTCACATTTCATGCGTTTTGCATAACGTGCAAAGACTTCAAACTAACAAATACAGCCAGAAAAGTTGACAAGCAACTTGATGCGATTTCACGTTAAGTTGCTTATTCGACATTAACTACCATGTTCTGTCATGTATGGTTGTTTTAAAGTGTAAACAATCAAAAACATCTTATAAATGATTTCGGACGTGTTATATTCAATTTAACCCCAGAAAAGCAACGCATTACAGTCACATCTCACAAAAAGCTTGCGTCTGGCCTAAACCATCCCCGAGCACAAACTCGGGAGCACGTGCTTGTTTTGAATGCTTTTGTTTCACTTTTTAGACGGGCACGGATGTTTCTTTTCTCGAACACGGCCATGAAAACGAGATGTTTTGCCGTGCCAACGGTGTTGACATTACACGTCCAACCTGTTAGCTTGCTCGCCCGGTTTAAAAGACGAGGAACTACTTTGCACGAGCTTAGCAATCGGGGGAGTTGAAATAGGGGTCGTGCACGCAACCCCCTTCCTCCGTTGCGACGAAACGCAGCTTTAACAACTTTTCGGCGCTGCTTTAGCATAAAACAACCAAACTTTGCGTGTCTTTTCACATGTAACGTAATAAAAACTAAAGTGGCAACAGGCTGCGAGCGCAATACTGAAAGCATGATGGTGATGATGGTGGTGGTGATGATGCACGTGCAGAGTTCATCTCGTGCTTACAGCTTTAAGGTCCAGGACACCGTCCTTTGCTTCCTGAAGAAGAGTCACAAATTTGGTGGTGAGGAGCCCGAGACTTTTCTCGTGTCGGCTTGGGGTCTGCGGTTGTAGCGCGTCCCCCATTGCCCCCAGTTCGTTTCTTCCGGTTTCTAAATCCATGAAGCTGCTTTAGACTTGTTAACAATGCCACAGTTAAGTTCTCAGTCGGTGAATTATACGTGCAGTCTCTGTATTGAAGGATTTCTGCTGTTGTATCTCCGCTGACAGCACCGCTTCTGCCGCCCAAACGCTCGCTTCCCGTCAACGACCGGCGAGTCCCGAAACATGGACGGTAAAGTTCGTCGCAAAAGGTCTGAATTAAACCCCTCCGTTCAGGGTCCGGTCCGGTTCGGGACGCAGGTTACCCGAGCCCAGATGGCCTAACCGATCGGACGCTCTCACAACACCAGAACTGAACTGCTTGAATGACTGAAGCCGTTGACGGCGCGGTGCATCATGGGACGAGCTGATACATTTCTGCAGTTTGAAACGCGACCTCTAGGGGGCGATAAGAACCGCCGGGTTACTTATGCTTACAGATTGACTTTAATAACAACTTTAATTTATAAATGGCTATACAACGATTTCTCTTTACATTCAGGCTTTACATTAAATTCAATGTACAAACGGGTAGATCGTGTAGTTCGCATTGTGTGCTTTGTGTTTTCTTTGCACTTTTGAGAACTTGTCTTGAACACTACACAGAATGTAAATTACATTATATTATACATGACATATTAAATGTAATACATTGTACATACAGTATACAATACTGTTTAAATGTTTAGCGTCACTCAAATGCAACTTTTCTCATAATCTTAAAATATCTTTTAATCGGCATGTGTGTTTGTTTTTTATTAGTTTTATAAACACAACTATAATTGTGCAAATAATTAAAAAATATACTTTTTCTTTTTTCATGAAACTGCAATTACAATTTGTTTTTGTTTTTAAATCAATGATTTTGACTCAATTATTAGGAAAAAGCAGCCAATAAAAGCCATTCAAGCTTTCCTGTAGCTCAGTGGTAAGAAGGTTGTGGGTTCGATCCCAGGAGATAGCAAATACCTGTAAAATATATAGGATAAAGCAATTTAAGTCGCTTTGGATAAAAGCGTCTGCCAAATGCCTAAATTTAAAATGTAGACTCTTTCAACACTGTTTAAAAAACATCTTAAATAAAAACAGTAAATTTTTGCAAATTCTTTCAAAATAAAACAAAAATATTGTTCATAGTAAATCCTATTGGTGATTATTATTAGACAGATTTTTTAATAACAGGGCTGTGCAGAGACCTTTAAAGGGGCAGGAGCTCAAAGTAAAGGGCACATGGAACAAGGCTTTTAATAGGGCTGTGCTCAAAGCATCAATACAGCAAGACTGGATATCGTGACGCATTCCTTCCTGATACATGCATCAATACGGATGCTTGTCTATTGATAAAGCAACAAATGCCATGATGCAGTTTTGAAAAAGAAACAGAATAAATAATGTTTAAAAGTTAGAAAATATTTAATTTGCGTTGTAAAAAAATATTTATAAAGATATTGCGTTGTACAGATTTTATTCGTTATAAAGATATATTCGTTATGCGTTATTATTCGTTATAAACATTAGAATAAAGGCAAGGATCACTGATAGCTCGATATGATCGTGTATTAGCATGTTTGTTGTTTGCATTTCTGTTACACAGAATAACAGCTGTTATAGTAAACTGTGTAGGTTGGACACTATTCGAAATAAACGTGTCTACATACCATGACATAATTTACACTGAGCAGCTGATGTTGAGGGGGCTGATGTGGATGTTTCTGCTGCAGTTGGTGCTGTAGAAAAATAGTTTTTGTCATGCTAAAATATCATTCTGTTTTAAATCTTCTGAAATTATTCATTTTTAAATGATAATGATAATAAAACAGCATAAGTATAATTCAGAGGGTGAGAAAATAAGAACAAGCTTGTTTTGATAGCCATTTTGAAGGCACCCTACTGTAAATGCCCCATCAGGACAGATAACAACTGTAGTTGGATACATTTTGCAACAATGAAATGAATGGGCATCAGTGCGTGTTCGGATGTATCGGACGCTCCATGACGCGAGTTACTTCCGCATTCCATTCTTCCTACATGAGTGTCGTAACTCTCGTATTCAACAGGTCTGCTGGAGAAAACGAGGATAAAGATAAGCACCCTCTCTCTTTGTTTTATGCAGAAGAGAACAGTGAACAGTTGACCACCAGTCAACATGCTGGTGTTTTTGATTCTCGTGTGGATATGCGTCTTCATCTTCTTTCTTTTTATCCGTATTCCAAGACCTATAAACTTCCCTCCTGGACCTCGACCAGTCCCATTTTTTGGAAATCTGCTCCAGCTCAACATTAACAACCCTTTGAAAGATTTCGAGAGGGTATGGTATTATTCTCGTTATAGCCAAGGGCATATAGTGGTCACAGTTTAGGAATGGCATTTATTTTAAATAACCAGTAATGCTTTATAAAGAGCATTTTCATCCTAATGCTTAATGCTATCCTAATACTTTTTAGCTGGCAGATCGCTATGGAAAGGTCTACAGTCTGTACATTGGATCGAGACCTTCAGTAGTGCTAAATGGTTTTGAAGTTATGAAGGAAGCTCTTGTTAATAAGGCGGTAGATTTCGCTGGACGCCCACAAGATCTCATGGTCAACCATGTCACAGAGGGACCCAGTGGAGGAGGAGGAGGTACATCCACCACAAACAATTGCAGCGGTGACATTTACTACATAAAAATGCCTTCTCACATTTATACCTTTGTACACACTGAGGTTAATAAATATCTTGATGGCTTGTGCTCCAAATAGAGTTCAAAGAGCAATTTACTGCTTTATCTACTAAAAAATACACCCTAGGTGCATAACTCACAATTTATATATTACTATAGGTGTTATTTTATCTGACTATGGCCCTGATTGGAAGGAACACAGGCGCTTTGCTCTCATGACCCTCAGAAACTTTGGCCTGGGCAAGCAATCCATGGAGGAGAGAATTCTGGGAGAGATCACACATATTGTTGACAAACTGGAAAAAGCTGTTGGTAAAATATTCCCATATTTTATTTTTATATTAGTGGCATTATCAATGTCATCATGTATTTACCCTCGTGTCATTTAAAACCTGCATTTTGTTATTCTCTTGAACATAAATGAAGGTATTTTGAGAAATGTCTCAGTGGTTTTATGTCCATACAATGGAAATCAATGGGGGCCGATGTTGTTCGGTTATCAACATTCTTGTAAGTATCGTTTGAAGTCATACAGGTTTTGAATGACATGATGGTGAGTAGATGATGACGGCATTTTCATTTTTGAGTGTACTGTCCCTTTAAGAGGTTGAATGGACATTCAGGTTAATGGTCATTGTGTGTTTTCAGGAAGTTCTATTGATCCTCAGACTATGTTCCATAATGCTGCATCAAACATCATCTGCATCGTCCTGTTTGGATCACGCTATGATTATGACGATGAATTTCTCAAGACTTTTATAAACATATATACAGAGAATGCAAAGATTGCCAATGGACCATGGGCCATGGTGAGTAAAGTTACATATAAAACTACTATTATGTCACTGTGGTGATGATACTGAATATGACTTTAAACGTATGGATTATGGATCCCCCCATTTTTTTATTTTTTCTCCACAGATATATGATTCATTTCCTTTGCTTAGATATCTTCCCTTGCCCTTTAAGAAGGCTTTTGCAAACGCCAGTAAAGCCAGACAAATGTCATCAAATCTGATCACTGAGCACAAGAGGACGAGAGTCCCAGGAGAGCCGAGAGATTTCATTGA
Source organism: Triplophysa dalaica (assembly GCF_015846415.1). NCBI lineage: Eukaryota > Metazoa > Chordata > Actinopteri > Cypriniformes > Nemacheilidae > Triplophysa > Triplophysa dalaica. The sequence goes on along the minus strand of NC_079565.1, from coordinate 6,807,643 downwards.
CTGCTATTTGGATGAGCTTGATAAGGTATGTGTGTGCATCTATTTTAAATATAACAGGTCTTATAACAGACCTGAATAAGACTATAGTGCTTATTTTTAAATGGGTGTGTTCATTATATATAATCCCTAATCATTGGATATCTTAACATCACCAGAGAGGAAATGATGGATCCAGTTTTGCTGAAGAACGACTTAAATTGAACATTTTGGATTTGCACTTCGCCGGCACTGATACCACTTCTAACACTCTCCTCACTGCATTTCTCTACCTCATGACTCAACCTGATGTTCAGGGTTTGTATTTCAACTACACTGAGTTTGTACCAATTGTGATTATTTTGCCCTATGCTTTAAGCTTAAACACAGGTAAACATGTCCTCGTCTTTCTTCCAGCGAGATGTCAGCGAGAGATTGATGATGTTCTGGAAGGTAAAGATCACGCGTCATTTGAAGACAGACACAACATGCCGTACACACAAGCTGTGATTCATGAAGTTCAGCGTGTTGCTAACACAGTCCCATTGAGTGTGTTTCACTGCACCACCAAAGACACAGAACTGATGGGTTACAACATCCCAAAGGTGAGCAAACCTCAATTTTTATGTGAGCTATTCTTACTTTATTAAAACTCATTGAATTTTTCTGCTTTACTTTTTTTGTAGGGAACCCTTGTTATTCCTAATCTTACTTCTGTACTGAATGAAGAAGGTCAGTGGAAGTTTCCTCATGAGTTTAATCCAGACAACTTCCTGAATGATCAGGACCAGTTTGAGAAGCCTGAAGCCTTTATGCCCTTTTCTACAGGTAATATTCATTTAAGTATTTTTATTGAAGTCATACTGGTAAGCATTTTTAAACTCTTTACATATGTACCGTTCATACCTTTTTTTAAAGGGCCCCGTGTGTGTCTTGGTGAGGCTCTTGCTCGTATGGAGCTCTTCCTGGTCTTGGTCACCTTGTTGCGCCGTTTCCAGTTTGTTTGGCCTGAAGATGCAGGGGAACCAGATTACACCCCTGTGTTTGGGGTCACATTGACACCTAAACCTTACAGGATGCACATCATGCTCAGAGAGCCGGTCAAATAAAACTATATATATTTTACAATGGATGGGCTGATTTTCATTTATTTATAAAATAGTATGCATCATCAGGTCAGTATGGCCAATTGTGCCAGGCCTCTAGTGTACTTACTTTCACATGCTATATCAATCACTGCTAAACAATTAAAAGCATCCAAATTATTATTTCTTGTACCAGTATATCCTATCAAGATGCTTAGTAGAATCTGCATAAGCAAATGTACTTGATTGATCAAGTCATGTTATATAAAAGAGTGTGAGCAACACAAAACCAAGAACATTCTTTTATACTAAGATTGTGTGGTAGAATGAAAAATGATAAAAATCTAAAATCAAACTTTTTTGACAAAATAAAAACATTATATAAAGAAAACGTAAAAAGATCTATGATTTATCCTCTTTAAGCTGCTGTATTGTCCAATTTATACATGCTGAACATACTCAACAGTTGTTGAATACAACCAACTTTTTTAATGCTCTCTAATCTGATCGATATCTATCTACACATAAATTAATTATATTTTGTAGCAGAAGTTATTTGTTTTTAAACAGATGAAAGTTTCTTTATCATAGTCGATGAATCAAAAACTTTGAACTGTTTTTTGATCGCTTTATCACTCTTGGAAAATGTCCAGATCTGTACACATGACGAAATCTGTAGACAGGCAACAAACATCAAAGATATTCAGTTTGTTTTAATGGGTTATTTAGGTTACATGAACTTGTTCGAGTTACAGGGAGCTCTAGATATCAATCAACATGCTGGGCTCCTTGGTTCTAGTTTGTATATGCATTGTCCTCATTTTTCTCCTTATCCAGGTCCGGCGACCAAAGAACTTTCCTCCTGGACCTCATCCGATCCCATTATTCGGAAATCTGCTTAATCTGGACCTTGCCAATCCTTTAAAAGATTTTGAAAAAGTATTGAAATATTTCGTTATTATGAAAACTTTGTTTCAATAGTTATCATCTTAAATTAAGGCTTAATACTTTAATTTCTTTCGAATTTCAGTTAGCAGAACACTATGGGAAGGTTTATAGCTTGTATTGGGGATCGAGGCCAGCTGTCTTTCTTAATGGTTTTGAGGTTATAAAGGAAGCTTTGGTTACTAAGGCTGTAGACTTTGCAGGACGGCCACAAGACTTCATGGTCAATCACATTACAGAGAATAAAGGTGAGTTCTAACATGACATCTGGCCTTCTTGTTTTGTATAAAATAAGAGTTTTCTTGTATTGTATGTCACAAATGTAATTTTTTTTTAATCTTGTTTATTTTTTCTCACAAAATAATCATGTTTACCGAACAATTTTACTTTTCTGCTTGGATTATAGCGCACGAAAAGACTTTTATTTTTAAAGTTATACATTAATAGTATTATAGTATTCCAATTTAAGGGAGTAAATATTTGCATTAGGGTGTGACATGGACGTATTTGTGTGACCTGCGCTTATTTATTTTCAAATTTTGTCATTTACATTCTTAACTGCTTTGGAAAGTAGATTAAATGTGAATTTAAATAAAAAAAACATGATTTGCATTAACAGGATGTTACAGGTGTTATGTTGGCATTTGATAAAGTGTTTCAAGGACATCAGTTTTAGAATCCTCATGACTAACATCATGGTTTAATAAAGGTGTTGTTTTGGCTGACTATGGACCTACTTGGAAGGAGCATCGACGTTTTGCCCTCATGACTCTGAGGAACTTTGGGTTGGGGAAGCAATCGATGGAGGAGAGAATTCTGGGAGAGATCTCTCATGTCGTTGCCTGTTTGGAAAAAAGCAGTGGTATTAAATCATTCCTTTGAATTCCATTATACCTATAGCTCAGTCAAGTAAAATGTGAAGTTTTGAAATTGATCTACATCTTACAGGAGACACCATAAATCCTCAGACCCTGTTCCACAACGCAGCATCAAATGTGATCATGTTGGTTCTGTTTGGAACTCGTTTGGATTACAATGATGAAATCCTCACACGCTACATTCAGCTCTTTACAGAGACTTCAAAGCTTATCAATGGACCATGGAACCTGGTGAGAGAGACTTCAGATTGGATTCCTCTCAGATGTATTTACTCTTCTTGCATGTCTTTCAAAATCTGATTTATCATTTATTTATATTATATATGTGTAGTAATAGTATAATGTCCATTCAGGTTATACAGATTTTCCATTTTAGTGCCGTTCTATACAATTATATGAAAATGTCAAACATCGTCTTTGTCAACAGATATATGACACACTTCCTGTATTGAAAAACTTCCCTTTACCCTTTAAAAAAGCCTTTGCTAATGTAGAAAAGATCAAAAATATGACCTTGAATGTGATCAATGAGCACAAGAGGACGAGAGTCCCAGGAGAGCCGAGAGACTTCATCGACTGCTATCTGGATGAGCTTGATAAGGTTAGGATTACCCTGTAATTTAAAACATAATTTTAACATGACTGTGGACTGTATTTTTATATAAACTTTTGTAGAAAATGTTACAAAACACAACTGAATGATATCTTGTGTTCACCAGAGAGGAAATGATGGTTCCAGCTTTGATGAATCCCAGCTCATCATGTACATTTTAGATTTGCACTTTGCCGGCACTGATACTACATCCAACACCCTCCTCACTGCATTTCTCTACCTCATGAACCACCCCGATGTTCAGGGTTTGTTCACCAACCACAATAGTTATTTTGCTCAGTCTTAAACATATAAAAATCATGTTCTTATCTTTCCTCCAGCGAGATGTCAGCGAGAGATTGATAATGTTCTGGAAGGTAAAGATCACGCGTCATTTGAAGACAGACACAACATGCCGTACACACAAGCTGTGATTCATGAAGTTCAGCGTGTTGCTAACACAGTCCCATTGAGTGTGTTTCACTGCACCACCAAAGACACAGAACTGATGGGTTACAACATCCCTAAAGTGAGAACACCTCAATATAAAAATGAGATTTTACTCCTAGATCATTTTGTTTTTCTCCTTTTCTTTTAGGGAACTCTTATTATCCCTAATCTTACTTCTGTACTGAATGAAGAAGGTCAGTGGAAGTTTCCTCATGAGTTTAATCCAGACAACTTCCTGAATGATCAGGACCAGTTTGAGAAGCCTGAAGCCTTTATTCCCTTTTCTATAGGTAATGCTAAAATAAAGTAAAGTGTCAGTTTGAACCACTAGAGAAAATTCCTCAGTTTGACATTTTCGTCTACTTGTTTATAGTCAATATTACAAACTGTAGAAGAAATAGATATTCTTTTTAATTGTTTAACTGATGCATGTGGTTTACAGGACCCCGTGTGTGTCTTGGTGAGGGTCTTGCTCGTATGGAGCTCTTCCTGATCCTGGTTACTCTTCTGCGCCGTTTCCAATTTGTGTGGCCTGAAGATGCCGGGGAACCAGATTACACCCCATTGTATGGGATCACATTGACACCCAAACCTTACAGAATGCACATCAGATGTAGAGGACCAGTCAAATGATACTGATGTCTGTGTATATTTTATAAAAATAGTTTAATGCCATTTGTCTTAATCAGTATGACCAGTTGAAATACACATCGAATGTAAAGAATTGTGAAAAAAATAAAAACGTTCAATATTTTTCATTCATTGCCCCTTTTAATCCTATGGAGATGCTTTCTCTAATCTGCATAAGCATATGCGACAATGTAGGCTATTGATGTGTCTTTTTTATTTCTATACTTACTTAAACTCTATGTTATAGAAACAGTCACTTGCAAAAACCTGCATTATAGCAAATAGTCAGTGGGGTCCTATGGGAAAGTAAGCATCTTGATGAACTTTGAACGGTTTGTTATGTCATGTGTCATATGATAACAGATGTATACAGGCAACACAAAGCGAATCAGTTTGCTTTCAGCAGCAGATCATTCAACATGTTGGGCTCCTTGACTCTGGTGTGGATATGCATCGTTCTCATATTCCTCTTCATTCGGATCCAGAAGCCCAAGAACTTTCCTCCTGGACCTCAACCTCTTCCAATATTTGGGAACCTGCTTCATTTGAACATTGCCAATCCTTTGAAAGATTTTAAAAGAGTATTGTATTAGTCATTCATTTTAAAGAATAAGGACATTGTTGTTTTAATGACTCAGGAATATTCTTGTCACCTTAAATCAAAATATTTTTTTTTGAATGTTAAAATTCATTTCGTTGCTATATTTTCAGTTTTCAGAACAATACGGGAATGTTTATGGATTGTTTTGGGGATCAAAACCAGCTGTGGTTCTAAATGGTTTTGCGGTTATAAAGGAAGCTCTGGTTACAAAAGCTGGAGACTTTTCAGGACGGCCACAAGACTTCATGACCAATCATATGACAGAGAATAAAGGTCAGTCCTTCGACATAGAATAAATGCTATTATATTGACTAGATAAAACAAATCAGAGTATTACATGTTTCTTTAAAGTTTTCATGAAAAAATATTTTGGGGGAATTTATCATATTCATTTTATCTCAGTTAATGGTCTATTTGCAATGTGATTTTAAGTGATTTTAAGATGGTATAAGTCATGATTATATTTTTTAAATTCACAAAACCTTAAAACTTACATCAAACTTTGACTAGGTGTCATTTTGGCTGACTATGGCCCTGGCTGGAAGGAGCATCGACGCTTTGCCCTCATGACTCTGAGGAACTTTGGACTTGGGAAGCAATCCATGGAGGAGAGGATTCTGAAGGAGATCTCACATATTGTTGCTTGTCTGGACCAAAACGCTGGTAATTTTACTTGTCAAAAATTGCTTCTGTCAAATAAAATGCCAAATGTTTTAAAAGGGAAATATACTGTACAGGGGGAATCATGACTCCTCAGACATTATTTCACAACGCTGCGTCAAACGTAATCAGCTTGGTTTTGTTTGGAACGCGTTTCGATTACAAAGATGAATTCCTCAAGCGCTACGTTCAACTCAGTACAGAGATTTCAAAGATCGTCAATGGACCGTGGAACATGGTGAGAAAGATTTTGGATCACAAAAAAAACATCTGTTTGGAAAAGCGGTTTACCTTTTCTCAATGGATAATAACAGGGAACATATTACAGCTTATTGTAAAAGAAAATCTATGGATTATATTAAAATGTCAAATTTATCCTTTATAACAGATATATGACACATTTCCTGCATTGAGACACATGCCTCTACCATTTAAAAAAGGATTTGAGGTCATGGGAGAGATGAAAAACATGACTTTGAATTTGATCAATGAGCACAAGATGACGAGAGTCCCAGGAGAGCCCAGAGACTTCATTGACTGTTATATGGAGGAACTTGATAAGGTTGGAGTTTGTATCTTATAGTCTATATTTTATTTTGAATAATTTAAACAATGCCAACAATTTTGTTATGCTGAGGTTTAAAATGAACAATATGTATTAAAGGAGTCATGTGACATTGATACAACTAATATTATCGTTTGCTTTAGATTTAAAGCAATGTGTAAACATGATTTAACGTTCAAAAACGCTGTTTTTTCACATACCGTACATGTTTGTATCGCCTCTTTGCTCCGCCTCTCTGCGGATTCTTTACAAAGCTCATCGCTCTAAAAAGCTGAAAAGCGAGGTGTGCTATGACTGGCCAGTTAACCAGTGCGTAGTGATTGGTCGAATACTGCAAGCTTGTTACATCTCTTACCATATTTGAAACACCAGGTTCCAAAGCAATTGTACTGACATGTACTCCAACCTTACTTGCGTATACATTTGGGCGGTCTTAGTCAAATCACACCACAAACTGATGTAGATTTGTGGGGGTGTGGTTACACGAGGCGTTTCAGGCAGGTCTGGGTGAGCATTCGCTTTTAGATAGAATGCATCTTTCGTTCCGACACTATAATTTTTGCAATTCTACGTGTCTAAAACATGCATGGGCTTCTTGTAACACACCAAAGACACAGAAAAACACGTATTCGCGCCATATGACCCCTTTAAAGCCAAACCACAGAATGTTGTGTTTAAAGTCCCTGTGAACCAGAGGGGTTACACATTTCCGAGTGAAAAGGAATTTCATTGGAGACAATTAGTACAATTACATTTGGGCATTTGGCAGACGCTTTTATCCAAAGTGACTTACATTGCTTTAGCCTATACATTTTACATAGGTATTGCAATCCCCTGGGATTGAACCTAGTTAACGCAATGCTCTTACCACTGAGCTACAGGAAAGCTACAGGAAAGCTAGTAGGCATGTCTTGTGTTTTTCACTGCGAAGGAGTTAACAGATGCTCCGCCCAAGCCGTCTAATCTATCTAATTTGCGATGCATAATCATTTCAGGGCGGAAGTGCATTACATGTGTTTTTAAAAGAAAATGACCCACATTGATAAGCTATTTACTATAAATGCTGTAATTATTCATTAAAAAATAAGAATGGTCATTTTTAACTTTAAGACTCAACTGAATGATATCTTGTGTTCACCAGAGAGGAAATGATGGTTCCAGCTTTGATAAAGCCCGGCTCAGTATGTTCATTGTGGATTTGCACTTTGCCGGCACTGATACTACATCCAACACCCTCCTCACTGCATTTCTCTACCTCATGAACCACCCCGATGTTCAGAGTCTGTATTTCAATAACACTTATATTACACTGACCATAGTAATTATTTTATTGTGCATGAGCTTAACACAAATAAATGTATACTTGTCTTTCTTCCAGCGAGATGTCAGCGAGAGATTGATGATGTTCTGGAAGGTAAAGATCACGCGTCATTTGAAGACAGACACAACATGCCGTACACACAAGCTGTGATTCATGAAGTTCAGCGTGTTGCTAACACAGTCCCATTGAGTGTGTTTCACTGCACCACCAAAGACACAGAACTGATGGGTTACAACATCCCTAAAGTGAGAACACCTCAATATAAAAATGAGATTTTACTCCTAGATCATTTTGTTTTTCTCCTTTTCTTTTAGGGAACTCTTATTATCCCTAATCTTACTTCTGTACTGAATGAAGAAGGTCAGTGGAAGTTTCCTCATGAGTTTAATCCAGACAACTTCCTGAATGATCAGGACCAGTTTGAGAAGCCTGAAGCCTTTATGCCCTTTTCTACAGGTAACCGTTCAGAAATATTTAGCATTCTTTGTTTGTTTCACTGATCCTGTGCAGTGACTAATATACATGTACACATTCTTTACAGGACCCCGTGTGTGTCTTGGTGAGGCTCTTGCTCGTATGGAGCTCTTCCTGATCTTGGTAACTCTTCTGCGCCGTTTCCAGTTTGTTTGGCCTGAAGATGCCGGGAAACCAGATTACACCCCATTGTTTGGCGTCACACAAACACCCAAACCTTACAGAATGCACATCAAACTCAGAGAAATAGCCAAATGATACTGATCATTACATATTGTCAGGGTGCAACTACAACTGTGTATATTACATTAAAATGTGTCTTATTTCCCCAACACTTATAACAAATGTCTTTGTGTACAGTTCAGCTTTTTGGTAAAGATCTACTTTTCTTACATGGTTGACCTTTCCTAAATAAATGTGGTTTTATTCTGTCTGTAGCCTATATATATATATTGTACATTTCTGAAAAATCGAATTGTCAATCATAAACCTCTTTCAGTACAAACAAAAATGTTATGGTATATTATAAAAAATGTCTTTGAAATGGATGACTTCGACTGAACAATGAAAAAAGACAGCCAATAAAAGCACAGAAGATATGAGAACTTCATATTGTTTACGTAAAAAGTGTCTGAAATCTTAAGTACCTGCTTTATAAAATGGCATGATAAGATTTCTGCAAATTCCAGGCAAAATGTGTCGACGCTGAAGATGCTACAATATAACAAGTTATATTTTTTGTATAATATAATTCTCATAGTTCCCTTCGTGCTCTAATACAGTTTTCCACAGTTATTTGATCAATACTCCAATCATAATAGTTCTTTTTAAAAGTGAAAAAGACAAATGTGCTAAATGATGCCATAGAAGAACCAGTTTTTGTGTGCATTTGTTTGTGTGTTCTTTTGATCTGTGCTGAAATATTGCTACAATGTTGTTCAGACTGTTAGTGTGCCTAGAGGAGATTCAGTTTATTTTAGTGGGTGGAATTCACAAACTTGTTTTCACTCGTGTGGAAAATAGAGCTTGAACATTAGACAGCATGCTGAGCTTTGTGATTCTGTTGTGGATATGCATCTTTCTCTTATTCCTATTCATTTGGATCCAAAGGCCAAGGAACGTTCCGCCTGGACATCAGCCTGTCCCTCTATTTGGAAATCTGCTTCAACTGAATACCTTCAATCCTTTAAAAGATTTGAACATTTTATTGTTTTAGACACTTTAGTGCGTATCCTTACTTTGACAAGCATCTTCAAAATCACCAATGCTTTTAAAAGTTCCTTTCTTGTTTAATAAAATCATAATTTTCAGTGTGCGCTATAGGAAGATTAAAAGCCAGAATTGGGGATCAAGACGTGTTGTGTTTCTTAATGGTTTTGAGCTTATTAATGAAGCTCTGGTTGACTTTGCAGGACAGCCACAAGACTTTATGGTCAATGATATGTCACAGAATAAAGATAAGAAGACCATCAGCTAGACCTTTATAGACAGAACTGAGTCACGACTCTTTCTTAAATCTACGTCAAGTTGATTCAGTAAGATGATTTTTTAATGATTTGACTGAACCTAACAGTAATGTATTAATGTAGTTGTCATTTACTTGTTCATAGCTGCTTCTTATTTTACTTTAAAGACACAGAGCTCATGGGTTACAACATCCCAAAGATGAGGACACTTTTCTCCTCAGCTGGGGTGTAATGATTAAATCAGAAGTGATTTTCTAATCTTTGTTCTATGAGCTCAATATGTGTGTTAATTATTCCTTTGTTGTGATTTGATGTCATTTTTTTCACTTACTCTGCTACAGAGAACTTTTGTCATTGCTAATCTTACTTCTGCACTGAATGAAGAAGGTCAGTGGAAGTTTCCTCATGAGTTTAATCCAGACAATTTCTTGAATTATCAGGGCCAGTTTGAGAAGCCTGAAGCCTTTAAGGCGTTTTCTGCAGGTAATACTAGAATACAGCACAGACCAGAAGTCTAAGACAACTAGTAGTATTTTTATAGTAAATAATAAAAAAAATATTAAACAGTATAATAATTTTGCTTCTTTGATTTCGTTCTGTCATCAGCATACAGTGTTTTGTTTATAGGACCCCGTGTGTGTCTTGGTGAGGGTCTTCCTCGTATGGAGCTCTTGCTCTTCTGCGGTGTTTCCAGTTTGCGTGGCCTGAAGATGCCGGGAACCAGATATCCAGTAAAACAGATTTAAACCGTGACGTCAAATGTTTAAGAACTTTTTGCAAATTACAGTGCAAAATATAAATAGAACTCCTGATAGATCACTGATAAGTTTTTGACTTGTTTCAATATTAAAAATAAATGTTGCATCATTTTTCACACTTCTGGATTTATGTCATTTTGTAAGTTTTTGGAAAATCATGTGCAATGGAGAAATTTAGATTTTATCTGGCTGTAGTTTGGACCAGAGCAAAGGTCAAATCCAGGAATAATGTTCATGCTTGCTAATCATTATAGAACTTACAAACAAATTTAGGCTATAAACTTAGATTCGCTCATAGTTAATACATCTATAACATCCTCAGTTTTGTGAATTACATGTTTTGCATTTAGAAACCTCTGGATTGTTTAAACTGAAATTAAAATGATATAATTCTCTGAACTGAAGTGCGGTACCACTAAACCAACATCTAATGTCACTTTTTGAAATGGTTTGCTAAATCCTTCTCAACTGTACCAAGTCATGGCAACTCAAATCTGATATGGAGAATCTTAATATTTATGAATCTAAATTTGTGCACATGAAACGCTATAAAAAGCTTTATCAGATGGTTCCATAACCTTCCCTTGTTGAAATGTAGTGTCACATGACCATGCAAACGTTCAGGATAGTGTGAGTGCTGTGGAGCGACAACATGCTGGGCTCTGTGATTCTGCTCTGGATATGCATTTCTCTCCTATTCTTTCTCATCAGAACCCGCCGCCCCAAAAACTTCCCACCTGGACCACAACCCCTCCCGATATTTGGCAACCTGCTACAGCTTAATCTGGAAAATCCCATGCCGGATCTTGAAAGAGTGAGTTAAAGACTGTATGATGTTTAATAAATGCTTCATGGTCAAGTTTCATGTATGATAATACAAACATGCTCTGAAAAATATTTTTTTTATGTTGTATGGTCTGATGTTTGTTATTCCAACACAACGTATTATACAAATGATTTCACATTCAGTTTTCCTTTGACAGCTACACATGCAACATTGCTTGTCTATTTTCAATTGAATAAATATAATACTAACTAAATGCATGTTATTTATTTCTGGGAACAGTTATCAAAGAGATATGGACGAGTTTTCAGTCTTTATTTTGGAGGCAGACCTGCTGTGATACTGAATGGATCAGGAGCAATGAAGGAGGCGCTGGTCACCAAGGGGTTGGACTTTAGTGGAAGACCACATGGCCTCTTACTCAGCCACCTCACACATGGAAAAGGCAAAGTTCACTAAAACACAGAGAGCTGATTACATGATCATTCCTATGTAAACTTGTTTCTTTAGGAGCTGGTGTTAAACCAGGAATATCTTCACTGTAGAGACACTTTTTATACATATTAAGTGATTTTCAAGGGAGTGTGACTTATATTTTGAAATTCATCCAACAGTTTTAAAGGGATAGTTCACAAAAAATGATAAGTTGGGTTGTGTTCGACTTCATGTGGTGCCACAAGAACGACATGGGGATGACATCACATTACCGCGAGAGAGAGTCGAGAGCAGACTGCTCCATAAGCCTATGAATGACTTAGTCTCGCGGTAAAATGATGTCATCCATCCGCCTGACGGTTTTTGCAGCACCGCGTGAAGTCGAACAAGCCTATCATTTTTCTGAATTTATTAATCCTGATGTCATTTCAAACCTGTACTTTCTTTCTTGTGCAGAACACAAAAGAAGATATTTTGAAGAATATTGGCAACCAAAATATTCACAGAAAACAAAACCACAGGGACATTTCTCAAAATATCTTTATTTGTGTTTCATAGTATTAAGAATCATAAACATATTTTGAATGCCAAGAGGATGAATAAATGATGACAAAATGTACTCCCTCCGTGTATTTTTGTTCACTCTGAATGTAAAACTTAAGTTTTATAGACTTTGATGCACCCTCATGTTGCAGACCAATATATTTCTTGAAACATTAAGATTTGATTTTTTACTTCTTCAGAACACATAAAGCAAAACTTTGATAGCTCAGTCCCAATTTACAGTTATTGTATAGAAAAAGATGCATTAAAGTGAATGGTGACTGAAACCTTTTGCATGTTACGTTCTACAGAAGAAAAAACAAAAACAATGTTCATGATGTTCAATATCTTCAGGTGTCATCATGGCTGACTATGGTCCTAGTTGGCGGGAGCATCGTCGCTTTGCACTGATGACCTTAAGGAATTTTGGTTTGGGAAAGCGGTCAATGGAGGAAAGGATTCTAGAGGAGATATCTCATGTTAGTACTCACCTAGAGGTCAATGCAGGTACCTGAATCCTAATAACATAAATTCAACCAAATGTTCATCATTTAAAATAAACAGTCTAATTTCTTTTTGTGTGTGTTTGTGCGTGTGTTTATCCGTGTGGTCAGGTAAATCTATTGACCCTCAAACTCTGTTCCACAATGCTTCTTGTGACATCATCTGCTCAATCTTGTTTGGCTCTCGATACGAGTATGAACATGAGTTTTTCCAGACTATGATAAAAATGATGTCCGAAAACTCGAAGATTGCTAATGGACCATGGGGCATGGTAAATATATGTTGTTTCTGTATGTTACAGAAAGAAGTTTATAACCTCACGATATATAGTACTTTGATACATACTATTATTTCATATACAATTTTTTATCAGGAATTTGAAAACTTTTCAATTGTCTGCAGGTGTATGACACAATGCCGCTGTTGAGGAATCTTCCTTTACCCTTCCAGAAAGCTCTGAAGGATTACAACACAGTTAAAATGTATGCTTCAGGCATTGTAAATGAGCACAGGGCAACTAGAGAGCCAGGAGAACCACGTGACGTGATTGACTCCTATCTGGATGAAATGGAAAAGGTTATTATGGGATGTTCAAAATACATTTGATTGAAATGTGCTTTGGCGTTCTTTACATCGGCTCAATGGTAGTTTTAAATGTAATGCGTTTGAAATCTTGATTAAGATTCACTATTTGGTGCTTTTGATTAGTAGAGAGGGGAAAGTTGTGCCATCTTTGATGAAAGCCAGATGGTGGTGTTGTTGCTTGATATTCTCTTTGCTGGAACCGATACCACATCTAACACCCTCCGATACGCTGTGCTGTGCCTTATGACTTATCCAGAAATTCAAGGTTTACTTCAATTTCAACTTTAAATATTGCTTATTTAATTTTTTGGGAGATAATAAAACAATCGCCTCTTCTTTTTATGCCTACATCTGCTCTTCTTATTTGCAGAAAAATGTCACCTTGAAATGAATGGTGTTTTAAAGGATAAGGCGCAAGTCTCTTTTGAAGACAGACACAAAATGCCGTACACACAGGCTGTAATACACGAGTGTCAGCGCATGGCCAGCACTCTTCCTTTGAGCGTTTTTCACTGTACAACCAGAGACACTAAGCTCATGGGATATCAGATTCCTAAGGTGGGAATTTTAATCAACTTAACTTTTAAAACACAATGTAATAACTATGTGAACTTGAACGAGTGGACAATACATGATTATTGATGTTTTCCTTTTGATATCTCAGATGTACTGTCATGAAGGTCCTAGATAAACAAAGAATAAAAATATTGTTGGACCATATTTATGATTTGTTCAAAAGGACCATTAGTTTTACCTACTTTATCTTTCTTGCAGGGAACGCTCATCATTCCTGACCTCTCCTCTGTGCTCTATGAGAAGGACAAGTGGAAGTTTCCTCATGAGTTTAACCCAGTCAACTTCCTGAATGATCAGGGCCAGTTTGAGAAACCTGAAGCTTTTATGCCCTTCTCAGTCGGTAAGATAACATTGTTTCTGTTTGGCATTGAAAGATAAGCGAAATTTGACTGTCACAGTGAATTTATGTATGTTTACCGTGTGCATTCTTACGTATAGGCATGAGTTATGTACAATAACACATTTTTCTCCAGGTCCTCGCACTTGTCTCGGGGAGGGTCTGGCCAGGATGGAACTGTTCCTTATTTTGGTCTCTCTGCTGCGTCGGTTTCAGTTTATTTGGCCCGAGGACGCAGGTGAACCAGACTTCACCCCTGTGTTTGGAGTGACACAGGCACCCAGACCATACAAGATGATTGCGAAACTTAGAGAGACTAGGAATCAATAATAATAATAAAAAAATCTGTTTTGGCAAAACATTTGGTGAAATCAAAGTCAGAAAGAGATTTATTGCCAAATGTGATCACAAATGTTTATTTGTCAATTTTATTAATTTCATTAATTTGGTATTTCAGTTAATGACATCCAAATACAACAGTAAGACATAATATGGAAAAAGATTAAGGGACAATTATATAGAATAAATATAGGACATATTTAGATAGGCTAAGATTTACACAGACAGCTGCACTATGGGCCATAAAATGTGCCAAAGAGGTGACAAAATGTGTTTTATTGTGTGTTTTAATTGTGCGATGACTTGTGTTTTGTTCAAATAATATATAGATCATCTCAATAGTTGTCATAAAAACTATTGTTTTTACATGAATGATCATTTTGTTGTATATTTAAGAATACTTCAAGTATCAATAAAAATGTTTCATGGAAGAGCTGAGGTGTTACATACAGTTAATAGTATAATAGCAATAAGTTTAAATATTGACAGGATTTTTAGCTGAACTGTTCCTTTATAATTATTGTTAATTGTTAATGTAAATTTTAACACACATGTAATTTAATTCCTGATTCATTTTGCTCTTTTAATTCTAGATATGTGTTTCTTTACGCATGTCCTTACGCAAAAAAACTACAGTAAAACATGTTAAATATCGTCTAAATCTTGTCATAAGAAATAAAGCATTTGTTTCGATGTTGAAATACATTGATATGGAGTTATTATTTTACATCGAGTTACTGTCCATTAGGTGGCGCTAATGCCAATTTTTTCTATTCTTCAGTTTTACATGAAGAAGACGAAGAAGCGAGTAGCGCTTGTCACATGGAGCCAAAATAAAGAAAAACTGTTTAATATTGTGTGATCATTATAAATTGTACATTTTTATAGTTCATACAGTATCACTCATCGACCAGCTGTTTTTGAAGAAATGGCGACAGATGCTAAAAGGCCAAAGGTAAAACGAACTTTTATATATTTTAAGATAAGGACAGTTTAAATTATACGACATTGTATCAGAACCACACAAAGGTTGATGCATACAGTTTTTTTTTTTTTGTGTGTTATAGATGTAAATCTGAGCAGTCTTGTGTATTATTTCAGAGAGATGGTGACAGTGACGTTGTTGTCCCATTGAAGAACTTTATATTGTGGTGTGACAGTGGGAACTTGACTCTCAGTGATAAGGTAAATCTGGGACCTTATGTACTACTAAATAAATGATTACACAAGCTGATATATAAGCTACATACATCCTTAACTCTGAATATTCAACATACTAACAGTAGATGTGTATTCAGGTCTGCTTAAGTAAAGAGGGCACAGTTTCAGAATATGGAATGCTTGCCAAAGAGGACATTGAAGAGGGACATGTTTTATTCTCCATCCCCAGAGAGTGTCTTCTGCATCAGGGCACTACTGCTATCAAAAAAGTGCTTGAAGACGGTAAGAGAACAGCTGGTTCTTTGTTTACACCACACTTAAAATCATGAATCGGGGTTTTGAAATGGCCTTTTCTTCAGGTAAGGAATCTTTGGAGAGCGCTTCAGGCTGGGTTCCACTTCTTCTAGCTCTCCTTTACGAGTACACTTGTCCGCAGTCACAATGGAAGCCGTACCTGTCCCTCTGGCCAGACTTTAGTATACTAGATCATCCCATGTTCTGGTAGGAGATTGTGTATATCTTAACATACACGCTGCGATTATATTTAGTCCTTCAAGTTTTGTCTTGGCTTTGTTTTGAAGGGCGGATGAGGAGCGGGAGAAACTTTTGAAAGGCACAGGAATTCCAGAGGCTGTCAAAACTGATCTGGAAAAACTTGAGGCCGAATATAACAACGTAGTACTTCCGTTCATGAAGTCCCATTCTGATCTGTGGGACCCTGAGAGGCACACGCTCGAGCTTTACAAGAGATTGGTGGCTTTTGTGATGGCCTACAGGTGAAGCTCCTTGCACGCTCACAACAAGAACAGAGACGTATGAAGTGGACACAAGCTCAGCATATCGTTTTTGCACATTTTTGACACAAACATGAACAGAATTGTTGAACATGGGATCAGCTTTTAGCAACAGTACCAACATTTTTGTAAAAATACACTGTTGACCTGTCACAATTTCTGAATTTCATTCTCTTAGTTTTCAAGAGCCTGTAGAAGACGAAGACGAAGATGAAGAGAGAGCTCCCAACCCTCCAATGATGGTGCCCATGGCTGACATGTTAAATCACATCTCTAAGCACAATGCCAATCTGGAATATACAATTGTAAGCGTTGCACCGATATTTGCATGTTTGTTTATGCATTTATGCATTTATGCATGGTAGATAGAGAAATATTGAAGAATTGCAACCAATTTTTAGTAACTGTTACTTTTTAGTTAATGCGAAACAAACATGTTATCTTTGATTATCCACAGGATTGTTTAAAGATGGTCACTATACGGCGTATTGAAAAGGGGGAGGAGGTCTTTAATACATACGGTCAGATGGCGAACTGGCAGCTGCTGCACATGTACGGCTTTTCAGAGCCATTTCCAACCAACAGCAACGACACCGCAGACGTCCAGATGTCCAATGTGTACAAAGCAGCAATGCAAGGTATTTTTTCAGCCCACTTTATATTAACATTACCTCTGAAGTTGTTAAGGGCTTATAAACAGTAAAATAATTCTTGTACATTTTTATTGTATTTACAGCAACGAAAAGTAAAAAAGAAGAGCAGCTTTTAAAAGACAAGTGGAACATGTTATCTGAGATGGAGAATGTTGGGGAGAAAGGCGTTTTCATTTTTGGTCAGTCTGGGTGTCTGACCAACAGTGAGCTCTACACAACACTCAAGGTGAGTCGAAATTTACTGAATTTAATTTGGTTTAAAGTTTGTTTTATTATTATATGTTTTCAAACTGAATCGGGTTTTACTCTTGTCTGTCTGAGTAGGTCCTCTGCATGTCGCCACAAGAGTTTAAGGAATTTCGTGAAAATGAAGGTTGGGAGGATGATGATGGCGATGATGATGATAAAATGGAGTATGCATTGAGTTTTGAAGGACTGACGGAATTGACGACAGAGTGGAAACGGCTCGTTCATGCAGCGGCGGGACTCACACTGGACTCTTATTCTGAGGATGTAGAAGCAGACAGAAGACTGTTGGGGGATCAGGAAGCTCTGGGTAAACTCAGCAGCAGGGAAAGAAGAGCATTGCATGTGCGGTATGGTCAGAAGATTATCCTAGAGCGCCTGCAGCAGCTCACCAAATCCTCAGACTAAATGTTCTCGTAATCCTTATACTGGGCATTCTGTGTAGTGCTCTGTAATTGTCAAGACACAAAAATATGTAGGGTGGAAATTTTTAATAAATAATGGTGCTCAGAATGTTTTTGTTATTTCTTTTACTTGAAGTGTGTGTAAGGGGTTGGAAAAACTCATTTTCTGTGGTTCATGCTTGCTTTTGGCAGGTGAGACGGACCAAGGCAGGGATGATAAAAAAATCGTACCAAATGTTAGAGAATAGCACAAGTGTTACAGATGATGATATTTTTGGGATCACAAAACAGGTGATATTTTTTCAGCAGATGAACGATAAAATATTGACAGCCAATCAAAACCCATTATATAGTCAATATAGTTATCATTCTTGACTTTAACAGGTCTTTAGTGCATTGATTTTGGTTGTTCTCTGTGGAATTTAAAAGTGAATTTTATTAATATTATTTTGTGACTTAATTCAGAGAACAGAATCAAATTTTGAGTTCAGAGATGCCTTGGTTGAGACACTTAACAGATTTATTTTTGACGTTTTACTCTAAGGTAAATTATTTGTGAAGTAATGTCATACAAATGTGCACAAGTGTACACAGCTCCGTTCAACTTTACAGACTCTCATTGTGTAACATGCAATTCACGATACAGTAAATAGTGAATGAAAAAAGCTATAATGGACATTATATACATGGATAAAATGCAATAGATTCCTCAAACACCCAATGTAAATCTCCAGAAAACGGACTGAAGTGTCTAACAAGACAACAAAATGACTGTACAGACCGTCCTAAACATCGGTGTCAATCCAAATTAACGCTTTCACAACCCTTACTGAAAAATGACCACATTGTTTATTTGAACAAAAACATCACACCAATATAAGAAATGAAATCCAGACAGGTTGCAGTTCAAGTGTTTAATGCGGTAACTACAGAATGCATACATACAGGAAATAAGTAGCAGGAACTAAAGGCAACTACAAATTACTACAAAATACATCACACGGACCAATACATTTACAAAACATTCAAAATCCTTACAAAATGAGCTGTATTGGTCCTTTTTTGTTCTGCAAGTTGAATCTTTGTACAAACTCCGAAGATCCAATTTACCAACAAATTTCTGAATATTTCCACAATTGTACAAGTGCCAGGGAGAACCTCCAACCCAAGATTAGTTTCATCACAGGTGCAAACTAGCGACCCTCCTGCAGTCCAAGACATTTCTGATACCATCAGCTCACCACACCGACAGCCCTCCCCTTAAAACCAAACATCAGGAAAAATAAAAATCATAAAAAAGACAGCTTCCTCGAGCCTCTTATCAAGCTTTCAAACAAAAGTCAATCCGTTTTGAAGGCAAAAAAGAAAATGGCGAGTTAGGGGAGCCAAACATCCAGGAGTAAAATGTGCTCAAGCATCTTTGACAAAATTACGCAAAATCTGCTCTTGAATGTCCTTTTCAGTATTTACATAGAAATTTTATCTTGCTTGGGGGGGGGGTTGAAAGAAAATAGAACTCCTCAGGTCAGATGTCGCCCCGAAGGGCAGACAGTAATTCAGTGCAGGCTGTGTGTTGATCAGATGTGCAGGGATGTTGGGTCAAATGAAGGGTTGGGGCGAGGGAGAGCGCTCTCTGGGCACAGGAACAGATCCTGCAGCTTAGCTGGCACCCGTTCCCTCCATCACCTGCTGGGCCTGTTTCTGCCCCATGCAGCACTGAGCCACCGACTGGAACAATCTGAGGATAGAGAACGAGAGATTGCCATCACTGATCTGGCAGATTTTTCGGCATAAACATCCACTTCAATCAAAACGATGGGGACTGGCTTACTTCTCGATTTCAGGGGCACAGTGCACAAAGTCGTGACTCCAGAACTTAAAGGCGGGGTTCTTGATCAGCTCGATGAAGGTGATGAGCAGACCCCAAGGGTGCGGCCTGTTCACGATCAGCCTCTCTAGAAGGACCCTGCGTGACATTGACTTATATTAGAAACTTTCACTGAAAGGACAGTAAGGGTACACGACGGAAGGGTTTGTTGTACCTGGTGATCTGCTCTTGAATGGCTTCAGCATTGGCCTCGGCGAACAGATACAGCATGGTACAGCTAAAGTAGTGTGTGTGGCTGTTTGGGTAACGCAGCTGATTGGCTATCGCATTCAGGAACAGGTAGCGGCCTGGAAAGATAAAAACAAGGTCACAACCACGCTCTTGAACATTTAAAACACACTATAAAAAAACAGTTCTGCCTTAGATTTGTAATTGTAATGCATTTCTTGTTTAAAGAAAGAAAAATGCCAGTACCCTCAGTATCCAGGTCTACCGCGAGGTTCTGGAAGATGTCCATGTGTGCTGAATGAGTAATGGTGCTCATTGAGGGAGTGCTGCCCTTGTTGTGAATGTGTGCGATGGCCTGGGTACCCACGTACAGCACCAGAGCGTTGATCAGCTGGATGTTGTAGCGGTTGCCTGGCTCGTTGGACACCTGAGGTACAACATGATCCTTCATTTCACAATATATCAATCTACTCATTAGACTTTGATTCTTTTTGAAACTCAAGTGGTGCCCCCTACCTGCAGGTTGCTGCGGAGCTCAGAGAGGAAGGTCACAGGTGAGCGGGTCTTCAGATAAGAGTCAAGATCCTTTTTGAACTGCGATGGCATCACACCGGTGAAGTTAGTGAGAATGCGGGGAGCGATGTTGATCTCGCTTAGCATATCCACCTAGTAAGAACACAAGGATGGATTCAAATCCACAGTAACACAGCAGGAGGTCACAACATTTTTTTTACATTTTGAGAACATCTAAAAAGGATTTTCAACTGAGAACAAATCACCAAATGCATGATTATACCTTCAGATTCGGGGTGAAGGGGTCTGGAAGCCTCATGTTGCGGGGGAAGGCACTCAGGATAAGGTTCCTCAGCTGGATGCAGTTTGGCGGGATGACGTCACAGAAGCCATAATGGTAGTCGCAAAGGAATTCTGGGAAGTCATGGAGCAAGACGAGCAGCACACGGAGCGTTCCCTTAAAGAAAGACGATAAAAACAAGAGTCAAACAAACATCGAAACATACAGCGCAACATTTCAAACATGACTGATGTGATGATACCTTGTAAAGAATTTGCATAGGTTTGTTGAGCTCAACATTCCTTAGGAAGGGTGCAAGATACTTGAACAAGTCAATCAGCAGCTGTGCATACATAGGCCAACCCTGACAGAGAGGAAAGACATGAGGTCAGTGACGAACAAGTGATAAGTGGCATTTATGCACTGTATATTTTTCAGCACACCTTCTGTTGTGGGGTGTGTGCGAGCATCCTGGCAATGAAGATGCGATGAGAAATAAGCTCCAACCAAGCATATACAAATCCGGGAGCTTTAGTCGGCCTCAGGATGTGAAATGTGTTACTGTAAAGAGAAAAATGGCTTTAAATATATACTTACGTAGTTAGCTCTAATAGTCATAGACTAAAGCGATATGCTCACCAGAAGGCAGTGAGGGTCTGGAAGTTGATGGTCTCCAGCACGTGCTCTGGTGCATTGAGTTCCAACAAAAGCATGATGAAAATTCGGTGGTACGGGAGCTGCTGGAACTCCGTCTGCCTCACATCATGATCCTGAATCAACACGCCCACAACAATGCCCAGAACTTTGTTGAGCAGGTTGATTTTGGTGACCGTGTTGGTGGCCTCTCCGGAGTGTTTGACCAGCAGGGCGATGAGACGAACGAAGGCGTCCAGGTTGTGGTAGCACTTTGCCCTGATGATGGCGGGGCTGGTGGTGGGGTGCTGCTGTTCGGCTTGTGCTCGATAACTGATCTCAACGCACATCTCTGTGCAGAGCCGAAAAAAGCGAGTGATGAGGTCATCGGTTTTCAGGATGCCTTGCTGGTGCATCTGTTAGGGAAGAACATAGAACATACATTATCCACGGCGGATATCCAAAAAGTAATTTTAAAACCAGAATTATTTTTTTTCGGATAAAATTGTAGCTTGCTTTTAAAAGAGCAACTTGGCAGGAATTCCAAGAGGCTCCAGTTATATAACAAGCCTTTACTTTTGCACTGTTGCTTGGCCCATTGAGCCATGAAGGGGCTTGATAGGTTCAAATACAGTGCTATATAAAACCTGAATTCTAAGGATATGATAGTCTCAGCTAACCTGGCCAACAAATGCAGAAAAAGCCTTAGTGCTGTCCCTGCCGGCAGCCGCCGAGTGGTACAGGTTGACCCATTCTCTCAGCAGGTACTCTGCCTTCTCTCTGAGGCCTGGTGGGTCATCATATTCAGATGCTTGAGAAATCCCAGAATGCATCATGAAGTTGGGCCCACCGTGGTGGCGATCGATCATAGCCTCATAGTTGGAGCGAACCACATCCATCAACTGGGGCAAACTATGGTTTCCACGCAAAATATCCAGTTTATCTTCAGTAATAAAAACATTTAGCAAAAGACTTGTGGTGGCACATGGTAGTCTCTTACCCTTCAGGTGCATTTGCTCTGGAATGGGCGCTGGTCCTCATCAACGTCTCGATGGTTTGGAAGAGGTCGGCTTCAGTGATGTGGCTCCCGCTGCGCTCATCGACCAGCAGGAGTTTCACCAGCTGCATGGCAAATGCTACGGCCATGTAGTTGAGACCGTTCTCCATTGACTGCAAACACAAGAGAGTTTGAAACCGTTCCCAACCATAGATGTTTCATCCACATCTCTGTGAGGTCCTGTAGATGCTGTCCTCACCTGAGCCAGATGTATATCATACTGCTGCATGTTGACCAGATGGTTTCTGATGAGCAGCTCCACAGCTTCGACGTTGTATTTGTATTCATCTCGGCATTCGATCAGGCATCTACAAGGACAAAATGTTAGAACGACGCCGAAGCCAGTTGTAACATTTTTACGACCGGCTTGCTTGTGTTACAGACCTGGTGATTTGTTTGTTGCACCATTGTGGGCCGTAGGCACGTCCATCCTGTAGGGCTTTAAGCACCAGTAGGTGGCACTCTCTGTAGCTTAGCAACAGATCAGGATCAGCACCACTGGTGGCATCCAGCAAACCCTCTACAGCCTAATGCGAAAAAAATAAAACGTTACACATAATCAGAGATTGTGCAACGCTTCACTTTTCCAGACTGATGTTTACTGACCTTCTGCAGAAGGCCCAGGGCAGCAATGCCGTCACGGGAGTTCCTTGCCATAACTACAGCTTCCAACAGGCTTCGTATGGCAAGGGTCTGTGGGTTCATGGCAAGGGCGGGTGGAATTGCATGGAGGTGCTGCTCCAAGTCTGAAATGCACTTGTCATAGATGTGAGCCACATCATCGGTCGGCCATGCCTGTTGCTGAACACAAAAAAATTTGTAAATATGTGTGTGTTAAATGGTGAAAAATCCCTTAACATCAAACAAAGACAGATTCATCAAGATTTACTACCTTCATTGGTTGAGCAAGGAATCCAGTAGGTTGAGACAGGTCATTACTAGGGAGGAAGCCTGGAACGTTTCGCGCAAACTCCTCATAAACAGCCAGCTGTTTAGGGTCCACTCCACCCACCTGAAGTTCAAAAGTTAGTTTAGATGTTTTAATACACAGCAGCACATTCTCATTTATTCCCATGACCATAAGATGTCTGTGAAAAGTTCTAACCTTCAGTCTGATCTGCTCTGGCATGCGCTCGGCCTGATAGGTGAGCACCATGGGGTCACAGTAACGACGGCCTTCTTGGCGGGCATGCTTCCTCAGCTCAAACTCCTACAAGACAAAGAAACCCATTTCTATAAATCACACCATTCCTCTGATGGATTATGTATTTTTGTGAAAATAACTATCTATCCTGGAGGTGGACATACAGTTGCCAGTCTCTTGTCCATCTCTGGTCCAGCTTTCTCCACTGCGGTCTTCTGAATGAAGCAACACGCCAGCTCACAGTTGTCCTGCGCGACACGAGCAGCAGCCTCTTCCATCATCTCTCTCTGCTGGGGCGTGGGAGCCTGTAAGAGATACCCACAGTTAGCATAAGCATTCAAACAAGATTACAATCTAGGAAGAAAATCTGAGTGGTGCTTTGGGTGGTTGCCAGGCAATTTCTAAGTGGTTCCCAGTAGCTTTTCGGGTGATATTCTGATCTTTTTTGTGTGAAACATTGTTCAACTCTGCATTAAAAATTAAAGCGTTTACATAGCAATTATGGCTTAGCGTATTGTAGTGTTAATGTTCGATAATTAATTAAATATAAAAAATATATGAAACTAATACTATGTGCATTTCTGTACTTATCAGATCAGTATTTACCAACTCTACACAACATCTCCATTCAATATTGTAAAAGCAAATCATGTGACAAGGAATTTTTTCCTACCCTAAGAGCTGCAGCAAAACTGTTCTTCAGATTGGTGGCGATGCTCATGAGCAGCGGCTCCCTGCAGGTGATCATGGCCATGCCGGCGGTGAGGTTTCGCATCATGTGGTGGGCAGCCACGCGCATGTGAGACTCCTCGGAATCCAGGGCGAAGTCCTTCCTGACGATCTGCTCGCAGGTGGTCATGGCGATCTTGATGGACCGGTCAACCACGGGGTGCACCAGCTCCTGTACGGCACGCTCAATAGCCGGTCTCACGCATTGCTTCAGTTGAGGGTGGGCCTGCAGCAGTGGGACCTGTACACAAACAGAATCGTTTTAATAAACATGATTTTGATGAGGATCGAATTGTAAATGTATTAAATCAACAATGTTGAATGACATCGAACTCACAGTGACATTGATATTGATGTGTGGGGCCAAGCCCGCCAAGGCATAGACATTAATGTCATGGTAGCTGAACTGTGGAGTGGGCGGCCCTGTGGCTGTACAAGTAGTGGTGGTGGTTGGAGTTGAGGGGACTGTTGTGAACGCAACAGGATCAACTGTTGGTTAGAAAGAACACAGAGAACTAAGTAAACAGCATGGCAGTGTACAACAAAAGACAAATGTGGTTAAATGGAGGTAAATCTCAACGGATGAAGAAGCATTTAACCGTTCTACCTGTAGTAGGCAGCATCTCTTCAGGAGGCTTGGTCTCTTTCTTTGGTGCAGAGAGCTGCTCCTCCAGGGTCTTGAGCTTCTCTTTGTCTCTCAGCAGGTTTCCTGGCTTCAGCTCGCTGATGTCCAGAGACAGATTCTTACAGAGCACTTCGATCTCAAACTTCAGGTTGAGCTGTAACATGACAACGGTGTGAGTGAGTGAAACCTGTTCCACTGGAAGATTAAGTATCGTTTGTCTAGAATCAATGAGGATTAGTGTTGTCAAAAGTCCCCGTACTTCGGGTCCAAGTCGGTACCTAAAAATAAAAAGTTGGCGTACCTCATTTTCTTAAGACCCGGTACATCACCGTGCCGGGTTAACCAGGTACTAATGCAAAGTCTGACAGATTGTCAGTCGGATACTTTTTAAAGACGAAATAGGAGATAAGCACGGCTCCGACACACAAGAGATGCGCACAGAAATACATCAGATTTATGTCATATCGTGAAAAAATTAACAAAGTTTTGTGGTGAAAGGAGGAAAAATCCTGATTTACTTCAACGAGTTCAACCGGTAAGTTTCTAATTCTGTTAGCGGTAACATTATGAATGTTGTATCATATGTAAAGTTAAAGGTCCCTTTTTGTGTGTTGATCCACAATCCAGGCAAGAAACAATAAACTTGTATACTTCATGACTACAAAATGGCATTGCTTTTTATACATTTATATTAACTATGAGCTTTATTAATAAAAGTGTCTTTTATAAGCATGTACTAGTGTTTTGCTTTGGTACCGAAAATGGTACAGTGAACCGTAGAATTTTTCTGGTATTGGTACCGACAGCTGAAATTTTGGTACCTTGACAACACTAGTGAGGAGGGACTGACCTTTAAGTCATGTTCCTGGTGGAGTTCAGCTAGTACATTCATGATACCCATGGTCCAAGGGTTTTGCGGTCTGAAGATCTACAGAACAGAACCCCAAATTGTTAGAGGCTCATTCCATGCTTTTATTTCCAAAATTCACTCAACAGCAAATTTGGAAGGGAATAATTACCACACTCCGTAGACTTGATTCCAAGACTTTGGCCACAAATGGGACTACATACAGCAACTCCTGCTGACCTTTCACATAGGCTTCCAACAGAAGGGATTTCAGCTCCAGGTCCTGAAAGCGGAACATTAACTTGTCACCATTTCAAAAGGTATTATCAGGAAATCTCCAGTGTTTCCTCCAAACCAAAGTAAAATAAACTCACAGTGTACAAAATGGGTTTGTTTTTAGCCAGGGTGATAATTCCAAGCCAATGACCCAAATTCTTCAGCAGGGATCGATCAGAAAAGTTAGCAGCTGCCTTATCAGAGGTAAGAAGGACCTGAAAATGAAGAAATATAATAAATGTCTAAGCAGGAAAATGGTGACACTAGTAAACTTGATACAATATTAATACCTTTAAAAAACCTCACCTTGATGTTTCTGTAAGTCTCATTGAGAACCATCTTGACAAACTCCGGGTTTTTCAGTGTATCCAGAAAGTTAGAATACAGGCTATGGAAGTTGGGCTCAATACTGACGCGCTTCATGACCAGGTATTGAGAAACCCAGGGCATGAACTCTTCCTTCACAGTCTCTTTCAGTTCCTCCACCTATAACATGCACCAAAACATGTTTTAGCGTGTTAGAGAACATTCTTCTTCTTACAATATTAAGCCATTACTTTATAAAAGATTACACACCTTTTGGGACATGTTTGACTGGGACAAGTTGTTGAAGATGAACGCAATCTTCTCCTGAACGTTCTCTGGGGGCTCAACGATCCTTTCAGTCTGGTCTGTGGCTACCAACAAGGTGTCGATGTTTGTGGTGTTGATTGAGGGCTGCAAAGGAAATGAACCACAACGGTCCATCATCTTATACAAAGTGGTACTTTTTTAGGAAAACATGCTACGCGCCAACTACCAACTGTGTATAAAAACAGGCAATGCCCGTGGCTATCATAAGCACTGACTCAGAAACAGTGTTAAACTGCTGACTCACTGGCACGTCTTTCTTCAGTCCGACAGGTGTGGGTCTCGTGATGGTGGTGGTTTTGGCAGCGGTGGTGGTCGTGGTAGCTGTGGTCACCAGGGTGCTGGGTTGGCCAGGTTGGGGGGCTTTGGGCGTCTGAGACTGGGCCTGAGCTTGGGCTAGTGCCAGGCTGCCCGGGGTGGTGATGGACCCTTGCATCTTCACAGGAGGGTCTCTTGACTGCTGGCCATACTCGATATACTGTACACACAGGAAGTTGACATCACACAAGAGATTTATTCAGCTAGGAATGTAATGTGCAGTAAGAAATGAATACGATTATGCTATAGCTATTGCCAAAAGTGTTATGAAAACAAAAATCAAGTTACCTCTTGTAAATGGTGCGGAAACTGCAGGAAATGGGCTATAGACGCCAAGTGCTGACAGTACTGGGGATAGTCCTTCAATCTAAGAAACAGAAAAGATCAAAGTTTGAATAAAACAAGCTCATCATAATGTGAAACATTTAAACATTGTGATGGGTGTAAAACCAAGAAAATGAACGCTCATACCTATTTTTAAATCTATCTAGTGCAGCAATTCCAAAATAATACATCTTTGATCCAAAAGGTTTGCGTAAGGCTTCCAAGACATATCTTAAGGCCAAGCCCAGTGCCATGTACGTGACTAGGCCCTTCTCGATGATTCCCCCGAAGAGGCAGGCGGTGATGTGCAGCTCTTTGTCGGGATACTGGGGGAAAAATCTGTATTCCTCGAACAGATTCCTCAGCATGCAGTTAAACACCTCTCGTTCCCGCTTGATGTTGGAGTCCTTGAACCTCTGCAGCATTTCCAGCACCTGAACAGAAATAACAAATGAATCTGAAATCTTAAGGTACAAACATACCTGCAAACTCGGAAAGGTGAAAAAGGTGACAGCCTTACATGACTTTTAAGTGCAAAGCATGACACCAATGGAGCAGCAGCGAATCACATGACAACAATTTTGAGCTATGGATTTTGTTCAAATTTGAGATTTACATAAAAATTCCAATGATCCAAGTCATAATTAAACATCTAAAATGATCTTCATATGTTTACGTTTTCTGAGAGGTGGACCTTTCCTAATACAAATTGGAAAACTGTCCATCAGAACCAAAGCGTTTGTGCGTCTGGGGTTTGGTTTCACTATAAAAACATGCAGAATTGAGAAAATAAAGTGCGGGACTGAAGTTGAGAGAGCTTTCATATAAAAAGAAAGGTCAAAAAGCAGACACCGGCAATACAAAAGTAATCCCCACGGCTCCTGACGACAGTATTATGAAGCAAATTTGATCGGTCTCTAAAATAATGATTAAATACCAGCTGTGAACTACAGCTTCTGCGACTGAAGCTTAGGACGAATAACAATTGGACCCAAGTGCCTAACTCACTTAGAAGGGCAGAGCTCTAGAAGTGGAAATTGGAAAGGGAGACTAGCAACTGTCACCAATAACATAGCCGTTTCCATCACACGGGTGACCTGAATAATTAATATCAACGCCGTTTACTCTTTGACAGACACGTTGCAGTTGTGCCATTCAGGCAGGGTGCAAGCATGACGTTTAGAACGCGATCTGATTGGCCCAATGACCAAAAAAACGACACGGTTAGCTGTTATCTTGATTCTGGTTGGCCAAACGAATCCAGGTGCTGGAACAAAGACATTTCACACACACGATAGTAGATGAGTAAGACCCCCCCACAGAAAAAAAAAACTCTTCGGATTTACACGAGTCACATAAATGACCTATTTATGAATCAAAACGGCAAAAAACGAGTCGTTTGCAGGTACGTACAAAAGTCTGTCTCATAAGTAGGCCAAGGAATTGAATCTCAGGCTACTTGTACTTAAGACCAGTTAGCTAATTATTCAGGCTTCCCGCAACTAGTTGAATTTGAAGATGCATGTTTTTGCATTCACACAGATTCAGTTACTTCTGCTGATGGGTTCTCACCTCATCCACAGACATAGTTGGATGTGGTGGATGGTTGTAGATACGTTGGAAGTAGCTATTTGCTTCGTCGTCAATCTCCTTACTAAAGTGCTGATTTGCCTCTGGCCACACCTGAGATAGGTCAGCTGAAACAGTGGGATGGGGATCTGTTACAGGCCATTCTTTTTGAGCTGATGAAAACACTACAGAGAGTTGGAAATCAATATTTAGTTCAACAACTGGACTTACACTGAAATCATATGCAAAAAAAAAAACATTCCCAGCAAACAGCTTGTTTTCCCCAAAACGCATTTACATACGGATCCAAGCTGGTTGCCAGGAACATTTCGCAGTAATGTAGACTGACCTGTATTTCCTCTTTACTTATGATATTTTTGGCTCTGGGGTGAAAATTACAGCAAGTTCAGAGATTTTTTTAAAGTTTCCAAAAGGACTTTTGTTTGGTTTTGAGAGGAAATACAGCATGAGGTGCCATGTACTCAGCCACACCACCACTTACAGGCCTTTATCTTACTCTGTTGGAAGGTGGTCTGGTTCAGCCCCGGTGTGCTCATCTTCCTGGCGCCGAAGAGGTCGCTGCTGACGGCTGGCATGCCCAAGCCTGATCCGATCCCAGTCAAGCTTGTGCTTAAAGGACCTTCATAAATGATAAGAAGCAGATAAATTCTAAAGCACTGGTACTAAAATTGCACAGTTGCATACTAGAGAACTGAAATGGGACTCTATTATGAAATGGTTTCAAAGGTACCTTGTAGCTGAGATGATAGGGGGTTAATTCCTGGGAAAGCTGTGCTGGGGTTTGGGTTGGGCAGGTTTGAGAAAGCCTTAGCCGGGGACTGGGGGTTACTGAAGGCAGAGCCCTGCAGGCTGGGGAATCCTTGCATGCTTGGGGTGTGAGAGGTGGATGAAACACCTAAACTCAGAGAGCCCATAGCAGAGAGAGGTTCCATCTAGAAAACAAGAACATAAAACCATGGGGACCAAGGAGGGACTGAGTAACAGTGAAATGTTAGCCAATTTCTCCAGTAATCTGTAGCAAAATCCGATTTGGTCACGCAGCAATGTGTTATTACCTGCACAGGTGAGATAGCGTCTAAGCTGCTGGTGCTGGGTGCTCGCCCCTTCGGTAGGACCCCTGGTGGCGGCTGTCGAGCTTTGTTCATCACATTGCTACAGTTGGCAACCATGGTCAATATAGTCTCTGACAGCTCTTGAGATACACTCCTGCACAAGGTGCCAAACATAACAATTAGTTCAACTACGGAAAATGGGTAAAACATCTAGAAACTGAATTATTGATCAGAAATTTTGTTTTCATGTCCACTAAATCTGGTATTGCGCCAAGTCTCCTTTCACTCACCCAGCGCAAGACTGCAGACACGCAAGCATGGTGGCCAGTGTTTCAGGAGGAAGCTGTGCACTTTTCGGCTGGTCTTTCTCTGGGGCCAAACCACCCATGATGGAAGGACAGCGCCTCTTCAGGAACGTGACGCACGCCTGGATAAACGGCTCCTAAAACAACAGTGATCGCATCAGTCTTTTATGTTCTTTGGCTTGAAATTAAGCATACAGTGCGATCTAGAATCTTACCCCGTGCTCTCGGATTTTGTCAGTAAGCCATTTGTCGAGTTTGAGGTATTCACGGCGAGAGGCAAGTGCAGCAAGGTCAATTACAAAGGCAAATGGAGTACCATTCAGCAGCATCGATAAAGACTGAAACACATAGAAACCAGATGTTATGATTGATCACATATCTCCGATTATCTTAAGACGCAAGAGTCGAGGAGATCGGTACCTTCAAGTCCTGAGCCACATCCAAGATGCGAGACAGCTTAGCCTGGTCGTATTGCTCTCCTCTCATGTACCACTCGGCCATAGAGTGCATGATCAGTTGACGGATGGATGGG
Organism: Triplophysa dalaica; assembly: GCF_015846415.1. NCBI lineage: Eukaryota > Metazoa > Chordata > Actinopteri > Cypriniformes > Nemacheilidae > Triplophysa > Triplophysa dalaica. Next base: position 6,776,970 of record NC_079565.1, on the reverse strand, counting down.
GACTGACCCTGGAAATGTAACCAAGTGCATATTAGTCTCAAAGAAACTAGAAAAAACTGTGCTTAAAATGTAGGCAGCTCCCTCACCTGTCCATGCCAGGCATAGTGCAAGATGATAGCGGAGTTGGGGTGGTTGCCCAGGAAGATGGGCATGAGGGTTGAGATGAGCTCATGACGCAGCGTGTGCCAGGACGTGCTGATCTGCAGCAGGGCCAAGACCAGCATGTCCGGGCAGTGCTTGATGGGGAAGCTGAAGAGCTGTTTCACCTGTTCGTAATGCCCAACTTCAGAGAGACGCAAGAGGCTCTCCACCAGGTCCAAACTCTTCCTGTTGGCCAAAGTGGATGGATAGTGTATAAAACAAACAGACCCAACAATGACTGATAGGGATCATTCATGTTCCATGTTAAAAGGTTTGAGTAGGCCAAGACTAACCATGTGGCTATCTCCCTGTTGTCGTCCTCAGGTGGGGCTTTCAGGATATCAATGGCGACAGCGTGACACGGGTAATCAGCAAAGCAGAAAAGTTCAGGACTCATCAAAGAATGCTGAATGAATGACAGCTGGAGCACACAGAAGAGAAAGACATCAGTAAATTCTCTATTTGGCTAAACAGCTGAAACATACAACACTGTTTCACATTTACCTGTCCTTCTGCATGCTTCCATGGTCTGTAAATGAGATCCACTGGGAAAACCTCCATGCCCAGACCCCTCTGGATCCCATACACCACTATCTGAAGCCCCTTACTATCCCGGATCAGGAAGCCTGGGTGGTCTAGCTCATAGGTTACCTCTTTGAAATTCAGATTGGGGTTCTGAAAAGAGCAAAGCAGATGATGAAAAACATAACATAAATTAAGTCTCACTGTGGTTCTGGGAACGGTAAACCAGACTTACCACTTCTTTAACCACGTCAATCAGAACTTCAACGTTCCAGGTGTGAACCTGAGAGCCATCACTCTTGTCCTTCCCATCACTCCAAATGCCACCACCCACTGGATTTGAGATGGACTAGAGATGGAGAAACCAGTTACTCCAAGCTGTTAACATTCCATTCCAACCAATGCATTGTATTAAAGCGCCCCTACAACGGTGTTTCAAGCATTCTAACTTCTTTACAATGTTAAACGTGCCATCTTCTCATGTTTAACATGGTCAACTTGTCAAAAAACGAGTTAGGCATATTACTTCTGTGCTCGATACACTCCCCCAGCGGTCATACAGGTTTAAGAAAGTTTTCTTTGAACATATAAAACGGTTTCGTAACAACTTTTCTCAGTCCCTCGTTGGACAATTCTCCCGGAAAAGCACGCACACGGCCTGGATTTGGAGATCATTTGAAACTGATATTTGGAGCCCTCCCATTAATGCGGTGAGTGAAAATGTTTTTGTGTTTTGTTGAAAATGGGTGCGCACGACCTTTGGTTCAGCCAACCCCCCTGCACACGCCATATGTTTTCAGAAACAATCGTAAAGCTGTATCTATCTTTTATAAATGTGATCAAACTAGATACTTTTCAAAGATACGAAGTATGCAATACTACTCTATAGGTACTCAAGATTATTATGAGATTAGCATATACCCTGTGTGTTAGGCCCGCTTTAAAAAAAAAAACTCGAGGCTGCCAGATTTCAAACAGAACCAAAAAAAACTGAACATACCTGTAAAGGGATGCCATCGGACAGGCCAGAGTGTGTGCGGGCCATCATGCCCAGCACTCTGGCAACCTGGCTGGCCGTCACCTCTCGAACTCCATACTGCAGGATTATGTTCCTACATTCTTCAAGACTGTTGGAGGTACATAACCAATATATAAGTATCTAGTTGAATGTACAGCATGAAAGTAATCAATGTAAGCCAGGTCAAACGTTACATTTTTAATACCTTGCACAAAAGCCATAGCCAACTTCTTGCATGAAGTCAGCGAGGGAACTCTCCATCATGGTCTTATTTAACTCTCCAGAGTCTGGCAAGATCCTGTCCATGAGAATGTCCCGTTTGTCAGGGTAGAGCAGTGGTGCGAGCACCACAGGGCAGCGCTCCTGCGGGAAATCTGGGAAATAAAAACACAGGACAAAGTGACTCTACAGTACACAAGTTGATTGATTTTTTACCAACATCTCAGGGTTATGGACGCAAACAGCTTTCCAAACACCTAGGTCCGAGACTTTCACACTTACCTCTGCACAGTGTTTTGAGAAAGGCGTCGATCTGCTCTTGTCCAACTCCGCAGGAGCCCTTTTGGCCGAACAAAAGATGGGAGAGGAGCAGATGCAGAACCTCTATGGCAATGTCTTGGAAGCCACCTTCCTGATTTCCTCCGAGGTCGGCGTCCACGTACGAACGGAGGAGGTCAGGAAGCTTCTGCTTCACAAACTGGGCTGCTGTAAAAGCAAGGGATTACCGTTCACTCTCTCCGAAATGTTCTATGTAACAGAACTGAAAGCGAAACGTAGCGTTCACAGTCAGGAAATGAACACTTACCAAACCCTCGAAGGTCTGCGTTGCTAGAGTTTAGCAGAGCAAGGCCAAAAATTACCTGGTGAAAGAAAGGGTTTTAACAGCCATTCTATTTGTGTTAAAAAACAATGACTCATGTCACAATTTTTTCAGAAGCCTTTATGCCTACCTCCTGAACCTTGCTTAGCTTGAGAACTTTACTCAGCTGAGTAAATAAATGAGGTGATGGCTTTAAGCTCTGAAAGCAACAAGAAGATATGAAAACAATAAGCCCACCCTATTGTAACCAAGCAAGCAACTACCAACAACCTGACATTGAAATACATAATAAAGGTATGCTCGTGGCAAAAAAGACAAACTTTAAGACACAAATTTCGAATATAAAGAACAACAGGGTCAAACACTCTAACAGACAGATTTGAATACCTTTTGATAGTGTAGGGGATTGTCAATGGCGTAGCAGAGGGTTGAAATAAAATTTGGTTTGGTAATAAGCGACACACACTCCTGGATCAGAAACTGTGTCTGCAGCAAAATTAAAGTGACATTAAGAAATTTAAACAATACAAATATATACATTTCTTTCTGAAGGCTTGATAAGGCTTTCGGATTTACCTGGTGAAAATCTTTGCCACTGCTTTTACCATCGCCACTAAAATCCACATGGGAAAAGAGACAGCGTAATAGATGCCTGTCTGCCTCAGGGCCGTGACGATTCACAATCTGAGGGCAGTCATGCATCACATTATAAGTACACAAACTTACATGAGCTTTTCAACACAATCTACTTCAACACAATCTACTAGATGGTCATCTTCGGTCCAATGATGTCAAAACGACCCTACGAGAGATCAACCGCGTTATGATCATAATGGACTTACGTGTTGTATTTCCTGCTGGCTGGCTCTGTAGTTTTTCTTAGTTAAATTGTCCACCAGGTAACTGATTTGAGACAAAGCCAGCGAGAGCGAGTCAAGATTCATTGCTGGTTGGGGCGGAAGCAGGCGGCCGAGCCCGGCGCAAAATCACCATTATTCCCCTTTAGTCACCGCAGTGATGGGTTAATTCTGACAGCCCCCCCCCCAAAATGTGTGAAAAGTGTCCGGTTTCCAACAAGCCAAGTCTTTGGGTGGGTGCTGATGCAAAGTAACGTTCTTCAGTGCAATTCACAGTGTGACATCTGGAATAAAGAATAAAAGCATTAGCAAAAATAAGTTACAAAATATAAATGCAGAGTAAATCTTTAAGATGCAAGCAGGTAAAACAATGGTTCCAATCTTGGAACCCATGCATGGCTAACCATGGATTAATCCTTCATTAACGCACACCTTCCAGCCAATAAGATTTGAGTATTTAAACAGGCCATGGTATAATAAAATATTTTAAACAAGTGAAATTAATTTCAATATAAATAAAGATTTGAATAATATCTTAGTGTAACAAACATTTTACATCCTTTCTGGAAGAACTTTTTTTCTGAAAAGACAACTTGAATAACAACAATGATTTACTGTTAACAATCCTCTCAAAAAAGAAAGGCTTGGGGTTTTAGGCCACCGATTTATTTGTTCGCCATTTTTTTTTTCGCAGGTTTGTTTATTAATAACTAACTGAGGAACTGAACTGTGCAGCTGCATAACCGGAAGTCCTTGTCAGAGGCCTTGATCGAAGCTGAAGGATCCCTAGGGTTACTAAACCATTGACATACTAATTCTTGGTGTATATTTATTAGTCACTCCTAAAGGGAAATCTGTATAAACAATAACATTTGCAATTTTCATATTATTTAACATAAAACTATTCTCCACAACATTTCAGATTTAACCCACTGCAGGAGCCACGTAAAGCAAAAGTGAACAGTCAACTAAATAAAGCCCAAATGTGTAAAGTCCAGTGTACAAACATCATGCTAAACGTGACTTAAAACTTGAGACTTAAACGATTGTCGAAAATGAAACGCATTTCAAACAGAAATTCACCAATCTAATAAATAGCATCTATAGTACTTGATATCACGACACAGTTATTTGATTTTAAACGAATAATCACTTCAAACTTTACCGTGGAAAACACCATTAGCATATTAGCTTTCCTAGTGCTAACTCATCTAAAATGCAAATCGCATCTAATGCATGTTAATCCTGATTATATACTGAAATTTAAACAGTTCTTATGGCTAATTTACAGCTGGATAACCACGACATTATCTTCCCAGCTAGACGGATATGACTGATTCAACGCCAGTCATGTTACCTTGAAGCTGCCTCAATGGTAGGCTAGGCTAACAGCCTAAACCCCATTGTTTCGAATGGCGACCGAGCGTTAGCCTGTTTACCGAGAGCTGCCTGAATAGGACATGCATATATGAACACTTCTGACTGACAGTAACCAGAGGTTTAGGCTGTTGGATTGCTCATTTAAGCACTTTGTCTACCACAAAAAAAAACAGCAATTACAAAAGACCTATTCCCATTAGGAAGTCCCTTTTTGCCAACAATATTCCGTTTGTTTACGCACAAATTAAATTCAGAGCTGAATCCAGGGAAACTTTCTATGTTTTACCGTTCTTCAGAAGATTGCCGATAATAGCTAACATCTGGCATTTAGACATCGAACCCATAGGCCAAATGTATACTAAATACACCGAGAGTTGTTTAAAACCTACAAAAAACACATGAGGTGCATGTGAATTACAAAGAGTGAACGTTAAAAGCCACGCAAATTGCGTAGGTTACAGCCCTTTTGCCAAGGCCTCGTTTATCATATTTAGCGTAACTGTTAACGTACACGATTGGAGACCGATCAAGGCACCAAACTCTGTGATTAAATCACTAAAGTAATCGTATAGTTATTGCACTCACCAAACGAGCCTTAATCACAATTTGTTCATTTAAAAAAATCAAATCTATGATATCATCCAGCCAAATGTAACGTACAGTCGGGGATAATAGTGCCAGTAGACACCGGATAAATTGAGCTTTTGGGAAGCGGCTGTGACTTTTTGGCCGTTGAGATGAGCAAGGGAAACTACACGCTAACGAGCTAACGTTGGATTAGCCTAGCACACAACATATGACAAATTCATAACTGTAGAGATGTACGATACTAAGCCGAAAACCAGATAGCGACTAGCGGGTGCTTTACCTCGGATTCTGGAAACAGAATTACACGCGGATGATCATTTTCGTGGTATTTCGTAGTTCTGCTCTTGACGGATAAAAGGTCGCTTTCTCCCTCGGTTCGATTTGGATTTTCAAAATAAAATGGCGACTGTCACGGCACGCGCGCGCACCCAGTGCGGTGCTTATGGAGCTCGTGCACGAGGCCTAGACTACGCAACATATTCGGCGATGCGCGCGGACACTCCCCCCATGCGCACAAACATCGGAAATTGATGGAGGTTTTGCGCAGATACGACAGCACACCTGTTGCTGTGTGAACGGACGACCAATCAGGAAAAGATTGGCTCACAATGAGATTTAAATAAGAATTGATGTTTTTCCAAAATTAAATTATTTTAATATAATTTATTTGGTATTAAATTGTTTTGGATTATGTGTAGACATCAATGTGTCGAAACAATAATCTTGTTCATCGGAACAAAAAGGTGATCCTAAGGATCGTTTTATTCAGCAGTGTATTTTTTGTTTCGATAATACAAAAAAAATATGATATAATAGGCACACTTAATATTCATGCTTGCCATTTATGTATCACATTGAACACTATTATAAGCAACACTCATAAACTTAATATTCAAACATATAATTTTTAATATTTACAGGCCACATTGTACAATTGACAACCCAACTTCAAAGAGCCATAGCTCTGGATTACAGCGTCAAATAATTCGACAAAAATATTCAACCATTTAACATTTTAAACAGTTAAGGGCATTGAAAACAGGCAAAGACACACCATTAACAAAGACTCTAAGGCCCTAACTGATTGCAAGACCATAAACAGAAAACACAATCGAGAATGCCAAATAAATACTGTACAAATGATACAAACCCTGCCTGCAGGCCAGCAATGTGACTTTTATCGAGCATATTTAGACATGTTATTGTGTTTAAAAAAATAATAACAAAATACAAACAGTGTAGTGTAACATAGCAATGCAGGACATGGTTTATGCAGTGCAACTTTTTTGTGAGAACAACAGAAGCACCTCCGATCGTGCTGGAAAGCCAAAAATACACAAAATAAATCTCACCCCAACTGATGTCTGAGCAACAATGTTTCGACTGCAATAAATTGTACACTTTGTCCTATATCCTGTTCAGACAAATAGCACCATAACCATGGAGAAAAACAATTTGCTACATGAGTGGTCTCATGGTTTTATCTTCTTTAATGATCAAAACACAAATCTGATGCTGAATATCCCAATCCAGAACATTTCCTTGTGATAACAAGACCAACAATAAGATGTCCAAACAAGACCAACAATAAAATGTCCAAATGGTTTAGTACATCCTCGATACTAAGCTCTAACAATGAATTTCTGATTCATGCGCTAGTTGTAATCCCATATCACATCTGTCCATCTTTTGTTTGAGGTTTCTTTTTGGAGCCCTTAAGAAATTTATACCAAAGCTTTCGGTCAGTGAACAGTCCTGTGTGAGCCCTGAGCTGCTATTCCTGTACCATAACATTTCATATAACTGCAAAGTGAATGGAATCTGTTCCAAAAACTTACGGAAGCCTATGTAATGTGTGGTAATGCCTGAAAGTTTCTGCAAAACAATTTATAAAACTGGAAGACAGAAAATGATTATGCATCCTTTTCTTTTATGAGAATATTTACCAAAGTTAGTCCAGAAGATGAAGTAACTCCTTTTGCTGCTGGGACACCGTAACTAAAAGCAAATCTTGACCAATAAAACATTATTTGGCATTCATCAAAGGAAATCCAAAAGCTTGAGCTCAAATTCGACAATTACCTGAAGTCCTTCAGACTAAGCGAACCCGGAGAAAACAACCCTTAAAACCATACGCGTATCTTACAAAATGAGGCCGTAGCCATTTTTCAATAGTCAATCATACACTGTTGGTACAATTGCAAAATTCTCTTGTCAATGAAGACCTTATAAAAATAAATACTCTTTCAATTATTTGTAAAAAGACGACTAGCCAAATACATTTTAATGTAAAAAAGGATAAAAAAAATCCTCCCACATTTTGTGGCCATCTTAAATTTCTTTTTTTCAAAACAGCACCAGTTCAAAGAGTGTTTTAAGAAATGGATGAAAATTTGACACTTATGCTGAAAACAAGATTATTACAATAACAGTAACAATCATCCCAAAAATAACAGGTGGTGACATTGTTAGTTTTTAACAAGCTATTGTCACTATTTGTTTTTATGTAAAAGACACCTTAAGGTAATATGAAATTGGTTTTAACATAACACATACTGAATGTTTCGGCAGGCCTGATTAAATTGTAGCTCGTAATAAAACACATGCATCTACAAAGCAATACAGATTTTGAAAAATGGTCGAGCTTGTGCACCAATGACTGCCCCAAATATCAAGACCTCAAGAACAACAAACCAAAAATCTTTCATCGGTAATAAATACATCATGAGGCGGGGTGGGGATATCAAGAACCAAAATAAAAACTGTAAGAAATTAAAGAAAACTGTATTCCTTTTTGCCTCGTGATACATGTGTTTGATTCTTCCAGAAAGTGTAATTTCGGAGTGGATGTCCACCAGGTGGCGATACAGGACAAAATAAAACCAGCGTTCTTTGTCTTTGCAAGTTTGCACGTAATACAACATAAAAGAATACTCGACGAATGAACACAATTGTTCACAATTGTTTTGTGTTCTAGGTAGTTCAAACTATCACCGTGCAGTATGGTTTTCATCTATGTAGACGTATATCGATCAAACAACGCCCTCTTGCTCAATGTTTCCTTCGCTGGGGTCATTTGCAAGGTGAACGGGATCAGGACGTAAAAATTCAAGCACCTCTATGAAATAATTCCATCGCTCAATTGACGTCTTACGTTGAATTGAAGTTGCAGAAAACATCTTTATGTCTTCAGAAAACAGGTAGTCTTCAACATTTTCTTAAAAAATATATTTAGGAATGTTGGTTGGTTCTCTAGTCTAGAGGAACTGAAGAACTGCTCTTTTCTGGTGGATGGTCAGCCGATGTCATGCTTTTGGCCCAGTGTGTAGAAGCATACACACTTTATACCCTGTGACCTATAAAACCCATTCAATGCCAACGTTTGTGTGAATGAACTCTCACAGGCGCACAGACATCTCACGTTCAGCATCCCAAATCTTCTGTAAGGGCTGTTGCCATCACCAGCACTACACAAAGAAGGGTTTGTGTCTGCTCAGTTTGAGAATCTTGCCCAATCGCTGCTTAGCCGTAGCCATTCCCTTTTTAGGACGTTTACCTAAAGGAAAATAAAAAGTGTTATTTTTTTATACGTTTAAACATTTTCTTTGTGGATGATATACATAACGCATAAATATACAATTTCCAGGTTGATCACCCCGAAGAGTGTAAACATTGTAATGATTTAGAAAAAATGTGTAAAAAAAACATCCTGACTGACCTAACACACCCAAAATGGTCCAGTCAATGGTCAACCAATGGTAGCATGCATGAGGTTGGTCTAACCAATGAAAGGCAAACTAATAAAACCATAAAAAAAAATCTGTGCCGTATCTTTAATGGTGAAGCAATGACACATTATCTATAAAAAGATCAGTATATTCACAATGCAACAAGAATCAACATGCTTCACCTTTGGTGGCCTGATTGCTGATTGGTGGGGGATTTGGAGCAGGTCTTTTGGAGGGGTGCAGGGGTGGTGAGAGTGACGTCTCACAGAATTGGTAGCCCATTGTGGGGCTTTCTCCGTGTGCTGGGGAGTGCATGCGGCTACTCCAACCTTCGCTGCTGCTGTTGCTCACACTTCCCTGGCTGTCCATGAAGTTCTTGTGTTCCTGGATCCTATGCTTGAGTTTGGAATGACAATCTGTTTCCGAATGCTTACGCTCCCTGAACTCCTCCTGATGGACAGAGAGAATCATGACAGCGACTAAATAAAAGTAAACAGGTCTGAATGTAGAGGGTCTCTAAACTAGTGTGCTACCACAACCTGAAGCAGGGCTTCTTTTTATGTTGCCTCTAGTGACTAGCGCAAGTGTTTGGGTATCATTCTAATTGAATGGTTTACCTTATTACTGACTGAAGAGTTACTGTCAGAATCCTGACTCTCCTCTTCGGAGACCACCGCCTTTCTACCTGAGATGTGAAAAACAATGAGCTGTTAATCGAGGATCACATAGAACGAGAAAGTTCTCTTTGAAACTGATATCCTCTTTCTTTTATAGTGACAAACTTAAAGGTCCAGTGTATAATTTTTTTTTACCTTTTGACACAAATGCAATATAATATACATAACTTTGTCTTCAGCGGTGTATAAAGAGCTTACACAATGAAGCGTTACGTTTTTATTAATTCACCATGTTCTGTCAGTCGTCAGTGTTTCGAACGGAAGGGGTGGAGTGAGCGGTTGGTTGCAATTCGCAACCTTGCCACTAGATTTCACTGACTGGACCTATAAGTTTTCCACTATCAAATATTATACATATGAAAGAATAGCATGAACTCTTACTGTAGTCAGGGGTGGGAGGGTTGCCTGTAGACCACCAGGACTCCTGTGAGCTAGTGGGATCTTCCGATTGATTAGAATACAGTAGCCCGGCCATAGACAGCATCCCCTGAATAGCATCTTCTACTGTACTGGGTGAGGTAGCGGCTTCACTGCAAATTTAATCCAAAAGAACATTATTTCATAATGTCTTTGAAATCCATGCATGACCATATGTGACCCTGGATCATAGAACCAGTCTTAAGTAGCATGGGAAAATATATTGTACAGATCAAAATTATTGATTTTTCTTTTATGCAAGAAATCATTCGGATGTTAAGTAAGGACCATGTTCCATGCAGATATTAAGTAAATTTCCTAGTGTAAATTTATCAAAACCTTATTTTTGTGAGTGGATGGCCTGCTACAGTGCCCCTGATTTAACAGCTTCAAAGGACATTTTCTAAAATATTTGATATTTTTGCACTCTCAGATTCTGGAGTTTTATACGTTTGTATCTCTGCCGGATATAGTCCTATTCTAACAACTCATACATCACTAGAAAGATTGTTTATTCAACTTTCGGATAATGTAAAAATCTTAATTTCTCAAAATTTACCCTTAAGACTGGTTTTCTCGTCCAGGGTCACAAATAGTCTCACAACATTGTAAATATTACATTAACATGTTATTCATTTGGCAGACGCTTTTATCCAAAACGACCTACAAATAGGAAGGCATATAATCATTTTGTCAGCATGCTAAACAGTACAGTTAGTTTACAAGGCCATGCTACTAGGAAGATTAAAGCTGGAGTAAGAAAAGGAGAGAATGTATATATTTTTTTAGACGGACAGGCAGTTATTGGTTAGTCAAAAAAATGTTATGTTAAGCATCTAACAAGAAGTCAAAAGGGAGAGAGAAAGGACAGTTAAATAGATAAGTTGTAACAGGATCAGAAAACAACCTCATGTCACGACCCAAACCAAGGTGCCTGGAATGCATGTCTTGTGTGTAGCTGGAGCTGCTATTGGATTTATTTTGGTCATCTCTCCGTTCATCTTCCTCTGATGAGCTTTCTGATTCTTCCACAGAGCCGTTCTTTTTCTGTATGGATGGCATGAGAAGATTAAACCCAAAACAAATGTCCTAACCGGGCATGATGCAACAAACAAATTGTCTTTCCACACTGTCCCATGTGAGACAATCAATTAACTGTATTTCTTGTTTAAATCATAGGTGTGGAGGTCAGTAATTTGGACTAACAAGATTTTATCATTGAAGGAATCTGCTTAAAATGTAAAATTGTATCGCACCCTTGAGATGTAATCCTCCTCCGATTCAGAGTTTGATGACACGTATGAATGAATCAACCTTCTGTTCCTGAGATCTGAACTCTCTTTCTTAAGATCTGTGGATAAAAACACAATAGCTTACAATTACCGGCGGGGCAAAAGCTAGAAGAATCGTTTGTTGTGACAGAAGCTCAAACACGCATTTCCATTCAAGAGACGGTATTAAAATGTGAGGGTACCTGTGAAGGAGACAGGCTTCATTTCTCTGGCAACATGACTGTGCTTAAACTCTTCTTTAAACCGAATATCCACATCCTGTCTCTCCTCTTTTTCCATTTTAATCTTGAGCGAATCCCTCTTTGCATCTCTTGATATCTCCTCTTCTTTTATCCTTGGCTTCTTTTCTCGGACATACTGCTTGTCATCTCTGCTTGACCAGGAAAAAAGAAAAACTTACATTGGTAAGTAAAAGACAAAAAACAGTGAAATAAACTTTTAAATTCGTGTTGACTTGTTTCTTCTAACCTCATAATACGGCCGTTGATCAGCACCAGATGCAAGTCATTGTCCAAACTCTGCTCCACCATTGCAGCCGAGGCCGTGGAAACCTTGTTGAACTTGCTGTTGACCTTCAGATTAAAGGAGGCGGCCTGAAAAAAAAATGGTACAACACCGTTATAACACTTTCCTGACCATCAACCAATGAGATTGTAGAAGGTTTGTCTCATTGACCTCCTCATGGGGACCCATCTCCAGTCGCTTTAAGACCTCTTGCGTGTGATGCTCGAAGATGTCTAGGTAGGAGGGAACTCTGGAGGGATGAGAGTGATGATGGGGGTTTTGGTGGTGGTCGTGAAGACGCCTGGCGTTCCTGCGCGCATGAGACCCTCTCTCATGCGATGACCTCGTGGGCGGACACAGTGAGATTTCCTGAGATTTCATTGGCTTGTTTCCGCAATTCCCGCTTTGATATTCCTTGAGTTTGAAAACAGCATTGTGATGCAAATGTAGCAATATTTCTTTTTTGATAAAGAGTTGGATAATAATTTTTCTGTATGGTATAGTATGAGTGAAGCATCCTGGCTTACCTCAAGGTAGTGGATTTCCTTGGTGAGCATTTTAATGAGATGGTTGGGCCTGATATGGTCAGGGACCTCAGTGGCTGGTTCTGTGACCTGGGGGAAGATGAGCACACATGGCAAACAATAAGGGATTTGTGCCAGCGTAAACCTCAGGACTCCAGCCAGAAGTAGAGACACCTGATATCACCCACCCTGAGACTCCCCCTGCCCTCATTATTCCATCAGGGGGTTACGATATACAATAGGATGATCGCAGGTGATTTTAGGTGAAGTTTAATCTCTTAAATTAATCTGGAGATTTAGTAGGTTTATGGGTTTGTTCAAATCACTAACAGTAATTCGGATTTAGCAATTATCATTGATAACAAAAATAGGTCTGATTTGATATGACGCTGCATCCTTCACCTCTCTCTTTAGCCAGGTCCTTAGTGCAGCAATCAAAGCTTTCACTCCTTTGATCAGATATTCTGGAGGCAGGCAGTTTTCTTCTCGAGATTCTGATAACAGACCATAAACAGCAGATTAGAAGGACATCAAGGAACACAGTGTGTGGATCTCAGTTATTTAGGTGCCTTTGTATGACATGCTGAGTGAGTTTATATGACGTACCTTTCAGTGTCTCCAGCAGATTCTTGGCTACATACCAGCAGATAGCCTCAAAGTAAGGAAACTTAAAGAGGTCTGGAGTCTTCAGACGTCGCTCCATCTCATAACACCTAACATGAGGTCAGAATTAGCATGGCTGGTTTAAAAAAAAAACACAGCCAAATAACAACATTTCTACACTTCTTTCATGGTTCCAGTTAGAACCAAAACAGCTTGATGTCATAGAGAGCCTTTTATAATTCCACAAAGAACCTTTTATTATCCAGTTCTTCGATGTTCTGTAACTTTAAAGAAGCCAAAAACCAATACACTGTTCTGAAACACCAAAAACATAAACTTAACATCAAGAACTCCCAAAGAAGTCTTGAGTTCTTGGCCTATAAAAAGAAAGTCTGTAACCAACCAAATAAACATGGTTACCTGAGCTGCATGCCTATGTTGAGGTTGTGAAGAAAGTTCCCTCCAAAGGCCATACAGTCCTGAGAGGTGAGAACCGCATGGATCCATCCTGCAAGAGGGGTGAAGAACATGTCAACAGCTGACCGCCACATGCTGACACACACATGCGTAAATAAACATCTGGTCTACACTGACAGAGAGTCATTCATATTCTGATTTAAAGCAAAGGCAGACCAATTGAAATTTTAGTTCATCACAAATTCTGTGTTCGTTGCCTTCCAGTATTGGGCTTTATAAACTTTTAGAAATTCTTGTAAATGTATACCTTTGGTGGACACTTTTTCCTTAAAAGCAATTTTGATATTACATAAGTCCTTACAAATCGAACCCACGATGACTCTTAAAACACTCAATGAATGTGCCAGAAGTTCATGTTCATGTGTCTGCTGGGTGGGCGGTCCGCCTCAGCGATTAAATGCCTGATATCTGCAGGGCTTCATCGGACCCCTAAACTCCCAGAGCATGCTCCAAAACTTCTGGGGACCACCAAACAACCAAATCCATAACTTTCTGCCTATGCTTGAACATATACGCCATATGCCTCTGAAGTGTGGAAAAACATAAATATACATCAGAACCCAAAGCAGAAAACTGGCACTGAGGAACCTTCACGCCTTCGGTTTTAAAGTCTCTCACAGCAGGGAAACATGTTGAATCCCACGGTCTCAAACTGGTCTGCTGGTGCAATCAACAGACCACCCCACCACACTCCCTTCAGCTGTGAACCAGATCCATTCAGGACCACGTGTTCTCATTCTGAAGTTAATGCACGTCAGATATGAGTCGTAAAATGTTTAATATCAAGATTCATTAAAGTAATGATCATTAAGCCTGTTTGGCCAAATGTGATTAAAATCATAATAACTGATCACGACAAAACACTGAAGGCTTACTAGAAAAATATTAGGAGAGCTATACTAATGGACCATTGACCGCATAAGAGACCACTAAGATTAATGTGGCTCTCTGGGTGGCAGCGGCTGCTCGTTTCTGCTGCGTCTGAACCCGAAACGCAGAACACAAATCAGCTCGGGTCTTCATAAGGAGCCACCATTAAGAGCAGCTGCTCACCAGTAAGTGAAAAACCAGTTTCATGATTTCTCAATGGTCCTTCTGCTTCCCATGACTGTTTGTTGGTGCAAAAAAGACCCTAACACATTGATTCTCTTCTGCAATTTATAGTAATAAACGATACCATTTATATTCGTAATTCACGTCATGTTCTATATGATTCATCTAAAATATAAAACGTTATTATGAATGTAACCGAAAGCGGCATACTTTTTCACATTTTCTGCTCATACTTCTAATGAAAATCTGCAAAGTTGTGCAGAATGGATTTAAAGGGATACTAGTAGTATCAGTAGTAAGTAGTAGTAACACTTCAACCTTGGTGCGTGCAGAATTGCACTCATTCACCCTTTCTGTGTTTGTACTTGTATTAACTGAAATCAAATACATTTTGGCTAAGATATTGTTTAAAAAACAAACAAAATTAAGATGAAAAATATTGCCATATTATTCAACTAAAATAAGTTTAAGTTTAAGTATTAAGTAAATAATTAAAACATAAACTGAAATTAAATGAATTTAACTTAAACAGCAGAAAAATAAATAAATAAGAAAACGACAAAAGCACATAAGATTATGGCATTTTTTAAAATTAGATAAAATGTTATTTAATATTAATAATAATAAATATTGATAAAACTACAAAGAAAACAATTACACACACTGATTCCGCATGGCCATTGCTCGTTATATTACATAATAATTGTTTAATAATATCACAACTCCAATAATAGTATTAACCTGTCGGGATGAAGAGCGTCGTTCCCTGTCGCACAACACACTTGTAGCATTTGTCCACTTTGTCTCCAAAGAACACTTCACTCTGGTTAGGGGAAGAGCTCCACTCTTCATATAGTGCAAGGTTGGCGGGGGTCGGCTTAATCAAGTAAAAAATCTTTTCTCCCTGTGATTTATAAACAAATAACAGTTAATATTATATATTTCATTTTAGTTTTCTACCTTTTTTAATCATGGATAAAATGTAATTGAGGATAGGCAAGATAAACCGCATCATTCTGTCGACACTATCTTACCCAAAGGACGTGGTACCACACAGATGTGCCCCCAAAATCAATATGGAAGTCGGTATAGCTGTCCTTGACACCCATCAAGCAGTACTTCTGCACAAAGGGCTTGGGAAAGTAAGAGTCGTCAGGCCAGTAGTTCTCCACCCAAGACATTTTCTGGGCGATATCAGGCACCACCACGAGTTCTGACATCCTGAGCGCAAAAAAAAAACGTGCGTCATGCATGTGCTACA
The DNA here is from genome assembly GCF_015846415.1 of Triplophysa dalaica. Lineage (NCBI taxonomy): Eukaryota > Metazoa > Chordata > Actinopteri > Cypriniformes > Nemacheilidae > Triplophysa > Triplophysa dalaica. Next base: position 6,761,108 of record NC_079565.1, on the reverse strand, counting down.
TTTTCTCTCACAAAGGACATCTTTGTATTCACTCGTTTACAAACTTCTTAAACGCTGTCAAACAATACTCACTTGGTGTCTGAAAACTCAAGGCTGATGACGTTTAGCACTTTGGGCCTCTGGGAGCTGTAGTAATACTTCACGAATGTGCCGAGTTTAATCTTGCTATCCGCTTGCCGGGCCACATCGATGACGTCAATCACTTTGTCGCCTCCTGAAAGCAAAGCATTTTGAGTGATGTGCAATTCAAAGGGACACATCAGTTATTAGAATACCCCGATGAACTCTACAGGGATAAGTCTCAACATCATTAAACAGCCAGAAAGCATTCTGACATCTTTATTGGAGTAAACCGGCTTCATTAACATTGAATAGAACGGAGCTGGTGACATGGCTAAAGTGGGATGATGGATGAACAGGGGTTTTTAAATCCCTCTGCTCTAAAATCTAGTCAGCTATCTACCTAGATAGCATTTTAAGGCATCACAGAATTAAAACAATCCTAGTGTCCTCACACAAGTGAAATAATCGTTGCTGTCTTGCGTTTGGTGCCACAATAAAAGATATTCTTCATTTGATCTTTGCTAACAATAAATTGGCACATGTTCATGATATAACTGTAAATTCCCCAGCCGGAAAAAGACAACTGGCAGGCGGCAGATGAAATTGCACAAAGCTGTTGGGAAAAAGCTCAAACACAGAAAAGGACAGCTGGTTCTGGTGTACACAAACAGCACCCTGGTGTACCCGAGCCAGAGCGAAGCTCATCCCACAAAAAAGACCATAAAGAGGTCTTTTATTGCTATTACGGGATCAGGTTCATCATCATGACTTGCAGGACTGCCAATAAAATGTCCACAGCCTTTACGGATCCACATCCACACTTTGCGGATCCGGCAAAACATAATTTTATTGCAAGTTATATTTTTCGTAACACTTGTTTATATATGCATAAACCATATGATGGCACCAATTAATCCTTTCAGCCAGAAACAACAAACATTGTAATAGTCCTGTCCTGGGGACATAAAAACGTCTCAGTCTGAACAGAGGAGACTACCATTTCAAAAGCATGTTACCGAAGCAGTGTAGGACAAAAGCAGCTTTCACAAAGCAGGTGGACACTGAGGTTCTTTATTGTAAGCAAATGGCAATGTGGAAAAACCGCCGCGTTCGATTTTGCTGGCTGGAAGGCCCCTGGTGAGCAGTGCAGGCGAGTTGCCCACTGAAGTAAGTGAATTAGCCGGGCAGCTCGCCTGCGGTTTGCAGTCAGAAATGCATTAAGGATGTAAAGATGCTTTTAATGCAACCCACAGACGTAACGTCACTATGGTTGAGTTTGCCATTTATTGAGCGATTCAACAAATGTACATTAGTTACCGAAATGCGAAAGGCATTCCAGTGATCCACGAACTATCGAACATGCAAAGTAGAGCGCATCCAAAGAGAAATGCATCTAGCTGTTTGCATGTTAAACTCTGACTAACGTCGGCTCCTAGTATAAAGGAATAGTTCAACCAAAAATAAAATGGTTGTCATCTTTTATGCACATTTATGTGATTCCAAACCTGTATATGACTCTTTTTGAACACAAAATAAGATGAACCATACAATGGAAGTCAATGAGTGTTGTTTGATTTCCAACGTTCTTCAAAATATCTTCATTTCTGTTCCGCAGAAGAAAGAAAGTTATACAGGTTTGGAACAACAGCTTTCATTTTTGGGTGAACTACACCTTTAAAGTTAGGTGTAAGTACATTGCGCTAAGTTAGTTTGCCTTAAAGAAGCAACCACACAGTCGGCAGGTGTGGCAGGGCCAAATCTTTTGTCACCTCCCGGTAAGTGCAATACAATCACACCTCTATTCCCGGTGGGCCACAGGATGACTCCCCCTGAACCCACACGGAGCAGCTGATTGTTGTGTGCATTGTGACTTTATACTCGCATATGTGAGAGGAGGTGGGCTGTAACCTAAACTTCAGGAGATGAGCGTGTAAGATAGCGGGCGTGTAACGGAACACTATAAGAGACAGACATTCAATGAGATGAGTTGTGCTGGTGTAAAGCACACCACGTTTATCTGCACTCTTATTTCATTACAGGTTGATTAAGGTTTGCTAAAAGGTTAGACCCATTGAACCTGTTGGAGACACCTTACATTAACATCTGATCTTCGTAGTGGCTGCACTGTAATTCAAACCCATTACATGAAGACGCCTCTTAATGAAATTAATATTGAAACTCGCACGAGCGCTGCTGCTCATGGTTATATAAGTGGAATACAATGCAATACATCCCAAACTCCCGTCCCCCTCGCTTAACCTTTCCTTACCAACATAGCGCTCCACATCCCTGACGGAGAAATCAGGTGGAGGTAACCGGAGCCCGAGCCCTTCCATTCTGGCCACGGAGATGGGATAGCGAAAGCCGTACCTCTCCAGATACCGCTGGGTAACCTGACTGCCCTGCATGTGCTCGAAGATCTCATCCCCACTGGAGGGGACAAACAAGACAAAAAAATCAGTGTGAAACCTTGCACGAAAAATAACAGGGATGCCTTAAAGGTGTAATCTACAAACCATGATTTAATGGAAGTCACTGGAAGGGATTTGAATATTAGCTCTGCCCTTGTGTTATCGGGGAGCGCTAGGCAGGAAAAAGCATTATCACATACCTGGGAAAGGTCCTGGCCTGTAGCTCCTGTACAAACACCGATGTGCCAGCTTGCACCGGCTTACTGCCGTCGTTTGGCTCCGTGTAATCATGTCTGTGCCAGTTGTTTCGGTTCTTCACTGTAAAGTCAGGCGGAGAGAATTTAATACGTCTGGCCCCAGAACAATAGCACAGTCATTACCAGACCTCCAAAACACTACAGCCAGCGAGTCAGATGTTACTGAATTCGAGCTCTGCTTCTTGACCGTAGCAGTTTGGCAGACCAGATCCTTTTAGAATCCACTTGAACTAGTCATTCATTTAGTTCCTGTCTCCATCTGATAATTACATGCTTTAATTAGCAGGATAACAAAAATCCCCACTGGGAGGTGGAAAACCAGAGGAGCTGAAATGAATAGATTTTACATTGACGCGCAACGGTGGATGCCAGATGCTAAAAATTCAACGTACAGATTGGGGTCATAATTTTGCATTTTTCAATGTATGTATTAGGAATGGACTCATGACTAATCTACTGGAATATCATAGAAGAAATACGTACTCAGGGAGGGTCCATGAAGGACGTCACAGTTGGGACAGTGGTAAACATCAATGTCAACTGCATAGTGCTCTTCAACCTTAACACAGCTGTAAGAAAACAAAATGCAAAATCATAAATATGTTTATACTTGCACAGACTTTCTGCAACAAGTCCAGACTGAAAATCTGGATAAAATCTGAGCAAAAGTCTTGTAGTGTATTTAGCCTTAAGACTACTTAGAGAAAACTAACACCAAACATCCACTAAAAATAACTCTGGAAATAGTTGGTTAAAAATTAAGATTAGCATCACTTGCAGAATCCACTTTAGGAGTTTGTAACATTTGTCACATTCACACATTTTCAAGTGAATTAAGTGTCTTAATACTTTTAATAACAATACCCAATGAACCTCTGACGTAAGTTTGGCTATATGACATTTATGAGTATTGAATGTGTTCATTCATTCATCAAAAAGAAATGACACAATCTGAACAATAGAAACACAGAGTGGCTTTTATCATACTTGCACAATGGTCTTATTGAAACAAAATCTTCACAACCTCTTAGATCTAAAATGTTCTGTAGCGTTGCCAACATGTGCCACAAGAGTCTTATCGCTCATGATCCTATTGCTCCGATAAGTCTTTTTCCCATTTCGAGCCATACCCTCTAATTACCTTAGATGGCATGTTGTTGCACAGGAAGTCACGTAACGAATGAGCTCCCAAAGATTTATTAGTCAGTCAGCAAATGAGCCCTTACAAACTTCTCTAGCTTCATGCTGCATTTTCACAAAAAAAGCTTCTCCAAATGTTACATTATGTAGAGTGAAATGTTTCAACAAGCTGACAGGTCAAAAATCAACAATACAATATAAATAACAATATGTGGTACAACTTGGCACATGGAAAATCCAATCACAACAATCTTTAATCCACATCTTCTTGGGAGTTGTAAATGTTAGCGTTAAACACGAATAGCATCTAAACACACAACTTCAGATCCTAAAGTGATGCAAAAGGTTCAACAGATTTGCCTCCGGTGACTAAAGATAAACTCCAGACGGGTCATCTATGGTCGATTAGGTCTAGCCCCAGACAGGCCCGGCTAACCCAGATCTCCAGATGTGAGGTTATATTTGGTTGGGCTTGAGGGCAGAGACAGGAGGTGTTGGGGGAGGAGAGTTTGTTTGTTTTGGAATGGACTGTGGGAAACACACTAGGGTTTGAGTGGCAATTTTGGTCTCCTCATCGAAGGTTTATATTAGCCGTCCCACTGGGTAAAGACGGCTACAGCCTGTAAGCGGTACAAATGGTATGCATGATGCATAAACAATCTTTGTTCTTTATTAAGAATATGATTACCTGGAAAAGTTCAATGAGGAAAAACCTTGAAAGGTTACAAATGGTTCTCTATGAGAGGAACCTTTTTGACATGGTGACAATGCTAAGAGTTTCTTCATTGTTTGCACTGATTTACATAGGAAATGTATAATCTCTCTTCCTTTTATCTGGTGGAAAATATCACGCCAAGAGAGCCAGAACAGACTGATCTAGCTACTCTGAACACAAGCCAAGAACTTTCTCTCTTGATTCTCATGAGACGGCTAAAAAAAACATCCAGGAAGTGAGTCATTATATCACACCGTCAGAGTTCTTGAAGTTCTGTGGGACGACCCAGTCACTTTCTTGAAATCTGGACAGGAGTTTGACTCCCACTTTCTGTGAATAAGCAGTGAGAACCTCTGCTGCGTCACTAAAAGCAGATCTGACTAAGGAGATCCTAAGCCACGATAACACATGCCAGGATATTTATCGACTGCCAAGCGAGATGGCTAAAGGAACAGCCTAAGAAAAAAAGACTCTGAATCTGAATGAGTTCTGGCCAAGAGGAAGCTTGTACCATGAGGCACTGCTGGTGCAACAAAAAACGTTTCAGCAGATAAAGAGAATGATGCAATAGGCAACAAAATATGTGGTTTAAAGGGATAGTTCAGCCAAAAACTCCAATTTGCCGTTTCCCCGAGATGTAGGTGACATTTCTTCTTGAGTAGAACCATAAAGAAGATTGTTTGGTAAATCTGCAGCCCTCTTTGCTTCATATAATGGGAGTCTATGGGGTCCACCTGTCTAAGAGTTCCTAAAGCACATAATTCCAAAAAGCGGCTCCTGGCGACATGTTGACGTTTCGTGAAGTGAATTGTTTGATATTTTCATAAAACTGAAAGTCATTTTTAATAATATCCTTCTGCAGAACAGAAAATATTTTGAAGAACGTTGGTAACCAAACAACATTGGTATGGACACATCTCAAAATACCTTTTTGGGTTTTACAGAAAAAAAAGAGTCACGCAGATTTTGATAGACTTGAGAGGGAATAAATAATGACCTTATATCCAGCTTTTATTAGACATGTCAAAAACAAATACACAAACAATAAATCAACGGTGCACGCTACGAATGCTTTGTTTCCATTGTGCTCATTTCCCTGCCAACACAGATGAGCAACCCAGCAGCCTGTCACAAAATAAATTCCACGCAACCCCATGAGATTTTCTCAATCTCGCATGGGTGGTTCAGCGTGAAATACGATAACAGCATTTAGATATCAGAGGCGCACGGGTTGTTTTGTTTCTGTATTATAATATACATGTGATTTAAAATCTTACCAAGCTATTGCATGCAGTCAACGCCAAGGTTTATGTGGTTGCACTGGTATTGCATGATGTTTCGTGACAGGGGGGCTCACACTCACAGGAGTAGAATGTCATTTCACGTCTAAATCTTCCTCTCGTGCACAGTCAGTCTTTTGCAGAATGCTTGGAAAATAAGGCATATATGCACACTTCCCTGCATACTTCTGCATCTGCTAACATCCACCAAACAGTGTACATGAACAGACAGGTCAAATGTCAACACTGCGAATGTAGAAATTGCAAGTGTTTCTATCAACAGTCAAAAAACTCGTATGGTATGGAATCTGTTGACCAAATTATGATTGGCTTAAAAAACAACAACAGACAACCAAGCCTCTGGGCTGCGTTCCACTAATGTCATAAATCTCTTGATGTCTGGCAGGAACAGCCTTTAAGCCCTAAAAATATGTTGCGATTTGGCCTCAAAAGACAAATACGGATATACAAACACACTGAAGCGGTTTCTGTAAGATCGAGGAGGGGCATTAAAGCATCAGATCATCTTCTGTTGTTGAAAAACACACCGACGAACGCTGTTCCTTGCAGCCTCCTTATGACCAGCCATCAGCTTGAATGGAGATAGTCATTAGTCAGTAAAAAGGTCAGCTTCGTGCCGATATGGAACAAGTCTAGACAAACAATCCGAGGATGTGGCGATTTTTCTCAATTGTACCGTTTTGGAGAAGTGCCCTTGGGCCCTCCTTCAACCCGCAATACATTTCTGATGGTTCCCCTGATAACGGTGAAGACAAGCTTGTCTGGTCAAGTGTAGGTTGTTGCGGTGTGTGGAGAGCCTACAGGCATTTAGCAGCATAACTTGGAAGATTCTAAAAGGAAGGAGCCATGCATAACCCCAACACAACCAATGAGATCTCCTTAAGACCTAACCAATCGCTCACCTAGACTGAAAGCACACAAAACGTGTTCCCATGGTGATGGCAAGTTCACAGGCAGAATTCACAGAATGCATGCCGTAGATCTCATTATGCTTTCAGAATCTCGCTTTCTAGCATGATCTGAGCCTGCCCTGAAGTCTCCTTACGGACCAAATCTGTGTGCATGAAAATAAACATGTTTGCTACCCAAGCATTAGTGATGGAATTTATGGTTGCAGTTTACTTATTGATGGAAAAATTGACGATAATTGAAAAACGTAATACTAATGTCTTGTAGCAAATTGTATTGTGAAATATACAATACATAATTATTTAAGGAGCAATGTGGAGACTTTAGCGGCATCTAGCAGTGAGGTTGCGAATTGTAAACAAAGGCAGACTCCACCCTTCCCTTTTGAAGCACTTAGGTGGCTCTCACAGACCAAAGATGTCGTGGTGTTTTGACTTCTTTGGGGAAGGAGATATAGTATTTACAAAACACGCTCTATAGAGCACTTTGACGTGTAGGGCTACTGTTGAAACAACATGGCGAATTCCATGTTGGGACCCGCTGTGTTTGGCAATAGATAATATGACACTTTACATATAAAAAAACAGTAGAAGTATGCAGTATGCAATGATAAACAGTTTAAAACAGGAGTTGTAAACATTTTAACTGGATGCCATTTATAGAAGTATTCACATTTGAAACAATGAATGGCTGACAACCATATCAAGTTCCTGTGCTAAACCTGCTGAAAGCTTAAATTATATTTCTAGTTCTCTAACCTCAAATCTGTCCTCGGTATAAAAAATTCAAAAAAATGTTGATTATTTTTGATCTCCTCATCAAAGGTTTATAATAGCCGTCCAACTGGGTAAAGAAGGCTATAGCCTGTAAGTGGTATCGATGGTATGCATGATGCATAAACGATCTTTGCAATATCAAATCATAAAGTGGAAGTCTAGGATTAATAATGCTTCACTCAAGCAAGTGGAATTTCAGATGAAACACCAGAGAACCTGACAATGACCTGAATCTGTCAATCGCAAGCTTACTGTCAACACTTTTCTCCGGCGTGACCTACAACACTCTAAACGCACAGACAATACCTCTGAAAACTAAGGTTTAGTGCCTTGCTGAAGGCCATCAATCTAGTAGCCTATATAAAAAGACAGGGTGACCGAGCAAGACTCGAGGCCACACCCTTTGTGTTAGTAGAAAAGATACTTAACCATCAGGCTTTGCTAGAAAAGCGAAGCCACAGAGAACAGTGTCCGTTTTGATGTGTGGCTGCGCTCATTTGCTAAATTAAAGGTGTCATGAACTGTGCTTGTTTATTGTTTGATACTGCTATATGAGGTCTACTTGTGAAGTTTGTGTGGTTTTTACATTCAAAAACATCAAAATCAAGAAGTAATAGGCTAATTTCTACACAGGTTTTGAGGCCAGCTCTTCAAACGCTCGGTTTTAATGGGCTTGCCGCATTGAAGACTTTATAAGTAAAGCCCGCTGCTTTGATTGTATAGCAGTTTGCGTAGTTGGAGCCTTCTGTGAATTTGGTTCGAGACGTAACGTTAGGTTACACATTAGCACCATTCACAGTTTTCGCACGCTATTAGTATTATCTGGAGACCTCCTGTGATTTATAAATGACTTCCCCACATCTGTATTTCATGTGACGCATTCACAGGATGATTTTACTCAAATTTACTGACTTATTTCCCGGATGTGATGTCAAGGCTTTGCGTATAGTTTGTATAGCTTATAGTTGTATTGCGTTTAATGATATATGACCAAACCTGTCTGCATTTGAGACCCGTGATTGCGAACCGAAAAAAAGGTCACCGCGATCATGGTTCTCAAATGTTCTGAGAGATCCATGATAAATAAAGAAAAAATTCGCACAGGCTTTAGATCACAGACAACCTCTGCAAGTATTACAAATGACTGAGGTCCCCAGGTAATAATAAACCCGTGCGATAGTGCTCGGGGGACATCAAGCGATCTCTAACAAAGCATAGTGAGGCATAGTACAAAAATGTTTTACATACATAAGATTGCTGCACCATTCCTATCGGATCCAATATTCACGACGCAGCACTGCTTTTAAATTTTAATCATTCCACAAATCCAGTGTCGATCTCTGCCTTGTTCACGAAGGAATCCTCGGAGAAATGAAATGAACAAACGCTTCATATTTTTCCCACATGAGGTGGAACGTCTTTAAAATTAAACTTTAACCACGCATTACTAATGTCCAAATCCAAGGAAGGTTATGCAGCGACTGTATTCTTCTACAACCAGGGGTGGCACAATATATAGCTATCTTTGACAGCATGTTTGTTTATTGCTTGCTCACTCTATCTAGTTCCGCGCCACTTCAGAGTGGTCATGCGTGAATCAGTGGGCGGGGCTAGAGAAGTAATCATTGATATTTTTATATGGAGGCGGTGTTCAACCTATCAATGTCGTCATAGATAAGTGCATTCCAGGACCTGACGTTCGCTCGGCCTGGTGTCAATAACAGATGTAATCTCAGTAACAAGGGCATATTCAGTTCTAAAACTTACATGATGTTAGTGTGAAAACGATTCCCTCTTATATAACAAAAGCTTGGGTTCAAATTGTGATTTTAATTCATCACCCCTTTAGAACTGTCTGAAGGAAGTCTGGGGGAAACCGTGTGCAAAAAAAGCTCAGCCGACAGACAGAAACAGCAGGAAACATAACATAAAACAAAAGTAAAGAATGATAAACTAAAGCCCCTCCACCACCCTCCAAGTTCACGCCTCTTTGTAAAGAGCCAACCGCTTTTCTGAAACACAGGTAGCCAAAGCCCTGACAGTAATGAGAACAGGAAGCAGCATTCGGTTTAGGAAACAAGACATTGCTGCTTCGAAACTCGGCCAAGACCATAACCCTAACTATAGCAGGGGACTTCCTCTCGACGCCAGCGAGCTGCAAACTCTCACCTTTGTTTGAAGATAAAAAGTATGTCAACTGCATTTAAAACACGTCTTAACCACTAAGCATTGAGCGCATGCAGCTGTGATGTCAACACTGAGAAAATCAGATCCTCGTATTTAGCAGGAAGCAAAATTAGGCTTGAGCTTCAACAAAATGGAACTAAAGACCATAGAAAACCTTTATTATGGGAAAAGAGGCCTACTAGAGTATGGTATAACTTGTAAATTTTTGTTGCCATTTATATTAATTGATGGAAAGAAGGAAGGTAACCGTCAAAGCTTCTCTGCAAAGAAATGCATTGGCTGTCGAGTTAAGATTTGAACCCTTGGATGCTAATAGTGCTTAAAACTGTACTACGTACAAAAGTCGCCCAGGGTACAAAATGAGCCAGGACTGCCACTGGTGCCAAAAAAAACATTGGTAGCTTTATTTGATCCTACTAGATATTCTAGTGAAGTAGCATTGAATCACACTGGAGTTCAGGTGCCTTGGTGACCGTGGTATCTCATCATCATTAAGAATTGCTTAAGTTCTAAACTAAAGGAAGTTTTATTTAAACAGACCAATCCCCCTAAAAACCTGGACTAAGAGACAGAAACCATCTATCTCTCCTCTGTGTTTTCAACCTCTGAAGGACATTGATAAATGGGGCTTTGAACTTGCCTCTGGCCAGCGACGCCTCCATCAATCTTACAAACACACACACCCACGCACGTGCATCATGCATGCAAATGCACACATTATTCAAGAGACAGAAGAACGCAATCAGAATCACAGATTACAGACCTGATTTAGGAGGATTTGCTTAGGATACAACAAATTATGAAACGGGGCCATTAGGTGACACTGGTAAGACTGTCCTTAATACATGCAGGTAGAGCACGCATGGGTAGTTTTGCAAGGTTAAAACCGTGTGATGCGAAACTGGGCCTCTTTTCACTATCACACATGAATATCAGGGGTTTCCTAATCCTCTGAGCCCTTCAGTGGCTCCTGCCTCCCAAACCAGGCTGTGCACTGAGCCAGATAACAGCCCAGCGCTGGCAGCCGGATAGATAGCTAATCCCATTGGTGGCAGTCTGCGGAGCTGCATTAAACATCTATGATTCGAGTAACACAAAACACATCAACCACGCATCCCACAAAAATGATTAGTCCATGTTATCTACATTGGTAGTGTTCACCAGTATGTCGTAAAGCAGTCAAACAGAACACCAAAATTCAACACTGTGCAATGCAAACATACAATGCAAAGAAATGTGCATCCTCTATTTATCTCATAAATTATGAAGTACTTTAAACATTCACACTTGCAATGGTGCATGTTTGTTACAAGCATCGTGTTTACAAAACATGTTCACAAATGCATTGAAAATATAAAGTATAACTGTACCACACTTGTAAACAAGAGACACAAAGGGACGGATAATCTTATCTTTTATTCATGCCCTCCAGTTACATTTTACATTTCAAGATGAATTTTTCACTTCACGTATTTCACGCATGGGTACTCGTACACGTCAAAGAAGTGTCTGTCTCTTTAAGAGGCGGAACCACATGCCCATATTTGGTCAACTGGGGGATTTAAATGCCCGACCCCTGCTGTCAATCAAAAAAGACCAAACAATCACAGAACTGCTCTACCTTAAAATATAACTTCCTAAATTGTAAAACTCGTATTAAACCTAACAAACATCGAAGGTTAAAGAGACTTCCAAAGCAATCTGCAGCGCACGTGTTTTTTAAAGCGTTTAACGTGAGAAGTAGGCAAGGGTCGAATCTCGTAAACTCAGCCACACGTCTTTGTTTAGTTACCCCCCTCCCCGTGTAACTTTTCAACGAAACCCCCCACGTTTCCTCACGCTTCACAGACTGTCTTGCCCGTGGCTGCAGATAATCCAACAAAGAAATAACCGGGATGTTATATATATTTTATTTACGAGCGAAGAGCAATAAAAGTCAAAACTCCTTCAATACCAGACCCACTAATATGGACCGAATTAAAATAAAGGAAACTCTAGTCACGAAAATATCCATCCAGATGTTGTACACACTACGGAATTCAACTGTTCAATGTTAGTCCCGAGAGTGAATAAATTAAATATGTCATTATTTTTATACATATTCAATATTCGCATTCATGCGCAGTGTACAGTATTTACAATAGCATAGCCTACAATAAATACACGAAGAGTTGTCCATAAAGAAGACAACATCCCCATACACGAGTTCACCTAAAACCCGCAGTCCTAGTTTCAACTCTAAATGGGTCTTTTGTGTATTATTTCTTAAAACATTCGCCACGACAACCTTGCCAATACTAATATTTTGACTTGAAAACTACATAACGATGCTGATGCTCAGCAACTCCTAGCCATAAAGCTGCCTACGTGAACCTATCTTCGGGGACCTACGGAATAACTGTCAGTTCTTACGACAAATCCGTAACGGTGACAGAAAGGAAGGAGTAAACATGCGGGGAACGAGGCCTGTTTAAAATGTGACACTACCAAAGCTGGCGGATAACCATTGGAAATGTTGACAAAGCGACGCGTGAAATCGTCTCATGACGAGCTCAACACAGCGTTTATGGTACTGACACCCGAAGTGCAATAGATTTTCATACGCTCGCGCATCCGTTATATCGGATGGTTTGATTATCTTTGCGAAGCATCATATCAACAAACGCGTTTCATTTCTTACCTGCCGTGAAACCAGTCCTTACAGATATCGCATTCTATCATAAACCGGCTCACATCGTACGGCTGCCGGCAGACGCAATACAGCTGGGCCGTCGCCATCTTCGGACTGTCCCCAAACAACGCAGCCAAGCTGGGATCGGGCTGGGCGGGGATTCCTTGTAATTATGCGGAAACAACACAGAGAGGAACGCAGCTGACGAAAAAGGAGAGAAGGCGCTCGCTGTGAGCGTGCTCTGACGTCATGCGTCAACAAGAAAGCGAGACGCTCCACTGCACTTCATAATTACTTAGTAAAACGAAAACGTGGTGTTATTAAAAAAGCACTGGAATTATGAGCCTTTTCTCGAACATGAATGTTAGTGTATCGTAAAGACAAAATATTTACATTTATCTGTTCAAACGTGATTTGTTATTATTAGGGCTGTCCAAAAATTAATCGCGATTAATCGCGTCAAGAATAAAAGTTTAGGCCTACATATTATGTGTCTATGTACTGTGCATATTAATTATGTTTCTATAGATACTAACACATGTATACATATGTGTTTATTTATATTTACCAACAATTGAAATTAATTATGTTTAATCATTTTAGGATTTTTCTTAAATATATGCACGGATGTGTATGTGTTAATAAATACAAAAGCACAGCACACAGATATACATTATGTAAACTTTTATTCTGGATGCGATTAATCGCGATTAATCTTTGGACAGCCCTAGTTGTTATGTTTACTCATATTTCTATCATTTTAATCGCACGCTAATGTTGCATCCACAGTAGACATTCGCGACTAATACGAATAAATAATAAAGAAAAACATAATTTGAATACATTCGTCATTTAGCCTACAGAAACCAACAGATTTAAATGTAAGAATGTTGTGGTGAACTCGAACAATTAAGTAAATGTTACGAAATGGCAATGTTATTTTGACACGGTGCACGTGTAGCGTTATTTTCCAAGGAAAATAATGATTCAACTAAATTGCGTCAGGAAGTTTTTTGTTTTATTTTCAATGCTGTGTACTTGATTTAAATTAAACAAATATCATCAGTATTATATTTGTATTTATTTATTTAACAACTGTTGAGAATGTAATGAAAAAGGGTGCATCGTCATTACGCATTTTTTACACAAATAATGTAGATTTTACTTATGAATGCTTTGATAAATCCGTCTGTGGAGCTTTAAATGCTGTCTGGAGAAGAAGGTTGACAATGGCGCCACCTAGTGGTATTACAGTAGTACAGTTATTATAAAAGAGTAACATAACAAAGCATATATTTTTGTGTAAGCGAACGACACGACGAGCCAAAATACGTCATTTTTAATAAACAAATCTGCGGTACGGTTATGCAGAATTCTGTGAATTATAACGGGAGCGTACCATATACGAAAAGCAGATGAGGCGTAAGAGTCGGGGCGTCGTCTTGGTCTGACCGGGACCAATCGGAATTCTGCTCGATACTTTGTAAACAACACAGTTGCACGCTGTATGGAAACTTTACTACGAGAGGCTGCCGTGTGACGACGACTCCCAAACATCACTCAATCTGGTAAGATACATGTTGAGTATTATTTCGAGCTTCTGTATGAGTAAACAATTTGTTCACGTCGATGTTAAGAGCACTTTTCTCACCTCTAGACATCGAGCGCAACTACAATGTTTGGCAGACATCCGGGACGTTTGTCAGTAAAAAAAAAATAGTGTACGCTGTTACAAACTTGTATGTCACACGACGAAAAGTTTATGAGTGTAACAAATGTAAACAAATTTTGACGATATATAGTCTTGTGAGATCGCGTTTATTTAAAAAAAAGGAATGAGCTTTATCAGATCCTTATCGTAAGTGATGAACTCTTGCGCAATTGAGCCCCTGGGGTTTCTACGCAGAACATTAGTGGGCGGCATTTCATTTCTTTCCGTATTCTTTATTATTTTAACATCATATGTCTCGCAGCCTAGGGGTTTTGTTCACTTTTTCACGTCGCTTGTTTGTGTATGTCTCCAAATGGTATCATTCAGTGATGAGGTTTTCATAATTTTATCAGATTTAAGTGTTGTGCTTGGGAAATTCGTAAAGCATTACTACATGCAAACCAGATCAGATGTTCCTAAATAATCTTCCAGATTTCACCTCCTCTTGGCACAAAGTGGTTTAAAGCCTAAAACCTTTTTTGGAGAGCACAGGTGGCAAAAGATTACACTCTTTTGTGCAATTATATATAGCAGTAATTTTTCATGGTGTCATTCTTATCTTAAGGTTTTATTGAGATCTTTGTGTTATTGTAAATTCATGCCTAATACATCAGAGTTATCATAATAATATTCAGAAGATGAATGTGCATGTTTCAAGTTCTCATCACTGGATGGTATTATGGCATGCATTTAATAACTATTCATACAATTCTGTCACATCTATATGTTTGAATGTATTTGTTTGCTATTCAATGACACGCAAAGCTGTTTTTGTTTTGTAAACATACACAACCTGAAAACAAAACAGAAAATGCCCCAGCGGAGTTCAGTTTTTCGGTAATTGCAAAATATGAGGGGCAGGTGCTAGATTAAGAGTTTGTGCTAGAACACAGGATGTGGGTACGACGTTCATTTTACAGCCTCGGTTCTGCACGCATCCAGCTTTCATCCAGAGTTCTGTCTCCTGAGGAGGAGGAGGAGGGAGGATGGGTGCGGAGGATTGTAGCTTCCTGCCTGGGGGTGCGATCAAGAACGCAATGTCTTCTCTGACTGCTGAGATGAGATGCAGCCAGGTCTCTTTATCAGTCAGAGAACAGGTCGTTTTATCCCAGTTAATCTTAACTGGAAGTCATGACATATTTAAAGGGATAGTTAACCCAAAAATATCAATTCTGACGTAATTATTCACTGACATGTTGGTCAAAACCTGTATGTGACTCTTTGTCCTATGGAACACAAAAGAAGATGAGAAATGTCTTAGTGGTTTTGTGTAGTTTGTTTTACCAACGTTCTTCAAAATATCTTCTTTTGTGTTCTGCAGAAGAATGTCGGAAGGTGAATAAATGATCCAAAAAAATATTTTGGGGGTTTGTTCAGTTGCTATATGAATATCATACTTCAGTGAAAGAAGTCAAATCCTATAAAAATATGAAAAATCTGTTTCAGAAACGCACCTCTTTGTTTAAGATCAAAATGGCTGATCGCTTCGTGAGGCTGTTACGGTTGAATTCTCTCCTACGCATGCTGTCACCTGCTGTGGTTTTTTTTGGAGACTTTGCTTCTGAGAAATGACATTGTTGATTTACTGTTACTTAAGATTACTGTTTCAAGTAGGAAGAGCTGAGCAAAAACGACAAGGACAAGAAGTTTTTTTTAACAATATTTGAAAAACCAAATGTTACTATGGCAGATGTGTGTCTATTTGTATTTAAATTGTTATGTTACCCATCCATGGAAAAATAACTTATTTCAGAGATGGCCATAATCGGGATTTCACACACACAGAAAAGTCATCACCTTACAAAGTGTTACAAAGAATGTTCTCCACTCATGGTAATGAAAATGCTCACTCAACATACATGTGTGTGTTGAACACTCAGGGTATGTCCTTTGTTTTTGTTTGTTGTGCTCTTGAACCGGATGTGACAGTAGTTGTCATATAAGCAGCTGTTTGCGGGTTTTCATAGCAAGCATCTGGGCAAGCTTGACGTCATCTTTCCTTTCTTATGGTTATGAAAACAACGATGCGTTATGGTGGAATTAAAAAAATGCTAAATAATGAAATGCACCTTTATGAGGCTATATCAGAATTAAGATTATATCTGAAAGATGTAAAATAATATATTACATTAGATTATTGGCCTTTTATATTATATTATATTTTATTTTAATTTGTTTGTCACCTTTGTCACAGCCGCCAATAGAGATTGAAATCAGTGATGAGAAGTGAAAATAATAATTTTCATGAACACTGACATATGAGTCATTATGGTAAATGCTCTTCATTTCCAGCAAGACTCAAATTTGAATCATTCTTGGGAATTTTTGTTGTGACAAAGAATATACAGTTTAACCACAGAACCATAAAATACAATGTTGCCATCTAGTGGATCAAATATGGTGGGGATCAGATACGTTTACATGTTTGTGGTTTAGAATAAGGCATCTTGTTCATAACATTTACAATATAGAGCTATTTTTTTCCATTCACTGTATTAATGTTAGTGTATTAATATGTCAATAAATCTGAGTTTTTGTAATAACATATAATATAAAAGATTTACAGATTAATATTTACTTTTTTAAGGTGTGAGTTTGGGTAAAAGTATAATTTTGTTTCAACTACTAACAATATTTCTCCCAAGTAAAAAAAAGTTTCTATTTGCATGGATTGGCAGAAAATGAAAACTGGAGAAACAGGTCAAAATAACAGAAAGGATCCTCTGTATTTTTTAGACCTCAAATACGGCAAAAAAAGTTTATATTCACTTTATATTCAGTTTTTATACATTTATTTTTTATGTGATAACTTTTGTTGATTTTGTTGAAATTCAACAGACACTGGAATGGCCACAATACATTTAGAAATGCTTATTAATTGAAAATTTGAAATGGTCTTTTAACTGTTGCTGGAGATGTATTTCTATTATTGTTGTTTTTCATGTTGCTGCTATTGTAAATTGAGTAAAAACAGTAAAAGTTCAGCATATTAAGCTTTATAAAGTTCAGATAACTGTTGTCATCCTAGGATACAATTTGAGCTTCAGTTATGTTCTCCTCAATGACCACAAGGTGGCAGCAACTCCACACTTTTGGGACAGTGGTTGTGTCTATCAGTGGGATTTTCCCCTGAACATTGAGAACTTTAGTTCTTGATATTTAATACTTCTTTTGCCAGAAGCTGGATTGTCACAATCACTGCTAGTCGATTTTAGTTGATGCTTTTGTTCCGTCATATTAATAGGAAGCAGCCAGTACGTAACCCACACTGTACCTACACTACTTACCTGTACTGTGATGTAACCAAAGCTGATTGTGGTCTCTGTTAAAAATATTGAATCGGGACATACATGTGGAAAACACAGTTTGAGCTCAGTCTGCAGCTGATGTGCAGCTCATTTAGCCTAACTCTTTTATAAACACTGCCTTAGCTGTAAACCCTGCTAGTTACGTGTTTGATATAGAGGGAGGTTTGTGTCTTAGAAGCTGTTAATGTGAACGCAGCTTTGGAGTGCATATGTGAATATACAGTAGATTCTCTCTCTCAGACTGGCACATATATGTAAATATACAGCAGAAGTCAGCTACAGGTCTCTTCAACTTCCTGTTTGAGCAGACTGCTCTTCATCATCTCAACAGGGCTGGCTGTCTCTACATTCTATTTTGTTATTAATATTTATATTTATTCTCACACCATAGGACATGCACTACATTTCTCAGAGTGATATCTGCCGAGACCGATTCTGAAGATTAGAAGAATATTTCTTAACTCTCTGAATGTAATTAATTCATATCGTCGCTGTCCTTCCCAAACATTGGATGTCCAGATTCACTGTTTTTTAGGAAATGGAAAAAACACTACTTTTTAAATGATTATATGTGACCCTGAATGACAAAACCAGTGTTTAGATGCACGCCCGGAATATTTTTAGTAATAGCCAAAAATACATAATATGGGTGAAAATTATACATTTTTATTTTATGGAAAGATCATGTTCCATGAAGATATTTTGTAAATTTCCTACCGTAAGTATACCAAAAGTTTATTTTTGTGAGTTATATGCTATGCTAAGGACTTCATTTGGACAACTTTAAAGGCGATTTTCTCAATATATTGATTTTATTGTAACCTCAGATTCCAGAGTTACATCTCAGCCAAAAATGCTGTCAGGATAAACTGAACTGTGTGTGTTCATTCTTTGAAACTTTTTTTATATTTTATGCATTTTTTTTTAAAATAAAAGTAATTAAAAAGTTAAAGAGACATATTAAATTCTAGAAAAATAGAATACAATACAATACAATACAATCCTCATTGTCCATTTAAGAGTTTAAGACTCCGAGTGTTAGAATAGTTATGTACCTGTTACTTTTAATAGGGGCGTCAGTCTCTTGATCAAACTTCTTTAACCTGTATATGATACCAGCTACATCAAATATAAGATGAGCGAAATGGCGTATATGAGGGAGAATATTGGTGAATCGACAGCGTTTTGTTTTACATCTTGTGTGACACGTTAATACAGCATGAATTGAGCAAATTTTAGAACTTTTTGTTGGTTAGATATTTACAAGTTAGATATAAGTGACAAGCATAAAGGGTGACTAAAAATAATTATTTATGGCAAATAATAACAATCACGAAATATGGTGATACAAGGTTTCAGAAGGACAGCAGCGATATATACTGTAATGACTATTAATGTTAAACATATGACTGGTGATGTTTCTTAACATTTTTTAAATATAGAGCACAAATTTTTATATGTTGACACCTAGCAAAATATGAGTCATGAGTAGGATGTCCGAATCCTCTGCACAAAACAGTAATCGAGAAATACCCGGATGGTCTGCTGCTTCCGACCAGATTTGTGAGTGTGCATCAGATGTACACCTATCTATCCCATGATGCAACGTAAGCCGAGTAACGGTCAACTTTCAAAATGTTATCTAATAAAAATAGCAGTAAGGATCTAAGCGGGAGTCCGTTTCTTAAATGTAAGCACAGATTAATGAATTTCTCGTGAATACATTTATTTTGTACTGAAGCCTACACTCAAAAAAAATCTGTAAAAATAGGGCACAATATACTGTATTAATAGGGATTTTCTGTAGTCATTTTTACAGTTGTTATAACTTTATTTTACATTTTGCACTGCATTAAATTGCATTTTAGCATTGACGGGAATGTCTGTGAAATATAGGATAATTTACTGGTGATTTTCTGCCAGTACTTTATTTGTTTTTTTACAGTTTTTTTTTTTTACAGTGTAGATACAGGTTGATGTTAATACGTCATATGTCAAAGAGCATACGGGTCTCTATAAAACATAGCGGATGCAGAATGTCCAAAATCTATTCATACTATCTACACACATACTATATAGAACGTACTGTTTTAACAGTCGATAGCTAGGTACCTACTGTCATAATTTGCGATTTCGGATGCAGAATTGGTTTTAAAGTGGCTAGCCCCTGGTTGTATAGGCATTGTTTCCTTAGTTAGATAAATTAGTAATTTTGGGTGTGTTGTTAGAGAAGTACAAGCTGACCGAGAACGGCAGTGATGGATATCGGACCACTCTCTCTAAGGGGCTGTGTCCACCGAGGCGTTTATACACGGCTGAAAACGGCAGGCGTTTCGCTGAAAACGTCCGATGCAGCCTGAGCTTTTTTTTAACTCTGGGCGCCCGGTCGAACGCCGGCAATGAGTGTGGGAAAAACGCCTTACAAAAAACGCTGCGTTTCCATTGAAAAAACACGCTGTACGCCAGAAGAAACACCTCGGTGGACACAGCCCGTCACTGATGCTTTTTCTAGTTTGTCCTTCTCTCTCATCACTCATCATTTCACTGTAATTCCAGTTCCTCCACAAACAAACTTTAAATCCTGACATCACTACCCCTTACTGTCCTCACCACAGACCATGTCTGACGACGTTGACGTGCTAAAAGGCGGCTTTTGTGTGGCGAGAGGCTCGTTGCAGAAAGACGTTCATCCCTTCGCTATGCAAGAAATGATCGCAGAACTGGTCTGGGAAGCACAAAGTACACACGGCTGAATAATTGCGCTGCATTTCTGTTGAAGTCTTGAAGTCTTTGCATGGAATCCACATTGCGGGACGAGCGAATGGAGGTTTAGTAGCTCTGATTCAATAAAGCTGAAAATAAAGGCCTTTAACACTTAATAAGTTGTGTACATTTCTCCTGACCCAAGCGCTTAATAGATCCGTCTGTGAGCGGGAACCGCAAGTGACTTTTCAGTCAAAATCGGGCCGCTCATGTTTAAAAATCTCCATCTGTGGTTTTTCTGTTATGAGGGAGCTGCCAGGCTGTTTGTCACTATTCTTGCAGCCCAGTTTCTGAAGGATACGTCTGTAACGTGATTCAGCTATGTAAAGTAATGACCTCATGACGTGAATAAGCACAATTCCATCGACTCATCAGCCGGTTGTGGCCAATAGGAGTCCTACTTTCGCGTGTCACCCATTTTTGCTGACGAACCGGCCAATCCGCTGCGTTCCCTTCATGATGTCATCATTTTTAGCCCCTACTTGGTTCTACTTACATACTACATTCCTCCGCTAGTTGAAGGTGTACGGCAGCATCTGTAGGTACCCCTACAAATCCCAATCTCCCTCCCCAGACCATCAAACCTTACGGGGGAACAACCACAGCCTTTGTTGGCCACCCCGTGGATCTCACACACAGTTAATATAGACTTTTCCCACTGCCTCTGCCAAGAGTCTGAAGTCATTTAATGAAGTGGCGCTGAGTTTGGAAGGAACCAGTGTGTTTCTCGGCACTGACAGAATGGAAAAAACGGACGCTGTGTACGCAACGCGGGGCCCTGATAGCTAGTCACCTCCGCGGCGGTGAACACAAGACTGCCATTGAGAGTCCAGAGTCTCAGATTTACCTCCGACACAACCCCAGACTGACTGTCAGAGAGATACGCACGCTTGGTTGCGTGCACGTATATGACCGTGGGGCAGGGGTGGGATCCCTCTTTATCTTGATGGATCTGTTATTCAAGACTGACAGTAATTTATTTCAGGTGGCCCTCAATTGCTAAACACTTAATATGTCTTTGACACGGTTGTTGATCAAGCGTCACTGTCTTTTAATTTTGTTCTTCTTTGGTGTTGGACTACCAGCTTTATTAAAATTGCTATCAAAATAAGTCTTGTCAGCATTTATTCACCCTCATGTGGTTCAGAACCTGTACTCGACTCCTTCTGTGGAACATGAAAGAAGATGTTTTGAGAAATGTCTCTGTGGTTTTGCGTCCGTGCAATGAAGGTCAATGGGGGTCAGTGTTTTTTGGTTACCAACATTCTTCAAAATATCTTTTGTGCCCTGCAGAAAAAAGAGAATCATACAGCGATCCTAAACAAACACGGCCCAGTCTCATTGGCAATACGTGTGATATAGGGCTTGTCAGTTAAACATTCGATAAATAACGGCCGGCTAAAGGAACTGAAATTTGCATCGCTAATTTCTACTTAGTTGCACAGCTCCCATTCATTTATCAAACAGTTTGTTCACAGATTGCTTCCTCTTGGGCTTTCCTGTCACGCAGCTGTTTGGTCGCGAACCCCCCTCCCATCCACAGCAGAACCGTTCAAGTGTCATCTTCCTCCTGTTGATTCACAGGCCTCATCCGCTTCGCCCTCTCACAGCCTCACACTGCTAGCTATTCTCCCCGAACCATCGAAGGGCCTGCATCACACCGACCCAGTGTGCATCGTTCACAGAGAGCCTTGTTTTCATGGAGGCTGTGGGTCTTCCCATAAATCCCCACACAATGTGGTTTTGTCCGGGGTTCGGATTTTGACAGCAGGGCCCGGGTCCATTCGTCGCATCTGCGGGGCTTCTGTCGCCCCGACTCCACGTGTCTGTGCGGATTTGATGGGGCTGATGTCCAACCCTAGCAGAAATGAAGCTATTCACTCTGCTTAGTTCAGCTGTGTGTAGCTGTGCTGAGGTTCTGCGCTTCCATACTCAAATGAAGCCATTGTCTGTAATATTGCTTTTCATGCTAACTTGCATGAAATTTTTAAAGGGATACTTTTCCCATAAATTAATTTTTTTAAATTATTTATTCACCCTCGTGTAATTCCAAACCCAGACAATATTTTGAAGAACGTTGGTAACCAAACAACACTGGTCCATTGACTTCCAAAGTATGAACACAAAACCACTGAGACAGTTCACAAAATCAAACATAGATTTTGATTGATTTGAGGGTAAATAAGAGAGAAAAACTTTCATTTTTGGGTGAACTATGCCTTTAAATTTCACAGGATTTCTCAAAAGCATGCATTATAAGCTCCAAATTCTTTGTGCCAGTTATCAAATGTCTGCCTTATAATCTTTGGCTTATTTTTTGTAAGTTCTCATTTAACAGACATTCTGTCCAAAGCAAGTCTGTAATACGTGAAGAAAGCTATGTGTGTTAGCATTGCCATCCATCTTAATGGCAGTTTGGCTGGAGCTGAACTAGACGGAATTACGCAGTTTGAAATCTGTCGTAAACTGTGACCTGAAAAGCAGCAGACGGGGAAAAATAGATTGCAACCTCTTTAAGACAGGTGAACACCAGTGACCTATTTTCATGTTTATTTGCAATAATTCATCTGGATGAAAACTGAAGATTTTAATTTTCATCAATTTTCACGACAGTAAAAGTACAGACGATTTCTTCGGATGCATGCACCTGGCCTGAAGTTAACTCCCGGTCTGTGTTTGGTTATAATATTACAATTGATTTTATATTTAATGAATATTCATATGAGGATATATTCTATTGTATAAGAATTGTATTAAATTAAATTAAAAATACTCAATAGTTATTTATTCTTTGTGGAGGTTTACCGGATTTCTATAGGATACAGGAAATGTACAGGATTTGTCTGTCCTGTGGTGCCTAAATTGGCTTTTTATTGTAGTATTTTTGATACTTTCTATACAATTAATTTTCTTTATTATTTTTAAATTATTTAACCTCCTTTTTGGTGTGAAGTTTGTTTGAGCATTTGTTTGGAAATGCGTAGAAGTATAAGCATGAATTTTCTAGTGATCTAAAAAAACGAAATGTCTGCAATAATGTTACAAATGGCAGATTCATAATTCATATTTATGGAGATGAGATGGGCTCTAAAGGCCCCCCCAAATTGGTCAAAGGTAAATTCTCCTACACTATAATAAAATGTTTGTGAATTCAATGTTGCTTCCAAAAGAAAAAAAAATCAGAAAACACAGCATATTTTAAATGGGATATACGATAAACATATGCTGCCAGAACAACATGCATGGGCCTAACAGAAGACAGTAAACCATCTTTGCAGTGATCAGAGAGGTCTTTGTCTGTGTCTGTTTCCAGAAAGACATTGCTAAAGATGGATGACCACAGTTAATACGTGTATATGCATTTGGTAAATGCTGGAAAAGGTGATTGATGCATACATATTGCCTCATCTCAAAGAGGCTTTGAAAGAGAAGTATATGAAATTTTCCGTGACCTGATGTTGAAGACCTAAGAACAAGTCAACGTTTGTCTCTTAAATTGTTGGTTGTCATGCGTTGTATTGTGAGATGGTAGGGATTTTACTTGTTGGTGAGTGACAAGTAATATGGAAACAACCACTTCCCATGAATGTCTATAGTTTATGCACATTTAAAAGCAGCACCATCTACAAGCTCTTCTTTGTTTTTTCTATAATGTGTATTTTATACAAACCATGTAGGAGTTTTCAAAGACGAATACTTGAGAAATTGAAAGGATAGGAAGGATATCAGCTTTCATAGATTCAATCATGCTTTTCCCACATCTTTGACTTGTGAACAGTCAACTGAAGTATCTCCAGAGAAGGTGACCGCCTTTAGTTCAGAACTCTCTGGAGCTCCCCGCAGAGGCCCCCGTTGCCGCCTGATACACACCAAGATGGTGCGTATGACCGGTGAGAAAGAAATACAAAGTGTGCTCAGAGTGTGGCGGTTCACCAGTTTGGTGGTCTTCATCTGTAAGATGTTAATTAGTACAGAATGCAGTCTACAGTTCCACTGCCAGCTTCCTTGAAAAGAGGTTTAGAGAGGACTGAGAGATGTAGAGAGAGAGATGAAGGGGAGGGTATAAAGCTAAGAGTTGAGCGCCTGCCAAGAGAAAGGAATTTGCGATGGGTTTAAAGAGAGATTCCACATGCCCGTGTGGAGCGTGGAGCCTTGCTCTGATGGGTTCGGACCTGGTTCACTAAGGTTGACTGCACAAAGCATTCACTTTACTCCAAAAGCGTCAGAACATCGACGTAGACATTTTGGCTACTTAAATCACCCGTTATTTAATACTTGAGCTGAAAGTGACATGTGACTTCATAGGGGTTGCAGTAAAATGACTTGGCTGATGGCATTACAACATTGCATACAGTCCCAAGCGACTATAGTGAGTTCTTAAAGATGCAGATGTGTTCTTACTGTTTGTGATTTAGGTCAACGTCTTTTTAGGGAAAGTAACATCACTTGTTGTTCATATTTGCAACAGTTCAGGGTAGCTCACTAAGATCACAATTAAACAACATTTCTCACTGAATCCCAGTTCACATTATCTGTGTCCGAGCGACATAGTCTCATGGAAGGACGTGGTCAACTGGCACCCATTCTTTTGCAGTGGTTTTGTGTCCAAACAATAGAAGCAAATGGGTCCCAGTGCTGTTCGGTTACCTACTTTCTTCCAAATATCCTCTTGCGTGTTCTGCGGAAGAAAGTCATACATGTTTGAAATTACAAGAGGGTGAGTAAATGATGACAATTTTTTTTTGTTGAAGTATCACCATAAGCCTAAATTGCTAAAAAAAAAACGTTTTCCGGGAAATGGACTCTATGCACGATCGCTTCCTTTTGTTTCAATCACATCCAGCGCATGTAGCGTCCATAGAGAACAATTACTTTTTTTACTCAAGATGCACATAGAATTACGGTCAACGACTTGAGTCAAATTATCCAAGCACTACATCATACATCGACAAATGAACAGTTTCACTAAAACGAGAGAAAATGTAGGGCGGGACTTGATTTCCCACATGGAGAACTGATTGGATCATCGGAAAATTGGCGTTGCTAACAAAATGGAGAGACATTTGAATGCAAGTTTGTTGTCAATTGTGGAGGATTATTCCTCACCAGACTCATCATTGGCATGCTCCCATGAAAAAGCTCCGCCCTCGTGCCATTCCTCGTGACAGGAGGCACTGTTGGGTAAGTTACTCTGAAAAAGTAATTCATTACTAGTTACTAATTACAGATTCAATAGTGGAATAAGATTACTGTACAAATGACTCTCTCCAAAAAGTATTTAGTTACTTATTACTAATTACTTTCTATATCCTAAATCAACCTAGTTAAGTGATTCAAGGATGGACATGAAACGGCTCTTTTTATTCATTCGAATAAATAATATTTAACAACATAAAGTGTTCTTATTAACTGACCAAAGTATCACAAATGTAAGAATTATACCCTAAGGCACGGATATTAAAGTTAGAATTTTAACTCGTTACACCCAACACTGACAGGAAGTGATGAGAAATCGTTTCGAGGGGGGAGAAGGTCAAAGTTTTGATTAATGATTGTAAGGGCACAGACAGTGCACAGATGAGTCACTTATAAATACAGTACAATATTCTATATAAAAAATAGGATATTTCAATTTTTATTTCATGCAGTCTTTAAAGCGAGACTGCTGGCAGGGCCATGCTAACCAGCCCTTTGGTTAAACCATGTGATGATGCCTCTGGTAAGTGGCGCGTTAGTCATGTGAGCGTGCGACCGACCCAAATCACACACAGTTAAATGCACAAAACTGCTACGCTCCCTCCCAACTCGTGAAGTCACTCGGGCCAAGCGAATGCACCCGCCACCAGCTTGAGAGGTCTGAGAAGAATTAAAAGCATCTCTCACATGTGGGCCGGGGACGTTCACTGCTGGAATCTGGCCTTATTTAGAGCTCTCTCATTTTTTGTGTGTGCCTGTGCGAGGGTCTCTCACGATGCTGGAGGGTGATTTCATACCC
This sequence comes from Triplophysa dalaica, assembly GCF_015846415.1. Lineage (NCBI taxonomy): Eukaryota > Metazoa > Chordata > Actinopteri > Cypriniformes > Nemacheilidae > Triplophysa > Triplophysa dalaica. The sequence continues at coordinate 6,734,901 of NC_079565.1, read as the reverse complement.
GGCAAAGATGGTACTCCAGCCCCTGCCTATCACACTCTATTTAAACACTTTCTGGAGGGTGTTCTTCTTTAACTGCAGCCCTACGGAGCCGCTTCAGACCCACTCGCTTGTTTTAACTGCAGTGTGTTTGGAAAACATTGGGCCTCGTGGCTTTGCTCTCGCTCTCTCTAATCCTCGAGATATAAATGAATCCTGGCAGACAGACAAAGGAGTCTGCTTATACTTAAAGGCCATATAAGCTTTTATCGAAGACGGCATTTACACACACGCAGTCTTACCCCGGTGGCTCCTCTCAAACAGAGCGAAATGAGCAGACGTTTGGCACGGCCAATTGAGACTGAGATAGGGTTAAAAGACTGGAAATGGGCATTATCATCATCATATACATACTCTCTTGCCTTTTCAAACCTGTTTGACTTCTTTCTTCTGTAGAACACAAAGGAGATATTTTTAAAACGTTGGTAACCAAACAACATTGGCCTCTATTGACTTGCATAAGACATTTCTCAAAATATCGTCTTTTGTGTTGCACAGTAGAGTTACATGCAAATTGTAAAGCATGTGATGGGGGTGAATAAATGGTGACAGAATTTTTATTTTTGGGCCATCGCTATAAACCGCTTCATTGTTCTACCTCTTGCAAAATGTCTACAAAAAGGGAACCAGAACACAGGCCAAACAAAGCAAAATGTTCCTAAATTGTCTAGTTTCCTTCCATCGTGGGTCATTTTTGGCCACTGCTGCCCAGTAACAATGTAGTGAGAAACTGTTGCACGACATCAACACCCACTCCTGTACACACGCACATGTCAATGACGACCAACAGATTTGTCTTTTTAGACAGACAGTTCCCATATACAAACTCACAGCTTTATTGCCTCTTGTCTCCCTAATATAAAAACATGTCAAGGAGATCAGTCGGTCCACATCATCAAAAGCCTATATACACCATCGTTGACAACTTTGCTTATGTCGTGAAGTGTAATGGTGGATTTGAAGCATGCTGAACACGTTCACTTAACATAAGCCTGTCGTGACTTATAGATAGTCAAGTATCCAAAGAAATAATAATTTTAAACAGATGTGTTAGTCTGTGAGGTACAATTTCTGGTCTCTCCAGAGAAAGGTTTTTCGTAAAATTTGACATTTCCCGGACGGTGTTTGTGTGTTGTACCAGTTACTAGGCAAACCTATATGATTCTTGGATAGGGCATGTGACTTTTAATGGTTTGTGTCAAGCCCTGTTTCTGTGAAAATGTTGACTAGAACCCCATTCTGTCAGATCCTATTGTGTTTATAAGCATTAAATGAGCCGCACTAGCGTTAAAGTGATTGTATACACAATGAAAATTCTGTCATTATTTATTCACTCTAATGTCATTTCATTCAAACCTATATGACTTTCTTTCTTCTGTAGAACATAAATAAAAATATTTTGAAGTATGTTGGTAAAACCAACAACGGGGCCCAATTTCTTGGTGGTTTTTTGTCAACTGTCAACACAATAGAAATGAATATGTGCCACTGTGTTTCCATTGCCAAAATTTGAGCTATCCTCTTGTCTGTACCACAAATGTTGAGCTCTATAACCGTATCTATAAGCAATTTATCTAAGTAACTAATGTAAGAATTCACACTACCTGTAATACCAAAAGCACAATTTTCCAGAGTGATGAAAACTCTGACTGCATAACTATTGGTCAGCTGTCTTCATTTATCAGGATGCCTGTTTTCCACCGTTCGCATATGTCAGTGTTGAATGTTCTTTGTGAAACGCTGCCATGGAGAGCTGAGTCCCACCCAAACACTAACCTGGTGGTGACAGGACAGGCAAATCTTCTCACCTCGTCCTCTCCCAAGGGGGAGACTCTCAGGAATTAAGCACAGACGCAGTTTGTCTGGTGTAAATCTCTCCTAATTGCGCATTGGCTGAGTGATGCTTCCTTGCCTCTCTTTTAAGTTTTTTTCTACTTTGCTTCTGTCTTTTAGAGCTCTTAAGAAAACCTCAGATGTGTAGCTGGGTTTGTTATGTCTGCGTGTAGTGCACTAGGCTAATGAAATGTCAAACTATGTTACCAACAGCTTAGATTATAAATTTAACTGGCTTCTGTCTCTTCTGCAGATCTAAATTCCAGATGATTGTGTGTTTTGAAAACTCTATAGTTATAAACCTAGGGAATTAACCATTTTGGCAAATGCTGGAAGAGATGGAATAGATGGACGACACGGTCCCGTTTACTTCCACTGTAGAAAAACGAAGCCAAAACTTCCTAGATATGGCCTCTGATATATTGTGCCGATGTCTTTGCGTAGTAGTAAGCGCAAGGTGAAGCTGAGGTATCAAGGTCCCGCCCATATTCCCTGTTAACTCAATCGCAAATGAACAAATTGTGTTTCCGCGCCCTCTTCTAAACCACTCAAAATCAACTAAACCTAAACGTATTAGAAAGATGAACTCTTTAACATACATTAACCTGATGAGAACTAAATAAAATGACAGAAGCCATCTTAGCCAAAAAGGATTTATGACATGTACTACAGCCAGCCACTAGGTGGTGATCAAATTGCAACAGAGGATAGTTTCCGGGTTTGATGTGGTGCATCAGGCAGTCCTGCCCACTCTGAAATCTCATTGGACCAAAATCCCCAGCTCATATATTATTGCAAAAATACCCATAAATAAATTCCAGCAGCTGGGGCACCAAGAAAAAAACAGAAGATTAAATGCGTACAGTAACATTACATATGTTTCTTTTTATTTTACATCCAACTTGTAAATTTGCGGTTCGTTTCTGTATTTTTCTTTTACAGCATTTCAAAAATAAGTGAAATTCTTTCAAATGAAACAATTGTTTTTTACATTGTATTATTTTAGAGCTTTTTACGGTGCATTATTTTGTCCTTTCATTCAACATTTCCCTATCAGAAATGACTTGGAGATGGTGTTAATTTTCTTGAAGTCTTGTACTTGACTGGTGGTGCCATCAAAACCAGATTGTTAAATATAGTCTCGTCTTGATCTGTGGGAAGATGTGCTGGAAAATCTCTGACCTCACCGCCAGTATTGTCCATTAGGTCAATTACTTGGGACTTTACAGAGTGTCAGGGTCAACCGCTAGCTCACTGACATCTGTTTAAGTACACCATAAACACGAATCCCCTCAGGATATGTGCGTGTAATTTGGTAAGGTGTTGTGGTTTAAACGCTGTATGACCCCATCACAAAAATGTAACACGTCACATCATTGTCACTTTTGTAAACGTTGTATTTTTGAAAGTTAAACAGAAAGATGCGTGTATGAACTTTGTGGCCAGTTAGCTGCAGAAACGCGCTGTAATCCCTTGCTGTATCTCCCACCCTTTGGGTGAGGCTTGGAAATCCATGAATTATCACCTGTGTCCCATCCAGCGCATAGCTAGCGTGCTTTCCCACTTAGCCGCTGGTCACATTTTTGTAGAGAGCGTGGTGCTGATCTTGCTACTTTCCTGAGTTTACATGCTTAAATATGCTAACAGTGTCCTGGCTTGACCTTCTAGAGCCTAATAACATGTTAACAGAATGGTTATTGGCTTAGTGTTCAAACAAGCAGTTTCACTTTGAAGTTGAGTGCTATTATTTTATCACAACAGAATCAAATTGTGGCTGTCTTTAGATGAGCATCAAAGAGCTGATTTTTGGGGGGGTATCAAATGAAATCTGTTGACTTTTTTATAGTCTGAACTGAAAAATCATGAAATATATATGCAAGAAATCACAAACGCATCTCATTCTCTCTTTCCACATTACTGTCAGATGTAGAACACGTGAATGTCTCTTGGCCTGTTCCTAAGGCTTGCATTATTACTATTGCAACTGATGGATGTCGACTTCACTGTCTGGTTAAACTGACCTGATTGTATCCCATGCAAAATAATCCTAAGGTTCTACAGACCTATTTGAAACCCGGATTTGCGTGCAGTGTGAACACAGCTTGTGTGTTAAAGTTCTTGACTTAATGGTTAAACAAAGCAAAATGGAGCACGTTGGGCCACAGGCATTATAAAAGCATCTTTCTAAATAGTTGAACTTTGACAATTTAGTGTTTAAGTCTCCAGGCTTCTCCGTCACACCCCCTGTTGGAATGCATTTATCTTAGTCATAATTCATGATCATATGTCTTTAATTAATCCAGTTGACACACTTAAGTTGTAGAAAAAAAAGAAACAAACACCAATAAAACTGTAATGATTCTTTTTTTCTTTCTCTTAACGCTGTTTGACTCCAGACGAACAACAAAGCTTTTCATGGCGGTCTACGTCATTCGGTTACATTAACTCTAAGGTGGTTTCGATTGAATGTTTGCCTTCATTTCACTCTTTGAATTAAGTTATATTTCCATTACAGCCAGCAATTTTGGGTTTCTCTACATCCAAGAGTGCATATGTAGCTGCTTAATTTCACCCTGCATTCGCTATATTGTGCCAGTGCGTCTACAGAGCATGCAGAACAGGGCTTTCTTCAATCACATGTTTGGCTGCAGTTCCAGACGAAACTGAACCATTCTTTTGTTTGTCATCTCATAAGAATATCACCCATGTTTTCATGCTAAAGGATTCTTACTCATGACCGTTACATAGTTCATTCACTTGGATGCTGTGCTGGCGCTAAATTAAACGTTCCTGGAATCATGACGTCATAGTTTTTTTCTTTTGACAGACATGCGTTTTTAATTCAGTCGTTATTTAAAGTGTCTATTTCAGTCATTTAATTATTCTTTTTTTAATAAAAAGAGTCACAATTAAGTTGATTATAATGTGCAAATAGACTGAAGTCCGTTTTGTTGATACCGTATATGAGCGCAATTCGGTAAATCTGCACAAAGATATTTTTGTAGTTCTGGACTATTAGTTGGCGCTGTGACGAAATTGTCACTATATGTGTCGTTGTGTGCTTCTGAAATAATAGCATATACCGAAATGTTAGCTTCTACTGAAAAGCCCATTAGAGGGATACAGATTAGTAGTTATTACTGGCAAAGTCGGCGGTTGTTTCCAAAATTGGGCGTTGAGTTAATACATAGGCAAGCAGCACTTGCATTATATTCAGAAACTGCATGCATTTCATTAAACCTTTTTTTATATTGTTTAAGAAAAGAGGGGTACAGTAGTTTGTGCAGTCCAAACCATAGTTTTTTTTTACATGAAACTGTTACCACAGTCCACCCCAGCTTCAACTGCTATCTATTGTTCATTCACTGCTGTCTAATAGACCGTCATCAAACCATAGAGCTTTGTTCTCAAATGCGCAGAATTATCTTCCGAAGCTCATTCTTTTGTAATTTTCCCTCTGTTCTCCCAAGGCTTGGCTTTGGAGCAGATGGAGATATGGCTTCCTGTTACATAATTCCCACTATTATAAATTTTGACTTCATTTGGGGTTTCCTGTATGCACACAGGCTCCTGCACACTTCCCCACTCGGGATAGACGGTAGGCCTGAGCGAACAGAGACCGTGGCTTCGTCGTTGTCAAAGCAGACCGAGATCAGCTTCCCAGCTGCTTCCTTCCCTCCCCTGAATCCTCTCATCTCTCCCTCTCGTCATTTCCCTCTGTCCAGACATAGCTATCTTGTCCTTTCTAGCTTTCTCAGAAACGGGGAACCGGGGCCTCATCAGCAGGCCAGCTGTCGTCTTGACGCATTCTCTGTGTCTCTCTCTAGACCGGTTGAACCTTTTAAAATCTGTGCTGAAAAAATAATAAGAAGAAATCTCTCTCTTTTATTTCTCACCCCCTCCTATTTTTCTTTCCTGAAAGTATGTCACTCGCGGACGTGCAAGTCTAAAACACACGCTTTTCAGTGGGGTACAGAAGACTTTGTATGCTAGCTGTGGCGTGTAAAACGTACTTTGAGCTTTTTTGGAGAGCTCGCTTTGCGTCGTGAACCATAAAGCTGTCAGTTGTTGGAACAGCGGGATTTACCGAGCCAAACGGCTTGCAAGTTCCACATTTTTCTTATTCCAGTCGTCGCTGTTCCAGTAAACGGAACAGCTAGAAGTCAAAATCCATGCTGGATTGAAGGAATGCATACAGCGTTGCAAACGCACCGGTTGGGTTCAGTTTCTTGGATCCTTCTGTTATGCATTTACAGCACAATGCACAAGAGGGCACTCTGGTGGCTTTTTTGCCTCACACGTTGTAAAAACCTCATTGTGACTAAATCGAATGGCATTTTAGAGACATCCGGCTGCTTAGCATGATCAAAACATGTTTAAAGTTGCTTATTGCATAGAAATGTGCTAAGTGTATGTGTATCTTACTTTGAGACCATCCATCTGATTGTGATATTTTACATTTATCACGTTCACAAATGTAATATTTACAGTCTTTCTTAACCGGTGTGACAGATATTGAGGACTCATCCTGAGGACTCAACTTTTTTCTATCCAATGCTTTGTAGAATGACAATGCCTACCATAAACTTGCAATAGCCAACAGCAAGTACACTAAAGGTTATTGGCCATTTAAAACAAGGGATCGACCCTTGAATATCTCCCGCCCCCAACATACTGTTTCAATGCGAAAAACATAAACATAACAAAAGATCTTGTGGACATGAATTGGTTTATGAATGTGTGGCACCCAGTTTCTGCTATCGCCTCCTGACTCTCTCTCTTACAGAACTTTACGGCTGAAGGCCACGCATAGCAAGGCTGCACTTTCCCATGCGTGTTGTCCTAACTTGCTGAACTCTAGGACTTTTGCCAGCCTTGTACATTAAACCACCCTGTTTTCCACTGAATGGCATAGCATGCAGGATAGGCTTGTTTTTTCAGTGTAATCAGTTGAATTTATCAGGAGTTAAAGCACTACAATCCTCTGCTGTAATACTTGGCATTCTTAACGTACAGCTCAGCCACCACGAGTTGCTTTATCGGCTGTGATCAACCTCAATCTTTTATGCCCTCGATGGAATTCGTGGGAAAAAAAGACACTGAATAGGTGCCAAGCTCTTTGAACATCTGCCCTAACTGACATGGGGCACCAAGTGAATGCGTAATACATTTCCGTGTATGAGTTTGAGCACGCATATTAGCAAAGTGGGAAACCATGTGGTTTGTGGATTATAGTATTCACATAAAAATAAAACCTTGAAATCTTTTAAATGTACTAGTTGGATTGGATAGTGATGGCGAAGTAGCTTTTATTTTGTAATTATTATTTTAACTGTTAATTAAAAAGTTGGAAAAAAACAAAGAATGAATAGGTATGTCCAACTGTTCATGCAATGCATGTGTTTGCGCATTTTCAGCGACAATGATTTTCTGCCAATCCGAGACAATGCATGTTTCTTAGCCGGAAACATTCCATTGACGGCAAACACCCGGGATTCACAGGACCTCTGGTCAATTATATGCAGTCATACTGAATTCCATTGAGGACAGTGCTCTGAATACACGTAGTCATTGACTAGGGGCTTCCCTGCATTTTAGACAGCCTTGACTCTCATCGCAGTTGACTCAGTGTCACAAGCATATTTAATAAAGGAAATTCATTATTATGGTTAGGAAATGTACAGTTAGAGGACACATCTAGTCTAGTGTGACATACAGGTCCACACAGTTTAAATTTGGGATGCAGTACCTGCTTCATCCTTTAGATGGAACTGCTGCATTCACAATATCGGGCAGAATAAGGTAAATAATAACTGCATGCATCATGCAGTGAAGAGTTGCTGTTTTATAGATGAAGTTTAGGGTGATGCTACAATCATGTGTTTCTCATTTAGAGGTTTTGACACTTGAAAGTGAATATTATATTATTGAAATAATTTTCTTATTGAAAAATGTGCACTTGAAATTTATAAACCTTTTTCTGATTGATTGTTTCATTGTCATGTAGCCTATGTCATTTTTAATATTTCTCGATCAGGGGTCTGTTTGGATGTATTCTGGATCATACTTATACTGTGTCAGTTTCTCCGTAAATCTTTAAAGTTAATGTACTGTACAAAAGTTAATTGAAACTTTCAATAAAGGCATTTGTGGAGGTTACTTAATCCATTTTGTAGATGCAAAGTAAAACAGCTCATTTTCGTTTTTTATATTTAGATGATATTATAAGAAGCTAATTCCTTACTTGGAAATCTTTGAAATAATTTGGTACAGTTTAACCTGTAACAGTAATATTAAATAAAAAGACTTGTAAGACATAATAGCTTTTACATTGCTTTTTTAAACACAGTATAAATCTCATGTTGGTAGATGAATTAAACTTTATTTTGGTTCCATAGATACTGATATCAAACGGCCCAATATACAATAACAACTGTGAAAGCCGAATGACTCAGAAAGTATAATTTTAAAGCGCAAATGTCGATAATTGAACCATTCTCGTTTATCTTTGGGAAAATTCCATTTTGAGTAGTCATATGGTGTGGCATTTTTAACACCTGCCCCATCGCAACATTTTTGACATGTATTGTATATGCGCTTCACTTTCCATACGTGTCATCAGTTCACATTGTTCTAGAATTAGCCGTAATGAACTTACCCACCAAACACGCTAATTGCAGATTTCTTTTGTTGGGAAAGCTGCTTGATGGTATTGTTTTAACTGTAGCCTTGCTGGGAAATTTGAATGGCAGTGGATCACTGTGTTTTAGCTGGGTCTCTCGCAGGTGTGATGCCATCTGGGCCCCAACCGTTGAACCAACTTCCCGGGCAAAGGGGCCCCTGTGCTTGCTACACTCAATGCGATCTGTCGCTCTCTCGACTGCACTCTCTATCTGTCTCTTTCGTCTGTACTTAATCACATGCTTTGATCATTATTTGTAGTCTATCACAAGTTTACTCACTAAATGGAAGTGATTAGGGTTTCATTGTAAAAATGACTTTTTGTTGTTTGAGTATAAAACAGGATGTTTGCTTAGATTAAGCTGAATAGTTTTGCACTGCTATTTGGTTACTAGATGAGTAGTTGTGGGATATCTGTTACCGGTTCAGGTGTTTTAGACGTATAGTTCACCCCTTTTGTCATTCCAAACCTGTATGACTATTTATACTTTTTTGAAACACAAAATAAGAGATTTTGAAGAATTTTGGTAACCAAACTGCGTTGACTTTCATTGTATTTACACAAACAAAGACATTTCTCATAATATCTTCTTTTGTGTTTCACAGAAGAAGTATCATATACTGTACAGGTTCAGAACAATATATTTGTGTATAAATTAGGAATGAATTTTTGAGTGAACTATCCCTTTCAATGTTGCCATTTTTGTTGTAAATTAAATTTTAAATGCACCATCTTGCTGCCCATGCATTGTAATATGCTTTTAAATTGATCTAAAAAATTAAATGATAAATATTCATTGTGACTATTTTCATATAGTGATTTTCTGCCATTGGGGCATGTTGTCACAAAAGATCACTGTGATAACAGATTGATGTGTTTATTGAATATTATTTAATCTTGCACTTATCAAAGAAAATGTGCTTTCTTGTGACCAAGATATCAATAAAAGCCAACCCTTAGAAATGGTCAGCTTCTAGGCTACGTACATTCTATCTGTTGTAATTTGTTTCTGTTGTTGTAACTACAGTCTGTTGCATATGTTAACTTGCGTTCCTGACATGCATAGAAGCTTCCCACATTTACCACACATTTCACTAGAACACATATGGTCAAGTTTTAACCTCATTTGTGATGCAGTTTCCAGAGCTTAACACATGAATACCTGGAAGGTTGCTATAGCAGCTCTTAAATAGAACATCACAAGGGTCTGTGTGAACTGGATCGGGCCTTAACATACTGTATATACTAAACAACGCTTTCTTTATGTATAGGAAGAGTTTGGTTGGATAAGTACTTGCTATGTGACGCATGTCAATATTAGATCCTAATTTGTCAGTTTGTTTCATTTGGGTTCATCCAAAGAGACTCCAAAGTTGATGATTGCCACGTTTTGAAGAAACGTTCATGGTGGGTGCGTTTTCTTCAGTAATTGCATCCAACGTGTGTAGATCTCAGGCTATCGTCTGTTAAAAGGCATTAAAAGCAAATACAATGTAATAAATGGAGATTTGCTTTATTTCCTGCTTGAAGGTGTGTCTTGCATCACTCTGAGGGTTAAACCAAAAGCATCTCGCGCGTCCGGTTCTCGGCACTAGTTTTTCTTTTCCTAACCAGGCTTCTCAGAATTTGAAGCAGTTGCTATACGACTTCAATCACACGTTTGTTTCCTCCACTGTTGTGTCACGATTGATATGGGTGGCGAACCAAATGCAGCACAATAGACTGAACAGCTGACGTGCCAGCACAAATGTCACACCTCCAAAAGAACTGCTCTCATGAATAAGCAGTTAGGTGTCCTTACCTGGCCCCCGCTTGTGGCATGTGGCAGTAAACATTAGCTTTAAACATTAGCTTTAACAAGTTGATAACAAGATGACATGTTGATAACAAGATGGCACTTAATGTGGACTGCAATGAATTGTCAGTGAAAGGAGATGCTTAGCTCTTAAGAGAGCTGTGCTCTATTCACTATTTCACTAGAATTGTTTTTTCATTTTGTTACCAAAATTTGGGATACGTGTAAATGCAGATGCAGATGAAAAACACAATTAATATCATGTGTATATCTGCTGCATTTATTTTTGTAAATTTATTTTATTATTAATTATTCATTTATATCTATATTATTTTATATTATTAATGTTATTAATATTTATTTTTAAAATATAAAATAGCAAATCGTCACACCATAGAACACATCTATTTGTCAGCCACTCATAAAGTGTTGAGACATAGAAACCATGGTACCAATAATAACAAAGATGTCAATAGATAACAGGCTTGGAAGTGACAGAGAGTCAAATGTAGCCCTTAAAACGCTCACCAAGTAGAGAAATTGCTGGTTTTTAATCATTTAAAAAAAGTTCATAATAATTTAATATTGTCTTTTATAGTTGTACTTCTTATTTCAATAGTTAGATACAGCCAAGAAACTTAAAATTGAAGTCAAAATCACAGTTTTAATAGGGTAGTGGGTGTACATTTAATTTGTGTAAAACCTTGGTTTATCAAATATAATCCAATATGTGACAACAAAGGCATTCAATTCTCACCTCTTATGGTTAAAATGATGAACACCAAATATTTGTCTAAAATATTTAAATTTATATGATAAGCAAGGATATTTATAGAGCTGTTGAGTAGATCAATATGATACTAGTTTGATTATGTAATAATTTCAGCATATTTGATGTGATATTGATACTGTGTTATTTTAAGACTAATGATGGCCAGTTCTTTGTGTAGCTGTAGTACAGACATTAATTTTGTGTGTTCAGTGAATGAAATAATAAATGTTATTGTAAGTAATAACATTGTGAACATATCATACGTTTAACATTTCAAAGTAACTTTATTTACAGTTTGGCTAAACATTTTTTATTATACAGAGTGATTATATCTATCACAGTTGTATAATCAAATTAAAAAGATGGTTACGCTATACAGTGAAACATTGTACAGGAAATGGTTTAAAGACAACAAGATTGTCGGGTTGGTTCCTGTTTATGACACTTTTTTTCAGTCTTCTCGAGCGTGTCATCATAAAAATGATTGGACTTTAAAAGAAAGTCACATGACGTTTAAATCATCTATGTTACATGGTGAATTACACCTTTTTACGCAAAAGTTGTTATAGGTTATAGAGGACCGAAACAAATTCATCTCTTAAATGATCAAATAATGAATGAATGAATGATTTCGATTTGCTGACTATCACATTCTGAAATAAGGTGTTTTTGTATTATAAAATATAATCTGTAATTGCTTGTTTTTCCAGCTTTGGTAGTTTTAAGACTTTTCAATCATTCTACTGTTGCTCATTTAAATGATGAGCTCAAATAATCAATACAATTATTTCTTGTCCATTTATGTATTTGATAATTATCTATTAGGATTAATTGATTAATTGCATCCAAAATAAAAGTTTGTTTTTACATAATTTATGTCTGTGTACTGTGCATGTCAATTTTTGTATTTATAAAATCACACATATATATTTAATAAACATTTACAAATTTCTAAACATTTATAAATAAGTAAAGTTATTAGTAAATATAAATAAATACATGTAAATATTTCCTAAATATGTATACTTGTATGTGTATGTGAAAGTGTTTATAATAGCAAAAATAATATGCACAGTACACAAAGATATATTATGTAAATGCAAACTTTTATTCTGGACAGCCCTAATATCAAATAAATAAATAAATCATGTGTGGTGATGAGTAACTTGGACAAACAAATTGATCTGTCATTTCTAACTATAAATTATTCATTATAGTTATATTTCTTGTATTCTTTTCATTCTTATATAAAAGAAAAACGTTAAATCTTGAAAATATGAAATTTATGTTTTGATCAAATAATTAGGGAGTAATACAAATCGGTGTAAATCTTATGATTTTTTGTTCTTTATCTGTTCTCTTTTTAAAAGCACAATACTGGAACTATAGAGACCCTTATAAATGCCCATATTACACTGTCAGTGTTACAGGACTTGCTAACAGACCACTAGACAACCTTCCTTAGATTCTCTAAGCCCTAGGTGTCATTCAGCTATTGTATTGGCAGAAGAGTCCCCAAAGAACAGCCGATATTGTTTGTTATGACATTTTCCTTGAGCAGGGTTAAGCGAGGTGTGCTATGATTGGCCAGTTAACCAGTGCGTAGCGATTGGTCAAAAAATGCAAGAGTGCGACGGAAATGTATAAGCTCTTACCATATTTGGAACATCAGGTTTCAAGCAATTGTACTGACAGTTACGCCCACCTTACTTGCATAATCATTTGGGTGGTCTTAGTGAATCATACCACGAACTGATGTAGATTTGTGGGGGTGTGGTTACAGGAGGCGTTTCAGGCAGGTCTGGGTGAGCATCCGCTTTTAGATAGAATGCATCTTTTGTTCCGACACTTACATTTTGGGATTTTGGTCTAATACATGCGTGTGCAATTTTTAACACACCAAAAACACAGAAAAACGCGTATTCGTGACATATGAGCCCTTTCAGTTTTGATAAATGATTGAAACAGAACATTCGCAATAAGATCAAAAATGTGTATTAAACCTCATGCATTCTGTTTTGGTTAAAAAGTAATTAAAGGAGTAATTCAAATGGGTGTATATCTTATGATTTTAAACGTGCTGGCTTCTCATGCTTAACATGGTCAACTTGTTAAAAAACGAGTTGGATTTATGACGTAGTATTTCTGTACTTGATACACTCCCCAAGCACTCCAACTTCCGAAATTGTGTGCTTGTGCTGTACTTCTATCCCACTCTCCCCACTAGACCCACCTCTAGCAGCTCTTGTTTTTCTGGTAGTAATCGTAGAAATCTCTCAATTATAAATTTGAACAAACTAGATACTCTTCAAAGATACGACGTATGCAATACTTCTGTACAGACACTCAAGATTCATATGAGATAAGCAGAACCTGCCTGTGATACGCAATCTTTAATAAATATTGAGTAGGTTTTTCATGTTTATTGTCACGGCTGCTGCCATTTTGTTTCTTTATCCATGATGTCATAACACCACAATGGTCAAGTTTGAAAGGTTGGTGACTTCATATAATTGTGATTATTACAAGATAAGATTAAAAGTTTGATAATGATGTGAACAATGTTTTTACAAATTGGAAGCCAGCAATTATGCTAATTCCGACATGACGTTAACTCGGCATTCATTTACCGTACCAATATGTTTTGACGTTGATCCAAATAGCAGGCAACTATATAATCACACTGATTGTTTTTGGCGTCCGATCTACATTAGTTTTCAATTAGTTTCTCTGAAAACTAGTTAACTCATGCGAAAAATGACATTTAAGCTCCAGGATGCAACACTAAGTGGACCTGTTCTACATTTCACAATTATTCTCAATTCTGGATGTTAAAGACCACCTTGTATCTGTTCTGTGTTTTTGCTATCATGGAGGGCTTCAATCAGGTGTGATGTCTCCTGTGCCAAGCAGCGGTGAAAACAATCTGGGCTAACCTGAAGGGTCTTGTCTAGCGATTTATCCTAGTAGAACGACTGGATCCGCTGCGGATTAGGAAAGGAAGCCATCTTCAGAAGGGTTTATACAAGATGGAGCTCAAACCATTTCACACATGCTTACAGTTAAACTTTAAAAGTAATACCTAAAGTGGAGAAAATTGCGGGAAAGCTCTTTAAATCTTCCTAGACTGTTTGAGAGCATGCACAGATGTCTCTGTTAACTAAACACTTTTGCTTTTTTCCCTTTCCTAATCTTGACATTTATGGGGCTTTAGTTTTAGCCTGGAGATGAAATGGGGTGGGAGGGGGTGTTGGGCTGGGCTGGGCAGTGGGTGGTCCTGATGTGACAGTCGCCTCGTTCCTTCTGTATCCATTGCGGCATGCGGAAAGACCGGACATTGGCCTTCTGAGACCCGATTGCTTCTCCATCAGCCTCCTACTCAGATTTTACGGCCATCTGCTGGTTAGCAGCACTGATCGCATGGGTTACTTTTGAACGGCGGGCCGCCACGTTTGACCTGTGCTTTCCAGGTCGTGACCTTCACCTTATTTCCTTACACACAGCCATTCCGACAGCAGGGTCGAGTTTATCTGATATACCCCCTTAGTGCTTCTGCAAAGTGCCAAGTTTCGGGAAGCAGACCACTTAGCTTTGATACTTCAGTTTCTGTTTTGACCCCACTGTGTCCTCGCCAAGCCTGGGTCCATCTGGACAGGTCTGCTCTGGCCTCCCTTCCCACCACCCAGGGAGGGAATACCAAGCTTCCCATGCAGGGAATCGTCTTTACCTTTACCCTACTTAATTTAACTTGAATATGATGTACCAATATAATCAGTGTTATATATTTGAGTGTCTTTTTTAAAGAGACCTATCCGTCCTGTTAGACACACGATGTGCTGATTCCATTTCTCCTGCTTTCTATCCAAAAACTGTAATGCACTGTAAATTATTTGCTATGTAACACTGGAGGTCTTGTTGGTTCCTTGAAACAATTTTCCCAGAGGAAGCTTGTCTGGAATCCGGGAGGCTGTGATGTCTTGGTTCAAGCTGACTTCAGGAACCTCTTAGTGACCTTTGGAGCCAGAAGTTTTGCATTCTGGAGCAAACTCGGCTTCCGGCTCACTTTCACGGTTTCAAGGAACAGGCAGACGCTATCTTTTCTAGTGCCGAAGTCGGAGAGACAGAGCGGATACACAAGACTGTATATCAGATGAGCACAATGCTGTCAGCCGAAGAGACATCTGGGTTTTTCCCTCCAGACAATGCAGACATGGATATGCACAAACACGGCCAGAGGAACACGCAGGGAGAAGAAAAGGAATGAAAGGATAGTTTGGAGTTTATGGAAGAGGAGAGAGGTTTAGATGCTTCTCCGAATGACTTTTGTAGAAATGGTTGGGTTTGTCACATTGAGAAATGGTCAGAAGCCTGGGTTGCCTTTGAAGTCCAACGTGGAGGTCATCTTTCGGATTCCACTGGAAGTATGTCACTGAAGGTTAAGGTGGTGCTGTGCTGGCATGTGTTGCTGCTGTTAACCTTGGGCCTCTTTGCCTTGTGAAATGGATCAGCTGGGAGGGAAAGCAGAGGGCAAGGCTGCTATCATCTTCCCACCCACAGGTCCTCTACATCCCTTATTGAAGGACACTATTGCTAACATGCACTCGATGTCGAAACCGAATTGTGCATATGTTCTAAATCTTATTTTCAATTTTGTATTAAAATACAATCATAGACATTTGAAGGAAGCTCTATCTGTGACTTGTCCCCTAGAACAATAGCATTGTGAGTTGCAACAAGTTTTGCACAAGAAAATATTACAAATGTAGTTTAAAATGTCATCTGTTTACTATGGTGCAGCCAATTTTACAATATTTTATTACAGTCAAATGAAATGTATAACAATCTAAAATTTCCACTTCATATTTTTTTTCATTTATCATTACTCTTGGTCACCCTTCATGTTTGTCTGTGGGTTTACATTTTTTTAAAACAGCTAAGATATAAAATGTATACATACGTTTTCCGACAGGGATGATATATAGTATATAATGGATGATAGAAATTTTTCTGAGAGTTTTTGTCACAAATGTTTGAAGAAGTTTTGCAAATTGCAATCCAATGTAGAATTTTCTGTTAGAAACGTTTTAATTTGAAGTTAACTTTATATTTTGATTTAAAAAAGAAAAAATGTCAAGGTACTTTTAAATGAAAACAAAAAGTTACAACCAAAAGTTACTTTTAAATAAAAACAGAATGTTACTTTGAAATGAAAATAAAAAAGTTATTTTTAAATAAAACGATAAAATTATTTTAAAAATGTTATGTTACTTTTAAACGAAAATAAAAAGTTACAACCAAAAGTTAATTTTAATTGAAAACTAAAATGTTACTTTAAAATGAAAACAAAAGTTATTTAAACTTTTTTTTTTAAACAAAACAAAAAGTTTTTTGAAATCGAAACAAAAAGTTTTTTGAAATCGAAACAAAAAGTTTTTTGAAATCGAAACAAAAAGTGTTTTGAAATCGAAACAAAAAGTGTTTTGAAATCGAAACAAAAAGTGTTTTGAAATCGAAACAAAAAGTGTTTTGAAATCGAAAAAAAAGTTTTTTTGAAATGGAAACAAAAAGTTTTTTGAAATTAAGCAAAATGTTTTTTGAAATAGAAACAAAAAGTTTTTTGAAATTAAGCAAAATGTTTTTTGAAATAGAAACAATAAGTTTTCTAAAATGGAAACAAAAAGTATTTTTACATAAAAACAAAAAAGTATTTTTACATAAAAACAAAAAACTATTTTCACATAAAAGCCAAAAAGTATTTTCACATAAAAAAAAGTTTAGAAAAAATACACATGACTGCGCATACAATATAAACAATATATATATATATTGTATTTATGTATTTATATATATATATACAAAAGCCAACTATTGTCATTTTGTTATCAAATAGCACTAGAAATGAGCATGTAAACCAATAGTTATTTTTTTGTTTGTAGTTCTCAACCAGAAGACTCCAGCTAGTACTAACTCTGGCCGTTGTCACAGCAATCATCTCACATTGTAACTTGCATGCTCTTTAAGATGCTGTAGAGATCAGAGATCAGTTTTAGCAAGTGTGTTTCTCCACCCTTCTCTCATGTGGTATAGGCCTAGGGCCCAGGCTGGCATGGCGGAAAAAAAGCCCCTATCGCCGAACCAAAATCGATGCGTGCTGTGCCCTCGATTTGGGGTTCTTGTTTTCCCTTTTCTTTCATGCCCCACAGAAATTTCTGAGAAATCCACTTGTTCATGTTTCCTCCACCTTATAAAGCAGAATCAAAGAAAGTGTTTTTTATTCGATCTTGGTGCAGAGCAACTCTTCTTTCAACTCAGGGAGTTGCCAACAAACGTCGTCTTGCACCCAAGATCTTGACTGTTTGCTTTATTAATCTTGATTTGCCTTATGACCTTTTTAGATTTTACCAAAAACAAATTTGCCTCTTATTTGGTTTCTTTCTTTTAAGAAGTGGCTTAATGGCTACTAAGAAACTTGACTTTGGCTGTGTTCACACTGCACACAAATCCAATTTGTTTTTAAATTCAGACTTTTAGAACCGATTGCCTGCCATTTTTCTGATGACATCAGATACGTCAGATCGATTTGTTCAGACAGTGTTGTCTATATGTGGAGTATTTACATTGGTTGCTATAGTAATTACATAAACATCAGGCTTTCTCATTGAACGACTGAGAGTCGGCGTGAAAAGAGAGACTGGAAAACTGGCCATTTCTCCAAGGCTCGTCATATCTCAGTGCAGTACAAAACTTGCATGGTGCATGAGAGAACAGAGCCATTTGAAGTATTTTTGCTGTGATTGAAAAAACTGATTCTTTGTAGGACATATAGTTGCATCCCAATGATACAATACAAAGTGAAATACGATCTGACGGAGACGCATTCCATACATTTAGATTATAATCACATTTCAAACCACATATGGATGTGAATTGGATCAGGGTTTGTAAACATCAGATTCCCTGTGATTTTTTTTTTCTTGTTTTTTTTAAAGAATGCAAACATTTCAGATGTATGGTGGCATTATATTGTTTTCACATTATAGGATGTTTCTTAATGGCTCTACTGGAGGTCTCCGCCTTACACTGTGGGCATATTGCTGTACACATTACATTTTATAAGGGTTTTTCTTTTGACTCATGTTGAGGCTTTCGTGCAACATGTTAGTCACTTTGACTTCTTTATGACTTATATATCCACATTTACTATTTTAAGAACGGAGAAAATGGTGGGTGCGCCAGGCACATGGTCTAAAAGGGTTGTCACTATTCTTTTAATGAGGCATGGAGTAAACCAGTAAACCAATCAGAGTCTCTTCTCCCATTCCCTTAAAGAGCCAGTTGCGCTCGCGCCATGGAGAATTCGCTATTTACACGGCGGAATTTGCAAGAGCAAGGACTGGATGCTTCTCAAGAGAGGAAACGCATCTGCTCGTGTGCAAGGTTAAAGCGCGAGAAGAGACCTTCTACAGGAAAAGGCGGATTTTTAAATCTTTATCTACACAATAACAATCTTTTACATTGTAATCCATTTATTTTTTATATTTGGCATGTTTGTGTGCCAGTGTGTGTCCCCCTGTGTGTAGTAAGCAGAATTGACGTGCGCGGTGCACCCGCCTATATGCGCATAGACTTTAGACCAGGTTTGATTTGGTCAGTGGCGCAGTCTATTTCAGTTGTCTCAAAATAGCAACGCGCCAACACTGCGCCTAAACACACCCCTTTTTAAGACCAGCACGCCCACGAGTGCACAAAGGTCTGCAAATGCATTTGCTATTTAAACAACGTGGTGCAGGATGTAAAAAATCTGATTGTCAGTGGTTGGGTAGAACAAGTCAGAGCATCATTCCGCGACACGACTCCGAGCGTCTACCTCGTCTCTTTGGTCAGGAGTTCATCCATTCCGCATTCTTGACTAAGGGATAAAGCTGCCCTAATCCCTTTTACCAGGTAGCCAGAGTTGGCAAGCGCTGCCTCAGAATTCCAGCGGCATTCCGAGTCGGGAAGTTGCTAGGGGCCTGACTGCACCGTCCGGCACAACAAAGGGGAAACTTTCATTCGGAGCAAAATAGGGTTTAAAGTTGTGTGAGAAAGTCGGCTCCTCTCAAACGAGTGTCATGTGGAATTTGACGCATTAAGGAGGGCTTTGGGTGCCGTCGCCGCTCAGAGGCATTTTGGCCGCGTGGAGTCAGAGCAGGCATGAATCATAATGTTACTGTTTAATCCTGTAATGAGCCAGACTGAAGAGTGATACACGTGGAATAGATCTGAGGTGTACATTGACTCGCCTGTTATAGTGAACCAGTGGCTACTTCACATGACTTACTTGAACTTGGTTTTGTGGTTACAGTTAGGGTACAATGGATCACATCTTTAACAAGCACAGTGAACAACAGGATCTTGAAATGGGACCAGAGACATTGTACCTACCATTGTACATTCCTTATGCATCAGTCATATAAGTATTTAGTCAGAAGAATGGGTTTCTTTTTTGTCTGTTAAGTCTTTTCATTTGGAGAGGATATCTGATTATCTCCATGTCTGCTTGCTCGTGAATGCTGAATAAACATGTGTTCTTGTAAAATTCCATTTAGGTTTAAACAGACTATAGGTTTGAGGACTGTAGTCTAAATGAATTACAGCCTGTCTGAAAAAGAAAATGGCAGTATTTTGCAAGACCAAACATTTAAAGCATCAGTTCACCCAAAAAATGCATACTTTACCTTAAAGCAGTAGTTCGTATGTTTGCCCCTGTATTATATTATTTGTATTTATTTAATACATAAAATTGCAGTAAGATACTGAATAAAAACGAAATTCTTTGCATGGGTTTAAGTCAAATTCGAGCATGAAAGAGTAGGGCTAGGACCATGCATTGTGCAATTCTTAGGCTCGGGCTCTCATTTAATTATGGTTAAATGCTGCCACATTGGAAAGCCAGAGGGCGCTCTCGAGCGGAAACTACAAATATGGGCCACAGAAGAAGTACCATTTACACACAAATGGCGTTTCTCTATAGGCGTTCTTCAGTGGTCTTGTGTCCTCGTGTTCCTGTTCTACGTCATGAATTTCCGTCAAAGTCCGGTTCCATTACTCAAGAACACAAGCACAGAGAACGCATGAAATTACCCTGATGTGTTCTCGATATCATGGATGCATCGAATGCAGTCTTACACGCTTTTAGAATCCAATTGAAGTCCTAGAAGTCTCTGCGGCATATCCATCCAAGTTCGTTTTTCCGAGTCTGCCTCGCAAGACCGGTCTTGCATTCTTGGAATTGAGTAATTGACATAGGCTCTGTCCGAACGAGTCCCCTATAGCCTAATATAGCACTATTTGAAGGGACATTCATTCTTTTCAGAGTTCATAATGTACATTATTGAGTGCACTCATTCAATCTGATACAACGTTGATGTACACTAATGGCTAACTGCTAGCCATTTATCGTGAGGCTCATGATAATACAGTATATTTATAACAATGATTTTTGACGAGTGTTGCTTTTTCAAATGCATGTTATAAATGACTTGATCTCGTAGTGATTTTAGATCGAGCAGTACTTCCTACTGATCAAAATCCGTAGTTCACGGAAGAGCTGTGCATAAAACACAGAATTTAAGCCTTTTTTTGATTTCAGAATCACCCTAGACAGGTAGAATTAGTGCGAATCACAATATATCGTCCCAGCCCTTCGAAATAGAACCCGAAAGCTCCAGAATAAAATCATTGTCTGTTGTGAATTGGGTAATGTAAGTTACCAACAATCCCCATGCACTTCAACTTGATTTGGAAAGTTTTTTCTAATTCTGGATCCCTGTGTCGTCACAGGGATCCTATTCCTTTTATTTGCGAAAAGCATGGCAAGCGAAGGCGAAAGAGCCTGACTACAAGCCAACCGACGAGCGAGACCCACGCTGCTCGTCAATCTTGCGATAGTGAAGTTTAAGTGTGTCTGTTTGTTTACGGCATTTGAGTTATGGATAATATATATAAAGGGTGGATATAACGCTTGATTTTGAGATTGTCTGTTACTGATAGATGACGCAGTCCAAGTGCTAAAAGATGCCGGACATGAACCGCACGCGGTAAGTCAAACTAAGTCATACATCTGTGTTTTGTTGGCAATTGCTGTGTACGTGATGATGTACAAAACACAAAGGGATGATGTGTTGCTTGCTCGTGCTGTATTTCCGCCCCACTCTCCCCACTAGTCCCACCTCCAGCAGCTCGTGTTTTTCCGAAAATAATCGTTCAGCTGTATTTCTCTAGTACAAATTTGATCAAACTAAATGCTCTTCGAAGATACGAGATATAAATTTCTACTCTATAGGCACTCAAGATTAATATGAGATTGGCTGAAACTGCCTGTGATACGCAATCTTTCAATATTAAGATCGTTTTGACTTAATGATAAAATTATTTAGCTGACTAGATTTTAAATCTTTGCTTGTTTGTGACGGGGCAGATCATTGTTCAGACTATAGGTATAGTCTATATAGGTTTATATAGTTATATTGTATAGATATAGTCTTGTTGAAACTGCACATAAAAATATTTGCATTAAAATATAATAGTTATATTGTTTTGTTTACATGCCACCACTTGGGTTTCTTGGTGAGTATTCATTTTTGCGGGAATGTTAGCTCAGAATATACAGGTCTGCAACTAAGCTGAACCAAAAATATCCCACCACTGACTTGACAGGAAAGGGAAAGACGTCTACCCCCAATGTCACTCCGAAACAATTCCCTTCACACGATCAACCAACTGTATCAATGCTACCTATTCCCACAGAGAACACAAGATCAGCAGAGAGAGACAGATTGAGTTATAGAGGTATAGGAAAGACTGAGCCAGTCTCTTCCATTTCTGCGAAAAAAAGAGAGAGAGTTAGAGTGACAGACCTTTTCCCACACAGCGACAGTAACTTTGCCCAGAGGAGCAATGTCCATTCCCATCCATCTCACCGTTTCACGGGCTGGAAATCCCCCTTCTGCACAAAGAGGCCAAATTTAATACTGAGCTTCTGCAGGCGCAGGAGGGTCTCCTGACCAATATTGATACGAGAGGCACTTTTGTTTGAGAAACCTGAGGGAGCGGAACAATTGGTGTGCTTGCGGGGTCTATATAATGCCTGTATGCTGCGGATATGCGTTACATTTTGTTGATTAAAGAGAAACGTACACTCATGCTCGCCCACTATTCCTTTTCTTCGTGGACGTTTAGCTTTGTACCTCTTTGAACTGAACTCGCGAAGTTGTTGAGCCAACAAAACGCTGTGTAATTCGAACGTGCGCCTTTCGCCCTGGGCTCGGATACGACCAGGTGTGTCAAATGTGCACCGTCAACTGGTGACCGGCCTGGGGGGATGGAAACGTGAAGTGGGTGGTTCACTTTCTGCTTTTGTGCTTTCGTAAAATCAGCTAGTTGGATGCGTAAAAGTAACTCTGATATCGTATCCGGGTTCGACGCGAGTAAAGCTTTGGGGCAGGAAGTGAACGGAGCTCTTTAGTTACAAATGGCGAAGGTTTGTGCATACGGTTTTGGTTTTATGGATATTACGGATGGTACGTATTGAGTAGGAAGTTTACTAGTGTGAGAAAAAAGTATTTTCTAGCATGTGCGATTTGCAGTCCTCGCGGGATTAAGATTCTCTCCCGCTAAATTATTCCGAACTGAACCTGAACCTTCAAGAAAGGCCCCATTCCGTGTTCCTCTCCTCCTCTCTCCTCTATATAATGAAGCTCTGTGTGTATTGGTGGTTTTTGAACTCACATCAGACGGCGGCACACATAGAGCTCCATATGTACTGGCACTTTCCTCCAAACCACATCATATTTACAGTCTAATGAGAACTGCAGTCAGGCAGTTCTGCCGTCAATCCCCAGCCAAGAGTATGCGCGGGTGATTGTTCCAAACAAGACAAGAATCCTTTTTACTGTACCATTGTACAGTCTGTGTTTTTGATTGCATGGAGAATGAGCGAAGGCAGAATTATTCTCAGAATTATTGGAACCAGTTGTGCCTTCATGTGGTTAGAGGTTCTTGTCATGGGTTCAGAGATCGGTGTGGTATGCTTATACATTTAACCCTTTTCCTTACAATCTAAATGCTCCACCCTTATCACTTTTAAAGGTTTGATAGATCGCATAGAGAGGATTTTTGTCATATAGACCTCTCAAATCGAGTGTTTAGTGGATGTGAACACATACGCAGATGACAATTGCACTGGTTTGCGATAAAAGTTTTGGCAAAAGGACGCACATATGAATGAGCCACGGTCAATTAGCTCACCGAGTAGCCAATGAAACGTTAAGCGATAACGATTCCAGACATTCCTGCAATTTTCAAAAAGGGAAATAAAGAAGCCTTGTTGATCGCCCAACCAGATAGCATCCGTCCAGCCAACAGGTTGGAAGCATTTGAATGAATTTCAATTTAAAATGAATTCATACATAGATGGACGTTTAAGATAGAAGGTTCTGTTTGAGTGTAGGTAGACGGATCCAAAGACATGAGGAACATGTCTGAAACATCATGTATTTTCTATATTTGCATCCCTCAGATATGCAAGCCTTGAAATAGTTTTTAATCATATTCAGAGCATCTATAACAAAATAGTATTTACTGCATTATACTGTAAAAATTGTTGCCTAATATCTTGACCATTGATGAATTGAAATTATTTCCTCCTGTTTGTTTCACAATGTGTTTTCTGTCTAGCTGATTCACAACAATGGGAAATTGTGAGAAGCGCCGTAAAAAAACGAATAAAAATTGAATGAATTGCTTAACAACAAAGTTTACATTTCTTAAAGGGATCATACAAAACTGAGGATTCTGTCATCATTTTCTCGCCCTCAAGTTGTACCAGACCTGTATAAATTTCACTGTTCTGCTTAACACAAAAAAAGATAAATGGAAGAATGTTAGAAACCAAACAGTTTTTGCCCACCAGTCACTTCCATAGTAGGAAAAATTGCTTTATAAATTTGCTTTATAAGAAGAAGATATTTTTTTATTGCTTATTGCTTTATAAGAAGAAGATTTTTTTACGGCGCTTCTCACAATTTCCCATTGTTGTGAATCAGCTAGACAGAAAACACATTGTGAAACAAACAGGAGGAAATAATTTCAATTCATCAATGGTCAAGATATTAGGCAACAATTTTTACAGTATAATGCAGTAAATACTATTTTGTTATAAATGCTCTGAATATGATTAAAAACAATTGCATTGCATCTATCGCATAACTAACTGCATCTACTCATCTATTGCACTATAGCTTCAATATCTGCACTAACTCATCTACTGCACTGTAACTGTATATCTGCATCTACTCATGTATTGCACCGTACCTTTAATAACCACATTAACTCATCTACTGCACTGTAACTTTAATAGCTAATGTCTGTAACTAATGCACACTCAAGTCACTTGCACTATTGTATAGTCTATATTGTTATCTGTTCATAACCTCCTGTACATTAATGTTCACAGTATATAGCCTTCTGTATATATTGTTCATAGAACATACCGATTGTCATATTTTTATAGTACATGCCCATCGTAAATTATTTTCCTAATATCGTATTCTGTATTTATTCACACTGTATATCTGCACTTGCTAATTGCACTTCTGGTTAGACCTAAACTACATTTCGTTACACTGTACTTGTATATGTGTAATGACAATAAAGTTGAATCTAATCTAATCATCTAATCTAATATTTTGAAAAATGTAGGAAAGCAGACACTTCTGACTATCATTGTAATTATTCCTGCTACGGTAGTCAACGGTGGCCAAGATCTTTTTGATACCCAGCATTTTTCCAAATATCTTTCTCTGTGTTCATCATCCGAACAAAAACGGGTATAATTGGAACAACTAAACACCATGTCTACACTGTTCTTGCCTGGAGCGACGCAACACGACAAAAGACATTTTGAACTCATTTGAACGCCTTATAATTTTGTCCACACAATGCGGCTCGACAAACCCATTAGAACAAACCGTGTGTCATGTCGCGTCACGGCGGTCGTTTCCGGTGTGGACACTGTGTAAGTGTGAATAAACGATGACAGATTTTTGAACTGTCCTATTACGTCACGTAATTCTAACACAATGCGATGCTACTTTTCCATGAACAGCTGGACGATCTTCATTATTTTCACAAATTAATCATTGTAGACAATTCAGCCCTCGATTTACACAACGTTATTCGTCTTTAATCATTTTTGACATATTTTTGTTGGAGAGCACCGTGCTGGTGTTGTTCTGGTTTTTCAATAGTGCTGTGCTCAACAGGCGTGCAAGAGAATGCAAATGATAATTTTGTGTCCTTTTCAATTTGCTGTTAACTTCCTCCTCTGTGTTTATTTGCCTGGGGTCAAAAATTTTAGGGGAATTCTGAATTGAAGCCTATTTACAGAGCCGCTTATTGACTTATTGTGTGTGTGCGTGTCATTTTACCACTCATGTGTGTCTGTGCTGTTGTTATGTTGTCATGTCACCTGCCTCTTTGTCTAACCACATCTTAAAACCGGCCACACAGCTGCTGCATCCCTCGAACCGGCTGGGCTGTAATCAGTTTGTCCATCTGTTAGCTTTATGTGCTGCTTTAAACAGCATTTGCCCATTAACCGAATAGAGACTAACAGGATTATGGGCTTTCTGTGCTGCATATTAAGCACTTGTTTTGTGGGAGGTTGGTAGGTGGAGTAATGCAGTCTAAATCATTGCAGGTGGTGGAATGTAACGTTTGTTTAGCATGGACCTACTGTACTGTATGTAGGTGTGGTACATAGATTTACGGTACAGTAGATGGCCGATGATGGCCAGGGGACAATATGCTTTTAGAAACAGCTGTTATATAACTAAACGTTCTGTTTCATAAATGTGCCCCTGAAATATCTAATGTCACATCATCATAAACTGTTACATCCTAGGTTCTAAATAAAGTTTCACTTGATATTCAGTGGTGATATTTGCTTCATAGTTGGATGACATTTTAAGAAGCACACATCCAAAAAGCACTGTAGAGCTTTCAGCAATGCATTGTGATGTCACACCACGCTGACAATGGACAAAGAACATTCATGAATTTCTGTCCGATGAGAAGTTTCATTGGATACCTTGCGGCTTCATTCAGTGAACAGGTGGATTCCGTACTTACAATAGAGAGATGCCTACAATGAGCTTTGAAGCCCCCTTCCATTCTAAGCTCACTCAAGTTATTGATGGCCTCACTGGCCCCTAAATCTCACATCTTGTCATTCTAGTCAATCAAATTTCAATTTCCAAAGGTAATGAGGTATAGAAATGTGTCAGCCAATCACAACGCTTTGTCTCTTTCACACACAGGTCTTGCGATGATATGTGGGGAATTCACGCTGTTATGAGAGACTTCAGTACTTGTTTTTATATTACTGTCAGATCTCTTTTCATATATTTTCGTCGAAGTACCCGAGAGTCTCTTTCAAGTATCTTTCCCAGAAGAGACAGTAAGTAGTACATTGCTTTTAAGGACTAGTTTTGCCTCATTTTCCCTCACGTGGCCTACGAAGCACAATGCCAATATGGGCAATCCATCAGATTGCAATTTGTGCGATACGAAAACATAAACATCTCACAACAACACCCACATAATCAAACAAATTTAATTAAGAGAGGCTAAAAATACGCTTTGGGAAAGAAGATGTACAAAACCACGGGTGTCGACATGCACACCCACCCATAGATTTTAGTGTGTGCATCAGCACAGATAAAGGGACTTCCTGTGTGCACTGTGCCTTAGTGTTTGTGTGCAGTGTTTTGGATATATTATGTTCATCAAAACACATTAAATTCCTTTTTATAAGATATGACATTTTTAGGGCTCAACAACTAGGATTACAAAATTTGATTTGCCAGAACACGCCAATGCTGTGTTGTTACTTTATATTACATTTGTTAATTGTATGTACTTTTATGCCCTACAAATTTAATGTTGATTAATTGTGTTTTTAAATCTGGTAAATCATATTTAACAGACATTTATTTGCAATAGTCTTAAATCATGAATTGAAAGTAAATCAGTAGGTGAGCTACATATTAGTTAAAATATATATATGCTGTCAAATAATGAATCGCATCCAGAATAAAAGTTTGTGTTTATATAATATATATGCCTGTACATATTAATTTAGTATTTATAAAAACATACACAAACATGCATTTATTTAGGAAGAAAAAAAATACACTAATTAATAAAGATTTATATATCATTTAAATTATGGGTAAGTATAAGTGAATGCATGCAAATATTTCCTATATGTTTATAAATACGAAATGAATATGCACAGTGCACAGACACATTATTATGTAGTCACAAAAGTTATTCTGTATACAATTAATCGTGATGAATCGTTTGACAGCCCTGATTTTAATTTAAAAAAAATACATAATTATTTTGTATTATATTTAATTTTTATATAAATCTTTTTGTAATTTATAATATAATTTTGCTAATTTTTTGTGTTGTGTCCCATGAAAATGTTGCACGGTAAACATATAAACTGCTAGTCCAAATAGGTATTTTTGTACAAACCGTAAAAATTGTTCAGCTGTAAAGGCAATATTTGATCTTCTTATCATAGATCTAAATCAGTATAAATGTTTCTAAGTAACATGAATGCAGTGCGCTACAGTTGAAAAGAACTATATTCATGATTTCTATATTCACGAGTGATTTCTTGTTCATCTCTTGCCATTTCAAACCTGTATGTAACACAAAAGAAGATAATTTGAAGAATACTGGTAAAGAATTGTATATAAAGATGGCAAATGTATTCATGAAGACTTTTGCATGGAGCGTGACATTTTGAGCACATAGGCTCTTCATCAGACCAGTACCATCATAGAATGTTGGTAACCAAAGAACTGCGATATCACTTTTATGGGCGCAAAACTAATGCAAGTCAATGGGTACCGCCATTGTTTGGTTACCAGCATTCTTCAAAATATCTTCTTTTGTGTTCTGTACAAGAAAGAAAGCCATACAGCTTTGAAATGACATTAGGGTGAGCAAATAATGATGGGATTTTTTGGGTGAACTATCTCTTTACGGAGTTTTAAATGACTAGAAAATTACATATGCTGCTCTCTAGTGGAGGGAGGTCATTATGGATTTCTTTACCATATACAATCTTATCAAAGACAGTTTTGTCATTCAATCAAAATCCTCATAAAACCTGACTCAAATTCCCAGCGATGTTGAGAAATGAGTCACGTTGTACATGGTCAGTCTCAAAAAAGTGTCAGGCAACACTGAATCGGTTTCGCTGATAGTCGATTATAAGAAAAAAGATCAAATAACCGCGAAAGAGTGACCTACATCTCCAGATTTAGACTGGCACGAGGACCTAAAGTAGATAAAACAGTTTCTACGGGAAATGCAAACAGCTGCTTGACATTTCGAAACAAATGCTCAATGTTGCTGTTGCAGTAGCGTTCCAGGGGACACGGAGCTGGGCTGGGTCCTGTCAGAGGACAGCGCGGATGGGCCGAGAGAGATAGAGGTGAACAGAGAAAAGGGGAGAGCGAGAGTGGCATGCGGTTGGATGGTATTCTTGGGAAAGTTTGCAGCTCCTGATGTATCTGGAGCTCACCTGGGGACAAATATCACATGGAAATGAGAGGAAGCCTGTAGAAGTGTAATTGGCCTTTTGGAGGAATGTTTTACTTCAAATGCAAAATGTTTGCAGCTGTTAGTCATTTTTAAAAGTTTTTTATTGTCACATTCTTTGATTGTCACCTGTATATCCTACGACATCAGATTGGGTGGTTGTTATGTACTGCATTACCAACATTTTTTCCAAAAACCCATCATTCGGCGGCCATCTTGGTTCTAGAGCCTGGTAGGGTATTAACAGTGAATATATTCTTGTTGTATCATAGACTTCACAAAGGCATGATCAGATACGCAGATCTTCTCGTAGGCCCTCAAGAAACCTTATGGCTTTATCTTTGCCTCGACAACGCCTGGCCTCTGGCAAGCTCTAGGCACGGATTCCTTACGAAGATGCTACCTGCTGTCACTGAGATGCCAACCTTAGAGTTTGGCAGAGCAAGCTTGGCACACCTGAACCGTCATTGTACTTCAAGCGCTCATTGTGAGGTTCACCTTAAGTCCATCTATTTTCATCATTCAATGCCTCTTCTGTTCTCTGCGGTTTGTAATAGCCCCGCAGTTTGGATGACAGCGAGGTGTGGAAACAGTTATTGGAAATAGTTTTCCTGCGGGCAACCCAGCCTGCTCCGAGAGGCCTCGCGCTGGAGGGCTCTCCGACGTTCGGATCTGCTGGGGGTTTGTTTGTTGTCATTCGCTGTCATGTTCCATTGGATGACCTAATGCCTTTTCGTATGCACATATGCCGATGGTTAGAGAGGTGTGTTTGCATCTTTAAAAAGGTTGATGCAGTGGGTGAGAACTTTTAGGTTCTTGTATTAGCCTGTTTAGGAAAACCCCCTTTCTACCGTGTGGGCCTGAGATGATCATATTTTTCCTTTCTCCTCACAAATATGTGTGTGTGAATTGCGAGCTAGCACTGTTTTGCCTCTCTCGGTGTCTTGGTTCCTTGGTGAGAGGTATGTTGTTCCTGCACCAGTTGCCTCTCTCCTGATTACGCCACCTTCTTGGAATTTGCCTCCTCGTACTTGGTGTGTGTGCACATACACAAGCACAGACACACAAGCACAGACACACACCCCCATACATAAAGGGGAGTTTGGTTCCCCCACAACCCAGGGACTCAGAAGACCCCTCTGTTCTACCGCTGCTAACCAGGACCATTTGTTGGCGCGTTTTTTCTCATCCTTTCTTCCTCTTTTTTCCTGCCCGCTCCCCTTCCTGTCTGGGTTATGGCAATTGTACATAATTTTATTTTCGGGTTATGACGGACTGCGGGGTGAGCGCGCATGTGTGTGATGTGGGGGGCTGGGGGGGTTCTCCAGAGGCCGTGAGGGGGTTCGACTCAGTCTGATTGATGGGGGGGTGTCGCCTCTGTTCGCTCATCCATCACATACTTTATTTGGGTTTTAGAGAAGAGGAAAAGGAAAAGGGAGGGCAGAGGGGGTCTGTGCTCCTCCAAAAATATCAGACCGGTGAGCCCGCCGTGCTTTCTCTACCCCCCTGAGCCCGAGAAGGAACAGACGTCTTACCCTTGTGACCCAGCACCATTCAGCAGTCTCAGAACCGGCAACAAAAGACAGATAAATGTGGCTCAGATAGATTTAGGGCAGATTAGGGAGCACGTTCCTGCTCTCTGGAACTTTCTTTTCTTTATTAGCTACGAGGGGTAAAAGGCGGGACAGGGGAATTCTGGGATTGCCAGTGGATGGTTGGCCTTTGTGAATGGCTCAAGGTGTCTGCTTTGATGTGCTTCTGTTGTACTCTGGTTGATTGAAAGAAAAAACACTAGCTATAACAGCAGTGATAACCATAAAGGGTTGTGTAAAAAAATACTTTTTCCACTTGTCTCTATATTGAAAGTTACCAGCCATAAATATTTTTTAGATAAATATTTTTTGTATTTTTATAAAAATTCAAATGATCTGTTTTTGCCAAAAATAAATACAGTAAAATAATTAAAAAAAAGATTTATTTAAACAAAAAAAATGCCCAGCACATTGAGTCCGAAAGTTTCGTCCAAAATATCCGCACGTTGAAAAAAAAAATACGACCTCACGTTGTGTCAATCACATTTACACATATTTTTCCGATATTTTTGTCTGTCATAAAAAATCGGACCGGTTCGATTTTCGGTGTTTTTCGCATCCGTAAAGTATTATAAGGTGGCCTTTTTTAAAAATTCAGATACACCGTACAAACGAGAGCCAAATAAGAAAAAACGCATACGAAAATTTCGGACTGTATGTGCAAAGACCTTAAGGCTAAAATACACTTCAAGACTTTTGCTCAGATTTTCAAACTTGTTGCAGAAAGTCTGTGCCAGTCTGCAGATTAGATCAGTTAGTGTGTTTCTATCTGAAACTTTCAAAAAGTCTACAAGTGTATCTTATCCGATTTTAAAAGACTTGTGGTGTATTCCAGCCATTATTGTTGCTTCACAAATATATATATATATATTTTTTTATGATGATAATTAAAATAAATACAGTAAAATAAATTAAAAGAAAATAAATAAATAAATATAGAAAATATGTCATGTTTGTGTGCAAGCTAGTCCTGTTTTTTAAATAAATTAAAATATTTAAAATTAAAATAAATTAAAAATTAAAAATAAAATATAGAAAATTAAGTTCATATTTGTGTGTTCTTTTGACTTGCAGACGTGACTTATTCAGTTGTTGTTTTATAACATTGCATTGCAAACCATGTGTTAGGTTGCTGTTCCTAAAATAAAGTTGACAGCCAACTTGCAATAAACTGTTTTATTTTTTCGGCAAATACAGTTTTTGTCACGTTTGCCGCTTATTAAAATGAAATGTTGTGAGAGTTTACACACCTGCACACGTGTTTACTTGAAATAAACGGTATTGTTTTTTTTTACGTCGACACATCTGCTACTAAAGATGCTTGAGTGAATAACAATATTTCAACTGTTAAACTGCTATAGGAAGAAATTAAAGCCCACATATACTGTACTCAGTGTGTCTGCTTTTTATAGACATCTGCTGGAAAGATACAAGAAACATGCGAATAAACAAAATGTAAAGATTTTCAAGTCAACATCATAAAACTTGAACGTGTTTACTTTGATAATGCATATTCCAAAAATGAATTTATTCGTTGCATGTTATTGCTTTATTGATCTCTGATAATAAAGTCACTTAATAGCCAGATAATGTAGCTATTTTGTTTTTGTTTCAAGCTACTGGTAATGTTTTCCAACAGTTAATACAGCAAATGTTCTGCGGGTGTCAGGTGATTACAACTACATGTGCCACATTACATTTGTCAATCTTATTATTTAAATTTAAGTCGTTTTTAACTTTTTTCAGTCTGGACTTGTTGCAGAAAGTCTGTCCCAGTCTGCAGAATTTTATCAGTTAGAGTGTTTCTTTCTCAAACTTTCAAAAAGTTTGCAAGTGTATGATGTCTAGTTGTAAAAGTATTGTAGTATACTCCAGCCATTAGTTAAAACAGTGGAAATAGATTTTAGTTTGTAACGGATCATTTACCCTCTGCTGAATGCTAGGAATGTACCCTTTGAACTGTCCAGGACATCACATTGACACTTTTTCTTTCATTCATCCGATTCTCTGGCTTTGTCTTTGACAGTGGCTGACGTTGTCAGGCAGCCAAGGCGCCCTCATAACCATCTTGCATGCTTATTAGGACAAAAACACAGTTATGAATATTTAGTGCATTCAGTGAGCAATTTCAACAGGGGGAAAGGAGGCAATGCTAAGACGCACAGAATGTGACAGAAATTTTGCGTTGTTCGTGTTTCAAGGGCAAGACATCGACGATAGTTCAATACTGGATTACTGTAAACATACTGTACTGTATACATCCGTACTGTAAAAGTATGTAACAGTGACAGATTGGCAGATTCAGATTAGGTATGGTGGCAGTTCAAGGGTCCTGTTATGGATTGGATGATGTCTGGTGCCGTTGAACTCTGTGACTTCAGAGCAAAGCGTGTCAGGGGAGCGACAGTATTACAAGAAACATGACAACATTTATTATGCCCTGCTAAAGCATCAGTCAAAACAACATTTGTAAGGGCTTGTAAAAAAGTGCATTTGCGAAAGGATTCCATGAAGTTCCTTTGAGACAGGGAGAGGAAACATTTTAGAATGTTTTTTTAAATTTGTTGAAATAGTTTTTGCTTTCTTGATGGAAACCAGTAATCATTTCATTTCATAAAATTTATTTATTTAATTTACATATATCATTACTTTTAAAATATATTTACTTTTTACATTAGATTATATTACAATTGTAAAATTATATATTTACTGTTTATATTTGAAGAAATTTGTGAAAACCGATAACTCAATAATCAAAAATCATTTATCATTCATGTTCTTTTTGTGGGCATTTTAATTACTATCAATCAAACTACAGTTGGGGGTTGTTTTGAGTGTTATAAAAACTCGAAATAATATAGCTAACTAACACTATAAAAAAACATAAATACTGCTAATTAACACCATAAAACAATAAACATAATAAAAAAATAATAAACATGATTTTTGAAAACGTTATTTTGCAAATAATCTCTTCATTAATATTTATATACCATATCTTGCCGCAGTAAAATGAAATTATATCAATAATCAGATTCTAGCAATTGCTATGCAAACGACCCCATGTGCCGTTTTTTTGCAGTCAGTTAAAGACGCATTTATTTTTGCAGTTTAATAAATGTTTATGGTTTCTTATATATTTTAAGACGCCCCACCGCTTACCCTAACCACTTGTCAACCATAAAACACAACACATGAGTAAAAGTACAGTCACATGTATTTATTTCATTAAATATATGACTTAATACGAGGAACTCCGAAAACGGACATCTTCTAACAATCGGGAACATTAGCATGACATAATCGGTAACAAGAGCCAATAGCCTTTCATATTCAAAGTGGATATAATGACGCTGTCTGTCACGAGACAGGCGAAAGCAAGTGATATTTCACTATTAAGATGAACGTAACGTGGCGCCAGATTTGAATGTCTTTAAACACAGCAGAAGCCGGAAGACAGCAGATGGTGATCGCTTTTGCGTCTTTTCTTCATACAAATTGATCGTTTGACCTCTGGACACTTTTTACCTGTTTTTTAGTCTGTATCATTTGTTTAATAAATAAATGTGTGATGTTACGTGCTCAAAATGAATGAATATGTGTGTATGTACAATGTAAATACAGTTATCACAACATTTTGAAATTAAAATCAAACCAAAACAAGTGCTATTATTGCAAAATAATACCCCAAAATTTACATTTTCCCTGCAGCCGGGAAACGCGCATATAGTATATGCTCGTGTTTGTCATATTTGAGGAAGGGACAAACAACATACACAGTCATATGGGTTGTATTAACGTACAATTAATACGTTAATTGTATTTGTTGATACACTTGATAGATATACTTATTGTAAAGGATGATTTAATTCAAAATTGTGAAACAGTTGTTTGACCCCCAATGTTTTGATAGATAATACCCTTGCCACCTTTGGCATCATTCCCCCTTCCAAGTTACAGTGACATCACAATATCAAACTACATTTAAAAAGGTATTGGGTCTGTATGCAATAACCGTTCATGTCCGTCATCTTTTTTGTCAGTCTGAGTGATGTTTCACTTACTGAATTATATTAATATTCCTTACGCACGGGAACAGTCTCCGAAAGACTTATTGTATTGTTTGATGCAACTGTAAATGTCATATTCTAGTGGAATGTTTTCTATGAAACAGTTACCAAAGAGCACTTATTGGAAAGACTAGCTGGACTTTGGCCCAATAGCAAGTCAAAGAGTTCGGCTTATTTTTGGATAGCTTCTGAAGAAGCACTTGTTGCCTCTCCATCCTACGCAGTGCACTCGACGCTCATCCTTCATTATTCTCATGCTCTTTTCCAGTTGCTGCCACAACATTCCTATGCCCCCCTCCACTCAGTAACCATATCTCTTAGAAAGCTCTCTGTGAAGACCTGTGTTCATTGATAAATGCTGTGGATTTTGTTTTCTTCTGTGTTAGTGAGTGCGAACGATGTTGCTGTTTTGATGACCTAAGATCAGTTTTATGACACTTGTTGGGAATTTATTGTCCTCTTAAGAATAACTCACTGAGGATGGCATTTGTTTGTACGTTCTGTTTGTGTTGTAATAGCACTTGGGAGTTGGGAGGTGTTGAGATGCACTTTGATTACATTTCGTTACAATATTTGTAAGGTCAAATTAGTTCATAATACAATAATATTGCAATAATTTAAACAACATTTTCAATATTTTGAAATTCAAGTAAGGTTTATTTCCCCCCAAAACATTTATAATGTTTATTTTGTATATAATTTAAATATCTTTATTATATATTATATTTGCATTATATATTTACTATATATTTATGTATTTATTATATATTTTTTTAAATATTGTATTATTTTAATTATGTATAACTTTCAATCTTTAATGGAACCTGCAGTATGTTAATTAGTACAAATATAATTGGTTGGTCATTAAATAAACCCTTTTTGTTTAAAGAAAATTTTAATTAAAAAATAATTTTATGGAAGCTAAAAAGCAAAAAATAAATAAAAATAAGTTAACACAGGTCACATGTTGGCAGCTTAACCAATGGGATTAAACAGACAAGATTTTGCATAAAATGTATCATCGAACACAGCGCAGCTGTTGAGCGGATTCGCCCATCAGTGGCTCGAACCGCCCATGATAATATTTAGCAGAATTTTCTACATTAAACGAAACCTCACACTTCAAGCTATAAACATCTCCAGACAACTTCCTGTCATATCATGTATCAAACGCTCCAGACAACCCGACTGCCGTATGGGATGAGCTTGTGGCTAAGGAAGCGAATGCTAAACACGGTCTTTATCCAAAATAACCTGGAGAGGTTAAGAGGCCATGTGTGCTGCAGACTGCAGTGAACTATCATTATCTGCAGCTTGTTATACGCATGAGCCACTTACGACACCCCTCGGGGCTCTGTTGTGAGCCGCCACGCCAACAGTTCGGGATGAGTCACAAACACAGGGGCACGCTGAGCTCCTACGAGAAACACCAACGGGGTTGGCATAACAGTTGGGATAGGAATACAAGGGGACAGGAAAGAAGACCATATCGTAGAGGGATGCTGCTGTGACTCATTCCCTTTGGAAGTCATGTTTATCCCATATAGTGAATCGAGTCCTCTGGGCTTTCCTGCAGCTCTTTAAGCTGCTTTTGTTTAGGCTTTTTTTGTCAGTGTTTTTGTATCACTAGTATTAGTGTGGGGTGATTCTGGTGATTCCTGATAAGGAGTTTATTAATTGTTATTTACGTTTAAAATTCGGCCAATTTTGGGGTTTTTCTGTTCATTAAGTGAGAGTTGAAATGTAATTTATATGCGATATCGTGCTGAATAATGCTACATTCGGTATGAAAAAAACATAATGTATTTCAAATCAACACATATTAAAATAGATGTAAACGTATTTTGTTTTTGACATGTATTTGGGTATTTCTATTTTTTCTAGGAAAAGATAGCATCCCTAACACATTAAAACAAAAAAACTTTGCCACTAAGAACTTAATCAACTTTGCTAGTAAAAGCAACCTGAAAATTCAGGCAAATTATGGCAAGAATCGCAACCAGCTTGTCCACTTTTTGAAAATTTTGACTATACAAATAAATGTATCTTTAGGTATTAACATCTTTTTAAACCATTGCGATATGCATATTGTGATATGAACATGTATCTCACTACTCCCCAAATATCTTGCCTTAATTGAAACAATTTAAAACTATTGTACATTTTATTTTGCAACAGCTACACAAGTCAATGATGAGAATTTTTATCATTTAGGAAAATTGAAGGTTGGTAGTATCAATATGCCACTTTCACACAACTGTCCAGTCTCACAATGTATTCACCTAGAATAGGACCTTTTTTGTGTCCCACGGGCTCCTCTGTCCATGCCGGTCGCATTTGATGGGTCTCTAGGGGCTTTGTGATTTTCAGCCGATGAGGAAATGAGTTTTTCCATGCTTCTACATGGCGGAACATTTATCACCACGATCGCCAGGAGCTGCAGTAGAGGAAAATGGCTTGGCGTGGGATCTGTCACCAGAACCTTGAAGTATATGACACAGAAGGATTCAGTCCATCCTCTGATCAGCAGTAAAAGTGCGACCATCTGTTCAACTGTTTAAAATAATGTGAAGTTTAACCTGTCATGTAGCCTGAAACAGGTCTTTTGCTTAATTTTCATCCAGTCCGCATCAAATGATGAAATAATAAGTGTGACTGGGTCTTTACTGCAGTTCGCCGGTGAATACTGGCAACACAATTTAGTCTCACAACTAAATTTCATTTTTCTTGGGGCACTTTAGATATAAGCACCTGTGGCACTCTTGACCATCTCTTGGAAATCTACCAGGAAGGTTGTACTGGGCTCTGAGCCCATTTTCAATACTGTAGGTACACTGTAAACTCTAATTTGTCTTACACAAATAATACAAACGTGACTAAGCAATAGAAAATGTAGTTTATTTAACTTAAAACTTACAAAATACCATAAGGAATACCCATAAACCCTTGCACCTTGATATTTTGATTATTTATGCTTGGTCAAATAATGCAAACTGATGGGGCATTTAAAAACTTGAACATAAGAGATCAAAGAGGTTTTAGGTTCTTTTTAGTTTTATTGATGTTGCTTTGTTGTGAATAACAGTTCTGTATAAAATCAATTGGTTGCTTTCGTAATAATGGAAGCTGTTCAAAACGTTGTGTGGTATTTCACTCCAAAAATAATGAAAATGCATGGCAAATGTTGATAAATGTGCATTTCTGTGCAGAATAGATTTTATTCGATGACTGACATGAAGTCATGACTTGTATTCGATATTCTATATCAGTCAGGCTCAGTTGGCGGACCGCCGGCCGGATCTGGACCTTTGCTTCCTTCCTTCCAGACCACAAGGCATAGCCTAAAAGATTTGACTATTTTGGTTGTTTAAATTTAGCCACGCGTCTACACAACGGCGAATCACATCACACGCACTCTCAGGAACGTTTATGTAGTTGATCTTTTGCCGCCATATCCTCTAATATCTTTATTTAGCGCCAAACACGCTTTGTTTGAACACTTTCCACTCATTCAGTTTGTTCACTGTTTGCTTTATGTCTCCAACATTTTGACCAGATTTGAGATATTTTATGAACCATTATCGATCAGCATGTAAACATTTGTGACCCTGTGAAAACCCAGGCTAAAGACTCATAATCTAATTAATTATTAGATAAATAATCAAAGATTAATTTCAAGCATTAATTTCACTAAGATTTCAATCTTTAAAATGGCATTATTCAGTCAATATTGAAGATATTGTTGTTTTATGAAAAAATACAGTAAAAAGGCTTTTGATGGGTTTTTACAAGTAGGGTCACATTTTGTAATGAACAACATTGTAATTGGGAAATTATTTGAAGATAGAAGTAGTTCTGGAATGGAGGGGATGGAAAGGCTAATTTAGTAAGTAATTTAGTTTTCTGTTTATGATGAGAGCATTTGAATTTTTACATTACATTTGCCGTTTGTGTGTTGTCTATTATTTAAAAAATATAAATGACCAAACTTCTATTAAGAGGGCATTCACCTCAAGCCAAAGAACCTACAATACATGCATACTGTGGATATCAAAATATAAAATAAATGGCCTGATAAAAGATAATATCTTTTATACAGTATATCCAACTATGATAAATTGATCTAATATTTATTGATCTTCAAAAAACATATTGGCCAGAAGAAAATATATAGGCCGGACTAG
Source organism: Triplophysa dalaica (assembly GCF_015846415.1). NCBI lineage: Eukaryota > Metazoa > Chordata > Actinopteri > Cypriniformes > Nemacheilidae > Triplophysa > Triplophysa dalaica. The sequence continues at coordinate 6,696,276 of NC_079565.1, read as the reverse complement.
TAGGGCTACTTTTTTTAAGAAAATGGTACGGTATATTAACATTTGATTTTGAGTTATTTTAGCGAATGATTTAAAATAAAGACTGGTGTGTCTAATTAAGCTTTTTTATTAATACAATTTTAATCCGTGTGTGTAAAAAGTTTAAAGTTGGCAACTGGTTTCCATGTACATTTCTTGGAAAGTTGGCTTATTTAAGTTTAGAGTTGGATCACTTTTTTTTAAATGGAACTATAAAAACATCGACATTGTGTCTTTTCCCCAGACATTTAGCACTATTTGTTATGACCTGCATGTAAGCCTTTCTTTTCTTTATTGGCCTTCCTGGGCCTTTGGTACATGATTAATCGAATACAGATGTCTTGACAGAGGTCATAAGTGACGCTAAACCTAACAGACCCTGAAAGTTATAGATGAGCCAGTTGAACATTGTGAAAACATGTTCATCAATACAGGCAAAGTGTGTGGTGTGCACAATTAAAACGGAGCATAAACCAGGATGCAACTTTCATTGAGACATATACTGTATCAGTAGCAAACAAGCCACGAGAGGAACAATGCAGACCGTGTGGTCATGCCTGGATGACACACAGGTCAATTGTTTCATTCCAGTCGCAAATACCCCATTTCCAAAGGAAACTGTCTCCGGAGCTCTGGGAAAGTGATACAGTACGCTTTGCCAAGTGCCACAATCACCACCAAGATCATTCCGGTGTCAATAGCACAGGCGACACGGGTGATTCCAATGGCATCAAGCGGCTATTCTTATCAGAGACATTTCTGACACAAAACAAACTGAATGTATGTCAATAGCAGTAGCGAACCCTCAGGGCCTTCTAGGTCCTATGTGATGACCTAAACTATTGTAAAAAATAATGTTTATAAACGTAATAAAAGTTTTTCGATAAAAGTCAGCCAATATTCCCCATTTGATATGTTAATTTAACTTCCTGGATCGATGCAGACTTTATCCATGTGAGATTTCCAAGTCTCACTAGAGTAAATCTTGCAGCAGTCCCGGTTCTGCGATGTCATGCGCTGTCTACACACCCTACGCATTCTGCAAGAAGTTGAACCCGTGCTTACATCAAGTGCCTTCAATTAGCATACCGCTGAAAGTACAGTTAATCAATAGGAGAGATTCATTTTGAGTGACATTTAAACTGACCAATCGTTTCATCTCTCTAAACTAGCTCTCTTTGTTTTTTGCAAACTTTGCGCTTTCTGGGCGGTTGTTCACCAGCAATCTCGTAAAGCAGAAGAAGCACCCAAAGTTGATTCGCCAACTTTCAAACTTAAAAAAAAGAAAAAGAAATGCAAAAAATGTCATACGAAATGCTAAACAGCATGTTGATGAACTTTGTTATCAAGTCTTGGGAAAAAAAAGAGAAAAGCTGATAAACGTTGTTCAAAACAACAGGAAGAAGACTTTGTTATCAAGTAATTTGATCATCAAATTGTAAGTGATTTATTAGGCCGCCCTTCCTTAATTCATTCTGGTTGCCCTTGTAACATTTGAGACCCGCCATCGCTGTGATCTTTTGTCCGGTTCGCGATCACAGGTCTCAAATGCAGTCAGGTATGGTCATATCTCATTAAACGCAATACAACTATAGGCTCTACAAACTATACGCAAAGCCTTGCCATCACATCTGGATAATAAGTCAATAAATTTGAGTAAAATTATCCTGTGCGATTGCGTCACATGAAATACTGATGGGGGGAGGTCATTTATAAATCACAAGAGGTCTCCAGATAATACTAATGCCGTGCGAAAACTGTGAATGGTGCTAATGTGTAACCTAACGTTACGTCTCGAACTAAATTCACAGAAGGCTCCAACTACGCAAACTGCTATACAATCAAAGCAGCGGGCGTTTACTTATAAAGTCTTCAATGCGGCAAGCCCATTAAAACCGAGCGTTTGTAGAGCTGGCCTCAAAACCCAGGTAGAAAAAAGCCTATTACTTAATGATTTTGATGTTTTTGAATGTAATGTAGACCTCATGCAACAGTATAAAACAATAACCAAGCACAGTTCATAACACCTTTAGAGTGATATGCATCCATTGTACACCTGTAAAGTCCTGGGGCTGAACTTCCTGTCACAGTTTTCATAGTACGTTGCACCAAACAAACAGAGCCAGTGCCAGAACAAGCACGCAAGTTAATGGCTCAGAACATGCGCTTATCCCTGCCATCAGCTCAACAAAACCAACAATTATCTTCAAAATAAACCCAATCCCTTGATTGTTAGACAAATAATGCATTAAATTATTCCAGATAAACTTTCCTCTGTTGCGCTGATGGCAGAAACCTCAGATTGTAATGTCGACCTGTAGGAAGTTCCTTCCATTCAACTTAATTTAAGACAGCAGATAAATGTTCATAATACGATCTTTGTTTCTCTAAGAATAAGAAAAATGTTGTGCACTGTATAAAAAAAGCTTGCTTTTGTGTGACTCAGCATTGTCTGACCCGTGAGATTAACTTTATATAGGCCCAGACATTATTTTTGGCATTTTCTTGACAATTCACCTCCTCCTCCCATCCTACGGCTGGAATTCCTCCAGGAAGGCCGGAAAAGCCTGGCACTTGCTTGCAGCCTGCAGCCAGGCATGGGCAGCTGGGATCTGGGGGAGTTCCCTGCTGTTCTGGAGCTCTCTGGCACCGCTCTCTCCCCCTTCCCCAGCACCGTTCCCCACGCCCGCCTGTTCCCGCTCCACCTTCTTCTGCCTTCAACTCCCGGCCAGGTCCACAACACAATACAGAGGAGCTCTGTGCTTCTGGAAACCCACAAATATACACACACACAGGGTGAGCACTCTGGAATAAATGCGATTCAAATGCAGAGAACCGGTGGAAAAGTGCAGCAAGTGCCCCTCGGTTGCTCCACTTGGCTTGATGTGGTGCTTGACACATGCACTCTCGCATAAGCTGCCTATTATTCATTGTTCGCGGCGAGACTCTTCAACACACTTCAGGGTCTATTCATTTGTTGAAAAACGGTACTGTACTGGGTATCAGCGCTGTGGAAACGCTCACCCTCTGCCCTTTTCAATTCAGCCAGAATGGGAAGTAAATTCTCCACATTGATATGTCTTGTTATTGTCTTGTTCGTGTTTGTTCAGGTGGAATCTATTGTTGTTTTTACCCAAGAGTGTCACGGGCACCTGCAAGGAGTTTTGGCTACACAGGTAGCGACTCACATGTTGGCGCCACTGGCCCCACCCACCCACTGAAAGGAACCCCCCTGACTCCCTCCTCATTGGTTGTCAGCAGTAAAAAAAAGCTGTAAAAAGGAATTCCTTCTTAATGGTCCATGAAAGCTGTGATTCACCACTTATTTTTGTTTGAGCCCTGGCGAATCTTTCCGTATTACCTCAGCATTGTAGCCCTTCGAAAACCTATCCGTCACACTCCGGGGTTTGTTTTCGCCTAGCCCTTCTAGACTCCCGCTGTTCCAGCAGATCTGTAAAATACAGTAGGGTAATCAATGACCCAGAAAGCCCTTCCTGCTGGACGCTTGTCACCGGTGATGGAGAAAAACCATGACAACCGGCCACTTCAGACGGAGCGCTGGCGTTGGCGAGGTCAGCGTCCCGCCACGAACCCCCTGTATGAAAGACTCCAGAGTAAACAGCCTTGATTGGGAGGGACTCGCAAACTTGGACCGTGTCGCTTTAAATAATTGCCTTCATTGTTCTCCAGCCACTGTCAGTTATGGTCACAAGCTGTTTGATAGGCTCCTGTTTGTCTGCCACCTCCGATGCAAGCAGTGGTAGTGCTGCGCCCCCATGGGTATCTGCTTGTGCCAGAGCGGAGATGCCAGCTTGGTGACCCTGATGCCCTGAAACTGGCGTGCCTGATTCAGTGACAAGGGCGGCTGTGCTAGCCATAGTTAGAGTTACATAAAGCAGGACGGATGTCAATCTTGATGATTGAGGTGATGACATTTATTGCATTGTGATTGAATGGTCTGGTGTTTTTTGTTTACAAATTTTCCTTTTTGTTATTTGTTGAAATGGAAATGGAAAAAAAATCTGTACTTTTTAAAAATTGTTGAAAAGCACTTTTTAATGGTTAGATATTTGCAAAACCCATTGACAAACATGAAGGGTGAGTAGGAAGGAATATTTATGGCAAAAATAAAAATAAATCGCGAAATAAGGAGATACATGGTTCAAGAAGAGCAGCAGCGATATGTGACTGTGTATGACAAACCGAGACTCAAATCACACAATAATAAACATTGAAGTAGTCACAGCTATAAAAATAATGAAAATAGGTCATTTGTGTTTATAAATGCTAAGAAATATATATGAAATATTTTGGTGATGTATTGTATTGAAGACCCAGTGAAATCAAACATCAATAAAGTTTTTTTCCTTTTATTAAAAGTGAGTGAGCCTTAAGGACGTCAATAAACTGATATGCTATTTAGCACGAGATCAGACATCACAGCCTTTGTGAGTAAAGGAGAAGACAAACGCCACTCACCAATGTAAATATCAAGCTTTAAATGACACAGCTCTGGTAAAACAGATCTTCCTATTCTTTTCCATAGACTTACACTTCTGTTGCTGTGGCTATCACACTCTTAAATGCAGCTTTGCCTGGCTGAGGGTGACTATGCTGTAAACAAAACGCTATTGGTTATTTTAAAAGGGGGAGGGGCCACTCGATATGAATGTTTTACACTACATTTTTATATTTTTTTTACACAAAAGTTGACGAAAAATTGGCTTTCTATAGATGTCCTTACTCAGTTAATAAAGATATTGGTTATATAAAATGTTATATTTTCACAAAATGTTTTTACAAAATGTAAACTGATCTTATATAAAAAACAGTCGATTAAAAAATAAGTAGCTGGGTTTTTACATGCAGGGTCACATATTGTTTCTTTGACTTGCATAGTTATCAGACATCTTGGTTATTGATTTGTATCATTAAAGTGATTTTTATATATATATATTGCATTTTTAAACTTACTGCACATAGGGCCGTAATGTATGATAAATGTTACTGATAGATCGGACAAACTTTCATAATTTGTTTCTCTACAATAAGAAAACCAGGCCTGGAAATGGAGGGAACCGTGTTTAGCTAGTGAATTAAAATTTAAAAATGATTTTTAACTTTTATCCATTAAATGGCTTTCAAAGCACATTTCATACATAAAGTGGCATTTTTGACGTTTGTGGTTTAAACCTATGAATCTCTGCCATTTTCGTAAGTGAATCAAAGCTTTTTGGGGTATAGTTTTTCATAAAACCTGATTAAACTAAAAGAATGCTTTTCAAGTTTTCTTATTTCTAACACAACACATGTTGATGTGCAGGGGAGACTGAGGTTTTTGTCCATATATTCTCCGACTTTACAGCACACCCTTAGCTTCCGCAAGCCTGTGGCTTAACTACAGCACGGCTCACCCAAAAACACATGGCTCTTAGATAAACTGCTGGAACGCTATCAATGTTCACACCAAAAAAATATAAAAATAGGCATTAGTATAGATTTCACTTTCTGGCATTAGTATTACACTATACTAATACACTATTTATACTGTACTTTTGTCTCTTTATTGTCTGAGAGACTCCTGCAGATCCCCAGGCCCCTTGCACAGCATCACTAATATGGAATGTAGCTCAAGAGTGCAAGAAAAGGAAGTATTACGAGAGAGATCTACACTCGCTCTGGTTTTCTTCTCTTCCATGTTTAATCTTGTCCAGAAGCTTCTTTACAGTACGGCTGCAGGAGCCGCTCGCTGCCAGACAAGCGTGGGAACTGACCCGGCCCATCCAGAGTAGCCCCATCTGAAGCCTGTAATGATGGAACCTCAATGACATCACACGTTTTAGAGCGGGGCTCTGGTAACTGCGCCGTACGCCTGATCCAAATACCAGTGGCTAAAAGGAACACACACGCCGAGCTGAGCAATGGAAGTCATATGCTGCATGTTTTTTTTCTCGCTGTATTTTCCTCCCAACGCGGAGCGTAAACGGCTGTCGGGATTAAAAAAGAGATAGACCGCGGGGCCTCCACGAGGGTCGGCCTTTACTGTAAATGTCGGAAAGTGAACGCGGGCCTTCGTAACGAAGTGCAATCTGATATAATTTACCCCAGGCTGGTGCGTTTGATCTTCGCGTACTTCAGCGTGCCGTGGAGGGGCACCGGTGCAGCGTATGGCGTAGAGCGTTGAAGTTTATATTCTGATGTCATGTGCGTTGCAAAGTATTTACATGTGTGGTTTGACATTTTTAAAATTGTGGATTTGAATCAAAGAGTCGCTGTTTTCATTTCATGACTCCAGCTTTAATGCAGACAGATTTAGTTATATCCAAAGACTCTTTCATGTAAAACACTGATTGTGCTCCATTCCTTATTGGCAAAACTGGGCATCTTGATTTTTGCATAGTTCAGTCTATATACAGTATATCATCAAACAAGTCTATACAGAATTGATTTTGTTGTGAAATAATGGTTTCAATGTTAACTTTGGTATTGTTCTTTTGCTTGCACTAAACGTTAAACTATAGACATTAACAAGATGCCGCAGTTTTGTTACTAAAAATTTGACTGCAATACTCAATATGGCCGCTCCAGAGCCATTAAGAGAGAGAGTTGTGCCAACGGAAGTCCAAAACGCTGGAGCATCACTTGATTCATGGAGCCTTCAGAGAGTTCCAGGAAGTTATGTTTTCACTTTAAATGAATTTTTTTCATTTTTTTATTCATTAAATGGCTTTCCTCTTTAAATTGGTTAGAAAGTTACCTCAGTTGGTCCGTTTAGTCACAGCTCCATGTGTTACTAGTAACTTTCGGGTGCTATTGAAACTGTGAAAAACTCTTCCATTGGAGTCAACAGAGAAGACGCGACTCTCTCTCTCAATGGCTCTGGGCCGCTCTAGTAAAGCAAGCCCCGCCTTCTATTTAAAAGAACTAATAATCAATAGCTAAAAACAATTCTCAGAAGACAAGTTACCTAAATAAAACAAATAATAAATGTTGTTTTATTATGACCATAGATGTTGACTTCAAAAATGTAAGTCGTCCCCCATTCAAGTTGATAGGACTAGGTCTTGTGTACTGAAGTAGCTGTAATGACTTTCCCTCATGTTTAAAGGAATAGATCACCCAAAAATGTTGTCATGATTTAGTCACCTTTGTAGTCTAGTCAGACTTTCTTTTTTCTGCAGAACACAGAAGATATTGTGAGAACGTTGGTAACCAAATCATGGTGGTACCATTGGCTTTTATTTTATGGACAGAAAACCAATGCAAGTCAATGAGTACTGCCGTTGTTTGGTTACCAAGATTCTTTAAAATAGCTACTTTTGTGTTCTGCAAAATTAAGAAAATCATACAGGTTTTAAATGACAAGTGTGAGAAAATGATGACAGAATTTTCATTTTGGGGTATTTTTACCTTAAGAAATATATAGAAAAAACACACAGTCATCATTTAGTCAATGAACAGATTCATACAGCCAGCAGTAGAAGGGAATTAAAAAGAATCCCCACCTGATTTATTTTACAGTAATCGACTGTTGTTTAGAGTTCGGTTTTGGAAACATGTACAGTAGCTCCGGCATCTGTCCTTTAATGGTGGCAGTCATTCTAGCTTTCTTCCTTTTAAAGGGCGTTTGAAGTCTCTCAGCTCTGTAATCGTTCGCTGACCACCGCTCCTATAGTTAGCACACCAGGACATGTGTGAATTTAACTGCAGCTCAGAGTGCACAGAGTTTCCACCGGAGACGATATGAAACAATGCCACGTTTTTAACGCTTTCATATGACATCCCTACACCCCATTATCTGGTAAAGGAAATTCCCCAAGCGTATGATAATTACAATAATTTGGAGCTTATGACTCTTGTTGTCTTCCCGTGCTGGTTTATCTCCTGGTTGAACGGATGCCTTGGTGAGGCCGGAGCGCTGATCTGTTTGTGGCGGATGCATTTTAAGTACCTTCAAATTACAGGTCTATTGGAAATAGGATGAGCTAAAAACATGCGTGGTCCTCGTGCAAATATAGTAGCGTTTAATGTGATGTTTGAAAATATTTGATACACACGTTAAATTGTGTTTTGTCAGGTTGGTCTTTGTCATTTAGAGTTTTGTTGTGACGGGATGGAGACTTTGGTAAAAGTCTAACTGTGCGGACATACAGGCAGCGACAAAGCGACTTGATGTCATTTCAATGGACAGCTAGCAACTTTCGGCGACACGAGCAACAGTGACCATTGGCGACATGAAGTGGGCGTGTCTAGCGACCCAACAAAGTTTAGAGTTGCTCGATTTTATGCAAATGATGAGCAACTTTCGGAAGCGACTACCAATAGACGTAAAGCAGCCGAGCTTACGTGGTCCGTCTCCCGTCCGTTACTGCAGCGTTTGTTTATAAATGTTACCAGAGCAACCAAATCTAGGAACGCCTTCTAAATACCTCGTAGCAAGAGACTAGCGACTGTAATTGTTCTCAAAGAATGCCAGAAAGGACAAATTTAATAATTGTGTCATTTTGCAGGAATGCAGTATAGGACAGCTAAGCTAAAAGTGCAAAGACGTAATACAGAAGAGTGGTTGATTTACATCTTAAAAATACATTTCTCTGCAGCTTTCTAACAGTTTTTCCGTGCCAAGTCAAATTTGTTGTTTCTTTTCGTAAAATGACAAAGCCAGCTAAACGACTGGTCCATGCTGGAGCGGACCACCTTCGAAGCCCCCTACCATGACTGAAATACCTCTGTATCACATTACAACCTTCTAGACCCATACAGCCTGTGCTTCCTGCGATGAATGTGGTTTGCTTTTAGGTGCAGACGTTTGTCTTTCAACTTGTTTGTATACCTGTTCGGGTCACGCTTCATTCACATAATGAGCTGTTGGCGCAGGGTACAACAAAAAAAATTCAAATTCAGATTCATGTAAAAGACGTTAAGGAAATCTTCTGGAACTTAAATGGACTAAGAAGTAGATCATTGTCTGAATTGAGTCATTGACCCTTATCCCATCCCAGATGTTTGTGACTTCGTTTCTTCATTTGATAAAATTTCCCTAAATAAGCTTAACATGGTGTTTCTGATGGCATTTGAATTACTTCGATGATGCATGTATGTGCTTTTTGGAGCTTCACCATTTTGAGTCCCATTTTAATATTTATTATATTATTTATTAATATTTTCATAATTTTCATTTTTCTACGAACTATTCCTTTAAAACATCCGTTCACGTCTAGCACTGAACAAATATGGTAATATACGTTAAAGGGTTACACGCACCAACTTAGATCTGAGTTGAAAAACCTGTATTATTAAGTCAAGACCTGGTCTGCAGTAAAATATGCTCTCAATCATTCAACTTACCCTGGTCTTTCACACAATCCTGCGCACACAAACACAAACATATACACATACTTTGCAACTCTAAAAGTCAAATAAAGTAAGAGTATTATCACTAGGCACAAAATGGGCTTTTATTTCTCCATTGTGGATCTATGTACAGGCCAGTCTGTTAAAGGTCCCTAATCAACCTAAATGACCGGAGTCAGACCCTCTGCAGCCCATGTTGATGGGGATGCATGGAAGTCATATGTGACTGTGGCAGTCAATCGCTCTTAGATGTCGGCTCCATTTTCTACCATTTAGCGCACGTGGCGCGGTACGCACACGCTGGGTGTACGTCTTGAACAAATATGGCTGACAGAACGCATTTCACAATCTCTATTTAAAATGCGGTTTCCTATGTATTGATGACAGGGAGGAATACAGAGATGAGGTTTGGTGAAGGACTTTGAACTGATATAATTTCCTCTTATGGTTATTGTGAGTTTTAGGGGACTGGTAATTCTTACCGTACCGCCACACAGAAGCATATCCCACAATGCAATTCAGATGCTCCACGATGAAAGGTACAGTGAACTGCATGTAACCTCACAATGACTAACAACATCCCTACTAGAAGCGAGTCGAGGGAACATTAATTTGTCCTGCAGAGAAAAAGTAAAGGAAGATGGATTCTGGTTCCCAACTTGTGGATTGTTTATTTTATTTCGAAGAGGTTTCATTATTTGGCTGTTGGCAGAAATTATGTCAGTCAGCTGATATTTCCGTTCAGCGTGTTTGCTTAAGGAGTCGCACTGTAGATTGATTGGTTTGGGATTATGAAACCGGGAACAATGAAAGAGACGGCGACGCTGTGTGATTTGCTTGCGGAAAACCTTTGTCCTTCTGAAGGTGTGCCAGACGTTCAGCTGAGCTTGTTGAAAAAGTTGAAAAGGCCACGGAACTCACTAAAGATGTACTTTGGCCTAAATGTTTGTGTGAACGGCACTCATTCGCTTTGAGTCTGCCTAATATTTTATTAAAGGTTTGTGTGTTGCCGAGGGCACAGGTGAGCTTGATAAGTCGTCTGTTAGTTAACTCTGGCTTTACATAATCAGCCGTCATAAAAATTCATCAAGATTGTGATCCGAATTGTTTTGAAGAGGCAATGTTGTAACGCTTTCTCTTTTTTGCAGGTTCTAACAAAATAGGAATTTATTTACTAATAACTGTGTTAAAACTCTCATTTTCATAGTCCACCTCAATCTGCTTTAGACTTGTAAGCTATAATAGTTGCAATTCTCCTTAGCCATCCCACCCAAGGACAGCTCTGCCCAGCAGATGTTAGGGATCTGGAAGCCGTAGCCGTGCCAGTCGCGTGCCAACCTCCCTGGCCATGGCACCAAAATGGGCATTTGGGGTGCGTCTGGCACTGATGCCCAGTTCTGGCCGAGTATTTTCTTTTAATTCAAATTCTCATTAAACAATTTTAAAACTCCCTGTCAGGTCCCTCCTGTTGCCCGGGTGCATGCAAATCGGGCTGACGTTTTGTGCTAGTTTATCTCCTCGCTGGAGACGTGCCCTTGTTGCTTCATATAGCTCAGCTCTAAAGCACCGGCCATTGATAAGGCTAATGTCTCTGATAGCCACTGAGCTTTCAAGTCCTCCGCACAAAACAGCCGGCATCCTTTCATGTTGTTTTCCCAAGCCAAGGACAGACAGGGCTCCCCGCGGGACTTAACTGGTTAATCAGTAATCGCTTACTCGTGGAGCCCAGCAGTTGCTCAGATGGACTGATTCTCTCTAACTTTCTCTATTATCGTCCCATCTCTCTCATGCTCCATATTTAAGATTATAAACATAAAAATATTCTTTAAAAAAAAAGTAATATTATACCAATAATTATACAAGACTTTGAATATTGAATATAAAAATATTCATGGTAATTAATTTTTAAAATATTGAATATTTGTATTAAACTGATAAAACCTCCGATCCAAAGAAACCCTCTTTTGTTGTGAAGCAGACATGTTATCCATTTTCTTTGACGTACTTTAAATTAAATAATAAATTATTGTGAATGATTTCAGAATAAATGTGTTTATATAATGTTTTTGTGTGGCGTGTGTGGATGTGTATATATAAATAAACAAACATATATGTATGTTTATATTAAAGAAATATATGTATATTTATATGTAAATATATTTAAATATATTATGATACATTTAAATATTTGTTAGACATTCATATGTATGTGTATGCATTTATTTATACATACTGTATATGCCACATACCTGTAATATACAAACAAACATTTATTTTATATAAATCGTTATTTTAGATGTGTATGCCAAACGTTAAAAAAAAATCAAAGTGTTGAAAGAAAGAAAAAGAAATGCTACTGTACATTGTCTGGCCATTCAAGCGGTTTAAAAGGGTGGAATATTGGACTGAAATGTAACTGAAGTGTCTTTTCTTCTCCTAATTTTTGCCACTGCCCCCTGACCCGTTTCCAACCCCTCTGTCCTCTCATTTCTGCTGTCTTCATCCATGTCCCCCACCCTTTTCCTTCTCTCTCGTCCATCTCTCCTGTCCAGCCGTATAGCAACTGTTGGTCTGTGAAGATGACAGCCAGCAGGACGCAGCATGGACAGAGACGAGCATCACACAACAGACACATGGTGCTAAATTAAAACATTAGTACCACTTTATGACTTTATTTAACGTACGCCAAAGAAAACTGATTACACGTCTGCTTCACAACAAAAGAGGAGTCGTCCACGCCGTCTGGGTTTCTTTTTTGGATCTGAGGTTTTATCTTTTTCTGAAGCAGACTGGTTGAACCCCAGGGCTTTTTGCGGTGTGCAGCACGGTTAAATCGCTTCTTGGGCCGGCAAGCTTATTTTTATACATGGTTATGTAAGATTTTCTTGATTTTCAGAAAAATTATGGATCCGTTAAAAGGATACTGTAGGGTATAAACTAAAGGATAATATGCACATTACTTAAAATGTAATTGTGTAAATGATTTGAGGCTTTTTAATGAAGACATGAACCATAAAAAGGCGTGTATTGTGCACGTATTAAAATAAATGTTTTGCTTTTTTCCGAGGCAATGCTTAGCAGTCCACATGGAGCTGTGGTGTTCATATAATCTCTCGTTGTCTTTTTTTGTCCCCTATTTATTATCTTAACAAAAGAGGAAAAATAATACATATAAGAAACTTGATCCATCTGCACAAAGTAGTCTGTCCTTACATTCTGTTACATACAGAGCCAAACACATCGATGGTGTGTTACGTGTAGACTGAAGAGCGATATAAACCTGTTGACCTATGTCACATAAGATATGTCGAATTGCTGACTAGTGTAAACCGGGCGTCCCAGGTAAGATAATTCCATACCTGTGCCTATGCAATACTGCTTTCTGTAACTCTCAGTTTGAAACTGAGAACGTATGCAGAACCCAGCTCTTTTGGGAGCAAAGGTCATGGAGGAGCTTGGGAGGCGGTAGGTTGTTTGTAGTGCTTGCCAGCGGCAAACTGCAAGTCAGAAACCCGAGGGCAAAGGGCAGCTGTGACTTCTATTAAACTGGTGGAAAAAGCGACAGGCGGAAGATGCTCCCTTTTTAGGGCTTGACACACATCCCCTTTAAAACAGCAGGCCTCTGATCTGACCCGTACTTTTGACCCTGAATGTATGATTTCATCAGGACGTGATTATTTCGTTTGGGTTCCAAACATGAACAGTTATTTATAGGTGCTTCAAAGATGAATGCTTTTTGTTTGATACAGTGCGGCAGATGTGTCTTTGTGCTGATCTTCCACAAGTTGTATTTCGTTCATTTACCTGTACAGCTGTAAAACAATTTTAGAGACTGTTTTAGTTTTCAATCAGCATTTGGATTTGCCATGTATTGTATTGCCAGGAATGACAGAATGTCAAAGTCACCCAATTGCAATTTAAGAGTTGCGAAAAAACAGACTTATTCCAGCAAATGCTCATTTTTGAATGCATCCTAAAATGCATATTAATACGTTATTTGTTGTTGTTTAAACATGAATATGATTGATATTTTAATAATTTATGTTTTCTTTGCAGTATTCAAGATCTGAAAACAGATTTTTGTTACGCTATCCTGTTTCTGCCAAAAAAAGATTTCAAAAAACAATGTTTTCATTTGGAGAAGTTGGGAGAAATGTTGTCTCTAGTTCCCAAAATGAAGCACGAATGATCTTATAAGGTACTTAAACACGTACCTAGAAATGGTGGTCTCTTTTTCGCTTCTGTATTAATTTAGACACTACTTGTCTAGACTTAGTAAACCGCCGATCTGAGTTAATGAAAATGTTTTTGATATATTGAATTGTCTTTCTCTTGAAATGTGAAAACATGTTCTGATCAAACACACTATAAAACCTTTTTTGAAACATGTGCTACTTTCGATAAGGTGGGATTTCATAACTGATTGTACTGCTGCAATAAAGTAATTGCATATCAAAAGCAACCGCGTTTCGTGCAGTAAGTGACTAAAGCTTTTCTGACAGATTAAACACACTTCCTGTGCGGGTTTTTTACTAACAGGAAGTCGAAGTCACACAGGTGAATCAAAGTCACATTGCAAGAACGTCCATGTTCTTAGAGTGTGATTAAATTGGGGTCTTTGGTTGTCTTGCTGCAGGAATTCTTGCTCACGTTCAGTCTTACAGGAAGTGATGTTGTGTGTTGTCTTGATAAACAGCTCATCACATGAGGCTGCGGAACTGTGATGTGTTTTAGGAAGTGACAAGCGTTAAAGCATTGCGATATCTAAATGTTACCCCTCAGGACATCCCTTATAAAGTTATCCACAACACCAGGCCAGATACATAAGACCGTGTTCTTTAATATAGTTGAGAAACTTTCTTGTACTTCACTTACGATGTGTCCCTCTCGTGAGATTTGTTTGAATTCCATTCTTGACAAAAGAGATAGAGACAAACAGTTTTGTGGTTGGGATTTCATGACAAATCCCCTGCTCGCAGGGCTTATATTAATTCATAATTTTTGCTAATACAATTCACCAATGCTTTACCATTAACCATTCTACATCTAAGAATTCAGATGGAATGGATTCATTGTAATACCGAGTGGGTGTTTAAAGGTAGTCCTGACTTTTTAATGCGCAATTCCTTCAAGCGACCATTTCACGAAGGTTCCTTCCCAAATCATGAACACTTCCTTTGAGCTCCACCGAATTGCACAACAAAAACCAAAACACAGGCTCTGTCCAACTCCGAGATGCATTCCAAAAAGTGCATCCTTAGGAAAAGAAGGAATGGAACTAATTTAGAGCAGAGGAAGTCATGGTTTTGGTCATGGTTTATAAATGGAGACGTGCTTTAGAAAGTGATACTGTATGTTCTACCCCATCGCATTGTATAGGATATTTCTCAATAAGTAACAATAAGGAACAAATGGTTTTAAAACCAAAAAGTTTAGGGTGATTTTAAGCTTGCGTAGTGCAGTTTCGAGGATAGTGTTTTATTGTTCAACAGCTTGAAAGTGTTCCTTTTATCATCTATCATTTTCCTTTTTTTATGTGCTCTGCCATTCTCCAAAACTTTTAAAATGGTATATGTTCACGTGAACAAGCATTTAAACCTTTTGATTTCATGTTAGTCTATTTTTGTGTGTGAGTCATAATATATCAGATTATATTTGCAGCAATGAATAAAAAGAACAAACTTTGTCTAACAATAAGACATTTTTGCCATAAAGGATGTAGGAGATGGGGGTAAGGGATTGAATCCCAAATCCCCAAACTCCCAATAATTTACTACACAAGATCATTGGTCTCAATACATCTGTATTAAGAGAGCTGCTTTTTACGGGGCTGTGTGTAAAAAAAAGCTCCCGTTTCATGTTTTAACACCAGAAAACACCTCCAGACATTGTTTTCGAGTGGAGCTTTGAGGGATTCGGGGGCCACTTCCGGCCAGCTCATTTTAAAAGAGCGCTACCCCTTTTTTCCCATGCAGCACTGCCGGCTAGGTAACCAGACGCAGATGGTACCTGTTACCAGCACAAACCTCACTTGTTTTCCTTTGTTTGAATTTAAACCCCCGCCGGTGGTGAAGGAGGAACGTAAATTGAGGTGCGCAAGTCGAAGGCAGCGAGTGACGGTTCACGAGAATGGGGTCTTTTTATCAGATGACAGGATGTGTTGGGCTGATATTCTACCTGTTGCCGTTTATAGTTAGGCTTGTTTTTTTTGTTTCTTCCCCGAAGACATTATTATTACCCACAATTCTGCTGCTGTGCTTTGTGTGTGTTCACTAGCTTTATTTCTGACTGTTTGTTTTCACTAGTATTTGTAGATGACTATTCATGTGTTACGAATGTTTTTAGATGATTTTGAACTTTTGAATCAGTCTGCGAATGAATCACACAAGGAAGATGCTTGAACTAACAAACATTTTATTGCCGTGAATACAGCTCTTGGCTTACAGTAACCTAAGGGGTGCAACCTCTCCCCTCTGCCAGTGGTTTAAGAGGGGGAATGTATTTGTGGTGTTGCGTTTCCTTTCTGAGGTGGTCACGTTCCCCCATCCCGAGTTCTCTATTTAAGCTGATAAGACTTACAGCGGGCAGCTCGGACACAGGAGGGGCGTTTGTGCACAAACAGTGGTGTGAATGGGTGCCAGCGGAAACAACACAAGCCGTCCAGCCGATAAGATTACATGACCCTCACCTTTATCAGACAGGCCTGGGAAATGTGATGGGGGGTTAGCGAGTGCGATCTCGGCGTTCGTGGAGCTGCACGGTGTGGGAAGCTGGACTCTGTGATACCAGCAGAATTGACAGATAGTAACACGGGCATTACGCACTCTTAAAAAACAAAGGTGCTTCACGATGCCATAGCAGAACCTTTTTTGGAAAAATGGTTCCATTAAACACCTTTATCATCCGAAGAACCTCTCTGTTTCACAAAAGGTTCTCTGTGGCAAAAATAGATTCTTCAGATTATAAAAAGGAAAGAAAGAGATGGTTCTTGAAAGTGCCTTTGACTGAATGGTTCTTTGTGGAACCAAAAATGGTTCTTCTATGGCATCGCACTTGAACGTTTTAACACCCTTATTTTTAAAAGCGTGGGTAATTTGAACCTGGTTAGTATTGGGATTTTATTTGAGGATAGAGCTTTTGAAAATAATGTGATGGACATGCTTTTCACGTGCTGACTTGTTTCTCACTAGGGCTGTCAAACGATGAACAAATTAAGTTTGTGTTTACATCATATATGTCTGTGTACTGTGCATATTGTCTTTTGTATTTATAAACACATAAATACATAAAAATATCAAATATAACAATTAATAAACATTTATAGGCTATGTATGTTCTTGATAAATATAAATAAATACATCTAAATATTTCCATATACATTTCAATATGTGTATGTTTTTGTGTTTATAATAAAACTATATATGCAAAGTGCAAAGACATGTATGTAAACACAAACTTTTATTCTGCATGCGATTAATTGTTTGACATCCCTATTTTTAGCCTTGTCCTGATACTGTGTAATACTCTTCCTTACTTTTTGAATACACTTTTTTTGTCATTGTGCGATTCATTCTAGCCATTTTTTTCTATATGAAAATATATATTTTTAAATTGTTTATATATTTTTTGAAATACATGTGTGAATCATAGGTTTCTCAATTTCCCATGGCTGAGCTTTCACTTTCTTGCGTATATGCTTGAATCACCCATAGTTTCAAAATTAGGTGTAGTTTAAAGAGCCACTGTAAATATGAAAGCATGTTTGGTGTCACTTATCAGTTTATGTATTCTGTTTCTGTTCTAGTTCTATGCATAAATCCGCTAAAATATATTTCAGCTGTACCTGTTGAAATGTTCGCCAGTGATGACCTAATTTGGGAATTAACCTGTCTCTGACTGTCTTTCTCTTTTATCCCCAACCCACACATATGATAATTATATGTACTTACTTCATCCTTTCAAGGTCTTATTCTTAGTTAGACCTACACACACACACACACACCCTTTTCATAACCCCCAGTCCCCCACCCCTCCTCCATTCATTAACACATACACGCCCAACCATAATCATTCATGCCCCACTAATGTCATAGTGAAATTGTCACCTCCCTGTTCACCTTTCCTGTTTTTCCCTTGTCATATGCCGTATTCTGACAAATCGGTAACTGTAAACATGACAGTTAAACATATGGTGATTGGTGCACTACCTCGTGCTGCCCATAGAGGGTGCAAAACAAACAAATCTGAGTCTGTCTTTTCTGCGCCTGCTCACTGCAAATGAGAGGAAGTGTGTGTGTGTGAGGGAGATAGAGAGAGAACAATAAATTAATATACACATTATGCAGAATAAAAATAAAATATTTCATAAATATATTATATTTATATATTTTTTTCTGATTTGGATAACTCAAAGAGGTCAAGAACAATACAAGAAAAAAATTATATACATGTTGATAACATTGCATTATGTTTTAGCAAAAGCAGTAAGTATTCTATGCATACAAAACTACTTATGCTTGTTGTAGTATATAGTATATATAGTATATAGTGACATGTTTAGTTTATAATAAAAAAGACAAAGTTTTTTCCTTTAACATGCGTTATTCTTAAGGATTCAAGTTATTTTCAAAAATATTGTTATGAATAGGCAAAATGGCCCAACGTAAATCACACCTGTCATTCACCTGCTGTACCTGTCTGTAAAGCATCATTGTTTAATGCCTTGACATTTATGTTTTCATATGCAAATCTAAGTTCTTTCTGGGCTTTTAGCTGTTACTCTTTATTCCACGACTCTTCAGTGTTTGTGGGGCATAGCTGACCTTTAAATTGGGATGATTTTGTCAGATGAGATGCATTCGGCTATTTTGAGGCTAGAATCAGGCGAATTCCTGCGTAAAAATAGAATTCCACACGGAGGGGTGATGGGAAAATTAGGTTTGACCAAAGAGTCATTTAAAGAATGTTCTACCTGAATACCAGCAATTTAACCTATTAACTGGGGGTTGGTAAGGCTAGTACACAGGTTGTTTGATGTTGGAATGCCCTTAACATCCATTGATATAGACATCCAATTTATATCCTTGGTTTATAAGACATTAATGCTGAAGTCTTTCAGCATTCACACAAGAGTGTGTAAAGGTATAGCTATATTTGTAAGGGCCAATCGTCCTGACTTACTATGAATGACAACCAACTTGAAGACATTTTAATGGTCCTCAATAAATAAAAAATGATCAATTCATGTCTAATGCAGTACACAGTACATGTTTCTCTGAGGATTAGGTGTGTGTGAGAGATAATTTTTGACTATTTTACGAGGTAGCTTTGAATGAATTCGTACAATCTTATTGGTACGTTTTAGTACAATTCGCTTTCGCGCCGGTATCAGTTTAAGGCAGAGGATTCAGTGTGGCTTTTTTCTAGGAATCAAGTTTTGTATTATTCACATCATACAAATTTATACAAATTTTGAAATTAGGCTGGGAAATCCTACATTTTTGGTACAAAATGGGACATTTTCTTGGTCCACATGAGAAAAACGTCTAACCGGTCTTTGCCAGACATACTGTGTGTGACGTCACCGAGGCGCCATTTTGGAGTGAAAGTATACGGAGCGGTACAGTAAAGACCAATTACACCATAATATTAGAGAAACTGAAGAAACAAAGTATATCTGGTAACGAAATAATCGTACCAAAGATGTCAGGTACGGTAATTTATATAATTTGTCATACATAATCAATACAGATCCATACCACCTGGCCGAAAAATTGTCGAGTGCCCCGGCATTGCTGCACCAACCTAATTTTTGAATATTATTATCTTTGTTGCAGTATAAAAACTTAGATTCACTTATATTAAAATATACTTAAAAATATACACTGTACTTGTCTACCATTGATTTGCACACAATTGTAAGCAATATACGTTACCAGTCTCTAACGTTACCTATAAACCTTACCCTGTTTGTTTAACATTTCCTATAATTAATTTGACTGTCAAGTAATACTGATAACAATCAAAAACACATTTATGAAAATTCCATTGTACATACTTTATTACTAAAGCAACACTGGGCTAAAAATCAGTATAACAGAATGTGTGGGAAACCTAAAAAAATCGTTCCTATCGGTAAAGCTTTGGGCTATTTCTACCGTGTGTCTTAGTAACAACATATTACACAACAAGAACGTACCATTTTTATCTCTGAAATTAAGCAAAATTGAATGAAGATGGAACATATTGACGTTGATACCTTACAAAATGGCGGAGATAATGCATAATGCACTTCGATTCTCGCAAGTGTGACGTCACCTGACAAAGACCAAGAAATAATACTAAATACTGTTTTAAAGGTTTAAAAGGCAGAGTTAGTGAATCCAATATACTGTTTGCACCGTATAAAAGTAATGTAAAACATGGAAACACAACGAGGTCTCATTCATGAAATCCGACCTTTACGAAGTTTGGGGAATCCGGAGGAAAGTTTTCGGGAAGGTCTGTTTAATATGCAAATTACTCAGAATTTACTCGTATATTTACATGTTTCATGAATGAGGTCCAATGTGTGTGGATCGTGTAGCTTAACTGGGAGAGCATGCAACTAGCAATGGCAAGGTCAAAGGTTCAATTCCCGGGGAACATGCATCATACTTATCTACACTTTGGATACATTGTAAGTCACTTTGGAGAAAGTCCAAATGCATGAATGTAAATACATAAGCAAAACCTTAAGGAATACACAAGTACACAATAGAACATGCAGAGACGCACACCTACTTTCTCACAGATACAACCGCTTTTATAAAATTAGGTGTTCAGTTCACCATCAAATGCAGCGTAATCTTTCCAGACGAACTGGAATACAGCAGCTCTGATTATCTCAGTGGCAACATGACACCAACAGCCAAAGAGCATAAAGGAGCTTTTCACTGACTGCAAATCAGCGATATAATGAAGTCAGCACACTGAAATGAGACGCCGATTATAAGCGCAGAACATAAAGGACTGACGGATAGGCTGAACAAACGTCGTGACCGGTTCGTCTTGGCATGCTTGCTTAAATACCAGCCACTTCCTCCTAAGCTCGGGCTTCAATGCTTTTGACTGTCGGGCTGTTAAATGGGACAGTAACTGCGTATATGCGTGTAAGTGCGTAAATTGGGTGATGTAAAACGGCAGCGCTTGCGTCACGTGTCGCGCTGCAGATGTCCGCCATGTATGTACTCCCGTTTGCATAAACAGATGTTTTACAAAGTAGAAATAAAATAAAAATATTGTTACTTGCGCTTCTCCATATCCATGGTGGTTACCGTTCGATTTTTTTTATATTAAAGATGACAGTATAAATACTCACACCCTGTCTGGTCTCCGTGTCTATCTCCACAGAGGTGCTTGATTTCCTCAGGTGACAAATTTGGCAGGACGCGGGCGCTATACTGGTAGTCTGGGAGGAGGCGTCCCGGCAGGGACAGTCGTGGGTCGGCAGGAGTGTGCTGATAAGGAGGCGGGGGCTGCAGGGGTTATGGATTGGCCACAGCTGCAGGGACGAGTGGTCAGCCCAACAGACAGCTGAAGAATGGAAAGGAAATGACTAAAATAAACTGCTTGTGATGTGTGCGGCCTCGTTCTGTGTGCTTTGCTGCTAACACATCTGGCCCGTGAGATGCACACCCTGTTGACGTAACGGACATAAATATTTAAAGCGCTGCGAAGGTCGGAGGTTTGATTTGCGGCAGTGTGAGAAAAGTTTGTACAGTGCGGTGTCAGAAAAGGAATGGATAATGACGTAATGGCTTGATTTTGTAAACTGATATTCTTGCCATACAAGAATGAGAGACTTTATATTTTAATCGCATCCACAGAGTTCTCCATGGAAGGTGAATTCATGAGACAGGTACAGTGTGAGATAAGAGATGTGGGTGGTACCGTGTGCCCTCCGTGTCCACACAAGTGCCTGGTCATGGTTCGACAGGAATGTTCTTCGATACGCTCTGATCATGAGTCAGCAGCTGAGGATGAACAAGTTAGCGTGTGCACGCACACTCATAAACAGGAATGTTTCATATGATCCTGCGCAGGTCACTGGGGCTCCGTGGGAAAGGTTAGAAGCTCTGTTTGTCTTACCATTGTCAACAAGTTCCACTCTACACGGACCTGAGATCAGTGTGTCATGCTGTAAGGCCTGGAAGTACCTAGCATCTCTGAGCTGTTTGTTTAACCAGTGGCTTAATGACCTAGAAATGTCAAACCACAATTCCTAGTGCTTTGAAACGACAGTCAGCATTCTGCTATCAGTGCACTTAGGTCGCTTTCACATTTGAAGTTGAGTTCGGAACGGGGCGCGGTACGCATGAAAAATCACGAATGTGAATGCTGTCAAGCGAACTCGGGTACGCACCTGGCTACCGAACCCTAGACTACCTGAAGATGGTGGTCTGAGTTCGGTTGCTCTCGAACTGTTGCGGGGTTCGCATTAATATGAAAGCAACAAAGCCCGTGTGCACACTTGATGAGGAAGTAAAGTGACCTGCGCACGCGTTTAAGCCGATTACAATGTTTTTCCTTCAATAAATGTTTTCTGTCATGCGCAGTGCACATTTTTGATAACGTAAGACGAGTTGAGTTGAGTTGAGTCTGAAACCAAACCAAGCCCAAGGGGGGCGCCGGGAACAATTGCACTCAAGTTCGGACCACAGCAAACGAGCCCAATCTGAAAACGCCCTTAGTGGTTCAGAATGCATTTATTGACTTTCTACAGAACACAAACAGAGATATTTTTAAGAATGTTGGTAGTCGAACCATGGCGGTGCCCAGTGGTTTCGTGTCCGTGCAATAGAAGTGAATGGGTAGCGCCGTTGTACGGTTACCGACGTTCTTCAAAATGTCTTATGTTGTGTTCTGCAGAAGAAAAAAAGTCAAGTGACAAGAGGTGAGTAAATTATGACAGAATTCTCATTTTTGGCTGAACTATCCCTTTAAACCCTTTTCTGAGAATGAACAATGTAGTACCACCACACCTCATCCCCCATCCCTGGCTTTGACCTCTCCTCTTCCGTCTGCCAGTGGGGTCCGGCAACAGTTCCCTTTACGAAAAACAGGGCTTGACCCCGGCCCTGCGAGTGGAGGGTGCAGAGTGTTTCATGTCGAGTCAAGCCGAACTGAGAGGGTACAAGCAGCTCTTTGTGGGACAGAGGTGGCTGGGTCCGGTCCAGAGCGACCATGCAGCTGTTCAACGCTGACAGCCGCTTCAGTTGCTCTCCCTATGTGTACATCTGTGTGTGTATTTGTGCTCTTGTTAATTGAGAGCGGACATGTTATTGATGCACCGATGTCAAGGTCAAGACACAGAATTACCCTGTTGCATCAAGGTATTTGTGTCTACCGTATACCTAACAAGAGCTTTATTGGGAAGACTTCTCTCTAGTTAGCTCACATTCATCTTGTTAAACCATTTTTTTCTGTCCATGTCTGTTATATCAGTAGTTGCAGGTCTGACAACATAAGACGCAGATAATCGTTCACATTTAATATTGAATAGCCTCATCAATTTTAAAAAGGAGAAAACACTTCACATGACATTTGTTATTGGCAGTCGTTGTATAGAACAGAAGTGTGTGATCCCTTTTAAATAGGATTTTGACATTTGTGTGTTTGTGTTTATGTGGGTGGATGGAACCTGTATAACTGATCAAACAGAAACTTTTACTGTTGTTTTCTTGCGTTTTGCGTCTGACGGTTACAAACAGTACGGGTTGGACTTCAGTAGAAACAGAAGATAGAAACCGTTCTTTCTTGCCTGAGCCCTTAAAGTGATAGCTCGCCCAAAAATGAAAATTGTGCCATCATTTACTCACCTTCTTCTCATTTCAAACCTGCGTGACTTACTTCTGCAGAAAACCAAAGATATTTTGAAGGAAGTTGGCAGCCGAACAGCTTGCGCAACCATTCACTTCTATTGTATGTACACTAAACCAATGCAAGTGAACGGGTGCCGGTTTACCAAATATCTTCTGGTCAATTTTTGTCTGAAATGCAAAGTACTGTTATAAACCGATGTAGATTTATAGATGATATAGATTTGATATATTTACATAAATCTGTTCCGTACAACAGCACTGTAGCTTATATGATATTACTTAAGTAACTACTATATAGTTTTTCTTTGGTCGTCTTATCTTGCCTGGCCACCAAGTGACCTAGAATTGTCATTGCCTCGCCATCAACATAATAATAGGTGCATAATGCATTTCAAGTTCTTAAGAAAACCCCACAAAAACTGCAGAGGAATGTCTTTTCATGAACTATTGATTCTTTTCTTTTTTTGCTTTCCCTTGTTCTCTCCCTCTCCTCTCTTTTCATGCTCTTGACAAGGTAAAACAGTCCCCTCAATGCTATCCCAGCATGCATCAGCACCAAAGAAACATCTGCGTGACACTGTCAGCTGTGAACAAACATGGCTCTGAAGTCCGCACAGGATACAAACAGAAACAGACAAAGACGTTAAGAGGAAGTGATTCTCCCTTAATCCTCCATGTACTCTGCGGACTGAAGCTAAATGGGAAGGTAAACCCTCCCACTGGCAGAGCGGGAAGAGACCAAAGACGCACTCCGTCCTCCCAGTGTTGGGCACTTGTTTACTCAGCTTTTTTTTGTCTACACATATATCAAAGCGGTTGGTTAGAAAGGAATATTGGAGGCATTGAAGAGGTGCGTTTGGACTTGATGCCAGTACTCACTTTTGACGCCCACCTGGAGGACACTTGTGAACGGCTCTAACCACACCCGCAAAACAACAAAGAACAACATTCCGTTCATTATGTAAAAGGTCTTTTTTCCTTTTCAAAGGAAAGAAAGACAGAATTAAGATTGACAAGTTTTGAGTAGAACATGATCGATGTCTTTCGTCTTGTCACATTTAATAGCTTTACCTACACTGACCGCCATCTTAAAAGCCCCAATATAAACATTCAATTTAATACCAATTTGTAAAGAAAGTCTATCTTTTACTTTTTTACTATTGCAAAATATGAACCTGTCATGTGTATTTTGGACAAATTCGAAAGTCTCTCTTGAGAAGCAGGCTTGTTGATATGTTGGAGTATTCAGAAAGCAAACTAGCTCCTATCTTTTTTCCTCTCTCTCTTTTATAGACTACATTGTGCTAGATTTTATCCCGGTTACATATTAGAGATAACAATATGCAATACCTGAACAAAAATGTAGCATGAATGTTGAAATAGCCTAAGTTAGCACTAAGCAAGCTAGCCAAGCTATAAACACAATGAATAGAAAGTATTTCATTCAACAATTTTTAGCCTTAATAATATGATGTCATGTATAATGTAAACCATATTAAAATATTTTCATTATTATGACTAAATAGGTTGAATATACTAAATAATATCAATTGTAAATAGCACATCATCCTTGACAACAAATCTGAGTGCCGTTATATTATTTGAATATCCATTCTGATTGGTCATTTATTATCCAATGAGAGGCCTTTAAGCTGTATGTCATTCATTTCGTTCTTAAAATCCATAAAAATCCAAATAAAAAAACACATGTTCCACTTTGCTATACACGTGACGTTAGTTAATTAAACAACAGTTTATGTCGTTTGTCACATTCATTTCTCATACGTTTTGCAAGTCACATGTTCTGATTCGTCGACTACGTTATGGTTTTCTCAGCAGTCAGGAGTCAGCAGTCAAACGCAAATGCACACGTACACAATTCACACCCACACTGGTTAACAACGTAAAAGAAACCACAGCATCACTCCTTTGACTCTTTCTGAGTATCTCATCGCTTTCAGTATTATATTTTTCATCGCTTTCTCAAAGTGGACCAATTGTGGGAACCCCTGCTTGTCATGACATCCGCTGCAATGGGACAGTGCTGCAAAGTTTGTGCTAAGTCAGCACTCGGAAAGAAACACACTCATGCCACACCTACGGCTTTTCTTAGGGCGGGCAAATCACATTGGGGGTTATCGCATACGCCTTTGTACAGTACTGGTTGTTGGTTGACGGTGACAATTGCGTTTTGAGACGAATGTTAGCTTAGCATTTAGCATCGACTCTTGATTTTGAAAAGCTGGGAAGATGTGACTTATGAATGGCAAAGATGTGTGCTTGTATCTTTTTCAATTTTTGTGTCTTCTTGAAGTGGATAATTTAACCAAAAATGTAACTTTAACTTTCATAAATTACCCTCCTCCAAAACTGTATAAATTTCTTTATAAGATTTTAAATAGCGCCCTAGAAGCTTTCTTGTAGCTCAGTGGTAAGAGCATTGCGTTAACAATGCAAGGTTGTGGGTTCGATCCCAGGCGATTGCATAGGCCTAAGTATAAATGTATAGGATAATTCAATGTAAGTCGTTTTGGATAAAAGCGTCTGCCAAATGCATAAATGTGAATGTAAATGTAGAACTGATTTTTTAATTCTTCAAAATATGTAATTTTGGGTTCAACAAAACAAAAAAATAATACACTCATGTTTCCTACCATGCTAGTCAATAATATGCCAGATGTGAGTTGCCGACATATTTCCAAATATCTTTGCTTTCGTTAAAACTATGGAATTTTGGGGTGGAGTATCCCTTTAATGCTGCTTGTAAAGCTCCTTATCGAACAATAACTAAACAAAAAATACTTTTCTTATATTGACAAACGACAGTAGGACTAGGAATGCTATACACTTATACGAATTGTACCAATTCCAATTATTGGCTGTTTGTTGCATAGTCCCACCCATTTCAGAACTCTGCCAATAAGAACATAGAGAGGCCGGGTTTTCAGTCGAGACGGTGAGTGAAAGCCCAATGTTCAATAAAGATTTTTTGTCTCATGCAAATGATCCCAATGATACTATTGTAAAGCAAAGATGTGTTAAGAGCTTGTTCAATAGAAATGGATTTTCGTTTCTATTTAAATTAACTGATCCGATATCTGCTGTAGACTTCCATTGAAGCTCTGCTTATTGCAGCTCATGCATCCATTGAATCGTATATTACAGTAGTGTACATTCAATCGAATCAAGTTAATTGAATAAACAGGACTTTTTTTTGTTTACTACAGCAAATGCACTAAGAGCCATGTTTAGTTAATAGATAAACATCACATTTGACCAAAATCTTAAAGGTGAGTTTTTATGTAGCCTGAAAGCAGATACTATATCAATAACCCAAAAAGTCCCTTTTCACTGTTGTACCACCTGTGCAACATATGAATGAAAAAGGAAATTGTCTCCCTTTTTTCATTATCAAATCAGGTGGTTTCATTGAAAGAACCCTGGAAGAGCGATTGAACTTTATATCACGGCTGAAAGACACATACAACACGAAGTACTCGGGTTTCAAAGACATTTCTGGGCGATAATAGGGCTCCTTCTAAGTGAAACAGGAACAATGAAAGAACTTTAGTCTCACATCATTTATCTCCCGAGTTTCCTGAGCGACTGAAGCCTGGGATCTGCTCCAGACATCTGCCCATTCACACGCTTTTGTATGCGTACTCCTTGCTCACTTTGTTCACATTGAAATATGTGTTTTGACAACTTCACATCTCAGTAGCTTTAGGGATGTGATCGCTCTCCCCCCTCGCTCCTGACTTCCTCTAACCGTGTTGAGACTCTCACGTTCATACTCACCAGGTGAGCCGGGCCACGTCTATTATGGGTAAAGCTGACCGGTTTAGACCGATTAGAGATTTGAATATAGAAAAACCTCTGCACGGTGAATCAATGAGAACGAATTACGCCCAGTGATGGCAGTGTTTGTTTGCATGTATCGTCTGTGTTGTTCTAGCATTTGATTCACTGAATGAATTATGCAAACCAATTAACGTCACAAAATTTGAACTGAACACAATTTAACTGGGTATGAGAGACACGGCTTACTTTTACATATCCTTCACTGCAGTCTTGCAATTGGTTTTAGGATGCTTAAACTGACCACCATTTGATGAATTACTGTTGCTGTTATTCCTAGATAAACATCTGTTTAGTAAAGTTTTGATTTACTCTAAAACAAATCGGGTTGACATTGGTAAACAGGGCAAATTTACTGTTTTGCATGAAATGGAAGACACTGACAACACAGCTATTAATCATTTAAAAAGTACAAAGTTTAATAAAATATACTACTTTTCAAATATTTTCAAAACCAAGCAACAATCATAAAGTGCAACTAATAATAATTATTTATGGGAAAATATGCAGATACAAGGTTTCAGAGTACAGCCGCGATGTTAAGGAGAAACATTTATTGTGTAAAGAATAGCACTGAATTTAAATAAAAAAGTTGTCTGTAGCTTAGCCGTTTATAATGTATTTATGCAATGACAACACCTAAATTAAAACATTAACATACTGTATCTGTAATAGAGACTGTTTTGTTTTTCCAAAAATGCTTAACTCTTCTATCAACAACCTACATTTTTCCACGTCTATTTATGAGCAATACAGCGTTTCTCAAGTGTGCACAATCTTTCCATTTTCCAAACCCTTGCACTCTTAACAGCAACAAAACCGTTATAGTCTGAAAGTGTGGGGTTTCTCTCCTCTGCAACTGGCCGCCATTAGGGGATTTCCACCAATTTCAGTATAAGGAGAACATGGATTTTCCACACAAAAAAAAGATTAACTATGATATAGTACATCGCAGTGTAAAGTATATTGCTGCCGTCCGTCTGAAACCTTGTATCTCCATAGTTAGTCTATTATTATTATTCACTCTTTGTGGTTGCCAATTGGGTTTGCAAATCTATCCAATGAAAAGTATTTAAAGGTGCTTGTCAACATACAGTATGGTAATGCTTTAAAAGGTACAGTGTTTTATCCAGGGATGCGCGATCAATTATCGGCCATATTGGTATCGGCCGATAAATGGACATTTTTAATGTTATCGGTATCAGCCGATAATAATATTTGTGCCGATATATTTAAGCCGATAAATCTTTTATTAATTTCCTCTGGTTGAACTACTTCATAAGCATGCTGATCGCAGTTCAAATACAGTAAAGTACTGTCTCTCTGTCGTGATCATTTACTTAATGCTATTATCAAAACATTACAAAACAGAAAAAGTATTTATGAATGTGTAAATTATAAGGAACAAAAGCAAAAGCATATAGTTTAAATCAGACTGCTGCATAAATGCTTTCTGTCTTGAGACCTGTTAGACATGTGGCTATTGAGAACATTTTTGGGAAGAACATTTATAATTTCTTGATTAAATATACCAGAAAAATGTGAAGGTTAAAGAATTGTTAACTAGTGTAAAGTATGCTTGGTACATGATTGTCAGGGAGGGAAAGAGAACTAACTGTTACCTTGTTTTCTACGGTGAATGTTTTCAAATAAAAGCAGTTGTCTACTTTTTGCCTTTTGTTTTAGTCTTAGGGAATTGTATATTAATATCGGTTATCGTCTTTCAATGTTAAAGAATTTTCGGTTATCGTTATCGGCCAAAATGTACATATGGGTGCATCCCTAGTCTTTTCCATTTACTGAAAAACAGCGAATCTGGACATGAGGTTTGAAAGGACAGCAACGATATACAGTTTTACAGCCCAGAACCCTGTATTGTCAGTATGTTTAGATGATAAATAAAGCATACAGTTGAATTTTTTTTTTTTTTCATTTAAGGTGTTCATGGACTTCACATAGATCAATGACTGCACAGGCAGATCTCAAGTAAGTGCTGGTTTGTCTGCACAGTTACTCTTGCTTCTATAAACCTCAGAGCTAATAAAATTGTATTGCTATAAGATTTTGTAGATAGCGGTTTTGTAGATTGGTGGATATGAGGTGATGCTGTTTAGTCTCTATGCAATAATACATGCATCGAGATGTTGAAAGATTTAGGTTTATTTGAGGGCATACAGGAAGCAATTTACCATGAAACAGGAAATACCTGCTGCCAACGTGATACATTTTGTGGCGAGCGATACACTAATACCTGTAGGATATTGACCTGAAGTGAACGTGTTTCTGTGGTTACCAGGACATTAATTTAATCCATTTGGTGTTTGTTGGTATTAAGATAGATAATAATTGTGGTCAATCCAATGGATGAAACAGAAAGATTGTTTCCGTCTGTCTGGCATAGAATAATACTTTTGTACCCCATCATGCTTCAGTTCAAGTTTTTCTGCATTTCCCGCCATGGCCTAAATTCACTTTGTTTCACGTCACATTATGAACGGCGGTATTGTGTTGAATGTCATTATTTCCATAAATGCACATGTGTATAGGGTCACTTCTTAAGGAACAGGTGTTGCTGACAATGGTATTTTCACTTTTTCCTTTGCATGAGCTATGAACCTCAGGTTTGAAAGCATTCTTTGGTGGTGATTTTGACTCAGATATTGCAGCAATGGATGTATCACAAGTTCAGTATAAATAGTGGAGGTTAAGATCAGTGTCCAGTCACTTCACAGTACATTTAAATTCATTATCTATATTTAAATGCTAATTTAAATTAATTCAGATTTTAGGAGGTTTATATTTGAACATATTTAACTGCTACTCTGAAAGCACTGGCAAAACACACTATTTCCTTTTTTAAGCCTTTGACCTTTAGGCTCTGACCTGCGCATTGGCCAAGATTTTTACCATGAACACATGTTCTCAGTATCACAAATGATCTGATACTTAACTGTGTCGAACCACTGAAACCTGAATTACAGTTGAATTCCTGTAAATGTTCACATGAGGGGTTTCCATGCTATTTATAAATCTCATTCATTACAAAAACCCTTCATGTCCTCTTGCATTACTTGTACTGTTATTCTCTTTAAATCCATAACCATTAGTTATGATAGAATTCAGTGTAGACAACAAAGATGGAACATATGGCACAAAGCTCATTTCATGTCCGTGTGACAATACAAGAACAAAATAAACGTCTGAGTCATTGTTTGAATTGTGGTGAAGATGGTGCTACTTTAATATATCTGTGCGTTATAGTTGCTTATAGGTTGAAATGCCATAGCTATGTGACAACGTTGTGGAGTAACTAAAATGAGCTAACTTTGCTACTTTTGTTTATAGTTAAGTCTTCATATAGCATCAGGTAGAATTTTACATGTGGTAATGAATTTGGAAAAAATTGTACATCAGTGTTTTATGCTGTAGTTAATGCAAACACAATTTAGCACATGAATGCAGTATCTTAAAAAATCACAAGTACGTAATCTAAAATCTACTTGTGCTGGTGCTTGCGTCTCATTTGCAAAAGAACCTCTGGTGAGAACGACTTGGCACTTCTGACATGAGTATACACACTTGAACCCTTTCAGTTCCTGGGATCAGGTCGATACAGCTGCCTGCTACAGCTGAGCTCTAGAGAGCTGGTTTCTTAAACCCTGCTCCATTCTGGTTGCCTGTTCTCCTGGAACTCTTTAGTGTATGTTTCCCAGTGGTCACATCTCCCTGCGGTTCAGACATGCCACCCAATCTACTGCTTATTGGACCCATCTGTCTCATTAGATTATGTCTCATTGCTTTTACTGTTTTAAATGTCGGATTTGGAAACCAGCCTGTATCACTTCCTTTTCCATTAAATACAGTAGCGGTAGGGTTGCAATTAATAGGGTTGCAAATTTTCTTAACACGGTTTAGGTTTCTGTCATGTGTGCTTTGATAGAAGAGGGACATTTTGGCCCCGGTTTCACAGACAAGGCTTAAGGCTAGTCCCAGACTAAAATGAACATATGACCTGTCTTAACTGAATATAACTTGCCCAGAAATATCTTAAAATATATTAGTGCCAATGTCTTGTCTCAAGAAGCAAGTTTTTTTTTATAATGCAACATAGATTTCTTAATTCAACTAAGGCATAGTCCTGGCTTAAACTAAGCCATGTCTGTGAAACCGGACCTTTGAGGGTTTTTTTTTCTCAATTTACACGTTGTCTTTAAAATTGGGTGCACTGTTTCACAAGGATTAGCCCAGATGTAAACATTGGCAACTTCCTGTTTGGATGCTTTTCTTTTGAGTCTTTGCCACCATGTTGAACCACCGTCACTCTCAAATATACATTTCAAAATGTTTCATTTATTCACATCATGAGCATACGCAAACATACCAAGATTAAGGCTGTCAGATGTTATTAAATTGATCATTTGTTGACGAATTATTCAAATTAATTGCAATTAATCAAATATCCAGTAATATTTCCTGTGAAATCCCCCAAACCACAAATTAATAGACATAATATTAATGTTGCAGACAAAATGATTTACATATAATCCATTAATCTTTATTTATTCAATTTTATTTAATTATGAAATTTGGTCAATTTGTAATTGTCTCAAAAATAATTGCTGTTTTTTGTCCCAAAAAAATTCTATGTCTATTATGACAATACTGTAAAAAATCTTAACAATCACTATAATATGACAATAACAGATAAGACCGTCTTGAGACGGTTAGTTAATAATTGTGACAGACCTATTTGTCTTTTTTTATTGTTAAATTTATTGTCTTCGATCTAAAAGTCGAAATTGCACATTTTCGTTAATATTTGGCAGCTTTTTTCTCTGAGTTGTTTTATTTCATTAAGACATTGTACCAAATGACTGCGTTAAAATGATAGCCCTATTAAAAACACACAAATGTGAATATCTAGTGCCCTGTTTGTAAGTGCATAGCGACTGAATGAAGGAAACATCTGCCTGCATGTTGCACTGTCTACACCAGATCACCACAGTCAACTTACAGAGGGAGAACTGCTGCACGGCAGCTGTGTGCATGCATCTGTTTGCGAATGTGTCAACCAACTTTTTTCTCTCTCCTCCACCAGTTTGTAGAACGCAGTCCTTACCACTCGCCATCAGCTTGGTTCTGTGCTCATGTGGGCCGTCAGTGCGGATGCAGATCGCGTGCCTTACAAGACCCGCACGCGCATGCAGTTCCTGTCTGGCAATTTTGGTTAGATACAGTCAGTTCCCTTGAGCGTTTTTGAGTTCGGTGCAGTGATGGTGGGACTTTATGTACAGGAGAATGATTCTGGCCTTGCAGTGTGGTGATGTATTACATGAGGGCCAGCAGGAGTGCTGATCAAGGCTCACTTTCATCCTTGTTCAAACTGTTCTCACAAGAAGTTAGAAAGCAAAACTGAAAAAAAACACACCTGTAACATTGGAGCATAGTTTGAACGGAGACGTACAGTATCAACCAGATGTTGTTTCACTGATAATCTTGCATATTTGCAAATATGATTTTTCTAAATGCATTAATGAATTATTAAACACACAATTAGACAGAAAAAACTGAAAATGGTCTTTGGAATGGTCTTAATTTTTTCCGCGGCTGTATATTAAATGCAACATTGTATCTATTTTAAGTGTAAGTGTTTATTTATGTAACATTATTATATGGTTTGTGTTATAAAATCATTTCAGAGGTAAAAGATGTTACCGGTGTTGGTGCTCTGACAACTCTCCTTTCTAGCAGCCGTATAAATAGTCAAGCACGGGTAGGAGTAGGACTCGATTTGGCATCAAAATAACAACATCCCATCGCCAAAAGGGAAAGCACACGCCTTCTGCAAACAGCGGAAAGTCAAATCGATAACTTCCTGTTTTTAGTCTTTGAGGATAAAGGATACGGTTTCAGGTCTCTGGGTTGTCTGTAGTATTAATATGCCTCTCTATACACTTATAGAACCTTATGAGAACTCAACAATGAATCAATCGAGAGATCGCGTGGAAAACGTGTATCCCAAACACGAGCTTGCAGTATCTTGTATCTTCAGCATAAAGCCAGAGCAGCGGAGGTGTGTGACGTGAATGCATAGAAGACAGGAACCTGAGATTGAGCTTTTGAAGTGTCAGTACGGGTTTCAATTGCTAAGGAATTGTCAGGCATTATAACCACAAGTCTGTCCCGGGATCAGCGCTCAAAGCGAGGGTGTGGGCAACTTTCTCAGGTGGAGAGTTGCGATTGTGCGCATGAATCGAATCCCAAACACGAGTATAGGAAGCGCTCGAGTATCGGAAATGCTCGAGTATCGGAAACAGATCAGCAGCTTTGCCCCATGGCCTGTGCCGTGCTGATGACTTTGGGTTTCTATGGTTACCAAGGGGGAAAGCCCCAGCAAATGCATGCGTGACAGCATTCATAAGTATCAATTAAGGATCACTTGTCAACCATGATGCTCTAATGCCGTTTAAAACAGTTGAGCTGTACAAAAAGCACCAATGTTTTTACTGATGAGACTACAGATCTCATCACACATCTATCAGATGTCTGTTTCGATCTGTTTAGTTAAGGTTAGTTATGAAGTGTTGATGATTAAGTGTTGTGCTCAAATGAAAAAGTGACCCCAAACTTTTAACCTGTAGTGTAACACAACCAGAAAAGATTGATGTTGGATAGTATACAAGCCCTTTCCAGCTACGTTCAGAATCTCTCCGAGATGGGAACTGGGAAGGACGGGCCCTCGGTCCCCTAACAGGCTCAAGAGCACCAGCGTACATACCAACTTACTGATGGTTAACATGTCCCCGAGCGAGGGCTAAGCAGCGAGCCCACCCAGGTCTGTCGGCCCGGCGCAGTCTACCTTCCGCGTTCCTTGTAGGGTCCGACCGTGGATCAAGGGCAGGCCGTGCGTCTGGGGACCCTGTAATTAGTGTACGGGCCTGGCCATCACTTTCATGCTCTGGCCCAGGAGTGTAATTTCATCAAATGCTATTTCCTGCTGATAAGACCAAAACATTCTCTTTTCTTATATTTAGGATGGGGAGGGGGAGTGGATGTAACGGGGAGTGATTGACATAATTTGGACTAAAGGAATGTGAAACTGTACCAACGTTAGCTGGTACCGTGTTAGTTTTGCCTGCAAAGTGCGTAGGTCACGTAATGGCTCATCTGCCAACATGAACGCACCATGCTATGAGAATAGACTGTACTTCATTGTGTTTGGCCATTTCCATCGAAACTCCGTCCTCTACCCCTTTAATGGCTTAATCAGGCCCGTATTACACTATTACTTTACTCACCCAAGACCTTGCAAATTGTTTCCAGCTTTAAGGAAAATCAGTTAAGATAGTTTGCAGGCCCTGATAGGCAGTGGATTTTAATTTACCATGGCTGGTCTTTGTTCCCTCTTCCTCGGTTTTGTGTTTAGACTACAGAGTCCATGAATGCGATATTTACCTTATCTAACTATGTTTGACCTCAGTAGCTTAATACTTGTGGTTGGCATTCCCACAGTATTATGTAGCATGTGAAATGGCATGGGTAGAGGAATAAGTTCAAAAAGATGTGTCATCTTAATTTGAGACGAATGACACCATACAGGGCACCAGTCAGTCGCTGACAAACATGGTACTTCCTTCCACGTGCCTATGTTGTGATCCCAATCATTCATAAATGTGCGCACTACGGGAGTTTTGGGACTCGGTCCATCCTGTTCACTATCTGGAGGCATTTGGCCATTAGGATGGAATGAGAAGCCATCGCAAGCTCATCTTAAGATAACGTCACGGTCTGGAGGGACGGCAACCTGAAAGCCTTTATAGCTCCCCTTCCACTGGCTCGGTCTCTCCCTTCTCTCTTTAATCTTTTCTTTCTTTTCTATGCTAATGATCTTCATTTCATTTTGTAAAAGAAGTGCATGCACTGACGTGAAGCATGTGTGAAATCGTGGGCTGTGTATTTATTTCTCTGAAGACATGACTCATTGTTTTGTGCATAATTTCCTTTAAAAAAAGATACATTCCTGATTTTAAGTATGCTTCGGTATTACTGGAAAAACAAGACACAACACTAATATAGCTTGGAATCGTGTACATACAGAGGGCTGAAGTCAACAGTATAGACAGTAAAAGCCGCCATCTTGCTTTCTCTGTTTCAGCTCTTGCATCTATCAACCCTTATGAAGGAGAGCAGACAAGTAAGGCAGATATTTTGAGTTTTCGAACCAGACCATGGTCTTTCTCATCCTCTCTGTCTCTTGTGACCTCTGTCTCTCATGTTTGTGTATGTCTTCCTGTCTTGCGCACCTTCCTCTCTAGCTCTTTCCTTTTGACTGTTTTTCACTTTATGACTGCTCTCGGCCCTAGTCTGTTCTCTATTTTCTCATGTCTTTTTCACTGCATGTCTATTTTATCTGAGCCTCAGCCGTGTATGTGTTTCGCTTCAGAGCATTGAAAAAATTCCCCTTCAGTCATCTAGCAGATTCGGCTCTCTCAGCAGACTCTTCTGAAAGCCTAACTCGCTAAAAGTAAATAGTGCAGAGGCTTTCTCATTACCTCACTGGGTATTTTTAGGTTCCTCTTAAGAGCAGATGCAAGCAAAGACCTATAACTCAACAGCACCACGAAAAAACACAGGCAAATGAAAACAATGATGCTCTGACTACACGGGGCCTACACGTAACTGCGTAGAATCAAAAACAAGATCTCCGTTATCTCAGCAGTGAGATTAAAGAAGAGCAAATTCTTTTTGTACTACAATTGTTTCTCTTGAGAAAACAAGCCTAGTAATTTGACATGCCTCCTTTAGAGATTTAGAAGAGATTGCAACATTGTGGGGCTTTAATATGTCAGTATGTTTTTTTTAAGCCGAATGTGATTTGTTATACAAATAATTGTACAGCTTTATACTATATCAATGTATATTAGTGCCTTCTCTAGATGTATGTATATATTAATGTATGTGCCTTCTCAGGATTTTTGAAAAAATCTCAAAACTGCTATTTGATTTGAGCATCCTTCTCGAACTGGTATGAGAAAACCATGCTTGTATTCAGTAGTTGGTGAATTTTTCTTCAAATATTTGTACTTTATTTTAGAGAAACATCTGATA
This sequence comes from Triplophysa dalaica, assembly GCF_015846415.1. NCBI lineage: Eukaryota > Metazoa > Chordata > Actinopteri > Cypriniformes > Nemacheilidae > Triplophysa > Triplophysa dalaica. The sequence goes on along the minus strand of NC_079565.1, from coordinate 6,660,076 downwards.
CTAAGTAGATAACGAATGCTGTTGTCTCCCTCATTTATGCTATGCAAGAGCATCTAAACAAATCATTTTCCTATCGGAGTTGAAATTTTAACTAAATCGTAACCTTTGCCATTGTAGTGTTGCTCTGTTGTTTCTTCATCACGTTTGAAATCAGGCAACCTCACATGACTGTGATGCAGAAGATGACCGTGAAATGTTGAAAGAGTAGGTAGCATGAGATCATGAAAATGACATTTCGTCCAGTCTGTTATGTTGCCATGTTTGAAAGTAAGCTGTCCAAGTTGTAAGTCCGAAGGTGAATAAATAACAAAGTTATTTGCATGTAAAAATGGGAGTCAACTCTGAATCACACAAACGAGACATTGAATAGTTCACCTGCGTATCTACGTCACTATACATAGTCCCCGCCTACGTTTTGCTGAGACTGCCGGGAAAATGTATCTCTCCTCCCCCAAACACTGTCGCTCGTTCGTGATGCATGTGTATCATGTCTAGAACCTGTGTTCTACGGTGTGACACAGTCGGTCTTATTTCAACTACCAAAGGAAGAACGTCTGAGGGAAAAATGGTTACAATTCATTTTCCCAACGATACCAAAGGAGTATAACCCCAGGGTTGTACTGTGCGCGCGTCATTTCACCGAACATTTGTTTAATAATCATTGCACGTTCACTGCAGGATATGTCAAACGACGATCCTTGAAAGAGGGGCAATACCAACTCTATTTGGACCTGTTAGCTCCACCAAATGACAACCTGTTAGTGTGACTTTTCATTTTTGTCTTAACTTCAAGAAATATTTTTGTACCTTATATCTGTGTTTAGCTAATGCATATCACGCTAACATTAGTATGTACCGTTATTTCTGGGGTGTTACAGTTTGTTTATCTTGCTGTTAACCTTGGATTTTGACACATTTGCCGCACGTGCACCTATATAGATATATTTGGGTGAAACTACAATCATTTTTCATAACGTCGCCTTTCTGAAATGCTCTATGTACCATGACAACGCACAGTTACGACGAAATAATAGTATTACTAACGTATTAACAGTATTTTAAGAAAAAATTATATTTTAATTCATTGATGAGCAAAATAACTACATGTATGTTGTCACACTGGGAGTTTTTACTTGCCACTGACAAACATCCTGCTCCAGTCATGTGGATTAGCGTCTTCTTCCTCGTCAGACTCGGGCTCAAATTGGTACGGTAAAATCGCGCCATCTCTAGCTACACATATTATATAAATGACATCCAATCACATGTAAACCGTAATCCTGTAATGATGGAAGGCTTTCTATTTGCGACAAATGATGAACGCGTTTGACCAATAACAACAGACTACACCATCTGACCAATCACATGACACAAGGTTAGCGGGTAGGCGGGGCCTAGACGGATGAATCGCGGAACGAATCATTTGAGACACAGTCAAGAAGTAAGGTACGAATAACTGCCTATTATTACGACATTATAGTGTTTAAATTTTATTTACATAAACTTGTTGTTGGACACTCCATAAACCAAAGTAAGGCCTTAAAAACATATGCTAGGTACTCTTTAAGGAAGTTCCTCTCTCCTGCTTTCAGTTGCGTTGTGGGAACAGAACTCGGTGTTTAAAAAGAGATCACAGTTGTCATCACATCATCGCTATCCGTCCGTGTGCCTCACCCTCTGCTGGTACGCAGTGTCCTTTTCTCTGACAACACTGTCTCTGAGGAAAACATCTCATAAGGCAGCTGATTTTCTCTGTATGCTGTGTCGGAACCAGTTTTGTGGGGTGTTCCCTCCCTGGTTCCTCTCCAAAAAATTACCTTCAGCTGCAATCAGAGCCAGAGGATGACACACCATCTGGGAGTCTGGGCCCGAAGCCGAGATCTCTGTCTTGATGTTTCTGCTCAAGCTGTAGTCATCATGTCTTCTCTACATCTTTCTGTTTTTATCCAGGAAAGTCCTTTTTCCAGCCCATTCGCACCATCAATAAACCTTTGACCAAGAGATTTAGGAAGGAAGAACAACAAATCAAATGATGTTGTGTACATTTTCTTGATTCGCTCTTGCTCTTAAAGGCATAAAACAAAGCACTCAGAGTTGTTCAAAGTTGTAGGCAAAGTTACAGTACCCGAGGTGCACATGTTGATCTTAAATCAAAGCTTGCTATTGAAGCAAATCCCTCAAGCACCAAATCAGATTTTTTGTAAATTTAGGCTAGTGAGAAAATTGATTTAAGGGTGCGAACTGCTTTACTCATTGCATGGTTTTAAAACGATTACTCAAAGTTGTTTTGACTAAGGTGAAGGGCTTCCATACAGCCACCCGTAGTCATACATAAACACCGAAAGTGACACCACATGTACCTTTAAGCCGTCTGCATTGTTATGCTCATTCCATTTCTGGTAAAGTGGGCTAAGGCTACAAAAGAATTCACCTAAAAAAGTCTCTTTGACACAACGGGTGATGCAACGTTAACTGTGCTCTCTTTTTGTCACACTTCTCTTCTCCATTCAGGATTTGCGATGGTGAGTGGGACCCATTGGAGGGGATCCTTTCCAGCAAGGATTCTCCTCTCACACTTCCTCTTTCTCATCTGGTCGGAGCAGTTTCCTGCCCCCTGGATGCAGCGAGGCCATCGTTCTGGATGTGTCCTGAAGAGGGCTTTCCAGCAGTACAAAGAGGTGCTGGAGAAAGATGCCTTCATCCTTCCTACTTCCAAGAACCCAAAAACATGACATCATAGACTTAAAGCTGAAAGAAGATATGGTAGAAAGGTTAAGAGCTTTAGAAATGTATAAAAGGCACACTTATCTTTCCTTTCCACAGCACCGCAGCCCAGTCCTACCCTAGACTTCCAGGAGGCTTCGATCAGGCTCAGTTTCCAAAAGGCTACAAAAATATCCTTTTCACTTCAGAAACGTACATACATTTTTCTCCCTCTTCCCCTCGCACGGAATCTAATAAAGCAGTGAAACTAATAAAGTGAATTAGGACTTCAGCCGGGCACAAGAGCCCTTTATGCGTTTTCTTGCAACGCGGAGCTTGTAGGGTTGAGCTCACAGGAAGGTCTCCAGCAACGCAAGAGAAATGGCTCTGGTTTGACCGGCAATGTCTGCAAGCAATCCGTTCACCTAAACCTAAAGCCTTGAAGTTAAGTACTTTTCAGTACACTTGTGTGTAGTCCTTTTCCTTCAAAAGGGAGGACAGTAGACAAACACCCTTGTGGAAAGCTAGACGTGTCGAACCACGTGCTGTGCCATGCCTTCAAGAGAATGATTGAGAAAGAGAGACTCTTTCATTTTTTTCTTGAGAGGATACTGTGCAGCCAGCTGTACTGTACTTCACCGGGTCTGTGTACTCTGTACACTCCGCTGAACTGCCAGATAGTAATCAATTATAACCCTTGTCACTTGGGGCCATGGGTATAGCAGCTGGCCACAGGAAGCACGAGTTCCCTAGCCTCTCAGCCAATCATCTGCCTCCAGCTGTCGCCACACTTAACCACCATTCAAAGTGTGGCTGCTGCGTGCTACTGACATGGTTCTCTTACCGGACTTTCTTTTCCAGTTCTTCCTTCCTAAGTCTCAACAGTGCATACACATCCGCCTCAGGGTCCAACCACCACCCTCCCCCAAAAGCGTATTTTTGGTCCGTGCCTTTTTGACACATTCTCTTTGCACTCTTTCACTTGTCTGTTTAGCCCCTTTCTTTAGCTCTTCACTCTTTCGCTTTCTTTTCCTCTCTCTTTCTCTTTTTGGTTCATTCTTTTCTTTCACGTTCATGAACTTTTGTCTTTCTTTGCCAGCTCTGCTATTCTTCCCTCGTGCTCTTGGAGTTTTTCCACAGGTGTTTGTGTGGGGGGATTTGCATGTTCCGTGGATATCCAGCCTGTGGAGAGCAAGCCAGCCGGCAGATCAAAGACCAGCCCTGTAAAATGATATGAAAGAGTCCCCCATTAGCATCCATCAGGGTACCCTGAAAGCTCCCTACTCGGCTGAGGGGGTCTGAGGGCCCCCCAAAGTGAAAGGCAAAGCGAGGGCTTTGGGGGGTTAAAAACAGGCAACCCGTCCGAGGGCATACAGGAAATATTTCAGGAAGGGAGGAAAATTCCCACAAAACGTTTTTTTCGACCCTTCTCTGTCATCTTTCTCCGTGTCTTAGATTTCCTTATAGTGTTGAGACTGTAAGTGGAGAATATCTCCATCTGTGCACCATCTCCACTCAGCTCGGTGAGTCTAGTACCGTATCCTCTCTCTGTTGGAGGGTCAAGGTTAGTTCCGACAGCAGCGGGGGAGGAATGCTTCAGCCTGGTCCATTGCGTGGTGTTAATGAGCGCTCCAATTTATCAATATGAGCACCAAGCTGTGCTGCTACCTAATTTTCTAGTAACACCGTACCACCACTGTTTTAAGATGTGGTGCCATTAAACTTCCAAGCTTTAAGATGTACATTAAAGGACTGTGGTAGTTAAACAAATACTATAGATTTACCACTTTGTAAGAGTGCGTTCCAAACGTGACTCCACCATATGGTTTTGCATAAAATGTATAGTCACTCCCAATGCAGTAACAAAGGCTTTTGCTAAAACACAGACAAGAAAACCACACATAAGGCTTAACTGATCACTGTAGGGGCCGCAAACAGTGGTGTAGTCCTAATAGAATAGGTGTTCTTTACTATACAACCATAACCCCGACCTCAAATGGCTAAAAGACAGGGGTCATTTTGTTTGTTTGTTTGTTTTTCTAGTAACATATGACAATTATTTTAGCTAAATATTTATGCATAATTCTTCACTTATTCTTTTAATATGAAGTTATAGAATTGGGAAAAATAAGTTGGTGAAAAAAGGTTGGGAAAAAAACAGGTCTATGCCAGTACTGTTGGCCACAATACAATATTTTTACAAAGCATCGCAACTTTGTAACACATCACATATATAAGATTATGCAAAAACATATGCAGGATTTTACAGAATACAGGTGTAACTTTGTTATCACTGCCCTCTCTGTGTCAATACTTGTTAATAATTTAAGGGGAAGATAGTAATGTATGAAGTAAACGTTGTGGTAAAAAACAGACTTTGTTACTTTAAATGTAGAATAAACATAACAAGGAGGTTTAAAATGACTGTACAGGGAATGAGGATACAGAGATGATGTAAGGATTCTGACTTGTGTGATTTTAAACAGCAGGGCTATGGAAGTGGTTTGATTCATTTAATTGCGTGTCATTTAAAGAAAGCTAAAGTTTTGACGGATATCAAAGATTCGCGATGCACTGCAATATCATAAAGAGATAAAGCAGCGCAAGATAACCGGTGAATTCAGTGTCAATCTTTCTCGAGCCGGAGGCCAAGAACTGATGAGAGTAGCCACTGCCGGTGAGTGCCCTTTATACAAGCTTTGAGTAAAAGTGAGCAGTTTTATCTGACGAATATTACCTGACGGCTTCAGCTGGACTCTTTCAGTCACTGACAGGACGAACTCCTCGTTGCCAACACTGAAGATGATGGGCATGACGTGGTTGTCGGAGGTGTGCCCGCAAGACATATTGTGTATTTTCTTAAGAAATGCACCAATTGTATGAATGAATTGTGAACGCGATACAGTTAAAGGGAAAGCAACCACAAAAGCAGCTTTGAGACGTTAAACAGGAGAACAAGTGGGTATACGCTAATATAGATCTTTAGAAGTCGTTATATGCAAACAGCGCTGTGGAAAAAGTAACCAGACGGTGTACGGGTGTGTATGGCCCCAACTACACAACTGCTCGCGAAACCTTTGGTGCCCCCATATGGAAGTGAACAAGGGGCCCCCGCTGTAGCACAGTTATGTAACCTCACGGCCCTCCCAGGCTACTTATCCGCACAGTTTCACACACGCGCACACACATGCTCAGACACACTCTGCTTGCCTGTCCCTTTGTGCCAACTTCTCAGGCGCACGCATGTGTTGTACATTTAAACAATTGACCTATTGGTAAGCCCCTCCCCTCGAACGCAGATGGGCCAATGGTAGTTGAAGATGAGTTGCACGGGGACAACTTTAGGTTTCAGTGCCAAAGAGAAACCATTTCTGGTTTTCATACTTTCAATAAGTTAAAGTTTCCATATGCAGATTCTCAATATCATCTTGTGATTCAGTATCTCATCTCTGGCTAAAACTGGTTAAGTTTGCGAGTCCATGCTAACGTACAAACCTAAATAACGAACTGTTCTTAAAGAATGTTCATTGTAGGTCATAAACGAAGGTCTACATTTCAGTGTCTCTCCAAATTAAACTGGTTAAATGTAAATTAGTTTAATCTTACCCTGCGGTACATGAACAGTTGATCATTGATGTTGTCATCCGCGATCGTGACAGCCGTAGCCGCTTGCATTGTGCTCTGTAAACCCTCGCTTAAAGTCACCATGAAATGGAAGTTGCGATTGACTTCCTTTCCGTATCGTGACATGTATCCGGGTGAAACGACTTCTGAAATTACAAAAAAAGAAAGGCGGGGTTTTATTTTGCTCTTCCCTTTTGATGGGTTTTTTGGGCCTGGAGGGGAGGGCTAAAAATGCGTGGCCATTGGACAGATAGTATAGTCCTACCTCTTTTTTATTGCTGGAGTCATGTGGTGAAGAGGGGGAGAGGAGCTTAACGTTTTTGATTAAAGATTATAAGTGTAAATGAATAATTTGCATCACCCTTTTAAGAAAAATTTATGGACCGTTGATCTGTCTCACTGTGGCGTCCGATGCAATTCAATAAACTTCGCTCTACAAATGAAACAGCATCACTGTGCAGTTGATTTATCACGGTCCCACGCCTTTGTGGTGCATGGCTTTCCCTGTATGCGTCAAAAGACAGCGCAGTTTACTAGACTCATGTTTGTTTCAGGACTGTCGTAGGCGTTTCCAATTCTTATATTGGTGTCTTGTGAAAGTAGACCCTGTGTGGACCTCAGGAAAATATCTGCATGCTTTACAAAATATGGCATGTTTATTGTGGACGATTTGGATTTACTGATTCGGAAGTATCAGGGGAGGGTGGAATTCAAATGCTGCCATTAGCACTCGACTCATTGGGTGTTGCTGTTTGTATTACACCGTCATTTCCAGGTGCCTCGGTGTGTGTTTTTTCAGCGTCATTTTCTAGACGTGTATTTTTTTTAAACACGGTATGGATAGCTGTTTAGCCATGTTTACATGATCATTGAAATAAAATCTATATACAGAGATATTGGCACACAGCGTAACGGCCGTAACGTAACTGACGTAACGTGAGCACATTCTTAATAATATTTGGATATTGTTGTTAATAAACAAACCAAATGTTTTTATTTAATTTATAAAATGCAAATTTAGAATTGAGCTTAAAATAAATATTTAATAATATTAAAAATACATTTCTGGGCACTGGCCCACCTGTGGCTCCGCCCCCGTCACATAGATTTGACCGTGTGTGTGCATCATTTATAATTCGGTTCAAACGTTTCATACTGAGTAGGTTTGTACGTGCATTTGTGTTTGAATTTTTAATATATACTTAATGTTATGGTTTAAAATATGGTTCATGTACATTCGTGTGCATGCACATGCAAATGTGTGTGTGCACAACCACATGCCGCTGTCCCCCTAATGGATGTCCCTTTTGGCATGCTGAACACTCGGTTCTCTGACTGAGGATGAGTCTCTTAGCCACTCAGAGAAGAGGATGTGATCTCACCCGGTAAAAATCCAACCTATGTCGTTTGCTACTCATGACTTAATCCAGGCTTCGTCTTTGTGTTTAGCAGCCCCCCTTCTCTCTCTCCTTGTGTCCCCAGTTCCTGTTAGATAGGGAAAAGGACTGGGTGAAGGTCATTTCTAATGTACTGTAGTTGTCTGCTTTAGTTGAGCATAAAGTATATGTCTCAAACAAATAGTGGAATTCTTATACATGCACATAAATATTTATGTGTGTATACAAAAACGTATCTATTTAAACATTTGAAACATTCAGACGTATGATTTCACATTGATGTTTGTACTAGTTTGAGGCAACTGATATGTCGGTATTTACATTGATGCATTAGACGGAGACTTTTATCCAAAGCTACTTACTCAAGGTCCCAGTTTTTTTATTTTATTTTAAATTCTTTACATTTTATTTGTTTATGTATGCCCATACATTAGATTTCTGTATGAGATACTAGCCCTATTATTTCTGAAGCGGGACGAGTCTGCCATGGCAGTCTTTTCTGACTTTACCGCTGCCCCACTGCTCAACAACTGTCCCGGCAGCTGTTGGGACCCGGCAGATGATGGTGGCACATCATAACTCAGGCTGATGTGAGATGCACTGGCTATGCAGCCCGCGCTTCCAGTCCGACATGCAAAGGGCCTCTGTCCTAGCGTGTATGCAGGGTCACAGATGCCTCTTAAAAACGAAGTTTTCACTTTTATTCCGCAGCATCTGTTTTTATGTTATAACATACAGCAGATAAACCTATAAATAGTGTATGGACATTACTTGTCCTCATAAAGCATCATATATGTACAACCAAGTGGAAAAAAACAACACTTAGGTGTTGGGTGGATAAAGGATTTCCAAATAATAAGTGCGTGGGAGTTGAAATTCTTGTTTGATAAATGTTCGTGGAAGATGTGTCATTTTGCTTCGGAAATAATCCACAAACCAGATTTGCTTCAGTTCATTCATAACGGATGGATTGATATGTTTCTGAACATCTCAGGGCATTTATTTGCATCAGTGCTTCAGGCCAAACTGCCATCTCGCACACATTCCACCGTTGCTTATCTCTTTAAAGAATGTAACGTACTTGTATTTTTCACCGCTGTGTGATCATATCTAAAATGATTTTATAGCATGATGTCAGAATGGGGCACTTTCTTTCTTTATTATCCCCCCCATTTTGGAATAATAGTTAATCAAAACCATGGAATAAAAAAATGGAACAATGGGAATTATATTGTGATTATTCACTTTTTTCAGTTTACTCCATTTTTGGATTTGTGCCCTCTGATCAAAGATTTTTAGGATCTTAAACTTTTGACAAGCAGTCTACACACTGTGTCAAGCAAAAACACAAAGTGCTAACCTGACAGCATTTTTTTTTAATGTGAATGTGTAACAAGTTGTAATATACAGCATGTGAATGCATTGCACAGTACATGCGTACATAACTCATCGTGGAATGTGTCTTACGAGACCTGTTTGCTTCCCACCATATTATCTGCTGTTTTGTCTGAGGAACATCCATCGCCCCTAATGCAACACAAAACATACACACTCCTCGAGTCTAATGCTCTGAGAGGGGCCCTAGCACCACTTGATAATCATGTGCAGGCAACCGAAGTAGTCGACACAAGGCTCAGTAAACATTCCCAGCACCTCCACCTCCATTCTGAAGCATGGCGGATGTCATTACCTGTGACTCCCTCCCTCTCCTCATAACATCCAATTGATTTATCCCTGATTGTTTGAACCTAGTGCAGTTGGATTTGGTCCATATGAGGATGGAGTTGAGGGGTCATCTATAACAATAATTTTCAGCAGCTCATTATTCTTGGGCCAAACAACCCAAAGACCCAATTTCCTTCTTGGCTGTCCATAAAACTGACAGATGGCAGGAACCTAAAAAAACATTTTATTCTGCTCTGATAATCATTAACCCGTGAAATGTCGAATCCAGAGCTCCCCCACCCGGAGTTTTTTTAAAGGTGAGGAATTTTTTTGGAAGGGGGAGGGACGGGAAACTATGTGGAATGGCTTGAGGGTGCAGTCTACCGACGTCAAAGTTCTGACATGATCTTGTACAGGATGTAGATTTGTTGCAGAGGTGTTGTCAGATAGTTTGTCTTGCTTTATGGTCGTTATACCTGAGCTGTTAGAGACTTTCAAGTTGAGGAGATCCCAGCGCAAGGTCCTCTTTCAGGGTAATGCCAATTGTAGGTATAGAGGACACGTGACAGATCGCCTTGCTTCTAAGAGTCTCTCAATTTCTAGGGGAAATGCCTCTGTGATAAATGCAAGGCCTGGAACAACAGCTGAAGTAGGACTTGGCCAGATCCCCCAACTGTTTGAGACACGAGAGCAGTTTCCTCATAGCTTGGCTCAGGCTCATGAATGACCTCTTAGATTTTTTTCCAATAATAACCGAACTCCTCTACTCAGCATTTAAAACACCCCTTTCTTCCTGTTATTTTTATTTTAGCTCTTGTCCTTTCTTTTCTTCGAAATTTCCACTCCTGTCATTCTGGCAAAGCCTGTGCAAGTTCAGAGCTGAAACCTAATCTATATCACAGCAGACTGCAGGGGCCAGGACAGAGTCTGAGCAGTGAGTGGGTGGGCGTGTGGGGGGGATTCAGGGGGCTTGCAAGTCTTTTCTTCTTTTATGAAAGAAAGATGAACACCGCTTTATTAACATTTTCCATTGGTTTCTACAGTTCGTCTTCATTATTAGAGTTACGTTTATCAATATCAAATAATCGTTGTCTGCTCATATTCCTTTTTGAAGATGGCGATCTCTTTATTTGCCCCGAGTGACATTTTTACTTTGCCATCTTTCATTGCGGTCACTGACCTACTGTAAATATGCAGTTGATCTCTCCCCTGTGTATCTGAAATGTCACGGCTGATGAGAGAACATGTATTCGCTTGTTATGGATTTCCACGGAATCCACACTTTCGGTCATACCAGCGTTTCATGTTTTAATAAGCAGTCATTATGAAGTATTTATTTTCCAACAGGGTGTGGAAGCCAAACCTGTTGGTACACTACCGATTCATGCTCCCCTGGCCCACCATATTTGGCACCATGCTTTCGACTAGTCTTGCATGTTCTTTGAGCATGAAGAGGAGGTGTGGGTAGGATAGCGCCTTGTTCCACGACATTAAGAAGTAAACAGACCGACGGTTTTCGGCAGGGAGTGAAGAGAGGAGAAAAACTCAAACTTGACTAGACGCTTTGTGGGGTGAATTGGCAACAAAAAACGTCTCGCCGCATGCATTTGACAAAATTCTCCTCTAGGGACGCTGTTAAGGAAAACCTGAGGGGAATCTTGCATTTTTGTGCTTTGTGGTCAAGCGGAGAGCCACTTGGTGTCTGCACTTTCATTACTGTAATGTAGCAATGAATGCCGTGTACTGTATACACAAGCCTGGGTCTATTAAAGTGAGAAGGTGGGAGGGGACGATAGAAAGAGAGAGAGAGATGTCTGACTTTATATGACTCTACAATGAATGGTGGAGGGGAGGGCAAGTGCCTCAGCATGACAATTCTAATGATGGCGACCATTCATAGACACAGGAAATGCTTGACCTCACACCCTGAGCGACGACAACAACAGCCTGTCTGTGTTAAAGGTGTTATTGGGTATAAATTAGGGTTTGGCAATGAAGATGGTCTACATACTGTACTTGCAGCCAACGCCAACCTTGCGATACCATATATCATGTGATGCAGCTTATATTGCCTTCTCGGCAATCTGTAACTTTTTTGGTTAAAAATAAACACGTTTTTGAGCAGATTGGTCTGTAACAATCTCAATTTAATTTATTGGATCCTTCTAACGAAAAATGACCTAGATGATACATTTGATGGAACATGTGACAGGACATAAAAATTTTCTTGAACGAGGTATTTTCCCTATCTGACTTTATTTATGGACCCTAGACTCAATCCTACTATTGTGCTGTCGAAGTCTTGACTAAGGGCAACTGATTCAGGCTTTGATGGCGTGATTGCTAAAGATCATAATGCATTCCCTTGCTCTCTACTTGCAGCATAGGCTTTACCCCTGCGGAGGAATTCAAAGGTAGCTTTACTGCCGTCACCGCATTGCATCAGGAATGCCTTTCTCCATAGCCCGTCTGTTCATAACTGCTTCTATTCACTGTCTTCATACTTCCTGAACCACTCAAGTTAAGCAGCGTGGAAAGAGACGTCGATTAGAAGTCTATTGGTCTCTCCGAGGCATCTTTTATCACCGAGCACTGGGATCCAGACTGGTCCCTCCCCAGTTCATTAGAAGCTTGTTGTCCATTCTCCCTATCTGGCATTCTCATAGAGAGCTCTAGATAGAGAGAGAACAGGGGTGGGTGGGGAAGTCAGGGGGTTGACCCATCAGTCAGGAGGTCTGGGGGGTCTGACCCTTGACATGCTGAGGAGCTTCAGAGTGTGGAAGTCGAGCCCTGGAGAAATTAGCGGGGGGAGAGAGGCATTCTCAACCCACATCCCCTGCAGAGTTTGTCTTTCTTCATCAATGGCCTCTTAGCATCCGCACCCCAAGAATGAAGCAGACAGTTCTGAATCCTGAATCCGCGTGGAGGGAGGGTAATGGAGATTACCTGCCAGGAGAAACAGGGAGTGAGAAAGGAAGAAATAGAGAATGGGAAGAAAGAAATGGGGGTAAATGTAAGAAATGGGGGGACTATTGTTTATCCCAGCAGGTTCTGGACAGATTTTGTTCATCTGACAGACGAAGATTTCAGCAGACCCGTCGACTGTTTGTCATCCACAGGTCTGGTTCCAGCCACTGTTTACACTCCCCCTGCCTCACATAGTCGCTAAAAATAGTGCTATCCTCTCTCGACTGATCCAGGAAAAAGCCTGCATCCCTTTTTATAGCCTTTGCATGACACAGCATGTCAGAGTTGTTTTCGCACCCCCCCCCTAACACAAAACTTCTCTAACACAAAGCATCTCTATGTCTTCAATGGAACACATGTATTAGATTGAGAGTGCGGAAAGCAAGGGTCACACTCCTGTCAGTAATTGCAATGTGATTATAAGCGAGCTAACGTGATTAGGGCAGAGATGTGATTGAAAGGTGAGTGCCCGCCTGTGATGTGGACTGGCCCCTCAACTATGTGAAGGAATTCCAAAGGTAATGGGTGAAAAATGGCTTCCTTTCCCCTAAATGCAGACCAGAGCAGAAAGTTAAGAACGGGTGTGCTTCTACTGCTTTCTGCAACTGTGTCAGACAGATAGTTGATCTCGTTTCATTTAGCATGAACATTTTGCGATTCTGTTTTTATTTAATTATATTAAAATATAGCATATACAGTATGAATTAAAAAGGGGTTATTTTGATCCATGGCAATTATTGTACATAACAACTGATAAACCTTAGATGCCAACTATGCAAAATAAACATAGTAACTTCTTATAATAGACTACTCTTAATCGTAACAGAGAAACATATTTTTTTTGCATTCTGTATTGTAAAATGTGCCAAAGGTTTCAATACGGTTTCAAAGTGACAACATAAACAAACATAACTGCGCATTTATGGGCTGCAGTTAACTTCTGGTACACATTCACAAACAGTAGAGTGCCTGTAAATTATTTCAACAATCTTATTAAAAAATGTCTTTGCTAAACTTGTTTCTCCAATATTTTGAATTTAGACTCCAATATCAAGCTCGGCTGCTAGATGTCCATGTAGCCTACCATACGGTTTCTTTAAATATGACCAAACTACAGGACCCATTCAACAAATTGTTAATTTAATTAAATTAATTTACAACAAAATTAAACAAATCGTTTATTTAGTACAATACAGTAAAATAATAGTACAAATGAATGTGAACATAAATTAGATATAAATAGTTCATTAGACAGTAGCCAAACACAAATCGGATGGTAACTGGTGATCAGGTGCGTCCGTGTCCAATGAAACAGTCTATAAGCATGAAACGCATGAATAGAAAGTGGTTCTTTTGTTGTGTGATTATTCATGGGCACACGGTTGTATAAGCTCTGTATAACCCTAGCATATTTTTCAAAGTCCTAGAAGTCGATGAAATAAAAAGTCGTTTATGTGTATAATGTAACACTAACACTATCATTGCGGTTGCAGTGAATGGAAGCATACATATATGTTTTTGTATCAGATCAAGGTGTTCTACAATTTCCCTCCAGAGAAACCTTTAGGATTTCCTAAAATAAACTCTGAAATCATGAATATTCTTTTTCATGGAAATTAAGTAAAAGCATAGGTGTTTTTTACAGAGCACAGCCTGATGGGTGAGGTGAATGTTTCATTTGTTCAATTGTGTTGTTATGAAGAGTCGGTTAATGAAATTCAAGCAGGTGTGAGGATCTCATGTAGGTCACACTAGCTGTGTCTGCTTCAGGCATCCCATAGAGAATGTTTTTAGGAAAAGGAAAGGAGAAATTCAGAATCGAATCCCTTTGAACAGATGTATAATTTGATATGAAAATGTCTGGAATCGTTCCAAAAACGACAAACATTTTCAGCCTACAATTATAGACCTACTCAGATCTGATAAAATAAGTTTCAGGCGGTTGTGTATTTATGGATATATTGATGGTATTTCTGTTGTGGGTCTTATTTTAGGCACAAAACATTTACTGGTTACCTAAACCAGTAAAAAAATTATACATTTTGTCGAACCGAAGCTCAAGATGCTGAGCTCATGATAAAGCAGAGCATTTTTCACAAAGTAGCACTTTACAAACAGGTGCATTCAGCTTTAGGAACTGCATTTCTCTCAGTGACTTAAGATCTAGTGTGCTGTATTCTTTATTCCAGATCCATCGATTCACATTTACCTTATATTTGTTATGGTATTTTCTGCCTTGTTAATGTTTGACTGCCATGGTATGATTAAACAATGTTTTATTGTTTCAATGAATTATTCAGATAAGTGAATGGACTTCAGAAAATGCAGTGACTCAGAATTGTGATACGTTTTCTCAAGTTGCATGGCAACTTATGAACAATACTCTGTCTTTATTTAACCAGTAATCAATTTAATATCCACTTTTAATACCTTTCCTTTTTAGCGCTGCTACTCAAAGAATTAAATAAATCATAACAGGATTTTTCTATACGTACTAGCCAACATGACTGTTGACTGTTATGGGCATACATATTTTGTACCAAGAATTGATGATTTCAAGTTGGCCACAGTTGCGGGATACAGCAGCACGTAAAAACAGAGTAAATGTCAACAAACTGATAGTTTGATGTTAAATCCGCGGTCACACTTGACTTTTCGTTCCATTGACTTCCATTCATACGCATAAGAATGCGTTAGACCGGAAACGCGAGCCCATCCGAAGACACTAGTCTTGTTCGACTTAATCCGGCGCCGGAAGATCCGACATGAGAATGTCATCAAAGCACGGCAAGAGCGATTCAAAAAAACATAAAGTTTTGTTTTGAATAGCTCTCGTGGTACTTTGATGTCATCCGCCTGTCGGATTGACTACCTATTCGCTGCGTAGCAAAGTACAAGTTTGGTGAACCCTGACCTGCGAATTCGCATCACGTGAGTGCGTGCGACCAATAGAAGATCAAAACCTCTCGGTACAGGAAATGTCAAACATGGCGGATTCGCTCCTTCACATTCTCATACCACCGTCCGAACGAATCTCGCGTCGCGTGCTCATAGTCAAGTGTGACCACGGCATAATTCTGCTCCATTTGGTGCTCTCAGATCTCTGGTTTGATATTGTCCCATGGTCAACATGATGTTGTCCAAAGAAATATCAACCACTTGGCAAAAACAGGAGATCCGCGTTGAGGGGGGGACATGAAAATGACATGTTGTAAAGTTTACCTCTGAAGTGAGAGGAGAACTGCATGTTAACGAGGTGTCAACAAGCAGCATCATAAACCCAAAGTTTACAGCTCCCGGAATCAAGCTTAACATTCGATAGTGTTGTGATTTCCGCCCAACTGTTGTGTCTGACATTAAAAGCTGTAATTTCACAAATCCCTAACATTTTTCCTTTCAGTATAACAGTTCACACAATAGCATCACAGCCAAAACAACCTCCACCCTTCTTAAGTAAACCCAAACAGAGCCATGGGCCTGTCCTGTGGGGAGGTGCTGCTTGATCACAACTGACGTCACACATTGATCCATCCATGACTTTTGTATTAGAAAACCAGATCTACAACAAAATCTCAAAAAATATAAAACATCAGCTTCAGGATTTCCTTTTTTTCCTTTTATTCTACTCTGTCTTGGTCTGCTTTCCCCTTTATCTGTGTCAGCTGTTCTATTGTGGAGTGTTATGGGTTCATCGAGCTGGTATGCAGCAGGAATCTTTGGATCAAGGTAATTTCACTCTGTTTGAGATTTTCCCAGGATGTTAAGCTTCCATTTACCTTTGTGTGCCTCAGCGAGCGAGATAGCAACCGACACATGTTGCAAACGCACACACGATGGCCCTTCAAGTTTGACGCCAGTAGCAAACGGGGGGAACTTGAAAGATACGGATCGTAAATTACACCCGACACTAGAATTTCCCAAAAGGATCAGATTATTTCAACCTGAATCGAGAGTGGGGCTACGCTGTAAATTCATATGTGTTAGGGTAAACGTGGGGCTATGAATTTGCAATGCCCCTCGTAGGCAAGGAGGCCTTAAAGGAGCGTTTAACTGTTGAATCTTTAGGTTCTTTGATTATATTATCTTTATTCTATAAGGATATACTTAAAGGGATAATTCACCCAAAAGGTTTTTCTCATCATACTTGCCCTCGTATCATTCCAAACCTGTATGACTTACTTTCTTCTACAGAACACAAAAGAAGATATTTGAAAGAATGTTGGTAACCAAAGAACATTGGAACCCATTGAATTGGGTGAACTTATTCCTTTAAAGTTTTTTAAGGTTGCATGTGGTTCATGCTATTAGTGAGCACCAAAACTGAGGTGACACCTGAAGAATGTTAAACGTGAGAATCTGCAGATGAGCTCGCTCACATCTACGCCTAAACCCCATCTGCTTTTGCTGGTGCCCCACTGGTCCCAATCCAAGAGCACAACCAGATGACTAGGGCGCGCAAACCCACCTCAAAATGGCAGGTGTGAGCGTGAGATTGCATGCCAGGTACCCAACATGATGGGAACCGCAAAAAGCTTGCATTTGGATCAGTGAACTGTTTGGAAATCTAATGTATCCTTAGAGTACATTCTTGAACTATTGCCTGCAGGTGGTTCTTAGCTGAGACAAAATCAAGAAGTCTAATAAGTTTCAAGTTGGTTTGAAGCAAGAGGAGGATAAAGCTGTGTCTTCTCAGAAGGCGTTTGATCTCAACTGCTACATTGTTGACAGAGCTGAAGCTCCCAGATGTAACTTCTCAGGATGTTAGTGAACTGATCGAGACAGCCACGGAAAGTCAGACTGGCATTTTTTGTGCTGACAAATTCTTGAGGGACACAACCTGCCCCCCGAAACGTCCTTGCATTCTCCAGCTATGCTTTTGTTTCTCTGTTTGGGTTCTTTTGCGCGGAGGGAAAATAGGCACTGGACTGGTAAAGTATCTGCCAGCAGCTGTTGCATGAGTGACAAAATCAAGGGCTTGTGATATGAGAGGCACTGAGGAAGATGCTGCTGTGGCTGAACGGCTCTGTGCAAAATCTGCTCTGTGTTCTAAGAAAAGACCTGCACGACGTGTCCTGACACAAAAATATCTGAGCAATTGTTCTGACAAATGTCAATCGTGTTTATAAAGGATTCTGTGATCAGGGTGTGGGAATGCTTTAATGTTGGTTATTATGCCGGCAAGGGGGCTTTTCATTTCAAAAGTTTGACAGGGATCTACGTTGTCATTTTAGGCTAGACAGGCTATATCTGCAGAAAATGTCCGTCAACACATTGTCCAGGTTGGCTTTTGATGTCTATAATGACAATGGGTTGAAAAATAACATACATTCCTGCTTTGTTTTTTTAGTTAAAGTGAAGAAAATCTTCCTACTCAGGATATGTCAGAAGCAGGTTTTTAGACCGCTCCAACTTGATTATGCTCTAAACAGTTTTTGCTTAAAGGTTTGGTGCACCTGTTTGCTAAAAATAAATGAGAAGCAGTGTTACAACAATCTCACCAGCTTGTCAACAATACTCTGCTATTTAAACAGATATTAATCTTTGTGCACATCGTAACTTATTTGGTTAAATAAAAACATTTCCAGACAACATTCAGATGCTTCCTTTTTTATTTAAAAAGAGATAGGAACAGGAAGTTTCAGGAACAGGAACCTTTAAAAACAAATTTTTCACAAACAGTAATTGAGTTAGTAACTGAGTTACATCATTATAAAACAACTTACAAGGGAATGTAACTATTGCGTTACCTTTTAAAAATGTTCAAATATATCAAAGAACTTGGTTGCCCTCAATATTAAATATGTTAACACTATTTAATTGTTGCTGTGGGTCAATGTGAGAAACACCTTTTCAATTAAATATTTGATATATCTATACATAATTATTGTAAATATTGTAAATATTATCATTACTATACTGGAACAATAAGACACAATAGAATAGTTCAGAACTTTTGCTGTTTATTGCAAAGACCGCAACAGGTCAACAAATAAGTCCTAAAATAAATTACGTTTTTATTCATTCCATCCATTTAAAAAGTTCTCTGTGCTCTGCTTCACATTGCTGTGACAAAGGCAGAATGTAAACAAACGCCCACACAGGATGTAGTGTCACATGTTTTACTGTGCAGCATGGATGTATACGTTTTCAGCATGTTTCAGTGTGGATAGGCAAAACACTTGAAAACGCTAGTGTGGTGGAAAACCGTTTTAAAACGAAAACTCAGTTTTCAAAGTGAAACGTACGGACTAGGTCTCAGGTACTAATTTTGTTGGTAAATGTGACTATGAGAGGTGCATCATTAGTTTAGAATTACTTGACACCGACGTGAAACTTCTTTTTTCTGGGAATAAGTTGCACGTTACATACGCATTCCTTGTGTTTCACCAAAGCGAGGGAAAGTAGTGCTTATATATCCAGTTTTGCGAAAGCTACATTTGAACTTGTTGCTCTTGCCATCGCTCTCTGAGTCCTGTCCGCTGGTGGTGTACTCTGGTGCGACTAGGTTTGTGTGTGAAAACCCGACCTGACTTTTCCTAAGCCAATCATCATCAGTTATGCGGTTATCTCCCACCCCCCAACACACACAGCAGAGAAAAAACTTTGCAGGTCCTTTGGATGAGAGACAGCCTACTCAGATGAAAACTGCTTCAGTGAGCTCGATTATAGTCACGCTGCATTTTCTTGTCAGTAACGGTAATGGCGTTGAAGCGGGGAACAGTTATTCGTTTGATTACATGTTGCTGAAAAAAGTAACGAGTAACGCCGCTTATTTATACCTCCGTTATTCCCATCACTGTTCAGGAATCTCCTTAACTCCATAATCTCCTTCACTTTAAACAGACAAAAGGTTTTGTCAATGAAAATGTACTCAAAGGGGATAGAGGGAGCAAATCAAGTATAGAATTTTGACTTCATATATGAAAAGGCCTATAAAAGGTCCAAAAAATATATTTTCTACTGCATTGTATTTGAAAGCTTAAAATTAAAATATTATTATTGACATGTGTTGCTGCATGTGTTTAAGGCTTGTTAAATTTGTACTTCATAGTTGAAAGATTAACATATTTTTTACAGGAAATATATAATTCTTAAAAAAATAGTTTAGTATAAACAGTAGGTATTTACATTAACAGGAGACATCGTAAACTGTCAAGTAATGAAGCATATCGCTTATTTGTTTGATGGATGGCTAAACGCTCTTGTTTTCATTCAGTAAGGACATCTGCAGTTGCTCAACCACAACATTATAACTGTGAGAAATCTGTTATTTTGCTCTTTCTTTAAACTATGAATTTTTTGGTGAAGATATTTTTTAAAGATTTTTTTAAACATTTTAGAAATGGTTATAACTGAAAGACAATTCTCCAGTAAATCGTTTCCTTATTTGTGATGTTATTTAAAATAATAAAAACTTGGAAAAGTAAAATTTGGTTATTTCCCTAGTATACTCAGATAAGTAGATATTGTACTGTATATATATATATATATATTAGGCAATATCCTTAGCAAATTAATGTTGTTGTTATTTTACAAAAAAGAAGCTAAAATTAAATAGGCTAAAGTAGATTATATAAACTGCAATATATATAAATAAAGTATGTATTTAATTGAATGTTACAAGTGCATGATAATAGTTTTATTTGAAGATATTCAAAATATGGTAAAATCTCAAATTACTTGGCACCAATATTGTTTCAATGTGACTTAATACGTTTGATAAATTATTAGTAATTATTCTTAACATGTTTATATGAGTTCCTAGCTTTTTATATTATTTTGTAAAACATTTCAATAATTTGGATGTGCCTTTCAATTCATGTTCATTAACTGTCTCAGTTTTGCATAGATATTCTATATAAATATATGTAATATATATTTATGTATTTAGTTTGAACAACTATTGTTTAACATCAAGGCAGTGTTTGTGTGCTTTCGACCCTTAGCCCATTGCACAAAATCAATGTTTTTATGTAAAGTTTATGTAGACCACTTGTTTCTAATCTATTTCTAGAAAAATAATGCTTGTTTTAACATGACTCTGGTGCCATTTATGTAATATTACCCATTTATTTTGCTCAATATAACCTTATTAAATCTTAAAACATATAACTTTAAATTCATTCAGACTTTACATCCTCCATATATTAGAGTTATCTAAGCTTTTTGATAAGACCACACAGACCTCCCTGATTTATGGAAACAAAAATAACACAAATCAATGATATAAATAACCTAAATATAAAATATACAGTGATATTTGAAGGATCTGGCAAACTTTGTCTGGGTGTGTCTTCACGGATATCGATTTAATTGCAGGCATCCGGGAAATAGCTTGAACTGTTGAGCCCAGAGAGAGCAGCGCGTGTGTGACGTCATTTTCCGCGAAAAAAACAGCATGGTCAGGTTAGAAGAGAGAGAGAGAGAGAGAGAGAGAGAGACGTGAATCTTAGAAGAGCAGGATGGACACTTGAATCAAGCTGTATTCAACCTTTTTGACGTTTATTTTAAAGAGAGCTGTAAATGATACGCGTCTTTACTCGACATGAGCTTATGTAAAGAACTTGTTTACAAAAAAGACATTTACCGACATAATAAATGCTAAAACATGCGCCTAATTTTTGTGAACTGCGTACAATGAAAACATCACAAATATTTTGATCCCTTAACGTCTCATATATTCGAAAGGCAGATATACAAGTCGATTTATTTGGCATGATAATGTTTAAATTAAAAACCACTGAATAGCAAGTTAAAACGTTTCTTAGACAGACGGATCTTTATACATTGTGTGTCTTTATGGAAATGAGAACAGTCCTTTAAAATACAAACGTCCTGTTTAATGTCCTTGTTTAGGAAAGAAACCTTCTGCTAAGCAGTGTTCAAAATTAATTATTAGTTGTATTATACAGTGTTTAAACCGTTAATAATGGAAATCATTTAAATGAGACAGAAAAAGACAGCGTTATGTATTATAACAGAAAAGATGCATCCTTGAGTTTTAAACACGCAGAGCTTAGACTTCGAAGCCAGTAGGCTAATGAACGTTTTGATGTATGAAACCCTTTTATAACTCCTCGCATTGCCGAAATATGACGTGTCGGTGGCGTACTGCAACACTTCATTTTAGATAAAGAAGGCACATGGTTTAAAGGGGTATCAAAATGACTGAATGTTTCATCTTTTGAGTCTTTGGAAGTACCTCACTATGCTCAGAATTGTTGATGATTAGCACATTGCATCATTGCGTTTGCAGTGTAGATTGGGGATGAAGTATCAATTTATTATTTAACTTTGTAAATGAGACTTTATAACTATATAAATATCCAGCCAATTAGAGACCTGTTAAAAATCAGTTTATACTTTATTTTGCACTTTTTGCTTAAACTGCAATCCCCATATTTGTTTCTGTTACAATATGGATCTTGTAGTCATAATGCTTTCTAAGCATCGGTTAGGGTGCAATGGTGTCGCTCTCCTAGATTTGTATAAATTTACTTATGACAGCTGCGCGCGGCAGACTCCGAGAACTAATAATCTTAATCAAGTGATCGGTAAGGATTAACTTCTTCCTGACAAGTTGTACTTCCACAGTCTGCCCAGTAACAATATGAAGCACGCAGAACTATTGGCTGTGCAAATTGACAGGGTGGAGGAAGCAATCTACACCGAATGAAAAAAAATGTTTTAAAGAGACATTTCCTATCACCATCTAAAGTGTTGAAACAAAACAACTGTTGCCAAAGCACATGTGGTCTGCTCAGTTCTTGAGAATCAGAGTAACACTGTGTCGAATCTCGAGATGCAGCCGCCTTGATCAGTTTAATAACAAGATGTTCCATGAGGTCTCTTAAATAAGTTAACACGATTTATGTGTAAGTCATTTATTATAAATGGTGTATCTCAACTGCTGCTTAAATGAGTAATGTGAAGTTTTCATTGAAATCTTTCAGTCGCATCTTTGGTGGCAGGTTGCAATTTTGGTAGGCTTACAACTCCTTTTTCAGTCGTAAATGGAGACAATGCTGTATAGAAAGCATTGAGCAGCTCGAGAGAATAATTCTTCAGCTGCTATCTCTGACGAGAGCGTTGCTTCACGCGTTCGCTGCATTTCCTAGAAAGCTATCTCATTATCACAGGCGTAAGATAGCTCCATTTAGCTTTTGTGATGATGAGGTGAAGTTTAGTCTTTTTAAATACATAAAAAGTTTCTGGCTATTTATGTGAAAGTTTCATAAAAATGTGTCACCATTTAATATTGCAGTTATAGGCTATGCGAAATCATACAATGACAATGAATAAACTAAAACCACTTTGACTTTTACTTCGAGCCTCAGTATAGCATATACGTTGAGTGTAAGAGTTCTTTTGTTGCAGTGGCTATGTTTATGTTTGTGTTTACCTGGTGTCATTATAACAGCTGCGCGTGATTAAGTGAATTAACAAACGGCTTCATCCATACACCAGGCGATATTGTCTTTCTTTCCATTTTGTGGGGGCTACTGATTATCTGCAAACTAGAGCGATAGGCGAGGAAAAGGAGAGGAAGACTGAACATGTTGCGCCTGGCCAATAAAACCAGTGTTTCGTCACCAGCCTACATCTCAGACCTCAAATGTTGCAGAGCAGAGAGAGAGACTAGTGGGGAAAAGTTTGCAAAGGAACAGGACTAACCTGGACAGCCCTGTAGACTCGTTTTATATGCCGGAGAAGTCATTTCTCCTCTATTTGCCTTTCGCAACCGTCGTATTTTAAAGATTATAAACGTTATTGACATCTAAAAGGACTGTAACAATCATGGAACTGCTTTGTCTCGAGATGGACACCATTGTAAGAGCCCGTCCTGACCCGAATCTTCTATATGATGACAGGGTCCTACAGAGCTTGTTGACGATCGAAGAGAGGTTTCTTCCACAGTGTTCATATTTTAAATGCGTTCAGAAAGACATTCAGCCTTTTATGCGGAGGATGGTGGCAACTTGGATGTTGGAGGTTAGTAGTTTACTTACCCGATCATTTCCTTTAGTAGGCTACATCGTATCTTCCAAACGTTGGTTGTTTCTCTATTCTGTCATGCTATCATTCTAATGGGAAAAAGTTGAGGTTTAGTAGCCTTATATTTCCGAAAGAACTGATCCGATTTTGCTGGCTATTATTTTTATTGCAGCCATAAACGCTGATCTTGGACCGGGTTCACGATTAGATTAGTAGGGGATGAGTGTTACGAACATATGTCAGCGACTATAAGCTCGTTTATCTTAATGTTTTCGGTAGCGTTTACACAGAGGAGAGAGTTATGCTTGATGTTATTTATTTATTTTTAGGATAAATATTTCCATGCACACGTATGCACTTCAATGCTTGCCGCTATGCTTCTTCTCTTCGCAACGCCATGTTGTTTTTTCTTTCACAACAACTTTATCGCTACAAAATGTTCGTAACAACTCTTTACATGTGCATGACCTGATAAACGAGCGTTTAAAGTGTATAGTTGTGGTTGATTATGTCGTGAATTACTTTGCTACAAATTTGTATATATATTTCTAAATAAATGGTTGCGGAAGGGGCGAGGGCCGTGTTGTTTAACCCATGCTGATCGAAGTCTGTAGTCTCGGAATTAAGTTCGTTTTTTGTCCGAATATTTAATATTTCTTGTCAATAAGTATTGGAAACGTTAGAGGAGGACCTACCCTTTATTTTCATGTTTTATATTCTCAGTTGAGTCAAGCAGGATAATTTATAAAAATATTTGAACAGAATATTTCGGTCCGACGGTGACGCACTCATGTAAGACCGCATGTTACTTCGTTTCAAAAACGCTCTTTTAATCATATATATATTCGATTTAACACTCTGTGAATTGTCGGGAATGATGTGAAAAGGTCTGCTGAATATTTAGATGTATGAATAGCCGACGTGGGCAATTTATTTATATTTTTAAATATTTTATGAAAATATGACGAATTAAAAAAACAGATCCCGTTCTGTGTTGCATGGGTGTTTTTTGGCTCGGGGTGATAGTTACTTGAATTCATTTCTTACTGAATGAACCAAAGGATTTTTGACAAAGACTTTAAAGTCCTGTTTTCATCGATTAAAAATATACAGTTAACATATATGTAAACATAAGAAATACGTTTTTTTAACAATCCCCAAACTTACATGACGATTTGAAATCATATATCTGGATATGATTGACAATGCCATGTATTTCGTTATCATGTCATGTTAATTATTTTATACATATAGTCGTAAAGAGTAATATAAATTGGGGATTAATTTTGTTGCGCCACGTGCATCTTTTCCTCTTAACTAAGTTATGCCCTGCCCTTTCCAGGTCTGCGAGGAACAGAAATGCGAGGAAGAAGTTTTTCCACTGGCTATGAACTACTTGGACCGATTTTTAGCAGTGGTACCAACACGAAAATGTAACTTGCAATTGCTTGGCGCAGTATGCATGTTTCTTGCGTCGAAATTGAAAGAGACGCGTCCCTTAACTGCAGAGAAGCTGTGCATCTACACCGATAACTCCATCAGACCAAAGGAACTTCTGGTAAGCTCCAAATGCACTCTTTAATCGCCAAAGTCTAAAATGTGTAGGGATTGCTATAGGTAATGGCATACTTCCTTATCTGCAAAATATGAATTACTAATGGTTTATTTTTAATTATTCATCAACATACCAACAGGATCAAACTGTTAGTTTCATTTGTCATCTTATTTTTAAAAAGCATTTCAAGGAAATGCAAAAATATTATTATTAATAATTATAGGGTTTCTTGGATTTTTCGGGGATTTAAATTGTAAATGTACGTAAACCAGCAATGTTATGTTTAAATGCACTATATAGAAAGACTATGTTATCTTCGGCAAAATATTAAGCCGTCTGAGGGATGTCCTCCAGAAAGTATTAACTGTAGGGTAATAACAATGTGTTTGCATGCACAACAGGACTCTTACGCCATCTAGTGGCAAGTATGCAACCCACAACTATATCAAGGCTGAAGTCTTGTTTCACTTGTAAATACTACCAAACTTGCTAAACCTTTAATACCTGTACATATTATTTTCAAAAGCCCTAAATGATGATATGAAATGGCTTTCAATCGATTCAACAACCATCTTGTTAAGATCATCTCATTTTTAATCTTCTGGTATGGTGCATCCACGTTGGCCCAAGTTCAAGGAAAAACAGCGTTCTGATCATTTGTACAAGACCCATAGGCATGAAAACAAAATATTTATCACAGTACAGTGTGGCATAAGAAGTTTTGACTGTGCTTAACTGCTTTCAGAACAGTGTCAGGGAGTTTTTCTTAGCACTGGTGACACTACTTGCTCATCAGTGTCATTCTGACGGAAATGGGTGGAAGCACAGGCCAAAGATAAAAATGATTAGAGCCGTCAACAAATTGCAGCTATGGACGACCTGTTTTCTGACAGCTTCGGTCTACTGTTAGATTTTTGCTGGAGCTGCTGCTGGTCTGCAAAGTATAACAGATGCAGGAAACCGGAGATCAGCTGTCACAGTCACATCTTCATTTTTGTCATCTCAAGCTGGCAAGAAGTTCTTGTAAATGCAACCACAGTGACAGCATGGAGGTACAACAGAAGGGCTCAAAAGAGGAAGTGGCTTCAAGGCTGTGCTGCAAGAGTGTCACAGTGAGCTTTAAGGCTAGTCTCACATCACAGCCGAAATCACATTGGACCTTTAAGTAGTCTTGGTTGAGTCAATCATTACCCAGCATTTCACTGATTTTTAAAACAGATCATCCTTTGTATTACTGTCCATATTGTACAAATCATACTGTCCATATTGTACAAATCTTTAAAGATTGACAGAATATAAAAACATATTCTGCTCATAGTTTACAATCCACATACCCCTTTTGGGGAACCAAATCCTCGTACATCAAGAACATTTTAATGAGCGATTGTGGTTCTAGCATGTCATCGCACTTTATGCTCATATCAGCCACCTCCCCTTAGAGGAACGTGTAGCTGTTTGACTGTAGGGTGAGTCACTTGCCTTGAAATCCGGCAGAAAGGAAGTGGAGAAATCATGCATCAGGGGTTGGGTGCCATTGTGCTTTTGCTCACTTAAGCTGTTGCAGGGGTATGAAGTTCAGCATGATCCAAGGTCAGGGGTTTAGAGTGATTGTGTAGATGTACGAGTCTTAGGCGGTAGTGGCAACCATAATGGGCCATCTCATGACTGAGATGCATGTGGTTCGCTTATGAAGAAAACCATCTCCGAGTGAGCGTTCAGTCACAAGGACTGTCCCTGCGAATGCAATTTTTCCCCAATTAGTCACTTATTCGCCCTACTTCAAACAGCAAGGGGGAGTTCCTCAATGTTAGTAAAACTTGTCAATATTGTCATTTGTCTGATCTTAATGGCAAATTTATGTATATTATTGTAAATCTATAACACCTATAGAGAAAAGGCTTTAAACCTTGAACTTGAAGCAAAGATTATAAATAGCCTAATAGTATTGAACATTTAACTTCTTGTACTTGAATTCGGCATGCTATGAGGGAATGTACCTCTTGCTGTATAGTTTCTATGAAGTGATTGGTGCTTGAACATTCCAGGTGACTCATTTTTCAACTTAAATGCATCTGCATTCAGCCTTGTGGCTGTAGCTCTGCATAGCCAAGGCCAAATTATGGCCTGCTTTCAGTCTGGTTCCTTAGACCAGCTTACTGTATGAGCAAACTGGCTCTGTCAAAAATAAGTTTTAGCCCCTAACAGTTATTTGCAAATCAGTTTCTGAATACAGAATATTATCCCAACCCCTGATCTTCACTAGAGGATATTTACATCTTGTGAGGGTCCTGCGTAGTGATGAGTCAGGTACCGCTGGGATGATATATTTGTGTCACTTCATTCAAATGCACTCCTTACTTGTCTTTGATCCAAATACTGATTTGTGTTTACAGGAATGGGAACTGGTTGTCTTGGGCAAATTGAAGTGGAACCTGGCTGCTGTCACTCCAAATGATTTCATTGAGCATATTATAAGGAAACTTCCACTGCCTGTGGATAAACTGGATCTGATCCGTAAACATGTGCAGACTTTCATTGCTCTTTGTGCAACAGGTAGTGTATTCAATACATAAGTAGAATGTATACATTGTATTTCTTCCTTTGATGTGTTATAAGTATGAGGGATAAAAGGTCCACTGCCAGGTGCTGATATTGTTCTTGAACCACTTCAGGAAGTGTTGCAAATCATCCACATTTACTTCTCGTAAAACCTTAAATTAAAGTTGACTTATGTGGGCTAGTATCTTTAGTAACTTAATGCAGGTTCTCGTTGTGGGCAAATGATCAAATGCCATCTCATTACAGTCATGCGAAACTTTTTGGACTAAAATAGTGTTGTGCAATGGAGAGAATTTCTTATGTGTTGGTATGTTTGGTGGGCATATCAGTGACAAGCCCTGAATGCAGCGACACTTCAAAGGGCTTTTGTATAGTTAAGGACATTCCTCTGTTCTGGTGAGCCAACGGTTAGGCTATTTCTCCTCTTGGAGGTGGACCACCTTTTATAGATCAGACATGAAGATGAGAGGCGGGTGAGAAAACGTGAGCGTATTGTTCCAGCTGAGCCCAACACTGAAGCATGTCATGTTTTCATATCTTATCCCCACTTCTCACGCCTCCCAGATGCTCCGGGGCATGACTACTTTCCCATAATCAGGAGCCTTTGTGGGGCTGGTTCTCCCAGCCAAGCCTGCACCCTACATTACCATAGGCGGTAATGGGATCCAGTGCACCACCCTTCTGCCCCCGAGCTTAACTCTTCCTCCCTGGGGTTGCATAGCTCCCCAGGAACCTCAGGAGTGATTCCAACTTTGCGAAAAGTATAATATGAAAAAGATTTGGATGGGGATGAAAATAGGCTGAAGTGGATTCTTCTAGTTAATTCGGCAAAACATAGAACATTTGTTGCTGCTTTGACATAAGACGTAGACAGAATGCATGAGTGAATTAGAAAGAATCTGTCCCTTACTAGGATGTGCATTGGTAATAGTTCTGATAAGAAAGCTTAGAGATTTGGTTTGAGAAATTGCTGATTCTAGTCTAACACACACCTTTTATAATCTCTTGAAACATCTTTTGTGTTGAGCAATACACAAACTAGTTTCTAGTTCAACAACAGGGATTTAAGGGGTATCTGAAAGTTTTTAATTGCCAGGCAGATGTCTTGACTGCTGCGTCTCTTTCCCCTGTACACTGTGCATTCTTTGCCGCGAATTCAGCATCCCCCTCTTTTCTCAGACATGCATAAATCAAGGCCCCTGTATCTGAATGATAAAAGAAGAGAAGAGCGTAGGAAAAAAGGACGCTAATTTTTAATGGTCCCTCGCTTTTGATAAAACAGTTCCGTTCAGGACACTTGGTGAGATTTGGTCAGGCAGCGTAGACCGGTTCAGTATTAATTAATAACATGGAGGGCTTTCAGAAATATGCAAATGGCTGTAAGGCTTAGCTAGAGACCGCAAAACAGGGGACAAAAGCAACGACCCCCCATTTCATATGCAGAGGCATGTAAGGGGTCAGTGCAGAAGGAGAACCCCGATAAAATCTTTCTCCGGAGGGCAGTTTGACGCTGGCCTGCGCAGGAACAAGCTCATTAAAAGCGATTATACCCCATTCTTTCTGTTAAACACCAAGCACCCCATCTGCTTCTCCTTCACAGGTCTCCTTCACATTCAAAACCACAAGCAACTTTATAAAGTTGTTATTTGGCCAATATTTACTTTAAGCCGAAATGTTCTGTAAAACAGGAAGATCTCATAATACAGGGGGCAAATCTGGAACATCAGGCAAGTTTTAAGCTGTCCTAAGAAAAATCCTTTACAAAAGATATATAAATACTATAACTAGTGACCGTTGGGCAGTTCATCAGGACTGAAAATGAAATCTACCAATTTTATGTCATTTCTCGTTCGAGATCTCTTTTGAGTTCTGTTTCCTCCTACATCGGCCTCACTGCTGTTGCTCAAGACTCAACACTGGAGCAAGACTGAAACAAGTTGTTACAGGATTTTAACAGTCAAGAAGGATTCCTGTTTTCAATTCGTCTGATTGCTTTGTCTTGACAGCAACGACCAGCCCACCTCTTTGATGAAGAGATAACTTTAAATTAAAGATATGTTCAAAAGTGTTCAGATGTGACCTGTAAACAAGTTGTTGTGTCATTCAGTTACTCTGTACTGATTGCACTTCCTTAAACAGCGGGTATACTTTCATTCCTGCGTCCGTCTCTCGCACAAATGGATCCGCAAGCATACTCGATCCCGGATAAGGGCGGATAGATGAGTTTGACACATGCACAGTACGTCACCGAGGGGACTCGGTTCATTGAACACTTTGTCGCGCATGTTCTGTTGTACAAGTTTCATCCGCGCGGTCTCAAAAAATGTGCTGCACGTGAACGGGGTGTGTGGACGACCGTGAAGACTCCTGATGACGAAAATGACGTCATGCAGGTGGGGCAAGGACTGCCGGACTATACTTTTGCCTTGTTCCATAATGAGACGCAACATGGTTGAGTAATTAAAATATAATTCCTTTTAAATACAATTATATGAATATTTATGCTAGTTGGTGCCAGAGTATGCCAGAGCATCTTGCTATTCAACAGTTTACTTTCTGACTCGTTCCATTTGACTGTGGCCTGTGATGGGTGATATATTATGATGCCAAATTCAAAATGTTTATGTTTGACCTTAATCAATCGGCCAAATATGGCCGCTCAAAACGGGACTTTCTGTTAAACCGACAACTAATAAGCTTTGCGTCTGTATGGAAGTCTGGCAGCTGATTTATTGCCCCTCAATTCATCGCTCTCTTTGGCTTTTTCTCAACTTTCCGGACGCTTAATTAATTTACAAGTTAAATGCGTATACAGTGCATTGCACCCACCAAGGAGCTGGCTGTGTTGGCACAGGTCTGGGGATGCAGTGTGGCAAGGGCAGGAGAATGGTCCATTGAAGGGGTGAGAGGCCGGTGTACCAGGCCAGCCAGCCGCCGCTTACTAGGAGCCTTCCATCACAGGCGTCCCCACTCAGCTACATACACTGTTTATCCTCTGCATGAATATCAATGAAGGCGGGCAGAATACAGCCATTCTTCCTTTAACACTCTCACAAACCAGAGTGTTCAGCTCTGCCACTAGCACGCGTGTACTCTTGTTTCCTCAACAAACCTGTCTTGTCTAGAGTGTGAAAAATCAGATTGCAGCCCATTAAGCACGCACGAACTGTGTGTGGGCACCTAGTTTCAACTATATGTTTTTGTCTCCTGTTGCAAAAAAAGAGTCGCAATGCAATTTGTTTTGTCCTCCTTCTGCTTGGCTAGAACTCATCCGTGATAATTTTTTCTCTGGCTTGGATTCAACTACAAAAGAAAGAGTGTATAATAAGTTCATTTATTTGTCAACACTCCGTCGCAAAATGAGAAAACGGCTGGCTCTGAATGTTAAGAAGGCAATGAAGGGATGGCTCGTCAGCTATCAAAGGGCCCGCGTCTTTGATTTTTCCTAAAAAGAAAGGGGAAGAAAAATCACCCTCAAAGCCATCACATGCAGTTTGCTTTGCAATTGAATATGGCAATATGGTAATGCAGAGACTGCCAGGGAGTGTGGGACCATGAGTCCAGAGGTGGCCCTGCATCAGAGGAATGGCACAGGGGGAATGGAGTGGGTAGGAGGCTCTATTCTTTTGCCAAAACCTTACGAAGGTCTGGACAGCGACTAAAGAATGATGCTTAGAGAAGCGGAGCCCCCCTCAGTCACCCCTGCTGTCTTAAACTCGACAACACCCTCCCCCAACACCCATCTTTTGTGCAGCCTGTCGGTTTGAATTGGAATCCAAAGAGAGAGCTTGATGTTGCATCTCTCAATTGGATGAGATGAGGTGATGATTTTGGACAATGAGGCCACACTCTCTTGCTCACTAGACCCAGGTCCGCCAGCGGCCACACTCAATTAATATGCTAAAACATAGCGGCAACGCTGACACAAATCCAGGGCTGTTGTAACAACAAAGCCAAAGCATGTGTGCCATTCATTGGCCCCAACTTCAGGGCTATGAGTCTGTAGAAAAAAAATGCTGAAAAACACACTGAAAGAGAAAACCGTAGAAAAAAGAAGACAGACAAAAATCAATGCGGCAGTGGGCAGACGGCCTAAGCTGTTCAATTCTCACTCCCTGTTTATTCTCTTCTCGTCTTTTTTTCTTTCGCTCTCTCAGTCCGTCGTCCTTTTGGGCTTCAGGCCCATTCACAAGCTGTCTTATTTGCATTATGAATGACAGCGAGAAAGCTAACAAGGTTATTGGTCTTTGAGATGTACAGCTGTGACCACACGTGGAAAAAGGACCTACAGCAGTGAGCACTGGCAGGGGGACTGTGGCTCTTTATTCCACCCTTTCCGAAGGCTATAGGGCTTTTTTCAGGGAGCACACGATTTACTTAGGAGCTGGAAGAAAAGGGGCTGATCTGCAAAGGGTGACTGGAGGAGAGGGATGGGGTGGGGTGCTTTACAGATTCGTTTCGAGCCAAGTGAACCCTCATTATCCTGGGCTGCAGTCATTAGCAAAGGACCGTGCACAGATCTAATGGAAAGAGCCCTTTATTATTAGCATGTCAGATTTTTGTTATTTTCTCTGCATAAGTCACACTTTGGGATAAAACTGTGCCTCTGTAGACCATTTAATTTACTTTGTAGGAACTAAAAGCTTTACACATACTAATGCAAGGTTTGCTCTTCCTTTAGACTTCAAATTCACCTTGTACCCTCCATCCATGATTGCGACAGGCAGCGTGGCGGCAGCTATCTGCGGCCTGCAACTCAACAGCACTAACCGTTCACTGTGGGGAGACAACCTTACAGAGTTACTCGCCAAGATCACGAACACAGAAGTTGTGAGTATTGCTCTGTAATGACAACTGCATATTTCACTACTGCAAGCTTTTATTATTTATCAAGATACAGGGGATTAACTTGAAAAATATTTTTTGTGATAACAAGATTCTTCAAAAGAAATAGTAAATACATTGGTCATTTGTGGGTTGAGAGCCGTTGTGCATGTGCCGTGAGAGGAGCCTGTGCATTTTTCCCTATTTACTCAATGGGCTTGTATCCAGCTCCAATTCAATTTCACATTCAGTCACTAAATTACTGGAAGTGAAATGGGATTGACCCTGATTGAGAGAGTCTAAGGACAGAATTCACAGGGCTAGGGGAATGTGTCAGGGATACTATGGCTTTAAGCAAATGACTTGCATACAAATTCACACATGCAGTACTTTACTGGAGGACCACCTCATTTAGTCCTTCAGTTTCTTTTTAAAGCAAAACGTATAAGCAAATAGAACAGAAATAAGATTGACAGAATAACACCGGAACCATGCCTGCCCTACCCGAAGAAGTCAACTCGTTCCAAGATACCCTAGAATGCACTGTTGCTGGTAGAGTGCCTGCTGCTCCCAGCGTGCGGTGTTAAGTTGTACACCATGGCAGAGGAAAAACAAATAGTTGTCCGGAGCAGTAAAAGTGTTCAGTGTCTGAAGAGTGTGAGGTCTAAGGCCGAAGGAATGAGCTGCCTGCTCCATGAACAACTTGTCACATTGCTGGATGCCAACAAGCCATACCTTTGAAAATATGCAGGTAGGGTGAGTGCATGCAACTCCGAGATGACTCAATTGAGTCCAAAGAGATGGAAAAGGATGTTACTCCTAGACGTTGTACACTCTGGCAGTAGTTTGTCAAGTGTAAATTTGAAAAATGTAATGCTTCATGCATTTTGCGAAAACACTTTCAATACATAATTCTTGGGAATTAGCTGATCTGTGATCCAGGCTAACTTGAGAAGCGATGAGATATGCTAGAAACGGAGACAGTTTAAGCTCCTACAAGCTTTTTGTGTACAGGAAACCTTTCTTCCTAGTGAGTCTGAGGGTCATCCAGACTAAGGCAGAGGTTGGGAGGTGAGCGGTCAGACAGAGTATGAAGGAAAGTCAAGCTAATGCCAAATGATGCTGCCAGACTAACCACGGGAACCCTGCTGACATTTGTGGTGTCCAGTGCCTGCAGTTTCCAGCAGACACATGATAGGGCCAGTCAGCTTCTTCCAGTCAGCTAAGGAATGTGTGTAGCCTATGATACACCTGATGAAGCATACTCTGTTCAGCAGTAAGTACAAAGTTGCATGCCAAACTTGGCTGAAAAATTGGTTTGCACAAATATTCTATGGTATCATAAAGAAACATAAATTCGGCCAAACACTTTTAACAGTGTTCCCTGGCACTTCATTCACATTTCCTTAAATATGCCTGGTTTGGAACAATTGATGAATTTGTGGTGTCAATTGAACTACCTCGGTAGCATGGCTCCATATGTCCTAGAATAAGGGTAATATGGGTTTACATAAACTACAGTTTCAGAAACTGATGTGCATACTGAATGTACTCCTAATGCACAGTGAGAACACTTTGAGATTTGGAATTTCCGAAAGTAGGTGAAATGTTTGTATCTTGGAGTCTGGCATGTTGAGAATGCTCCTTTGCCTAAAGTCGTAATGCCTGTTATTTGCAGATGATTTTGTATTTTTAGAGAAGAACTATACTTCGTAAAGCTTTTTTGGGTACACAGGATCATGTGTTAGGCCCCCTGGCCTCTTGCATTAGGCCTCTGGGACATCTTAATCCCTTTCATTTCTCAATGCTATGATGGCCTTGCTCTGAACTCTGCAATCCTTGCTTTTATTTCCCAATAAAAAACAGACATCTTCTCAGGGGCTTCTTAAGTGGCATCTTTGTGGTCTCTTGGTTTGGCTTTTTCTGTCCAAGATGGCACAAAGCGAGTGACATCACTACTATTACCGGTTCTTCGGTACAGCTGCATTTCTCCTATGGTTTCAATCTATTTTCACTAACTCGTCTGACGTTTATTTGGCTTTCTTTTGTTCAAGATGGCATACGCCAAGTGATATTACAACGACAGTTATTTCTTATGTAAAATTGCGTTTGCCTTGTTGTTTCAAACTATTTTCCTCAACTTGTTTGACTTGGTGGGATAGAGGGTGTATTTCATGATAGGACAGGGAGGGACAGGGTTGGATTAAGCAGGGACCACCCAACTCATGATGTATCTACTCAGTGCCACCCTCCTCTTGATCTAATCATTGAGAGCCTCTTCTATAGCAAGTCCTGGTTTTACCAGTAGTCACACATTGAAGCTATTAGAGTTGCCTGAATTAAGCCTTTGGGGTTTGGCGTGAGTTTGGTTCTGCAGCTATAAAGAGCAGTGCACAGGGAAATGTTTTTAATAAGTCAGCCCTGGCATTTTTGTGGTAGGACACAGGCAGTTCCTTTACATGTTTTATGCTTTAGTTAATTTTCTTGAATGAATTTAGTTTTTCATGACTAATAAATGGCACACTGTGGTGGGAAACTAGGGAACTCTGGAGAGATTGCAGCCGTTCACGTCATCCACGACATGAAAGACAACGCCCTGCTATTGGCACCGTTCTCTTCCTCAACAGAAGTCATAGACACCTCTGTCCAATATAGGGTTTAGGGTTGCATGCTTGCTGTCAGTCACAAAACAGCTTTTTGTTGTGTGATGATTTCTACAGGCATGAAACCCTTGCCAGACATAGGTTTGGACTTTTGGCCATCAGTTTTTAATTAGCAGTAAATGTCAAAGGAATGCAGTCTCTCCACAAGTAACACATTCTCTATAGGCCCTTCCCATGAGTCTTGCATAGCAAAACTTCCCAAAGACGCCTGGTGTGCCTCAGACATACCCACTAAACGGGAGAAGAACTTTGATCCCAGCACATCCATTTAGTTTCACTAGAGGGCATTAATGCTCCTTTTGTTGACAGCATCCTAGTGTGTAAATCATCTAAAATCATGACGTGTGCACTTTGGAGCCACCAACTGTCTGTTTAAGCGGTTAATTCATTGTCATATTCTACCTATAAAAACTCTCTTGTATAGTTTACAGCTCATGGTTTATTTCTATAGTACAGGATGATGACTCTGGTAGGTCGGAGTTAAGAGATCCCCTTAAGCTATTACATGCTGTTGTGAAAATAAGAGGGTGAAAAAGTAAAAAAACGCTACACAATATGGGTCTATTTAACAGCTAATTAGAGTTTTTGTTTTCACAGTTCACAGGACTATATAATGTTTTAGATGCATGCTATGGTGATGCATGTGTGTTCATATGCAGTAGTGTCAGGTAGAACTCAAGTGCAACTCAATGTATTATTACATAATTGCTATTTGTAGATAAATAATCCAATTTTTATTAAATCTGACTGCCAACAGTGAATGATGGTGTAAGTTTACCTTTCCTCTTATTTACACAGTATACCGAACTACTTCAGCGTTCATTCTTTTCTGTAAAAGCAAAGACACATCTCAGCATGCTACTGTTTGTTTAACGCCATGTATCTGATGCCGTTGCAGGATGTGCTAAAGGCATGCCAGGAGCAGATTGAGACAGTGCTGATGAATAACCTGAGGGAAGACCGCAGGCAGCAACAGAAACGGCAACAGCAAGAACAGGGTGCCCCCCGCAGCAAAGCACTTGATGACCAGGACCAGTCCAGCACCCCCACCGATGTACGAGACATCAATTTGTGAGCTTGCTGCCAGAACGCTGTCAATCTTCAAGAAAAAAACGACAAAAAACAAAAACGACAAAAAAAAACAACCCCAACAAAAAGTGCTTGCTAGTCTTTGTAGAGTTTTATCTTCATTTTCCAGTAAAAATGCTCCCATTATTTACAAAAAAAGAGAAATAAATGAAATCTATTTTAGATACAAAATAGATATTTTTAAAACCATTTGATACTGATTCTAAAAGCTCTACGGTGCCTCAGACTCTTAGAAGGGAAGCGTGTAGTATTTTGCAAACTCTTTTGATTGTGTAAACATAATATTATGATATTTAATGCAAAAGTGATAGCATAAAGGTCTTTTCAAAATAGAGTCTACAGTATCGGACTGGCATGAAAGGGTACAAAAAGTGGGGCTATGTTTTTTTCCTTTTTGTTTTGGATTTTTTTTTGGTTCATGTCAGAATGCCTGAACTTGAACACACAGAGGTGCCATGAGGCTGTTAATTGGATGCACCCTTTCACTTGGCTGTGTTCTGAAAGTGCATTAGGACCAGAAAGAGGGATTAAACCAGAGCAGTTAGACAGAACTCTTACGCTAAGAATTTAGCTCTTTTGCTAAAAGAGCGGGGGGCTTATTGTTATGAAAAAAATATTTGTGTTAAATAAGCAAATTATTGTCTTGATGTTAAAGTTACAGACACTTCAAATAAGCTTTTGTCAAGCTGCTTGTGTGCATGCATTTATGTGTGGTGTATGTTAGCTCATGTATAAGTTACCTGGGCTTTGTTTAATCATCTGCAAAGTTCTTGGTGATTGAGACTGGCTCAGTGGCGGACACCTGGTCAAAGGACTGGGCAGGGGATTGAAAAAAATCCACAATGCTTTGGTCTGCTTTTAAGGCCTCCTGTATCAGTGCCTTATATTAAATGCTTTTATTTACTGGCCTGGAAACTGCTTGAGGGCTGAGCCCAACCCAGTGCACAGAACAAGAGGCGGAAAGAAAAAGGAGCGGGCAAAGACGTTCCCTCATATCTTCTGAAGGCCAGAAGAGTTGTTTTTAAGTTGTGTAGGAAGTTGCACATCATTGCAGCCTCCCACTAAATATTACAATTGTATTGTATACAGTCAGTCTATTACGTATTTTGTTGTGTGCGTGTTGAAGGAGGCTTAGGCTGTGTTTGCAAAAACGGCTGGCCAAGGGATGTGTAGTGAAATTCTGGATTTGCAAACAAGCGTATGTGAAATCTACAAGCAGTGCAAGAATGTCCAGGCAAGAATGATCGAGGATGATGAAGCTCAGATTGTTAGAGGTGTGAAGCATGCTGCTGAGATGAGGACGCCGATATAGTTAGGAGGAGAAACAGGAAAGCAGGCCAAAGGTGAACAACGGCTATGGTTTCCGGATATCACCTGATATTTAAGATCTTAACCTATTTGTCTGTTTATTTGTTTGTCTTTTAGTTTTTTGTCTCTTGTTTGAATTACAGACCAGTATCTAAACCAGTTTAATTGATACTGCCAGCACGTAAATGGGAAAGATGACTCTGTCGCTTTTAGTAGCAAAGTACCTTGAAAGCATGTTTGCCATTGGGCGATAAATGGTTAGGGTTGAAGAGTTATTTTTCTTTTCATTTTTCTTGACATTATGACGATAACAGCAACAAAATAATAGGAATTATTCAAATTAATACAAAAATGAAGACCAAAAACCAAACAACAAAAAGCCAGATAACATTCAGATCGAAATGGAAGAAAAATGTTTGTTGATTTGCACGCTCCAAGGTCAGTTTTCTTGAAATTAGAAAAGACGAACTAGTGTAACTGCACCATTGCAGAAATTGTTTTATATAGTGCCTTGAGTCTGATGAAGACTTCTACCCTGTTTTGCTGTGCTTCAGTCAGACTGCCTTAGCATAAGATCCACTAACCAGTCATCCAAAATATGCTGCTTCCAAAGGTTGAACTGGTATGGGGTTTGATCATTTCTACAAGTCATTACAAAGTGGCTAAAAACAGGGTGCATCAGCAGCACAGTACAGCTTTCAGATGCTGAATTCTCATAGCTTACCTTTAAAAGGGGCAGTCAAGCTTTGGTTTGTGTCCGTGTGTGTATGTGCGTGTGTTCGTGTGCATGTCTTTCTGTGGGTAAAGGAGATGGTGTGGATGCTTTAGCATTTCAATCATTAACCTCCATTCTCCAGAAATAGTTCTAAGCGACGTTTGAGTTTCACATTTCCTCCATCCTCACACCCAAACCCCTATCTATCTTATTGTATTAGTTTAGTCTGTCTTGTTATTTTCCCAGCTCTGCTCTGAAAATGAATTACAGTACTGTTATTTGATTGTATGGGTGGATATATGCTTCGAGTTTGAATATGGACCCAAGTTACGTTTCAAGTTGCGTAAGGTGTATGATACTGTATTCCAAAGTGATGAGAGATAGAAAGGGTGTGAAGACATCAATCAAGTGTCAATATTGTTTTTGAGTTATTATTGTTTTTTTCCGCTGCTAAAAAGCTATGATTTTGTTTCATCTTATACACAAAAAATAACATTACATAGTTGTGATGTCACATCAGTGTGCTGCTATTTTATAAACAACTGTATTATAATTATTTTACTGCTTACAGAATACTTTGAGAATACAGAAGTAGAGGGTAAAAGAAGAACATGAAACGAGTATTTTTGACTGGAAATGCTCTTTGTACAGTGTGCTCTTCTTAAGGCATGTTTCTTTACCTTGTAATCCTTCTTTCCTCTTCTTTCTGTGTCACATTCTGTAAGTGTGGTATCTCTATACCTCAGGTTTACTGGACATAAAAGACTTTCTCATTACCTCAAACAACTCAAACAACAACAGTTTATCGGGAACCTGGAAAGGACAACACACAGAAGTTTTAATATTTCTACAGTGTTTGATGTGGTAAAATCATGGAAATTTGATTGATAAATGGCATTTAAGGTTCCCACCTGGACTTCAAAAATAGTGGATGGAGGAAGGACGCAAAACAAGAAAAGCGTGCATTACGAGTGGTTATGTCTCATGTATTCAGCGTGTATTGATGGATGTAAACCTGTAAATACTGACCAAACGGCAGTGTGAAAAGGCCTCCTCCCTCCACTATCACTTTATCATGTACCTCAGTTATATCTGTTGCACAACCTCTGTTCAATAAATATCTGCTTTAAAGAGCGTGGTGCTATGTTGGTTCTCTGTTATTCTTCCCTTTTATGATATGTACAGAAAAGTCTGGATTACAACCAACTCAAGTTTAAATTCACATTTGGCAGACGCTTTTATCCAAACGCACTGAGGCTACATTAGCAAGTATTTGCATTACCTAAGACTCTAAACCATGTTCTTGGTGTTGCTCGCAACATACTCTACCAGCTAAGCAACAGGAACACAAAACCAGAAATAAAGTACATTATTTTAGTTTCATCTACCAGAATTATCTGCTGACCAATTGTCACAACAGACTTGTGGGGAAGAATAAAGAGGTACCCTAACCAGGTTGAATAAATGAGTGATGACACGAGGGCTTGGAAATTCTGGATTTTCTTCGGATTTCTGTTAAACTCCAGCAAAATCTGTCATTGAGAGTATGCTTGAAGTAAATGGAGAGGACATGCTGTATGCTAAGGTCAATAAACTTACCATAAAAAGATTTTCGCCTCCTGTTGTCCTTATTTTAGTCATTCGGTAGCATCTTAAACGTCGTCAAAACGAACAATAAGTCCAACATTTTGTCAGACATAAATGTGAGTTTGCATTTAAACGCCTAAACCAACAAAAATATTAACAAATAACTTCGCGGGTTCTAACAAAACTGATCAACAAAAAACCGTTAACTTGAATGACTTTTGAAAGACGACGTCACTCACTTCCAACGACCAACAGGCGCCGCCAATAACTGCAATCGCCTCTACGTCACGCTCTGTGCAAGCTTCCGGCTTATCAAATAAGGAGATAAGAGCTTTCAGTGCTGCGGTCACTCCAACAAATATTAAACGTATGTCACGAAGAGCAAGATCCGTTACAGCTTGTGACTTATTCATGTCTCAACAGAAGGATAACTTACAATTTACGACGCTGTTTATTGCATCTGTATCCCCGCAATAATGCTTGCTTTCGGTTTAACCGTAGTCCGCCAGTAAGTTGCCATTTTCTTTTTAGTTTTCTCTTATTATTTGTCTACTGTTAACTGTTTATTATTGCGTTATTTATAAGAATAACAAAAAAAATCGTACACAATACTTTAAAGGTCTTTTTTTAAAATAAATATTACATAACTCATTATCATGATAGATCCGTATTAAATCACGAGGGAGGCTGAGATTTAGTAGATTTAGGTACACAAGTTATTGTGGGAATTTTGTTTCTAATTCTATATTCATCCTCGAAAGAAAGATTTGCTCTGTTTGCAAAATTACGCAGCGTACGTAATACTTAAACAGACGTAAACGGATATCTGTTGATAAAACAGATGTTTTCTTGTTGTTTGGGTTCACAAGTGGTGAGACGCAGTGCAACAAAGACGGACTTTTACAAGGTAATACAAGACTGAACCCAGTGTAGTATATTTCAGCTATTAAGCGTTAATCATTATCTTAATAATCAATAATATGACATTGGGATCATTTGCTTTAAGGTCAAAAGATAGACGCTCCTTTGTCTGATATTGGAACACGTCAGTCTGAGGCTGCTGGGCTGTATCTGAGGGATGTCAAGTTTACCAACGTGTTTGTGAGCGACATGATGCGAGCCAAACAGGCAAGTTTAGTCGAAATGTCAGCTGATCACAGCCAGGTGGCGTTATTTCTCCTAAAAGGTTATTTTTACTACATTTATAAATGTACTACGTTTATAAAAAGAGGAAGTTACACAATCAGGTTTCTATGGATGATTGATCGCAGAGCTTTACAAAATATACTTTATTTGCCACGTTTACTTGATAAGTATTAATTATAGGTTTTACTAAATATAATGAATGTAACGATTATGAATATTATATTGACATCACGTTTTTCATCTAAGGTATTAACAGTGCAACTTTTATGGAAATAATACATAAGGCATCGATCACAACAGCAATGGTGGAAAATGCAACTGGGTTGACACTAGATGGGGACATATTTTCTAAAATATACTTGTAGAAAATCCCAATATATTTACATATGAATCCACAGTCCTGAATATAAGATTCCTTAAAATCAGAGGAATGCCAACAGCATTTTTGCTGATATGTGTCACTGGTATAACTACATTGCTACCACAGTTAGGCCTACTATTAGTTTCTAACTTCTTGTTTAACTTGAAATTAATAATCATATCTCTGTAAAATTACAGACTGCTGAGATTATTGTGAGGAATAACAGAACGTGCCATGATATAGAATTACTAACTCATCCATCACTCAAAGAGAGAGTAAGTAAATTGACTTGCATTTTACATTAACGGCTGCACAGATGTCTTTTCATATTTTTTTTGTACGTTAATTTTGATTATTTCTACCATTATTTGGGCAAAAGTGAATTCTACATTTTTATAAATAGATAGTTGATTACAGGTATTTCTGTAGTGTTTTGGTATAGCTGAGGGAGGTCAAGTCAAAGACATGAAAAACATGGCTAAAGGAGCCGGACAGCCTTTCCCAGAGTTCACCCCTCCTGAAGGAGAGACAATTGAGCAGGTAAAATCTGTTGTGTTCGAATTGTAGAAATGTGAGACATTTTTAGATTAAAGTGACCTTCAGTTGCTTGTGTTTGTATTGTGTATTTGTATTATGCATTATGCATTATGTACCGTATATGTGTGGTTAGCTAAAGAAATTACACATGTAAACAGAAAGCCTGTATTATTTTAAGGTGAAGGCACGTGTTAAAGATTTTCTTCAGGCCATGTTCCAGCGAATAGTTGATGACCACCGAGACAAAATACAAGATGAGATAACTATACCTAAAATGGACGGGCCTCTCGCGGGACTCCCGGATGATGGGCTTTTAGGTGAACCTGTCCATGCATTGGTGGTGGGCCATGGTGCTTATATGAGCATAGCAATGCTGTATTTCTTTGAGGACCTAAAGTGTTCCTTGCCCTATGGATCAGACCCAGCTCGAAGGTTTTCCCTCTGTCCAAACACTGGAATGTGCCGGTTTGTCATCACTTTGAAATGTAATAATGGAGACATTGCACTTTCAGATATAAAATGTGTGTTCATCAACAGAAGAAACCACACCAAGTAGGAAAGAGTAAGCAACAAAATGTTTACATGTATTGTGCAAGGAAGTGTGTGGCACTAGACGCTTTTAAAGCAACAGCATGCACGTTTTTGTGGCCCAAACTTAACTTCAGGGACACACCAGCAAAGAATAGAGTCCATGTAGATTATTTCTGATAACTGGCAAAAGAAATAACATGTAACTTATTTGGCTAGCAATAAAAGTATGTCTAGCCAAGATTATATTTGGGTTATCAGTAGAAGAACCATTACTTGGCTAAATTTAAACGTTACACAACCCATTCAACAAAGCGTTTGTTTTATAGAAATTAATATACAGTAAAATTCAACAAATTCTTTGTTTAATACGATTATTTCACAATAAAATAATAGTATAAATGAATATTAATATAAGTTAAATTAATATAATTTTTTTTTATATTATTACCCACTAGCCAAACCGATCAACAAACACAGACCGGAAATTATCTTTGGGACAGACTCTTGACTCCGATGAAACTGTCTTCATCTAAATTTAGAAATGTGTGATAGACACAAAAAATGTGAATTGTGTTAAAAAATGTGAAAGGGTCACTTTCATCAAGTCTTGGCTTTAGTGAATTTAAACAAAATATTAGCCTCCAGGAATAATGCACAATATTTATTTTTAAAATGAAAGATTTATTTAAAAAAAATTCCCTTGCAGTGCACTCGCAGCAAATATAGGAAGATTTATTAAAAAAATATTTTTTGTATGGGGGAATAAACTACAATCATCTAGGTTATTTATTCAGATTTCAAGCATTGCCTTAGATTGACATGCAAGTTCTCATTCGGACTAAATTTCACTGCAATAAAGGTTGCAGAGTATTAACACGTTCGTTTGTGCCTCTTGTTTACAAAAACAGTTAGAGAGTGTCCTGACATGTACTGAGTTTATGTTGGTAAAATCACTGAACAGTCAGAAACACAAACAGCTTCTCTGACCGCACTGGGTCAAAATGTAAAAAAATCAGGTTTCAATTAAATCCGTT
Source organism: Triplophysa dalaica (assembly GCF_015846415.1). NCBI lineage: Eukaryota > Metazoa > Chordata > Actinopteri > Cypriniformes > Nemacheilidae > Triplophysa > Triplophysa dalaica. Next base: position 6,616,816 of record NC_079565.1, on the reverse strand, counting down.
TTTCTTGCATTTTTTTTATTTATTTTTAAACCTTATATTGTTTCAAAATAAATTAAATCTTTTTTAAATAAAACATCTTTATCAGTATACTGTATGTCTCATATACTATATGAGTTCTACTCACACATATGATGACCTGATTATTTATTTATTTGACCCAATTCAAACGTTTCAGTTCAATATTCACAGTGATTTGATACATTGGCCTGTATTTGATATTTTTTTAGATATTATTATTAAATATAAATGTATGAATACTTAAATATAAATAATTCAGTGGAGGTGGCCAGCCATCTCACCATTACTTTGTTAGTGATGTTAATGTTTTTAAAATCAGTCAGAAATGCAGACTTTTAACATTTAGCTCCAAAATCATACATGATAACCGTAAGTATTTGATGATTCGATCGCCATTCATCTATTAAAAGGCCCTAGCAACATTTTCAGAAAAATACTGTCCTTGCCAGAGGTTACAATGGCCATCAAGTTTAAATTTTAACTGATGTGAAGGTAAAAGGACTGACAAACAGTGACCTTATCTAGCTTTATCTATACTAAGGTGAATAAAAAGACACAGGTTATAGAAATTACAGAATAAGGTATAGAAAATATTTTTAAGTTGTAATAACTAGTTATTAAATATTTAACCAAACTAAACAACTAATAAGAATACTCCAGCTAGGAGAATATATGTTTTAGGTTTTAGGTCTTTGACACTTTATACATACACTTAAAAAAACATTACAATAATACATGACTCTTGATCACAAAACCAGTCTTAAGTAGCACAGGAAATTTTTTAGTAAAAGACAAAAATACATTGTATGGGACAAAATTATCGCTTTTTCTTTTATGTCAAAAATCATTAGGATATTAAGTAAATATCATGTTCCATGAAGATATTTAGTATATTTCCTACCTTAAATATATAAAAACGTTACTTTTGTGAGTGGATGGCCTGCTACAGTGCCTGTGATGAACAACATCACAGGCAATTTTCTGAATATGCCGATTTTTTTGCACTCAGATTCCAGAGTTTTAAACGGTTGTATCTCAGTCAGATATTGTCCTATTATAACAACTCATAAATCAATAGAAATCTTATTTATTCAGCGTTAGCAAATCTAAATTTCGAAAAATTTACCCATAAGACTGGTTTTGTTGTCCAGGGTCACATATGTCCACTCATGACATGCAACATAAACCGTAAAGAAAAGTCTGATCAGTAATTGTTTTCCAACGTTGAAGATGGTGCAACTTGCTTTTGTTTCTTCTCTTTTTGCAAATGTGGACTGACAGGACTCTTGGAGAGAAGTACGTCTAAAGGGTCATCACAAGATGTGATTGTCTCTTTAGAAACGTTACTGATGTGCTCACGCTCTTGCTCTCGATTTGGTCTTCGATAGTTTGCTGTTCTTGACCTTGGATTCTCAGAGCCCAGAGGATCAGATGGGTCAACATGCTGACTTCTTCTGTGCCTCAGATATAAATGTGTTTTATCGTTGTTTGTCTGTAGAGACAAATAAACCTCAGTTGGGATTTTATCTTTCTATGTAGCAATCATTACTGCATTAACTGTAACGTATTTCGGATCACACAAAGCATTTTCAGAAGGATTTTCTCTTTTTTCTAAAGAATCATATATTTTTTGAGGAATATATACAGTTTATTTTAATTAAATTGTTATGGTGAAATAGCAAAGCCGTTTGTATGTTATTAGTGGTAAAATATTAAAAGATAATAGAATATAGTTTTAAAAGAAAAGTATACAATTCAAACAATTCCATACTTACTAAAATGTATGGTTGTTTGTTTGAATCCAAGCAAATAAACAGATTACTTTTTAACTCGACAGAAAAGCAGTCTTTCCTTCTTGTCCTTAATGAAATGCCTCCTTTGTAAATAAAGAAGCGTGTCAGCAATTTTCAAATAGAAAAGTAAAAATAACTAAAAATTTAGATAAATTACCAACTTACCTTTTGAATCTTGATAAATGGCTTTCCTTTTTCCATTACTAAAGCTTAATTTCAAGTGGCTTATCTTCTCTGTATATTGATCTTTCTGGTTGTCTGTTGTGATATCTTCTTTGGATTGTATAGGATAACACACTACTAGAGTGCAGAAGCCTAAAACAGCCATACAAAAAGTATAGACTGTGTGCATGATCAGACTGGATCAGACCAGGGTTTGGGACATGATGAGGTAACTCGCTTCTAGAGTATATAACTGGAGGAAAATCTGTTCAAAAGTCATGTTTGCTTACCAAGAACTATTTCTCATATCTAACTGAACATAAACCAGGTCATTGTCAGGCAGTTCTGGAAGAAGAGATCATATTTATCTTTATTGACCTCTTAGTTAGTTTGTTTGTTCATTCCTTGTTTTGTTAAAAAGGAGACAATAAAAACATACATTTAAAAGTCGGTAACCTTGAAACTTACTTCTGTTAAGATTTAACAACGGAATGACAGTCGTAGCACGCATTTCTGCTTTTGACCACCCGAGGAGGCTCTAAGCTAAGTAAAAAAAAGTTTCAGTCTAATTTAATAGAGCATCTGTAAACTCCTAAAAACCATATAAAGAATATGACAAACAAAGGGGTTAAAAAACAACCTTTTATTTTCATTTCAGTAATACAGTTGGCTGCTGTGCACAGCACATATACGTATAAAAATAAAAGGAAACATTTTCTTAATATATTAGAATTCTCACTTTTTCTATTTTTTTTTAGAACAAAATGATTGGCAAAAAGTTTGTTGTCTCCAACAAATCGTACAATCATCTCAACAAATTGGAACTAAGGCAGAAGGTGAGGTATATGATAGAAAATAGGAGGGGAATTTGGAGGGGGCGTCCGCCCCTCTGTGCAGGAATACAAAACTGAGAAAGAACACAAATGCTGCATACACCCGTTACAGTCATCCTGTAAGCCACAAATGGGGCCGTTTCAAGATGGAGATACAGTACAAAAAACTGGTGGAACTTGCATGAGAGATAGCTGTTTTGTTTTGAGGGTTTAACTTCTAGATACAACATTTCTGTCCAACATTTTGCATTACAATCCATGCAAAATTCTATTCATTTTACTTAAGTATAAAGAGATCTGAAATGTGACAAAAGACAGAGTACAGTGGAGATACATATCAATAAATTAACATAGGCCATCACATACAGTACATAAAAAGCAGTCATTTTGACATTTTTCACATTGCATGCCTATATTTGGGGTACAAAGAGTATTAAATCCATAGACTCATCAAGATCCAACTGAAGATCAAACAGTAACAAGTTCATTCTTTCAACACAATAAAGTTGAAAATAACTTATTTCTCGAAAATAACCAAAGCAATTTGAATAAAAAGAATTTTATGGGAAGTGTGTCATTTTTATGCAACTATATCTCAACCGGACTGAATAAAAAATTTTTTTCCAAACACAAGGTTTCCATTTATGACAAACAGATGCTTGAGAAAATATTTTAAAACAAGCAAGTTGCAATTCTATGGTGCAAAAATCACACACTTCCCCTTTAAAACTCAAACACACTTAGAAAGCATATTGTATAACCATCTGTATATCAATGTACCTGACTCAAACATCTCAGTCATAGAAATGAATCTTCTTTCCATTATTATTAACTCAAAATATCAATGTCAAGTTTTCTGCTGAACTAAATAGCTTAGCCATTAGCGCAAGAGAATTGCAAGGTAAGTCGATACGTTGTAACCTTTAACTGTTCGACCGCAGTGGTAAAGCTCTGATCAGCGAACCTTTGCTTCGCTATTGCACATTGCGGCTGTGACACACAAATCCAACATGTTCTAACATGACTTGCACAAAGGATACAAGTGTACATACGGATGTACAAAGAAATCTTGATTGTGGTAGTTTGAACTAAAATGTTACAAAAGGTTCTTCACAAATGAGAGCCTCAGCCTTTCTTTGACTGAAGTTTGCGAATAAATGATAAAACTAAAGAACTACAAAAACGTTGTAAGCTATGGAGGGGGAATGCCTAAAGATACTGAATTTAAATTCTTCAAATCTATGTTCATTGAGTCAGGAATTTAGTAGTTGGATAGTGTAAGCATAAATGAGCAATTATGTTATCTTAAACAGAAGACGTTTTTTACATTCCAAAGACTTTTTGATGGCGTTCAAGTATGTATTCAACATGTTGGTGAGATTAAATTCCTAACACCTCAATGGAGATCATTCACAATTTTTAGTAAGTTAAAGGGATACTTCACCCAAAAATAAAAATTCTGTCTTAATTCTCTCACCCTCAATGTTTTCCAAACCTGCATACATTTCTTTGTTCTTTTGAATATAAAGAAAGATATTTGGAAAAATATTAGCAACTAACATTTCTGGGACATCATTGACTACCATAGTAGAAAAAAGTCAAGAATTTAGGAAAGCAAAGCGATATACGGCACCTTTGACTACCATTTAAAATGTTCCTACTATGGTAGTCAATGATGTCCCAGAAATGTCAGTTGCTGACATATTTCCAAATATCTTTTTTTCCAATCCAATCCAAATCAAAAACATTACAGATAAACGGTACACTTTTCTGAGTATCAATAAAGATCCATGCAAGCTGTCTTTAATCTCCAAACCTGTGACATAAATATGGATCATAAACTAATTTTAGAAGACCTTAAAGCCTCCATTTGACAGAAGGAACTATAAATTCAAAACAGTGGCATGTCTTCATTGCATACAAATAAAACGAGCCAAAATATCAATAGCTATAAGGCACCAACTAATCACGAAACAGGAATAACTGCAGAAAATAAGTGCTTTCATCTTCATAGGTGATACAAACGAAGATCCAAGTAAACCGATATTTATTCTTCCCTCTGTACCTTTCAAATACTTCTGTGCGGACGTGGCTCTTTGAGGTAATAAAAAGTATTCATTTCACTTCTAAAAGCTGAGGATGTTCGTCATTCCTATGGCCAGCTAAAGTTTACACCAGTTATGGCAAGCACCCATAGTAAGAGGGCAGAAAAAGCTCTCCGACTCTCACATACTCATAACAGAAATCAAAAGCAGCGGAAGACAGCATTTACACAGTTCCAACACAAAGCTACGGAAATATACATATATCATTATTTCAACGAGAATAAATACTGTACGTGTTATTTTTGTTCTTTGCAGTTCACCTCTTATGTTTAGGTTAGCCACGAGAACATCCAACATGTGCAAATTATTGTGTTTTTGCAAGTTTTGATAACAAACGTGGAAGGAAATGTGTGACAGTCATCACTGGGGAGGCCTTGTAGCCTCGCTTCAAGCGGCCATGTTTGCTGAGGGCGATATAAAAGCCCTTGTAAATGGAAGACTCGTATGTGTTGTAATTGTTGGGCAGCAGCATCTCCTTGAACTTGCACTCGTCACGGAAGACCCTCTATAAGAATGGTATGAATGAGATGGTTAGAATGGTTTAACACCCGTGCCCTCCCACCACCTCTCTATGACCCCTCATGCCACAGCCCTCCTTTCAAAACCCAACTACAGTAACTAGGGCAAAGTTCAGGAAAACGTACAGAACACTGTTAAACAGACAAAGTACTTCTTTAAATACCCCAGTGAGTTTGGTTTAGTGATTCTTAACTAATGTGAAAGAAACATCTTTTACAATTATAACATTATTCACAAGCGGGTTGGATTCGTTTACATTGCTCATGCTGTCCGTCAAGTTCTTAACAGCCAATAAGCAAGCCTCAGATAAGCACAAAAATGTAGAACTTATGTCATATTGCGTATAACAATTGTGGGCAAAGTCAGAGATGGGTTAAGCTGACAAGCATACTTTTCTCAAGGATGTTCATCTATTATGATTGGTCGTGTTATTCAGTGGTAAGAGCATTGCGTTAACAGCGCAAGGCTGTGGGTTCGAACCTAGGGGATTGCAAATACCTATGTAAAATGTATAGGGTAAAGCAATGTCGCTTTGGATAAAAGCGTCCTCCAAATGCCTAAATGTAAATGTAATGTGTTAATAACATGCACATATACTCCAAGCAAAGTCTCTGATTTGTGTGTTTGAGAAAAAAATACAATACCTGCATGATTTGAAGTGGAAATTGTATTACGTAATGGCAAGCGTATGCAAATGCTCATATTCAATGTAGCTTGTTTATTAATTTAAATAATAATTCCAGTTTTTATCAGATATCTTAATGCATAATTCGTATATGCGTATAGCGTCTTGTTAAATAAGCAAAGAAGCTATTCATGAGCTACGTGTTAAGAGCTACGTGTTTCTGCCTACGTCATCAAGAAAGAGAATGTGTCATTCGTGGTGAGATCAGGCATCGTAGCAACGCACGTGCAAACTACGTCAAAATTACGTTCAAGCCAAGCGTCACATAATAGACTCGTTCGAGTACACAGTGACTTCATCCAAAGTGAAAGGGAAGGTTTCAGGCCACGATGCGTAAATAGGGGTGCATTTCTGAGCACATCGACACGAAGATGCATACAACAGGCATACCTACCGTTCCGTACAACCTTCCGCGGCTGCTCATTGCGACAAAAAGCTTGCTCTTCACGCCGTACAGACTAACAACCCCTCTCTCTACCGATGAGATTTCTATCACACCTGATTGGACAGAACATCAACGTTACATAAATGACAATGGCACATATGATACAGCTCATTGACTCAATCTGCAGGATGCAAAAGTGGGCGGATCCGGAGGATGCCCCCCGTCTTTGTTCTGCATTTCTTCCATGCTGGCGAATTTCTGATAGTGTGACATGGAAAAATGTTCCTGGGTTTTGGCATGCACTGCACGAGGAGGGCGACGCGTATCGGGGCCGCTGTGTAAAATTAGTTGGCGTCTAAATCCGTCCAAGCATTCGTGTCATGTTTGTGCTAAGGGAAATTCCGCAGTGATTGACACCCGTGTTTATTTTAATAGATATGTCAGATAGAACACGCGTTTATTGCTGTGATGCACAGAGCCATGCAATAAGAATCAGCCAAACAAAATGATGACGGTAATAAAAAAGTAATGCGGATGCTCATTCAATCATTCTCCCTCATCACCATCATCCATCGCATGACATTTCGGGGTGCAACTCACTGTACTGGTTCTCATTATGTACACCGTTTATCCTGCCGTCTTGGAGGACCTGCAGGTGAAACCCGATGCCCACGTTGCAGTACAGCCTCCGCACTCTCTTAATACCCATCAAATAGTCATTCTCCCAGTTCTGGTCCGATTTGTCCATCGAGATCCCCAAAACCGAGCGAGAGAAGAGCGTCTCCCAGCTTTTCTCCAGTAGAGTTGCATTAGTCCTGTCGGAGATGGGGTAGGAGGACACGATTCCGAGCAGAAAGCCAAGCAGAACAAACGCAGTCCACGTCCAGCGCCCGCTGGTCTCGCACATACTGATGAGGAGCCTTTGCGCAGTGGCCATCCGGTTTACCCTCGGGGCACGTGGTCAAAATTAATGACCCTAAAAATACCACTCTTGTTTTTCTTCTTTCGGCATGGTGGCCGGGGCTTATTTTTGGAAGGCAGGTCGGGGCTGCGGGCGTGTAACGCAATAAGCCCCTCGGTAGATGAGAAGAGCAGGGCGGCGGAGCTTGAGCTGGTGGCGGCGGTGATGATGATTACCATGTTTCACCTCTCGCGGTGGGCAAACGCTGGCGTGGGGAGCACCACACACTCGCCGAAATGCAAGCTCACCTTGCCTGGGAGATCTTCAAGATGACATCACCCACCTTCGGGATGACATCACGCTGACCTCACGTCCTCACCCGTTAACACTGGCCCGTTAAGCGTAATGCAGAACGGAGGGGATGGGCGATGAAAAGTTGAGCGCCAGCGATCGATGCGCGAGCTGCAGCACTACGCAAATATATATATATCGCTGTCAATCCACTCGATCGAGGAGCCCGGGAGAGTGAGATCTCACAGGAGAGTATGGGACGTGATGGACTCTTTGGCAGCTCCCAAATTGGTGCGGCGGTCATATGCCTGACGGGCCGCGTCCTTATTTAGAAAGCAGGTGTAAAAACACTCCAGTTGTCACCGCGGAGCCATGTCAATCTCGCGAAATACTTCCTGCGCTGTTTGCTAAGGAAGCTATCACTTGAATGAGCCACCTTGATTTATTTGGGTAAAAATTGGCTAGAAAGATGAGTGTGCTTTATTTTTACACCTGTCAGGTGCGCAAATTTTTAGGTTAAACACGTGACCAATAGGTGGCGATGTGTGACAATGTTGAAATCTCAAGTTCCTGGAGGAGGGACGTTTTTTAAACTGTAGCCTACACATCTTTTATTACGTTTTTGTATATAGGGGCCTACATTATTATTGATGAGTGTTTTTTGCATAAAGCATTATTTACATAATTGTACAGCAGATATCACTCTTGTTGGCTACAAAAAATTTTTGTTTGAGGCTACAAATATGTGAATAACTTCGGGAATTCATTTGGCTTCGAAAGCAAATTAACCACAATTAACTCCATTTCGCTTAACATTGTTGCAGAACCATTTTTTTTTTAAGTAATACATAAGGGAAACACGGTTAAAGCAACACTATGGAACTTTTGGTTGATAACCACAATTGTCTCTTCCCAGTTTTGTGAATAATGCAGCGGAAGTAGAATTCGTCCAGTTAAGAGTTGTTCGACAATTTTAGAGACATTATTTTAAGGTTGAAAAACTACAAAGTTTTGCTTTAAACAAGCTCTATTACTTATCTTCAGATTTGTATAAGCCTGTTAATTCCTTTTAAGTCTTTGTATCCGTTATTGCTGCTCAAGTATTGCATACTTTATTTTCTTTTTTTATTAATGAACTCACTTCATCACCATATCAGGGCAGTTTGGAGAATAATTGTTAAAAGACTTAAAAGTAATGAATGAATTATAATTACATCGGAGGCAGACTGAATCACTATGGATGACAAAATAGCCCTTTTCCATGTAAAGATGGCCCCTGTTTCACCTTCCTTCTTACATCCTCAGGAAAAAGGGCTGGAAATCGTTGTCAAAAAATGAGAACAAAAGACAATGTACCATTAGTTAGCCGTGGTTCACAGTATCATCTTAAGTGGGTATACTAAAATGGCATTTACATACATTATTCCTGTAATATTTTTATGTAGGATTGGACTTAATCCACAAGGAATTGTTTGGTTTATTAAGGGGTTGGAGTGGAGTGATAATAAAGGTAAAGCGTATCGATGAAGTCAGGAAAGTAAAGTTGTTTCAGAGGCAGAAGAATTACATTTTGATAACAGATTACCGGACAAACCTATTATTTTTTTTGGAAACATGCGACAATGATGGGTTGTAAACAAATACGCGGCATTAGACGTATTTTTAGCAGTTAACATATGAGTTCCTTTTTATTAGTACATTGTGCTTTGCTTGGACTGATGAATGTTAAGTCCATCCTGAGAATCTCCAAGAAATAAAACTACATGAACACATTCCCTGACTAATAGTGAGTGTTCTTACAGATACATTACTAAGGACATGAAATCTGTTACAGTTTTGTACAATTTCAGTTGCCTACTATACGTCTGTAACACCACAGAAATATCAATGTAATATTGTCGACCTGATGGTTTGTAACAAACAGAAAACAACAGAATAGGCTGCTAATATCATGTATAAAGTCAAATGCAAAAATATTCCAGATTGTCATTTCGAACACTATTTGAACACATTTTCTACATAGCTATAATGTAAAATCCTTGATACTGACCGAGCAACATTTACGGTTAAAAACAAAACTTAAGACTTGTTTGACAAGACAGTTGAGGTTATAATTACTACATAAATAAAGGCGACCTCACCAAAATGGGTTGAATAAAAATTCCCATAGGGATATCAATATATCAATATATTATTAATATAAAAATATATGTTTAAACAATAAAATAGTTCTTTTTACAACATAAGAGGAATTGCACCATCAGGTGCAGTCTGATGTATCCATTGGTCCCTGTCTGTCTAGACTGCTCCTGCACAATTCATTCCCATACAAATCTATGAGAGAGAAAAGAATAACGGAGACCTTAATTCCTTCAGGTGACCAAACACATGATCATTCCATTATCCAAGATCAGAGGTCCTTTTGGTCAAAGATGATGCTGGTGGCAAAATAGATGCCGATGGCACCGAAGATGGCAGAAGAAGCGATATACGCAGTGACAGACTCTGTGAACTGAACAATCATGCCCATGAAGAAAGTAGGAAAGACTTGAGAAAGAAGAAAGGTGCTATCCAAAATGGCGAAGTCCAGTCCAACGCCACGTTTCTCAAAATCCTCAGGCTCCAGAGCGACAGGTGTACAATTCTGAACGTGCAGAGGTGTAGGATATTTTTGTTTGTCATTGCTGTAATAAGCATGCCCGTTAGAAATGCCACTCTTGTGTGTGAGCTCTCCATCCTCATTGTCTAAAGTCAAACACACAGAATCCCTTGTGATGGTAAAACCGTATTTGTGCTGTTTTTTGGTTTGGGTGTTTTGCATGTACACCTGTGGGATGAAAGAAATGAGAAACCAGTGAGACATATGTGAGATCTATATGAGAAATATTAAAATAGAAATATTACCCGTGGGAAAAATTAAGAGACCATTACAAATTTTCATTCTATAAGCATTTTAGATGGATTGTGGTCATTCCAGTCCAGTGTCGGATGAATTTCAACAAAATCAAACCTCAGGTGTGAAAAAGTCATCTAACAACAATGTGAAAGACGTTATTACATAAAACAAATACTTGAACTTTTTCTATACATATACATGTACACATATTACTGTTGTATTGCTTAAAAGTGAACATGAACTTGTTTTCTTTGCCGTATTTGGGGTCTAAAAAATACAGAGCATCTTTTCTGTTAATATGATCTGTTTCTCCAGTTTTAATTTTCCGCAAATAAATGTAAATAGAAACAATATTTTTATTTGAAATATGGGAGAAATATTGTTAGTAGTTCATAGAATGAAGCAAAAAATGATAATTTTACCTAAACCCATACTGTACCTATAAACGGTAATTTCAGAAAAACTAAAAATAGTCTTTGAAATGGTCTCTTAATTTATTTCTGCAGCTGTACATATTTCAATAGTAATCATTTTGTTCCTTTGAAATGTATTGTAAGCGTAATGATCTATTTAAGTTGTGAACAAAGAATATATAAAAAAACAGTATAAAGCATAACAATATCTTGAATTCTTACCTCTTTCTCTTTATGATAATGGCACGTGAGTGTATAAGGCAGTGTCTGCAGCGTTGCATAGGCAAAGCCAGTGAGGGCCGACATGGCCGTGACCACCGGCACACTCTTGGACAGACAGATGACCAAAGCGGATACGGTAAAACACACCATGCTGCTCAGATAGACAGTCCTAGACCCGAAGAGACGCACCAGCCGACTCATGATCAGCGAGAAGAAGGTTGAGGTAGCACACTGCAGAAACAAGCCGAGGCTGCCCATGCGTATGCCTGTGGAGAATGTGTTTTAAAAATTACATCTGTTCATACAATTCTTACAGTGTTTCTTGCCCAAACATGAGCTAATGTTTTTGTATTAATCAACCTTTAGTTGACATTTGGAGTCAAAAGACACCAAGAGGTACATGATATTCATTGCTTTGAAAGGTTGAATATAATAGAGAAGGATTACTCTAATAATCTTAGGAACAATGTGTAAACAAGATGTGTTTGTAAAGACATACTCGAAATGTTCCTCACAGTAGGAATATAGGATACAATGTTTTGATAAATGAGGTTTGTGTTGATGTCTAAGCTCAGTAGGAGAGGTCCTGCATACAGTAAGTGTTTTGTAAGTCTCATGTTGACTGGCTAAAGAATGCAGAGTTGTGTTTATGAACACTGCAGGAGGTCGAGGTGAATACAAGTTCACCATCAATACATTTTCATGAACTTTAAAATGTGTCATGCATACTTGGAGAGACAGATTTATTTTTCCTCTTTCTGTCTTTCTTTCATTTTCTTGTATACTTGGATGGACAGAATTTTTTCTTGCGTTCGTTATTAATATTTTTCCTTATGTGCTTTCCTTACATTCTTTCCTTCTTTTGTTCATGTTCTTTCTTTCTTTCTTTCTTTCTTTCTTCCATTCTCTTTCTCTCTTTTATTCTCTTTCTTTCGTTCTTTATTTCCTTCATTTTCTTTCTTTCTTTCTTTCTCTACTACTTTAGATCTTCAATTCCCTTTCTCTCGTTTTTTTCTCTTTCTTTCGTTCATTCTATTTCTTTCACTCATACTTTTTCTTTCTTTTTTTCATTCTCTTTCTTTCGTTCATTCTATTTCTTTCTTGCTTGCTTTTGTTTATACTAATTTCTCTTTCTTTCTTTCTTTCCTTTGTTCGTTCATTCTCTTTCTTTCTTTCTTTCGTTCGTTCATTCTCTTTCTTTTGTTCTTTCTCTTTCTTTTGATCTTCTATTCTCTTTCTCTCGTTTGTTCTATTTCTTTCTTTTGATCTTCCATTTTCTTTCTTTCTTTCATTCTATTTCTTTTGTTCATTCTATTTCTTTCATTCATTCTATTTCGTTCATTCAATTTCTTTCATTCATTTTCTTTCTTTCTTTCGTTCATTCTCTTTCTTTCTTTCTTTCTCCACTACTTTAGATCTTCCATTCCCTTTCTCTCATTTTTCTCTTTCTTTCGTTCATTCTATTTCTTTCTTTCTTTCTTTCTTTTGTTTATACTAATTTCTCTTTCTTTCTTTCTTTCTTTCATTTGTTTGTTCATTCTCTTTATTTCTTTCTCTTTCTTTCTTTCGTTCTCTCATTCTCTTTCTTTCGTTCTTTCTCTTTCTTTTGATCTTCTATTCTCTTTCTCTCGTTTGTTCTATTTCTTTTTTTGATCTTCCATTTTCTTTCTTTCTTTCTTTCTTTCTTTCTTTCATTCTATTTCTTTCGTTCATTCAATTTATTTCGTTCATTTTCTTTCTTTCTTTCTTTCTTTCTTTCTTTCTTTCGTTCATTCTCTTTCTTTCTTTCTTTCGTTCATTCCCTTTCTTTCTTTCTTTCTTTCTTTCATTCTATTTCTTTTGTTTATTCTATTTCTTTCGTTCATGCTCTTTCGTTTGTTCTATTTCTTTTTTTTGATCTTCCATTTTCTTTCTTTCTTTCATTCTATTTCTTTTGTTCATTCTATTTCTTTCATTCATTCTATTTCGTTCATTCAATTTCTTTCGTTCATTTTCTTTCTTTCTTTCGTTCATTCTCTTTCTTTCTTTCGTTCATTCCCTTTCTTTCTTTCTTTTTTTCATTCTATTTCTTTTGTTTATTCTATTTCTTTCGTTCATGCTCTTTCTTTCATTCTATTTTTATCGTTCATTCAATTTCTTTTGTTCATTCTCTTTCTTTCTTTTCTCAGTGCGCCTAGTCAAACCTGACAGTTTGTGCAAAAACACTAACAAACATTTAAAACAAAAACTGCCTCCAAGTACAAAAGGATAGTTAACCCCAAAAAATAATTCATCATTTATTCACCTTTATGTCATTCCAAACCTGTATGACTTTCTGTCTTCTGCAGAACACAAATGAAGATATTTTAAAGAATGTTTGTCACAAAACTACTTGGCCCCCGTCGACTGGAAACTAAATATTTTAAATCCTTTGTGTTGCACATATACATGTTTTGAACAATTTGAGGTTGAATACATATATGAAAAAATAACTCACCTTCATCATAGCGCTGCCTGAGATCGGTGCCAGGAGCGGCACTGGGAACCCCCTCATAGAGTCCCTCGCCAACAAAATCCGTGTAGAAGAGCATGAAAGACATGACGCCCATCCAGCTGCAAAGCTGTGCCAAGCACAGCTGTCTCATGACACGCGGCACGTGGCAGTAACTGCTGTAAATGGCCGGCGTCATGGACCAGCAAGTCCTCAGAAGGCACATCAGAGGGCCGGACTTCAACGACCGCAGCTTACACTGAAACAAGTTACAGCACGAACGTGGAAAACACCGTCCCGACTCCAGCGGCCCAGGTTCCATGTTTGACGTACCGCAATGTTCCTCGGAAACCTTCATGGTGACCAGCAGGCTGACCACGAAGATGAGGATGAGGAGGGAGAACAAACACTCTGCTTGGCCGCCCAGGTAGCTTGAGAGAAGCCCGTTGCTCCAGTCTAGAGCGGGTAACAGGTAGCCCACGCAGCCTCCCAGACTTACCATGAAGGAGAACATTGCAAAAGCCTGTCCGCAGTCCTCCCGATCGCGATACAGGTCTGAGAGCAACGCCTCGAGGGGAGTAAAGCACACCTGACCGCAGAAGTCCAACAGGCCAACGCCGAAAATGAGCAGGCCCACCTGGAGAGCCTGGTTGCTGTGGGTACTGCCCCAACTGAGATGGGCGGCCAACAAGTCAGCATGCGGGATGATAAGCAGAGCTAGGAGGACTCCTAGCGACAGCAGCCAGATGAAGGGACGTCGGCGGCCGTAGCTGCTGTTGCACTGATCACTGGCCGATCCTATCAGGGGGATGAAGAGAAGGCCCAGGACGGGTCCAATACCTATAGAGAAAAATCAGTGAGATTATAGTTTAATGAATCTTTAATGACACATCATAAAAGATCCACAGCCTGCGGCCACCGTCACGGCCTGCAATTCAAAATCATTTGGCTTCATCTTCTAAAGCTAGATGAGATGACCGATTTCTGGCTCAGCTCCCTTCTCTCCACAGCTTTTCTAATTCAAGCGGATGACTAAGTCTCAGCGGTTGGGTGCTGATTCCCATTTTGATTCCCATCAGGAGCTATTTTTATTCAAGTGGGTGCTAGAAAGATGACCTGAACATTTTTAAAATGCACTGAAAAGTTCACTGGAGTCTATTTACAGTACTCACTGTACATTGAATATAATGTTAGACATTTTAAAAGTGCTATGGTACAACTATTGAATATTACATTATTACATAACAGAAAATTATATTTTGCTAAGTAAATATGAGCACATTTTTTATAAGGGGAAAAGACTTGTTTTGTTGTTTCCTTTGTTTTCATAAATAATATATACATTTTTATTATTAAACTGTATGTGACCTATGAATATGATATGGTAACAAAGATATTAATAAGTCTGCATCAAAATACATTTACAAAAGTGATTTTATGTCAATAGAACGCACATTAAATGTACGTTTTTTGAGAATAAATTGTCAAAATTTTGTTGAAATAAGGTTACATTGTCATTCAGTGTAACACAATATTTAAGTACAAATTCAAACAACATGTTTATTTTGAATATATTTATATATATAAATATTAAGGGAGCATATTACATTTTACTGTGCTTTAATCAAGTAAAACAGTTCTCATAGACAAATGGGCAAAACGTTGAAAGTAATTATTCTTTTAATGCCCCATTTTCACAGATAAGGCTTGAGACCAGACCCAGACCAAAACGAATTCAGTCTTAACTGAAAATAGCTGAAAAAATCTTTAACTATGTCAGTGCCATTGTTTTGTTTCAAGATGCACATCACTGATGTTTTTTCTATGGCATTTTAATAAAATCGACCAAAATTAGTTCTGGCTTAGGCTAAGCCTTGTCTATGAAACTTATGCCCGACAAGATTGTTACACTGAATGACATTTCAGTGTAATGATTCCCTGTAAATCAGGGAAAAATGTATGAAATTTATTTTTTATTTATATTGCTTCGAAAAACAAAAAAGCCATTAAGTTAAACAGAAAACTTAAAAAAAATAACTATTTAAAGCACTTATTGTTTTTTATGCTTAACCCTTTTTCGTCTTTGACCCATATACATTTGACCCATATAAAGTTTTATGAAATTATTTTTGTAGACAAAAGGTTTTAGCATACTATTTGAAATTTGAAAAGGAAAGAAAATTGTTTTTTAACATTATGTTAACATTACATCTATGTTTATTTTATGTTAATATATCGGTTAACGAAATAGAGCAGTTAAACAGTACCTTATACAGAACTGTAAAAACATAAAACAGGCAGAAAAATGCCAAAATATAATTCCCAAAACTTACCATTACTATCATACACGCTGTATAATTATACACTTTGCAAATAATAAAAACTTTCTTCAAAGTTTTGTGGTTAAGCCGGAAAAGTGAGAGCAGGTGTGCAATATCACATCTGAAACAATTTAAAGGCAATTACATACATGAAACTGGGAAAGCTTGTGTTATTCTTTCAGAGATGTTTCACAGCAAACTATAGAAGTCGAGGGAACTGCACTGCCCCTCCGAGAGATTTATTAACACATGCTGTTTTTTCATATGGTGGAGGAAGGTGAGCTATTACCCACTTCCTTTTAAATGTGCCCTTGTGCTGTCCAGAGCATTTTAAGACAATCATAGTAAATCATACAACTCTTTTATATACACTACATAATGCAAAGCTGTTGACACACATGAAACACAAACTTTCTGTTTTTTTTACATGCAAGTTGCTCCTGTCTCTTAACTGTTTGAGCATGACTAACAAAACCAAGGTCAAAGGTTCAAGTCCCAGGGAACATGTCATATATACCTCAAAAACATATCCTTGCACTGTGGAAAAGCTGTTTCTTTGTTATTATTTTTCGAGAGAAATTTAGTTGATTTTTGGGTGAACTGTCCCTTTAAGAAATTTAAGGCTATAAATTAAAGGCAATCGTACACTACCATAAAAGAAGAAAACTTCTGCAATCTCAACCAACCACACATTATTCCAAGTGAACAACAAAGTTGATTTTTGGGATTTGAAAGCACTGTGCTTCTAGTGGCTATAAGAATTGATATGTTACCATTATGGATTCATATCCAAACATAAGGAATTTCTGTGTATTCTAATGCAGCTGTTGATTAAAAGAGCAGTGTACAGATACACACTATGTATCTACTGTCACCACATGCACGTTTGTGAAGTGTTTTTTCTTCTGTTTTGTGAATCTGGCTTTGAGTCCTGCAGATTCATTCACAGCAAAAACATGTGGAAGCCATTTGCGGGCATTTGCTCATACAGCACGAAGAAAAATCGAAAAAAAACAGAAGCTAAATATTTACACTCATGGGTTTGGTAATTTTAGGATAAAAGGGAATGAAAACAAACTTGCTTTTCGAAGAATTGATACAAAATTAAGAATTAGTCAATTAAAACTTCGAGGTGACTTTGATACTGCTCTATGCTATACTCTACAGATTAATTCACACGAGATATAGAAATGAATAATATTAATTCTTTAAGAAGTTCCTTCAGAAGTCTTGGAATAAACATAAATCGTAAAATGTTATATATAAAGCCTTTCTATCGCCATATATGTCTGTAACATAAAATTGCAGGTAACTTATTCATATTTAACGGCATCTAGTGGTGAGGTTGTGAATTGCAACCAATGGCTCACTCCACCCCAGCTGTTCTTCGAGGCACTACGGTGGCTGACACAGGACTAAGATGTCTTCACGTTTTCGCTTCTTTGCCGAATAAGACAACGCTTTCTGTGGGCAGAATGTCCATTTACGGCTATTGTAGAAACAACAAGCTGAATAGGGGAACCGCGGTGTATGTATATAGAAATAGTTCATTCTAAAGTAATAAAAACATAAGGCTTCATTATGTAAGGTCTTTGCACCTCTGAAGACATAAGACTTATTATATCACATTTCTGTCAATAGATCCTCCCAAAAATGACACCTTTAAAAACAACCAACATTTCCGGCAAAATCCAACATAAATTAATAGCTCAATTTATAGATTATTATACACTTACCGTTGCGAAGGAAAGTAAACCGCTTTGAACACTGCTTGCTTATGTACCTGCCCCCTAACTTCTTTTCCTTTAACCAAAAAAGTTACAGATTGCAGCTTTAAAGAAAAGACTGCATAAAGACTGACTGATAAAAGAGATCCGCATCTTTAAAACATCCTGATGGACCGCCTGTAATAACTACATCATTAACCACCACTGATGAAACTCCAGAGGAAAGTCCCGCTGCACTTTAACAGGAAGCTGTAAAACTAAACAAGCTCCCAAACAGCCGTTGACCCCTAAGGCCTTTTCCTGCTGCCCGGTGCCTTCCAATTAGCACCCGATTACCACCTGGACGAATCAGCGAGTGATTTTGCCACTAATTATGATAATGACCCCCATTACCTAGACATAGTGTTTACAGCACAGTCCTTATTAACCAATCATAAACCTTGGTTTAACATTCCAGAGGTACTTCCTAAGGCTGAAACCTTACCTAGGACCATCGTCATGTACTGTTCCTCCACACCGGCCTTAAGCAGTAAAGGGGGCACGTAGGTGATGCCGGCAGCCACGCAGATCTCCAGACCACACGTCAGCAAGTTGAGCAGGAACAGACGCCAATGAGATCTCCATCCAGTCATATTTACACGAGAAGTGCTCACTTGTGTCCTGTGTGAAGTGTGAGAAGTCTACTGATGCTTACAGGGGGAGGTCAAAGGGGCGGGGTCAGGCGCCCAGGGGCGGGGTGGGCGTGTGGGGTAAGGGAGAGCAGAGGTCTGGAGTCTCACAGAGCTCAGATCAAGTAAGGGATCCATCCTGTCTTCAGCATATTTGATCTGCAACGAAAAGATACAGCTATTAGAAATGATAAAGAAAATAGATTTGACCCGCATAGCAAGCTTTTTCTGTCATCAGCTCATTCACTCAGGTCTGAACGAGCACAGCTCTTATAAACCGCTTTGTTCATATAAAGTAACAGTAATGAGTCAGATTTTAACAGTTTCCAGTGGAGAATCTCACAATGAGAGCATTGTGCTTTCATTCGCTGGTGCAATTAGACATTTTTATGACTAATATCATAATTCAGTTTCTAAAGTGTGTCATTCATGCTTTTTCTAAATTGTTCTGATGGACACATAAATGAGTTACATTTTCAGGTTTATTAGACAATGAACATTTAAGAGCTGTGGTATAGGTAAAGCGTATTTCCGTCATATTTCTTTTTGTTACATTTAACACAAAAGAACATATTCTGAGGAATTTAGGAAAATGAAAAAGTTGCTCATATTCTATTAAATATATTTCTTTGGGTTCAACCAAACAAAGACTTGTATAGAGGTTTGGGTGAGTAATTCATTTTTAGGCAAACTTTCACTTTAAATTCTTCTCAAAACGGAGCTTTAGTTTATAAAACTATGCAACATAAATAAAAAGTTTTTTAACATTATATATTTGACTAAAGTTAGATATCATTTTTCACTGTAATTGTAGTTGTATGTAGGTTGTTTATACCACCTAAACAAACAATATATGACGAAATATCAAATACTTATATAAATAAAATACAAAAGAAAATAAAATCCAGTTTTGCTTTTCAACAATGTGTCAAGATGTGGTCAAGCGCTATTCTAATTGGTCACAACAGTCAATAACTCTGCTGCATGCATTACTATCAGACCTCTACCATCTGCTGGCTGGGATGTACACAACCAACATGTTCCTCCACACCAATGACCTCATCCACCACTAGCGTTTTTCTTCATACATTTCCAAACAATACAACTTCAAGACACCGCATATCGCAATACAACAGCAACTGTGCTGCATATTTGAACATAATTTCCTCCCATAATTCTCCCGGGTAAGACATGTCAGTCAGTTAAAAGACATCCTCACTCAAAATGACAAGAAGCTTACAACAACTTACAACATATTGCGTTTTGACCTACTAGAGATCATTCTTCTTGTCAAATGCGAATTATTCTTGATCAAACCATAAAAATCCAAGAAGCAAAACATCTCAAACCTAAGGCCACAAATATTACATTAGACAGTGACTAGATTAGAGGATGACTAGATTTGCTTGTCAGATGTACACAAAACTCAACCTTTTATCTTTGGTGAAAATATTCTTGGTATTAAGGCAAGATCATCAAACAGCAAACCACGGCCGGTGTTTGCGGCTCTGAATTCTGTGTGTCTGGTTCAGAGAGTTCTTTGGCGTTGACTGTCCCCCTGCCATCTGATTATGAGACATGTGTGAGATCACTCACATCGGCTGCCACCTTTCAGGAGGATGAAAAACAACCAGGTGCTAAATTCATATTTGGTGTTACATTCCTCCATCTATGAAGTCCATCTGCTCATCTCTTGCAGACAAGCTGAACGTCATCTAAATTTGAAAAATCTAAGTTTGCTTAAATGATTAAAAATGAGAGAACTAGGTTTGGATTTTGAGCACTTTTTACAGTAGTAGTTCACACTTAAAGAAAAGTTAATATTTACTTAATTGTTTTTCTACCCATGTTGTAAATATAGTAAATGTATATTTAGTTGAATATATCCCACTTTATTACCCACCAGCCAGTTAGTGTTATTTCAGATTAAAATCTTTCCATTAACAGAAAGAAAAAAATGTGAATTTCTGAAATGGCTGCGAAAATGATCTCATCACATGCCCCAATTATTAGACGGCCAAACAAAAAACACCCACAATCCTCCAGCACAAAGCTTTTCAAAAAGAGACTCCACAGGCAGAAGTATGGTGAGCTTGGCTTGCTGAGACAACACAAACATTTCACACCCGTTCCTCCAGCTCTGAATGGAACCATTGGGGGTCTATCTCAGTCCAGGACCACCACCCTGCTGTCCTTATACTCAGACAACACCCCACATTTCGCCCGTCCCAGGACACCTTCCCCCACCTCTATACAGAGTAGGCCTCAAGGTCAACCTCAGACCTGACATGTATTAGAACTTACACAAAAGGGAAGGACAATAATAATGTGGGTTTCCTATGAGCGGTTGGTAATGTTAACCCACTTGCCAGATCTTCTAAAGTTTGGTCTAGGAACTTCCCGCTATTAATAGAAGAACAGCATTTGTGGAGTCCGTCAAGCAGATTACCACCAGAAATAATTACTTGACCCATAAAAAAAATTGTTCAAATACACACTTTTCCAAAGTAGAAAGTCAAAAGCTTTTTTTATGCGATAAATGTAAGGAAAGGAAGCAAACTTGGAAATGTTCACCCACTCAAATGTATGAAATTTAGTGCATCTAGCGAATTGCACCCAACGGCTGAATCCACCCCTCCCTTTCGAAGCACTACGGTGGCTGACACAGAACTAAGATGTCGTCATGTTTTCGCTTCTTTCACGAAGGAGATAACGTTTTATGAAACGTGCTCTGTAGAGCAGTTTGTCCGTTTAGGGCTACTGTAGAAACAACATGGTGAATTCCATATAATGGGACCAACAGTGTATGTATATAGAAATGGCTCTTTATAAGGAAATACAAACATAATGCTTCAGTTATTAAGTAAGGTCTTTATACATCTCTAAAGACATTGTTTTGTATATGATATTGCATTTCTTTCAATAGATCCTCCAAAAAATTACACATTAGACCTTCAACAACGTAGTCCCTCTGGAAAAAGGCAGCATTATGCATTAAATCTTCATGCATCAACAATCTTCAATATTTTCATTTGTAAAATGATTTGTTTTCATGAGCTTACAGAGCTTAAAGTAATAGTTCACCCAAAAATATAAATTCTGTAATTATGTCATTTCATACCTGTATAAATTTGTTCTGATGAACACAGAGAAAGATATTTGGAAGAATGTCGGCAATTTACAATTCTGTGACATCATCAACTGCATTAGAAGGAAAATTGTATGGCAGCTAAAGGTGTCACTGAACTGTTTTCATAAATTCTTCAAAATATATCACTTTGGAACAAAAAAAGATAAAAAAAATCCTATTATGGTAATGGTTGATGTCACAGAACTGAAAATGGCTAACATTCTTACAAATATCTTTCTTTGTGTATATCAGTCAATGATGCCTAGTTGAGTCAACTAGCCCTTTAACTTATCGAACCCGGAACATTCCTTTCACCACACGCAGCGCAAACAGAGGTCAAGGTGGAGGATTGTGTTACCAGAGTTAATTTAAGAACCTTGTTATGACTATTCCTTTAAGGGGAGAACTTCTGTCCTAATGAAAAGGGACAATTCAAGGAGACATGTCACTCACGCGGTACTCAAAGCGCTATCGTGCCAGTGGTCTCATGGTTCGAGACAGGGAGAGCAGGGAGTTAAGCCGAGCTACCGTATGGAGTTTAGCAGCATGTTTGACGTGCCCTAAATTATGTGTCAAATGAAAGCCACATGTGTTTGCTTTAAACCTGCCTTGCCTTTTCCATGAATCACGCTAACCAAAGGCCGACTCTTAGAGTGCAGGCACCGGGTAATTCAATAAGAGCAATGACTTAAGTTTTTCTCCATCTGTTGTAATCACATCTATTGATCTTAAGAGTTTGGGTAAAGGGCAGGCATGTTAGAAGCACTGGTCCTTTGACGCCAATTGGTACTAACATTCCAGTTTTTCTTCATGCTAGGAGTCGAATTTTAATGTTATTTTACAAATTTGAATACTCAACATTTTCTACAATGTTGAATTGTACAAACTACTGAAATGTCGCGATTGTGATGGATTTACATTCTTGGTTTGTGTGTGCATATGTGTGTTGCTCCTCTCTTCATATGCCACAATCCCAGAGCTATTCAATACCGGCCCTCAAGCCCCCACAGATAAGCTTTAATGGCTCTGAAGGACATTATTACCATACAAAACAGCCATTGTGTACATTGAGCCAATGTTAGTAACCTGATATACTGAGGAGTCAAGCCCTCCCAGTTAATCTTTTATCAACTCTTAAGAGCCTTAGAAACACCCTTAACAACAGCCAGAGTGTCTGAGCTCAAGCGTTTCTCCAAAGTGACATCAGAACCACAAGCAAGAGTGCATGTCCAACTGAAAACCTCAAAAGAAAACCTCGACGGTGGTTTGGTTAGATGTGGGGTTACGGCAAGGCGACAAGTTTCTCTCCTCAACAGCTCTAATCCTACCAAGACAACTTTCAACAACAAACTATTTAGCAGTCGACCCAAAGTCTCTTACATTCTAATAGATTCGCCCTGATGAATTCTGGGTTTAAAACTAGGCATAAATCCTTTCCTCAACAGCGATCACACGACAGCGGCGTGACCTGTGAGCATTAATCTTATCCTAGCATCCGCTAGTATGACCCCTGACCCAAGCACTTGGCCAGAATCATGTGACAAACTTCTAACAGAGACAAAAGTGATTTGCTCTATGAAGAACATCTTTATGTCATATCCCAGTTTACAAAAAACATATATTTGATGAGTAACCCATCAATAATCTGAGTAAATGCTATTGAGTGGTATTATAGATAGTTTCAGTGCCAACAAAATAAAGGTTATGTGGCCCAGACGTAACTTCTGGTAGACCTCCGCAAAATCAATAACTGTTGAGTAGTTTTTATTTAATTTAATACAAATGATATACAATTAAATTTAATATAAATTAAATATAAAATAAATTGTTATAACTAAACAGAGAACAGAAGTTAACTTTGGGCCAGTTGCATACGTCCGATGAAACGGTCTATAGAGAAACTACACTGACAAATTTAAAACTGCAGGGATGGTCAATAATACAGAAATCACTTGCAAAACTGTACAGATCAAATTCTCTGATGTCTTAACAGCTGGCTGCCCCTGTTATGAAATCTGGTCGAAAATCCTGGTCCACACAGCGGTAGTGTGTATTAAACATCAAGTATTCTGATTGTAAATGTGTTTCAGTTAATGTGGACAGACTTAATTTGTTATTAAACACAAAAGCAACATGCAAAGAAAAAACATTTACTCATTCAAAACAGAGAGAGGTGTTAAACTGCTAGATCTCGCACTTTCTCACCCAACGGTATCAGATTCAGGTGTGGACACGCAATCTGCTGAGGTTCTTCACACTCCGGGTTTATGCAGCTCCCGGGAGAGAAACGCTCAGTTATCTGATAGACACCAGATCCAGAAAGACACTTATCGGGTCAAAAGAGAATGGAATATGGACCTGAGAGACAAAATAAAGCTAATACTGATACTCTCTAATGAAGTTCTGGAGTGGACTGGTGAGAATTTTTGATGTGCATTTATACATTTCAACGGACGCTTTTATCTACAGTGGCTGCTAGCATTTTCAAGTTATATCGAATGCCTGACATGGTGTTGCTAGCTAGGTTTACGGTTTATTTAGCAGACAAAAATTGTGTACAGAAGAATTCTGGGCTCGGCCAATCAAAATCACACATTCTTTTGAGTCATGCAAAAATATGCAGATATGTTGCTTCTTCATTGTAATCATAATAATAAATCTCAATATTTGCACAACATTTATTGAAATGTCAATGCTACAATGCATACCAGTAGAAAAAATGTGCTATTGTAAAAATTCTGAAATATGCAAAGCATCGTAGGTTTAACATCATTCATTCTGTGGCATTTGCCAAATGCAAATACCAACACTGGAATTCTTTTGAAGGTAGCTTTAGCGTGACATCATCGCCCTTGATCTTTAAAAGACGACACATTACACAGTATCTCTCACAGTCCACACAAACTGTTCAAAAGAGGACAAAATTGTATAAAGAAAAAGATAATTATGACAATGAACATAATTGAAAAGTTAGTATAACTCATATATTCCCCTATTAGTAACCCACACCGTATTTGGAAACCCCTCAGTTTGGGATGGAAATCCTCCTCTTACAATTCATGTCACCTCAGGTCTTCTTCTCGTCCCCACATAAGACTAAACAGCCCCCGGCGTGGTAGCCCAACACCCTGATATGAAACAAAGACCAGATTCATATCAGTTTCATCTCACTGTGGTTCCTTCCATTCCTTCCGCTCGTCCGACCTCCCCCCCCCTAAAAGAATCCATCTCATTTCTGTCGCCCCAAAAAGCCCAGCAATAATAGACCATATCAGGTTAAACTAAAGGACAAGTCTTTCTCACACCTTGTCCTTCCCCTACATCCCGGGGCCAAAATCTATATCCTGTGTTTTCAGCCTTCTGCCTCGATGTCCCCTCTCCAACCTTGCCCGTAATACCTAATTCCTGCTAACAGTCAAATCTTTGGCATGATCTTAATTTGATAACACACTGGAGATGTGAAATCTTTAAAAAACTTAAGTTGGCCATAAGGAACACACCTTATGTGCTAGTGTCTGTGGTTCGAGTCCAGATAAAGGTGTACGTGAGCCAGGACAATGATGTTTTACCTCAGTGAGCGGCTTCTGCTGAGGTGAGCTTAAGAAAGCACCTGTTGTCATGGAAACCAAGGTAGACAAAAAGGTGATGAGCTCTTTTACCCAGGTACTTATCTTCTCAAATATATTGTTTCTAAAACTGTCTTTGGTTTTCAAGCATATAAAACACAAGTTATAGCGTATGGTGATGACAATAAATCAATTGAAGGACAATGTTAGTAAGTTTAGACATCTGGGTATTACATACTTAGTTTTTCTTGTACCCTTTTGTTAAGGAATCTGAAATATGAATAATCAAAAAATAACAGATGTTACTAAGATATATTATATATTTTTTTGTTCACAAGATTTATTAATACATGGGCAAGTTTGCTTAATCGTTCCTTGGATAAATCATGCTCTTTTTTCAATTCCACAATTAAAATAACATCACTGCTTCATAATATTAGACGAAACAGCTCTTATGAACAGAGAAATTTCTAGTTTATTGATTTACAAATCATGGGCATAAAACTATTAAGGCAGGACTAGGATGGTTCATCTGCTCACAAAGACAAAAAATCAACGAATCAGGCGACAAATCAATAAAACATGACCGCGATTTACATAAAGCGAGAAAACGAATTAGCAAAAAGTGCTTACATATCAAATAGTGGAAACATATTCTCATTCGTGAGGACGGAGTCCAAGGATTGAATTTTATGGAAGGAACAGAGTTATCCATCTTTTACTCATGAAACAGCTTCCAAACGCTATGCACATTTCATACATACAGTGGAATTTATTGCATCCGTGCATAAAAATATGTCTCAAACTAGAACCTCCCCAGTGAATCTCGGCCATTTCCGTCACTGGAAAAGACCACTGTACAATGTAGAAAAATAAAAAATTTAACCGTTATTTTTAGATTTTAATATGGTTATAAACCGTCAAATTACAGACAAAGACTGCAAAAATAAACATGGAAAACAAGTAAATTTTACTATATATTTCTGGCTGCCCCAGCTGCCAGAAAAGTATCTTTTCTTACTGATTTTTTTACAGTGTTGTTACCATCATTTACACAATGACGTTAGAACAAAGAACTAATGGACCTTTCTGAGAACACAACTCTTCTTGAGAAAACACCCTTCAGGCCTGTTTATCACTATGATTGAATCAAACAGATAGATATTAAGTAAAACAGTGGTCGAATTCAATCTCTCTATAATTTAAAATGTGAAGCAAATCATCATGATATGATTGAATTAAGTACATACAAAGCAACTGTCCATCTCCTCATAGCTATCTGAATACAGTGAACTATGAAAATGTGTTTGTGTTTGCATAATCACCAAAGTGCAAACTGATGTCAAATCTCAACAGCAAATAGATTGAAGTGGTGATGGAATGGTACCACAAATGCAAATTCAGCTATTTGGTCATTCCTGGGTGTAAAATCCCATCACACAGAAGATCTTGGAAACAAGCACCATAACAATCATTCAGACAATCATTTGTCTATAAAAAGCACAGACGGTATGTGACCATACACAACGAGATTAACATTTTACTGCTTTCAACTTGACGTTCACCTGGTTTTGAGCAGCTGAACTGGAAGTTTATTTCAATAAAAATTCCAAGAGCTAAGATAAAAAGGCTCAAATGGAATATAACACTGTGTGTGGATGTGTACACACATATCATAAGGTGTTTAAACACACTGAATCAACAAAGCAAGATGCTCCACATGAATTTTTTGGGCGCAACAACAGCCAAGCTGTACTATAATGAAAGCACTTAGCCATACTGACTTAAATCACAGTTTATCCTTTCAAAGACATCTGTGGGTCTCAGATATCAAAGGTCTTGTCTCGCATTCAAACACTGAACTTTATCCTTTTCACTACATGAAAGAGGACTCAGCCCCCGACCCCTATTTCTCATTGTCACCCAGACATTGAATTACTTGAAAGGACAGTAAATCAAAAACTTTATTTTCGATTCATCCTTTGCCTTTCTTCTTAACATGCTGTTTGCTAGCATACACAGAATCTGTTTACTCAACCAAGGCAAGTGTGTTTATACTGTATGAGGCCCTCGGTCAACGTGGCTTTTCTCTTTGCATCTTCATCTCAACATCTGGCCCTATCACCCTGGGAAAATGACTCAAGATCACTCTCATTTATCCTTTCCTGAGGGCTTCACTTACACCATTGTCACAATGACTTGCTACTAGAAAATGAGCTCAGCTTGAGGGCTTCTAGACTTATTACATTGTTGTGTTTTAAACCCCTTATGGGGACTCCATGTAAACACACAACCAGAGCTCCTAGACTTGGTTGTAAATTTGATTATGCAAGATGAGGGTTTGTATGCAAAAGACGTGTCATTTAGTGCATAGCAACCATTATAACTGAAGGGGACAGGTCTCCACAGAAAAAACAGCCGTATAAACAGTGCCTGACAGACCAACCAAATCTTTTTGAACCAATCCCTACTCCCAAGCTATTATCTGTCATGCACATATTTATGGCCACGTTTCTAATTCACGTTTCGAATGTTATCCATTCTTTGTTATCCGTTGTAATGACTACGGATTGTTCCATTGTAGAGATTGTTTTGTCTCAGTATGTACTTAGTAGCTTTCAACAGTATTATCATTTTGCAATAATGGTATTTTGCAGGCGGGTTTATGACACAAAAAAATAATCTGAAAGATCTGAAGAAATCTCTTTGAATCTGATTTATATAATCCATCCTAATATTTTTACAAGATGGATAACTATGATTCTAAGCCTAGGATGAGGGCCGAAGAAAACTGTATCTAAATCATAAGTCTTGTACTGCCCTTTTCACATATACATTTTAAAGTAAAATCGAACGCACAACCTTTGCACTACAAATGCAATGCTCTAACAAATGAGCCACAGGAGAAAATCTTCCAAGCCACACGACAGAGTACATTTCATTCTTTAACTAAAGCTAGAAAGACTCCCTATCCTGACCTTGCAATACTTGGCAACTCCAGTTATTTACTAAAACCCATTCCAGTGAACATCAAAGGAATGAACTTGAGATAGACCAAGCCAGAAGCCGACTTACCAAAGCTGGTTGGCTGCCACACGTGTTCTGCAAACTTGGCCTTTGTTGCAGATGTGCAGACATCGGTTAGCTTTTAAGCCAGCTGGCAATGGCTGAGTATTACAGGTTAGCTGAGTAAACTCTGAACTTGAGGGCAGAAAAAGTGTTCTGCAATACTTTTGTACAAAGAAAATGTACAAAACCAGTCAGTCAATGTTGGAGCAAATCTATTAGGCAAATTCCATCTCTATATTTTTTCCGCTTTTATAGAGTGCGTTAACTGAACAAACAACAATGAAAACCATTTATTTACTTTTCATTCCGGTCTATTGTTGTAGTATTATATAGAGAGTGGTTTACCTCTGATTTGTAAAATAAGTAAATGGGATTGATTGCTTTATATGTCAGTTAAATGCTCAAAGTGGGAAGTTCTTGGCCAGTCTGCGATACAAAAGCTCCAGACTTTTGGCAGCAGTCAAACGTCTTGCTTTGGCATATTATAAAAACCCAACAAACAATCTTCTTTACAAATAAAACCTCTAATCGTGTCTTTTCTTTTGCTAAAAACGAGCCCTGTTCTGAATTTAGATTAGAACTTCCAACACAAAAACGTGTTTGAGGAAGTACAGGATATAAACATAAGTACTAGGCCTAAAGAGTGCAAGTAAATAAGATCTAATATTATTTATCAGAGCCAGAAACCCATTTCACAAATGACAATATTACTCGTTTTGATGAGGCTCAACTTAAACATTTCTGAAAGGAATCAGTGGATAATTGTTCACTGTATTCCCACTGAAACTAAATATCACACTACATGATAGTATAGGTGCTTCCGTGAAGTCTGGAGGGTAGAAAGAGGAGCATGTGTAATTAAGAAAACAGAACACCTTGTCTGGCTTAAGAGGCTCTGCGGGCTGCGTGATCTGATCTGCTGTTGTGTTGCATTAGGGAAGCTAAGTACAGCTGGGAATCTCAGATGAAGAACGTTTTTGGTAAAGGACATAGACGAGCCCTGCATCTTGCGCCATAAACTTTCCGCTTAGTTAAACTCTTCAAAATAACTAAGAAAAATATCTCATAAACATTTAATATTAATAAAATCTCATTAAATGATGTTTCTCCGTCTGGTATGGTTCACTGGAGGCACATGCCCCCCTCCCCACAGCACAGAGCCTTCAAATGTGTCGTTTTCTGTTTATTAAATAGTTTCAGGCGAACAATGTCAGGAGAGACTGCTATAAATAATACTTGTCTAGACTCTCCATAAATATTGTCTAGCTGTCAGCAGTGACTCATAATAACTGCGCCGGTGGATGGAAATGTGACCAAATATACACCATCGCAGCTTCTGCTCAATCGGATAAAAAATGTGAATGTTTATGAAATTATAACGATGACGTAATAATCGACTCTGTATTTCAACGGTTGACATAGTTAGCTACCTAAACATCACAATTTAGGAAATCGTGATTTAGGGGAAAGCGCGCGTGATGCCCAAACGTGCTGTCTAGGTCGCAAGAATTGAGACACGCAGCCAATGCAAGAGGCAGAGACCAAATAAAGTCTCAAAATACGCAAGTATTTACCTCCCCCACAGCCATGTGTCAAAACAGCGGGGGTCTTACCAAATGTTAGGAGCTTTAGAAATGCTTCAGATGGCAATAGGAATAGCGATCCTAATCGTTATACGCGCTAAGTTGTTGCAACCCTTGGCACTCCATACAAGTATAATGTAAAGTTTAAATGGTAAGCTTTACAAGTTTAACTCGAGGTATGCTGTCGACATAATTAAACAACCAAGGAGAGTCCAATATCACACGAAGAACGTAAACAATGTCTACGTGTTTCTATAACGGTGCAAACATGTTTTCTTTACTCCTGAATTTTTGCGGCTCGAGCGTAACGCGCGTCAAGCGGAAGTTATTTTTGATACATTTCTTGCTCGTTACGAATGTGCTCCCAACTCCATCACAACACTGCCATTAAATAAAGCTCCTGTAGAAACCACTGGAAACTAAAAACAACAGTAGATGCAGATCTTACCTTCCAGACGCGGCACTCGTGTCTTGTGTCCGTTCACGTTCACGGACGCTCCGCTGTTTTCCAACTTTGTGGGAAGGACTCCGTGACGCGCACAAATTATCCGGGAAAAAGCATGAATCACTGCGCGGACCCGGGAGGAGGAGAGGATGGGTGAAATCCTTCTGTTAGGCTCAAGTCCACAACTGAAGGAAGTAAATAGATTTAAGGGAATTTTACACTTTGCTTGGCTTTTAAAAACCATGCGTAATTTAATGCAGGATCATTTATTTACGTACACAGAGGGACCATAAGGTGTGCACATATATGTTTTTTAGGAGATGTCACTGTGATAAAGGAATCGCAAAAAGTATGCAGTTTGCAATAACTTCCATAAATATGTTATATAGAGTATATATCGATAGAGACAGATATCGATTTTTATATATTCACATATACTATTAACCACTTCATACATCACACTTTATTTCATTTTATTACTATAATTATCTTTATTTTCGTTAGTATATACACTTGCACTATTTGTACCCAGCCTAGCTGCAAATGCTTTGGCAATACGAATAAACAAAAGCATACTTGAGAGAGAGAGAGAGAGAGATAGAGAGAGAGAGAGAATCACCAGTTGCGTAATATTTCTAAGTATTAAACCAAGTATTAACTGAGAAAAGTATCTGGATGTGCTCCTAGTCAATTAGCAAACATGCTAAACTGTTTTTGCTACTATCGTATCCCATAAACAGTCTGTCAGGCACAGTTGTTGGACAGAATCTGAGGGCCGTGACCAGTGTTGGGTAAGTTACTCTGAAAAAGTAATTAATTACTAGTTACTCATTACATATTCAATAGTGTAATTAGATTACTGTCCAAATTACTCTGTCCAAAAAGTATTTAGTTACTCATTACTAATTACTTTCTATATCCTACATCAACCTTGATTAGTTAAGTGATTCAAGAATATACATGAAACGGCTTATTGAATTCATTCAAATAATACTATTAACTGACCAAAGTATTACAAATGTGAGCACAGATTTTAAAGTAAGACTTTGAATTTTGAAGTCAATTACGCTATTGCACACGCATATATTTAACAAAGTATTTAGTTTAATTACATCAAAAGTAACTGTATTTAAATTACAGAAAACATATGAGTAATCCCTTACTTTACTTTTTCAAGGGGAAAGTAATTAAATTACAGTAACTAATTACTTAGTAACTAGTTACACCCAACACTGGCCGTGACGTACCAACAGCAAGGGATGAGGGGGAGGTGGAGGTCCGAACGCAGGCATCGGTAACCGGAGACAGCTGCCGCCACTAACTGATAACGTTACAAGACTTTGGGACGTTCGGTGAAACGTTTACTTAGCACAAGCATAGATGGTCCAGCAAGACTGTTAAGGAATTATGGGTTACTTTTGTATAAACAACAGGACTGAAACTGCTTCTAATGCGTCAGCAGCGCAACAGTTGTGGGTTCGAAGCTCTCAGAGCGCACATTATAAAGGTGTAAATAAAGTCGCTTTGGATCAAAAAGCATAAATTCAGTTGAGAAATATAATCAATTGGGTAATGAGCATACACCATGTTTATTTACATACTTATAATGTATAACAGAATCAGTGGTGGGAGTAAAATAACAAATTAGTATGTATGCACTAGTGTCAATACATCAAATTGAATTGATTGAGTCCATCGAATTTACAATGATATTTGCATTCATTGTAGTGACATTTAGCAACGAACTGATGTCATTACCATGCCAGTGGTCTGGAACAAAAGACTGGTGGGAATGCAAATGCTTGAACCCTCAGATTAGCCCTGCTTGGGAACTTTGCATTGTAATGTACTCATTAGGTAAAATCTCACAAAAGACTTAATTGAAACTAGTTAACTTGCAGATTCTGTTTGTTAAGGCATTTAAAATAAATTACAAAACGCATTTTCCCACTAGTCTGTTATTTGTTATAACATTATGAAGATACAATATAAATGCTGGGTTGTTTCAATCCAACCGCTGGTTTAAATAAACCTAGAAAATCTCCATATTTGACCCAACCATAGATTGAAACAACCCAGCTTGTTATAAGAACGTACGTTTTCAAGACACCACTTGCAACACATGACCAATAAGGTAAACGTTTGTAAGATTCACGATAAAAAAATACAGTTGAAATTCCTTTCGTGTTTTACGAAACGCACAAGCAGTGCCTCAGTTCACACAGTTTAAATATAACTGCATACGTGCCAGTACCTACAACTGCCACCTTATATACAAACACATGGTAAATCACTTATAATACTCAGATGTCTGGTTTCATCTGACATTTGGAATCAGCAGCTTTAGTTACCTCAATCCTGCTTTAAAGAGCTCCAAGACAGCGCCATCTGGAGTTTCTGGCGAGTAATGAAGACACGAGAGGCCAAAGGTGCTTGACTGCAATGCAGCACAAATACACAGCTTGTCTTGGCATTGCCTGCTTCCAATGCAGCATTAGGTGAACGCCGATCACAGTATCACAGCCAAATGCATCTGAAAATGCCCTTGAATATTTATCGCACTTTCTGATTCGGAATAAACAAATGATGAATGCCAGTAAACATCTATGATTGAAATAATCAGGACAATGTGCTAAGCCTCTTGGAACAGGCTCGTACATGACATACAGCACAGTTTTTGTCTCCGTGTCTTTGAAAATGAAGCACCTAAAGTGATGGGACGTCCTACATATTGGCAGTTGAGATGTAAGGAACATGAGTTTCTCCTGGTGGCTCGGTCAGCGTTTTGATGTTAGCGTGAGCGTTGAGGAGACTCGGAAGATCTGAGGCAGCATGTTGCTCAGCTGGTAGAACATGTCCTCTGAGATACTCTGATGATAAAGCAAAATGAGTAAATTCACGGATTAAACACATCACTGTTTATGGAAGAACAGAAGTGAAATAAACCAGTCAATAAAAAACATTCATTAACACCAATTATTCAAAACACACGATCACAGTTTATGTCATGATGATAAAGACCAGCTAGCCGCGCACAATCTTTTACACAGTATGACTACTACCCTGTGTGTGGGTGATGTCTAGACACCAGAGTGGATGTAGAGTTATTTTAAAAGGAATTAAAGGGTAAAACATGCAGATTTGAATGTCTCTCCTGAGCCTATTAGCATGTTCTAATACATGATGGTCTGATAATACGGAAGTTACGGAAGTAATGACAAATTCTTTATATATCCAGCATTTCTTTTTCAAATAGTCACTACTGAAAAGCAGATATTCTTGTAGATTAAAGTCACCAAAGCTTACCTGTGGAACAAGGAACTGGACAGTCCGTGAGATTCCTCCATCCCAGGAGGCCATTTCCATCATAAAACCTGGACAAAGGAAAATCAAATGTATAATGTTACCAACCGGAAAATATCTACATTAATGGTTGCAAATTATTAGTTAAAAAAATGATTAGACATTATACAATATTATATTATATTATTACACAATAATAAACACAAAGAAATGTTGAAAACTAATGCAATGCAATGTTGTGAGTTGCATGTTTCTCTTCATTCAAACAGTCAGTGCAACAGTTAACTTCTACATTTGACCGTTGCTTGCTCACCTTTTACACACTTGAAGACTAGCTCAGCTCGTTTCAGACACCAAGGAATAGTCATCTCCTGTACAGAAAAGAGAGAAAACACACAGTTCCTGTTCAGATGAAAAACATTATCTGAAGCCAGAACATTCCTCAACATCGGACTGTGGTCAGAGAGGCTGTGATTGAGGTTTTAATTTCACCCAAAACGACGCTGGTCAGTCCAACTGTCCTGGTCTAAAATAGACCACTTCTAAATTAGACGACAGAATTTTGAGGTTCAGCATCCAAACCACTCCATGTTAAAACACCGCCTGTGTGGAGAAGAAACTAGCGGAGAAGAAAACGTATCATGTTTTGTAAGTTGCCTTAATGCGGTACGACCATACCGCATCTATTTGATGACAGAAAAGTGGGAGAGTTCAATTCGATCAGGGTTCAGAACACATGTTTTGTTCTCAGGTTTATATAACAGACATGCTGTGATCTGTCAGCTAGGTCAATTTTAACCACAGATAAGTATAACTGTATAGGAAATAGTTTTAAAATCTTTTGGTGATATGTAGTGTGACCAGAGGAAGCAGGTGTTTAAAAAGGGACTGAATTTGAGAAGATATTGTGCAATTGGCTCTTTGTTTTGCTTGGCTTTTGTGTTTAAATATTCAAGAACCAAATGCCAACACGAAAGCCGAAAACAGTTGTAATGGCAGCTGGCAGATGAATGCGCTGAAACGCCCTTTGAATGTAAAAAGTTATTGATTCCTATAATAGAAATGGTGAGGTTAAGTGGGGTTACACTGGGGCCATTTGTCCAACAACTCACTTCCAGATCACGAAATTCCATATAATAATATAAATAGTGGGATAATAATAATAGGATAAATAATGTTGATGTATAACCTTCCCCATGGGCAGCGCAATAAACGTGAGTTTGTTTACTAAGCTGATGGAACCGGCAAATGCAGAAACGTCCTTTTGAAACCATGTGGCACTTTTCCACAGGCAGGGGATGGGCGGCTACAGAGTACTTACAGAGTGTGTTTGTAACCGCTATGAGGCTGCGCATTAGCAGTGGCAGTAGAATTCATCCGGTTGAAAGTGAAATATTTAAGAGAAATTATTTTAAGGTCGAAAAACGACATTGTGTTGCTATAAGCGAGACACAAAAAGACATAGAGACATAAATGTTAGCTATTGACAGTCTCATTCATTGTGTGAAGAAAGACGCAATTCAAGGTAATGATGACTGGGGCTTTTAATGCTTAAAATCCACTCTTTGTGATCCATAGAAGAAAGTTATACTGGTTCATAAAACTATGAGAATGCACAAGGTAAACTTTTTTTTAATAAGACTTATACTCTCTTTCTTACCTCAGACATGTCGTGCACCAGCAGCAGTGGGATAGTAATGGTGGTGATGTCATGAGTGCAACAGACTTTCAGGATGTTCCTAAGACCCATGATGGCCGGGTCACGGGCTGTGATGTTCCCCGAACGCACGTTATCATCCACGCAGAGGTGAAACATAATATGAACCTCAGACAGGTTCGAATGGCGGCTGATGTAGTATTCACCTACAAAGAAACTATTATAACCACACTTATCGGCTCTTAAACATACATGATAATGCAATTTAATTTACCTGGAAGAATGTTGGAAGAATTTCTGTCTATCATCTTATTTTTGTCTTCGCTACTTCCATTTCTTGGCATCTCTTTAAAAAAGTCAACAAAATTTCTGTATTAAAAATGAAGACACGCATTATCATGCACATGTGCAACAAAAATTTAATCTAGACGTTGGTGATTTCATTCTCAATAACAAACATACCTAATGTTCATAAGTAACGAAACAGTTATCATAAACAATCAGCAAAATGCAAAACTATGTAAGCACATTATTTTCTCTGGCCAAACATTTGCGCATCTCGAAAAAATTTGTATAGTTACAATGTAGCTAGCTCCAGTCGAATGAAACTAAACACTTCCTCGCGGAAGGATTGAAGTTGGATATCTGATGGTGCAATGCAGAGGTCCTAGTTTTGGATGGACACAAACACACACAGTTGTTCTGTCACTCACCCGGCTGCTCTTTCTGCTTGCTGCTGCGCTGAGCTCGGGCATACAGCACCACCTGCTGGATGATTTCCAGCTGCTCATCCAGCCTAGGGAAGTGGAAATCCGTGCATTCTTGGGACACTGTGGCAAAGTCTGATAACATACAAACAAATAAGGATTCAATTTTTAGAGGTGAATTCTGATTGGCTCCTTTAGACTTGCGTCAAAGTGGCTGTACCTCTTTTTATGCCGCTGTATGAATTGACTCTGTTGTCGACCAGCAGCACCAGGCCGCAGAGTGAAGTGGAGTACAACGAGAGAGCGGTCTGCAGTCGCCGCAGTTTAACCCCACTGCTGCTATGGCGACGGTGCTTACAAAAGTCCAGCACGTCAGATCGCACAAGCCGCAGGTTGTGCATGGTCTTAAGCTGAGCCCCTGAATAATATACATCAATAGCCATATTCATAAATGTTTTATTTATTTATTTAGATGCATCGATGCACTTATGTGTGTGTCCTAAATGTTTATACTTCGTGAAAATCGAATCGCCTCATGTAACAAGTGCAAACAGGCACAAAATTGTGTTTCAAAAACTCAGAAAACAGCTAAGTGGGCGTAAATTACTTTAAACCTGTTTATAGTGAGCGGGTATTTTTACACTTCGTTTTGTACTGCCGGGGTTGCCAAGAAGAAGCCATACCTAAGTGGATGGTGAAGCTCTCCTCCAGCTGTCGCTGTTCCTCGAAGATCCGAGCCCCCACCTCCCCTCCCTCTCCTAGCTGTCCGGACTGCACCTTGAGCTCCTCGCTGAAACACAGATAACAGTCTCACTTTCTGAAGTCACGCAATCAATCACAACAACAAACAAAGTTGTTCAATTAATATGATGTCGCTGTCAAAATGAAGCGGACTTGAAATCTGATTGGCCAGTAGTGATACATCTAATCTAATGTAGTACATTACTGGAATCTGGAAGTGAATCTGCTGATTAGCATGCTATATAAGTGCAATTATTGCTGACATTACACCAGATTTCTTTTTTTATGTTAAAATATTATATTTAAATGATCAAATTTTAATGAAATAAAGGCTAGCTCTTTGCATCTTCTTGCTATCCTATACTCACGTGATTGAGCTGTTATTAGGATTCTGAAGGTCTCGGTGAAGCTTCATCACCCACTCCTGATACTCGTGTTTCTGGATACCTGTAACTTGTTTCAGTTCACTGGCCCACTTGTTTTCCAGAACCTTTTTTTGTCAGAGCAAACCGAACAGACATAAGCCATGATGTTCTTCATTACTCTAGTAAACAGAAGTAGTTTCAAGAGTTTTTCATTTGTTTCACCTGTTGTGCCTCAAAGTGCTGGGCAGCCACTGTATTTACATCTTGGTCACATAAAGTCTTTCCAAGCTCCTGCATGACTTTATCCATCTCAGCAGCCTGCCTGTGAGAATATATTCAAGTGTAAATTTACTCTAGCAGTAAAAAGCAAGAACATAATTAAAAATATGATCCAGTTTTTTATGAAAACATTTGGGACTTTATATACTCTGCAATAAAAAACAACAGTTTTTATCTTTTAATCTTTGCACCTGCTCACTATAGAATACGTTCAAATCATCCAAATTACAACCCTTGACATTTTCCTTCCTTAAACAGAATTGCAGTAGGACTCACACACCTCTCTTGAAGTTTCTTGAGTTCCATGTCTCTCTCACTGATAAGCTCAGAGACGCTGACAAAGTAACTGTGCTCCAGATTGAGGAGTGTCTCTGAGGCTGGAGAGTGGATCAGTTCGTGATATACATTTGCAAAATCCTCATGCCAGCTGGCTTCCTCAGGACGGGCATGTTCCAATGTAGTCTACATATGGAAATCACACAACATACAGAAATTGATAAAACAGAAAATGTTGGAGTGCAGATTCAGGCATATATTAGCATTAAAATATTTAAGTCACGGCTTTCATGGTGGTTCATGGTTTTCCTTTAAGAATAACATATAGCCCATTTTAGTGCAAAGCTTCATTGCTTCACAAATAAAAACATAGGAATCTATACATAAACAACAACAAAGTGGTGGATAAAAGGCAATTCGATGGGTTTTAAATAGATTGGAGAGCATCCATGTGTTTATGGCTGCAGTAAAAATTAATGGGTATACTGTATGCATTGCATACATAGCTGTGAGCCAACATAAAAAAGGAAGGGGGTGGATTCTGTTTTTCGTTTAAAAGGTTCCACTTGTGCAAGTAGAACCAGAATTCAAAGTCCAATACTTTGAAGTGCAAATGCAGATGGTTTGCTTGTCCTGCTTAAATGTGGAAACACGATAGATGTTCTGTTTCAAAGGAATTTCATGCAGAGCCAGAGTATGTTTCTGACTGATTTAATATAAACTGAAGCATCTCCTTAACAATAAAGAGCCATGTTACATATCCATTAATGTCAATCACCTATTAGTTAACCTAAACAAAGTTTATGTTAAAACCTACGAAACAAAACAAATCAAGTAGTTAATTGGTTGAAATTGCGTTTTTACCTCAGAATAGACCTTGGCCCATACATTTGTAAGTTTGTTGATATCGACCTCTCCTGTAGTGAGCCTCTGTAGGGCTGCTTCTGCATCCCGGTCATAGTCCACCAACGTCTCCCCTTCTATGAAACTGACCAGTCTTGTTTTCAATTCTAAAATTAAGAATATAAGATTATATACAGTGATACACATGTTTGTGTTTTATTACATGTTTAAATCTAGTCATATTTGCTTTATACATTTACCATTTTCAACAAAACAGGGGATATTATGAAGCAGGACTATCCGTCCATGAAGATCATTAACATTTTCTTTAAGCGGGAACTGAAGCGGTACTTTGAGGACACAGTGATGTTTTCCTGCTTTAAACTCAAACACAAACTCCTTTTCGATAGTGTTGGTTTTCCTTTTGCTCTTCCTCATTTTCACCTGTAATTTGAAAACACACTTTACATAGCAAAGATAAGAGGATTTTCCCTGGTAAGATGCGAATGCCAACTGATTAAATAAAAACAATTAACAAACAAGAATGAATGATGAAGTATATTTAGGATAAAATATACAATAACATTTTGTTGTGTGGCAAAACAACACGCAATAGGTTTTATACACTGCATTCTGCAGTGGTGCTTCTGTAGCTTATCTAAACAGCTTTGGTCATATGTTCTCAATGCGGCTAGTCTTAAAGATGCAAGTAACGTTATGTGTACACATTTCAATGATGTAAATTACAAATGTACACTGCACACAACACACGGTGACGAGCTCCAGACATATTGCAGAGCACGCAACGACGCACAGTAAATCAAAAAATAATATTTTATTTAAATATTCTGCTTTAATACTTAAATTATAAGCGTATTTCCAGTTAATTCTACAACAATATTACCCTGCAAGCGACTTCCGACTTCCCTCCACTCGGTGTCAGCTGACCGGCTATTTTACCGTTGGTATCAGCAGTTTCCACATGAAATGAGCAAAATTGAATTGTTGAAAAATATGTCGTAGCCTGCACGAAATTATGTTTATTACATTTTACTGAGATTATTATATGATATTTTGACCAATATTGCAGGTAAATTGCATTTAAATTATTTGTTGAAAGTGTTTTGTTGAAAGCGAAGCCATCGAACATCATAACGAGGCCATTCACTTGAGCGTCTATGATGGTGTTGTTCGATATTAGTTTTTTTAATTAACGTTAATGGTATATACTGTGGATATAAAAGTAGTCTAATATAAAACAACACGATATCATTATTGCATAATGGTTTTAGCCTATAAACTCTTTTGACAGTACGTGCTGCAATAGTCTAAAAGTGTATTTCTTATCTTGTGTCACTGTATCATTCAGGAGAGGGGCAGTGTTGTTATTGAACAGGTGCACGAAGTGTGAATACACGATTTGTTCTCTGTTACATAAACAAGACCCATATTAAAGATGCATGATGTAACGTTATCTGTACAGCCCGGGTGACACATTTGTCGAGCTCTTTGTCTCTTGAAGTCCAAATCACGTACATCACTCTTTTTAATCCATGAGGAATATATGAGGACAAATATGTTAATACTATACTTTGCGTATCCGTGACATAAATACGATGCTAAATGCCTATGCTCGTGAAATGTTTAACGTGGATGTCAATGCGTTCAACTTTCAGCGTCCAGCAATCGCATGTGGGAGTTGCGCCCCCTGTCTGCGACCGAGAGTTATCGCCCTGCGCGTTTCATTTATTAATTGCGTCATAATTTGTCCTGGATATCTTCGTGCCAGTTTAAAGGTATAAATGGTGTAAATACTATTGATAAAAAGTAAATGGATCACGTCTTACAGTGTCAGATGAAGCTTGTTGGTGTAGTTAGTTTGTAGGCTTTCAACACATTTAAACTTTTCTTGAATTTATATTGTCTATTAGTTAAGATATCTTTATTATTATGATATGTTGCTAGGGTTTAAAAAGGTTTAAATTAATACAATTTGGCGAATCAATCTACTTTAATCCAGTGGGTGTCAGTAACAGCATGCTGTAAAGCCTACAGCCAGTGTATAGACATGCCAACATCTGTTGGGAAAACACTACCAATAGAAATGCTAAGTAAAATGATAATAAAACACATTTTTTTTCACATTTTTTTTTTTTAATAAAGGGCGACACTTTACAGCATAAATTTGCATTTGTTAACAATTAACGCATTTAGCTTACATGAACTAACAATGAACAATACATCTACCGCATTTATTACTCTTTGTGCACCATGAATTTACATGAATGAATTTATTGACATTAACTAATATTTAAAAAAAGATGAATACAGGCTGCAAAACTACTTTGCTCATTGTTAGCTATGTTTGTTAATCCATTTACTAATCCTAAAAAATACAAGCTGTAAAGTGTTAGAAAGCAAATAACAAGATTACATTGCATTGTATTGAACTAATTTCCTTTGTTATGTTATTCTTTCTCTAAGCAGAAAACCTGTAAAGAAGAAAACCCAAAAGGATGAATCATAGCCATTGTACACCATAACCGGCCTATAAATCATCCTCTGTGCTTTTTTCTTTAACACTTCATCACGGCTCTAATTCTTTAAGTTATTTTTTACTCCGTGTGGGCTGATTTGGAAGGGATGCGTTATGTCTCTAGGCTTTTGTGTTAAGGGCACCCAATACCTGTGTTTTGATCATTACTGAGGTCTACTTACCTCACGAAACACAGTCTACACGAGTATCCCAGTGCTATGCAATATACAATTGTGACGCAAGGCTTTACCTATAGAGCAGTTACAACGTGCCATAGGTCTATTTTTGCTGAAGTACAACAAACCCCTGGACATCTGTTAAAAAATATACAGTCATAATTTTTGTAATGCATGGCGATCATGTGAGGATTGTCCTGGGACCGGTGGACTCGCTGTACTTGTGAATGGGAGCACTGGTGGCATTTTGTTTAATGCCTGACCTGTTCCACTGCAGAAAGAATAATGAAGCCTACTAAAGCACCCTGCATGTTCAGCACTATCTACTTTATTAACAATAAACACATGACTGTGGAATAGAAACTCAGCACAGCATCCAGCATGCCGTGTTATACTGTATTTTCAGTACACAGGAAAAACTGTGAAATCTTTTTTTTTGGAGTGGCTCTCAGTTAATTGGATGGCAACAAGCATTGCAAAATGATTTTCTTCCTGTCTTTCAATCTAAAAAAGACAACCTCATAGCGCATCGCTTTAATACGTCAGCTGGCAGACGAATCGGAGCATTTGTTTTTGAAGAAGCTCACTTCAATCAGAATGAGAGGAAGGAAAGACCTTGAGGCACGCAGGCGCCCACTTCTGCTCAACAAGTGCTGCTGCCATGGAAACATTTGGGGCTTTGGAACAGGAACTGGTTGCTGGTTTTAATTCTTTTAGTAGAAGTGTTGTGTTCTCGCCATTCTTTTGACCGTGGGACACATTGACCGTGTGCCGCATCTGAATATGGCGCTGTGCTATCATTGGCTCTAGTTTGTGCGAGGAACATACCGTCCATCTGCACTTACTGCTACATGTTTTCTAAATTAAGCCTGGCAAGATTTATGTCAAGCTATGAATAAAATCGAGTTCGATATGAGATTTCGGACTGGGGCGTCATGTGTATATTGTTGGGGTTAGAATTAGGTGTTTTTGTGATTGTATTGGGATATTATGTTGTAGTTAGTATTCAGCAGATGATTTTATGTAAGAAAATTACAGTACACTTAATGTGACATTTCATCACTTTTCAACCTCATGTAGTTCAAAACCTGTAGATGAATCTTTCTTCTCTGTAACGCACTAAAGAAGATATTTTGAGAAATGTCTCAGTGGTTTTGAAACAATCAACATGAAGCAAAACTTGATTTAATCTATTAGGAATGGATTGGATTGTTAAAAAAGTGGCTATTACTTAAAAAATAAGGAAGTACCAAAAAGTTTTTTCAGCAATGTTATATAAGAATCTTTTATATACTGTATGCCAGAATGAAAGCAGTTGAAGGGTAGGGTTTGATGACATCATCATAAACCTTCAGTATATTCTGTATTAGATTACAAAAATATTTTTGATTCATTGGACGGATCAAGTAGGCGCAGGCTCCCCGTGACCCAAGGTAGTTCGGATAAGCGGTAGAAAATGGAATGGAATGGAATGGACGGATCGTTCACAACTGATGTGTTCTGCATGAGCAAATAAGTAGTTTGATATCACGTCGACGTACCAGGTTGTCCATATTTTTGATCATGCAATGCTCATAAATAAAGTTAACATCAGGCAAGGCATAAAGATGTCCATCTCAAGTGGAATATGTTAACCATTTGGCTTTGGTGTCTGTGTTGGCTGGTCCCGGGCAGACAACGGAGACCCCCTACGGCGTTTGATGATACAGTCATTATCGAGATGAACTCCTCACCCGATAATGTTTCTTATGGGAACTTGCCCCACACCCGATTGATATCAGATGCTCTGAACAAAACCCAACAATTTAGACGTGCCTCTCCTCTGCTGTGTTGAGGTGATGATTCTGTGCCAGAGAGAATAGATTTACATGATAAGGTCAGCCAGTGTTGCACACACACATTTATATTTATTCATTTGGCAGATGCATTGCAGTAACGTATACATTTATTCTTAGGTATGTGCATTCCCCTGGGATCAAACCCACAACCTTGCATTGTTAACACAATGCTCTTACCACTGAGCTACAGGAAACATTACCAGTTGCATTTTAAAGTTAAATGAATTACTTACTTGAACAGACAAAATAGTTTATTCGAAGAGCAGTTACATTAGCCACATTCTCCTAATTATAATTTTTACAGTACCCTTGTTTCTGAGCGAACAGAGCCACCTTCATAACTGCCCTCTGAATTATTGATCATTCGTTTATGAATGACGTGTTCCCTGGCATTCACCGGTGCCCTCTGGAACATCCTTAACCATTTGATTGGCATGCCAGCTCACGCGATCGACTGAACCAATTTCCCTTTTGTTCTTCCGTCAACAGTGATGTTTTTGTGACCATTAACTGATACTGTATCCGTTACATTGTTCAAACTGACATAGGCTCCTCCCTCTTGCAAATAACACATCTCTGTGGACAGCTGGGTCGCCCCCCCTCACCCTAACAAGGCGTAATTGGATTTCGAAC
Organism: Triplophysa dalaica; assembly: GCF_015846415.1. Taxonomy (NCBI): domain Eukaryota; kingdom Metazoa; phylum Chordata; class Actinopteri; order Cypriniformes; family Nemacheilidae; genus Triplophysa; species Triplophysa dalaica. The sequence continues at coordinate 6,573,260 of NC_079565.1, read as the reverse complement.
GGATTTAGTTTTTACTTCTTTTTATTGGGCATGTATCATTGTCAGAGGAAACTTAAATACTGTTGACATGCTCAAACTCATATAAATACTGACTATTCAACAATATAGCATGTATGGAAATGTGTTTTGTAAGAGGTTGTTGCCAATAATATGTTGCTGGAGACATCTCGTGTAATCCATCAAACTGTTATAAACAAATGTTGAATACCGAGTTGCATCATCATACAGTGATGATTATGACGTAGAAAGATTAAACTGCATTAATTGCATGTTGATTGAGCCGTCATAGTATTATGTTTCTCTGGTGAAGAGAACTGAAGGAGAAACATGAGTGTTTGACACGGGCACTTGCTTAATTTGATGACATACTGTGCAGGATATACTGGTGTTGAAAATGATGTTTTTTCTTTGTGTTTAGTGACAGAGTTGTGGTTCACTCAGGAAAAGGTTTGCAAAAATATCAAATTTATCGGCTAAAGAATCATGCACACTAGACAATTGGGGGGATTTTGAGAGTGTGTTAACTTTACATGATAGTTTACCTAAAAATAAGGATGTGAATGTTAATTAATGTCATTCAATAACTGAATGACTGTTTCTTCTGTGGAACAAAAGAAGTGTTTTGTGTCCATACAGTGGAAATCAATCGTAGGCAGTGTTGATTAGCAACGTTCTCTAAAATATCTTCTTTTGGGTGCTGCAGTCATGAAGGTTTGCAATGACATGAAACTGAGTAAATTATAAAACGTTTTTCATTTTAGGGTGAAATGTCCCATTAAATATTATGTGCAACATAAGATGGTCTGCTAAAGTTGAAATTTTTTAATTGTTCTACCGGCCACAATTAATATTGTGAATATTGTGTTTTGCCAAAACGTTATTGTCAGGATGCGATTCCAATTTTAAGTTTTCCAGATCTGTGGATATGTATTCATTTCTGAGTTAATGTGTAGTCTTAACAATGCAATACCAGATTCTGTGTTCTCTCTGTTTCAAAGGGAGATCACCTTCCCTATTGATTGATATTGACACCTCTTTCTGTCTATGGTTGTGTTAAGCATGCACAGACAGTGACATAATAATTCTCAGCTTACCTTTGTGTTGAAAAACACCAATGACTAGTGCTAGTTTTGATCTTGAACTTCTTTTACATCCTTCTGAAAAGTTGTATCTCCGTATTTTTGTGTCTTTTATTTTTTGTCATAAATTATTATTATTAGTAACTGGGATTTGAAAATATCTAAACAATAACAAGGGATAAAAAGTCCTTATCAACTTTGACAACACAGTATTTAATCATTTAGAAAGTACAGTGGTTCTGTTCATTTCCTGCAAACCAGCAGATTTGGAGATTCGGAAGGACAGCAACGATATTTTTCATTTCATATATTGGCCGTTACATAATCCCCATTTATTATAGAAATCAAGACTGTCTGTGTGCCAAATAAGGAAAAGGCCTACAATAAAATGCCACTTCAAACAGGACCAGACAATAAAGAGATTATATAATGTGTTTCTAAAGGGTAGCAGAATGCAAGTGGTAGCATCAGGTGATAAAACCAAACCTGGCAGCTGGCAGACGATGAGCATTGGGTGGCCTAAATACACCTGCTTCCATCACTCATTGCTCTATCGTCAGGTTCCTTCCCTGCCTGGGTCAAACATGTCAGCAGCAGTCACCGGGCACACAAGCAGGAGATCCACAGCACATAAACAGCATCGTTGTAGCCAACTGTGTATCAGCTGTACATAGGACTGGATTTTTATTTTAGTTGTTGGATTCAACCGAGTTTCCTGAGGTTGAAATGGGGCCTAGGGCAGAATCAGAGAGAAGAGAGGGGGAAAACAGCAGAGATAAGGTAAGATGATGAAAAGGCCGGTCAAAGACGGGAGAAGACTGAAAAACTCTGACTCACAAATGTAATGCAGTGGTGTCAAAATGAGGTTGCATGCATCCTTTAACTTGTGATGTAATTCAGAAAATTGTGCTTGAGGCCGAAGACAACAAATGTTTTTTTAGGAATAAAGTTGAAATAAAGTTATTTTCTACACAGTGGCTCCAAAATTTGTGGACACTTATCACAGATTCAAGTGCTGTACAGCATGTTTTTTTAATAGTGTGTATAAAATGTCTCTACTATCCAAGACATCCAACAGAAATAGGTTCCCTAAGGTGACACCGCGGTGCTCTGTAAACAGCACAAAAGACTCAGCAGAAAACTAGCCAAAAAGAAATGTTATATGTCTGTTAGTCATTTTGGGCATTCGGGTTTGCTCACATAGCTTGTTGACACATCTTTGGATGGTAAAGTTTTAAAGAGAGGATGTCTGGTTGGGGTTTGATAAATGGCAGAAGTTTAAGCCACACATCATATTTGTATTTATGAATAAATGGCATCAAGTGGTATTGTATACAGTGTCGAGCTAAACATTTCACAAAATCAATTTGATAGGTTACACATGTTTTGTAATTTAGTTATAGACAATACATGTTTTTAATCTAAAGGCCATATTCTATTTGGCAAAACAAGGTAGTCACCTGTTTAGTATTTTTATAGCTTGAGGTTCCTTCACCCAAGCAACTAGAAAACATTGAGCCAAAGGTCTCTTGAGTTTAATCCTCTGTTGTTCATAACCCCATAAGACCTTTAACACCTTTACTGTAGATCCATACAAGGGTGCTGCTAGCTTTTGTATTTTTTTATGTTATAATGTATTTTTTGGTTGTAAAAATTTGACTTAATACATGCTGTTTATCAAAATGTCTTCAAATGAGGTGAACAAATAAGGGGTTTCGCATTAGTTGCATCTAGTGTATTTGTTAGGTTCAAGTTTGATGCTGATACGCTGTAAAATAAATCCTGTAAAATTGAAATTTTCAGTTTTTCCCATTTCCTTGTAAATGTTTCTGTTATTGTACAATTTCTGTAATTGGACTGTAAAAATATAATAAAAAATATACTCTAAAAATCTGTAAAGATACTTCTAGGTGCCAGAAATACTGTAAAAGTACATATTTTTCCTATTTTTCTTTTAATTTTGCGGGGGGGGTTTCTTTAAAAAAATAACAGTACAATTCTGTAAAATTACGTTTTGTACATCAATAGATCTTTTTTTTTTTCATGGTAAAAAATGTTATATCAACTGATGTAAAATGCTAAGTGCAGGTTTTTTGTTAAATGCAGTTAAGCTATAGTTTGTGTATGTGTTTTGTCTCAAATTCCTTTAACAAAAGCAAAGCTTGTCTAGTTTAATTGATTTTAATTATACATAGCTGGTAGCTTCCCAATCGCTGTTTAAAAGCGTGGTGTTACGTTGGCACAAAACGGGGGCATCTGTGCTCAAAGACTCAGCACATTCAAAGTCTAGGTCAAAGCCAAAACGAAATCCAAAGCAAAGCTTCACAGATTAATTAGGCATCAGCTATACTTGAACTCCAAACATGAATAGATGTTGAATGTTTTCATTGTCAACATGTTCCATCCGGTGTGTGTGTGTGTGTGTGTGTGTGTGTGTGCACGTGCGTGTGTATTCATGCAAGTGTGTGTAATAAGGATTAGCCCATGTGAGGTCTGGCCCAGACGGCTGACCTTGATAGATAATGTTTCTCAGGTTGCTTGTGCTGGCGTGAATGGGAGGGCATTGTCTCTTTGCCCACTCAGTGAACTATTAAAATGAAGATCTGGATATCAGTCATCAGTTAGCGGCACAATTATTATTTGTCATATTATTTGTTGTGTTGGGAATTACAGTTGCAGAGTGCAGTCAGATATTTGTGCTTTGCATATGAATGGCACATCAAATCTACTTTTTTAAATCATTACTTGATGATTCCTTACATTTCCAGCCAAAGATTGTTTTGCAAAATTGCCTATAAGAAATTGCACAACTTTTGAGAACACAATATTTAAGTGCATTTGTAGTTTTATTTGGACGCACACAAATTGTGATGTGCAATACAAATACCTGGTAAATCTGATCTTTACTTTATCTGTTGGCTTCCTAAACCTACCACGTGTTTAATCCATACAGGCTCTACACCTGCTATTGGATGACCATGTCCTGAGCGATTTATATTGCTTTCTTAAACTCTCCATATGCTAAATTTGCTTATCTGCCATCTACATCATGACCAATCAAAATCATCAAATATTGTACTGTTAACTTTGGTTAACACCATGATCTACGTAAACAACTGTATTAGCATTAACTAACATTAACAAAGATGAATAAATACAGAAAAAAGACATCGCTTGTGACGTAGTTAGCTCATGTTAGCTAATGCGAATAGAGTTTTACAATACAATCCCTGTGAAATTCTTTCAATTTTTTTAGCTTTGTTCACATAAAGCTGTTAATGTGAGTATTGTATACAGCTAATACGGTATGTATTTTTTTTTGTTGAATATCCTCACTGTCCTATTAAACCTCAGATGTCTAGATTAGCTGTTTTTTTAATAAATTGAGAAATTCAGTACTTTTTAAAGATTAAATACTGTATCGTCAAAGTTGACAAGAAGGTTTTAATACTTTTTACTGGTTAAATATTTGCAAAACTCATGACAAACATAAAGGAGGACTAATACTAATGATTTATGGCAAAAATCTGAAATCTCAAAATATGAAGGTATACGGTTTCAGAATGACAGCAGAGATTTTGATGTGCAATACGGATGGAATTCTGTGATAGTACACGACAGCACATCGACTTCAGGCCTAGCCCTGGTTTAAACTATAATCCCTGTCCTGGAAACCACCCCATCAACTTGGTAAACACATTCCCGTTTTTAACCGATGGCAGATGCACTGATCCAACGTGTCCTCTCTCTAGTGGCGCTGAGAGATTTGGGTACACAAATTAGACCCCACAGCTTCCAAGGAAGCTAAGGTCGGAAATATTATCCACTATGGAGGCAAATGTCTGAGATGTCACTATGAAGAACGAGGCTTGTTTTCCCACTCTCCATACCTGTCTAAGTGTAAGCATGCCGGGGGATGAGATTTCTCTGGGGAATACGAGCGACGGAGGAGAGGAAATATCTCCAGCTCTGTCTCTAGGATACTGCTCCAGGGAGGGAGGAGTAAGCAGAAGCCCTAAATGAAACTGGTTTGGCTGCCTCTTAGTGGAGCTTCGCTGTCAGGGATCACTCCTCCGATCTCCCATGATGCTTCCCATGGAGGAAGAGGAAGAAGATGCTGAGAGCCCCTACAGCTCAGCCTCCGGCTCAGGATGGCTCCCTTGTGGGGACTTCTCTGCACGTCACCCAGTGTGCGCATATTCCCACCCATTTATGAGAGACTGCATCACCATCTCCTAAAGAGTTGGTGTGGGGATGGCACAGGATATGGTCTCTTAAATTCAGAGAGTTTATGATAATCAATTGCACAGCTGAATGCAAGATGATGTTTTAAGAAGTTCCATCAAGTCTGGATCCAGGAGGTCACTGAAGACCAGAGAGTCGTTTCAATCTGACATCTACCAGAGTTTCTTTATCTGAAGGTGGATATGACACTACCATGGGCGGAGAAGGGACCACACCATCCTGCTGTAGCTTTGAGATCCTCCAGAACTGCTGGGGCACCGGACAGAATCAGAGGAACAGGAGAGTTCAACCTGAGGTAAAGACTTGTGAAGTTCTATCAAATATAAGGTCTCCTAACAAAATCGATTTCTTGTATTAGTGCTAAAGAATGATAAATAAATGTATTTTTGATTTAAAGGAACACTTTTCTCTGTATTTTAATTTGTCGTAGTATGAATGTTGTATACATGTAATGTTTTTTTATTTACAAGTGCATATTTACTGTTGCGGATCACAGACGAAAAACTTGCAGCTGATTACATTCAAAGTAACTTAATTAATAATGTTATTTATTAGGAATGAACAAAATATAAAAATAAAACTTGGTACATAGTGGGCTCAGTATTGCCAGTAACGCGTTACTCTAATCTGACCACATTTTTCAGAAACGAGTGATCTAACGCGTTTAAGTAATCGAATGTCAGGAGATACATTTTTGACATTACTGTTAAAAATACACTTCCAATAAAGTGAGTGTTTGCAAAACTGACTGTCATTTTTATGTTGAGGCAGCTGCTGAATGTAACTGATAAAGTAACGTGTAATCTAACTAAATTACTTTTAAAATCCAGTAATCTGTACAGTAACTAAGTTACTTTTTAGAGTAATTATCAGTAATCAGATTACTTTTTCAAAGTAACTGTGGCAACACTGGAGTGGCATAAATAAATGTTTTGTGCGCTCATATGTTTTGAGTGAAACAAAGTTATCTTTACTATTTTTGTGCCAGCCGACAACGTCATATTCTTCTAAATCTTTGTGCTGATACTGGAAATCATATACCGAATATTAATTCAAATGAGGCTGATGATTAAAATAACCACGTATGAATCATGCAGGGCTGAATAGGTAAATGGTGTTTACATCATACATTTCCATGACCGCTTTCATCCAGTCTGTTGTTTTCAAAATACAAAGTCTTGAATGGGATGGATATGAGAAGCTGGCTGGCTCACTGGGATTGGGCTGGCAAAGAGAGGCGTCACCAGTGAGCCCTCTCTGAGCTTCATTGTGCTGAAGGAGCACTCCATCAAGAACAGTTCATCCCTAGGGCTCACCATGATTACTGGAGCACCTCAGTGTTATGCAACAAAACCACTAATACTAATCAGCCCCCCCCACCCACCCACCCACCGCCAACCACAGCAGAGCGAATGTTTTTGTTTTTCAACACTTTCTCTCTATCTTTGCTTCAGCAAGCAGTCTGGTTTCCTCTCACAAGGGAGTAATTACTTACAGTGGAAGAGCTTTTCTGAGACTGAGTTATGTTAAGTTGTTGCAAGTGCACAGTTACAGTTGAAGATTTAAAGGGATAGTTCACCCAAAAATGCATCCTCTTGTCATTTCTAACCTATGACTTTCTATTTTCTATAGAACACAAAAGAAGATATTTTGAAGAATGTCGGTAACCACACCACGTTCCCAACATAATTTCAAATGTTTTTTGTGTTCTGCAGAAGAAAGAAAGTCATACAGGTTTGAAATGACAAGAGAGTGAGTACAGTATATCATAACAGATTTCTTGGTGGCGAACTGTCCCTTTAAAGCCATGGTTACAGCATTAAAAATGGCGTGCAATGAAGAAGCAAACCTTTGTTTTCCTCTCAAATGTTAATTTGGTATTTAAATCAAAGTGTTTAAAAGGAAGGTTAACTCAAAAATAAAACTTGAATATTTGAAGAGACACAATTTTCTTTTTATGAAGTATTTCTTTAAATATTAATTCACTGAATGGACTGTACGACATGAGCGCTGCATTATTTTTCTGTAAAGATGCTTGGAAACAATGCATGATGTTAAAGCGGTATGTAAATAAAACCGACATAATTTGATAATGAATCCATGTTAATTTTATTTTATTTTAATTTCAATTTAATTGAAGCTTTTTTATTTAACATTGCAATATAATGAATCCATGTTCATTTTATTTCAATTTCAATTTTAATTTATTTTAATTTATTTATTTAATATTGCAATATAAGTTTACATTATTTTTCAATGTGTAGTTATTTTTTTTTAAATTAATTTTATTTATAATCATTTTTTAGTTAGCTATAGTTGACTACCTTTTAGACATTTTAGTGTACACATGCTTTATTTCAATCTACTATGAGTTATGTTTTCATCCATTTAGTATGCATGCGTGTATATTTTTCCCGGTTCACTTTAAACACCCATCTTTTATTTGCCATCTCTTAACATATATTTTCTAAACTACGCTCACTATCTGTCTTCATCCTATAAACACAGGCTCCCTGAGTCTGACATTTGAGGAAAGGTGGTTCGATGTTAGGTGTGTGTCACGTTGTATCAAATACAGTGTACAGCTTCCACCTTTGTCACTGTCCTGAATAGGTGTTAAACAAATTTAAGTGTAAACTTCTTGGCGTATATTTGCCACCTAGAGGGGCCTTAAATAATAATTTCATATAATGATTTTAACTGTACCTCATCCAGAAATGCCAAAGTACATTTTAGTTAGACTGTTTTGTTAAACTAGAAGAATATTTTGTATATGACCATTTCTTCTGTGGAACACAAAAGAAGATATTTTGAGAAATGTCGCAGTGGTTTTGTATCCATACAGTGGAAGCCAATGGGGGCCGATGTTGTTTAGTTCCTTAAAATATCTTTGTTTGTGCACTGCTGAAAAAAGAAAGGTTGGAATGACATCATTGACGTTTCATTTGTGGCTGAACTACCCTTTCTCGTGCATTCAATGCAACACAAATAAATGTTATGCAATAAAACAAATGAAAGAAATATCCATTGGACCAAGGTGAGAACAAGCAAATACTTTCCTTTTTGGCCTAAGGCAGTATATCTTTCAAAAGTGTGTTACAGACTACCGGCTTGAAATATAATTCAACACAAATATTAGCCAAACTAAAACCAAGTCCAAGTGGACATTTTTTATTCATCAGTTTGTCTAGTCATATTTGATCATCCACTCCAACTCAAGATCACAAATCAAAGCACCCTTATTCACACAGTATATAGAGTGAAGAAGGGGCAGTTTACACTTGTCCACTGACATTTTGAAACACACAGTAGGCTACTTTAAGAATGATGTACTGATAGGCGTTATTTATTAGCGTCCCATCGTCCTTTGACAGATGGAAACTTAAAGAGTGCACAGTAAACGGATAGTGAGGAAGGCGGTGCCGCTGCATACTCAAAGCCCAGTCGATTGCACACTATGAAAAACGTATGAATGCGAGTCGCTTGTGTTATTAAAGTCCGCGTATTGTGCCATTACAGCCTAGGAGTTTCACGGCTTGGCAAACAAACGTACAGTGCTAGGATAGCAATAGGGGTTCGGTGTAAACCCACGTAAACAAATCTATATCCGACTGGAAAACCTGAACAGGTGGCACATCTCGGGACGTCAGGGCGAGCAGACGGACAGCTTCCGTTAATCTCTTGCTGACGAAAGCTCTTCAGCATCTCCTCCTCATCGGGAGACACTGCGATTCGGGAAGTTCAACCAGCTTTTCCAGGGCTGTTTTAAGGGATTGCTGGGAACGTTGAAATTGGATTTATTGGAGAGGTTTTTCTTATGCGTTATGACTTGGATGTGTTGAATATCCGCGTGTCAAAAAAGCGACATGTTTCCTGAAATCAATAACAAGGTATGTGTGAAGAATAACAAGTCTTAACATATTTTTATAGTAGTTTTCTTATTATATTATATATTATTTTAGTGTTTTAGTTATTTAGTTATTTAATTCACTAACGTGCGATATCTTATAACTCATGAAATCTAGAATCTAACCCATAAAAATGACTCTAAGGGATCTAGTCAAAGGTCATTGAGATGAAATCATATTACGTTTTAAAAACGTCGATATGACGTTTGTGCATTGGATTTTTAGGTTACCTGACAAAATAGCCTACTTGAATACTACAACACTTGTGTTGCTGTGGTTAATACTTTAAAATTGTTCAAGTTTTCTTAACTCAACATGTAACAGAACTATGACAATATTCTTTGCCTTTGCCATTGTAACATTGCTAGTATTAAATCATAGAAACGAGTGATATTCAAAGTTCAAACCGTGTAATATTTATTTATTTACCTATTGACAGATGACAGTTTGTCCTGTCTATAAGATACGTTATAGTGTTTGTGGAAACCATTAAATGTGACAGCATCATGTGCTAGTGAGGGTGTCTATCTCAGTGTGCTCCCTTGTGTTCTTCATTTTATGTTGTTCATGATATAAATTGGCTCACAATCTGTCCTTACATTATAAATCAATCAGTAAGATTTGTCCCACTGAAATGAAATCGCATATGTTTTGACAAAGATTAATGTTATATAGATCCGTTGACCCCCTGGCTGTAACATGCGTATATTTGGTCTGAACATGTGGTGGTTAGGTTGCTTAAAACACCTCAAGCCAGTGTCTAAGTATGAACCGCATAAGGTGGATGTCAGCAACTATGAAAGGCACTGGGTGTTACAAACACATACTGTACGATGTAATTATGTTCTTTTTTATTAGGGTGCTTTGGGGTCTTCTTGTGATCAAAGTCATTCTTGATTGAAAGTTCTTCTTTTGTTTGACTAATATGTGTATGTAATACCAATATAGTCAAAAATCCATTGGTTATCGGATAAAACATTAGCCTGGATCAGACATTTGGTCAGAACATGAGACTTCTCTAAAAATAATAACATTTTTAAACTAATTAGTTTAATAAAAAATAAAAAAAAATAGTGTTGCTAAAGTTACAACCCACAGTGATGGTTACAGTATGAATGCAGGTTGCTATGTACGACAAGTTGCATCTAGTGTTTTATTGTTGAAAAAACGAAATCCAACCTTCTCAAATCAGACTAAAGAAAGTTTAGGTTGGTTTGTTCGCAAGTAAGAAAATAAGTCACATCCGTGCATTGCACGCTGACCCACATTGTAACACAAAACCTTGGTTGTGCACATAGAAACTCCAAGGTGTTAATATTTGAATGAGTCTTTTAAATCCCGGGATCATGTTGCACGGCACCGCCCACAGCCTAAGTGCAACAAGTTTTTACTGCTTGTTTTCTAAATGCATCCATTTGTTGCTGCCACATTTGTTACCGTGCCCTCTTGAATCCCTTTGTAAGCCCACATTGCACACCCAGCATGTGAATGAATGCAGATAAGACTCAACACATCTGCTTAGATAAACCCACCAATGTGGCGACATGCAACTTGGGTAAAACCCATCATACGTTTTAGATTGTGTTAATAATCACATAGAGATTAATGTTAAGAGATTCGGACAATCCCAAAGGTGTTTACTGTGTGTGTGACATAATCCAAATGTCTCCATTCTAACAACTTGGCCAATTTGCTTGACTTCTGCTGTTGGTACCCGTCCTCTTTATATCCTGCCCCCTTCAAGTTTAGTGATTGCCCTTCTGGGCTGGAGGTTTTTGTGTGTCCCTATGCTGTCTGTCACCACTTTTGCGCCCCCATAAAATGGATGTGGTCCTTCATTCCAAATGTGTCTGCGATTATGACTGATTGTAGTCATTGCAGACCCTCCGATACCCTTGATCGCTCAGCTTCGGTAGTCAAGAGAAACATTAATCAGGAGATGATTGGCGTGACGAATGGAAATGTATGGGACCGGTACATCCAATACATCAAGCACGTCTGGTTTTACCATGAACTCAAGCTACATTCTCATTACTGAAGAGGCGGAACGCCTCCACATGTTCTTAACATGCGTTTTGAAAGCAATCTATAGAAAAACAGGTCTCTGTGAATATAAGTTAATAAGAAGAGCAACCTTGGTGCATGAGTCATTGGATGTGTTGAATAACACAATGCGTGTTTCTAAGGAGATACCATTCCCTGAGTTATATACAGTACAGTAGACTGCATCCCACTCATGGAGTTGCCTTCAGAAGATGACTGATGATGGGGGTTGTGTGAGTGTGTTGCCCACTCGCCACTCTCATGACGTCTTTCCTCCCCTTTTCTTTCACAGTCAGCCAGACCCGAGGCTTTTCCTCACCCTCACAGGTCTCAGGCAGAGAATGCAAAAAAAGCGCCCAACCGTTCCGACTCACAGGTGAGCTGTTGTTCAGAGAGTCTGGAATTTAAGCAGTTGATCTTCTGAATTGAGAAGAAAATGTGTACCTTCATTATGATTTGTAAAGCATCTTGAATCTATATGGTAAGAGCTTTGTTCGGGAGTGAATGTTGGGATTGCAACATTTGGTGGAACGGTGTGGTTTTTCATCCGAATTGATATGTATATATGAGTGAAATGGCTTTTGCAATATGTAAAAAATAAAGTGTGGGTCTTGGTTTAGTCTATCAGGAATTTATTGGATCGTTGGACATTGGAAGTCTGGCCATTGGACCAACAGTATACTGTCCCACCCCCAGACTTGTACTACATACATCGTGCAAAGAATAGATGGGCACATGACTAAATAAATAAATTCCAAAGACATCCGTATACATATGGCTGTAATGGCAGGATGTATTTAAAGACTTAAATTCACTGCTTTCTTATTAAAGAACCACTCATAATACAAACTGAATCAGTCAACCTCACTAACCAACTAGTTGACTTCCATTATGACCCCTCCCTAAAACAGACTGACTTACTCTTGTGGCTCATTCCTAAAAAACAATTTATAGTTTTGAATCAATGAGTTGCTTTGCTAATCAATTCATTGAAACGAACCGATATAGTTCAACATTCAATAGCTTTGGGAATGTATCCTAATTTAATTTAATTGATATTTATGCATAAATAGATATTTTCTTTCATCACCGATCTATAAAGGATAATGGGCCCTCTGTGCACTTAAAAAAATAAGAGTTTGTGTGAATAATTTAATGCTAATTGTGAGATACTGTAACAATTACTGTATCGTCATTACATAAAAACATATTTTTTTACCCATCCCAGTTGTATATGTCCTTAAAGTGCTCTATTTTCACTCACTTATTTTGTTCTTTATATCCAAATAAAAAAAATGTTTCAGTACTTTTTGAGATAAATTAACCCTTACGTGTCCTAAACTGTGCTTTTTTGAGACACTTATTTTTAGTATATTATATATAAGTATTCATAAGCTTATAAAAAGTATTTAATCTCAAAGACGCAATTTTGCACAGAGTCCCCTTGACCTGGTTTTAACGCACCTGAAACGTTTAAGGTGCATCTTGTTTACAGGGAGCATGTACTGTATTCACGTATTCCTCCCCAGGTGCCCGTACTCTATATTTAGCTTCTGTTTCTATGCGTCATGATCGTGTTGGCAGATACTGCAGTAGCCCCGGTATATGAGATTGGATATCGCATCTATCTATAGACCCACTTGCTCTTTATTTTCATCCAAAAAGTTTGTCGAGCACTGGCTTTGAACCATAAGATGGGGAAAACCGGGGAGCTACAAATGAGCACCCTTGTGCAGTGCCCTACATTTGCGTCAGAGCGAGGATTTTTTTTTCATTCACGCAACATCTTTGTGATTATTGCTTGACGCACTTTTGTATGTTTTGTGTATTTGTCATGTTTTCACACATATATAATAAAATAAAACATAAATAAAATGTATATATTAAACATTAAAAAAAATCTTTATTAAATTATTTTAATAAATAGGTTTGTTTCTCTAATACTTTATATACAATGCAACCTCATAAAATACGAAAAATAATCTTGCCGTACCTCGACCTGACTGTTCAAACAGCCAGCTTGAGCAGTAAACAACTTCTGGGCCTATAGTGGTTTATAGCATTTGCATATGTACTGGATCATTTTTTAAGACGTCTAAAACCCAGATTTAGACAGCGTGTTGATTTCTCTGATGGAGGTGGATAATGAAAGACTACCAGATCTCTGCTTTTGTCCCACCTTGGCGTTGAAATTCCATCCTCTTTCCAGGGGGTCCAGTTCACCGAGGACATTGGCCACTCAGCCGGTGTGCTCACGTATCTTCCTGTTCACCCGTCAGCCCTTGTTACTGATTTGTAGAGTTTTTCATGTTGCACAGTACCCACAGCGCTGTATCTTTTGTTTTGTAGAAGTGCGGGACAGGGGTTGGCACGTTGCCACAACTGGAGGCTCCGGTCAAGCAAGTTTTGTTGACCAATGGGAAGCTTCTGCATTCAAATGGAACCTTACCCAGCATTGTCAAGCAGCTGGTGCAAAGCACCCAAGGGAATCAGGTGGGTTAATGTTCAAGTTTGAAGCTGCCTCTGTTTTACGACATCATAACCCTCTTAGCAATCACATTAACAAATTCAAGCCATAGATATGTAAGGATGGGGCGCTGAAACGACCGTTGCCGTCTCATCTCTGCTTCTGCAACATGAGCATGCGCTGCTCACACGTCGAGTGAGGCATCTGTGTGTATTTGCATATTCATGAATCTGCATATACTAAGTTAAGGTTGTCACATTTAAGTTATTTTAAGGCATAAAGAAATGATGAAAACTTTTACATATGCTATTTTAATGCGTATAGATACGTTTTAAGTGATGAAACTATCGAATGCAGGGGGACTTTAAAAATGTCCTTTTGTGTTCCATGGAAAAACCAATGAATCATGTTTTATTTTTCTTCACATTCACTTTCTCCGCACTGTTTTGTACCATAGGAGGAAAGACCGAGACCACAGTTTCCCAATCGATTTGGTTCGTCTGTGGAAAACCTTTCCGAATCCTTAACCAGGAGTATCATCAATAAGTTTGAAAAGATCAGGACGTATGAGGGACAGAGGCTTCCCATGTCTCCAACAAGTATGCCATGCTCAGGCGAATTATGTTTCATAAATTCATAAGTGAAAAATTTGAGGTTGCTGAACATTGTCCTACTCATCCAACTTAACATTACATTATCATTTTTACAGTCTGTTAAACTGTTTAACTTAAAGGTGCCTGTTGTCCTTTTTCTTTATAATAGCTGCAATGAAACACTTCCAGAACCAGATGACAGAATATGAGAGGGATGAAATTATGGAGTACTCTGAGATCTGGTATCTGGGCTTGGACACGAAGAAAATTGAAGGCTCCAAGGGATCCACACTGAATTCAGGCTATGATGATGAGCACGGCAGCTACATGAAGGTTTGGTCCATCATGACATCCATTTATCAGGGTGGGGTTGTTTTAATGTCACTTGGTAATGTTATTGCAGTGGCTCTCAAAAATTTTTTTTTGGAAGGCCCCCTTTGTGTAAAGCACATTTTTTCGCGTCCCCCCCAAAATAAAGATTTATAATCTTAAACTTAAAAAAACATATTTTACAAACATAGGTATGTGGTCTTATTTTTCTGATGTTTGATTGCATAAAATATATGATAAATTTCTATCATTCATAAAATAACACAAAATTTGTGGCCCCCCTCGATCCAACTAGTTTGAGAACCACTGTGTTACGGGGTTTCCCAGACTGGAAAATGAATATAATCTTACAGGTTGGGTCATTGAATAAAGTCGTTCCTTAGTGAATCAGTCTGAATCATAGTGATACTTAAAAATCAGCATCAATCCGTATTTCAGCTGAAATCATTAACAAGCCTTCCTGTAGGTCAATGGTAATACAAGATTGTGGGTTTGATCCCAGGGGGTTGCACATACCTATGTTTAAATGTACAGGAGAATGTAATGTAAGTTGTTTTGGATAAAAGCATCTGCCAAATGCGTAAATGCGTAAATGAAATTAAAAAATTTGTATAAAAAAATCATAGATATTTGGAGTTGCTACAGTGGTGGTAATACGTTTAAATACACCTTGCAGAATTTAGAAAATGTTGACAATTATTAATAGTAAGGTTTATGTAAACTTTTACACTGGGTTATTTTGTAAAAAATATTATGTGTAATGGACTATATGTAAGGGGAGTATAACATTAAAAGCAAAACCTTAATTTTCAGATTTCCTTATTTTTCCTAAATCTTAAAGGGATACTCCACCCCAAAATGACAATTCTGACAATTCTGTAACTCCTCTGCCCAAGTTGTTCCAAAACTTTCTTTGTTCTGTTGAACACAAAGAAAGATATTTGGAAAAATGTTAACAACTGACATTTCTGGGACATCATTGACCACCATAGTAGAAAATAAAATTTAGTTAAACTGTTTGCTTTACGAAATTCTACAAAATATCAAATTTTGTGTTCAACATAACAATTTTTTTCCAATATTCAATGATGTCCGAGAAATGTCTTCTTCCAGATATCTTTCTTTGTGTTCTTTAGAACAAAGAAATTTGTAATGGTTTGGAACAACATAAGTGTGAGTAAATAATGACAGAAATTTCATTTTTGTTATCGCTTTAACTTTCCAGAATCCGCAAGGTGTACCAAAACTTATGACCACCAATGTATATCATGATATTAGTAATATTTTTAACTATTGTTTAAATTCTGTAATATTGGCTGTGCTAAATAGACACTTTCTGAATAAATATACTGTAGTTTCACCAACTTCTGATAAACAGCGTACTAAGTAACATACTAACCTCACTTTTACCTCTGTGATAAATGATAAAATTAAATTACAACACGAGATTTCCCCGTCTGATGAAAGACTCATGTGCTCTGTCCCAACACATCTTGGTTAATGTCCCCGTTCAGAATAAAATTCCTCATGATTGCTGGCCATTTTCTGCATATTTTGGACACAGTGCCCTCAACGCTCAGTTTTAAGAATCATGCAGCCAACAAGCGTGTGCATAAAACGTATATAATATAAGCGTAAGATGTCATTTGTGGGTAAACAAACCAAAAATGCGACCGATTCATAGTGTTCATAGTGAAAATAAAATGAGGACTATTTTTGCATCTTAACGTTACTGTTGTGATGTTTCGCTAAGTAACAGGAAGTCTGCCACTAGAAAGGGGCTGTAAATAATTATGCTGATCTGTTTGTCAGATGACTCTCTCTAAATACTCTGCGCAGGTCCTGCATGACCATATAGGCTACCGTTATGAAGTCCTGGAGGTGATTGGGAAAGGATCTTTTGGTCAAGTCTTGAAATGTTTGGATCACAAGACGAACGAGATGGTAGCCCTCAAGATCATTCGAAATAAGAAGAGGTAAACGCACACAGTAATCCATCTCTTCATTCTTCATGAATGCAATGAGCCATTGTTGTATTTTAGTGTCAGAAGGTCATCAAAAGGTCTTTGATTCGTAGACCAACTGGGTCATACGTAACACTGGATTTGAGACACTAGATGGTGTTAAAAAGCATTGTGTGTTTCATGTCTGGGCAGAACCGATCTCATACCCTTCCACAGTCGTCACACCTGCTCTAATCGATGCATTAACCACAAGCCATCAAAAGGGAAGCTCGGTGTGTAATGGCTCATCCAATCAGATATTTCGTTTGATAATGCTAGCGGCACATAAATGACACAAATCAACTTATTATTCATACAAAGTATTAAATCAATTTTGAAAATTAACTCAATATTTTGTAAATACATTATTTTGCTGCTGTCTTTCAGGTTCCACCATCAGGCCCTTGTTGAGTTGAAGATCCTTGATGCGGTACGGAGAAGAGACAGAGATTACTGCCACAACGTCATTCACATGAAGGAGTACTTTTACTTTAGAAACCACCTGTGCATCTCCTTCGAGCTGCTCGGGTGGGTGGAAAATACATTAGCTGGGTTTAATTTTGTCATTTGTAACCTGTCTGGTAACCCATGTTAAATACAGGGCTCACTAGAAGCATTTAAATAGAATATTTAACTACTACACTTTATTATAGACAGCTATTTCAAGACAACACGAAATGGCATTCGTTGCAGTATATGCATAAAAAAATGACAGATGGGATTTAGATAATCGGAAAGGTGGGAGTGGTCATATGTGGTTGGAGGGGAGTGGCTAAAAAAAGAAGAGATATTTGTCCTATAAGGAAAAGTGTTTGAGTTAGAGTTAGTCATTACATTTTGCTCTAAGATTGCTATGACACCCATCTAACGCTTGGATTCGAATGAAAACCAACATTGAATTTTGAACAATACTGCCATTTGCACCTAAAAGGGACAATTTGGATTTGATGTTGATATTATGATCTGTAAACTTCGGCAGATCAGAACGCAATGTGTGTTAGTGAACATTTACAACTAAAGTTCCAGTGAAACAAAAAAAGGAAATGCCTCTTTTTCATGAAATATTACAGCATTTATTCTATATAGTTTATCAATGTGAGTCATTCTCTTCAAAAATCGAGTGCCCTCATAATTTTCAGTAAAAATCTCAAAATGCACTTCCGTCCTGCAAAGCGTATGTAATAGTCGTGCATAGGACCCTATGCGTTATGGAAGCATATGTGGTGCAATATTCAAAATGGCAATGCAATATTCAAAATGGCAATGCAGTATTCAAAATGGCAATGCAATATATGTTGTGCAATATTCAAAATGGCAATGCAATATTCAAAATGGCAATGCAATATTCAAAATGGCAATGCAGTATTCAAAATGGCAATGCAATATTCAAAATGGCAATGCAATATTCAAAATGGCAATGCAGTATTCAAAATGGCAATGCAATATTCAAAATGGCAATGCAATATTCAAAATGGCAATGCAATATTCAAAATGGCAATGCAGTATTCAAAATGGCAATGCAATATTCAAAATGGCAATGCAATATTCAAAATGGCAATGCAATATTCAAAATGGCAATGTATTTCTGGTCCGTGTACTTTTGCGTCCATTCGTTTTTTTTTTTTTAACAACTATATAAAAAACAAAAAATGTGCTTTTCTTTATATTTGTTTTCAAGTTAATGGAGAGATTAACCACAAACAAAGTACATTTTCTTATTTAAAATTATTTTATAAATGAAAATCAAATTATTGGTATACAACTATTTTTTCAGTTTTACAAAAATGCAATTTTTTAAATAATTATTGTCTAACTTCTGGATATTTAATGTAATGTATATGCAATTTGTGTTAGTTGCACTACGGATAGCTCGGGATCATGGCTTCAAAAATCTAAATCTTCTAACAGTCCTCGCCGAACAACCTCGTCCAACACCAATTTGAGACAGATGCTCAGCAACGTCCTTGTGTGTGTGATGTTTTAAAATCATGTCTGTACGGTTCCAGAGACATGGTGCTTCGCATTCAATGGTGCGGGAAAAAATATTTCCGGGTCACTAATTTGGCCTCAGAAAACTAGTACAAGTCGCTTTTATTCGATATTAATTTGTGTATTTTATAAATGCAAAAAAGTATTTTTTACAAAATACAAAATACCTTACAAAAAAGTAAGGTGCAAAAAGTCATAAACAAAAATCTGAAAATAAGTCAATATACATTTTTTTTCGTAGAATGTTCTGAATACAGTTCTAATTCAAAATTTTGAATGTAACTTTTTTTGCTTAAAATACAACAACCGTTTATATTTTATTTTTATCGTCATGGTTAAAAAAAGAAAAACGAATGGACGCAAAAGTACACGGACCCATTTTGAATACTGCATTGCCATTTTGAATATTGCATTGCCATTTTGAATACTGCATTGCCATTTTGAATATTGCATTGCCATTTTGAATATTGCATTGCCATTTTGAATATTGCATTGCCATTTTGAATACTGCATTGCCATTTTGAATATTGCATTGCCATTTTGAATACTGCATTGCCATTTTGGATATTGCATTGCCATTTTGAATATTGCACAACATATATTGCATTGCCATTTTGAATACTGCATTGCCATTTTGAATATTGCATTGCCATTTTGAATATTGCATTGCCATTTTGAATATTGCACCACATATGCTTCCATAATGCGTACCCTACGCCGTAGCCTCTCCAAAAATGTAACAATGCGGCATCTCAACTCGGAACCTACGAGGACCGCAAGGGCTGGGATTGGTCTGTTTGAACCCCTCCCTCGGGTCAAAAAACTCGGCAATAGAGTCATGATCCAAACGCATTTCCAAACTAATTATCTAAGTAAAATATTTTTGCTTCTGTATAAAAAATCTTAAATCTGCAACAAAAGTGGCTGTTTACTTGGCGCTATCAATGCTAATGCTTCTCAAGCGAGCTGCTTCTTCTTCGGCTCTTGTCTTGGTTACACAAGCAACACGCGCGTGGACACTGATGCCTAGTGGCCATTGCCTTTTGACACGGACAACGACGCAGAAGTGTAATTAAAAACCGACAAGTAGAGGCTACCGCGTAGGTCCTACACACGACTATAACTTAAGCTTAATGACTATCCCTCTTAGACGACGTATGTTAGACGGCTTGGGCGGAGCTTCCATTAACTCCTCCCCTTGAGTCCGCTGCCAGTTCCATTTCAAAATGCAATGGCTGTTTTTATACATCCAAACAAATCGCAGAGAAAGACGAAAGCCACACCCACTATTTTTCTCATTCAAAATTCCATTTCACTCGGAAATGCGTCAAAATACAGAAGTAAAAACATCGGTTCACGTGGGCTTTTAAGTATTTGATCCTGGTGCAGTTACGCCAGCAGAAAAGACATTAAAGTGAAGTGAGAGTTCCTCACCGTATACCTTTAAGTGTGTAAAGTGATCAATTAAGTCACTTTGCAGGAAAAGCAGCTTCATCTCTGATGGCCTGACCTTTAGAAGGCATCAGATGTGTCCTTCAAGTCTTCTGTTACTGTCACACAATCCTTAACTTAAAACCTTGATTAGGCCCCTATCTCTTTCCCTACCCACTCATGGTGTGAAGTCTCCGATTACGTGAAGCTGTTCACAGCTGCTGTTTTAGTCTTAAGATAATCGTGAGGTCCATCTCAAAGGGCTCCTTATCATACTGCATTAGCAGTGACATTTTATTTTTATTGACTTGCTTAAAGACAGCATTTACTAATGGGGTCGCTGAGTGACTTTGTGTTCACTTTCGAGTGAGGGCTAGTGATAGAAACATGTGTGCTGCTGCCATCTAGAGGCATTCAGAGAAACAATGTTTTGCCTAAATTTACTTACTCATGTTATTGAATTGAATTTAAATTTATTTGACAACTGTACAAAATACATAGTATCCCATACACTTTACAAAAACTGTCAAGGATAAAAACACAATAAGGCCATTGGCTTCTTTCCATTGCGGCCCTCAATGTTAATATAAAGTTTATGGATGTGTACTGAACTGATGATCCAAAATATTATCTCCAAATCATTTACATATTCAACTCATTTTTCAATACAGAACAATAAAAACAAAAATACAAAATGTACAGTATGACATTCCTAATGCATTTTTTTTTACTAAATCTACATGTAGGTCCCAAAATGTTGGTGGTCCAAAATCGAATCTTTCATAAAAGTAATCCAATAGACTCCTGTAGTTTAATATTAAATAATACATAAAACATAATATTTAAAAGTGAAATTATTGGTGTGTGAAAAAAATATATACATTTATTAATATTTCAAACCTCGTTCGTGTGATATTCATGAGGGAAGGAAGGTATTTTAATCCCTGGAAATTATTTTAAAAGGATTTTGTTTAGCCATTATAAGGGTTATTTGATTATTTATTTATCTTTTTACACCCAATTGTATAAATGACGTCAGTTTTACACACTTATACCGAAAGCTTAACATTAAATGATCATTTTGTCTCCATACAGAGCGAACCTGTACGAGCTCATTAAAAAGAACAACTACCAGGGCTTCAGTCTAGGGTTGATTCGCCGCTTTGCCCACTCGCTGCTCAAGTGCCTGCAGATGCTCCACAAAGAGAAGATCATCCACTGTGACCTAAAACCGGTAAACATCATCACTTGTGTCAAAGGGTGAATCCCAGAAAGGGAATATTTATCCAACACCAGAGAAATTGTCAGTTGTGTTTCATTTAGGTTTCAACCAGTCTCATAAAATTGCTTGGGAAAAATACCAGTTGTGAAATATAAGACAATTGTTAATGTACATTAAGAGTATGGAACTCTAAAATGAATGGATGTATCGGTTAATTTGATGAGAAAGATTAAATCTTCAATAATATTGATTTTTAATTTCAAATTAAACAAATCTGAGCTCATTTTGTGATATTATTGATATCTCTTATGATACCTCTTGTAAAACTCAAACATAGACATTTCTGGGTCTTTTCTCTCACAAGAAATATCTCAAATGTGTTTGACTTAACCAAAAGTTTCCATTTGATCTTGATTTAATCTCATTAATGACTATGATATATAATTGAGATATCAAAGAGATTTTTTATGGGACCAACAACACACAACATGAAGTCTGGATTTCTTTATTTTCAGGAATTCATATTTTTGATTTGCAACCCAAAAAATTGTCATTATCGATATATCTGTTAACATAGATTTTTTTAAACAGGAAAACATACTCTTGGCCCAGAGGGGACAAGGAAACATCAAAGTGGTTGACTTTGGGTCAAGCTGCTACGAGCATCAGAGAGGTAAGAACCATACTGTCATTTAGTCCTATATTGTATATTTTTGTATAATTCAACTTGAACAATACAGTGGCACAGCTAAAACTACATCTACAGAGTTTTTATCTAATTCTATCCATCAACAGTGTACACCTACATTCAGAGTCGCTTCTACCGGTCACCAGAGGTGATTTTGGGACACCCGTACAGCATGGCGATAGATATGTGGAGCCTGGGCTGTATTCTGGCTGAGCTCTATACTGGCTATCCTCTCTTCCCGGGAGAGAGTGAGGTGGAGCAGATTGCTTGTATCATGGAGGTGAAAAGCTTCTGAGCACCTTTGACTTTCTCAAGATTTCAAAAAGAGCTAAATAAAACTGTATTTCTGATGTTGTAGATGATGGGCCTGCCTCCGAATGACTTTGTTCAAACAGCATCAAGAAGAAGGTTATTTTTTGGTAAGATGACTCAGCGCATGAGTTCTGAGTCGACGTACTGTATTTATTTGACATACTTGATCTTCTCACCATTAAATATCTCTAATCAGATTCAAAAGGAAACCCGAGGAACATCACAAACAGTAAAGGGAAAAAACGCAGACCCAACTCCAAAGATCTCGCCAGCGTTTTGAAAACCAACGACCCTTTGTTTCTGGACTTCATACAACGTTGTCTTGTGTGCGTATTTACGTTTAAAACATATAAAGGTTCCACCAAAAATTTGAAATTCTGTCATCATTTATTCACCTTCATCTCCTTTAAAACCTGTATATGACTCTTTCTTCTGTGGAAGACAAACAAAGATATTTAATGCCTCTGTCGTTTTGTATCCTTACAATGAAAGTCAACGGGGCCCAGTGTTGTTTGGTTAACAACATTCTTCAATATACCTTTTTGTGTTCTACAGAAGAAAGTCATAGAGTTATGTAAAGACATAAGTGCAATTAAATGATGAAAGAATCTTCATTTATTGGATGAAATGTCCCTTTAATATAACATGAACGTGTATTGTCAACATATACTTTTGGATCTTGTAGGTGGGATCCCACCAAACGCATGACTCCAGATGAAGGCATGCAGCACGAATGGATTCATGAGGGCCGTCTCAACAAACTTCATCCCAAACCACGAACTCTCCGGAAAGACATCGACAATAATTATGAGTTCACCTACCGCAAAGCATCTGTAAACAGGACAAGCAAGGGTCAGAATGTGTTTTAGTACTTTTATTATATTTATTAGCTTGTTATTTATCGAACATTGTTTTACTCATACGGTTTCCCTACTTTACATTTGAAAGACATTTAACACTTTCTCCATAAAAATAAAAAATTGGGTTTATTATATATTAGATTTTTTACACTACAGTATGTAATTGAATTTATATGGTTAAACCTTTTGATTTCATTTCCTTTTTCTTGTCTAACCATAGCTGACAAATCTACATCTGACGAAAAGCTCAAGAGGGTCAACGATAATTCAAGCAAAGGAGGCAAAACAGCATCAGAAGAACGTCTGCGTCCTGTAGGAGCATCGGCCGAAGAAGATAATGGCGATGACATGAGCAAAAGCGAGAGCAAAGAGAGCAAGACAGATTCCAGCGGGGAGCGATCCGTTCAGATCATCATCAAACCTCAAACAGGGTCAAGCACTGATTCAGAAGGACAAGATCCTCAGTTTCTACCGCCTATTGTATAACATGCAAAAGCAAACAACGACTGATGTTTTTATTGTGATATATTGAAAAGATTTTTACTTCAGCCACTTGGTCTGGACCTACCTATTGTGCGGCTCCGAGTCTGAAATTGTTGTAATGCAAAAAGGTCAAAAAGTAAAAAAAATGTGTTTTATTTTTTTAGCTGTTTCTTATTCTCTAACTCTCCCACTAATCATTTTGTGGGTTTGCTATGTCTAAAAAAGTGTAGAGAAGTAACTGTTTTGATCATTCAAACGATACTTTAAATTCTAAGTGAAGTGAACAATTTTAGTGGTTGTGCTATATTTGGAAACGATTGACTATTATGGGATTGTTTGTAACAATGTCAAATTTTTGCAGCGCGTCATGCCATGTGCATGTTTATTGGGTCTAGTGTGCTTTTTTATTTAGTTTTCCCAGCATTCTGAGCTTTCAGCAGTGTTTTAGTGGAGTTCAGGCAAACCTTGAGTACCAAAGCTGCTTTATTGTGTAATAATACTGCATGGGTACAGTGTTTGAATGTTTTGTTGACATTTGCCAGATTTGTTTTCTACGACATAGTCGATTGTGAGTACAATTATGACTGAGCCAAAGAGATTTCGCTTTTTATATTTTTGTGTTTGGTACACTTCTAAACGAAAAAATGGTGTGTTAATGATGGATTGAAAGCACACTAGGTCATCATAATCTGCACAAGAACTGCATGATTGTATTGATGATAATGAGAATGTACTGTATAGACAGCATGTTTTAGATGAAAGAAGCAGGGTCAAGAATAAGTTTCTTGTAAAATCGGTACTTAAAAGTTTTTCATTTTTGTAAACTAGTGCTGAACCATATGTTTGTTCAGTTTGGATTGTAATTGTTTATTTTCTGTATATAGTAATCTTAAGGTTAACACCATACACATCGTGTGGATGCCACCAGTCATGTAAACATTAGACAAGGTTTTACTTGTTCTTAAATTGTTTATCTGTTGTCATTGCAAAAGAGATTCTTAGTACCATTGGCTATCTCTATCCACTGAGTGTTTCTTAATCATTTTGTTTATGGAAAATTAGAAAAAAGCCTTTGAAGAGAGTCTTAGGTAGTGCCTTTCAGTATTAGAATAAAATAATCTTAACTGACTCGTGAAAAATGTCTATGTTTATGTATAGTAGCCTATAATGTCATACATAACATGACAATAAAGATGTAATACTATGCTGAATGTAAACTTTCTTTAACCTCAGAAACAGCCTGTTTTTGTCTTGTGTGTTTATGTTATTAAGTCAAGCTGAACACAAATCAAAAGGTTTATAATAATGTGTTCTGCAGCCAACATGAGATTGACCAAAATCACATGGATAAATTAAACTTTCAAGACATCGTTTTTTATTATTTCCATGTTCCAATAGTTTTCAATGATTTTAAATTAATATTTTTTAATTAACATTTTGTATTTGCTGTTATAGTCTTAACATCCTCAATAATATTAACGTCTTCAATATTTTATCATATGAATATATATATATACAGATTTTTGCAAACCGTTCATGAGAAACATAATTACATAAGAAAGTAAATAAGTATATCACTGTATTATGTAGTTTAGATTGTATGCACAATACGTGCAAAGAAAATCGTAAACATATATCTGTGCATAGAATTGTGTCAAAATGAAAGTAGGCTTATATTAAACCTGATATTTTAGCTCATCACGACGTCTAATATCTATATTTTATTTTAAAATAATTGTTTATTTATCATTCCATACCACATAACTATATCTACAATATGTCTAGACACCATTCCTCAAATAAATCACAATTTATTAACAAGCCGCTATTTTACACGAGTTTCGCGTTTCTCAGCCAGCGTTTGACCCTCCGCAGTTTCCATAGTCGGCGATGACGGCCAGGATCATGGCGGCTGTCACTATGTTTTGCCGTCCTGCGGGTGTCCTTCCCAAGATTTCAAGTGAGTTCAGATTAAAATAGATTATTATATACACAGTGTGACCGTAAAAAAATGCTGTTATGTCTGAATCTGTTAAGTGGAAGAAAAACATACAACTACTAGACGTTTAAAATAAATCGTTTCTAGTGTATCAAGTGACCCCTGCTAATAAGATCAGGCCTCGTTTGTGCACTAGTACGTATGTGATGTTGTCAGAAACGTCATTTAAAGTCTTAAACACGTATTTCAACGTCTTGATTTTTCTAATCCAGTCAAATATTTTATAAATGACGTAACATTGGTTAACTGTGGCTGTATCTTGAAACATAGTGAGCTTCCTAGGTAGACACCAGTCCAGACATTACTGGGCCTCGTATACATTTACAATGTAATTATGAGAAATACTGCTCGTTTATTATATATCTGTATTACAGACTACATGATATTTTATGTATTTGGTAGCCACAGATATAGATGTTTTGTGCATTTTAAGGTGTACATACTTTTTATTGAACCCATGATCTTGGCAGTGCTATTGCAATGCTCTGCCAACTGAGTTTCAGTCCGATGGAGTCATTTTGTTTCTTCTGTTGTTTTCTAGGCACCTGTTCTCCAGTATTGCTTGCAGCTGGACCCGTGGCAGTCCAGCACAGGAAGATTCATCATGCCCTTTTGCCCCGAGGAAAAGGCGGCCGTTCCTCCTCTAGTGGAGTAGCGGCAACAGTGTTCGGAGCCACTGGCTATCTTGGGAGATATGTTGTCAACCGACTTGGTAAATTGAGATTTTATTCTGATCATTTACCACCATTTTGTTGGAAAATTGAGATTTTACGCTGATCAAAATCCATATTGCACATCGTTAACCATTATTTTGGTTTATTTTTAGGGCGTGTAGGCTCTCAGGTTGTCATCCCCCACCGATGTGATCAGTATGATCTTATGTACCTTAGACCTATGGGAGACCTTGGTCAGATCATCTTTATGGTGAACAAACCTATCATCACATCTTATTTTAAAAGGCACAGCTTTAATTTGAGCCACACTGATGGAGTGTCTTTTTGTACTATAACAGGAATGGGATGCAAGAGATAAGGAATCGATCAAAAGAGCAATATCGCACTCCAATGTGGTGATCAACCTCGTGGGAAGAGAATGGGAGACCAGGTATTGGATGAACCGTTATTCTACATTAAAGGGATAGTGCATAAAAACAGATTGTTTTTGTTATCATGAAAATACATGTTTACATGTGGCTTTTGAAACCAATTCTTTTATATTGACCCGTCTTCCAGATTTATTTAAAAACACCTTTAACACCGTTTTGTTGTCTATTTTTAAAGCAACTACAAGTTCGAAGATGTCTTCGTCTCCATCCCCCAGCAGATCGCAAGGGCAGCCCGTGAAGCCGGAATTCAAAAGTTTATTCATGTGTCCCACCTCAATGCTGATATCCGAAGCCCCTCCAAGTATCTGAGGAATAAGGTTAACATCAAAAAACATCAAAACATTTTCTGTTCAACAAATTGATATGAAAACTAATTAAATGAATACACCTGCAGGCTGTAGGTGAGGCAGCGGTGAGGGAGGAGTTTCCTGATGCCATCATTATGAAACCTTCTGAGTGTTTTGGAAGAGAGGACAGGTTCTTCAATCATTTTGCTAGTGGGTATCTGAGAAGTCGTTGATGTATTTGTTGCATGTTGTAAATGGCAGCACAAGTAGCATTTGTTCTGCATCAAAATGGGAAAGTCTTGCAGGAAACTGTAGGGGGCGTCTAGTACACACTAAACCCAAAGTGATGCATGTTTGATCCTAGAATGTTGTTTTGCTGTATCTAAATGTTCTATATTTGTCTTTAGACATGCGTTGGTTTGGTAAAGCTGTACCTCTGATTTCAATGGGCAAGAAGACCGTCAAACAGCCTGTTCATGTGAGTATTTTAAACTGTTTTGAATCTAGATACATGCTGGATTTAATTAAAATTCATGTATTTGCCTTGAAATGCCTTTAAAAGGTCAAATTAAAGTTAGTTTCAAGATGTTTAATCAAAAAATGAGAATATTTTATTTACATGCAACATTATAACAATACATGGTTATCTTTTTATCCTTACTGTCCATTTAAACCAAATCTATGTCTGTGAGAGTTTTCAGATTTTTGGGTTTAATAGTGTTCTGTTATCTGTAAGGTGGTGGATGTGGCCAAAGCCATTGTCAATGCCATCAAAGATCCCGATGCAAATGGGAAAACATACGCATTAGTTGGGTAAGAATGATCCCTATTTCTATTTCTTATGTCTTGTCACATTCTAAAGAGATTTGCATTGATAACTGTTGTACCCAACAGACCCAACAGATACCTTCTGCATGACCTGGTGGAATACGTGTATGCAATGGCCCACAGGCCATTTGTTGCTTACCCCATTCCCCGTCCTCTCTATCAGTAAGCCAACATGTGATCTCATAAGATTGAATTAATTCATCTAACTTACCTTGGCCAAACAGTTTACACAAGTTTGCTTTGGGCTTGGCAGCCTTATACATTCCCATTCTGTTTTCTGGTTACAGCTTGATCGCACGCTTTTTTGAGATGAACCCTTTCGAACCCTGGACAACCCGTGACAAAGTCGATCGGGTATGTGTGTCAGAACATTTGTATATATTAACCTGCCCTAGCAGAACTAAATTTAACCGATCACACTACACTTTGTATATTAAGAATAAATTATCTAATCGGAACCCTGTAACCACTTCATTTCTAGTTCCACACAACAGACATGAAGTACCTTGACCTTCCAGGTCTGGAGGATTTGGGCATCACACCTGCCTCCGTTGAGCAGAAAGCCATCGAAACTTTACGTCGTCATCGTCGTTTCCGTTTCCTGGAGGCTGAACTCGGAGACACCAAGCCTGCCAAAACAGTCAACTATTAACCTGCTGTTTGGTCCTGCTTCTGGTCAGCTCTCCGCTGCTCCTCACGTGTCTAATTTGACTTTTTTTTTGTAAATAATTAAACATATTAAACCTGTCGTGTTGTTTGTGCAATTTTCTGGTAAATGCTTTAAAAAATCTAAACAAATATTTACGTACGAGCCTATTAAATTACTTGAATAATATAATTGGAATTGATTATTATGTTTTTTAAAATGTATAAGACGTATAAAAAAATTAAAAAACACTTTGAGTCATATATAGTCATTTAAAAAAACATTAGCATAGTCCTTGACAATATTTACCACTCCCAGATATCATATCATATCTTTCTTCCAGCAAATCAAAGACAACTACACCTTTGACAGAAACGTTTATGAACAGGCATTACATCTTTCATAAACCACAAGCATCAGGACTGTTTGTAAAATGAGGAGAGTTACAAGACTCGGTGTTTTACTTATTTGTGTCATAGTTTACACTTTATTGTATATGACGTTTATCAGACATCAGGAAAGCGATAATGACAAGATACAAAGGCCAGAAGATCTGGAAGTTCTTAAAAGACTGGAGGTTATAGAAGATCAGGTTAAAAAAATAGGTGAGTTAGTAGAGTTGTACTGTATGGGTTTTCTATTAGGCATTGTGTGTAACATTTATTAAAATGTCACTTAGATTACTTTATTCGGTTTATTTCTCTAAGCAAGCAAACATACGTCATTTCTGTTGTATTTGACTTTTAAAAATGTATTTTGCAAAGATTTGTGCACTACAATTTATTATTGTGTTTTTTTAAAGATTTGTGCACTACAATTTATTATTGTGTTTTTTTAGCTCAACATTCGGTACAGTTCACTGATGCTATGTATTTGAATACATTGTTGATTAAGTGTTAAGTAAATGTGCAGACGTCTCTTATAAAAACCTCAATAGGTGATATTTTCTTTTTAGCTAAATCTATAGTGATCAGAAATGAAGAAGAGAAGAAATCTGACGTGTTGGGAAAAAATGTAATAAAAGTCGAAGTGAAGAAGTTGTATCCAGATTCACCTCTCTTCAGATTGTGGGGAGATGAACTTTCAGAGGAAGAACAGAAAGAAGCAAAAAAGCTCTTCCAGGACTATGGCTACAATGTTTTCCTGAGTAACAGATTACCTATCAACAGATCTATCCCTGATACTCGGCACCAAAAGTAACTTATTCCATTCTTTACACTCTAAAAATGAAATGTAAAACTAGGGCACAATATACTGTATTCATATGAAGGAATTTTCTATATTAATTTTTACATTTACATTTATGCATTTGGCAGACGCTTTTAAATCCATTTACATTGCATTGTACCATACAATGTATCTGAGTAAAGTTATGTGAAATCCCCTGGGAGCCACAGGGACGCTTTTTAACAGTTATTTTACCTGTATTTTACATTTTGCACTGCATTAAATTACATTTTAGCATTAACGGAATTTTCTACCAGTACTTTATCTTTTTTTACGGATTTCTTTTTTACAACGTATGGTATTAAGAGATTTTGTTTAACAGTGCTTGGCGGTTTATTGTATAATATTTAGCATTTATATCAATAGATCCTCCAAAACATTTCTTCCTGGGTAGTTACTTGTTAACATCTCGGACCAATATTCTAACCTGTTACATATAAACTTTATAGTTCCCAAAACGTATAAACCTAATATTTCCAGATAGCTGTCAATACAACAGCAGTAAAAGACCATACGTTATATACATCGTGACGATCTGAACATACAAACGTCTCAATCAGTATTGCCTTTATTGCAAACCACACAAACTGAGTTTATCTAGATAATCATAAAGAAAGGTAATTGACCGATGTACTAGATATCAAGTGTGTCAGGTAAACACAGATAATAAAGACTGCAACAATCCAACACCCATGCAACTCTGTTCAGAATTTCTCTTCCCTGAAATCTCATAATTCATTCCTTATTAAATTAAAGGAACAGTGTGAAAAAAAAAAAAAAAAATGAAAATGTATTAAATGATGACAGAATTTTCCTTTTTGGGTGAACTTTTCCTTTAAATAGAAACTATACTGTATATTTTAAGACAAATTTGCAATTCATTTTAAATGTGCAAAAAATGCAGGTGTGCGGAGAAGATCTACCCTAAGGACCTTCCAAACATTAGCGTGGTTCTGATCTATTTAAATGAGGCTCTGTCAATCATACAGAGAGCTATCTGCAGCATCATAGACAGAACACCGCCTCATCTGCTAAAGGAGATCATCTTGGTCGACGACCACAGTTCTAATGGTTTGTTACCCTACGATCTTTGCGTCATTTCCAAGTTTCTAAAACCAGCCTGTGCTTTGTGGGTGGTGTATTAAAATGTGCAGATTTCAGATTCTTTGAATGTGAATTTGTGAATGTGTCCCAATTTACTTTATGCCTAAATTAAAATTCTGTCATCATTTACTCTTGCCAGTTCAGACCTGTATGAATTTCTTCTGCAGAACACAAAAGAAGATTTTTTGAAGAATGTTGGTAATCGTTCATGGGAACTTATTGACTGTTGTACGGACACAAATCCAATGCAGGTCAATGGGTTTCCCTGATGTTTGGTCACCAACGTTCTACAAAATATCTTCTTTTGGGTTCTGTTGAGGAAAGAACGTCGTACAGGTTTAAAATGA
Source organism: Triplophysa dalaica (assembly GCF_015846415.1). Taxonomy (NCBI): domain Eukaryota; kingdom Metazoa; phylum Chordata; class Actinopteri; order Cypriniformes; family Nemacheilidae; genus Triplophysa; species Triplophysa dalaica. The sequence goes on along the minus strand of NC_079565.1, from coordinate 6,542,064 downwards.
CAAGAGGGGTGAGTAAATGTTGACAGAATTTTTATATTTGGCTAAACTATCCCTTTAAGCTATAATCATTAAATTATCATTCTTTGCCATTTTGATATTTCTTTCTTACAGCGGATCTGCAGTCAGGTCTGGATAAATATATAAATCTTATACATAAAGAAAAGCCTGGCTTGCTTAAAAAAGTGAGGCACAAAAGGCAGATGGGTCTTGCGAAGGCGAGAATCTCGGGCTGGGAGGCGGCCACAGGCCAAGTGATAGCCATTCTGGATGCTCACATTGAGGTTCATAAGCAATGGTAAACAACACTGCATGCCGGGATACACAGATTTAATCTCTTTGACTAAACACTGAAATTATTTTGGATTGCTTTGTTGTTCTAGGGCAGAGCCGCTTCTTGCCAGAATCAAAGCAGACAGGACTATAGTGTTGTCCCCAGTGTTTGACAAGGTGCTTTTTGACACCCTGGAAGTTCTTCCCTATCAGCCGGCAGCTCACGCCTTTGACTGGGCCCTTTGGTGCATGTATGAGTCCTTCCGACCAGAATGGTACACACTTAATGACCCATCAGAACCAGGAAAGTATGTGGACAGTGCACTTCATTCCAAACTTTGAGACAGATGCTGAAATGTGCCAAAAACACAGATAACATTTGAATCGATATGAGATCGTTGTTTTGTTTGCATTGTTAGGAGTCCCTCTGTAATGGGCATCCTCGTCGCCGATCGACAGTTCTTGGGAGAAATTGGTGTTTTGGATGAAGGAATGACTATTTATGGGGGCGAGAATGTTGAACTAGGAATACGTGTAAGTCTGCACATTATGACTATACCGATGATTTGTTTATAAAGCTTTAATTTATGAAATTTGTCAATATTTGATAATAAATGCTTGTATAAGGTCTGGCTTTGCGGTGGGAGTATTGAAGTGGTACCGTGTTCCAAGATCGCACACATAGAGAGAGCACACAAGCCTTATTCACCAAATCTCAGCAAGCCCATGGTTAGAAATGCCTTGAGGGTGGCAGAAATATGGATGGATGAATATAAATCGAATGTGAATATTGCCTGGAATCTCCCTTTTAAGGTCAGAGTCTTGGAATGCCACTTGGCTAAACAAATTTAAAGGAACAGTTCACCAAAAAAAAAAAATGCTGTCATCATTTACTCACCCTCTTGTCATTTCAAACCTGTGTGACTTCTTTCTTCTCCAGAACACAAAAGATATTTTAAAGAATGTTGGTTGCCGAACAGCGCCGGTTCGTTGACTTGCATTGGTTTGGTCTCCATATAAAGTGCATCCGGAAAGTATTCACGGCGCTTAACTTTTTCCACATTTTGTAATGTTACAGCCTTATTCCAAAATGGATTCAATTCATTATTTTCCTCAAAATTCTACAAACAATACTCCATAATGAAACGTGAAAGACGTTTGTTTGAAATTTTAAGATGTTTCTACAACTTGATTGGAGTACACCTGTGGTATATTCAGTTGATTGGGCATGATTTGGAAAGACACACACCTGTCTTTATAAGGTCCCACAGTTAACAGTGCATCTCAGAGCACTAACCAAGCCATGAAGTCAAAGGAATTGTCTGTAGACCTCCGAGACAGGATTGTATCGAGGCACAGATCTGGGGAAGGGTACAGAAAGATTTCTGCAGCATTGAAGGTGTCAATGAGCACAGGGGCCTCCATCATCGTAAATGGAAGAGGTTTGGAACCACCAGGACTCCTCCTAGAGCTGGCCGCCCGGCCAAACTGAGCGATCGGTGGAGAAGGGCCGTAGTCTGGGAGGTGACCAAGAACCCGATGGTCACTCTGACAGAGCTCCAGCATGACTCTGTAGAAGAACAACCATCTCTGCAGCACACCACCAATCAGGCCTGTTTTGCAAAGTGGCCAAAGGGAAGCCACTTCTCAGTAAAAGGCACATGACCGCCTGGAGTTTGCCAAAAGTCACCTGAAGGACTCTCAGAAACAAAATGATCTGTTCTGTTAAAAGAATAGCAAGTGTCATGTCTGGAGGAAACCAGGCACCGCTCATCAGGCCAATACCATCCCTACAGTGAAGCATCAGGCTGTGGGGATGTTTTTCAGCGGAAAGAACTAGGAGACTAGTCAGGATCGAGGGAAAGATGAATGCAGCAATGTACAGAGACATCCTCGATGAAAACCTGCTCCAGAGCACTCTGCACCTCAGACTGGGGCGAAGGTTCCAATAGGACAATGAACCGAAGCACACAGCCAAGATAACAAAGGAGTGGCTACAGGAGAGCTATGTGAACTCTGTGAGACCAGACGTGAACCCGATTGAACATCTCTGGTGAGATCTAAAAATTTCTGTGCACCGACGCTCCCCATCCAACCTGATGAAGCTTGAGAAGTCCTGCAAAGAAGAATGGGAGAAACTGCACAAAAATAGGTGTGACAAGCTTGTAGCATCATGCCCAAAAAGACCTGAGGCTGTTATTGGTGCCAAATGTGCGTCAACAAAGTATCGAGCAAAGGCTGTGAATACTTATGTGCATGTGCTTTTTTTTTTTTTTTGCAAAATTGCATTTCAATCAAACTTCTTTCATGTTGTCATTATGGGGTATTGCTTGTAGAATTGAGGAAAATAATGAATGTAATCCATTTTGGAATAAGGCTGGAACATGACAAAATGTGGAAAAAGTGAAGCACTGTGAATACTTTCCGGATGCACTGAATAAGTCAATGGAAATCGCCGTTGTTCAGTTATCAACATTCTTTAAAATCTCTTTTTGTTTGTCCTGTAGAAGAAAGTCATGCAGGTTTGAAATAACAAGAGGATGAGTAAACGACAGAGGTGGGGACAAGTCACATATGGTCAAGTCTCAAGTCAAATCTCAAGTCACAGTTTAGACAAATCAAGCAAGTCAAGTCAAGGGTTCACCCTTAGCAAGTCAAATCGAGTCCTGATAACTTTCAAGTCAAGTCGCAGTACTGAAATAAACAGAGGTAAACAGAGATGTATACATAGACACAGAAATGGAAATACTTGTATCTGACAGAATGTAAGACTTAAGCATTTATACAGGCTATGAAGCTTATAAACGAAGTATTGAGACTGAAAATTTGCCCTTTATGTCCAGTATAGGTCACACTAATTACCTAGTGATGGGAATCTCAGATCATTTTATTGACTCCGATCTTGAATCTCGTTAATCAAAATCTGATCGGATCTTTTTCATTTCGGCAGAATATAAACAAAATGTTAATGTATGTAAATATAGCCCAGTGATGAAGATATGATGCTTAATCGACAATCGGCAAAAGGCACGTTTCATACGTAGGCTAATGTATAATTTGAGAACATTTGTTTTCTATTTGAACTGGTTTCATTATTTTACAGCACAAAACGTTATATTGTTATTGTGAGTGTGCACAAAAAAGGTGGACGGTTATACGATATGAATGATGAAATTATTCTTGTCAGTACTCCTATGACCGAAAAGGTTTTTAAGAGTTTTTTTATGTAGAAGCACCGGCGCGTCCATCAGCCTGTCATGCAGTACAAGCGAGTAGCTAGCTTCCACACGCAGTCCACACCAACACAAGAAAATGCACAAATTTAATATCGACATTAGCCAAATTCCCCAATACATATGAGATGAGACGTAGGCTTATCAGTGATACATTTGAACAAAAGCTTACAGCACCTGGTATTCCCAGGCGGTCTCCCATCCAAGTACTGACCAGGCCCGATCCTGCTTGGCTTCCGAGATCAGACGAGCAATGTGCATCTGGCAAATCTTTTTTTATTGGCACAGTCCAATGAAGTTCAAAGTCGTTATAGCCGAACGTGTATTTATGGAGCTCGATTGTTGTCTCCCATGTTTGGCGCGGTTTGAGTTGTGCAACATTAATGGCACAGGTGGAGATGGTGGTCTAGTGGGTTAAACCACTGAACTGGTAAATCAAAGGTTGCTGGTTCGATCCCTGCAGCCACCACCAGTGTGTCTTTGAGCAAGACACTTTACTCCATGTTGCTCCAGGGGGATTGTCCCTGTAATAAGTGCACTGTAAGTCGCTTTGGATAAAAGCGTCTGCCAAATGCCTAAATGTAAATGTAAAAATGTAAATTAGTGCTACTGAGTCACAATAATTGTTTTTAAAACGAATTGTATTACTTTATTTTACTTTACTTTACGTCATTGTCGAGTCTTCCACTTTAAATCAAGTCTCAAGTCACTTGCTCTCAAGTCAAAGTCAAGTCATTTTCTTACATCAATCAAGCAAGTCCCAAGTCCTGAAAATTGTCAAGTCATGTGGCTCGAGTCCCCCACCTCTGGTAAACGATGACAGAATTTTAATAATTGTTAATAATTGTTTATTTTCCCCATAGGATCATGGGATCGATATCGGAGATGTGACCGAAAGAAAAGCATTACGAGAGAAACTTCATTGTAAACCCTTTAAATGGTACTTGGAAAATGTTTATCCACTGCTAGACACATGGGAGGACATCATAGGTTATGGTGCGGTAAGCATCAGGTGGCTAATATTTGCTTGAATGTTTACATTTCTCACTGCACAATATTTCCCTAGGGCTGGGTAAAGTTGACTTAATTATCATTTCACCACGTAACCGTGTTTAGATAGTATCTTTATATAATGTGTGGCTTATTTTACAAATATTTTTATGCTCCATTATGGATCCTCAATTTAATATCAAAATCTTCATTTCTCCTAACAGTTAAAGAACGACCTGCAGAAAGATATGTGCATTGATCAAGGACCTGTTCCTGGAAGTGTACCAATTTTGTATGGATGTCATTATTATAGTCCTCAGGTATTGTATGTGAACCTGGTCTCATCAATTTGCGTATAAATAACACGCTGTTGCATTATCATCTAATGGATAATTTGACGATAACGAACTACGCCAAAGTTCGATTTTGTGTGCATATGATACGCCAATGTTTATTTATACCTGGGTGGAGAGCTGCCTTTTAAACGTACATGAAGAGGAAACACTGAATTTATTAAAATAATACTGTTAGGATTAGGGTTTGGAGACAGGTTAATGAAACAAATTGCTGTTTAATATACACACACGCTAAATTGGCGTATCATATGCACGCAAAAATAGGCGATTGTATGCACGCAAAATCGAACTTTGGCGTTACATGGCACAGCGCGTGTTATTTATACGCAGTTCATGTATAAGCAGTGTTGGGTAAGTTACTCTGAAAAAGTAATTAATTACTAGTTACTCGTTACATATTCAATAGTGTAATTAGATTACTGTCCAAATTACTCTGTCCAAAAAGTATTTAGTTACTCATTACTAATTACTTTCTATATCCTACATCGACCTTGATTAGTTAATTGATTCAAGAATATACATGAAACGGCTTATTGAATTCATTCAAATAATATTATTAACTGACCAAAGTACTACAAATGTGAGAATTATACATTAAAGCACAGATTTTAAAGTTAGACTTTGAATTTTGAAGTCAATTACGCTATTGCACACGTATATATTTAACAAAGTATTTAGTTTAATTACATCAAAAGTAACTGTATTTAAATTACAGAAAACATATGAGTAATCCCTTACTTTACTTTTTCAAGAGAAAAGTAATTAAATTACAGTAACTAATTACTTAGTAACTAGTTACACCCAACACTGTGTATAAGTATAAGTATAAGTAATAGTTCACCCCAAAATGAAAATTTTGTCATTATTTATTCAGTATCGTGTGATTGAAACCCTCAGTGGGTTTTCTTGAACCAAAACATTCTTTTTTTTTACTGGTTTTAAGGGTTTTTTGAGGATAGTGGGAGTGAATGGGGATCCTCTTCTCAAGCTCAAATGGACACAACAACTTTATAAAATGATTACATAAATATTGATATACAAATGTGCTTGGTGTAGAACAATCAATTATAATATATTCATTTGTCTTTACCTAAATTTCTTGGTGTCCTGGTTGTTGTGGCAACAAATAGACAGGTTCTTACTTTTTTAGATCAAAAGCTTCATCAAATAATGGATTGTATTTTAATATTTCTATAATGGATTATAAGTGCCTTTCTGGCACTAGAAATAAACAGAATGAGTGGTGTGGTATCTTGAGGGTAAGTAAATAATAACAGAATATACATTTTGGGGTAAATTTTCCTTTAAAATACACTATTAAAGGTTAAAAACACAGTGCTCTCATAATATACTTGTACAATTGTCCAACTTCTAATAACATCTTCATATCTTATTTAATTATCCATCATGCTTAAAATACATCCATGCAAAGTCATTATGCAAGAAGTGCACTAAGTCCATTAATTTCAATGCTTCCTTCAGTATTGTTACTTAAACCGTAATGGAGAGATCTACATAGGAGGCATCAAATCTCACAAATACAATTCTAACCGTTGTCTAATGGATTCTGGTTCTGGAAACACACCCACATTAAATGACTGTAAAAATGGATTCAATATGCAGTGGAATTTTGCCCAGGTACGGTCCTGTTTTTGTTCATTTTCAGTTATAATTATTTCACACAAACCTCATTGCTTGGTATGTTAATTTTGTGGATTAATAATGATTTTAATACATTTCTTGGTTTATGTTTTTTATTCAGGGCACAGCAATAATAAATAAAAATACAAACCGATGTCTTGAGATTGCACAAGGAGAGGATTCATACTATCATCTTGTTTTGCAAAAGTGCACAGGTCAGAAATGGAGAATCCAACATGCTGTCAAAGAATTTTAAAGTGAGATTTTTTTACTTTATGTTATTAAAACTTTACTTTAAGCTTTTGGCCGTTTACAGGACAAAGAACAGGAAAAAACTGATTCAATCTTTCTATCTTGTCCAACTCCTAACGTTTCAAGTTTACTTTAAGTTTTTGGCTGTTTACAAGACAAAGAAAAGGATCAACCTAACGTTGCATAGATATAACAGTCCAATACGGATAGAGTGCGTTTATGGCACATTCAATATTCAACTTTTAAATTGGTCAAACATACATCAGTTTGCTATCTTGTCGGTTAATGGTTTACATTTAAAATATGTTCTGTGTGTGTGAATTGTTTGGCATGGGTAAATTTATTTGTGGGCATTTGTTTTAACTTTCTTTTAGTTTTACGGCACCTGGAAGGTCTGCCATTCATAATATGCTCTGTTACAAATAACTCCAATTATCCAAGTGAACTATTTGTGAGCTATTAATAATATCCTATACATAGATTACCTATACAACTCTGTATATCAGACGGTATATTTATGATGAATGTTCTTGTTAGGACTGCCCTATTGTGCAGCATTCGTGTAGTGTGTTTTATTTGTACTGAGATCATTTTTAAGAATTCAAGAGTAAGATGCTTTATCATTTGCACATGATCATGTACTGTGGACTGATCAGAAGGCAAAGGTTGAAATAAAAGATGATAAGAGTTCAAATGTGGTGTTATATTTCAGTGACAAGCAATTTAAAGCATGAACAACATTATAATGTTTCATTAATAACTAATAACTGATACAATAAATTATCCAGTTTCTCCCAAAACGCCCAAGGCTGCTCCATTTCTTCAATTTGTGTTTAGTATGAATTCAGTAAATAATACCTACCATGACTGACATAGATAAACATACTTGACTACGTTTACAATTTGTACTTTATAAGAATCCCTGATATCATCTTTCTAGTTCCCTTTACAGGGAACCTGACACTGCAGCTGTTAATATTACTCCAGGTGTCTAAATTTCATGTTTAATCATAGGAGATGCACAGGCAGGTTGTGTATGGAGCAGTGAACTCAAAATATGGAGTAGGCCTACACTCTCTACCTTATCATTCTTTACAGACATTTTTACAGTGTAATGAAACGTTTTTTTGTGACTGACAAAACACATTGATGAATAAAAAAGTATTAAAAGCTAGTGTCATGCAGCGTCAAAGCACATTATCACACTGTGTACTGCAGGCTTCCTTATCAAGGTTCAAAGGTTTGTGCACTTGCAGTAAAAAAGGTTATATCTAATGAGATTATAACATGTTGTATTATTTTTCAATGGCAAATAATTTAAATCATGGAGTTTTCAATTACAACTAAACACCTCCCTTCTTTCAATGTGTATTTTGATTGAGTAAATTATATTATCTACATCTTCAAGGACATGCCGGCAAACATACAACATTTACAATTCTTACTAAATTCTTATCATCCATCTAATGCCTGGAATACATTTACATTTACATTTATGCATTTGGCAGAGGCAAGCAACTTACATTGCATTATCTTTTACATGTATACATAGGTATGTGCAAAATTGTTGTTAACGCAATGCTCTTACGAAAGTTTCAGATAGAAACACACTAACTAATCAAATCATATTTTGTAGGCTAACCCAGAAACAAGCGCAGTGCTGGTTCCCATGATAGAAAGCCTAACGTTATACATTTTTCCCATATACTTTTGGAAGAGGCGTTTTAAGAAATTTGTGGCCATGTTGCATTATTTGTGAGCTTTAAATGCGTGATGACGTAACGTCCCGGCCAAAGGAAGTAGTCTCCTTAGCAAATCGTTAGCAAACGCCGTTTTTAAGACACAGGCCTTTAAAAATCACCAGCAGGTTATAATTGGTGTGTTTATGTGTTTTATACCCATAATATATTTAGTAATACTATGGTATTAAAAATGGATAATATTCTTCCCAAAAAAACATGGTAGTTTTAATAGTATTACTAATGATGACTTATAGGATCATAGATTTTAAAAACTTAACATTAAACATTATAGACAAACTAGTCTTTGAATCAAATGTAATATGTGACCCTGGACAACAAAACCAGTCTTAAGGGGAAATTTGTCGAAACTGAGATTTGTACATAATCTGAAAGATGAATAATTACGCTTTTTATTGGTATTTGTTTTGTTATGATAGGACAATACATGCCGGAGAGGCAACGGTTTAAACGTCTGGATTCTGAGGTTGCATAAAAATCTAAATATTGAGAAAATTGCGTTTAAAGTAGTTAATCAGAGGCACTGTAGCAGGCCATCCACTCTCAAAAAAATATATATTCATATATTTAGAGCAGGAAATTTACAAAATATCTATATGGAAAATAATCTTTACTTAATATTTCAATTATTTCTGGCATACAAGAAAAATCGATAATTTTGACCCACACAATGTATTTTTGGCTTTTACTAAAAATGTTCTCGTGCTACTTAAGACTGGTTTTGTGATCCGGGGTCAAATATATGAACCATGAATGTTCATTTCTGCCTTTAACAGACGACTTGCTGAAATACAAGCGACCAATAGACGGCGCCATATTCGAACACAGGTCACAGTATCATAGCAACGGGTTTGTTTGTGTTTTTTCCCTAAAACCCGGTGAGACGATTAATATTTCTTACAAATCGATGAACAGAGGTGATGTACTCAACGATGAGCCGCGTCGAACATCTGACTGACCGTGTCGAAGCTTTACAACTCGACAGAAGAAAAAACATTGAAAAGAAACGTCAAGAAAGGATATTCAACGACAGAGTTCGCACGAGCGGAGTACGTTATCTATTTGCTAATAATTTTAATTTTAATAAAAAAGAATATATATATATAGCCTATGTGCTGTGTCTAACAATCATTCATTTGTTCCTCGGTTAGGTTGACAGGGTAGCTATTGACTATCAGGTTAAAGAAAGAAGAGAGAAAGAGCAACGAGAAGCGGATGAACGTGAAGCCTACGGTAGCTAACCATTTAAAATAATTCCAGATTAGTTTTAGTCAGTTTACTTCATTAATCATTCGATTTTGTTTATGACATATAATTTTATAGCTCATGTATTTGTTTGTTTTCTTAACCTAAGCTGAACAGTTTACTTATTTTCGGTTATTTAGTTTTGGTCTGTCAGAGTCCATCCTGCTAAAGAAACGTAAAACATTACACACATTCTTATGGATTTAATGGTTATGATGGGAACTGTATTGTTTAAATGGAAACTACACTCTTAAAAAAGTTGCTTCAAGATGACGAAGAACCTTTTTGTCTAAATGGTTTCTTAAAGAACCTTTAACATCTGAAGGTTCTTTGCAGTGCGGTAAATAATGGGAGTAAATGTAATTAGTTACTGTACTTAAGTAGCCTTTTTTAGTATTGATTATTAAATACATTAGCAACTTTTACTCTACTTGACTAAATTTTTGAATGAGTATGTGTACTTTTTACTCCACTACATTTGTGCAGCAACACATCACATTGTGCATGGCACTTCACTTTTTCTGCAACAGTTCATTTCTGTTACAGAAGAAGCAAACTTGCAATTTACAGGCCATTGAAGGTAGTATATCTTGTGCATTTTTGCCCTTACTATCTGAAACTTGTCAACATGGCTTCGCTTCTTTATGCGAATGCGGGTGCATTATAGTGTGGTTGACATCGCGGATGTTTTATTTGGGAAGAAGACATGATGCAGCCGACAATAAGGCCAAAAAGGCTTTGACGTTTGTCAGTTTTACTGAAGAGACCTAAGACTTTCACTCAAGTTGTTTTGGGAATTCATGACTTGTAACTTGTAATGGAGTAAGGTATCTGTACTTTTACTCAAGTATGGTTTTCAGGTAGGCTATTCTTCACACCTAAAAAAGGTTCTTCAGATCATAAAAATATGCCAAAATGGTTCTTCTATGGCATCTTAGTGAAGAACCTTTTAAAGACCTTTATTTTTAAGAGTGTATAATGGTTTCCATGGGTGTCTACTGGTGATGTGTTGAGTTCTCTTGGTGCGATGTTATTTGGCAGATGAGAATCATTCAAACACCATTAAATCCTATTGCAATAAGACTCAAAATACAAGATAAAGAAAAAATAAAATTATATCGTAATGGTTTTTATGGTAAACAGCTAATGGTTCATAATAGTTTTTATAAAAGAAAACATTTGAGTTTGAGTATTTTTATTAATAGGTAGGCCTAGTTATGAGTGTAGTCACAAAACTTCATATTCTGTCTGATTTTAGCGAATGACCTCATCTGTGATGATCGTGCCGCTTGTGTCCTGGAGCAGCGACAGAAGAAAGATGAGCGCCTCCTGAATGAAGCCATCGTTCAGTTCAGACAACAGTTCCAACAGGCCAGCTGCAGACGCGAGTTTGACCTGAACGACCCAGAGCTGCTGAAGAAACAGGAGGGGATGAAGATACTACCAGAGCTGACAGGAGAGGATTCATCCAGTAAGGAGAGACAGAAAAAGCAGAAGGAGCAGCTCAGAGGATGGTGCATACAGCAGCAGCAAGAACGAGAACAAACAAAACAACAGCTAAAACAAGAACGTATGTTTGAACATTTTTGTGTCTGACATTGAAAAACGTGTTTTACGCTCTTTATGTATTTACTTACTGTTATGATGCTTACACAACCCAAAATCATTAAGATAATCGTTATTGATACAAACTTTTAATACTGTATCACTATCTGTTGTGTTTGTATACCGTATAGTGCATCAGTATGATCAAAGCAGACTTTCTTTGGACAACCGAGCTGTTGAATTGGAGAAGATGGAGAAGCAATTCAGGAGAGCGGCAACCACTGCCACCAAAGACTATAACTTGTCATTGGTGAGTCACAAAAATGAGAAAATAAAAAAGTTAAGTTTAGGATTCAAGAACATGTATCATTCATGTAAGCCAATTATTAAATTATTGGTCAGCCTGATTTTTTCATTCTTCGAGTTTAAAATGTTCTTTCTCCCTGGCTCTAGGCTGCAGAAATTGCACAAAGACGTTTGCAAGAGCATCGTGAGGAGGAAGAAAACAACCGGACGGACATTGTGAACCACCTGAACGGAGACCTGCTGACTGAAAACCCAGCACAGAGTGCTAGTGTGCTGGGTCCGTCTCGCCTCCGCAGGGACTGTTATAAGGGAATGAGCCCAAAAGAGCTTGAACAATACACTCTCGACCAGCAGCAGCAGGCAGCAGAGAAGAAGGTAAGCCCAGAATTTAGTTGTGAAATTGAAAAGGTGAGAAGTACACTTGCATGCAATAGATGTTTCAAAGCTAATACCCATGGATTTAAAGCAAGAAAACTATTTTTATTAAATATGTGTATGCAGCAAGCTTGCATGGAGCAAAGGGAGAAGGAGAGGAAGGAGTATAACTTGCGAATGGCATCAGCTCGTGCCGCACTGCTGCTTGAAAGACAACAGGAGCGGGCCAATAAGGAGCTGCGTAGGGCATTGGACAACACCAACGCCCAGCTGGCCCAGGCCCACAGTGCTCAGTGAGTTGTTGACTAGAGCTGAATAGCCTTTTTTACTACTTATAATTTGCATAATAATTTGCAATTTAGCTTTTAAACAAAATAAATGAGCCGCTGCTACATTTAAGAATCTCATCTTTGTCTATGAATTTTAACTAAATTAAACCTGTTTATACCAACATCCTTGATGAGCGCTTCTTTTCCCAGTTTAATAGCAGCAATAGATAAAAAGAGTTACATTGAAAACCTGAAAGAACGCCAGCAATAAAACAATTTACATACATTTGCTCTGAAAATAGGTTTCACTTTGTTAATGATATGCAGAGTGATGTCACCATTTTTTTGTGTTATTAACATTTATGTAACAAATTTACCAACATAATAACCTAATTTAACTTGGCAAGATGTAAATAATTTTTTCTCCTGTCATTTTTTCAACATTACGTTTTTCTAGAATTATAGAAGACAGACTGATTTTCCAAATCGTAGTTCTTATTAGAAATTCAGGGTTCGTTCGTTCGTTCGTTTCCTTCCGCTTATCCGGGGCCGGGTCGCGGGGGCAACAGTCTAATCAGGGATGCCCAGACTTCCCTCTCCCTAGACACTTCCTCCAGCTCTTCCGGGGGGACACCGAGGCGTTCCCAGGCCAGCCGGGAGACATAGTCCCTCCAGTGTGTCCTAGGTCTTCCCCGGGGTCTCCTCCCGGTGGGACATGCCCGGAACACCTTCCCGGGAAGGCGTCCAGGGGGCATCCGGAAAAGATGCCCGAGCCACCTCAGCTGGCCGATGTGGAGGAGCCTCGGATCTACTCTGAGCTCCGTCAGACGATCCGTCTGTCAATCTCCCGTTCCATCCTTCCCTCACTCGTGAACAAGACCCCCAGATACTTAAACTCCTCCACTTGAGGCAAGAACTCTCCACCTACCTGAAGTGGGCAAACCACCCTTTTCCGACTGAGAACCATGACCTCAGATTTGGAGGTGCTGATTCTCATCCCAGCCGCTTCACACTCGGCTGCAAACCGTCCCAGTGCATGCTGAAGGTCCTGGTCTGATGGGGCCAGCATGACGACATCATCCGCAAAGAGCAGAGATGAAATCATGTGGTCCCCAAACCCGAAATTCAGGGTCTTAAAATAAAAAACCCATTAAATAACTACATGTTTTATTGAAACTTCAAGATGTACTCAGTTTTGAAGTTAACGTTTCAGAAACAGCCTTTGAATTGATATAGAAATGTGCACCAGATGGCAGTACAAGTCAGTTTAAGACATTAAAATCAATTCCTCATATCAAACAACAGTCTTCACGCGATTGTACATTCACATAAAAACATACAGAAAACACACAGTGTTAAAATTGTCCCTGTTTAAAGACTACTCTTAAAAGTAGTTCATAATAAACTCTCCAGGACAAACTTATCCCATTTTACCAGTAGAGCTGCAATAGCTTTTTCCTTTGTTTGACTTGGCAGTGAGCTGTACCTAGAAATCAAGAGTAAGACAAAAAAAGTTTAATCTTAACAATCTCACCAATATGAATTATAAAAATGATATCTACATTATTGTGAAGCCCCGTACACAAAAACATTTAACGTATATTAGGTATTTGGTATATATTAATTTTATCTATAAACAAAGTCAAAAATACTTATACAACCAACAAAACATTTATAACCAGATCAAATTGTTAAAGAATATATATTAAAGTATTAATTATGTATGTAAGATTTAGTGTTTACATCTTGGGAAGTGGTATTTATTTATGTATATACTTTAAGTGCATTTTTTAAATGTAGTAAAATTCTTTTACCTGAGAGAGTTTATGACCAGCTCTTTCAATGTGCCCAAATTAAAGCTCATTCCACCAAAGCCCATAAAGGCTTCATAGAAATCATGAGAAAGTCCACTAGCCCCAAACAGAGCTGGATCATCAGAGCTGATCACTAGAGGATGACCCTCAGCCATCAGCACAGCGGCTGGGTGATTCCGCAGGTCTGAGACCAGTTTCAACACCTGATGACGAAACAAATCAGCACTATAACCAAACCCGTTTATATATAAATGCACATGAATACCTACTTACATATTTTAAGGAATTAAAAGACTGAAAAGAATAATTAATTCAATTTTAGATAAACAGTGGGTGATATATACCTGATTTGAGATAGGACAAACTTCTACAGGCACATCCATCTTTCTAGACATCTCTTTAACTACAGGGTGACGTGCCAAAGCAAAGCCGTGACCTATGCGCGTGGTGTTGAACAGAATGGCATCCATAAGGTTCTGATCCACCTCCGTTCCTTGTGAATCTGTGTGGGGTATAAAGAGTTACCGCGGCAAGCATAAAATAAAACACGTGTTCAATAGACGTTACTCTAAGAGCACATGTGCCTAAAGGGCGGCTTTTGTGAGCTAATCTGCGCTGTACTAGATGAAAGAGGCAAGATGTCAAAAGAAACCTGTCTCTCCTGCGTGGAAAAAGTAGGGCAGGTCGACACCCCTTTGTTCAGGTAAACTCAAAGCGTCCTTGAAGTACCACAAAGGTCTGCCGAGATCTTCTTGTCCAACCTGGAGTTAAAGAAGTATGTTCTTATGCCATTTCTTTATTGTAAGTTCAAGTGCTTAAAACACAGCCGTCATATACTCACAAAGTCAAAGCCTGCCATGGTGTCTGGGAAGTTCCTCTGTAATGTCATGGCCTCTTCTACTGCCTTTATGGCCACAGTTGCATTAACACCTCTGTAACACAAAGGAGAAGCAATGAATAACTTTTATTAATTCAAGACGTCCTCTGAACAAATCAAATGTGTATTTGACCTGTGGACAGTGAAGATCACCCGAGCCCCTACAAAGTCTGGATAATGTGTTGTAAATCTTCTCACCACCTCCTGGCAGGCCTGCATACTCCACTGCTTATCATTCAGTCTGCCATCAAGTTCATATGTCTTAAAATGATCAAATGAATATTAATTTTAATACTTTTTTGAACGGATTAGTATACTAAGAACCGCATGCTAAATGTATCCATACCGATGGTAGCAAAGCCCTGATTTCCACATACATGATGTTGTCTTCATAGAACTGTCGGAGACCTTCATAGAGATAGTCTTTAAATACAGGTGCATAGGTGACCAGTCCGTACGCCCCCAAAAATGCCTTCTCAAATCTCTTCCACACTGCATCTTGGCTGGGATAGGCACTGTCTGGGTCCTCGGTGAAAAGAGTAAGATTTCGAATGAAACTGTGGGTCGAATGAAGAGGAACTTTAGAAAAACACAGAGAAACATCACAACATCTGACTCTGAGGATCACTGCACCTGTTGTCCAAGTCAGTGATGTTTTTAGTCTTCTCCCTTAGGGATCTTAGCAGGATCCATTGGGAGCAACGAGGATGAGGTTCAGGCTGCCCAGAGGAGAAGATAAACTGCACAAACACCTCATGGGTGAAGCAAACGTAGCAGTTCTCTCTGTAGGTAACGTTCTTCACCAGCCATTCCACACCAACCATGGCAAAGTCGTGAACGTGTAGAGCCCCACCTGTTCACATGAAGAACATATGACATCGCATCTCCCAAAGCATTATAGATAAACCTTGAGGGAGTTAAAAACCAAACTTTCATCAGTTTCATGATGTTTGCTAAACAGTTTATAAAGCATTCAACGAAATTCGACTATTGCACCTTTAGGCATTTTCTGAAGCAAACTAAAGATGGGGCTTCGCTCGATGAGGGGCTTCGCCTTAAAGAAATGCATGGACGGAGGAAACGGCCCAGCTTTCATTTCATGCTCCTGTAGTTTCTGAAGCTTCGCATCCAGGAGTTTCTCTCGCTCATCCAGCTCAACGCCTCCTCCTGTACGTCTCAACTCCTCCAGCTTCATCAACACGTCCCGCTTTTTGGGATCGAGTCCACAGTTACACGAAGCACAACACTGAAACAGCATCCATATCTGCAGCAGGCGATGAAGAGGGAGTCGGCACATGGCTGGGATTCAAGCACTCTGCTCTGTGCGGATGGTAGAATTAAACAATCGTTTTGTGTGAATAATTAGATGCTTAAAAACCTTTTTTTGTTTCGTTTCAAGTGCTTATGCTGACACTTTTATGCATAAATGCTGATTTACGGACCCATGTAGAATAAACCATATTTTCTATGCCAACATTATAATTTAATTACTGCAATTGTACAGTATTTGAAACTTATTGGAAACATTTGACTGTTTAAGCTTAGTTCTCTAGACTTATGTTTGTACGGATAGCTGTAATATTACTAACTAACAAACTAAAAGAAAAATCTATTAGTAATCACAGCAGCTTTTACATGTTTTTTTTAACCAAGTTTCAGCCATAAGTTCCCTTTTTGAAAAAAATTGCTGACATTTATCTTTACTTGTAATGTGAATGTCTACAAGCAGTCTATACATGAAATCCGTCAGTTCACTTCTACAAACAATAAGACCATCTGTTACAGAGCCAATGACATGTAAACAAAGCACATGACACACAGCTGTCTGCCGAGCTGTAACGTTACTCAACCTATTATAACTAAAATTGTTGCTCATTCTACGCTAAAACAAGAACCAATTTAATCCATAACCTTTATTTAGACATTTCGACATAATCGAAAGTACAGCTGGATGAGTAACGTTACGTTAAATAACCTCTACACTGAATGAGCGATACGGTTTGTTTTTTTAACGTACGGTCACATATATCAAGTTAACGTTGATACGTCTTACCTGAAGCTGGAGTGGCGTGTATCGTTTACAGCTAAATCGGCAAAATATTATTAACGTTATTATTTATTTCAACAAAACTACGACCTTTACCGTGTCTATGCTTTTATCCTACAGAATGCTTTCCGAAACAGTGCGCGACGTCACAAACGTCCTCGAATGTCATTGGCTGTTGTGTTTGTGTGCTCGCGAGCGTGCTAGTGCGCGTGAACAAAAGACGGGAGCACAAAAAATGGCTAGCGCATACAAAATATAGTACCCAGAGGTACTATATTAACAAAAATTAATGTTTAATATTTATAAATTAGAAGTTAATGTGATATTTCTGTTCACTTAGATGAAGGTTCTCCCTCTGACTGAAACGCTCGAGACCCGCTTTAGTGTGAGTAAGTTACTGTTGTGTCACACAACAACACGTTTGTTTATCTTAACATCTATGCATATTCGTTACAAAGTAATAGTAGTTACTACATAAAGTTGTATGTTATTAATGGAAGACGTTGGGAGATTAAAATGATATCTCCATCATTCATGTAAATGACAAACAAGCAAACCTAAAATCTAATGAAACATTTTATTCTAAGAAATGTACAGTAGGAAAATACTTAAACCCATTTCCAAAATAATTTGTGAGGCATGTAAGAGAACATGTAAACTTTACATATAAATGAAAGTTACAGGTGTCCTTTCGGATGCCATTTTGCTACTGAGGTAAAGTACAAAAGGAAAAAAAACATTTATATTAAAAAGACAAACAATGTACAAAACATATGAACAAATAAATAGGATTCACATTTATCCAACTAGCAATTTAACTAGTGCAGAAAAAATCAGATTTCAAGAGATACAGATCTGTTGTTACCCACCAATATGCGAAAGAAAATAATAAAAAAATGAATAGACACATTTGTTCACAGCAAAATCTTGTAACCTACTGCCGCTATATAAGCCCTTTACATATGAACAGGTGAATCTTAAATCTCCAACAGAACTGTCTACTATTGCCAAAATGATCCTAATAAACTGGCGAGCTAAGACATTCACACAAAACCGGTGGACAGCATCAATTTCATCTCAAGTCAATTTTCATATTTCACTTCATAAAATACATTTGTTACACTTAACATGTCCGGATACACTGCGACAGGTTTCTGGGACAAAACATTTTAGGGCATTGTAAACATGGTCATATTATTTGTACTAATGACTTTACAGTCCGGATCCAGCAAAAGTAAAAAATGAGGGCAAGAATGTG
The DNA here is from genome assembly GCF_015846415.1 of Triplophysa dalaica. Taxonomy (NCBI): domain Eukaryota; kingdom Metazoa; phylum Chordata; class Actinopteri; order Cypriniformes; family Nemacheilidae; genus Triplophysa; species Triplophysa dalaica. Next base: position 6,523,826 of record NC_079565.1, on the reverse strand, counting down.
AATAATTAAAATCATTAAACATTAAGATCTAGGCGCTGCCTTTATTTCCTTTACTGTTGTAAAACAGAAGAAATGTTTAAGAAATTTCAAACTTGGCACGAATAATTTAATAATAATCATTGCGGGTTGACATTTTAAGGCTTACAGTGTTGATTTAAGGATGAAGCTATCCAATATACTGTATAAATGTAAGAAACAATTAATGGTATTTTCTAAAATGACAAATATAACCAAGTGACAGAAAATCTTAATGTGTATGTCCGGAATGGGAATGGATAACGTGCCATTATGAGGTAGATTCTTTGTCATATTCCCATAAAAAGCGGTTTATTTTTAATGCTTCGTAAAATTTGCAAAATATGAAGTTAACCCAGAGAGATCAAATGTAATGAAGTAATAAGTCATTTTACAGCAGGACAACGATGGTAAAAACCATGAAAATAAAAACCAACCTGTATTCGGCTAGCTTTGCCCAATAAAACCTGCATTTACAATATGAAATCAAACAGCAATGTGAAGAATAACCAACTTTTCTGTTCCCAAAACCACAAAAAGTATGAAATTAAGTTAATTTACCATTCAAATGAATCAAATCCACTTATCACAGTTTGAGACATTTCAGTGTAATTTTGTATTACTGAATATTCATTTGACAATACCCGTATTAAAACCACTACACCCTGAGGACATATTCAGTACAATGAATGAAAAGAGGAAGAATTCATGTAAAATATGAGCACATCAACACATTACTCACATTCGTTGAAATAAGCTCCAGTGGTACTTCAACAATTTAATTTCTACAAGTGGGAGTTAAGCCTGATTCATGCCCTTACCCAATGTATTATTAGTATTGCATCTATATATAACAAAAACAAAAAATGTTAATTGTTTTAACAATTAAAAAAAAAAAATTACAATTATGTGATGGTAAATACTGAATGAGCAGATGACAAAGCATAAACCACCCTTAAAATCCTCAAAGGTCAAAAGTAGCCTGTGTGAGAATCTAAAACCTGATTCCTTTTCATTCTGTGCATACATAAACTAGAAGGATACATCAATGAGGGACAAAGAGAAATCTCAAGAGATAGACAAGCAAAGTTGTAGATATGTAGTCCCATACAAAGAAGCAAATGTCTAATTTTATTTCAAGGCCACTAATTCCAGTATTAAAGACTATTCCTAGTGCATAACAAAATAGAGCAGCCAAGTTTTCTGCCAGTCTATGAAAATCAAAGACAATCTTTAAAGTTGAAGAGTTATTAAAAGGATGCATAACACCAGAACTAAAGTGGACAGATGCTGTGTTTTAGTTGAGGTGAAGTTCACCTCTTTAAAACACTCCCAAGTGTGCTGTTTCCAGTGAAGCAGAGGATCCATCTTTTATTCCTTGTGTTGCATCATTACTATATCCTAACTCATTCACACACAGTCACAAGTACATGAAACAGCAACATTCAATAAGTACATAAAAGGCAACTGAGTCTAGTTTGACCACAGGGTTGGAAACAATTGAAGTAGTCTCAGTACCTTTTTTACTAAACCTGAGTTTAAATGCTCATTCTTGCCTTTCTTAACTCCTTATGTAACTTATAATGCAAGAGAGCATCATAAATGTAATTTCTTCACAGAATGAGGCCAAAGACACTTTCCTGTCCATGAAAACATCTGCAGAACAGTTTAAACTGTATCGGAGCACCAAACAGACCTGACCGATTCACATGTCCTCCATGGTCAGTGGTCACTGAGATATACTACCTCCCCCTTTAAAACTGGACTAAAGACTTTTCAAAGGTGCCTGGGGAGCTATTGGTTTGATTAATTTCAGAATCATATCTCAGTTGCAGAACTCTGATTGGTGTTGTAAGTTGTCGTTTTCAGCAATCGATCATTTCACCAGTCTTCTGTTGTGTTCTCCTTTTTTTGTATATTCCAGGATTTTATTAACTATCATAGAAGAGATTCAAGTATTTATTGAGTTTCCAGTGAAATCTACATTTTCATACTCCTTGTTTATTGCCTGGGCCATTGGGAGATGCTGTACCAAACATCTGCTGCCTATCAAACAAGATCAAAAGTTATTACAACTAAGAAATAAAAGTGTTAAAGCATTACAGACTAAAGGGGGTCGCACATCGGACACAGAACCGCCAAGCCACGCAGCGTAGTGCTATTGTTTGTTAAAATTAACATATTTTCTATGAGTTTACAAACACCAGCGCCGCTACAACGACGCTGTTCCGAGTCCTGCAGCGACACAACGCGGCACACTTAATTTAACGTTAAATTAAATGTTCTTTGACTGCGCGGCTCGCGTTTCCGCCTCCGGTGTGCGACCCTTGAGAGTACGTATGCATAATGAAAAACGGAAATGTTATTCTTTTGCGATTTTAAAAAGTTTTACATACACACGACCGCGTTGTCAAAACAATCTACATTTAGACCTATCTGGGAAAACAAATAAAAACGCTTTGAGACCAGTTTTCAGTCCCCCAAAACGCTGTTGTCGTGTAAACAAACGACCAAAATGCATTAAAGGTTGACTGTTTTCAGTTGAAAACGCCATCGTGTAAATGGCCTCTGATTTAGATGAATGTGCAAAGTCAATATTATTTAGGTTATTTTATCTATCATGCTAGCATACATGAATTTGACATTTAATATGGATTATTTATCTTAAAGATCTAACTAAAAGAGTTCTTACCCAGTGCGAATTAAGTGTTCCGCAACCACTGTCCTTTGTGGAACCACCATTCCCTGGAAGTGCCCGGCAACATTTGGGTGCCTGTACATGGCCATACGAGTTTGACCTGGTGAGAAAGGCAGGTGCTGGGGCCTCTGTAAGGCTTCCATCAAATGTGGAAGAGGATGCTGTGGGGCAAAGTGTCCTCTGGGAAACTGGTGGTTAGAATACGGCCCACCTGCCATCATATGGGGAGCACTACCCTGCGGCATGCTGGTATGCATGCCACGAGAGCCATATTGGAAACTGGGGTGTGGTTGAGCTGAAGTATGATGTCGGGCTGCAGCATTGTGGCTGTCCAGGTCCAGGAGCTCCTTTGGGCTGTCAGAACGTTCAGAAGGCTCTTCAGTTCTTGCCTGCTTGGCAGGGCTGCCATGCTCTCTTCTTTCCAATGTGCTGCTCAGCGACCCATCAGGTAAAGGACTCGGGGACATTAAACTCCCACCAGATCCATCAGATCCCTGAGGAGACATGGTGTTGTCCTTATGCCTGCCATTAACAGAGCCAACTGATGATGATGGGAAAGAATTAGACATCATTGAATGTTGTGGTTGATATGGTGGTCTAAGCCACTCCTCAGATGCAAATCTAGGTCTGTTATGTCTAGACTGCTGATAAAACTGCTGCTGCTGAAACTGAGGATACATGCTGGGGTGTTCCTGAGGATGTTGCGCAGCCATGCGATACTGGTAAGGAACACCTTGCTGATGATAAGCGGCATAGTTTGGAGTCTGGTTTGCGTAACCCTGTTGATTTGAGGAATGTAATGGTCTACCCATCTGTGGGACAAAGTGTTGATGTGTTGGCTCATTTGCACTATAGTGGGCCATAGTGTTGGTTTCAGGACCCTGAGAGTGCATTGGTGGTGCCTGATTGTGCATTGGAGGTGCCTGATTGTTCAGTGGTACTGGTCCCTGCAGAGTTTGTGACTCTGGACTGAAGGGCTGTTGTTTGTTAAGGCTGTTAGTTGAATCAGTCCTCATGTTAGCATTGGCGCTATCTTGGGAAGCTGTGCTCCCACCTGATAATCTCCTGCTGGTTGGCTCACAAGGTCTTTGGTCCCCTTGATCGGCTGGAGAGGGCTGAGCTATTGGATGGGATACAGGGTGGCTGGGAGGTAGAGAACTGATGGTCGCAGGCTGATGAACACCAGGTTGCCCACCCTGAGATGGTATCTGTGGCATTCCATGAAGAGGTCCTGGCTGAGGGCCTCTGACAGATACATTGTGGAGGGCTTGTTGTGAGCCTTTCTGATGGTATTGCTGAAACATATTTTGTGACACTTGTGGAGCAAGGCTATGTAGCATGTGTGGAGGAATATGTCTTTGAGGGGCATTCTGCATAAACTGTGGGGGAACGTTTTGATGTATTTGTTGAGAAGGGTGATGGAGCGGTTCATCTGAGGTTTTCTGGGAAGGACCGTTAAGGGAAACCTTTGAAGAATCCTCCATAGCATTCTGTTTTCCTAGCTGATTTGAGTTAGGTTGGTCACTGTTGTGGGGTATTTCTGAATTTGGTTGACCTTGTTTGTCTTTCTGCTTAGAACATTCAGTGCTGGACACTGATGCTGAAGCTGTATTTAGTAAAGTCTGAGTCTGTGGTGATCTGTTAAGGGTAGACATCTCTCCAGTTGACAGTTTATCAACGGGTTTTGGATTTGAGCCTGTCATAATACAAAATTAAGAGTTATGTGTGGTTTTCAATTTTATAATGAAGATAAATAGCGTAAATCACGAAGACAATCTCTTACAAATTTTGAAATGGTACAAGTATGCCCACATCTACCTTTGGGGGATGTTGGTGTGTGCTGGATGTCTGATACACCATCCCTAGGTCTGAGAAGCTTGTTTTCATGAGGAGACAGTGCAGCATCACCTGAAGTATTACCACCAGTCTGCGGGGTCGGCTGGAAGCTTGTAACATGGGAAGATGAAGCAGAGAGTTGTTGAAGAGCAATCATCTCTGGACTATCAAGCATGGATGCTAAATGTGGCCTTGTGTCCTGGGAAGCCCCTGGTGGTCCTTGGCCAATGGGACCTTGGGAATTCACAGGGGGCATTCTGTATTGATTGTTCGCCATTGCATAACCAGAACTGTGTGGAGGACGGATCATGCCGTGATTATATGGATGCTGGTTATTCATGCCCCGTTCTTGCAGCATTGGGCCACCAGATGTCTGCTGTCCTGGTTGGTTGACGGGTGGCCACATCCTCTGCATCCTCATGCCATGAGGGCCATAAGGAGGGTAAGAACCATGCATTGGGACACCAGGCATAGGGTACCTGTTCCCTGCAGCCTGCATGAGTTGCCCATCTGATTGTTGCCGTGAAGGGTACATGTTGCCCTCGGATGGAGGGGCAAAGAGGCCTCCAGGCTGAAGGGCCACTGGCCTGGGACCAAGGGAAGGGCCATGAGTGGGTCCAGGATAGGAATGCTGCTGATGTGGAGATGGAAGAGGTCGGCCATCAGGTCCTACTGGGTATCTGGGCCCAAATTGGGGGCCATTAATGTGGGAATTCTGCTAAAAAAACAAATTATATGATAAAAAACATTTCGCGTAACTCTTGAGAGATGACAAAACTAATACTGATAAATGCAAAAAACATACCTGCATGTTGTAGTGAGGTATATGCAGATTTCCATGATCCCCTGAGGATCTAGGCATGAGATGTCTTTGCCCAGGGTATGGGTATCGAGGGTCTATCATCATACGTTGCGGATACATACCTGGTCCTGGATGACCTGCAGGCCGGTGAAACTTAAGAGGGAAAAAAACATAGTTGTGAAGCACTGGCACAGGGAGAAAACTATATACGTTTTCAAAACGTTCTGTCAAAAATACTAAATTAAAAAAAAGACTGCGGTCTAACCTGCTGAGCTGAATGCATTATTCCAGCCTGTTGCTGTCCTGGGTGCATGTTATGGTGATATGATATGCCATTACTGTAGTGTAAAGAAGGGTGTTGTGAAGGAGAATTCAATATGTCTTGATGCTGATTGTTTCCATTGTTGGTAATTTTTCGTTTTTGAGCCTGCTCTATGGCTCTGTTCAAGCTATCAGGCCCGGACGGTCTATGGCTTTTGCTCTTTTTCTTCTCTTTACGGTCACGGTCCTCACTGCCCACATGAAACTCCTCATCTGTATCGCCATCCTCAGTGGGAAAATGCTTCAGTAAGGCTCGGCTAAAGCAGCGTTCCAAGGAATCAGCCATTTTTGTGTACTCTGAGGTGATACAGACAGGCAAGTCAGATTAACGCACACACACAATCTCATCTGCCCATGCAGCAAACACACAGACCAGGTCACAGAACCACAGTTGACCTCTGACCCCGCCACCCCAGGGGAGTGCATTCTGATGGATGGATGGCTCCAGTGAGGGGAGCTGCGGGGCTGGAATGTCTCTGTGACACTGGAGGACCTGGCTCACTGGAGAATAGCTCAATCACTCTCTATTAATCAATGTCAAAGCTTCCTCACATACTTGCACCACTAATGCGGATTGCTTTGCTCATCTATAGAGAGTGTAATACAAGACTACACATTTCAGATTTCAGTGATTTTCACTTCTGCTTACAACCCAAAATTCTGGGTAACAAAACAGAACAGCGTCATATTTACCACTATCTTCTCCATTGTATTCCATACAGTTCTCAAACATCAGCTTCACATCAGCCACAAACTCTTCCTTGGCCATGTACTCCCCATCATTTAGCTTTCTCTCAATAGTGGACAGGTCCATTGGAGTCTGACAACACATTTGACACATAATTCTATTGTTAACAGTGTTCATATTCATTGTAACTTCATTATTATCATTATAACAACACCAATAAATGCCAACCTGTATGATTTCATGGTAGTTGGGGGCATACGACTCATCAACTGGCTCCATGAAGGGCCAGGCATCTTTGTGAGCTTTAAGGGCTTCCAACACTACAGAGAAAATCATTTTACATTCAATGAAGCTACTGCAGCTGTTAAAAGAGGAATTCAATGATACTACTGCAGATGCTTAAAGAGGAAATATTGAAGTGTGACCACAGCACAAGCAACACTGCACAAACGTACCTTTGTAGAGAGCGGTATAATCATCATCTATGTCATAACTACAGTAGGGAAATGAGAAAAGCAGAAACACAAAAACAACCATTGCATTCAGCGTTAGAAGGTAATTTGCCACAAAAATCATTCCAGTATGCAAGTATAGTTACTAGAAACATGGATTAAAACAGACTGCTTACAACTGTTTCGTGCGACATGATCTGCGAACAGGTGAGTGAGTCTCAAGATTAAGCAACTCAGCGGGAAGCTCTTTCCCTTGGGAGAGCAACCAGGCCTTCTCCTCTCGCTGCTTTCTTCTACGTGCACGCTCTGTATAACATAAAAACAGTGAATGACAGAATAAGAAAGCTCACATTACACATCTTATCATTAACAGTGCATGATTAATGAAAAGTTAGCAAACATCAAAATAGTAATATGAGCGATTCATCAGGCAGCTTTGGAAGGCACATTTGATCAAAGGGCACCAGCAAGATAAAGGGGAAATGTGCTTCATGTGCAGCCTTGACTGGCACACCCTGCTGTGGAGGATTAAAGGGGTTGGAGAAGGAAACCACTGGAGAGAACCGCAAGCCTGATCTTCATCCATAATACATTAAAACAGCATCGGCACAATCAAGAGTTAATTAACCCTTTGACAGAGGATATCAGAGCTGGATGATTCTCATGAGGAGTGAGGTTGATCGTTTCCACTAGCTCAGCTCTTTGTATGATTAAAGAAGCCTTAGGTTAAAAGCCTGCTGACTTCAAAACTGCCATGTTGAGACAAGACTACAGAATGTGCTCTAGCATCAGTGTGTTTGATCAAGCTTTCGTGGAAACTTTGAGCTCCCATGCCTGAGAAAGTATCAAGATAGCTCGTGACTTTTGATAAAGTTAAACAAACTCACCCTCTACTGCTTTCACTCTCTCCTGTTCTTCTCTCTCCCGTTCCTCCTTGAGAAGTCTCTCTTCTTCACGGCGCTGCTCAGCGAGAAGCACCTGTCTTTGCTGGTCTTCCTCCTTCTGCTTTTGGTCCACCTCAGTTGTACCATTGGTCTACTCACACACACACACACACACACAGGTATAAATGTGTGTCTTATAATATTTTTCAAATAAAAATAAAGCACTACAGTAGATTATAAACCTACCCCATTTTCATTGATGTAGTTTTGCGCACAGTGGTCCCCACTACGTTCTTTAGGTGGATTCAGAAGCTTCTGTCTCATCTCTTTCTCCTGAGGAAAAAAAAAAGGCACCCTTGTCACTTGAAGTTGCATACACGGTCACTTGTGGGATTATCTACCCCTCCCTCATACGCTCTTTGTTTACCGAACAGAGGCCAACTGAATGAACATCAGCCCCATTCTCTCCGAATTTCAGTAACAGCAGAACCTTACTCTTTACATACTTAATCCCGTAGTGTATAGGCTGCTTCTGGTATAACCACTTAAGAGGTCAAAAACCTGCAGCAATGCGGACCGTCAATCACCAGGCTCCATCTCGCCTCAAGGTGAGAGCCTGCTACACGTCGACGGCTTGATGGATTGGCTCTGACAGGGCTGTGCGAGCATGCACGTGTGGATAAGTGTGTGTGTCGGGGGGCTGACTTCGAAGAAGCAGTTGTCCAAATTAGAACCAGCAGCTTCAAGGTTGTGAAATTAAGTATGCGGATTGTGCTTAGTGACTGCAGTGAATCAATTCTGTCTAAAAAATATATATAGCTGCATGTTGTTTGTTTCACAGAGTGAGATGTATATAAGATTTATAAAGTGATGGAATGTAATGGAGATTGCTGAGAGCAGGGTAGCTATGGCAACCAGACACTCTAATAGGTCTTGATTAGCCACGGAAATGACACGTCAACACTGCAGCACACTGTACATATCAGCTAGAGAACAAGATTTTCCACTGTTTAAATGAGACAAAGATGAGATACCTAGTTCATCTATATCTATATGCATATAAGGAAATATTCCTAAATGACAAACTATGCTTGAATATTATTTATTAGTCCAACAGACATCGAAACTACTTATAATGTAATTGTTGTACAATACTGATCTTTGGAACAAAGATATCTTTAAAATCTGAAATAATTTAACACTTACAGTATATATGATTGTGTAGACATACTTTTACAGTTATATATTTAGACTGTTCAACTGTTAGACTAAGTATATTGTTGTTATTTTTATTAGAGATGGTAATCTTTGCCGAGAACATTATCTATAAGTTGTGGTTTGAGGTGTAACTTGACTCATTATTGCATCATATACAGATCTAATAAAACTCACCTTGTGCTCGATCATGTTGCTGATCTCGGGCAGGAAGTTTTGAGTTATGATGCGATGCAGGTGACGGTCCTGAGGTGAGGTTTTGTCTTTAATACTCTCAGCCAGACTAGCCCATTGCTCCTCTGTTTCACAAACCATTGACCAGGCTCCACGGTTTGGCTCTGACAACACATTTCATACAGTTTACAAACAGCTCAATATCAACCAATCAAATCCTTATCAAATACTGAAAATGTTGCCAAATGTATGTGATGCTCAACATCTTTAAATCTAAAACTAGTTCAGCTTTGGCAAAATTCAGCTTGTTTTACCAACCTATTTTAGGTTTGACCTCCTCAATGCTCTCCTCGTCTGCCGTCACGGACTCTTCCCTCTCCCCCTCTTCTTCATCTTCCTCATCCTCCTCCTCCTCCTCCCTGAAACAAACAAGATCAATTAAGCAAACCAAATCAACCTTTGCTTTCCTAAAGAGTTCCACTGAAAAGAGTGAGATCTGTCAGAAGTGTCTGTATTTTGTACTCATGGTCATATGTATTTTGACTAAATGTTAAAAGATTTAATTTACATTGGCAGATTATCCTCAAGCTTCTTCTTTGGTGGCCTCCCTCTTCTTTTCTTCTCAGGCACTTTGTCATAAGTCTCACTGTAAAAATGGTACACAGGATTGAGGACATATATACGTAAATGTTACGATATTTTCTTATGTTGTTTATCCGTCCATACCTGTATTTAAAAGACATTGTTTCTGTTGGCTCCTCTTTGTACAGCCGTGTACCATAAAAGTACCAGTAGAGGGCCCCCGTCCCATCTTGGCCGAACGGCTCAACACGTAAACTGTCTGCATCCAGGCCCTGTAAACCAAGGAATACATTAAAAGAGTCATATTACACACCTAAAACGAATATTATCTTTTGTTTTAGATGAAATGCAATGTGTATACACGATTGAAGGTTAAAAAGCACTGTATTTTCCACATGCCGTGCATGTTTGAATCTCCTATTTGCCCCACCTCTCTGAAACAAACAGATTTTTAACAAAGCTCATCGCTCTGAAAAGCAAGCAGTTAACCAGTGCGTAGTGATTGGTCGAATTTTACGTGTCTAAAACATGCATGGGCAACTTATGACACACAAAACACGTGTTCGCGCCATATGACCCCTTTAAGACGCAACTACTTCAGATCACTTCTACCATGGTGTGCTTGCAAATTTAACATGCCTGCAAATATGTTAAATCTGTACTAATTTTATTTTCTGTTCATCAATTTGAAAGGATATTCAAGATAAACAAACTTACTACCTTGAGCCGATCGAAGACATCAGCAGCATCAAGACGATAATCACAAAGTCTGTGCAGGAGCTCCACCTGTGTGCGAGTTGGAAGCTCCTCAAATGGATGCTCTTTCAGTAGGTTTGGCTTGCCTTCTTCCAGTTCCCATCTGTAATTGATAATGTCTTCCAGGTAACTTCTAAAAGACTGAATCCTGAAAGACAAAATGCTTTAGGTTTTAAAACAATGCATTATTAGATCCAGAATTTATAGGTCAACAGCCCTGTAAAAATGATCTACAAAACCTTAAACTTCGAGTCAATACTGTGCGGTTTAATATGATTCAATTCAAGCTGGCAAGTACTGTCTCTTTTTGTAATAACACTGTTTTTAGGTCGCTCAACTAATATTTGTTTAACCAAAGTTCCTGCAACAAAACACAGAAACCAAAGTGCAGGGCAAGAGTGAGCCATGGGACAACAAGATAGAAGATAACGAGTAAAAAGATGAGAAACAATAGGCTTATCTTGAGAAAGCAGAATGATCTCTCTCACAGCTGCAGGCCCCCTGCCACTCCATCTTTCTCTCTCTCTCTCTCCCTCTCTCACTCTCTCTCTCTCTCTCTCTCTCTCTCTCTCTCTCTCCCTCTCTCTCTCCCTCTCTCTCTCCCTCATCCATAACACTCCCTCCCCCATTCTGCTTGGGTCTTTAGCACATGTAGAATGAAAGGGCACTTCTGTGATAGGCCAGTACCCTGTAGGCCTCCCTCTGGATGCCAGTTGCTGTCGAATCCAATAAAACCCAGCGTCCCTTAACGGTCCGTCACAGTATGCGAATGGAATCGCTCCTGCCTACCCAATCATCGACCCAACTCCTTGCTGCCGATGAGGCACCTCGATGGAAGGGAGCTCCCTTTAGGGGCCGGTCATTCATCACAGCACTGACTCACATAATATCTCATACTCTTTACTGGAAAGGGGGCCCACGGCCCCTTGACCTACTACTGCTGCAGGTAACCTGGCTTTGTGACTAAAGTGCTACTATTAGTAAGTAGTCATGAGCAGTTAAATAGTTCAAATCGGAGTAAGACATAGCATGTAGGTTGGGTCAGCACCTTGTACAGGTTCCAGAACATATTACACTGGGTATACTGCGTTGAGTGGTACATTTTATTGTTGTATCTTCAAAACAACCTGAAATGAAGAAACACTGAATCTAAGTAAGGAAGCTTACGTGATGTCGCTGCGCTGATAACATCCTCGCAGAAGTGAGCAGAGGAGGTCTGAGAGGAAGTCTTGGTCTTGATTCAGTAGTGCTTGCTCGAGTTCCTAACAAACAGTAAACAGCAGGGGAGGGAGGTTAGCATTACACCAGTGTTTAATTTTACTAGCAGGTGCTTTTATAACCTTAAAGTTCTCACAAAAGAAATTAATGGTATAACTTCTTTTTTTAATACTGCTCATTGACTCGTGAGATATGTCTAACACCACATAACAGGACTCTTGTGATGGTAGAATAGATTTATAAATTACATGTTAGTTTTACATTTGAAATGAACAATCTAATCATCTGTTACGAAACATTTAGTAGATACCCTCATGTCATTCAAAACCTGTATATGCCTTCTGTGGAACATTGGTGGGGCCAATGTTTGGTTAACAACATTCTTCAGAATCTCTTTTGTACTCTTCAGAAAGTCATACAGGTTTGGAATGATATGAGGGCGAGTAAATGATGAAGGAATTTTCATCTCTGAATCCCTCTAGTATACAGAAGCTAAAGTGGGAGGAATAACAGGCTGTGTTTGACTACCTTCTAATGTTGTCATTAGGCATCACAACAGAAATTGGAGAAAGACAGATTGTTGCCATGAGGAAATGCCAGATTTGCAGTACTCAAGCACAGAAGCTCATAAACTGCACATGTCACATTTAAAATAAGAAGATCATGTGCACTGAAAATGCTTTGTTGTGCACTTTATTGAAGTGTTGCTCTGCATTTCATCTTTTAAACTGAAGTTGCACCGCTACAAAGCACACATACATACTTTTTGCAGTTGGACATATCGTTGCTGTATTGTGAATGTAGATTCAATCCATCTTCAGGTTTTCTGTACATCTTTATTCTCCAAGATTGAACTGAGGTTCAAGTTTAACCTTCAACCCCTTCTATCCCCATTGTACAGCAGCTATTGAGGGTTTATGAAGCGGCAGTAAGTGGGACCGCAAACTCCGGTGTACTGAAAGGAGCAAAGAGAAGCTAAGCGACAGCTTGAGCCCGAAGCCACCGCTAGCAAATGTCTTCTTCCTTCAATGACCCAGCACAACCAGACCCAGCATGCACTGCTCTCTCCTCATAATGCCCAATGTCACTTGAAGAGAGAGTGAAGGCTAGTAGAGCAGATGTAAATACACAGTGCTTCATCACCGGTCCACTTTCCTTGACGGCCTATCACAAGGAGCTTAGCGATTTGGTTGCTTTCTTTTGCAAGGTCTCGGCTAGCTGCTTAGTCCCTCAGGCAACAGGAACACTTTTCAACTCCAGTACAAAAAAATACCCCCTCCCTTTCCTCTCCATAACAGAGTGACACTACAAAATTAACTCAAGGGCGACAGCAGCAGCTCATCCATTCATTGTGAGATTCACTCAAGCCGCAGATTGCCGCCTCTCTCTAGAGAAATGGTGGCGAGAACAGGGTCACAAAGGGTCAACTCACACACCTCCTGGCTGAGGAGAGGCACGGAAACCAGGAGCCCAGTGTCAGCTGGAGTAAAAAAACTGAAACTTTGCAAAACAGGATGAGAGACACATTTGTGCTTAAGGCAGGAAAAAAATCATGCCTTCCTTATTAAATGATAAAAAAAGTCAATAGAAAGCTTAACTTGCTGAATCCGTTGCTTTTTAGGGTTGGTTGTAATTAGCAATTTAGAAGCTATTGATTGTCTCTTCCACGCACTCAATGAAGTCTAAAGAATTACTGAAACACCTTCTTGAAGGACACATTTGATATGGGCAGGATGTCTAGAGTTAGGACTGATCAGGTTGTAAAATAGATCCACTATAACAAAAGGGTTATCCTGTGAATAAATGTGGTTGCAGTAAATGTCATATATCTGTACCCATCTCACAATTTATGCACTCCTAGTTTATGATTGCAACTCTGCCCTTCTATGTGTCCCTTAGATCCGGCATTACACTGACAAAACTTCCTGGTCCCTTGACAGTTAGTGGACCAGAGTGGGCTCATCTATCAGTGCAGCCTAGACTTTGATCACACTTCAAACCTGAGGCCGGCTGTGGGGGATTAACACAACCCCACTTTGCTTTTGAAGTGCCATTCACCGACTCCGATGGCAGAAAGGGGGAATTAATGTTTTGTACGTTCTTTGCTCCACGCAGCCAAAGTCTTATGAAGCCAAACATACACTACGACTCAAGCCTGTTGCCATGTGCTTAATACAGGAGCATTACTTTTTATGACACTCTGCCATGGATACTAAATAAGACTAGGTGTGTGAATTACCATTTTCCCTGAATTAAGTGAGAATCATAAAACTCATTTGAACAAAGTCTTGCGCAAACTCAGAATCTAGAAGGTGTATAAAATTTAATGCACTGCTCTTTTCCGCTTTCTCATGGTTGCTGGTTTTTGGTCAAGACTTTGTGCACATCTGACAAAACGTCTAGATATCGAACATCAGAACAACTGCATCTAGTCTCATTACCAAAGCAGACTCTACAACACTGCTCTTATCACAGACTAGTCACCAAGTAAACATCAAGGACAACGATGTAGTCATGTAGTTGCACTTGGCTTTGAACAGCTACTTTACTTAACCAACTAGCAAAACAGGTATTGCAGGTGTACAACAGTAGAATTTAAAAGTGTGTTTTACAGGTGGGCAGATAATCTAGAGTTAGAACAGAATAACAAATATAGATACTTTATTTTATGACAAAGGTTGTATGATTTAATTCTAATGTTGCCATGTTGTTATAGAGAAGATCACGGTGCATTTTTACTCTTAAGGCTAACATCTATGCTCAGTAAATTGACTTTCCAGTGCTTGACCTCAAGATCAATCCATCAGGTAACCCAACAACCCTTATTGACAAGTTTAGAAAGTAGACAAACTGATAAGATTTATCTTAAGCTCAATTAGTTCAACTGTTTATTGTTTCAGTGACTGACTAAGCCCTGTTTTTTTACTATATCTTTCCTGATTCTGCCATGACAACACAGAGTCGGCCCCAATATCAGTCCCTGATGCACAGCATAATCTCTCCACATATGGCAGAGGAGCAATTTACAGCTCTTGCTTAAAGAGAACGTTCCCGTGCGATCCCATTTTCAACCTTTGTAGTGTGAAATGTTGCTATTAGAGCATAATTAATACCTGCAAAATGATAAAGCTCAAAGTTCAGTGCCAAGCAAGATATTGTCTTTAACAGAATTCGCTTTTCAAGAACTACAGAATACAGCTGGATCGTACTACACCCCTCTACTTCCCGGGTACATGATGTCACGATTCCGAGTGCTTTTAATAACCTCCGCCCAAAGGAATACGCCAAAAAATGGGCGAAGCCTTCCTCAGAGAAGAGAAAGAGCAGCTGGAGTAGTTTTCGGTTCTCATTTAACTGAGCTACACGCTTAACTACTTTCCTTTCATCACAGTCCTACAGCTGGTAATTGAAGTGAAGTTGACACCCTTGTTACTGTTTATTGCTAAAAGCCAAAGTTTATGAATTCACGTGCACTGAGAGGGGCACCGACCAATTACAACAGCTTGAGGAGCGGAACTCACTAATATGGTATGGGTGAGACATCTTCACACAAACTAAGCGGGGAACCAATTACGACAGGCCTGGTCAGCTTTACCAATCAGAGTGTTTCGGAAAGCGGGAATTTGAAGAAACCGGTAGTCGTTTCGTGAGAAGAGAGACAGTGGTGGAGGATAGACTTGAAATATTATGGGGTTTTTGAAACTAGAAACATTAACATCCAATGTTAAACACCCAAAAAACACAATCAAAGCTTCGAAAAACTGGGCCTTTAAGGAAGCAACAGAAAGACAAAGGGCTGGGTGAGGATATCTTGCCCCATGAATGCTCATCCATCTTCCTTCGAAAACTCTTGGACATGTATATCTTGATGCAACACTCTCCACCCCCATAACAGAGAACTAATTCTGAAGTGAAACTCTTCAACAGCCACCCCTGGTCGGTAAGCATTTGCACCATTAATCTCAAGTTTAATGATGCATCGAGAGAGCAAGATATGCAAAACGAAGGATCAAATGAACAAGATTTCTTTACACCAAGAATAAAGTTAACCAAAGGAACATTAGACTTATGGCATAAAACATAAAAGTGATCCAGTGATCAACGTTGCTCAAATAGTATTATAAAGTTTCTAAATGTAACATTAAATTTAAAAATAAACTTGTTTATTCCGATAAAATACCTGCATCATTGCTATTTAGATCAACATTTTGACAAAAGTGCTTAATAACAGCAAGTTCTTAAAAGTTTTCTCTTAACAAACCAAGTACCGGCCCCCAAAAAACGTGAAAGAAAACAAACCATGAACAATTTGAACCAAAGAGTAACTACATTGTACCCTTTATCTGTCCAATGTCTTCTCACAATCCCTCCACACATGACCTTTACTTTTTACAAAAGTAATCACTTTTAAAATGTATTAACAAAAACATTCCACAGAAGTACAGTGTGTTAAAATGGAGAATCATTACTTTTACGTTTTATCATGGTCACTGGTTAATTTTTAGAAAGGGTCAAGAGCAGGGAATGCTTAGACTGCACATAGCTAGGCCACCGATCACAATGTCAGTGCCAGGTGCAACAGGTGGTCATGGATGCATGGCTAAACACATCCTGGGTTTGGGATCACCACACAGGCTTTTGATTTGGGATCATTAACTCCAGGAAACTGAGTCTCTTCACAATGGCCTCCACAAAAACCTTTGGAGAGCATAGTGTCTTGCATGTCCTTCACTTGGTGATCTTTTTGCAACATCTTGAACAGGATGTTGGCCAATACCACCGGGTATGACAATGTGCATTTGTATGGACTATTAACACAGATCAGGTTTGCCAGGGAAACAAAGTTCAACTGAGCCCAGATGTAATGGCAAGTGTTCCTGTATAACAATATATCATATAAAATACCTAACAAATATCACAATTAAATTCCCATTTTTCATACCCTATTAACTGAAAAGGACACTGTTGTGTTAGCCAGTTTGCTACATGAACTGTGTCAAATGCTATAACCTTGTAATGCTCAATATACAAGTTAATTTATGCACCTGGAAAGTACAAAGTAACAAATACTTTTTTATATGTAGAGAATATAAACAAGGTTAAACCACATTGGGTTATGGCAAATATGGGCAACAGACCTAGTCCTATATTAGACTCCAGGGAATAGGGGAAAGAAAACATCAGAGTAAACTGACATTCACTATTTTTAGAAACAGAATCCTTACCAAACAGAGTGTGCTGTGATGCAAACATATGAAAATGAACTAGGAAACATTACCATAAGCGTAACAGACAAGACAACCATGGCTTCTCTCCAAACAACAGTTCCCAAGAGCAGATGAGTGGGTCTGGATGGGCCATTGTTACAAACTGTTCGACTAGCCTCTCAAAGCACTTCAACACCCCTCCCTTACAAAATACACTTGATCTAACACGTATGCAGCCTCTCGTTGCCATCTCTGCTCCAGACTGACGCTCCCTCGTGTCTTTTGCGCAGACTGCGCACATCACCCCCCACACCAAACATCAAACTCCACTGGTGACTCCCCCATCACTGCCACCCCCACCTACTCAGCTGTCTGTGGGGAGAGAGTTGCAATCCCTAATGACACACGAAACAGCAGAATCCCATCATGCTCTTACGAGCTCCTAACAGGTTCTTGCATCACGCTGTCACCAGCAAAAAAAAAAAAAAACTGACAGTCACAGCCTAAGAGGGTCTACACAAACCAGACAAACTAAGATCACACTTGAGGTCTGTCATCCAGCTTCAATTTCATCCCACACATAAGCAACTCTCTTCAGAGCACCATGTGTGGTGAGGCAGCCCCAAACTGGAGACAGCCATTGGGAACCATGGGGCGCTGCAACAATGGAGCCGGCTGAAACAAACACCACAGAGTACAAGCCCCACAAACACCCCCCTCCCCGTGTGGAACCATCGGATACATTTACTTCTGCCCTCACCTGTCAATCAGACTTGGGGGAGGGGAGTTAGTTATCACAATGTTGTGGTGGTTTAGAAAGGCTAGAGAAGTTTTAAAGTATTAAGCATGAGGGAGTCACTTGTGTGTGGTCTTACAAAACTTTGATGGCTGGGAGTGGTTTTACTGGGTTGTTATGCAGTTGCTTGGGAATAAGGGGTCACAGTTAATGCCCGATTATCAACAGCACTCTTTTTCTCAGTAAGACGCAAACCATTACCATCCATGTTTGTATTACAAACATGGTGACAAGTAACGTGCCAAAGTTTAACATCCAATGGAGAGAATTAGTATAAATAATTCCAATATTTTACAACTGTAAATGACTAAAGATCGTTTCTCTTCCGGTGGAACTGACATGGGTTATAAGATAAATATCATTAGGATGCAGGTGGGAGACAGTGATTACTTTCAAGGAACAGCATCTGGGGTCTGAAACGAGGCCTGCTGACCCTTTAGTTATTGATGGTACAAATCCCTCAGCAAAAAGCTCACTTCCTCCTCCTCAAAACGGCAGGAGCTCTACCAAGGGTTAGCCCCTCTCACATCAAAGGCTCCGATTCAACACAGGCTACATGGATACGCACATGAATGTGCATACACACACACACTTAGCTATACTTCACAATCGACACCCGGTGTCTAAGCAAAACGAGAAAGCGCTACAGATCCCTGGACACAAATCCGTTTTCCTCATCTTAATCCATCTGCTGTTCAAAACAAGAGGCCATCCTCATCTCTGGCTCTACCAGGCCCCATTGAGATTAAATCTCCATTTACAATCATATGGTGTAAGGCCCAGAAGAAAAGGAGCCCCAGACGAGCTGAAGCACCCAGCTACAACCATCTCCCCTCTCTGGGGGGAGGCTCAATGAAAGACCCACCATCTGTGATTTAGTCATGCTCATGCCAGGGCCAATGATGGAAAACATGAATGTTCTATTCAATACTGGCAAAACGCACAGGCCCAGAATGGGTGGAGGATGGAGAAAGACAGCACTTGTACTTGGGAGCAAGGTGAGACGAGGAAGGAGGAGCTGATAAAATGACATTGGTGTGTAAGAATAAGACCAACATCTGTCAGGGAACATGTGAACATGCTACGTTAGGACATCAATGCCTGACAGTTTAATGAGGCATATGACAATGAGCTGTGCAATCTCTGATAGAGATAAGTGTTAATTAGGGGTGCATCAGAAGACTGAATTATAAACTTGTTAAGGCACAGAGTGCCATTAAAGGTCCTATTCCCCATGATTGCATATTTCAACCTTTAGTTAGTGTGTAATGTTGCTGTTAGAGCATAAACAATACCTTCAAAATGATAAACCTCAAAGTTCAGTGTCAAGCGAGATATTGTCTTAAACAGAATTCGCTTTTCAAGGATTACAGAGAACAGAGTAAATCAGACTACAGCCTTCTACTTCCCAGGTACATGATGTCACTATTCCGAGTAGGGTTGGGCATTGTTTCAAATGTATCGATTCAGATTCCAAACGATTGCATTTTTGATCTTATTCCGCAAAAACAATCTGCAACATTAAAGTGCGCATGGCTCCGGCGTTATCCCTGCACTAGTGTCATCAGCTATGGAAGAGCACTCGGAGACATCAGTGTGGGCACTCGGGATGGGCCAGGCATCAAACAAGGTGCATTCTTGTAATTTGATATGATGAACCAACTGCAGATGCTTTTCCATATTGCTGGTGACACCTGTCTTGTAACATAACAGTTTGTAGCAATAATTAGACGTTGCTTTGTCTTTTTGTGATTTCGCAAAATGCAGCCACACTTAAAGGCACCTTCCACGATCCATCGTGTGAACTGACGTCAGGTCAGGTGACTCAGGTCTTGACAGATGACATGAAAAATGTGTGACGTTCTGTTCAGAATCGTTAAGTGGAAACTTTTTTTTTTAAGGATCCGATTCCTTTCTCATGGATCCGATTCCAGAATTGGAAGCGAATTTCGATTTCCAACCCTAATTGCAAGTGCTTTTAACACCCTCCGCCCAAAGGAATACGCCAAACAATGGGCGAGGCCTTCCTTAGAGAAGAGGAAGAGCCGCTGGAGCAGTGTTCAGTTATCAGATATTCTAAACATTTGACTGAGCTGCGCAATTATATACTTTCATCAGAGTCCTACAACTGCTTATAAGAATTCTGCTACACACATTCTAAGATGACCAACGGTCAAATAACAGCTTCCATGACTGTGTAATACACTGATATTGTTTGTTTTAGCGCACACCTCTAAAACACTTTTATGAAACGTCCTTTGAAGGCCTGCTTGCAAATATCTCGTGGTCAGTCTTCTTGTTTTATTATCACTCAGGTCCCATATAAAAAGTCAAAACTAACACTTCCGTTACACTTCGATCGATCTGCATGTTTTTAACTGATGAAGTGAAGTTGACACCATTGTTACCGTTTATTGCTAAAAGCAGAAGTTTATGAATACATTAGGGCTGCAACAACGAATCGATTTAATCGATAAAAATCGATTACTAAAAGTGTTGGCAACGAATTTCATAATCGATTCGTTGTGTCGCGCGACACAGAGACGTTTGATTATAAAAATAAAACTTTATTTGAGCGCGGAGCGGAGTGAACACACTTGGTCTCTCTCGCGCACTGATGCTAGCAGAGTTTGGCGCGTAATAGACAGGGCGGAGCAAAAAATTAAAAAAAACTAGCGGAGGAAAGATACATGGCGGAGGCAGAGAAATCCGCGCGACGCAAGTCATCCAATGTGCGGGAGCATTTCACACTAAATAAACAGAAAAAGTGTGTTAACTGCAAAATATGCAAAAGCGACATGGCACGGGAGCAGCACGGCAATGATCCAGCACCTGAAACGCAAACTTGTTGGAGTCTTTGATGAGGAGGAAGGGAGTTCAACAGCAGGTTAAGTCATTACAGAATCCTACTTTTGTTCCGTTTCGAAGTGAAGAACGTAATGTCCCTGGTGCGGATGTTTACTCGTTATCCAGCTTGACAAGCATGACAAGTTAGCATTAGCTGGTTAATAACAGTATTAAAGCAGGGGTGGTGTAGTTACTTTGCACTTTGCATTGCAAGAATAAAGACACGTTTTTATTCACTAGCCTTTTTTGAACCATTCATTTATCAATCTGTCGTCATGTATAGCTACACTGCAAAAAAAGCTTTTCTTATTTAGTAATTTATTTCTCGTTTCCAGTCCAAGTATCTACAAAAAAATTCAAGATAACTAGACAAGAAAAATGGCATGAGAAAATTAATTGATGCTTAAAACTTCTGTTTGAAATTATATCTCATTAAGATTATTTTTCCTACCCCATTGGCAGATAATTTTGCTTGTTTTAAGCAAACAATCACTTAATTTTGAGGTGTTTTTTTTCAGAAAACAAGACATAATTTCTTATGCTATTTCATGTGTCTAGTAAATGTATCTTGATTTAAGTTTTTTTTGATATTTGAACTGACAACAGGACAAAACTACTAAGTTAGAAAAGCAATTTTTGCAGTATATATTCTGTGCTTTGTCCCGTATAGGTTATTATTGACAAATATATTTGTGTGTGTTGTACTTTTTAATTTAATTTTAAAGTTCTTGTATAGCACTCTGTCATCTTAAGCTTTTTTTAAAATGTGGTGTATAAACGAATCTTGCACTTCCTACAATGATGGTAATAATTTAATAAATAAGCTTCAAGTGAATTTGAGAGAGAGTGTGTGTGTGTGTGTGTGTGTGTGTGTGTGTGTGTGAGTCAGTGTGTCAGTGTGAGAGATTGTGAGAGATTGTGAGTGTGTGCGTCTGCGAGTGTGTGCATTTGCGAGTGTCTGTCTGCAGTTTAGTGTAGAGAACAAGTTATGACATTCAAACAAATCCTGTTAAATTTTCTGATTTGTATTGTTCTTTATTTTTTATAAATTATTTATTGTTCTGGCAGCTCAGGTGGCACTTTCTTTTAAAAAAAGTCTATATATTTGGCAGATGTAAAACATACATGTGTATGTTTTTTGTGTTAGTCCATTTTTATTTTATTATTATTATTATAACAGCTCAGGGATGTTCAAGGAGCAACATGTTTGTGCAGTTTCTAAAGATTTAAGTTCTGTTTTTGACTAAAGGGTTGGAAATGAATGCTTTTCTTGGTTTTGTTTTTATCCGATTCATCGAAAAAATAATTTATAGATTAATCGATTATTAAAATAATCGTTAGTTGCAGCCCTAGAATACATGTGCACTGAGAGGGGCACTGACCAATTACAACATAAGAAGCGGAAGCTCACTGATATGGTATGGGTGGTGGGACATCTTCACACACACACACACTCAATCAAAATCAAATCCTCAAAAACAGCAAAAGAATTGAGAGGCTAACATGTGAAAGGTGTTTGGTTGCTGAAGTGAAATACAAGGATAGGTGCAGAGAGGTTGCATAATTTAAAGACTTTGTAAACATTTAAATCTATAAAAAAATTGGCTCCAAAGCATGCAGAATAACTAAAATAATTGTTTACAAGACCGCTAAACCTCTACCAAACAGGTCAAAGGATCTCATGTCGCTCACAGAATTTATGTTTCTTAACATAAGTCAGTTGACTTCAAAGAATGTTAAGGTAGGTATGTGAAGTAGCCCGCAATGGCCTAGATGCACGAGATAACGCGGGTGAGCTTTTACGACACCAGGATCAGCAGACTAACTTCCAGTCATATTACACTATTGAGTTTTTTTGGCTCAACAAAGTGCTCAGCAATGTAAAGAGGATCTGTCATATCTCTGATTTATTACTTTTTCCTTTTCATCTAAAAAACAACCATAATTGCCAGAAAAAAATCCTCCTTTTCCCATACAGTGTTATACGACCAGAAATTAGTTTGCCGACCCTGGCGTCCCAAAAGTTCACTGGCACCATCTTGTCCAACTAGCAAATTTTATGTCTCAAACAGAGATGGCGATAAAGAGGCAAAAGTTACAAGTCCGCATTAAAATGGATAATTAGAACCCAACGAGGATCCATTTCAACACAATTAAAAAGTGCTTGTGCTGGTCAGTCCTAAAAAAACATGTCCTCAAGATTAATCAGTAATGAGGTTGTCTTTCTCCATTTGCCCACATTGCTGACATTGCCCACCAACTGTAATCAATTCAGAAACTAAATTAAGTCCTACTCCCATCTTCTGCTTAGACTGAATCCCCACATATCAATTCTCCACCCACTTTCTAGACATCATCAAACAGATAATGAAGACATATTAAATCAGACAAGCAACAAAACACCAACGCTCATTCTCTGTGCGCAGCCGGCAGGCCTAGCCCTCTGGCTGTGCGCAAGTATGAAGGGCGGAGGGGCTCGGCTCCTGAAAGACTCTGGCTCTCTCAGTTCCTGAAGGCTGTGGGATTTCAGGGCTCGTTTCACAGCCACACTGATAGGAAATCAAGCATGCTTTACACAGACAAAGAGCATGGAGAGAGCCCAGGCGAGTGTGGCCTCTTCCTGTAGTGCACTTCTCTCATCTAGGGCAGGGATACAGAGTGTGACTGTGAAGTGTAACCAATGAACAATGTCCAAGGAGCCGTTTTGTCAGCTTGCCAAGACGAATCTCTATTGTCAATCCCCAGAACAGATTCTCAGAAGAAAAAGAAGCTGACCAACACCTTTGCGTTTGTAATATCCACTGTGTTGCACAAAGCTTATGGTGTGACAAACATGGCCAAAATGTATTTGACTTTCACATACAGAACAAGTTTAATACATATTTAGTTCAGGGGATATCAGAGTTACTCAAATATTCAAACTACCAAATCATATCCTCAACAGGTGAGAATGAATGACATCTCAGTGACAGAATTCAACCCAGAACTCCAAAAGTTAGCCAAACAAACATATGGTCATCCTTAGAGGGTAGGCTTTCTCACAGGCAGAAGAACTGTATCCTCTTACCACCGGATTTGGGTTCTATTTACTGGACTATCCACCTGCTTTTTTGGGCACGGCTTTGGATGAGTGCCTCGTAAGAGCTAAAAACAAACCGGTAAATTACAAGAATTCTGAGCATTACCACAATTAGGTTTCTCTGTTCATGAGTGGCTGGCCAATCCGCGTGGATGACCTTAGCATCAGTTTGTGTTTATTTTTATGTTCATTAGATAAAAGAAATAATAATCAAATCTGACTAAATTTATAAACTCTGGCAAACACTCTTGTCTCTCAGTTCTATCCAAGAGCAAGAAGCTCACTTCTCGAAATGAGCTCGCCATATCTCCAAATAAGGATTACAGGCCGAGATCTAAACAGTCTTCTTTATTCATAAGGTGCAAAATAAAGTCACTAGTTGTTAACAATCCCTAAAATCCCCTTTCCTATGATTTGACAAAATAACAATGTTAGAGATCACACATCACATGTGTTTTGACAATGAACATGCCAACAAGCAACGTTGACAGCAAAATATAGAGCTAAACCTATTAAAACTTGTATACAAACTATATTGTTAACAAAACGTTCCCTCAACTTCCTGTGAATTATTTTATACACTAAACAGAAAAGAGATTGAACTTTTAATATGTCCACCGAACATTTAACCACTAAGAAGCATTAGTATGAAGAAGATTCTGCAAGGATTATGACAACAGCCTGGAGTTATGACTTGAAAAACGTCTCAATCACAAGATTAAAGCAACCGATTGGATTATTCACAGTGGTGGTTTACGTCCCATTCATGCCTGTCTGCGAAGTTACCAGGGTAGTAAAGTGGGAATGAGGTGCTTTGTGTTGAATGACCTTGGACACCTAGACTGAATGCAATTAGGATGCGAGGATGAATCGGGAAACGGTCACTGACTTGTGCCTGAAACAGCATCTGAATGTAAATCTCTTAACACTGCATTGACACATGCTTTCTGTAATTTTCGATTGCGCACTAAATGAGATTACTAAACTGCGCACGTTGAAGGTTTGTAGTGGAATTAAAGTGAAATAAATCACATAACGATTATTATCGCTAACGTGCAATACCAATGAGCTCTTCTGACGAATGTGCCGAATTTTCGTTGGCGATTACGCGAGGTATAAATTCTCTGCGAGTTCAAACGCGACGATCATCACCTCGAACCGTTCATGCAACAACAAAGCGCAGCAGCGCACGTTTCACACATAATATGGGGGTCGAGATGTACCAAGATAACTTTCGCTGACTATTTCTCACGCCTTTAAAAAAAACTATGCTCGGTACGGAGCCCCTTACAAACTCATACAAAAAATGCCGATTCAAATGATTTACTCATCGTTTAAAATATATGCAACCATTAAAACAAAGATACCTAGCCACATTACGTAATGTGATCTTGGTACACATGCTTATCGGTGGATCTGAAAGAGGACGATGTCAAAATTAGATCATTTCTGATAAATTAAAGATAGCACCGTTGAAAAAAGAGCGTGAGTCAACAACACAAACAAGGCAAACAGTGAGTTACGGAACAATGAGCAACTCGAAGCCAGCCTGTGATCCACCAATAAACTTGTAACTCCAGAATCGCGAACTTGGCTTATCGTTATCGTAACAATGGGGAGAAACACCTAGACGATCAAGTTTATCAAGTCACGGGCTGGTTTATAATCTTATTCGACGCCACTAGTCGCCGTGTTAAATCTAAAAGCGAAAGCACGAGATCATGACATAAAACGAGAATCAGATCATGTAAAATTACACAATTTGAGAAGTTGAACGCCCTTATAAAACAGCATATTTGAACCGCAGTGTTACAACGTTTCTTTATATGAAAGATGTAACGTTAAAGAACTCAAAACAAAACAAAGTTGCCAGCTGAGTTGATACGAGTCAACAGCGTAACAGACTCAATCAGGTTGTTCTGTAAACAAAATAAAAACAATGCCAACCACTTAATAAATACGTTTTTATACATAAAATAAGACTTTGAAGTAGAGATCAGAGAGAAACAACACAAACGCACGAGACCTTTGAGTAACGCTAGACGTTTGGTCAGGCGGTTTGCCGTGTCACGGCGATCAGTTTAGTCCTGTTATCCTACAAAGCGAAATAACTAACTTTTCACTAATACTACCATTATCAGGGATTGAGTGGCACAGGTTGAAGTCCAATTTAGTCAGTAATTGTGTGAATGACTGTAGTGAGCGACTATCTGGCGAACACGGACGGCTGACTGGAGAACATGGCCAACTTGAGTTTGTTGTTGTCGCTACAACGACCGAGAAGGGGCGCGTGCTAATAAACCCGACGAAAATGAAACAGATGCGCAAGTTTATACGTTCAAGATAATTTACCTCTATTTCAAAGTCTGGTAAATTAAAAGCCGTCCTGAAGAGCGAGCAGAAGTGCGCAATGGCGGGGACTTCCCACCAAGACTGGATCTCCTCCACAGTAGTTATACATCCCTGTGACATTTTTACGTCGTCCAACGAGTGTCTCACATCAGAAAGTATGGTTCAGACGAATCCGTCAAGTTTGCTCCTCATAAAAAACTCGTTTAACTGAACACCAAAACTTGTTTTCCTTGCGGTGTAGTAGCCATTGCGACCCGTAGAGTCTCACAATCTGTTTCAGTCCGCATTTCACAGGAGGAGAACAGATGGGCTGGAGCGTACCATCTGTAACGGACAGGGGGACCTACGCGCACCAAAACAAACTGAACATTAAAACAAATCGACCTCAACCCAGATAAAAGCTGCTCGCTCGTTATCTCTGACGATATATCGTCGTTTTAATAACTTGTTGACCTGTTGAAGTCAATGAGAGCGAATTAACTCAAGAGTTACTCGGTCTTTGTTGTCAAGTGTTACACCTCCCCAGGAAGTGGTATCTTTATTTAAAGGGATTGCACACACATTTGAATTTCGTTGAAAGGGAAGTGGTTCTGTTGTTACAAAACAACGAAATACCTGCGATTGATCTTCACTAGAGGACTTGCGTATACAAAAATAACCCCCTTGGACGCCTATACGTTGCATTGGTGTTATTACATTGCATTTGTATGTAAGGAATCGATGAGCATTCTATATGAGTGCTCTTTTGATTTTAATAACCTCCACACAGTTGTATCAAAATGCAGCAACATTATCAACAAACGCTTCAAAGTCAATATTCATTAGTTATCAGTTGTTTGTAGTCCCTAAAGTGGCTGTAATGTTGAGAGGTTACAGTCAAACAGTTTGAGTGTAATTATTGACAGTATTATCAGCCTAAAATATACATTTTCTACACACAAATCCTCAGAATAAATGAGGTATTTTATATTTTAACTCTAAGAACAGCAATGTTTACCTATGTAACAAATTGGGTTACAATATATTAAGGACCCAGCGCCCTCTGTTGACAAGTTATAGGAAAATGTATCTATTTTTTTATCCATCCTTCCAAGAATGTGAAGGTGAGTAAAAAATATTTTCTATGAAGTCATTTTTAGATTTTAATGAACTATGTGGTATTTCTAATGTGTCTTTTAATTTTGTCATTATACCCGTTAGATAATAATGCCATTATTCGATTTTGGATGTGATTTTTCTTATAGAAGAGTTAAAGGGGTTCTTCAAATTTTACCCCCTTTGACTTTCCATTTTAGGAATAAAATTTACTATGAAAAAATGGTGGCAAGTTTTGAAGTGAATCACTCCTTTAAAGTTTATACTACTTTGTGGATGCTTCTGCAGTTAAGTATGTATATGTGTGAATGTGTGTCAATTTTTATTAGTAAAAAGTTGTGCAACCACTGTCTATGTCACTGGGTGTCGCCACGAAGGGGAGGGACTTAGGCACAGAGGGACAATGCATGTGTTTGTGCAACGGCCCCTGAGTGGCGGCTGGCTCTGTTGGATCTCTTCTGTGCTTGACTACGGCTTCTGCACACATTGTCGTGTGCAGAGGGGAAAGAGGGAGGCTTGATCTAACCCGTCAATGCACTGACTGAGGTAAGAACATGATCATTATTCTCTCAAACAGAGTTGTAAGTTGTGTAATGGTGAAATACGCAGGGTTGCGTGATAGGGGATCTCTTTGGGGTGGTTGTGAAAACTCTTAGCGAGGGAAAATGTGGCATGGAGGGGGGAAATATCGCTTGTCCGTGTTTTTGGCAGCGGAAGGGTATGAATAGACCAGGGTTGAAAGAAAGCAGTGCTGAAGGGAAAGGCATGCTCAGAATGCCACTAGGCTCCAGTTAAGACAGACAGTGGACGGTGGAGAAGAGATGATGTGATATGGCTGGAGGTAAAGAGAAAGAACAGTCAAATATTGAATGGTACCCAAATGATGTGAGTAAACAGAAGCGTGAAGGGAAGAGAGAAGAAAAGAATACGATGGTAATAGAAATGTGAGATATGACACAATAGAAAGAAAAAAGTAGAATTACTCTTATTTTACAGATTCTGCAGTTTGTTGTAACTTGACAGGTTCATTCTGCTCAGGTGAACTCTACTAAAACAATTCACCAAAAGCCTTTATAAAGAAGACTAATAGTATGATTTAAGATTAAAAAAGTTTACTAAATGTAAATTTAAGACTGAGTAGTAGGTTTTCATACTTCTATAAAATATCTTTAATGGTGATGCTGTTGATAATGTGCTAGTTAGCAGCACAGACATTCAAGCTGGTAAGCACCTCACCTGTGAGCTCTCTCTCTAGGCTAATTCATGAGGTCACAATCTAATTAGCTGTAAGATTAGAGAGACTTTACAAGGAGGATGTTCTCTATTCCTGCACTGTGAAAATCACGTTTCTGGAGGTAAATGGACAATTGTTTTCAGTGATTTTAAACAAATATTAATAGAGCAGTTAATGTGAAATGACCAGCATAACATTGAATCAGGTGCCATGTCCTGAATTAGAAAATACACCTTATCTCTCTTTTGTTTTTTATTTATAGTAACCAAAGCGTGGCTGTTCTTACAGACAGGGAGGGGGTGAAGGTTCGTACACCTTGCCAGCAGGCTGGCCGGGTCGACCCTGGAAGTCTGTGCTCAAACCTTTGCTGGTGGGAAGAGAATTGGAGAAAACAGTTAAAGTATGGCCAAGATGGCCGAGCAGAAAGTCAGGTAAACTTCTTTCATATGTACCTTGGTGTAATGTTGCGTAATAAAAGTTATCTAATTTACTGCATCATGCTTTTAACATCCGTTTGTGCTTTTTGTGTTTATGTTTTGTGCGTGGATGGGTGGATTTTGCTTGTGCTTGTTTCTCTGTGTTCACAGCCTCCCTGCTAAGCTGATTAATGGGGGCGTGGCTGGACTAGTGGGCGTGACCTGCGTGTTTCCCATTGATCTTGCTAAGACCCGCCTCCAGAATCAGCAGGGTGCTCGTGTATATAGTGGAATGTGAGTGGAACCTTTGTGGATCAAAGATGGCTTCATTGCATTGACATGTTTAAAATTTTTCACATTGTTTTGAGGTGTTAGGTATCAGAGATCGTCCGCAAAATGAAATGATTTAAAACAGTTTGGAGCATGGTACAACAATTATAAAAACATTTAATTGATGGGTTTATTAAAGCCAAAATAAAATTCATGGGGGGAGTCATGTGTCTGTGCTTTACTCTGGGTGGTGGATGTTGCCTGGAGAAATTTATTTCCTTGGATTTTCTGAATGACTCGGAAGATGCAAAAAAACTGGAGTCACATGCTTCTACGCAGTTAATTTGGAAAAACACATGTTTACTCCCACAAAAGATTTACTTAACCCCTTATGCAGTTTGATTAGAAGAATCGCTGTGTAGTATGACGGTGTTTATTTTGAAATGATGGCGCTTGTGAGTAACTCACATATTTTGTACACTTATGTAACAAGCACAAAAAGTACCCAAGTGGTTTCCTGGCAAGAGATTGGCTGTGGTGTTCAAAGCTCTTTTTCCTCTACATTCTTCCAAGCTTCTTTGTGTTAGTCTGCTTAATGGTTGGGACGCAGTTGTTGGAAAACAGAGACCAATAAAACAAGCGTAACAAAGCTGTTTAAGAGATTTTCCACTGTTTATGCTAGTTGGTGTCGTCAAACTACTAAACATGAAATGGACATTAAATAATGCTTGTTAAGCAGATGTGAGAATTTACGGTCAATAACAGATTTTCCAATACACTGTAGTATTTATAATTTTGAAAATGTATGTCTTATAAAGGAGGGACTGTTTGGCGAAGACCATCAAAATGGAGGGATACTTTGGCATGTATAGAGGTACGGGTTTTCTTTTTTATGCAGTGCTGATTTGTGTCTTTAATAACATAGACCAACACTGTTTCTATCATGCTTGTTTGGAAAGAGATTTGACGAATGATGATCTTGAATACAAATAACACTAGCCTAAGAGCGTTTGTAAGGCTAGCTGGATATAGCACTCTCGCTTTGTTTTCTTAGAATTTCACTAATCTTAATGTTCCTCTCAGGTGCAGCCGTAAATCTCACTCTGGTCACTCCAGAGAAAGCCATCAAACTGGCTGCCAATGACGTCTTCAGGCAAAAGCTCTCCAAAGATGGGTAACCGCCTCTTTCTGTTAATCCTACTTCTCAGTACAGTTTAAAATGTTATCCACTAGAAATCTTTTCTGTATGTAAAATCGGTAATTTCACTATAATTTGATCAATTTCCTTCAATCCAAATATGCTCTTTAATAAATTGAAATCTGGTTTTTGTTGACTTTATTTCACTATCACTATCTGTCACGGTTTCTGTAAACCCTAGAAAATTACCTCTGTGGGGAGAAGTCCTCGCCGGCTGTGGGGCAGGAACCTGTCAGGTGGTAGTCACCACCCCCATGGAAATGCTTAAAATACAACTTCAGGATGCTGGGAGGTTGGGTAGGTGTTTGTTGTGTTCTCTTGAGTGTCATCCAGGATATGCTGGTACAAATACCTGACAAGGTACAAAGGCTATCCAAAAATAACAGAACATGCATTGGTGTAAAGAGCAAACCATGGTGTCACTAATGGCTGTCATGCAAAGTCAAAACAGCAACTATTTGTATGATTTATTTATTGCATTATTTATCTATGTACTGCTTTTGTAGAGCAGATACCTTACAGAATACTGCATTTTATACTTAAATTAAATCAAGGTTAACAAAGTGATTACATCGAAAATGCCTTTGCCATCCAGATTCTCTAGTTCACTTCCAGATGATATAAAGCTAATAACCAGTGGATAATGTCTGTGTTTGTCTCTACAAGCTGCACAGCGAACTGTCGCTGCTTCGGCCCCTGCGGCTGGTCCAACCCCCTCACTGGTTGCATCTCGTACTGCCCCCAATGTCCCCCCTCGACGTTCAGCGACCCGTATCACCCTGGAACTTCTTAAAACTCGAGGCCTGAGAGGTCTTTATAAAGGTGCTGGAGCTACGCTGATGAGGTACATTTCTACTCGAAGAACATTCACGCTGATTCTATGTCTTGCAGTGTTTGGGGGGGGGGGGAGGCTATCCCTTTAAGTATTTGCTTTTCCTGTAAACACACACAGTTGTTCACGTACAAAAGGATGATTATACGTCACAAACACCTTTGACCCTTCTCTGTGAACAACACCCACACAAATAAACCCACTCACCTTTCCTGACCCCCCCCTTTGTAGGCGGCCTACGGTGTGTGATGTAATCCCAGCTGAACTGATGTAACCTACCCAGCTGTCAGTTCCGATCTGTTATTTATAGCTTGTAATGAACTGTAGGCGGGATTCTCCTCTTAATGGAATTCTAATGAGAGCAGTCACATCTTAATCTCAATCTGCTGTCTCTAATCAATGGCTCGCCACAACCTACCATCACTTGCATCCTATTTCTTCATTTCAGTTTAGAAAGAGTTTCTCATTTCTGGTAATTTACAGAACAGATCTAATTAGACACATCGATTCAATCCAAACCATCAATATTGTCCTGCAGCTATGTCCACATGTGCGAATGAGGTTCCGTATGCATTCTCTTTTCAGGGACGTCCCCTTCTCGATGATCTACTTCCCACTGTTCGCTAACCTCAACACAGTGGGCCGAAGAGAGGATCGCCATAGCAACCCCCAGGAGCGGGCCCCCTTCCTGCAGTCTTTCATGGCTGGATGCACGGCCGGCTCGGTGGCCGCCGTAGCTGTTACTCCACTGGATGGTAAAAAACAGCTAAGAGGAACAGCACGCTAACTCTTTCATTTAGGAAAACAAGATGTCAGAGCCTATGCTATAATCTGTGCTAAAACAAGATGTCAGAGCCTATGCTATAATATAATGCTATAATCTGTGCTAGCTCGCTATACTAAATACTTTTTTAAAATAAGGTTTCATATATGTTTCTCGGTTTCATATAGTCAGATAAAGACCAATACACGTTTAAGGCAATATCAAAGTTTGTGAATCGTGGGTACACGGCAAACGGTTCCTCAAGAGAACTTTTCATAAAGGCACAAAATGACTCTTTTGTTGGGTGATTAATTACTGTACACCATGTGGTACGGTAGAACCCTACCGAGATGTGTAGACTAAAACATTTCAATACTTTAGACGTAAGTGCTACGTGGCAGCATTTGCTTTCACAAACATGTTTTGTTCGTCTTGTCTCCATGTCTCTTGTTTCTTTGGTGAGACCTTTCTTTATTGCTTTAAAACAGCATAGAGGACAGAACGATTACTTGGACAACGGAAAAGTTGGCTGTGCTTGTAATGTCTCTATTTCAAGATTTGGCAGTGCTGTTTGCAACATCAAATTGTTTAGAAGTTCAAAATAGACTGGTTTACCTATGACCTAGTTTTTCATCAATACATTACTTTTGTATTAGATTAAAAAGTGGACATATTAAATCATTTTAAATGATTTTCTCTATTTTTTTAGTTATAAAGACACGTATACAGACCCTACAGAAGGGAGAGGGGGAGGACTCGTATAAAGGAATCATTGACTGCACACAGTAAGAGTTTTTATGCAATGTATTGTATTTAAAAATATATTTGAAGATTGTAATTGAACCATTCAGTGATGTTATGATCATATTTTGGTATGAATAATAATACAATATATCATATGCTATTGTTTTTATATTTAATGATCTTAAAGTATTTAAAAATGCCTTGGTATTATCATGGTATGCCTCCAAATAACACATATTACTAGAGATGCATCAAAAAGATATTTGTAAGAATGTCAGTAACCAAACAGATTTCATCCCCTATTGACTGTATTTTATTTTCCCTAATATGGCAGTAAATGTGGAATGAGATCTGTTTGGTTACTGACATTCTTACAAATATCTTTCTTTGTGTTTAGAAGAAA
Organism: Triplophysa dalaica; assembly: GCF_015846415.1. Taxonomy (NCBI): domain Eukaryota; kingdom Metazoa; phylum Chordata; class Actinopteri; order Cypriniformes; family Nemacheilidae; genus Triplophysa; species Triplophysa dalaica. The sequence goes on along the minus strand of NC_079565.1, from coordinate 6,490,949 downwards.
TGTATACTGGTTTGTTACAATCTGAGGGTGAGTGAATGATGACAGAATATTTGGGTAAACTTATTTCTTAAACATTTTCTATATACAAAGCACAAAATCGATTGCATTTTTCTGTCCTCTTTTGATTGACAGGACATATCGGCCCTGATCATTGGCCGTTTTTGAAATATCGGCCAAAAGTGTGAAAAATTGCTTTTATCAACCGATACCGATTATCGACCGATATATTGGTGCATCTCAAATTTTTATCATGGTATTATATAAAAAACCTCTTTTGCAGGCGCGTTTTAAAACGAGAGGGACCAGCCGCATTCCTCAAGGGAGCAACGTGTCGAGCATTGGTTATCGCTCCTCTCTTCGGCATTGCCCAGGGCGTATACTTCCTAGGCATCGGTGAACAAGTGCTGGGGCTGGTGGGATAACAGATGATGTCACCTCAATCATCAAACACACAGTACTGTTTCTACACAGGACATGCGAACAAGTGAGAAGATCAGTGATGTGTAAAGACTTAGAAAGGAGATTTTGAGAAGTGAATAAAAAAAGAATTGAATGAAATCCACATACCCTTCCAAAGGAGGTTTCCGATACTTTTGAATAAGAAAGGAGGGTGTGTAATGCTAACATAATAGCCATTGTCATTGAACACTAATCATTTTAAAGTACCTAAAAGCAGTAACCTAAGGAAAGACAGGGTCCTGTTTTTTAACCTGCATGATTAATGAAAAACATGATGAGAAAGTCATTGTTAGTGAATGAGTTTGATATATTAAGATGGAAGATTTGAATCAAAAAGAGAAGCAGAATCAATGATTGTACAGGGTCTGATATAAACTGTGTAATCTGGTTGCTATTTTAATCCATTCGTAAATCTGGGCTTCTGTGCCGAGGCATTCCTGTGCACATGTTCCTTTGCGGGACCAAATCTCATGTCTTGTAGGCAAAATAATGACCATTGTGGGCTTCATTTTTTATTGCTTCTCTAAATGATCTTGTTCATTGCGCAATATATGTAATCCAACAAAGCCTTATTCTTGCCAATGAATGAAAATCGTAAAAAGTAAAAATTAAGAACACATATAAAGGACCAGTGGCTTAATGGTATTAAAGTTTTGAAACCATTTTACAAATACATACATATTATTTATATTCATTATATTATACATATGGATTCTTTTAAAATTAATATAACCCTACACTTTTTTACTAGGATATTCTTTTCTCATTTTGTAATCAAAGGCACCATAATTCCTTCTAGAATTAGACTGAAATGTATAAAGTAGACATAAAAATGCTGATAACTTGAAAACTGAGACCAAGATTAATTGTTACTTCATACCTGCAAAATAAATAAGTTAAAGCGTGGAAAGTAAGTTTGCATGTTTATATTAACACTTCAAAATAAAGGACCTTTCTAAACAAAAACAAGATCTCTAAATATAATAATAGCAGGAGTCATTACAACCTTGACCTATCCAGCCTGTTCTTTTTATGTTTACAAAGGCCTGAACACTACAAGATTTCATATTGATATACTATACTCTGACATTTTGCACAGCAGCGAGCAGGCCTAAAAATATTGACTTGCAAGTCAACTTCAGATATTTACGACTCTCCTTAACAGACTATTTGTTAAAGAGCTTTATACCTTAAAGATTGCCTAAACGCATGACAAAAGTAATTTGATTATGCAAAACATCTGTTTGTGCACCACAACTGATGCCGTTTGGATCCAGTGCGTTTAAATTACACAAGGAGGCTTTTTGTTTATAAGGGTTCTTATCATTTATCTCTTTCAAAATAAGTGTAACGAAACAAGCAATATACATAGTAGTAGGCTATACAAAGTGTTGTTTTTTGTGTGTGTGCGTTTGTGTTTTTATGCTTTTCAATCCTCACAGAAATGTATCAAAATATAAATAAAACATTTTTGATTTATTTTTCTGTAGTATAATGCAACACAAGCAAGAAACAAATGCGACTGGAAAAAGTGTATAACAGAAATAAGCACAAATTCATCTATTTAAGATAAACTGAATGAGGTTTTTCTTGAAACCAGTTAGGCTGCTAGCTTAGTACACAACAATTAGAAGGCACCATAAGACAATGTAAATTCCTGAGTGCTTGTTGGTTTTTGAACAGATGGAGATCAAATGTCAGGATAATGTTTCCAAGAAAATCTCCATGTTGAAAGACAACATCTTGAACCAGCCTATGGTGGTTTTCTGGTCTAATCCAGTTTCACTAGCATTCCTAGTAGTTGTTAGGCTGGTCAGTCCAGTAGGCTGGTCTCCCAGCTTGACAAGTGCTCAAAGCACCTCTAAAACCAGCTTTAAAAGCTTGGCAAACATACGAGACCAGCTAACAATTTTAGGCTGGATTAAGATTTTTTTCCTGCATGTAATCCCTCACGTTCCCTAAAGTGACACGATCTTCAACACTCAAAATAAAAACACTCCTGAATGACTTTCTTTGGCAAAAACACAAAAACCCTTAGGAAAAAAGAGACAAAATAAATTGATTTGTTAGACCTTGACCACTGCAATTTCCAGTACTTCCACACATGTATCACTTCAGAGGTTTTCTGAACAGTGATGATCTCTTATGTACCAATACATCTTTGTAACAGCAGTCTATTAATCCATAAACTTGCGGTTTGGGTTAGCGCCATACAGGTTCACTCTGATCTCAGGCATCATCTGTGAGAGGACCAAGAACTTTCATGAATACAACAAAGTTCATAAAAATTCACTTTGATATATTATTACTATGTAAATGATCTAAGAGGAACAGGAAGGGATTATGGTTTCATAATTCTGATCTTCTTTCCTTTGTTATCTCTTTCTACAAACCGACTGGTTTTCAGTTACACTTTCACATATCAACCGAACATGGGTGTTTTCATTATCCCACCTGTTGAGCTATAAGATCTAGTCTGCTTTCCAACGTGTTGGACACCTTGATCTTGCCGTCATCGTTATACATCTCAACACCTCCAGAACTGAGGATGCAAAGCACAAACAAAATAAGATAATGCATTAAACAGTTTATATAGAGAAGACATTTTTCAGAAAGTAAAGTGTGTAGGATCTTACATGTTGGGCGATAGGAAGTTGTTTTGGTCAATGCGCACTTCGATGTTACTCTTGACGGCCCCTTTGTAGATGGGGATGTTCTTTTTAATGGCAGCCTGCAATGACAGACTAGTATGAACATACAATTCTGGTATGTACACCATTTTGAAAATGTAATATTTTTCTCACTTGCACCAGTGTTACATCTGCCTTTCTGCACCGGATTGTAACCTTGGGCTCCAGCAACTGATAAAACCCCTGTTGAAATAATGCAGTTTTAAATGTCTTGTGAGATTAGAAAACGTTCCCTGTACTATTACAATTTAAAGCGTCCAAGAGAACAAATCTAAAAATTGTGACGTTTTATTGTTAATATTGAAACAATAATATTTTTTACAAGTGAACATCAGGAAAAAAGTATAATTTCTTATTAAGTTTAATATGACCTCATTCAAATTAAAAGCATCCACTTAAAAATCTACTAAACAGCAAAAGTTGTTAATTTCACATGACCTGTAACACCAGCCCCTCCAGCAGTTTTGGGTACTGGGTCGGGTCTTTGGCAATGCTGGCCAACCTCTGTTGTGCTTCATTTAGAAGATCCTGCAAAGAATCACATAACCAAGATGAAAGTAAGATCACTTATGCAATTCTAAATGATTGTATCTGAGACTTTAAAGTATTAGTGACATTTAAAAATGACATAATAATACCTTAATCATGTCATCACGGGCTTTAAGCACCTTCAGTCTGGCCTGGTTCAGCAAATTAGACATCTGACTGGATATTGGAATGAAGACATTAAATCCTCAGACAAATGACACAGGTTACTCAATTAAAGAACCAAAAAGGCAAACTTACATTTTCTTCTGTTGTTCAATCTGTTTCTCTTTCTTCTCAAAATATTCCATGATTTTCAACCTCTGAGTCTGTACCAATCGTCCTTTTTCGATATTAAACTCTTCTTCTGCCTGAAAGCCACGAGACAGACAATTGGAAGCAGAGAAGTAAAAGATTATACAATACTTTAGAATAATAATACTATACTGGAATACTTAAACTAAATTATAAGTATCATCATTACCTTGGCATCAATTTCCTCAGCCTTCTCATTGGCCTCCTGCTCAATAAACGCCATCATGTGTTTGATCTAGAAGAGATTGAATGACATATTGAGAAAACCAAAGCGTGTAATAGAATTGTGCTATACAGTAATGTGTGAATATAGTATTTCATCCTTGAAAAAATATTCTGATGTACACATACTGCAGAAACAGAGCAGCCAACATAGCCAATATTTCAGGATTCATGCATTTTAGGTCTGGTTGTGCAAAATTACAGATGCATATCAAAGCACAGCAAGTTGAGAAAACGCAAGTTTAAAAGTAAAACACCTCCATCTTTATCAATAACAGTTACGAATAATGGGAAAAAAAACACAAGACACAAAAGGAGCCTTTATTAAAGACGATGTTATAAAATGAGGTTGTTATGGGGAAATGAAAATGAAACAAATGTTATTTATCACAACGTCCTTGAAGTTGTGAAGGAATAGAGATTTCCTCTTTTGACGTCGCGTGATTGACTGCATTAAACTTTACACAATATGTTTAACGGGGCCAATTACTTGACAAACTCACAAGACACGAAGAATAATAAGGTTTTATAACTTAAATTGCTTGTTGTCATGTCGTGATGTCATAGATAAACCTTTAAAAGTTCCCCAAAATGTTGATTCTTATTCTTCCTCATTTTTCAATAAAATGATTCTTTCAATGAATAATACAGTAAACATCTAAAACACAACAGTCAATATTGAACTACTATGACATTAGTAATACTAACAACACTATCAAAGCGATCCTAATAACTCTTATATATTTATAAAAACATATTTTTACGCGTGTCTCTAAAATATTATGAATGTAACGTTGGTAGTTTTAAGTTAGTAAACGTATTAAACGCTTAATGCTTACCTGTTTCTGAACGTCTGCATTGCTAAGCGCCATAGTTGAAAATATATATCTCCAAAATATATGAGAGAAATATTAACAATAGATTGTCTTGTCAAATTAATCAAAGTTAACTTTTCGGGGACCTGCAGTAACACACTAGTTCCGTGTTGCCGCGTCAGCTGACAGAGATGGAACAGTCACGTGATTTGAAGCGCGTCCGGTTTAACACTCCTAACACTCCGCCCCTGTTTTCCTGTACACAAGGCTGGTGTACACTTTGAAAGTTTATCTACTCTTAAAAGTTATTTATTGAAAAATATATTCTGTAGTATTTGGGATTTCCTAGGACAGTTGATCATGTTTTTACATAAAAAACTAACTCCCTGCAGTCTTAAACTGTCGAAGCTAGAAACCAAGAATTTGGTAAAGACTGTGAAAAAACTCTCATGAGAATTGTCACATGAGTTGAAACCTTTCCAATTATTATACTTTAGAGTCACTGAGAAACATGCTGCAATGTACATCTGGAACAAACACACAGTCAAAGATTAGTTCATGTTCACTTGAATCAGCACATGATTGATAGAACTTGTGTATAAGCAGCTCATGGGTCAGGAAGTACTACAGTAGACTTCATTTTGCACAGGACAACATGAGGCTCTTTCTAGCTGTCTTTACACTTTTGCTCGCAGTTTATTGCAAGGGGTAAGTCGAGATAATAGCCCACACCTTCAAGATTCAGCATAATTGTATATGTCGCCTGTATTCTTTTTTTTGTCATAGTTATAATTATTACATCATATTTTAATTTGATCTCATTTAACAAAAGATCTGCTTTTTTTGACAGAGACCAAGTTCTTAGAATCCATGCAGAAACCAAGGGTCACCTTGAGGTTTTAAACGAGTTGAAACAGAATCGGGGAGTATGTCTATTTTTACTGTTCTTGATCAAGAATTTTGCTACACAAATTCTTCGCTCAAACATTTTCAGGAAGTGCATAACTTGAAATCAAATGAAAAAGTATTTTATATGGTACAGATGGTAGAATATTTATATATATATATATATATATATATATATGTATTACCCCTTGTGTATTTCAATAGCTTCACTTTAACAATCCATATGTTTTTCAGACTGCAATTTTATTACTATATTTTATTGAAATAAACCAGGCAGCTACTAACAACAACTCAAACAATGATGATGAAGTTTCATCTTATTTATTTGAATCACACTCAAAATATGGACTATACATGTTATGTGATCCTGTAGCTGGATTTCTGGACCCATGGCATCTCTACCGATCTGCCTATTGACGTTCGTGTACCTCATCTCAGTCTGTATGCTGTCAAAAACTTGCTCAGTGCAAACAAGATCCCCTTCACAGTCATGATAAACAACGTGCAGGTAAAAGATTCAGGAGCCCTGCTTGTAACAAAAATTTCAAAAGACACAATGAAGCTGCTTTACAGTGCTTGTAGAAGATCAGTCTCAACTTGAAATCCAAATACTTTTTACAAGTTTATCAAAACTATAATGTCATTTGGTTTAAAATCTGTTGGTAATAATTTTTACTGTGTCTCAGGAACTTCTGGAGAAGGAGAAAGCAGAGATGATGAGTAACACAGCGATGGAGCGCAGGACCAACAGCTTCAAATTTGATGCTTATCACACCCTGGATGAAGTGAGTTCACACATTGCGGATGCTTTAAAAAAAGTTGCAAATAAACTGATGCAAAACAAAATGTGTGATATAAGTCTTATGCGTTTACGGGTCTAACAATGTTTTAATGAACCTCTTCAGATTAACAGTTGGATGGACACTCTTGTTGCCAATCACTCTAATGTCGTGTCTAAAGTGCACATCGGCAACTCTTATGAGAACCGCCCCTTGTATGCCCTTAAGGTGGAGTAAACAGAACACATTATTTGGATATCAAAACAAATTACGGACTAATATTTGTGTAGTTATAAAATCTATTCACACTGAATCCAGTTTAGCACAGGTGGAGAGAATAAACCAGCGATTTGGATTGATGCTGGAATTCACTCTAGGGAGTGGATTTCCCATGCAACTGCAGTGTGGATTGCCAACCAGGTCATTTCTCAATTCTCATTTAGTATTTCTTTCTCTATTTATTACTTTGTTGCACTGTTGTTGTTGCAAAGCACCAAATGTCATGCAAGTGTCCATCATTTTAAACATATTTCAAAAGTACTTTTTTATGAAAGACTGTATTTTTCTATATTGAAAAAAAGGATGTCTTACACGTTCACATATTCCATTTATATGCTGGCTACCTCTGCACACGAATAGCCTTACGTAATATTCCTGATCATGATTTAAAATAATCTCTTGATAACTATGTTGATGCTTAGCAATAATAAAATTGATTCTTTCGTCTTTTTTAATTTTATCATCTTTTTTTTTGCAAGGGGTTAAAAACATGTTTAAAAAAACCCATAAGGAAGTATAAATGAAACCACAATGTGACTCGTTGGTGTTTGAGCAACATTTGACAATCACCAAAATAAGAACTGACTTACAATTTTTTAAACTCGATCCTTTTGAATTATAGATTGCCACAGACTATGCAAGTAACCGTGCCCCTGTCCCAAAAATCCTTGGTATAATGGATATCTACCTGTTGATTGTGGCTAACCCTGATGGATATGTCTTCACCCACAAGTCCTCATCCGTAAGCAATTAATAATTAGTTTGCGTGAAAACAAATAAATGTTCAGAATAATGACATTGCTTATTTTTGTTAATTGTTCATTTTTCATTAGTCATTTTATCGTTTGTGGCGTAAAAACCGCTCTGTGACCTCTGACCCCAAATGCTTTGGAGTTGACCTCAATCGGAACTGGGATGCAGCATTTGGTGGTACGTTGATATTGTCATTCTCTCTTGTTTAACTATTACAGAAAAATGAGATCTGTTTAATATCTTCTCTCAGGCCCTGGAGCCAGTGATAAGCCCTGTGACGAAGACTATCGCGGCCCTTCTGCTAATTCTGAGATTGAAGTGAAAAATATCGCCAACTTGATTGAGAGTCACGGCAACTTTAAATCTTTCATTACCCTACACTCATACAAACAGCTTCTGATGTATCCCTACAGTAACACTGGAACAAACCCTCCCGACCAGATTGAACTTGTAAGTCAATCTGCATACAAAACAATCCTCCTGTATATGACTTTTTTCTGACAATTTGTTTTAAATGATGTGTACCCTAGGACAGTATCGCCGTATCTGCAAGCAAAGCTCTCAACTCCTGGCATGGCACCGTCTACAAAGTTGGCAGTATTTTTAACACTATTGGTAAGTCAATTACACTGTTCACACATTTCACTATTCTACATTTTGCATGGTTACATAATGCTTTCAAAACTTTTATATTTATGTTCAAAACTGTAAACTTAATCAGATAGCAATGGTCTTGTTTGTGTTTGTGTTGGTATTTCGTAATATTGTTATGTAAACTTTAAGCTTGAGAAACATTTACCAAATATTTCTATAACCGACTGCTGCTTCCCCTTTTAGCTATAAACCGACCTTAAAAGTCCTAAGAAATGGACGTAACCAGTAGTAAAACACTAATGTCTTCATGTTTTATAACAGAACAAGCTAGTGGTTCAAGTGTTGACTGGGCTTACAATCGTGGCATCAAATATTCCTTTGCTTTTGAGTTGCGTGACACCGGCGAATTTGGATTCCTCTTGCCTGCCGATCAGATTCTTTCAACTTCAAAAGAGACCTGGCTTGCTATCAAATACATTATGGAATATGCTTGTGATAAACCTTAAGATGAATTTGCAATCTCTTGAAGTTTCTAATAAAGCTCAAGGAGGCGTATTTGTTACGACATGTACACCTGTGCTAAATTACAAGATAAGCAGATGAAACAAACAAATGGTTACTTGTATTGTACTTACATTTTGTTGTCCCCTCTTATCTTTTAAAAACATGTGTCAAAAATAAAGACATACATATAAACAGCTTTTAGTCATATTCATATTTTCCTCCAAATAAGTTTTACCTTTGAAATCTAAGGTGAGAATTTGTGAGAATAACTAATCAAGTTTTCTTTTACAAAATATTTTTTTAATTAATCACTTTCTTTTGGTAAAGGTTTTAAAGGCCTTCTCACATTTTTAGACATTGAATTTTGACCTAAAAATTACCACTAATTTACGAAAACTTCTAGCATTATAGCCACACAAATTGTATGCATTATATTAGGGCAAGTGTGTTAATTGTGTATGCCTTAAAGAAATGGTTCACACAAAAGCAAACAAATTATTTATCCACTCTTAATTTCTTCAAACCTCTTCTTGGTGACACGAAAAAATATATTTTGAAGAATGTTGGTAACCAAATAACACTGGACGCCATTTACTTTCATTGTGTGGACACAAAACCACTGAGACATTTCTGAAAATATCTTCTTTTGTGTTACACAGAAGAAGAGTCATAAACATGTTTTGAATGACATGAGCATGAATAAATAATGACAAAACTTTTATTTTTAATGATGAATAGCAGTTTTTATATAATAACATAATATGTGTATATAGGTATCTTTGCGTCGGGTGGTTGCCCAGGCTAGACATGGATTATCCTGCTTATACCATGGTCATTTTCTAAAGTAAAGCTGTTATTGATGTTAACAGTGCAATTTTGGATCAGACAGGTAAAACATATGTTGATAAACTGACTCGAACTACCTGTGCATTAAACGCTTTTAATGCAGACATTCCAGCCAATCAGAATCGAGTATTCAAACAGACTGTGGTATATATATAGAGAGGGAACATATCTGTTCTTGGCTTTCAACATGAGAAGCATTCCTTGTATCTGTCTTAGACTGTCGTGTGAATTTTCACATCTTTTCACTTGTTTTTTGCCTAATTTTATGATCTCTGAGAAACATGCAGCAATAAACACCTGGAACAGATTGGCAGTACCATCATAATGAACCAAGTCAAATAAACTTGCATCAGCACTGATTGTGTAATATGACTGAGAACTCAGCATGTGTGACTGAGTGTATAAGAACAACTCAGCAAAGAAAGGAAGTCACATAGATCATTTGCAGGAACAGGAGAACATGAGGCTCTTTCTAGCTGTTTTTGCACTGGTTGCAGTTCACTGTGAGGAACTCTTTAATGGGTACGTTCAAATAAACAGATCAGTATTTGAGCAAACGTATCGTTGTTAAATATACAAGTTCTCACCTTTTTTTTTACTTCTTGATAGAGACCAAGTTCTCAGAATCCGTGCGGAAACCAAGGATCACCTTAAGGCTTTGATAGAGCTGGAAGGAGATGTGCATCAGGGGGTATGATGGTCTTCATCTCTTAAATCACTATTGACAGCTTTCAATTGAAGATCTTTGCACATTATAAAAGTAATTTTATATAGCTGGATTTCTGGACCCATGGGCTCTCTACCGACCTGCCAGTTGACGTCCGTGTGCCTCGTGCCAGTCTGTACGCTGTTAAAGACTTCCTTACTTTAAACAAGATCCCTTTCACAGTCATGGTCAACAACGTGCAGGTGAGAGATTCAAGAGCCAGGCTGAAAATCCAAATATCCAAGAAATAAAAAGCTAGATGCTGTTTTGTCAATATTAAAAATTATTGTTCAAAGTGACAGTAAATTCCAATGCTTTATGTTATCGCAGGAACTTCTGGATAAGGAGAAAGCTGAGATGGTGAGAAGCGCAGCGATGGAGCGCAGTACCAAGAGCTTCGACTTTGGTGCTTACCACACCCTGGATGAAGTAAGTAGTAGACACATACAGTAGAAGTATGCCAAACAAAAGCAGCATGCATGACAAAATGAATGAAATAAATGAATATTTTGATTAACTTTAGATTTACAGTTTCATGGACAGCCTTGTTGCAAGTCACCCAAACCTGGTCTCCAAAGTGCAGATCGGCAACTCTTATGAGAATCGCCCTATGTATGCTCTCAAGGTAAAGTCTTAGCAAGCAATACACAGAGGATCTAAAAACTTTCTTGGTTTCATAAACATACATTGATTCCAGTTCAGCACTGGTGGTGTGAATCGACCAGCAATCTGGGTTGATTCAGGAATCCACTCCAGAGAATGGGTCAGTCTGGCTTCTTTAGTGTGGATTGCCAACAAGGTAAGCGAGCTGAGCTCAGAGTGCTAACATTCAAATCAATAAATAAAACATTTTCAATCCTCTGAAATTACATTTGTGTGCTTCTAGATTGCTACAGACTATAGTGTCGATGCCTCCGTCACTGCTCTTCTTGGTCAAATGGACATCTTCTTGATGATTGCAACCAACCCTGACGGATACGTATTTACTCATACCAGTGTAAGAAACTGTGTGAACATACAAATATGGATTTATCCAACACACGCTCATGGCAATTCCTCTCATGGGAACGTATTTAAGAGGTGTCTATTTTGTATGAATTAGTATGATCTCGTTTGTACGTTATAGTACGATTTACATCTATCTCAGTGATGTTAGGGAAGGAGCTTCTCTTATATTCGAACACTTTTGTACGATTCACATTATAAAAATAGTTACAAAATTCCTGTTAGGCTCAATAAACATTGCTTTGCTTCATATTTGCTCTTAACCTTTTAGTAGCTTTACATCTGCTAAAAAAACAATAAACCCCAAGTCATAGAAAATGTAATGGATTTAATGGTTTTAATGAGAATTGCATTGGTTTTAATGGAAACTATGTGTTCTTTTAGTGGGATGTTACCTGGCAGATGTGAACCAATAAAATACCATTAAATCCCATTGAAATAATTCCCAAAACACACAACAAATGTGAATTTTGTGATGGTTTTAATGGAAAGAGCGAATGGGTCATCATGATATGTTAATGGAAACCATTACAATTTCTGTGATGGTTTCTATTGGGTTTTTTCAGCACGGATGTGCATGAAAGCTAAAATCGGGTTGGCTGACAGTCTTTAGAAGGCAGGTTTATGAGAAGGGGTGTGTTGTAAAGTTGTCAAATTTGTTAAGAGCACTTTAATGAACTTAACAGAAGTTAATTGAACTTTTCCTAGCATTTCCTTTCGCTCTAACTTTAGAACCGTATGTGGCGTAAGACTCGTTCTGTGAATTCTGGCTCCTCCTGCATTGGTGTTGACCCAAACAGAAATTGGGACGCTGGCTTTGGAGGTATGTGTATGTCATTCTCTCTAATTGAAGTACTTGGTTGTATGTTCAAATATCAAGAAACACAGATCTTGATAAATATATGTTCATCAACTCTCCCAAGTGCATAAATGTAATGCTAATGTATAACAATTCTGTTTATTTTTCCTAGGGGTTGGTGCCAGCAATAATCCCTGCTCTGACTCTTACCATGGCCCTTATGCCAACTCTGAGATTGAAGTGAAAAACGTTGTGGACCTTGTCAATGGCCATGGCAACTTCAAATCCTTCATCTCCATTCACTCTTACTCCCAACTCTTAATGTATCCCCATGGCTACACTTGCACAGATATTCCTGACCAGCCTGAGCTTGTAAGCTAATTCACATACACGCTTTCTGCTAGTATTATGTAGTTTGTCTTAAATAATCGTACTTATGGTTGTCTTGGGTTATTGTAGCACACTGTAGGCACCAGTGCTGCCAATGCACTCACCTCTCTGTATAACACCAAATATCAAGTTGGAAGCATCTGCAATATTATCTGTAAGTTGTTTGCATGCCCGTGAAGTCATGAAACTTAAAATGCATTACTTTATCATTACAATGGTCCAAAATTATTGATGAAGCATCTTGCTTTACACCGGCTTTGTGAAATACAACCTACTGTATGTTCTCTCATTCTGAATATTTCTTTGTTTCATTCAAGACCCAGCAAGTGGAGGAAGCATCGACTGGACTTACGACATCGGCATCAAATATTCCTTTGCTTTTGAGCTGCGTGACACTGGCCTCTATGGTTTCATCTTACCTGCCAAACAAATTATTCCCACTGCAGAGGAGACTTGGCTTGCTCTCAAAAACATCATGGAATATGTTCGTGATCATCCTTACTGAGAGTATAGTCCAAACCTATTGAAACTAGAAATAAAAGTTCCCAAAAAACTGTATTTATCTGTTTAATTGGGTCTGTTTGATTTAGTTTTATGATCACATTTATAGCATAAATCAAAATTATGCACCTTGTTTCTACTGTATATTAAAATAATATTATAGCATTTAATCTATATACAATGCAGGCAAGCCAAATTCTCAGAAAACTAATAAAACATTTTATTTAGCTCCTTTGTAATTAATTCAATTTAGGGGACAAATGTCACTTTTGGACAGTAATAGCTGTTGTGTTTGGTGGTTCAAGCACATATTAACCAATAGGGGGCAACATTTACCTGCTTTTCATGAAGCGTAAAAAGTGGCAGGCTAAAAGACAAAATAAAAGACTAAAAATATTTTTTACATTATAATAAAGTGAAAAATCCCATATATAAAATATTTTAGAAAATATAAACGTATATGATATGCATATATTTTGTGGTACATTTTTTGTAACAAACGTTGCAAATTACATAAAGGGCTTTTATTGTTAGAGATTAGTCTAAAATGAAAAATCATTATGATATTATATATTAATATATTTCTTGAAAGCTCCAACACTACAAAATGTAAACGTATCTTTAATACTTTAATTAAGTGAGTGTTTGTCAAAAATAATGTATACATTTAAACTGTATTTAGAGAGTCATTTTTTCAAGAAAGGAGATCACAGATTCATCACATGACGCAGCGCTTTCCCGCCGTCACTTGGTACTTTTTCTGTCAGTAATTTTCAGTCAGGTGTCTTTTCTATCCAAAGTTTAACGAAAAATGGGCTTCTTAAAACAATTAGACGTGGAAAATTTCAAGTCTTGGAGAGGAAAGCAAACAATTGGTCCATTTAAGAGATTTAATTGTATAATTGGTACTAATGGATCAGGTAAGGCTAAGTTGGTATTATGAACCAGGTATCGTTAGCTAGCTCTAAACAAATCAAATCAGTGCATTTATCCGTCCAAATGTGTGTAACTTAATTTCCTCTGACATATATTTAATAAAAATGTAGCTAATGTTAGGTTGTGTCGTTATCAGTGTATTAAATATGTATTACGTGTAAGTTATCCTGATCATTTTTTATATTACAAAACTGATTGTAGTGTCGTGAATGCTGTAAAATCTGAAATCTAAATGATATTATTTTCAATTTAAAAGCCATTATTGTCAAATATATGATATTCTGTATATGTATATAAGTTCAGTCTTTTGTACAGCGTATGATAGTATTGCTGGTTTTCTCTTTTCAAGGCAAATCTAATGTGATGGATGCTCTTGGATTTGTGATGGGAGAGAGGGCGGTTAACCTCCGTGTGAAACACACAAGAGATCTCATCCATGGTGCCCACATCGGCAAGCCTGTCTCCACCTCTGCCAGCGTGACCATGATCTACTGTGGAGACAATGATGAGGAGATGGTCTTCAGTAGAAGCATCTTAGGTCAGTGTGAATGATCTCAATAAGTATCCCATACGTATTTTACAAGCTGAGCACAGATTTGCCAAGCGTGTCATCAAAAGTCAAAATTATTGAAGATTTTTCATCAAAGGAGCAATGCATCTAGTGGTGATGTTGCGAATTGCAACCAATGGCTCACCCCTACCTAGGCTCTCGCCACAGTTCACTTCTTTCGATAATGTATTTACAAAACGTGCTATGTAGAGCAGTGTGTCCATTTAGGGCTACTGTAGAAACAACATGCTAGTACTAAAATATAGATTATTTACCTGTTCTTTACCTATTTACCTCGATTATGGTACTGTAACACAACTGAGAACTCAATCAGATCTCTTGTGCTATGAAAGAGCAACCTCTAAGGCATAACATTTTCCTTTGGGATGTTAAATGTTGTTAATGCCATTCACAGTGTTATTCACATTATCACACATTCAGACTAATTTATTGTCTTTGTGTAAGGCCAGTGTGTGTTCTATCAGATGAATTGTATGAAATGTACGTAATACGTATATGTGTGTATGGTTTACTTTTACAGGGGAATCCTCTGAGTATCGTGTGAATGGTAAGCAGGTTACTTTGGCCAAATACACTCGCGACCTGGAGAAAATTGGCATTGTGGTGAAAGCGAAGAACTGCCTAGTGTATCAGGTGCTTCTTGGAGTTTTTGCTGTCAGTCATAAAATGATGAGCACTTAACGTGTAATTTAATAACATAGATACACATGCATTTTAGGGTGCTGTGGAGTCCATTGCCATGATGAACGCTAAAGAGAGGACAAAGATGTTTGAACGAATTAGCAACTCCCAAGAGCTAAACGAGGAATATGACGTCAAGCTTGCAGCCCTGCAGAAGGCCAAAGAAGACACCCAGTTCCACTTTAATAAGAAGAAAGCAGCTACAGCTGAGAAAAAACAGGTCTTTAAGGATAAGACTGAGGTATTATGCAACAGGTTTTTTCTAGCTGATCAGATATGGTGCCGAAGATCTCCATGACAGCTGTGCTCATGATGTTGTTATCTTCGACTTAGGCTGAAAAATATCAGGCACTGGTGGATGAAGTCAGAGAACATAAACTCCAGCTGATGCTCTTTCAGCTCTTCCACAATGAGAAAAAAATTGAAGCGCTGTCAGAGTCACTGAGAGATAAACAGATGGCCGCGTCTGAGCAAAATAGCAACCTGGACATCTGGGAACAAACCGTGAAGGCTCAAAAAAAAGAACATGGGCGCTTGACCCGAGACGTTCAGCGTCTGGAAAAGGAGATCAGGTGAAACAAAAACAATGACAAGAATCATAGATTATTATTATTATACTTTATTACATTTAGTTTATTAAATGTACTATTATTTATTGTGCAAACATTATTATTACTACCAAACTCTTCATATTAAGTTGTCATGTCTTAAAATCGATATAATTAGTCAGAATTTTTTCCTAACATCCACATTTCAGATCCCAGGAGCAAATTCTTAATCATCAGAGACCTCAATACATAAAATCCAAAGTGAACACCTCCCATCATGAGCAAAAATTGGAGGATGTGCGGAGAACGCTTCAGAAGAACCAGACACAGCATGCCAAAAAAGAGCAGGAACTGGAGGAGCTAAGGAGAGAATCGGTTGAGCTGGAGAGGTGCTGGAGGTCTTGTGTTAAGCAGATGGAGGAAGAGGAGGCTCAAAGAGGAGCCGGTGTGCAACTAGACGAGGCTCAGGTAAAACAGAGAGAGCAACATGTTATGTGAAGTATTTCAGAATAAAACAGAAATGTGAAATGTTGTAGTTTATTTTTGAGGTTCGATTGGACTGCAAAAATCTGTGAAATTATGAATTAATATTTCCTGCCAAAAAAAACACTTGTTTATTAGGTTTAGGAACAATTTTCCTGTTATACCGACTTTATATTCATATTATAAAGCTTCATTTAAAAATATCGTATGTTATGTTGCAGATTGAGCGCTATAAGGAACTTAAAGAGCTGGCCAGGAAGAGGACGGCTATTTTAAATCAGAACGCTGAAAAGCTGCACAGGGAAGTACAGGCCAACTCAGAGAAGCTTCAGTTTGACCTCAGGAGGAAAAATGAGATACAGGTGGGGTTTGTCCTTGATTTGATTTTATTAAAGATTGGGTAGCACACTCAGTTAATGCCTCTTACATATTTATCTTGAGTATCTAGACAGTAATTTTGCATACGTCGTATCTTCGAAGAGTATTTAGTTTGATCAAATTTATTAAAAAGAGATACAGCTGTGTGATTATTTCCGGAAAAACGCGAGCTGCCGGAGGCAGGCAGTGGGACGGAACTACAGCATGTGCACACATCATCACGAGCACACAATTATGGACCTACTGTCACGAAACAAGGATCCTGACTTTAAAAAAACTTTCTGAAACAACCTGGAGTGCTGGGGGAGTGTATCAATCACTTTTTTTAAACAAGTTTACCATGTTAAGCATGAGAAGAGTCATGAGAATTGACGTTCAACAGTGTAAAGAAGTCAGTGTGCCTCACATAGCATGTTACCTCCAAATAAATGTAAAGTCTATGGTAAAATGATCATATGTTCTAGTGGAATAATCCAGTTACTTGAGTTATAACATATTTGTTTTGCAGGTCGATATTAAACACTCCCAAGCTAAGCTGGAAGATTTAAGCAGAAGAGCAGAAAAGCTGGAGGAGTACGTCAACACTTCTAAGTATGTCACTTGCGCACCATTATATTTCATCCTATTTCAAAACAAACTGAGCTTTGAAATTTAAACTGTTAGCATTACATTTGTTGCATGGGTCACAAAGATGTTCTTGCTGCTGCTGTCTCACTGTATTATTAATGTTTACACGGAAATACAGTGTTTTTTAATTGTTGAACTTGGATAAGAATACCAGAATACTGCACAATCCTAATTGGAATAGATATCTTAGCAAATGATTTGTCATGATTAACTGATTAATGAGATTGTTATGTTTTCTACAGAAAAACGCTGGAGGAGCATCATCAGCAGGAGGAGGATCTGGTGGAGGTGCTGGAGAGAGGCCGCGTGCGTATAAAGGAAGTAAATGTGGAGCTGGCGCTGGTGATAACAGAGCTGCAGAATGCTCGGCTGGACAGCCACGAGAGCCGACGACAGCAGAAACGCAATGAAGTATTGGAAAGCCTCAGAAGACTGTACCCTGATACGGTGGTACTGTAACATTTTACTGTGACGGTTTTGAGTTTGTGGTTTCAAAACAAGTGGCAACAGAATGAAAGTATCTGCTAAACTTTTTTGGACTCTTTTCAGTATGGCCGTCTGGTTGACCTGTGTCAGCCCATCCATAAGAAATACCAGCTCGCCGTCACCAAAGTGTTTGGAAAGAACATGAATGCTATTGTTGTAACGTCTGCCAAAGTTGCTCACGACTGCATCAGATTTCTAAAAGAGGAAAGAGCCGAACCAGAGACTTTCCTTCCTATTGATTATATAGATGTGAGTGAAAAAGCACAGAACATTTGGAGAATTAGTGACTTGATTTTTGAGTTTCTATTCTAAATTTATTCAGAGTAAGAACATAACATTTCAACAGGACAGTATTACACCAATTTTAATATTTACGTCTTTGTATGTATGCATCAGGTACGCCCACTGAATGAGCGGTTGAGGGAAGTGCGTGGAGCAAAGATGGTTGTGGACGTGGTTCAGTGCGCTCAGAACGCCCCTCAACTTAAGCGAGTGGTACAGTATGTATGTGGGAACTCCCTGGTCTGCGAGACTCTGAAGGAAGCCTGTCGCATTGCCTTCGATGGCCCTGAGCGCCTTCAGGTGAGAACATTTACTTGTGCTTACTATGTGCTTGCAAACTTTGCTGTCATGGCAATTCTTAGTCATTGTTGAAATCTTTTCTTTTTCCTTTTGTTGGACCAAGATTTTAAGCATATTAAAGTTCAGTGACAATAAAATCAAAGCTCATACTTTGAACAGCGAATATATATTTGTGCTTATTAATATATTTTGGATTGTTGAATAGACGGTGGCCCTTGATGGCACCATGTTCCGCAAGTCTGGGGTGATCTCAGGAGGCGCTGTGGACCTGAGCAGCAAAGCTAGACGCTGGGAGGAAAAAGATATGAACAAACTGAGGGAGACGAAGGAGCATCTGACAGCTGAGCTTCGGGTAAGTGATGAAGAGATTGTTTTTGTCGCTTTATCACATCATAACTTGTTCAGACACATTATAACCTTTTACTAGGAAAGGTACCCATATTGGTATGTACAGTATGTTTACTGATGTGTGCAGGATCTATTGAAGCAGAGGCGTAAGGAGGCAGAGTTGAATCAGATCAGAGCTCAGTCTCAGGGAATCCAGACTCGCCTCAAATACACCAGCACAGAACTGGACACAATACGCAAGAAGCACATCCCAGCGTGTCAGGCGGCAAGTCACACAGCACACATACACGTCTTTCTGCCTTTACATCAGTCGCCCATCCTTGCATGATATTTGAACAGCTATGATCTGTCATTTCAGCCATAATTCTGTTTTTCTGTGTGTGTGTGTGCTACAGGAGATTTCTAGACTTGGAAGTGAGCTTTCTAACCTTGAGGCTGAGGTTGAGATTCAGTCGCAGGCAGTTGAGCTGAAGGACAATGAGATGAAGGCCATCAGAGATCAAATCCATCAGGTCATCCTATCTTAGGGTTTCAGAGAAACATGAAAAGTCATGGAAACGAATAAAATCTAAAATAACCTCTACAATCTTCTCTAGTGAAAGTAAATGTTAGACATTTTACTCATAAAATAATATAAAATAATAATCAACTAATAGCAAGACTGTGAGTGTAGTCATTATACTTTTCTTAATATTCTTTAGTAATATTAGCATTTCTGAAGTGAATTGTTATTGTCTTCTGCAGATGGAAGATGTTGTGTTCGCAGACTTCTGTGCGGAGATCGGTGTGGCAAACATCCGTGAATATGAGCAGGATTATCTCAGACTGCAACAGGAGCTTGAGAAAAAGGGGTAAGACCAGCACAACAACAGCCTATCAATAGCACACTTACTACATAATTTGGCTAATAAAATCTTCTTCATGTCCAGCCTGCAGTTTGAGTCACAACGCACTCGTCTAAGCACCCAGCTGGACTATGAACAGACCCAGCTGGAGAAACATGTTACACAGATGAAGAGGCTGGAAGAGACTATCCACAAAGAAAAGAAAACCATTAGCACTCTGAAAGAGGCAAACTGACTCACTCCAATTTAAACAACCGTCATACAAATTAATCACCAGTTTGTGAATCCTCTCGTTTTGTATTTGGTCTTTAAAGTGGTCTTTTACTTTAGTGCAGTCTTGGTTTTCGTATGTTAAGCCTTAGTGTCTGGTCTCCACCTCACAGGAAGAGGACAGAATCATGATAGCTGTGGAGGAGACACAATTTAATATCCTAGAGCTAAACAACCAGCTGGGGGAAAGATGAGTTTAGTTAATGATGCAAAAGCTCAGCTTGAGAAGAACAATAAAAGCCTCCAGGAGAAATCCAGGTGTGCACTAGAACACAAGAGTTTTCTATGAGATGATGCTTAAAATCATTATGTTTCATTGCCTTTTATTGTTCTTTTTTTTTTTTAACCAGAGTGCTAGTAAAACTTCAGAAGGAAGTGATCAGTGCTGAGGCCGCCCTGGAACATCTGAGACTCGGCAAACACAACTTGCTTCTGGCTTGCAAGATAGAGGGCTTACCTTTAAAACTGCTCGCTGGATCACTGGATGACATCAGTGACATCGAGGTGCGTTATTTCCCAAAAATGAAACTTTAAAAAATATTCACAGATTTACAGTTAATGGTGGCCACAAGCTGTCAATGTCCAAAAAGGACACGAAATAAAAATGTAATAACCAAAACCGTCTCAACCACAGCTTGACTCAGAGTCTCAGAGCATCAGCACGCTGGACATTTATGAGCGAGAGGCACAGATAGAGTTTGATTATTCAGCACTGGACATGACCCTTAAGGTAGAATGCATTATTACTACATCTCATTTCATGATAGTGGATGAGGCAAAGTGCTCTAGGCGTGTATGTGTGTGCTTGTATGTAGGCCCTCACTGAAGAGAGTGAAGTGGAGGCTGAGTTAGAGAAACTCAAAGAGGAAGTCTCTTCTCTGGAGTGTCTGATCATGACATCCAGTGCTCCAAACCTGAAGGCTCTAGAGAAGATGAGAGAGGTGAAGGACAGCTTCCATGAAGTCATGGACGGTACAGAGAGACGCACACACAATTTCATATCGTTACTATAGAAACGATGTTGCGGTTCTAGAACACACTAAGAAGGAATTTATTTTTTACAACTTTATTTGTATAGCACATTTGATCTACCCTGTATTAATCATGTCTGTCTTTACCCCTCCATACTCTCATAACCTGCAGCGTTTAAGAACAGCACACATAACACTAAGACATGCAGTCAGGAGTTTGAGCAGGTGAAGACCAAACGCTTTAATTTGTTCAGCCAGTGTTTCGAGCACATATCTGTCGTCATCGATCAGATCTACAAAAGACTCTGCAGGAACTCCAGTGCACAGGTCAGGCTTACTGTTCATTGTTCTTTCTCACTGATTCATTAATCAACTTTAACTGATTCAGTAACATGCTCATCCTTTAATGACCAATTCCTTTAATCACGTGTTCACTGGACCATGTAACTTTATTTGTATTTATGTGATGGTCTTCCTAGGCCATTCTCAGTGCTGAGAATCCAAATGAGCCTTACCTGGGCGGCATCAATTATAACTGTGTGGCACCGGGTAAACGCTTCATGGCTATGGACAACCTTTCAGGAGGAGAGAAGTGCATCGCTGCTCTCGCGCTGGTCTTTGCCATTCACAGGTAAAAATGATCAAACTGTTTGAATTACTGAAAAGAAGTATCTCAAAGTATGTAAATACAGATGTAATGGATGAAGTTCAATCCCAAAAAAATGAGCAAAGTTAAAAAACATGTTAGATGTTGACAGAATATCATCTGTATTGTTTTGTTTGATCTTAGCTTTCGTCCCGCACCGTTCTTCGTGCTGGACGAGGTTGATGCCGCCCTGGACAACACAAACATTGGCAAGGTAAGACCAGCCTGACCATCTCATTGCCTCATATGAATTGTTATGTTCTTTACCACAAGTGAAATACTATGACGGACAGGTTACGGGATTTTTCCGTGAGATGTCAAGTAAGAGCTGTCAGATCATCGTCATTTCCCTGAAAGAGGAGTTTTACTCACGAGCAGACGCTCTTATTGGGGTTTATTCTATGGTAAGCACAGACACGCACTGCATAACTCACCAGACATTTACTGACAGTAGCACATCATGGTTAATTGTTGCGAAATAAACATTTTTTTTAAAATTGGTTTCTTGATATTTGATTCTTGTCTTCACAGTTTGATGAATGCATGTATAGCCGTCTTCTCACCCTGGATCTCACCCCTTACCCACTGAACGATGAGAACGGCAGTCAGAAAGAATAAGAAGTAATGGATTGGAGAATCAAAGTTATTTTACACAATAAAATGTTCATTGTTAAATGGAAGAAACAATGTTCAATAAAATAATTGTTTTTCAATGTTTTTGAACGAATTGCTATGAAACAGTTAACAGTGAAATCAGTTGTAAAAAACCTAGAAGACTATATTGTTACTATATTGATATTTCAATGTTTTTGAAATTGTTCTGTGACATCTTTACTTTGATAATGTTTCATGTTCAAGCAATATTGTGTTGTTTCAAGTGTTGAATGGTGATTTTAATAAATTCTTGTTGTTTGTAGTTTTGTTCCTCCTTTTCTACTTTGTTCACTTTAATCTCTGAAACGCACTGGTGCAGCTGTACACAATAATCTTCCTCTCAGCAGGGTGGGGTTTGACAAAAAATATTCAGCACTCTTTCTCTATTCACCCTCCCCTGCCTCATCACCTCGGTCTAATAATTTCTCCCCGTCCTAGAATGTAAGTTGTGTGTAGCATTTCCAATGGCGTCCTACACAGTGGCAATCATCCCTCTCAGGAACGATCTCAACACTCTGGATGCCTTACGGTTCTTCCTCTGGGTTAGTTGTGCAATTTTTCGGATTTCATTTGTAATGTTTGTTTCCTTACATGTTGATGTGATTAGGTCTGTTTTTTTTTGTTCTAGCTAAGCCATCAGGCAACAGTGACGATAATGTAAAACACAACTTTCTGTTTGGTACATTTCTAGTTTCTTAAACTGTGTTTTTTACATGTCTAAAAAGTAATCTGTGATAGTTTCACAAATACTTTCAGCATTGTTGTATGTTTATTTTCCCTCACCCGCATTAGAAGTTCATTCACAATTCATTACTACATTCCCGCCCAGCTCTGAAGGAATACAGTACTTAAGTTCACAACTACTTAACAAAGACATGGTGATCTAATTTTATTTTGCTTACTCTGCCAGTGGTCAAAAAGATCTTAAGGAAGCTATGAAAACAAGCACTAGTACACAAAAAAGTGTTCTACAAAAGTGTGAGTTTACAGTATCCACACAATTTAAGAGTGAAACTTGTTTTATTTGCAGGTGAAGAAACTGAGGGACTTAGAAAGGGAGAAGGACCTTCTGCTGATGGGTGTACATGCTCTGGAGAAGGTGCGATGCAGATTATTTTTCCACCCGGAAGACTTCGGCACAACAACAGAGGAACTTCAGAGCGATTTCAGGAGTGGAGAAATAAGAAAAGTGGGTTAGAAAAGTAATTGTGTGTCAATACACATACCTACTTGTTTTTACTGTGGTCTATCTACTGTAGGAGTCTTCATACACCCCCACACTGTTGATGAAATCTACACCTTGAGAACCTTGTTTGTGACTCCAGGAGGCCTGCCGATTCTTTTTAAATTATAATTTAAACCTAACTCAAATAAAAGCATGACATATTTCTAATCTGTGATCTGAAATGACACCTGTCTTGCCTTCCTGTTAGCACGTGTGTGTGTGTGAATCTTTTATTTCTATGTGCTCTTTTGCATTTGTACTGTATTGTGGAATTGCGTAATGCATTCATTCAATTGAGTGAATTAAAAGAATCATTTTGTGTGCAATAGAGAAAACTGAACTAATCTGTGAAAGGTCTCAATAAAGGACTAAAAGCATGTCAGGCGGTGTTTGATTTTGTATTAGAAAAGTTCTGGTGCTTGAACCTGATTGGCTAAGCCTTGTTATAACCCATTATAAAATACCCCAATTATAACTGCTGACCGCATTACAACCCCAAGATATACATGTATTCACTTTATTTTATGAAGTCTTGATAAGCATATGGAAAACCCTGTTTTATCAAACCAACAAGCCCAAAGAAGCAGGGGTTGTACTCAGTGTTGGGTAAGTTACTCTGAAAAAGTAATCAATTACTAGTTACTGATTACAAATTCAATAGTGTAGTTAGATTACTGTCCAAATTACTCTCTCCAAAAAGTATCTAGTTACTTAATACTAATTACTTTCTATATCCTTAATCAACCTTTTTAACCTGATTAGTTAAGTGATTCAAGGATGGACATGAAACGGCTTATTTAGCCTAATTAATTCAAAATATTATTATTATTAAACTGCATAAAGTAGTATTAAGTGAGTTTGATGTCAATTCCAACATTGCACACACGTTACACAATGTATTTAGTGTAATTACATCAAAAGTAACTAATTAAATTACAGCAAAAACAAGAGTAATCCCTGACTTTACTTTTCCAAGGGAAATGTAATGAAATTACAGTAACTAATTACTTGGTAACTAGTTACACACAACACTGGTTATATTGCATTTTATAACAGCTAAGGGCGTTTTTGCAAGAAGCGGACGTTTATAGAAACAGGTTATGCGAAAGTAATCCTGTTTAAAATTGTGTATAATGCTGCTCACGGCTTCTCGCTCAGCACCGCCAAATCGGTTTCTAACTAAATGAACCTTCTTGTATTTGTTTGTGTAATATTTACTTCATCATTTTCAATTTAAACATGAGAAATATTTTCATATTTAAGTGTTTCTTGCCTTGATTCTGGACGCCCCGTCATGACTTTTATTTTGAAATCTAGTTTTATTGTGGCAATCCGGCGCTGAATTCAAGCGTCGGTTAAACTTTTGTTTTGTTTTGATGTGCGCGCGGATGAAAGAAAAGCGCTTAAAATGTTTTTAAACTGAAACTTTTATATCAAAATCATGTTGAGGAGAAAAAGCAGCTCGAGCAGCGGCAAAAGCGTCAGATCTCGTCGCAGCAGCAGTGTAGGGTTTGATGAATTTGGCTTTGCACTCAGTAAAAAGAGAGACAAGAAGCTTCAACACAGATGTCACGAATACAGGTAAGTTAGATTTTCCTCAATTCTTTTACATTTATTTCTGATCTTCAGAATGTTGTCCATACTGTGTCAAATAGTTATTGTACATTTGACCACTGACAGTTCAGATGTCTGTTTTCAGCTATCCTCAGCCAAATCCTGTGAAAGTGAAGGAGTTGTGTGAATTTCTCAGCTACTGGAATGGATCCAGTTTCATTTGTAGGAATCAGGTGTGGATTTCTCCCTATAAAACCACTGAATAAAACAAAATAGCAACCATTGCTTAAATTCTGAAGGATTGAATGAGTTTAATGGGCATTGGGTTGGTTTAAATGGAAGCTTTAGTGCTATCTGGTAGGGCTGTGTATCGGCAAGTGCCTCCCGATACGATACATATCACCAGAAGATGGGTCACAATACAATATATTATGTACTCTGATACGATACACATTTGCGATATATTGCAATACTTTTAACAGTAAATGTAAAAAGTAGAGTTAGAAATACAACATGCTGTCCACCACTTGGGGTTTTCCGTAAGGATGAGTCTAAAAACATCCCTTACTTATGCAGAGTGGCCATTATGTGCTATGTATGGAACTTAAAAACAGAGGTTTGGGTTCCCAAACTGTGGATCGCGCCCCTCAAGTGGGCCGCACAGGGGAATGACGTGGGTCTCGTAAGTCACATGGCTGTTGTGGGGCGTTAGAGTTCAAATGAACATCGGTAGTTTAAACCCCTGGTTCATCTGTGCTGTAAATGCGCTGGTGTCATATCTGTTAAAGGACAACAAATGTCCTTGTGACTTTTATGGATAAACTTGTCGTCTAATGCACTGCAGTAGTCAAGTGATTTACAGCCTTATGCATACAAACAACATTTATTTTATATGACTCATTACTCCATGACTTATTATTGAGACCAAAGCGCACTCGCACATTAGCTTTGGAAGCTCAAGCGTTCTTATATTTTTCGGCATGCTCACTTCCACTTACTTTTGGCCATATGTATATGACACGATTTAAAAAAATTATCGATAGTAGAGGTTTCGCTATCGATACACTATCGAATTTTTTTTATATTGCGATAACATGTATCTATATATTTGCACAGCCCTACTATCTAGTGACCTTTGTTTGTTATGTGTTGGGTTACACCATTAAATCCTATTGGAATAAGGTCCCAAACACACTATAAAGGGCTTTCATGATGGTTTTAATAGTAGACAGTTAATGGTTTATAACGGTATTTGTAGGGATTTTTACAATATATAACACAATGTGCATTCAAATGACCTGATTGAATATCTGTATACTTTTGTTAATTGTTTTTGTTTTTTCCCCACAAATATCAGATCGAGAGGTTTATTCGTATCGGCATTCCTCCAGCTATACGTGGACGAGTTTGGAAATGTCTTCTGAACATCGATAGTCTGAGAGCATCCAGCTCATTTGATTATGAGGTGCACAATATAATACTAATATTCTTTCATGCCAAACTTAAAAAGTGTCACATTTTACTTATACTATGAATTATAGCAAGGTGGTGTTGGTTTTTAACACACCCACATTGGTTATTTCAGGCATGCCAGGCGGAAATTCGTAAGCCACTGGTTGATCTAGGTGTCAGTGAGTATAGTATCATCTCTACCATAGACTCTCTGGTGGATACGGAAAATGAAATCAGCAGCGGACAGGCTTCAGGTCTTCCCAGCCCTGACCTGACTCTCTTCAAACAGATCGCCCTTGATCTACGTGAGTTGGTCCCTTTGGATGGGCACTCAAACCAAGTGTACCCTAGTTGGTTATCACTGGCATACTGTGTTCAATGCAGTTTTATAACATGCCCTTCGGGTATTTAATTCACATCAAAAATCTGCATTCTGTGTTTTATTTTAGTACGCTACTTCTGAACATGTCCGTAATCAAATTACAGAAAACCTTGTGCAATATGTTTCTGAACTAATTCAGAAGTGCTAATTTGTTATAGTAAAAAGAAAATGGTTGCAGTTTTAGGAGTTGTGTAATTATTTTCTGTTGTATAAGTGTGTTGAGTCATTTAGAAAGAAGGAAATCATGTGGAACATATGTCTCCTGAGGTTTATTAGTTTGGCACGCATTGTACGCAAATTTGACAGAAAACCACATGGGGGCGCTGCATGTTCACTCTTACCCTTATATACTGTATCTGCTATTGTGTTTCTGGTTGGGTTTAATCTTCTACCCTCTACACTTCATTTACATTTGTATAAATAAATTTAGACATTTTGGATTTTCCATAATCCTTTATTTTTATATGCACTTATTTTAAGCAGTGAATCATTAATAAATTATCTTGAATTTAAATGGCTTAGATTTGTTATATAGTTTAACTTATTATTATAGTACTATTATGACGTTTTTATTAAACATACAGTTTAAAAGCAGTAAGACTTTTATTTGTGTATAGGGAGGTCCTTTCCAACCCATCGTACACTAATGGGAGACCGTCCTGAAGCCATTGAAGGTCAAGCCAAACTCTTTAGAGTTCTCACCGCACACGCCAGATATAATCCTCAGATCGGATACGTCCAAGGTAATCAGCTCCTTATAGTTTCATGAATCTTGATCAAATCAGATCAGCTCCTTATATCAAACGCTCTGTGTTTTGCCTGTTGACCCACAATCCCAAGGGTCTAGAAAAGAGCCGTCTCATGTGTGTTGCGTGTCACAGCCAGCATTATGTTTTCAGTTTTTTATAGAAGCTAATTTAGCATGTTTCCCTTGATATTCAGGCTGTTCCGTTTCACAATAGGACTGTGTGATGTGTCACGGTCTGTTTTTTCTCTTAGGGATGTCCTACATTGCTGCTGTGCTCCTGATGATCCTGTCTGAAGAAGAGGCTTTCTGGGCCATGGTAGCTTTGCTAGAGAAGCCCAAGTATCTGTCGGAGCTGTTTGACTCTTCGGTGAAAAAGTGAGACTTTCATTCAGCTGTACCGTGTGAACATCAAACATGCACATAGACGCTTCCTTATATGGAAAGTTTCTTTTTACAGGACAAGTTTTAGCTTTAAGGGTAATTACAAAGGTAATGATGTTAATGATCGTAATTACCAGTTTTAAAGATCTTTAGACCTAATAGACCTAATTTTAAGATAAACTCTGGTTCATATAAAAAGAAAATTGAAAATTGGTGAATGGGATATAAACTTACTTTTTTCTTTTTATGTGGAACACCAAAGGACTTTAGTGTAATTTCAAAGTACCTCTCTTCTAAACAATGAGAGTGAATGAAAACAAGAAAGATTAAAAATATGAATAGTGTGCTATACAGTATTTTGTTGCTGTACTTCCGAAACCTTGAATGTCCGAATTAGCTGTTTTTTTATAAATAAATAAAAAATCACGTAATATGGAGATACAAGATTTTAGGAGCAATGCAGAGATATCAAGTTTCCTGTAGCCACACAATAAATTGAAGTTGTTTAAAACTGAAAGTCTTGCTTTAAAATTTTGTTCATGACAGGTATGGCCAGTGGTCACCATTTATTTTTTGGTATATTACTCCTTTTGTGTTGTATGGAAATAAGAAATGTATACAGATTTCAAAAGACATGAGGGTAAGTTCAATTTCGGGGTGAGCTATAGTTTAAAATTTTATTTTTATTTGTTTAGGATTCAACATCAAGCTTTGGTTTTTCATGAACTCCTGAAGCACAGAACACCACTGCTCTTTCAGCATTTGGTAAGAATTGAGGTCTAAAGTTTGGTAAGAATTAAGTCCTGTTTATGCCTTACGTAGCTAATGTGTGGCCAACTAGCTTATGTATAAGAATAAAAAAAGAATGAATAGAAGTTACGTTAAAATACAGTCGGGAAAAAATTTAGGGACCATATCAGTTTTTAGGTGTTTAGGTAAATTAATCATTTTGTTTCATTCTGTGAACCACTAACAATATCTCTGCCAAATTTCAAACAAGAGTATTGTTTCTACTTGCATTTATTTGCAGAAAATGAACACTGGAGAAACAGGTCAAAATGACAGAATAGATGCTCTGTATTTCTTCAGACCTCAAATACTGCAAATAGAACAAGTTCATAGTTACTTTTAAGCAATACAACAGTAATATTTCTACATGTATTTAGGAAAAGTTCAACAATATTTTTTAATGTGATATTTTTATCAGTTTTCATGTGTCTTGTCATGCTGTCTGTCTTTCACATTGCTGTCGAATGGCTTTATGTCACTCCTAAGGGTTGATTTTGTAAACACATTCAGCAAATCCTGCACTGGAAAGGCCACAATACATCTAGAAATAAATGAAAATTTAGTTTGGCCTTTCAATTTTCTTATTTTTGTGAGACAACTGTATTCGTATTTTTTGTGTAGCCTATGTGTGCAAAACAGTTTGCACATTAAAAACTTCACTTTGGCTTATTTTTTATAAACTGAAATGTTATTCAAATTTTACTTTTGCACATTTTATTTAAATCAATTTACATATATTTACATTGCAAGTTAGCAGCACCACGTATGACAAATCCAAAATCAATTTGACAAATGTTTTTTTATTGAAAGCAACTTACTGTGAATTATATGAGTAACGGTGTTAGCACCAAGCACTGCAAGTTCAGATAAGCTTCACATAGTGGTTAAAATGTCTCATAAATGTCATCCAAGGTTTAATATCGAAACCTTTCTCTCACTTATAATCCCACTAGTAGATTTGTCCCCTTTTTTCTTTTAGACCATGTCCAAAATTAGGTTTTAGCAGAAAAGATCATGTTTCATACACCTGACAGACAAGTAGAGGTCCGAAATTGACAAGTGTAATGTCTCACCCTCTCTCTCTCATATTAGGAGACTCTTGGAGTGTCTTCTGTGCATTTTATCATGCAGTGGTTTCTCACTCTCTTCACCTCTCTGCCATGCTGGGACTCAGTGTTGGCTATCTGGGATCTTATTATGCTTCATGGTATTTGACCTTTTACTTTTCCTGCTAAATTCAAGACTAACAGCTCAAGCTGCATGTTTGCTTATTATTGCTCATTTGACTAAACGGTCTGTTCAATTTGTCCGATGCCAAGCATTTAATCATACATCTTTACGTCTAAATGTTCTTCGATCATGAGAAACACCAGTTCAGTCACGTGTTTCAATGTTTGACTGGTATGTGAATCAAAAACCTCTTCAGGGCTGCAGGCTGTGTTTCGCACCGGTCTCACCATTATAACACTACTGGAGTCTCGCATCATGAACATGACCGAGGAGGCCACGGTTCTTCCTGTTCTTCTGAGAGTGCCTGTAGACACGTGAGTGTTTTAGCTTGTTTGTGTTTGACGTTTAACAAGCTTGAGTGTAATAATTTATTAGTACAATATGTTTGCAAAGACGATTATAGTACACTTTGACTGACTGAGTAAATCGTATGGTTTTCCACATAATTTTCCGTAATTATTTTTAATAATTTTAATTTCAATAATTACAACTTGTCAATGTTGTAAATCTATGCTGTTGTGTCAGTTTTTTTTAAAAAATATGCATTTTTTGTAACTCGGCTTGAACTGGTTCAGACTGGTTCAACGTTTCCAATGCCTCTCAACTCCTGTGTTTTGATAAATTATCCTTTATCCAGAAGTTTGTGTACACAAACAGATCCTTTCGGAAATTCCCTGAAAGAAACCTACATCGGTCTGATGCCAATTGAAATGTTACAGGATTTTACAGATTTACAGAATAATCCCCAGTATGTCTAGTACATTTTATAAAATGGTTTTATTGTCATTTGGGGAATTCCAGCGTTATGGATGTGACATTGGAGTCAGAACTTGAAATATTAATTCTCGGAAAATGTATTTATTAGCAATATAGACGATTCAAGCAGCAACAACATAAAAAAAGTAATATGGCCCAAGCACATTTTATATACAATAAGATGTTAATATAAAATAATATTGATATAAATAATTTGATTAATTATGTTAAAACCAAACGCATACCGGAAGTTAATTTTGGGTTAGGCACGTGCGGGGGATGAAACCGTCTATATTGAATAATCTGTTTAGATTTGACTAAATCAGACATCAGAAAAATATCAGTCTGTGCACAAGCTTTCTATTTTATAAATGGACAAATACATGCATAATGAATGTGAGAAAAAAGGTAACAATTGTTATTTCTGTAATTTAAAATGTTAACATCACAAGCATTTATGGAGAAGGGTTGAATATAAAATATTTATTTTAATTTTCATGTAATTTATGAGGAAATCATATTGACCGTTATGGATGTAACAATTTACTTTCCTGACAAAGGACAATCATTCTTCAAAAATAGAAATGCCAAGTATTGATATCTGAGCTATCAGTATGGTGAAAACCTTAAGATTAATGATTTGCATGAAAATTGCCCATTTCTGTCCTGAATATAAATTGAAACTTCAATGTGAGAGCTAGAGGAATTCCTACAACATATTCTAGAAAGTTAAAAACATAATTTAGAAAATGAAGAAATCCTATTAGGCTTTACTTTCATGCACACTCAAAGCTTCAAACAGAAATGGGCAGCTGTCTTTTCATAATGGATATGGTTTTGTTGATGTCACAGACACCATGACAACGTAGCCATGAGTACCATAAGGCAGTGACCTGAAATGCCTTCATTAGTCTTGCAGATCTCTCATAGCATCCGCAAGAACACCCAGAGACACAGGAAGCCACCCGATATTGTTAAGTTGCTAACATGTTTCTATAGCCTCCGTTGCTTCAATAGGTATGTTGTTATGGCAACAGCGCCATGCCACTCTCGTAACCCTCATCACATGATCCAAAAAGTTTTTATTTGCATATACGCCTATAAAGATTAAAATATCCCATTAGCATTCCAAAATGATATTTGTTGTGATCTGTTCAAAACCCCTCATGCCCTTGTAGAGCCTGCGGCTCTTTGTCAGGCAATTTGCAGGATTATAAGAACAAATTAAAGCATTTGTTGGTTTCAAAAGGGGATATTTGGCATTGACATGCAGATGGAAGTTAGCACAAAGCTCCTACACATCAGGGAACGGGTTCACGTTGCTCTCCTGGCACGATGGCCGTGCCAGCAAGGTCAAGCCTTAATGCTTCTCTCTGAGTCGGAGTATCAGAGTTTTGCCCAGCGGAGAAATGAGCCGTCTGAGAACGAACTCATGCCCTCGATTTGGAGGCCAAAGAGGGAAATGCTAAAAGAGAAAAAGGAATAAAAATCTATGAGACCAGGTATGATCATCACAGTAGCCCAAATCCCCCTTATTCTGGTTTCATCAGGTTTGTCCAACAAGCAAGTCACACTATAATATCACATTTCTACAGCTCATGTCAAACAGTAGTTATGTAAACAGTAAATCAGTGTTGACGTGGACTCGCGAGATTGACGTCACAGATAGCCATGCCGTTGGTATCCGCGGTGACGTGGTTGTCCATCATCTCCAAAGTCCTTCATAAAAGGGCCCCAGCATCCTTTTGTCCTTTTACAATTCACGACTCGCTCACCCTACTATTCAGACCCATTGACATGTTACCCAGCCTAAAGCCTTGACAGATTTGTTTGCTGTTTATCTCCTACAAGGCCATTTCAAGGCACCCCCGCTTATATAACTCGCTTTGACATTACGTGCAGATGTGCTGATACGTTGCGTGTTTTGAAAGGGCTAACAGTTGCTTTTAATAGCAAGTGTTTTCATTGCCAGTTTGCAGGCTGTTGTCTAATCCAAAGGTTATTGCATTAATCCCGTCAGAGATTTTGACGCAATAGATTTCGCAGAAAGATCCATTTGAAATATAAATATACCCATTCCTGAACATAACAGTGCAGAAAAAAGTTTGAGGTAAACGCTCAATTTGGGAAATAATAAATGTGTATAGTGATTTTATATGTCCAGATCCCAGTATCGTGTCCTGATAACAGCGCTCTGGAACACAGATGTTCAGGAATGGGAACTCAACTGCATGAACCGGTTGGTCCTGGATGAGATGAGCGAAGGACTGAACACAGGTAAACCACACCTGCACACTCATTCCCAAAATGTGAGCATGCAAATCTGCTTCAAACATCAATTTCAACAATGAAGACACTTGTTCTCCAAGCCCATGCCCCGCCAAACATGTGCAGACATTCCAGCTCCTTGCATAAGACCCTTTCTTTTATTTCACTTGTTTGTTTAGTGTACATCCGAGCTCACTTTTAGTACAAAATGATTGTCCCATGCGCTTCAACAATCTGCTGTAGGCCTAGTAAGCAAGACGCTGAGCGAAGGATTAAAGGCCAATTGTAATTTGGTTTGTAGAGAAACCGGAGAGGGCCCGACTGGTGACTCCATCTCAGCGGTCATCAGCGTTCGTTAGGGGACCAATGACAGTGGTGTTTTTCAGTGGATGGGTCTGTAAGTGCTCGCCTTATGGGAACAAAATGTTAACCGCATCTCATGTTAGACCCAGGGGAGGGTGCTGTGCCCAAGGACACAAAACGCACTGTTTAGTGTGCTTAGGCCGGATTTTATCTTTGAGATCAATAACAACAGGCTAAAGTGAACAAGCCTTGTGTGCGGATTGAGATTTCCGTTTGTTTGTAATGTAATGTGTTCTGTTAAAAACACTAAAAGTTTTTTAGATTACACATTTGACAGTTGTTCTTTTGTATTGATTTTGTTAAGGGTTGTAATTGTGTATCGTTATGCTTAAGTATTGAAGCTGGGTAGAAAAAAGAGTTTTTGTCATTCTGATCACAAACACCAATATTAGATACAATAAATTGGTGTATAGACCAATTTGCAAGATGTTAACACTGGTCCAGAAGCATTTCAGGTTTCAGTTTTTATTTATTTATTTAAATAAATTGTATTAATTTATTTTTTGTTAAGCTTTTGGATTCGATTATGAATGCTCTGCTTGTTGTATTAAACGCATTAAACTAAAACCTGAAGTTCTTCTGGACCAGCATTGTTTTCGTCTTCCGAAGTGGTGTATATTGAAATTATTTTTAAATGCTCTCTCATTTGTGAGTTACTTTGGATAAAGCATCTGCTTAAAGAATAAATGTACATAAACAGTTAAATTAAAAAATTCAAGTTAATTTACAATTTCTAGCTATTTTTTAAATGTAAAACCTACTTAATAATCTCTAGAAATATATACACGTACATTATATATATTTTTAATAATATGCACTATAATAATATTCATAATTCCCCCCCCCTTGATTCTTGAGTATCTGGTACTTTTAACCTTTTACTTAATAATTTTCTCCTGAATTATTACACATTTTCTATATTTATTCTATCTTTACACATTCTAGCTTTACAGATATTAAATACAGTATACATCAATAAAGCTATTTTCTGTAGTTTTTATTATAATTTTTTAATCCCGTTTTCTGCACTTCATTTTTCAGGTTGTATTTACATCATATATTTTATTATCTTGCATATATAATTAAATCTGAAAGATATTTGCTTAACATTTTGATTCGGTTATAAATGTTCTGTTGTCTGTATTTTGGTCTACAAACTGAAACGGAAAGTTCTTCTGGACCAGGGTTGTTAACGTCTTATGAAGTGGTCTATATGAATGACTGAACTTTAGACTCTTTGTTGAAGTGCAGCTATTTTTTGGCCTGTACCGTGTCAGCCGATCGCTTCCCTTACCTAACCGTCCCTCCCATGAGGCTCCTACAACGAATATCACAACACTTGTCCTTCTGCCTTAGCCTGAAGCCTGCACTTTCCAAATCCCTTCACCACATACTCTTCATGTCCGCCCACACTGGGATCATTAAGTTTCTATCTTTCTTTTTCTACACTGGCAGTCCCCAGTTCTTTGCCGCTCGGCTGTTCGTACCATCCCCATTCACAGCCTCTGACTTTTCCGCTGATTTACCGTAGTGTCACCGCAGGTTGGACAGAATGCCTTTGGACTGCCACATATACACCATGACTCATCAGTCCCCACCGCTGGAGAAATTCCCCAAGGGTGTGTGTGCGAGCCAGGGCTGTTTTTTTGGGGGGCCCTGTCATAAAGCTAATTGAAAGGCTCGGTGTTGAGTTTTGCACTGTGAATCCTTCACCCAAATCTTTGTGAGTCACTGTGAGTCATTGGCCGTCTTTGCCCTCTCTGTTCCATCTCTTCACCAGTTAATGATAACTGACTCAGAGTCTGCACCTGAGCTTCTACTACTGATTCTGTCTTTTTTATATGTCTCTGAAACACCTGGATGTCAGGAAACCACAGAAAAGACCACAGCTGACATAAGTGCTGACAGATAAGGTTTTAGTGGTCTTGTGTTGTATCTTTAAATAGGTTTTGTTGTCAGATTTTGACTTTCGGTTTAATCGCACCTGTCTGTGACTTCATACCTGCCTCAAGGTATTTGACCTTGGAGTTCTGAATAATGAGGAGCATGACTTTATTATACAGCATAGGTGTTTTGCTGCTAATTTTAGTTTCGCTACTTGGTTTCAGGTCAGTTGGTTACACTTTATAATGCCCTGGACAAATTCTTTGTTTGTGAGGTCCAATGTGAGTAACGCCGGATTTGTTACTCTATTTGTGAATATTACAATTGTTTAAAGTGACAGTTCACCCGAAAAAGAAAAATGTTTATTATGTATTCGCCCTTATTCCAAACCTGAATGACTTTCTTTCTTCTGCACAATGCAAGAGATATTTTGAAGATTGTTTGTAGCCAAACAACATTGGATACCATTGACTTTCATTGTTTGAACACATATTAACAACTGAGACATTTCTCGAAACTTCTTCTTTTGTTTTCCACAGAGGAAAGAGTCATATGCAGTTTGGAACCTCATTATAATGACAGAATATTTATTTTGGGCCTATTTTAAACCTCTTAAAGGGACTGTTCACCCAGTAATGTACGTTCTGACTACCATAGTATTTATTTTCTCTACTATGGCAGTAAATGGGGAAAGAGATATGTTGGGTTACTGACAGTTTTCCAAATATCAGAATAAATAAATTGATACAGATTTGGAATAACTCGAGGTTGAGTAAATGATGACAGAATTTGAATTTTTGGGTGATCTGTTCCTTTAAATCTGGATTCACATTTTAACTCTCTCCAGTGTACAGGAACAGACCCGTTTGTTGTTGATATACATTGCAGTCTTGAAACCACTGATGATTGCTTTATAGGCTCCCCTGGGGACATAAGCTTGGGTAAAACCTCTGTGCGTGTTGCATAGAGAGCAGGATTGTATTCTGCTTGCGAACGTGTTGGCAAAATCATAAGGTCTGCAGTATCTCACCGATAGAGACCCACTATGATGGTGCATCTGTTATTCTCCGCTCTGCTGCAGTGACTCAGCAGCTTAAAGGGACAGTACACCCAAAATTATCTTTTTATCTACTGAATCTCAACCAGTGTCGTTAGAAACTTAAACGCCATTTTTTTTTCATAATACGTGAAAGCATAATTTTTGGAGGAAGCTTGTTGTGACTTTTTTCCATGTAATGAAAGTAAATGGGGATTGGTCCAAGTTTCAAAATGACAAAAAAGAATCTTCTACAATAGAGTCCTACCTGCATAACAAACTTAAGAAAGCCGTTTATGATGTAATTCAGACCTAATTCTATTTCTGGTCACCTTCAGCAGAATATCATGCCTGGACGAACACAACAGTCAGCCATTTCACATCTAATCCTGTAAAACGAGCTGATTAAGTCAGCCCTTCATAGCGTTTGACTGTTCTGTCCCTGAGCGCCTTCTGCTGAAGGCTAATATTTTCTGTATTCTGAGTGCTCCGGCTGGACCGGCTTAATCAAATAACTGCCCAGTGCTTGTTCAGAAGATGTGAACAGACAATGACCACGCAAGCCTTTCCTTTCTGGGTGGTTCGCTCTTGTTGACTGTGAAAAAGATGGTTTCATTGCAGTCAGTCGAAGGAGAGCATGGTGGTTTAGTCCAGGACTTTAACCGGGTCAGAAAGGTGAAATTCTTCATGTCTCTATAAGAAAACCCTTATATTGTCTTTAAATCTTTGTAATCCCTGCACTTGCATCGCTATCGCTGTACTTAAATCTCATACGCTGATAGATTTGCGCAGCGCCACATTAAAGGCCACTTTCCCGCGATCGCATTTCTCAACCTTAGTGTGTAATGTTGCTGTAAGAGCATAAACAATACCTGTAAATGATGAAACTCAAAGTTCAGTGCCAAGCGAGATATTGTCTTTAACAGAATAAGCTTTTTAAGGACTACGGTGAACAGCTGGATTCGGACGACAGCCCTCTACTTCCTGGGTACATGATGTCACTATTCAGAGTGCTTTTAATAACCTCCGCTCAAAGGAATACGCCAGGCGAGGCCTTCCTTAGAGAAGTGGAAGAGCCGCTGGATTAGTGTTCGTTATCAGCGATTGTACATATTTTACTGAGCTACGCTCAAACTACTTTCACTTTCATCACAGTCCTACAGCTGGTAATAAGAAGTCAGCTACACACGTTCTAAGATAACCAACGATCAAACAACGGCTTCCATGACTTTAATATTGGCTGTGAAAGCTGTTCTGTGTAATACACTGATATTGTGTCTGTGTGCGCTTACCTCTTAAACACTTCTATAAACGTCCTATGAAGTCCTGCTTGCAAATGTCTCCTGGTCAATCTGCCTGTTTTATTATTCAACTCGGGTCCAATATAAAAGAGCAAAACTAACGCTGTTATTAGTGTTAAATAATATAACCGGTCTGACGGAACTCAGTTCAGTGTCATTTCCTTCACCATAGTAGAATCGATCTCTATCAAAGATTGACGTTTGCACATGCACTAGCAGACCGCAGTTACACTTTGATCGATCCGCATGTTTTTAACTGATAAAGTGAAGTTGACGCCATTGTTACTGTTTATTGTTAAAAGCCAGAGCTTATGAATACACGTGCCCTGAGAGGGGAACCAACCAATCACAACAGCCTGAGAAGCGGAAGCTTGCTGATATGGTATGGGTGGGACATCTTCACACAAACACACTCTAAGCGGGGAACCAATCACGACAGACCATGTCAGCTTTACCAGCTTTACACAGAGCGTCTCGGAAGGAGGGACTTTATATAGACCAGAAGAAATCCTGTTGTTGTTAAAAGAGGGACAGCGGTGAATAATAGACTTGAAATATGTTAAATATAAAGCGTTTTTTGAAATTAGAAACATGAACATCCATTGTTAAACCCATCCCCTTTCATAATGTACCTGTGTATAGGGTGTAGAGTTAAGTAGGTTTGGAATGACGTACGCAAATGATGACACAATGTCCTTTTTTGGATGAACTATCTTTATAAGCCTTTCCTGAATCTTAAATCTAAATCCCCTCTTTAGTGATTTCTTTGCAGATTTGCAGTGTTTAAAGTCTCTTGGGCAATCTTATTTGAGAAGGGATTTGAGGTAATCCAGGATGAAACTTCAAAAAGTCGAAAAATAAGAACCCATGCATCTACATCAGATGAAAAAAAGCACAAACCTCAGAGGAATGAATGGACACGCCACTCTGGACTCAATGGGTCATGCTGTTATAACTCATCCATTGGGATATTTTTACATCACATCCTAATGCTTTACCTGTCAACTCAAACAGCATTCTTGCTCATATTATATCAGTTCTCTCTTATGCACACACAAAAATAAATATTCCATCGAGTGGATTGAACCTCTACCCTCCAGCTGATTCTCCAAGTGCCGTTCACAAAAGAAACAGTAATAATGAAATGAAAGACCACCACAAAGTGGCTCTTCTTTGACACGCCTTTGCATTTTGACCCCCACAGTGATTGATCGTCAACAGGGTTTGATGAATGATCGCCTTTAAAAAATGATTGAGGTTTAAATGATGTTTGGAAAGTACAATGCGATGGGCCTCTTTCCCTAAATATCCCTTTGCGCACTTTTGTAATTGTAACCTTCATACCTGTTTTGGGAAAAAAGGAAGTCTTTATTAAGTCTAAAGGTGCAGTGTGTAATTTACAGTGAAGTGTAGGATCTATTGACAGAAATGCAATATAATAAACACAACTATATTTTTATGCATTTAGCAGATGCATGTATCCAAAGTGACTTACATTGCATTGTATTATACATTTGTTGACTGAGCCATTGGTTGCAATCAAATAATTTTCATACCCTGGATCTTAAAAGAAAAATTTAAGTTAATTTATCTTAATGAAGTAATGAGCCATTTTAAAAGCATTTTAATCACCTTAAGTTAGTGAACTGTAATTTCATGACACACAGCTGTGTTCATAAATCTTATCAAAGCCATTACAGTGGTTATAACACCAGCATGTAAACTTAACTTTAAAGGGAGACAGGTCTTTTCATGTTTAAAGTGCTTGTGTCCTGGAGGTGAGAGTTTTGAGTGTTGTACTCTGGTACTCAAGATAATTTGGCTGCAGGTTTACAGGTCATTGTTGAACAGCCTCATGCAGGCAACACACTTCCTTTGTATCGGTGTGCCTAACCTATTGTGTTCCTTGGCTCCATCTCAGGACTTTTGCCAAGGTCATTGTTCAGCTACGTTTTATCTGCTTTCCTGCATGGAAATATTTTTGCACAAAAATGCTAACATTACACCACATAAACGGTCAAATCTGCGCATTTCTGATTGAGGAGTGATTTGTTTAGCGTTCTAGTCGTAGGTTTTCATTGTGTACTAATTTGGATAAGGATTTCTGGGAAGTCTGTCCAGCATAGGCTTGGCCCCAGAGTGTTTAAGGGAATTAGATAAAAAATCAGATCAGATTAGATATCTGATAATCAGATATAATTAAAAAGCTCTTGAGAGCGTACATCCCTTCAGGGGGCATTAATAATGAGTTATGAGAATTTTAATGGGAATTTATGAGAAAGGGAAGGTTTGAAGTTTGGGCTCTTGGATGCTGATAACGTATCCTGAAGGTTCGCACTGCTTATGTGAGAGAGTGATTGATATGCGATTAGTATCCATTAGGAAAACAAACTTTATCAGAGGAATTCACAACACGAATACAGCAAATATAAATTCCTTCTCATGGATTCATGACACGATGTATATATATAAAAACATGTTTCTTTAACTTAAAATGTGAATTTGCTTTAAGTGTTTGAAGCATTTTTATAATTGATAAATAGCCAATTTTGAGTTGGCATTTAGTCCTCTTCTGTTTAATAAAACAATGCATGGCCGTTAAAAATATCTTGTAGAGTGTTTTGTGCCCGGGTTAAGTTTCACTTTTTTGTACTTCAGACATAGGGGCGAATGTTATCAGTGAAATTTGATATGATTTAACGCTACACTTGTGTGAATGGCTCTTGACATTATGTTGAGTTGAAGATGGTGGATACCTGCAGCTCTGAACATGGTGGTGCCATTTTTCTCAGTAGTGTATTAAGGGTTTACTGTATTAAGCATTTCTGAGTCAAACATGACTATTGCCATCGCATTTGAAGAC
This sequence comes from Triplophysa dalaica, assembly GCF_015846415.1. Lineage (NCBI taxonomy): Eukaryota > Metazoa > Chordata > Actinopteri > Cypriniformes > Nemacheilidae > Triplophysa > Triplophysa dalaica. The sequence goes on along the minus strand of NC_079565.1, from coordinate 6,450,603 downwards.
CGCTAACCTAAAGAATAACACTTGTACTTATTGGCTACGGACATGAATGTTACCTGTAATTGTGCTTCTTGTTATTCCGTTTTTTGCCTTTCAAATAACTTGACCCAAGTCATGTGTAATATCTTAGAGAGTGTTTTTTTCCCCACCTGAGCACAGTAAGGAGGCTACTAGCAATGCCCTAGCAACCACAGAGAAGACCCTAGCAACCGCATAGCAATACCTTGGCATGATGGCAGAAAGCATTGCATCATTAGAATGGTTGACTTAGCCTGCACTATACCGTGAATAGCATTTCTGTCAAACATCCTTTATGGAAATAACTAAGTGCTGGAACATAAAGGAGGTCACGTCTTTGTGACAATGGACATGGCTGCTGTCCATAAGGAAACTTGAGGTTTAATCTTGGTCTTGCAGAGTTCCTGTGCACAGACGCCATGGTTACCGGTTGCCAGGCCAACATTGTTGCTCGTGTGCGTCAGAGGAAGTGGCAGCTATCAGTTTCAGAGCAGAAATATGCTTTCATTGCTGATCCACATTGACCTGGTGCGCCCAACCAAAGCTGACGTAAAAACAAAGGGTCAGCATTTTGTGGCAGCCTCTGTAGTGGCACTGCAAAGGTACTGCAAACATTATGATCATTGCAAAAGTTAACGTTTTTATATGTAGTAATGCAACAGTTTTTTTTATATCGAGTGCTCAAAGTATTTTGCTTGATAGAGATGGCGCATTTGATTTTTTTTCAGTTTTCTAGATTCACTTTTTTTTCTAATATGATTTATCTTTAGCTAAAACAAAAAAGGGCCATTAAGGAAATAATTCTGACAACGTCATCGCATCCCTATGCAGACAACGATATGCAGAATTACATTTCATGCAGTGTGTAATGTTGATGTGTATGAAAGTAAGCAGTGTGCCAAGTTGTAAATGTGAAGGTGAATGAATAGCAAAGTTATTGGATTGGAAAAAAGGGAGTCGACTCTGAATCGTTAAAAAAACGAGTCGTCGCTAGTCTGATTCACGAACCGCCGCGGATTTACGTCACTACGTATAGTCCCGCTTTCATTTTGCAAGGATGGCCCGCGAAAACTTCCCTCTTCTCCCCCAAACACTATAGCTTGGAGCCTCATTTGCGATTGACCAATCACAGCAGACTAGACCATCTGACCAATCACATCAAACTGGGCCAGCGGAAAGGAGGGCATTAGACGGATGAATCGCGGAACAAATCATTTGAGAGTCAGTCAAGAAGTAAGAATAACTGTGTACTATTACGAAATAATAAAATCGTAAAAAAAATTCTATCATTTGTTCATCTTTTGTCTCTGGTCTGTCCTGTTTATACAGTAGGTTCCTCATGCCCTCAGTTTTTGTTCAAACATAAAATATTTAGTGTAACTCTTATTATTCAGAATATTGTAGTGAAAAATCCTTACATCATTAATGGCTTACACAGTGTTTGATTAAATCATGTAAAGGCTTGCAAAACCTTTTGTACGATGCTTTTAACATATCATCTTACAAAAGAACACGTTTTGCTCTAATAAGAGTTGACAGTATTGAATGCTAACTAGCATACGCACAAGCGCTAATGTGATTACTATCATGTAACAGCCTTTAAATCATACTCAGGCTTTTCTTCCCCATCTGAAGGACTGTGATATGACCTTTTTGTTATCAGAGTCATACGAGAGGAAAGCTGCTTTTCAGCATCACATAAACTGAATGTTTGTTATTAAAAGAACATTTGTGTTTGGGGAAAACGATTATGGGAAAGGAAGCCTACAGTTACCACTATCGCTACATGAATGTAATAGACAAGAATTCTTAAAAATAATAAATAATGCTGCCAGTTGAATCTGTAGTTTATATTTTGTTTTCTTTGTTTTTCTTTTTTTGGGTGCATATAAATCAGACTTAAAATACGAAAAACAAGGGAGGCGAATATTGTCGGGATCTCTTATTGTTAAAGGTAAAATGTTTCAATGTGTATCAGTAGCATATCAGTATTAACAGGAATAGTTGTAATTGTTTTCCCATTTTTGTGAAGTGTAACCCACTTCAAAATGACACATCAGAATCCGCCCAAGACAAACCCCAGGAACTTATCTAAAATAATGAATAGCTTCTGGCTTATTTTTACTTCTGTCTTGTTTTGGCTTTATGTCACGAGAAAAAACCCCAAGAAAAGATATGAATAACAAGACTTTTTTGGTGTCCCTTCAGTAAGTTTGAGATATGATACCCTTCAGCATTTTTCTCAGTAAGCTCCAGAGCATGCTAGAACGTGTTTTTATTCCATCAGCAGACTTAAGCTTTTAACATTGTCATTGATTGAGACAGATTGTAAAATTATGGTTGTCGTCTAAGACCCTGAATAATTATGTTGACGCTTTCTCAAACTCAAACCTTCACACCCAAAACATACCCTAACAAAACACTCTTATACTGTACGACTAGACATTGTTTTCCGAACGAAACGAAAACTAGCCAGCCACTTGCCAGGCCAAAGAGCAGCCAATAAAATTGCAAGTGTATTATCAGTTATTTTTCCACTGTTATCTTTGCAGAGAAAGTGGAAAAAGAAAATGTTCAAAGTGGTTCGACGTTTCTCCGCAATGGAAAAATAGATGAAACACCCCCACAGGAAGTCGCCCGCAAGACCTCCAAGAAAGGTGAGCTTGTCGATTTGGGTAGTTTGACTGGTGACTGGTAGCCACTTTCACGTATTCCCGTACCACTCTACTGCACGCTGCCGTGTCATCTAGAAGATTATAACATCGCTCTGGGCCAATCACACGGCACGAGTGGATACTGGCACAACGCCCAGATAAAGAAATCAAGACAATAGGCTAAAAACCTTGACACGCTGTATTGGAGGTCACTGATTTACACATTCAATGTCAAGTGAATTACAGAGTTTGGAGAACACTTTAGACCCGTCCTCTGTCACCTGTCTGATTCAAAACACATCACAACTGCATTATACAAGCTTTGAAATACAATACAGCCCACATTACCTTGTTCTGTTGATGAGATTACAGGGGACAAGCAGGACTCTATTGAAATCCCCAGTGGCATATGTGAACGGCATGGATATCTGTTCTCCAGCACACAGCTTACATCAGCGACACCACCTGTGTAAATGTGAAAGAGGCCGATAACATTCAGTCGTTCAATGTGGGCCCGTCTGTGGTGCCTTGTTTGTTTTGTTGTACCTGGAATTAAACTGCCGTTCATAGAAGTGAAAGGAACAGTTCACCCAAAAATGAAAAGTCTGTCATCATTTACTCACGCTCGAGTTGTTCCAAATCTCTATGAATTTCTATCCGAAGAAAGATATTTGGAAGAATGTGTGACCAAAATAGCTTGTGACCAAACAGTTCTTGGCCACCGTTGACTACAACAGTAGGAAAAACAACAATGGTAGTCAAAAAAGCCCCCGAAATGTATGCTGTTTGGTAGGTAATGGTGGCCAAGAATTTTTTAGATTATGGTTAGCAGGCGTACCGCTTCAAAAACACCTTTCGCTAATGCATTGCAATTTATTGTAATAAAATGCTTCACTGATCTTATTTGTTATTTTCTAAGTAGACTCTTTTCCATTCCAGTGTCTTAAATCTCTAAAATGTGACACCAAACCACAGATTATATTATATTTCCAGCAATCTGTCTTTGCAGAGGCTTCAAGTGCTAAAAATGTTTTTACGCGACTTCTGAAGGTGGCTCAGCACCTTTTCGAAACGAGCAAGAACGTTTCTGCCAAGTCTTCTCCTGCCAAGAAAAGCTCCGCCCTCGCCCGCATCCCCAAAACCAGACCATCCACCTCCTTTCTTCACGCACAGGTGAAGTCTTATTTTATAACCACCTTTATATTTGAAGTTATATGCTTTTACCAATTTTTTTCTTGTATTACTTTGATGTTGAAGTTGCTCAATGTTTTGTTCATAAAATTTTAAACATAATTCTGTATTCACAAACGTTTAAGAAGAAACTTATTTTGCTGTGCACTGCATGTATGGGGTCTGATCATTTGCTTTTTTTTGCTTTTTGTAGGCTCGTGCCAGGAGAAGCAGCAGTAGGCCTTCCCAGAGTTCCAATGTCAGAAAGGAGCGACATCCTTCTCAAGATTCAGATGGATGTCCAGCTGAAGACAGGTGTGTGCAAGAAAACACAATACATTGATCTGCAAGGAGACGTGACACCACCCAGTAATGCGTCAGATTGTTCCCTTGCGTCTCTAAATGATAAAATGTTAAAATACATGTTTTCTCCCAAACCTGCACTGCATTCTTTTGTATAGTTATAGTGAATATTGAGGCTTCTTGACCAACAGAAAGTACCATAAAGAGGTTCATACATATAGTATATGGTTGTGGATATACAGTATATGTACTTGTCACATCAGGTTTTTGCGGTTTGTTTATTTCACAGAGTGACAAAATTTATGGCTTTGTACTTTTGTGTGTGTGAGAATGAATTTTGTTCCAGGGCTTTAGTTGTCTGGGAAACTGCTTCTGGCTAGTTGAGATACTTTGCGTGTTTAGTGTTCATGTATGTGTGTATGATTATCATCATGCAGGAAATTCAAGTTTATGTGCCTGCCGTTGCATTTCATTTTGGGAGGTTGTGTTCATGCAGAACATTGTTGAAATGCCTTATAGAGCACACCTAAGACAAGCTGGCCTAACTTATGTGCCAATAACTCTTTTCTTAATTTTTTGCGTACATTTGCATGTTTTCAGATCCAACATTATATTCCAGTCGCTTGCTGTTAATGAGCGTTTTGAAATGATGCAGGTTTCGATACTTTTTAAATCGACACGAAATGTTCAACTAGTGGAACTACTTTTATTAATTGGAAAAAGACCTGTCGCATTCTTGCCAACTTCCGTATTAGTGTCGGGACAATGAAATGACTAAAACATGATGGGGTCACCAAGGGTCAGTGTGTGGATTATTCTAATTTGACATAATGAGAAAATAACCAGACTGTTTCTCTGTGTGTGTCCAAACTTCCAGCTTTAGTTTTCAACACGTCTGCCTGATCCCAGAAAACTAGATGTAACAACAGGATTTGTTCTGTTTGCAATAATAACATCATCACGCTGTAATAATAAGACTATAATGATAATTCTGTTACAAATAATGTTCTGTGTTTCTGGTTTATATTTATATCTTGTTTATGTCCTTTGATGTGCGCAATGTGTGCATGTACTAATAACTTCTTTGGAGTCCATATGAATAGATCGAATGTTCATGGATTACACAACAGCGATTATCATATGCTGCGCGCGCGCGCATGCGTGTGTCTGTGTGTCTGTGTGTGTGTGTGTGTGTGTGTGGTAAACAGGGTGTGTATCAGGACTACAGGTGCTTCCTCTGATGAACAGATAAGCTGTCCACAGTCATGTTTGTGTGTTTTATATATGGTGACATATTAAATATACCTTAGTAAGAAAACCAAAGGAAGTGGATATATGTATTTTTTTAATGTATCCAGAAATGAGAAGAATCTCAGTTTTGGGACATAAACGAAAGCCTTATAACTATTTGAAAGTCCTGTTTCAGTCTACTTGAAATAAACAACAGTGCTAAAGCTGTGTTACTTGTTGAAATCAATAAGGTTAATGCAGAATTTTGCTTATCCGCAGCGCCAACTCTTCGATAATGCGGCTGAGGTCGGGTCCCGTGGGCAAAGTAGCTCGCCGAAGGAGTCTAGGTCAGTCGGGACGAGGAACCTCCCACCTGGTCAAGAACCGCAGCGGTAGATCTCCAAAACCACCAGCTGAAACATGTCTGCAACCAGAAAACAACCGAAAAAATGAGGATGGTCAAGATGCTCAAACCAGGTAATGTATCTTTATCACTTTAGATTGGTCAGTTAAAATGCAAAGACCACCCAGCTAACATGTAACTTTGGCTAACATTCTCTACATTTTTTTTTTAAAGTTATTAAAATTGTTTGTGCATTCATGTTAAAAGATCATTTTATCAACTCTAAAAACGTTATACAAACATTTGTGCAGTATAAAAACATTCTTACATCGATAGTTAAATATATTTCAAAAATAACGTTTCAATTACTTTATGGCAATGTTAGCAAAACATTCATACTTTTGTTTTGGATTGGTTAAAGGGTAGCATTCCAAAACCAAATATTTTTATTTAATAACATAAAGTAACTCTGCTCTCCATAATAAGTCTCTCATACAGTCAGGCAGTCATTATCACAAAAGAAACCCTTTCAGGATGACACCATGACCTTCTGAATGTACAGTACGTTTTTCTCACTCCTATCTTTACTTTGTCTTTGTTCAGGCCTTTGATTTGATTAAACGTAAGTCCATAAACATTTGTTCGCAGCGATAATTCATGTTTTCTTAACATTATGTGTGTTTGAGCTTCAGATTAAACTGACAGGTCCTCACATCAGTATGGTTTGGCAGGGTTAGTTATAATGATGTTTTAATCTGTAGCGTATCCCTCACAACAGTGACGAATGCGCCTGTTGAGCGTATGGATTCTTTAAAGCTGGGAAAGATTTCAACAAAAGCACAGAATCCAGTGATAGATGAGACATTAATAAGATGAATATTAGTCCTTTAGAGTTGCACTCTTGTGGATTAGTTCTGTTCTCAGAGAATTGGAGTCTTGCACATATTTCTATAAATCTAATATAAATCGTTTTTTCACTACTCATGTAAACAGCTATGAACCTTCAATGATGTAGATGATACTATAGGGTCCAAAAGTATGACTGCATGAAAAATCTGTATGATTTTTTTAATGAGTATTTCCACCCTTCAGCTTTTCTATTTCCATCCAGCTCTGCTTTGGAAAAGAGTAAATACAGATTAGAGTAAAAAATAGACGTTACATCTGCTTCCTTTTTAGGGTGCTTACAGTTTCAAAATGTTGCATTCAGCATCTTGCACCCTCTGGGATCAAGCGGAAAAGTTTTAGGTGTGGCGGAAAGATGAGAAAAGCGTTGATCTCCGGTCAGCAATCTGTATTTAAACCCGGCACATCTACCCTCAGGCCCCAAGAGACCCGCTTCCACCTGCCCTTATGGAAGAGCTTGACACGGGAGCAGATGAGTCACAGCAGCTATAAAAACAAGCATCTGCCCTTTAAGCTTTTAACATTCACCTTTCTCATGTCTTTGAACTGTCTTTGTAGCACTTTGTAGGGATGTCAAGAGAGACTGTGAAACTTTTTCTTGAGTAGTTTTGCTCCTTTTGCCAAGGTTGTTTTGCACGTATGTGCGCGTGTGTATTTGTGGGTTTGGTTAGTATTGCGAAAAGGTTTTTGTAATAAAGCCTGATAAATTGTGTATTACTCTAAATCTATTAATAGCAGGTTTGTGAGACGTCCTCATTAATGTAGCGAAACAAACCTATTTAGTAATTTCAACTCCCCATGAACCAATAATGCAGTAAATGATTGTGTTCCTATAATCTGAATCCCTGCCAGGAACATCTTAGTTGCTACTTGGATGCCTTAATGTGGTGTAACTACATTTTTCTGCATTCAGATTCCTAAAGAATCATGCGAAGAAAATACAGGTAGGCTGTCATTAAGTTTTACAGGCTTTTGAATGTAAACACACATTGAAATGCTTAACACGTTTTCTATAAAGGTGTCAAATAACAGAACAGAATTGTTTAAGTTTTGTTTTAAAGAAGCTTATTTAAAGTGGCAATGTGTAACTTTTGAAGCTTTTTTTGTAAAATTATAGTACCTGCAATTCTGTGTTTTAAACAGAGGGGGCGACAGTGAGGCGTAAGTCATGGATTCCAGCTGCAGTTGCGCTTAAAGGGATAGTTCAACCTAAAATAAAAATTCTGCCATTATTTACTCACCCTCGACTTGTTCCAAACCTGTATAATTGCTGTTGTTCTGCTAAACACAAAGGAAGACATTTGGAAGAATGTCAGTAACCGAACGGATCTCATCCCCCATTGACTCCCGTAGAGTTTATGGCATTAAATCATTATTTTCACATTTTTGTCCCACAGCTGACAGCCCAGAGGAAGGGAGAGTTATGGGAAAAACCTCCGTCCGCGTGTGCCATGTGTGCGTCATGCTCCGTTCTGCTCAAGAGAGACATGTGATTCTGTGCCCAGTGTTTGATATTCCTCTGTATCTGGAATAGATCACAACATAACTGGCAACCTGTAAAATTGACAACATATGTTAAAGATAGATAACTCAATATTTTATTTAATATATCATATATTTTTTATTTAATTTATTATAATTCAAACCTTTTATTTAGGATTATATGTACTAAATAAAGAGCAGTAACAAGGCCGGTGAAAGTGGAAAGGTTGACCGGGATCTTCTTTTCAGATTTCCTTGCACTTTAAGTGTTTTTGGTTGTTTTTTAGGGTGGGCTGCGCTAAATGTTGTAGAAATAACCACATTAAGGAAAGCCGCAAGAGTCTGTCAACAGAGAAGCAGTGGGATCAAATCCAAGGGAATGATGAGTAGTTTGAGCTCCCAGCATTAGCGACGCAGACCTGGAGTGGCTTTTACTTATTTATGGATAAGCTCCTGATTTCCCACCGTCACCCTGCTGTTAAGAAGCCAGCGGCTGACCCAGTGCGTCGAGTCATTGGGGAAACTCTTTCTACTTGTCGGAAACCTGATTCCGTGCGAAGAATTTACAACGCACCCTCACTCGGTAGTAGTAAATAGAAATTAGAGAGAGGAGATTAATACTTTAACTCTGTTCCAGCTTTTGAGAGCTGCCTTGCTGTCTACTTCCGACAAAGACGGTGACATAAAGTCAACATGGAATGAAAATTGACACCAGTTTTTTCGTCAATGGAATTTTTTAACTTGATGGTTTGAGCAAACAACAGGTAGCAACTCCACATAAATGGTGCCTTAAAGGAACAGTTCACCCAAAAATGAAAATTCTGTCATCATTTACTGACTCTCGAGTTATTCCAAATCTGTATTAAAGTTTTTTTTTCTGATGAGCACAGAGGAGATATTTGGAAGAATGCATGTGACCAAACAATTGTTGGCCACCATTGACTACCATTGGAGAAATTGCTTTATAAATGTATTTGTTCTGTCTAACACAAAATAAGTTATTTTGTAGAATATAGGAAAGCAAACAGTTCTTGGGCACTTTTGACTACCAAAGTAGGAAATATGACAATGGTAGTCAAACGTGCCCCAGAACTGTTTGCTTTCCTGCTTTCCTATATTCCTCAAAATATCTTCTTTTGTGTTTAACAGAACATTTAAATTTATGAAGCAATTTTTCCCGTTGTGGTAGTCAATGGTGACAAAGAACTGTTTGGTTACATGCATTCTTCCAAATATCTTTCTCTGTGTTCATCAGAACAAAGAAATTTACGCAGATTTGCAACAGCTTGAGGGCGAGTAAATGAAGACAGAATTTTAATTTTTGGGTGAACTGTCCCTTTAAATGCTGCTTACAAGGTTCTAGAACACAGCTTATATATTATACCTCCATTTCATATATTTATTTATCATATAGAGTATAGTATATGTAATATATAGGCTATTGTATGAAATAAAAAGGTTTTAAAAGAAGTATCAGAGGTGTGTGATACAGAAAAAGGGTTGAGGGTCTGTGGACTTTGTCCATTCATTTCTCCTCGCATGAGAAGAACAAATATTTCCCAACCAGGAAATTTCTCTCTCTCACACAACCTTACACACACACCTGTTTGTCCTGCACAATGGTCAATGTAGTGACCATTCTTACATGAAAAGTTGTTAAGTGTAATTCCACCTCGAGTTTCTCTGAGACTTTTTCTTCTTTCACACCTGCCTAGATCTGTATGTACAATATAAACAAACTCGCTTTCAACACAGAACCTTCATGGGTCTTTTCCTTTCTTTGAAGTAAGTGCTAGTAGATGTCTGTGTTTACACAAGCATTTCTTTTGTTCTTTGACAATTGTATTTTGAGGAGGTTCGTTACACCTTTCCTCCCCAAATAGTTACAGTGTAGCGTTAAACAGGCTTCATTCATAAAACAACATTTATGAATGAACGGTGCGTAATGTCTCTGTGTAATGACACATTATGAATTATGCACATCATAACCTGATCCCAGGTGCAACAGGCTTTGTCTTAAGCTGGTAATGTCTTCTCGGGTGTACGTGGTCCAACAAAGACACAAATCCACTCCCAGCGTGACCGCAAGAATACTTGATGAAGCCAAAGCCCTATTCGACTAGTTTCTGTGCACTTGCGTGTTTATATTTACAGTTGATTTACACTTTCGTTACGCAGAATTCCTAGAATTCCGCTCTGCTTTTCTTGCTCTGCCTTGAGGGTTTTTTCACGTCATCACGTTCGGGTCACACTCGGGCAGCGTTGTGGTGTCCGGGGTCAGAGGTCACCAGTGCACTTTTGTTAATGAACAAAGGAATTGGATTTGTTCGGTAACACCATCTTCTGCCTAAGTGCTTAAATTGCCTCTGTTAATGTGATGGGCACGTAAAGCCCCCCACATGCTTTTAACCAGCAGCTGTCTAGTATATTAAAGACGGTTTGTGTGTGTTACAGATGGAGTTCTGACAGATGGTTGAAGGAGAATAATGAGCAAAGCTCAGTGCATCTAAGCATGATGTTCTTAGGTGTCATTGATTTATAATCCATCTATGGCAATGTTGAAAAATATCCCAAAACTAATTTTATTTGATATACCAGGCTTCAATAAGATCAATCTGGTAACCCAGACGGTCTGTATCTGCTGTCTCCTCCTGGGCATCATACACCTTACTCCATTTTCTATCCAAACGCTCCATTTCAATGGTGTTTACCAGCCACCCCACATCCCACCGTGCCGACAAACGGCTAAATTCAGCACGGCTAAAGTCAGGATAATCTTCTTAAATAACAATCACGGTGGGCGTGCTCTGAAAGCAGGTGGTCCACACGGTCACACATGCTTCAACTCTGCATCGGTCTGCAGAGATCAAGCTGCCAAGCTTGAAAGAGTCACATTGTGATAAAAGCAACTCAATTTGATGTTAAGCTACCAGTGGGCGTCGGTTGTCTGGATGCAGTGAAGTGGAAGCAGATAGGCACAATTCATAGCACGACCTTATGGATTTGTGATGGTCTTGGGAAAGAAAAACTTGGGACAAAGCTCGGTGTACAGAACTTTATGAGCAGAAAATGTGAACATCTTTACATAGCACAAAATTGTGTAAATAGATTGTGAGCCCTCAGAAAAGTTGAGGCTGCTTGTTTAAATTTGTTTATTATTGTTTATTAATTATTATTGTCACTGTTTTGTTGCGTGCTTGATTTTAAATGTTATCAATGGAAGTTTATTCAAAAATCATTTTGGTCCGCAATACATGTAATTTCAGATCCGGACTTGCATAAATGTGTTACAATTATGTTTAGCGTTGTTATATTTAAATCTAGCAGGAATAGTTAAATGAACAGTTTCCCAAAAATGACAATTTTGTCAAAATGTGCTCACCCTCCAGTTGTTTCAAACCTGTATACATTTCTATGTTGCGCTGAACACAAATGAAGATATTTTAATGAACGTTTCTAATTAAGTCATTTTGGGTCACCATTGACTCCCACTATGGGGGTCACTGGTGACCCAAAACGGTTTAGTTACAAACGTCAAGTTGGTTCGACACGACCAGAGCAAATAAGTTCAAATCGAGTCATTTTTTGTTTTGTTAGTTACCGAACTTTAACTTCACCGAACTGTAATAAAATTAATAGATTTTTTTCGAAGTACAAGTTGATGTTCAGTAGATTTTCAGTAAACTCCACAGCAGGCCACGGTGATATTTTGAGCGCTCCTCAGAGACGAGAGAGAGAAAATACAGGACCAAAGTGCTTTTGTTGCCTGAGGTGACTCGAGCCGAACACCTCATGCTTTTAGCCAAGGGTTTTGTGAAGCATGTACTATGAGAACAGTAACAGGGAGTTTTTGTTGTGCCTTCATTTTTAATTTAAGAGTTCAAATGAGGCTATAAACAAGAAATATGCATGATTTATTGCCTGTTGTATTTGCTAGGTACTTCTCATTAAATATACACGAAATATGATTTTATTCATCGTAGCATTCTGATGCAACATTTAGATTAGTTAGATTCACTTCTTAGAATCAGTGATTATAAAATGGATGTAATTCTGAGTCATTGCAGAATGTTTTATTTTTATATTGGTATACTGTACATCTATAACACATTCTTTCAGGGACAATGTGAGATGATGTCGAAGGATGTTTTACGTCAGAGTTTGCAGTGAAAAGTAAATCAATGTATTTTTCTCAGGAAGTGTGTAGTTCAGAGCAACTGCACCTGATTTCACTTGAAAATGCCAGTACTGGTTTCGATTTATATGCACTATGGTATGTTTGCTATCGGTATGATAAAAATCTGCTCAAGTAAATCACTTTTGCCATTGTAGCGCGAGAGGCAAATTAATTTCTTATAACTTCCTGCATCTGCAAAACAGCCTTTGGCAAAGCAGCTTGCATTCTATCTTTTATGATGCATTTGTGATGTTTTAATGGTAAAAACAGAGAGATTATAACATGAGTAAAATGTTTTAAAAACGCCTCTAGACTTGTTGCCAAGCTACAGAGGTATATAACTTTCAACAACATACCCTACCTCAATGACACCTCAGTGTTTGTAGCCTGTATTCAATCTCAAATTTGGACCATAATGTCACAAAACTAAAATCGTCTAGTTCTCGAGATGGAAACACAGTGGCAGCACTTCAGGTTCAAATCCAGGAGTGAACCATGACCTTTGCAGCTCTGCATTGCGATCTGCGCCTTGAATTATTGTACTACAAGTTTTAGGAACCAACACCCTTACACATTTTTTTCTTTGTTTGTAAATAAAGGTGTACGTCTGCACATTGTCCACCTCTGACTGACAGAAGCTACATCACATGTCCCACGACAGCCAATCAAGTTCGAGAATCACAGCTAATTTGAAACAACTCATGACTCTGCAGAGAACAACGCGTACGTGCCTCAAAACTGCTCATTGATTGAAACACTGTCATCTTGCACTATTAAGTCAGGCCCTTCCCAGATCTATTCTGGATGGATTGTTCGCTTTTGGCTGAAACATGATGACCACATAATGGTTATATGCACTACAACAACAGCATTGAATGTTGGTTTAAAAATGTACTTATTTTTGTATTTTAATGTAGCATTTATAATTTAATAAAAAACAAGACACGTTTTAGCCTCTTGTCTTTAATTCGTCAAGATATTTTTGTTCCAAACTGTAGTCAAGACCTTCTTGACATGAATTTATATTGGGTCATTCACATTACACAGAACCTTTTCTTCATATACGTTTACTCAAAATATAAATTTAAATTGTTTTCATTTGTTATCGCTGTAAAATGATTGAACTCTTTTAATGTTTTGAAATGTTTTATTGTTCACTAGTGTCTAAAATAAAAAAACTTAAAATATTGTAATACTTTCTTATAAAGCTTATAACAAGCTTTTAAAGTATTACGATCATTATAAAGTAATCCTTAATGGAAATATTTTTTACTTTTGTGTAAATTAGTGACTCTCAATCTGGGGGCCCAAAGATGGATCCAGCGGGGCCAAAGTTTTTGTGGCATTTTATAAAATATAGAAATTGAGCATACATTTTGTGCAATCAAACATCAAAAAAATATGCCCAGCATTGTATTATTCTATATTCTTGGTTTTATAAAAAAAATATGTTTAAGTCTTTATTGGGGGGGGGCCACAAAACGATGCACCCTATACACAAAAGGGGCCTTACAGAGAAAAAGTTTGAGAACCACTTGTGTAAATAATCAAATTGCAATAAATCTTGAGAACTAAATCTTATGAGCATTTATCCAAGTTTATTCTGTTGAGTAAATACATTTTACTTCTGTTTTCTGCGTTTTGAAATTCAAAAGCTACATCATAACAGATAACATCCCGCTCCAGATTTGCCAAGATGTATTTAAGCTTTATTTTAAAAGCATAAAACTTCCTAAAATACTAAGATTCGATTAAGTTAAACCAAAATCAGATAAAGCTAGATGGCATCGTGGGTACCCATGTATGCCATAGGTTTAACCACTGGTCCTTAAGAACTTCACTGGTAAAATGTTGGTTTAGAAACACAGTGACAACACATACAGTACAAACAAAAACCGACAGTTCTTTTCCATCGGAGTGTGTGGGTGTGTCATAAAGTTTGTGAGCGTCACGGTCTGTAATTATCAGAGGTGTAGGTTTCAACGCCACACGCGAGCGAGTCTGAAGCTGATGTCACAGTGGAAGAGCCGGTTTCTGTCTTTCCTTGAATTGTTGTTTTATCTCCTATATTTTTTCTTCACACCCCTCTAAGGTCTTTTTCTGTTTGAAGTGAGCATATTGATACAGTCTTTCAACCCGGCATTCACGCAATCTTGTTTGCGTTCATTTTGAATGCTTGATAAGTCCACACAAAGCATAGTTCACGCGCAGTATTTCTTGCAAAAAGTTAATCTTATCATTAGTCATTACTGATGCATTCTGTACTACACACCGTTTGTTTCAAACAAGTGTTTTGTTTATTTTCATGTCACTATTGACTGATCTTTTTTATTTTACTACAACAGTATATGGTTGAAATGTTATCACAACTAAATTTAAAACAGTTTGTCTAAATATTAGCGTCACTTAAAGTAATAGCACACCACTCCTCAATAATTCACGTAATTAATGTTATTTTTATGCATGTATAAATGATGTATTGTATGTTTATAACTAATGATAGAAGTATAATAACAGTGATTCTTGTCTTAGCTCATAATTACTGTTCTCTAATGCATTGAATTGCATTGTTGCATTAAAGGACACCGCACCTTTTTTAGTGGGAAAAAATAAATACTATGAATATTTGAAAGCATAAAGTATGAGTCCCTATAAACTTTCAGTGTGCTACAACCCTTTTAGATACTGCATACCTTTGTCAATCCCCCACCCACCCATCTCTTCATAATCTATTAGTGTAGTGACCTATTAAGTCGAGGAATGCTTTGTGTGAACCTCCATGACCTTGTAATGGCTCATAGCCACTAGTTCAGGATCAAAGCCAGAAGATACGCTCCTCCGAACCCCAGGGCAGGCCTGCACACAGAGGTCAGCTTTGTTTGTATTTGAAAAACATCCCTGTTCATTTGATCTTCCTCCCCTCTAATTTGCTTGTTAATGTGACGTATTTATATTTCATCACAAGCTTGCGTGGGAACGGAATCATTGTGCTTCATTAAGTTTTTCTAAGGTGGTTTGTGCACACTGATACCAAAGTGACAAGTCACGTTTTCTTTAAGTGACGTTTAAAGCTACGCTTTATGAAATTTAGCGGCATCTAGTGGTGAGGTTGCGAATTGCAACCAACGGCTCACTCCACACCTCCCTTCCGAAGCACTACGGCGGCTGACACAGAACTAAGGTGTCGTCTGGTTTTTGCTTCTTTCCCGACGGAGATAACATATTTACGAAACGCGATCTGTAGAGCAGTTTGTCCGTTTATGGCTTCTGTAGAAAAAACTTGAATTCCATGTAAGGGGACCAACGGTGCATATAGATGCAAAATACCTAATTCTGAGGAAATACAAACATAACGCTTCATTATGTAAGGTCTTTATACACCTCTGAAGACACAGTTATGTATATAATATTGCATTCCGTTCGAATGAAGTAAAACATTTACATTGAATATATAAACTGCGTTCAAATGTGAAATGGTGTACTCTAGTTTCCCAGCAATGCCTGAGGTTTCTCCATTTTTTGGCTTCTCGTCAATGTATTGCTTTAAGGCCAAACGGAAGCATTTATTTACGGAAAGACCTTTAAACCAGCGATCTTATGTGTTTTAGGGACTTTTATTACAAGCCCAAGGTCTTTGAAATAGAGCTCATGTTGAGGTCAGGAGTTGGATATTCCCTGAAGGTTTGGTTATTTTGCACTCTACATTTAGGATGTCATTTGTCTCGTTTCTGTTCTCTGATCTGACATCACGCTTTGCCGTCTGCCCGGGCTGTGTTAAAGACCGTTGGGGTTTAATAATTGACAATTTTCTTTCTCACAAGCTTCCGGCCTCTCACGAAGATTATCAGCTATATCTGACAAAGATTTAGGCAGCGTGCAAGTCTTAACCTATGCTGTATTTATTAATCGTGATCAGTTTTGCAGATAGCATCATAGTCTTGCTCCACTCTGTAGTCCATATCTCAGACGTTTTTTATTTTTCTGAATAACCTGAAGGAGCAGGTTCTTTGGAAACATTAGACCATTATTCAACCAGGTGTAGCAAGTGACGTTTTACTGCAAAATAAATTCTGTTCGTTTCTCTCCAAAGAACCTGCACGTTTCCTCTTTTCCTTTCTCTTCAGTGTGCAGGAAACGGTGAAAAGCCATCTGCTTCCTGAGCTCCATATTATGGGATGTGAGCATCCGGCACAAGCAAAGGATTTTTAGAATAAAACCAACCGCACACTTTCACCCTGAGAAAAGTGCTAGGGTTTGGTTTCTCCAGAAAGATTTGATCGCTCGCATTATGATGTCACCAGACGGGAATTAGGGGGCTAATCTGTTTTTTGTTTTTCTTCAATAGTTGTTTGTAACCTAATTCTCGGTGCATGTGATGGACACAATGCAGGTGCACAATAAACACACTCCAGCGCTACACATTCTTTCAGGAGTTGTTGACAGTTTCAATAAAGTTAAAACCGAAATGTTGTTGATGTATGTTTTTGGATATTAGTCTAATTGCTGCTAGATCTGTTAAAGTGAAAACGCCTAAGAGTGTCTTGCTTTCAGCTCTATTTTTGAATGCAGTTAAATGACATCGTGGGTGTTTGTAAGAAGAGTCAGATTAGCAGCTCTGATTTAAGATTAGAGGTATTGACAGGTAAAATGTCATTTTTAGTTTGTGTGCCGTGACTTGTTCTGCCGTGCCAGGGATGTTTAATGCTTGATGAGTTTTGCTCCATCTTTTTTCAAAATGTGATGTTACGGGAGTGTGGATGGAGCTCTGTGGCATTCACATGCACTGGAAAAACTGAAGGAAATGGGAGGGACTTTCGCTTTTTATATCTTTACCAATACCTTGTATTGGATTTGGTGGGGCCGCAATTAACGAAAGTAAGTTTTTTCTTTGCTTTCATGAATCACAACCTTCAGCTTAAATGTTAAGACTGTATACTGTATATATTTTCAACTCAATCAATTTATTGCATACATTTACAGTGATTATAAGAATGCAGAACAAAATTATAAATCCAATTTTCTGATATTTCAAAATGAACTTCTCTGGAATGTTTGCTAGCGATCCATTTGTGTTAAATGATATGCAAATGAAAAAATATTTTGACTTCAAATGATTTTTTGTTTTGAACGTTTTACAAACTTTGTTCACGTTATTTTTAAATCATTGAAATCACAGCTACCAAAAATATGTTCTAAAAACGTTTCCCTAACATTCCCAAAACGTTACTATACAAAAATACAGTTTTTTATATCTTAGAATGTTAAGCAATGACATTTAATCTTACTAAATGCACTTTTTATTGCAACATTTTTTTGATAACTGGGAAAAAACTTTCGCAGAATGATCCTTGTTACATTTCTCAACTTATATTGCTCCATGTGATTCACTCTGTTATTAGCGTTACATGTAATTATTTTGAATACAATTTTACAATGACTGACAGCTCTGGTTAGTTCACTTCATTTACACACTTTGTGCGGCATACCATGGTAAATGAATCAAACACAGTAAATACTTTTGAAATGATTTGGCACGTTATTAAACATAACTTATTTTAATCACTCTCATTCTTTGTCAACCGTACTATGTGTTTTTTTGTGTTTGGGCCATGAACAAGGAACATCATGTCTCAGCCAGAAGAACATGTTTCCTCATATTCTGGGTTTGTCTGTCGCAGGGAGCCATGATAGGTCAAGGCAACCAGCCAGATGTGTTTACCTTTTTGTAAATGAGTAATCGTCCATGCAAACGCTTGCATTCCTTTACTGTAAATCACCACGGTCAAACAAAATCAAACGTTATTTTGCATGTCAATAAAGCGATGCCTCAGAATCCTCATGGGTGCACCTGCTGTAAACAATGTACGCACGTGGGAATAAATGACTCTTTATGAGTAATAGCCTCTTTAGCGTTACTATTTTACTCATCTTTTCTCAGACTCATTAAACAGTGTTCAACCTAACTTCACCAGCTGACCGTAATCTTCGCTTGAGGAATTGCCTAAGAAAACTATTATTTATAATCTTCCCATGAGTCGCATGAGGGCATTATGCCTCGGAGAGATTTCCCTGCTTAATCTGTCCAAAGTGTGTGTGTGTTACAGAGCCGAGTTGGTGCATTTTGATACATTCATGAGAGCTGCTCGGGTCTCCTTCCATCTGACCTGTCATTGATTCAGGAGCGTTTTGTCTTAATCCTTCCAGTATTTCTTTAATGCATGAAACGGTATAAGAATAGCATTCACACTTCTGCAGCATGCATACTGTATATGTATATATAATGCGTCACATGTAGCAATTCCTGTTGATTCATTCCACCTCCCTGCTTCATTGCATTGTCTCATTTCATCCATCATCATTACAAAACAAGTTTCTATATTCATTGTGTATATCTATAAATGTTGGTGCGTGCCTGTTTGCATACGCTTTGTACGTCACACACCTGGAACAATAGATGCTTTTGTTTTCGACAGGTCATTAAACTTGATCAGTAGCCGGCCATGAAAAACATTGCATAAATTAAACATACAATGGCAAAATGTGTTTGATATGCTTGTTTACATATAATGGCAAAAGCAGCTTTGCTGTGAGGTCTTCAGCGAGTGAGAGATGTCCCGGGCAGGTGTGTGTGCACCTGCGTGTATGCGTGCATGAAGCACCTGTGCACCTGAGTGCTGTAATGTGCTCAGTGGCTCTGCACTAATTTAATGTGGCGGACTGATGTCATAGCTTAATTCCCATTGGTGGTGATATAACACGCTCATCTCACATTTGTACTGAATGTACTGATTATTGTTTTTCAAAAATGCCCGAAAGGGACTGTGGTGCATTTGTGAATTGCCAACACGGTGATGTCTGAGAGATCTAAACCAGCGAACAATATACATTGGCAGTGTACCATAATCCTAACCTTTATCTCCATACTTAATCCTACATGGTTTGACAGTGATTCATTTTTTTATGAATCATAAAAATATTGGTGTTGTGATGCCGTGAGGCGAAACTATAGTGCACGCGGTGAGTTTCAAAACGTCGTCTTAAACGTGTTCAATGAATTAAATAAAGTGTTTAGATAGAAGTCCCAATGAAACAGAGTTTTGAAGACAAAAGTGGTGTTCCTTACATCACAATTTAACAAGCGGATCGCTTTGGAGACCTGGCAACCGCTCAAAACTTAAACATGTGTTAGCATGTGCATTACTCACTTTTTATTTTCTAACAAATATGTTAGTTCAAGCTTCGTGTTGTAAAACAGATGTCCTGTACCGGATATGCAGGGGCAGGTGAAGAAATGCTGTGCTGCCTCTCTACAGATTACATTTCACAGAAAAGCAGGATTTCATTTGTGCAGGTGCAGGAAGGGCAGGAAAGCACCTTACTGCACATGTTGCTTACTGCTATTGCATAACATGAGGTGTATTTGCATATTATTTCTTTACAGTCCTCGTATAAATACAAAATGTATTCGTAATAGATATGTAAATAAAGCTGCAGAAGAAAATAAGATAAAATAAGCACTGCAGATTGGTCTTTAGTCAGCAATTTTGTATGTGTTGTCCAGCATCTGTGGAATGTCAACAGATCAAAGCTCAGGAATGACATAAAGTCATCCAACGGCAGTGTGAAGGAGTGAGAAAATGCAAATATTCATGAAAGAAGGTATAAGAACTGGCTTGTTTCCATTTTCAACTGATCCTAAAGTAATGTAAAACATAAGTATTGTGTTGTTTAAACTTGAATATGAACTTGTTTTGTTTGCAGTATTCAAGATCCGCAAACATTGCATCTTTTTACTTCTTTTGACCAGTTTCTCCCGATTCAATTCTCTGCAATAAATAAAAAAACAAATTTTAATTTGAGAGAAATTTTTAGTTTATGGTATACACAAGAATTTTGTACAGGTGTTGCTCAGATTTTTAATCTGGATTTGTTGTAGAAAGTCCGGACCAGTCTACAGATTTTATCGTACGATGCCCTGCTTTTCTCTGCAAACTTTCAAAAAGCCTGCAAGTGTGTGATGTCTAGTTTTTTTAACTAAGTCAACGTATTTGATGCCTGGTACAAAACCGACATACATTTTTGCCTTCACATAGCCAACTTTTTTGTGTCAGACTTTTAACGCATCACTTCCTGTGAAAAATAACAGTGTATAATTGAACGTGGCCCTCTACAATAAACTTTAAATTCTTATATAACTTCATTTAAAGTGCTTGGAGACATCTTGAATGTTGTGTCTTTTAATCTTGCCAAAACTGTAATATTACTCTAATTATGCTTGTGTAATGAGCCCATGTCTGTAAAGGCAGTCCTGTGCACATCATCTCCTCTTATAAACAACAACGTCAATGTAAAAGAATAATGAACGTGCTGATTTATAGTCATAAATCCCTGCTTTTATTTTAGACAAACGAGATGTTAAATAATGGCAAACACCTCAAAAGTGTGTTAAATTCCCAGAATAACTCTGAATGTTTTTAATTGCTCGCTCTGCACGATGTCTGATTCAACACGGCCATGCAGTGTTTGTCCCACATTCGGCACGTTGCAGATTTCTGCTTGTCCAGCTGTTCCTGAATCTTGTCCAAACCTCTCAGAGCAGCTTGTGTTGGAGGCTGCGGGCACATCTATTTTTGCGGTTGTTTATTTGAAATGGTTCAATCCGATCCAGATTATTGGCGCTTTATCATCTCTGCCTCCCATCCCCCCTGCTTTAATCACAGAACAAACTGATGCCAACAGGAAACCAGACCCACAATTTTCCTCTCTTCCTTTTGTATCGACAGTAGATTTCACAAAGCCTATCTTTTTTTATATCTGGGCATGGAAACGTGCCTTTTAAAGTTCAACCCTAAAATGATGTCATCTTTTATTCACCCTCTTGTACTTTTAAAGCTGTATGACTTTCTTCTGCAGAACACAAAAGAAGATATTTTGAAGAATGAACTGAACAACAGCAGTAACCATTGACTTCTTTTGTATGGCTACAAAACCAATTCAAGTCAATGGGTACCGTCGTTGTGCGGTACATTCTTCAAAATATATATATTTTTTCTGTTCTGCATAAAATAGGAAGTCATACAGGTTTTGAAGGACAAGAGGGTGAGTAAAGGATGAAAGCACTTTCCTTTTTGAGTGAACTATCCCTTTAAGATTAGTACTTAAAGATTATTAGAATTCATATTATAAGTGTTATTTTTCAGGATTCATATGTGAGCGATTAACTTTTCAAAAACATTTCAATACATGTATGTTCATCTCTCTTCAAAGTTTATTTTGCAGCACCTCATTTGCATCTTCATAGCCAGGAATGTTTTAATATTCAAACAGTGTTGGGTAAGTTACTCCGAAAAAGTAATTCATTACTAGTTACTAATTACATATTCAATAGTGTTATTGGATTACTTTACAAATTACTCTCTCCAAAAAGTATTCCGTTACTTATTTCTCATTACTTTCTATATCCTACATCGACCTTGGTTAGAATTGATTTGAGGATAGACATGAAACGGCTTATTTAATTCATTCAAAAAAAAAAAAAAACGACTTAAATTGTTCTTATTAGTTAACCAAAGTATACAAATGTGAGGAGGATCATTAAAGGATACATTTTAAGTTAGACTTATAACTTTGATGTCATTTCCACTATTGAATATATTACACAGTATTTAGTTCAATTACATCAAAAGTAACTGTAATTAAATTACAGGGGGAAAAAATTCAAGGGAAAAGTAATTAAATTACAGTAACTAATTACTTAGAAACAAGTTACACCCAACACTGTATTCAAAATATGATTTTGATTCTTTCTGCGTTAGTTTTCAACACTAACAAACCTATAATGCCTAAACCCTTTTGGGGAACATTTATTTATTCTCTAAAACCTGTAAGCAAATCATTATAATTATTCATCTGGTGAAGGTGGGTTGACATTGAAGTTATATCTGGTTAAATGGATACTTCACCAAAAATTCTGTCATTTACTCACCCTCTTGTCATTTTAAACCTGTGTTATTTTCTTCTGCAGAACACAAAAGTAGATGTTTTGAACACCTCCCATTCACTTCTATTGTGTGCACACAAAACCAATGCAAGTCCGGTGCCGGTTACCAACATTCTTCAAAATATCTACGTTTGTGTTCTGCAAAAAAAGTCATACAGGTTTAAAATGACAAGAGGGTAAGTAAATGATGACCGAATTAGCATTTTGGGGTTTACTATCCCTTTAACACAGCCGTTTCATATGCCTAAACATTTCAACAATAAATACGTAATTCTTTAACATCACCCTACAAGCAATACAACAAATGCATGTTGTTTATATAAACATTGGTCTGCACACAGTGGACATCTCAGTCTATACGTTGGTTAATGAGTTACTATTTGGTAAGTAAGCGCCTTACAAGCTACTGTACATGTGTGTACATGTGAGACGATCATAACACTACGCTGGTCTATTTTGCATGCATTTCTCTCTTATAAAGAGAGAATATTACATTGAAATCAATAGAGACAAATGTTCCCTGAGTTCAGCACTGAACGACTCACACAAGTGACTCGCAAACAGCTGGGTTATCTGAGTCTTGGCTGTGCATTGAGCTCAGTCCCGTGTCCGAGTCATCATCATTGGCCCTGCAGGTCTTTGAGAGTCCCCTCGCCTGCTCCACCCAAATATTCTCATCCTTGTCAACGAGAGGCACCTGCTCGCTTTCATGCTCAGTCGATCCATCTTTGCTGTCCTTCGACTTTTTCCCTTCTAGTTCGTCTAATCTGTGAACCTTTTCCAGCAGTTCCCTCAACTCCCGTTCCTTCGCATCCAAAAGCTCCTGACTGAATTCCAAGTCGTTCTTTGCGCTCTCCGTATCTGTGTTCAAGCGCAGCCCGATGTACAAACTCGTATCCAGTTGTGTTTTGATTCTCTCCTCGTCTAGCTGAAGGTCATTGTCAAACAGGGGCTCTTGAAACTCTGAGATTGTATCCCCAAGGACCGAAGTCACCCTAAGGGCAATTTCCTCAGCCACATCCTCCGCGTCTTTGTCGGAGAGCTCCTCTCGTCGCCGTCTCATCCACCTGTGGTTAAGTTCTTCCTGTATTTCACCCGAAAGTATATCCATCAGAGCCTCCTGCTCAGTTAGTTCCTCCTGCAGTTTGATCACTTCGTCGCACCGTGACGCGTAATCCTCGAACTGCTCAACAGCACGCGTAAAAGCGCACGGCGCGTCTGGGTGTCCGGTGGATTCCGTCTCCGCGCACTGGTCCTGCATATAGGTGTCCTGGACGTAATTTACCCCGTGTCTTTTCATCCTGTCAAAGTGAACTTTTGATTCACACATCTCGATTTCGTTGTCCAGCTCTTTGATCCGCTGTATCTGCTGTCGAATAGTGTGATCCTGTGAGATAATAAGATGAACGAGCGTCTCCATTTTTTCCGCGGACGAATCGTCTCGTATCAAAGTCTCCTCTTTCTTTTTATTTATTTTGTCCAACTTTCTAAAAGCCTTACGCACGATCCTGCGTTGTTTGTCTTGGGAAATCGCCATCGTGGGTCTGGTTGCGCCCTTGTGGGTGCAAGGACTTTCCTTGCTGAGCACGACGCGCGCCTCGGCGCTCCGCGGTCCGTTGTTGGGCAGGGACGCCTCGTTTTTAACCAGGACGAACCTCACGTTCTCCTGCTCGTCACCCCAGGCGGTCCAAAGGCGGAGGATTTTAGTTTTATTGGGTAATATCCTTTCATACCCTCTCCACTTTTCCACGACGCAGTAAGATTGCGGGGAGCCAGTGAGCATCGCTGCGTTCTCACCTTTCAGTAAGTTCTGATCATCCAGCAGAACCCTCACCACGTCCGCGCAGGTGGTTCGTCTCGACAGTCCGGATACCAGCTTCTCCTCCCGGCATACCCACACCGAGATTTTACCCTCCTCCGGTTCCATCATTCACATTCAGGTTACTGAAACAGGTTTAACAGTCCAGTCGTTCACGGAGTTTGAATGAACTCAATATCCGGTTTGTCATCCATGGGTCAGCTGGAAAGTTTTAGAAAAATTACTTGATAAAATAAAAAATATACGTAACAACTTGTGCTGGCTGGTTGCGTGCGCCCGTAACATCGAACTGATAGTTATATTTGTGTCTAAACTACACTAGTGTGGTTCTGCGCGCTCAGGCACCGCCCACACCACATCATGTCCCAAGATCACATGATAAAGGCCGAATACAAACACCAGCAACTTTACACACATAGTCCTAACTCACTGCAATAAACAGTGCTGGTGTGATGGATTAAAAACTCAAACTATTTAATATGTTAATCTTCTGGAAATGTAAAAACAAACTTAACGTTGTTAATACCATGCCGTGCGTCACAAGCCTACTTAAGGGTAAAGGCCATTTCACATTGAGTCCGAAAGTTTCGCACGCTAAAAATATGCTTTTTGCGTTTTTACGCATCCGTAGCAAGCATTTTAGAGGCGTTTTAAGATACGATTTGAGAATTCAGGGACACCGTACAAACGCGCCAGATACGAAAAAAGGCATAAAATTGTATGTGCAAAGACCTTAAGACAGAAATAGTTCATTTAAGAACCTTTGACTGAATAGTTTTTTAGGGAACCAATATGATTCTATTCTAAAAAAAACTTTTATTGCACCTTTAATTATTAAGAGTGAAGTGTTTTTTTTAAGTGATGCATTACTAGTTACTAATTACATATTCAAAAGATTAGTCTACTGTATTATTCCCTCCAAAAAGTCATTAATGACTTATTACTAATTACTTTCTATATCCTATATCAACTTTAATTAGTTAAGTGATTCAAGGATAGAGATGAAACTGCTTTTTAATTCATTCAAATAACTAATATAAAACTACATGTAGTATTATTAACAGACCAAAGTATCACAAATGTAAGAGTTATAGATTAAAGCACAGATTTTGAATTTTGGTGTCAATTCAGCTTCTACACAAAGTATTTAGTTTAATTACATCAGAAATAACTGTAATTAAATTACAGATAAAACAGAGTAATCCTTTAGCCTACTTTACTTTTTCAAGGGAAAAGTAATTCAATTGCAGTAACTGATTACTTAGTAACTAGTAACACACAACACATTTACAAACAGAGAAAATTATAGATTCCATTAACCTAAACAATTCCCATATAAATAGCATTTCTTTGATGTTTTTCCAGGAGTAAATTCATTTAAATGCGAAAAGATCTTTACAGTCCTGTTTCCTGAATTCGTTTGAAACATTCCCCATTTATGTTTGTCAAAGTTATAAAAGATTAAAAGAAGTTATAAAGAGAATAACTGAAGTGTGTTCTTATAATAATAAAAAATGTGTACAATATATGCTTATACGTCACTGTCTTATAATCAGATGTGCATAAACTTTATCTTGATTTCCAAGCGTCCCATTGGTCATCGTCTATACATCTGAGCAGCCCTATTAATAATTTGATAAAATAATAAATCTTCTTTTTATATCATTGAAACATTTCAGAAAAACTGACTTTCTTGAACATTGATCATTTACTAAATTGTACTGCCATCTAGTGGTGTGATGAAACATTGCATATATTTTATTTTATTTTATCCAAAGCGACTTACATTGCATTATACTATACATTTTTGCAAATGAATATATATTTTTGTATTTATGTCATACATATTTATGTTTAGCAAAATATGGATATTTAATAATAGAAATGCTACAAATAACTTTAAAGCGTTTAAAGATATAAAATTATTATTTAACATCAAGAGTGAAAAATACAAAATCAGAAGCATTTGTGGTTCAAACACTAAGTTTATTTTCTTTTTTGTGTCAATTCTTCAATAAAACGAAAAACATACACAATTGAAAACAATTATTTGACAAAAGTGTCCACCTAGTACAAAAGCTATTCAGTGCTCTTACTGAAAACAAATGAACAAGAAACCAGAATGTCATGAAATACATTAGTTTTCATTTTACTAACAAATACTTTCCAAAACATGTACAACATGGTTGACCAAGAAAATAAATCTTGTTGAACCGTCTTAAGTAAAACTGAGAGCAACAATTTGAACAGAGTAATTTAAGATATGAAATTCTGACATAACTCTTATCTTCTGAGCCTTTGTGTACATGAAATCTTATCAGCCGTCCTCTATGATACTGTAGTCAATGGCTTTAGTATTTATTGTTATTTCATAATGTGCATTTCCCCCATTTTGCATTGTTGATGTCCAATGTGAAAACCAAACGTATAAATGTACATTTTTCATCAATATACAGTAGCAAAATGCACTTTTCTTTCAGCCAGACCCTCAGCACCCACAAGGCATTATGGTGATATAATCCAAACATGATTCACTTTTTGGTGTCAACATTTTAAATCTTTTCTGAGCTGAAAGAAACACACAGAAGGCACTTTCAACACCTGTAGCATTACCCTGGTATGAACAGAAGTGATAGTGGTGTATTTATTTGGTGTACAAGAGAGAAGATATGACCTACTTTGCTTTGTCTTACTGACTTAAAACATATTAACATTTTTGTGGGACAAAATACAAACGTTAGGTGAGAATTCGACAGTCTGTGATGAGAAACACTAAGGCACAATATACTTTTATGCTTTGGTGATTTTGCTATGTAGATTTCCTTTCTTCCGGAGCCTCTTTTGATATGAAAAGATATGGACTGTGAAAATCTGAAAAACACTAATGTGATGATTTTTATAAACGCAAACACTGAAAAATTCACAAACACAACTGTCTTCATCAAGTGGCGAGCGACACGCAAAAAGCAGTTTAGAGTTTTGGATCTGTTTGTCTTCAACATATTCAGTGTCCTGATTTTATGTACATTATTCGTTTCATGTTTTATTTTTGTATTAAAAAACTGTATTTGTTTCTAGTGTTTTAGTTTTTCGATCGCAGGTCACACTGAAAGAGCTCATGTGCAGTGTAAGGCAGACGGTTCCTCATAAATAATACAGTACATTTTCAATGCTCTTTCATAAAAGTTCACTAAGATGAAAATACCCCGGGGTTTAAGTCTTTGTAATGTACTGTTTTGTGTTAGAATAACAGATAGTACAACATAAACAAAGCTTTTGTGTACTATACCGATGCAACTTTATATAAACAACATCCTTCCCAAACAAAGTTGGTTAAAACATCAACCAGGTTAATAACATAAACATCCAATAAACGTAACAAAACCGTACCGCCAATTTTAACACAACTGATTAAAAAACAAACGAACAAACACCAAAGCACGAATGACAAAAATGATAATAAATGTAGTTATTTCACACCACGCCCGAAACGTGCCCTGGGTGGGACTGATACAGGCGCAGCCGCTTAAAATGAGCTTGTGAGTCATTCAAAGGCTTGTCTTAGTCCTCTTCGGCCATCGGCTGTGTAGTTGCCTTGGCTAAACGCCTCAGTGAATATAAAGTCTCCACTGTTCTCTTATTTCCTCTCTGTGGCCAGCGGGGAGCCGGATTCTGCTTAGTGTGACACGTGCGAGATGTGGAACTTCAATCTTTGACCAGTCGGTAGATGTGATGCTGTGCGCCGTGCTCGCTGTTGGAGACCTCGAACACGCAGGCCATGCACAGCAGGGTCTCTTGTGTTTCTCTGTTCGTCACCACCTGCCACAGGGCGAGAAATGCTGTTGTCAGTAATTGAAGAGACCAAAACCACGGTTTATAATTTGGAGTTTATGTAAACAAGCGGGTTCAAATTTGAGTCAGACCGTCATATGTATGATGGGGTCGTGGGGGATGTCATGGCAACCCCGATGACATATTTTAATAGTTTTAACTAACAGATCTTCATTGAGTCTTGTTTAATGGCCTCTATAAATAAACTATTGTACAATAAACTGCAGACATTGTGGAAGAATTTATCCACATAAAATAACACACACGTTTTAAAAACAACAAATGAAAACGATAGTGTTTTAGATTGTTGAATGAGCTAAGGAAAAAGGAATCGTGAATGATGATTTATATTTACAAATCTGATATATGAACTGGACTTAATAAAAAAGGACCTACCAATAGGATGGTGAAGTTTTCTAGTACGCTGTTCATCATGTATTTCTCAGGCAGGTGTTTCAGTTTATGGATGAAGTTGATCATGTATTCACACATGGGGGACCGGCTGATTTTGTACACGAAGCGTCCATTCTCAAACCGGGCGTATTCTGTCTACAGGAGAGATAATAAAATAATACCGCGTCACTAGTTCCAATTTAAGCAGCCTTGGCGATGTCATCCGATCAGAAATGTTGTTTCAGAGGCGGCACATTTCTGCAGATTTGTTATCACCAAATCAACTTAACTTTCTTTTCAATGATACATTTTAGTGAAACAAAAGCTAAAAAGTTCATTCTCACCTCTACTTTTTCAACCACTTGTTTTCCAAACGAGCAAACTTTGGTCGAGCAGGTGATGGTCATATTCTCTGAGCTTTCATACTGACTGGTCACACCGTAAAATCCTCCTGAATCTTCCTGAATGTTACAATTCAGATCAGCCTATAGGCAAAGATTTAAAAATGAATAAACAGCATAAGGAGACAATGGTGACAAGACGTGTGCATTTCCATCCCCAGGCTTCTGTGCACTTTGACAAATTCTTTCGCAGGAGTAAACAGCAAACCATTAATGTATTCTTCACCCACTTAAACTTTGAATAGAATCTCTTGATAGCTTCCGAGGCCGCAGACACATTTATGAAAAGTGTTTGCAACTTTTCCAGTGTATTTAAAATCAGAGAAATACATCATCAGATGCCATTGAATGGCAGCGCTAAAACAAAAAACATCCCTTGAGCAAGATTCAAGGCAATAAAACAAGATTGATGACAAGTGCAACGAGTGTCTAAAGAGCAGAAATGAAAAAGCGTGCGTCCATTTCAACAGCTGCTCTCCCTCTGAAAACATCTAGTACTATAGCAAACAAGGTGTATGTTTGTTGGTATAGCACGCTATAAAACCCAGCTGTGTCGAGCATCCCGGTTCACGTTCTAATAAGAGTTATAACCTTTAGAATGGCGCCAGTATTTTAATGAACAGAGAGACAGAGAATACGCTTTCTATCAGTCTGTATAGGATGTAGCCAGTCGGTTCGCTCATGTGTCTGCACCTGCCGTTCACAGCGGCAGGTGTTCAAATAAAGCGTCTCTATCTAACGCAGCATCAGCGGTATTGAAGGACAGCACTAGTTTGGTTTCACATTCAGATCGCGCTGGGATTAAATACATCACTGAAGGCTTTTAAACAGAACTTTAATAAAACCTGATACTTTGAGCGGCACACGTTCAGACGGGTGACTAATGACTGACCCATTCAGAAGCCTTTATGGTTTAAGGATTTTTTGTATATCTTTTATTGGTTTATTAAACGTTATGCTGACATATTTTATGAAAAGGTGTTGTGTACGTTTTAAAAACTTCTGAATGCCATCAAAGCCGCAATCCGTAACTTTTTTTGGTCTATAAAAATAAACAAAAATCAATCAAGCTTCAAGTACAGTAACTGTTTGTCACAAATGTGGGAAGTTCCAGCGTTCTGGACGTGACATTTTGTGTTATGGACATTTTATATTTTACTGAACCCTTGTTAAAGTCTAAACATAAAACACTGTCAGTCTATGTAAAAAAATTATATCTAAAAAAAGGGAAATAAACAAGCGTTATGGATGTGACAAAAGTGTTTTTGGGAGATGACAAACTTTGTAGGATTTCTGAAAAAAAAGCACAATCATGATGCAATAATACCCAATGAATGGAGAAGGGATGCCTCTTTATAGAACATAAAATAGTTGCTTTATATTTACTTTCATGTGTCCATTTATGAGGAATATGTGGCGTTATGGATGTGACATGGCACTTACCTGACTATGAAAAATCATGCACTAAAAATAAAACACATGCTTTAAAATTTGAAGAGAGATCTCACATGGGTATTTGAACCACCAAATGTTAAAATCTGCTGTTACCATAGTAAAAACCGCTGGTAAAAAAGTATTTTTTTCGTGGTGAGTTGACATTTTCACGGCATTTCCCATGTAAGTTGACTCACCCAAAACTTCACCAGGAAGAAGGCGTTCTGAGGCCCTTTTCCAAATAGCTCCTTCAGCCCGCCCTTCTTCTCTGGGAATTTATCGTAGATCTGACGTATGTCCACTGTCTCCAGGAGCGGGTCGCTGTAGGAAAGATTCGTCTGGCCGATCTGCACAAACAGATGCTTGTTGTACTGCGGAGAGAGGTTGTAATTAGATCAATGCAACATATCCGTTTACAGCGGCCTATTGAAAATGAATTAAACTCTGTTCGAAACTGCACAAAATTATTTGAAAGAAAATCGTCTTAAGGGGGTGGCTGTGAGAAGTCTTTTATAGTTGTATTGATTCCAATGCTGTTCCCAAATGTTGAGTAATGAAGCATTTAAAATCACATTTGTGAAGCTGTTTGTCTCCAAAGCTAAAAGTTTGCGTAACAGGACGCATGCTTTGGGATGGCAACTCATTCCATATATTGTTGCAACAGAAGATTAATAGCTGCTGTCATGCCGGACGAGAGGAACAAGCATTTCATAGAGACGCTGCCAACATGATAGATTACATAAGTCTGCTTTGAGATGGACATTTTGGTAACCTGTAGATCAGGGCAAGGTCTCACTTTTAATCCACCAATGTGGTTTTCATTTTCTTATCTTTAGAATTCCTGTAGCTTTAAGAAACAACATCATTTTCTGTGCTGTGTTCCAATGTAATTTTTTGGAGGATCTATTGACAGAAATGCAATATATAATATACATAAATGTCCTCAAAGGTGTATAAAAACCTTCCATAATGAAGTGTTATGTTTTTATTACATTAGAATGAACTATTTCTATCTACATCGCAGGTCTTACATAACATTCGTGATGTTGTATCTACAGTAGCCCTAAACGTACAAACTCCTCTCAAAAGTGAGAATTTGACAACATCTTAGTTCTGTGTCAGCCACCGTAGTGCATCGAGCTGTTGGTTGCAATTCGCAACCTCACCACTAGATGCTGCTAAATTTCAAACACTGGACCTTTGTTTTGATTTGAAAGTGATTTCATTTTAAAGACAGCAGGGTTAATGCTGTCATGGTTTTTTCTGTCGCCTGCTGTGAATCTCACAGGTGTGCTGACTCACCGATTCTGGGTCCCTCTGGTTCTCCAGGTAAGATGAAAACTCAACCAGCCGCAGTTTGGAGGTGCCGATAGACCGCCCGTGCCAAGGCGGCAATGCGGTTGACGGAGGTGTCGGCGACTCATAAGCTACACACACACAGAAACCCATCATATAAGTCACGACAGGCAGCACACAATGCTAACACCACAAACAGATGTCAAATATACTAATATATATTATAGTTGTGTAATGGCACACATCATAGACAACATTCTAGGTTTGAGCTCTCTGTATGCAAGTAAATACAAATCTAGCTCTGAAAAATTCAAAATGAATTTTGTAAAACAAAATAAAGAAAGCTAACTATTGAATGTCTGACACTAACCCGAACACAAACAGACATTTATAAAATAATAAATACATTATTAATATACACACCTGAAATGGCTGTGGCTGTCTGGATTGGATAATTTTGTGTGAATGGCTTAATGCTGAAAAGCAAGCGAGATTTATGATAAGATGGTGCGTGAAGGTTGCATATCTATGTATGTATAAATTAAGACTGAGCCTAAAGTCGCTCTAACATCATCTGCATATACTTACTCTTGCGAGGATCCCGGCTGCCCTGTTGACACCTGCCAAAACTAGAAAAGCAACACAAATGAGTTCGCTAACAATCTGTATATATTTTGTTACTGGATTTACGGTGGTTTATTGAGTCTCTTACCCCTGCTGCTCCAGGCAAAGTGGGTCTTGGGATCCCTGCCAGTCCCAGTCTGTTGTGGATGGCCGTGGCTGAGACTATCTGTGCCGAAGACATGGCTGCCATCCTGTTGATCGCATCGTTCTTCACGGTCTGGTCCTTCAAGAAATACCAAAATTTAGTCCCATTTGATCTGATGATAGGTCTCTAGTTGTGTTGTTCTATTGCCTTTATTGTTAGAAAAAACTGATTTAAAGAGACAGTTTAGCCCAAAATTTAAATTCCGTCATCATTTAGTCACGCTCAGGTTGATTCAAACCTGTATAAATGTGTCTGTTTTGCTGAACCAGAGAAAGAGATTTGGAAGAATGTAAGCAAACTGTTCTGGGGCACTATTGACTTCCACAAATCGATAAAAATCAATGAATCTAAGAACTGTTCCCTATTCCCTAAAATATATTTGTTGTGTTCAACAGAATATAGAACGTATCCAGGTTTGGGACAACTTGCGGCGAGTAAACTACGACAGAATTTGGGGTAAACTATTCATTTAATTCACGCTTGAATGTTTAGTTCAATCCAGCCTGTAATTCTGTATTAATGGAAACCAGCCTCATTATTCAACAAGGTTAAATTCATCTTGTTAAGTCTAAAAAACTGAATAAATAATTAGAATTTAAACTTTTCTATGTATGTATTATACAAGCTAAATAGGAAAAGAGAAGAGAGTTTTGACATTGACATCTTGAATCAGAACATCGTAAGCCATAAAGTAATGAAACAGTCTCTAGGTCATCTTAATATTTGCATAAACCTACACACTCGATTTTCTACACACATTAAATGATGTGAATTACGTTGCCTTTTCTCCTGCAGGTAACCATAGCTTAAAAATACTTTTTTAGGGATCAGTAAGAGGAAATGTTGAGTCAATGAATTGTCATTCACTGTTTAACCACCAGATGCCACAGCTGCTCAAACACATGAACCCCATATCACCCTATATCAGCCTCCCCCAAAACACGGTGGTCCACAACATCAGTCTTAAACATGTTCATAATGTGCCTTTTGTCATTTAATGTTACGTTGTGTTAATCCATTATTAACTTCCTTCAATATAATAGAATACATTAGAATAAAAGTCATCAAAGGCTCATAAAGTGTTCTGACATTTCAAATTTGCCCCTGAATTTGACCTACATTTTAAAGGTTCTATATTTTACACGTCAAATATT
This sequence comes from Triplophysa dalaica, assembly GCF_015846415.1. Taxonomy (NCBI): domain Eukaryota; kingdom Metazoa; phylum Chordata; class Actinopteri; order Cypriniformes; family Nemacheilidae; genus Triplophysa; species Triplophysa dalaica. The sequence continues at coordinate 6,417,226 of NC_079565.1, read as the reverse complement.
TTTCCGCGCATTCACCCAAAAGCAGGTCTTTTTGAAACACACTTTTGTGTGAAACAGGAAGGAAACAGATAGCATACAGAAGAAAAGAAGTTAGCAAGTGGACTGCATACTAACAACGCCAGTCACAAGCAGAAAATCTAGGTTAGCGACCGCCAAACAGCAGGGCACTCATCCACACACCATGTTTACTACGGATACGGCCTGAGGGAGCACACACATGCACGCTTAAACAAACACAATGTGTCCAACACGAGATTGGCATGTACCTTCAGCTTGGAGTGAAATTCTCTGGATTTCCGCCGGGCAAGAACCTGGATGTGACTAGAGACCTGGTCACACACACACGCAACAAACACAAAGGAACATTTTGTAACCATGGAGATGAAAGGCCTCCTGCCATTAGGCACAAAAACATGTCCTTTAATTACAAACTGAACATCTAATGCAACCTTTAACATCATGTTTACCAACGAGAAAAAAAGTGTCTTCATTGAGTTTGGAATTCATTTATTTTATCTTAAAATTGTAAAGACTTTTAGCGCACAAAGCAACAGGTGTTCAATGTTGTTAAGTATGTTTCGGTAACTAAGGAAGGCAGAAAGCCAGAGAGAACATGTTTAGAAGAAGATACAAAGAATGTCGGATCATTTATATTTACTGGAAATAAATGTAATTCAACATCTATAATTGTTTTGAAATATTATGAAATATATATATAAATGAACAAAAAATTATGTTTTTAAGGACATGTACTTCAGCCTCTATAATTGTTTTTAATATTACAAAAATGAAATATATAAATAAACATAAACAATGTTTTAACCAAATAAAATATTACAAAAATTATATATATAAATAAACATAAATAATATTTTAATTGAATAAAATATTACAAAAATTATATATATAAATAAACATAAATAATGTTTTAATCAAATAAAATATTACAAAAATTATATATATAAATAAACATAAATAATATTTTAATCGAATAAAATATTACAAAAATTATATATATAAATAAACATAAATAATGTTTTAATCAAATAAAATATTACAAAGAACGATATTTATAAATAAACATAAATAATGTTTTAATCAAATAATATACAGAAATTATATATAAATAAACATAAATAATATTTTAATCGAATAAAATATTACAAAAATTATATATATAAATAAACATAAACAATGCTTTAATCAAATAAAATATTACAGAAATTATATATATAAATAAACATAAATAATGTTTTAATCAAATTAAATGTTTCTTAAAATAATGTTTTAAAGGATGTATCATTTTGTTCAGCCTCTACAACTGTTTTAAAATATCATAAAAAATATAAATATATGCAAAAAACTATTATGTTTTAAAGGACATGTTACTCAGTGTCTTTAATTCGTTTTAAATATTATAAACATACGTTTTTTGTTTATTTATATATTTATGTGTTTTAAAGGTTGTACTTTAGCCCTATAATTGCTTTAAATATTATAAAACACTAAATATAAATAAAAGTATTGTTATTTTAAATTCAAAATTGATACCGAAATATAAAATACATGTAATACATGATATAAGAAATAGATGTAAAACTCATCTATAATATGTTAACGTTACATTAACTAACCTGCTTTCTTGTCCTTGTCTTTCCCGTTCTGAGTTTGATGTATCTGGCGATTAATTCATTGCGACCTGAACGGAAAACACAAAGAAATGCTTGTTAGTGAACAAAATTACATAACTTATCATTTTACTTTAATGTGCAAATTTTTCATTGGTACACAGCAGTTTTATCAGTATTTACAGGTTTACAGAAAAAAACATTTTTTGCCTTCTGTAACATTTAAAAATCCATCAGAGTATTTTCAAACAGAAACTTGTCACTTTAATACACACCACAATATCATTGGGTTCCATGTCATATAACTGAACTTGAATACACAAGTGAAATTGTTCAACTAAATGAAAGTCAGTTTTGCAACAAAATGATTTTGGGTGTCTGTCCCTTTAAGGACGCCATCTGACTCTAAGCCAAAAAATAGCGTCAGGGTATTTTCTTCGGTCAGCCTGTACCCAACGTGCCTGCAGTGTAATCTCTTCTTACCCAGACCCGGGCCTCCCTATTCTTCCAAACACAAACACGCGTCCACGCACTCGCACACACGCTCAGTGCGCACACAATGCGGGCATTCATGCACACCCTCCTCTCAGATCAAAGACTCTCCAAACGGCCAGCTGTGAGCATGCTTACTAGTGCATAATTCTGTCTTTTCACTCACTTGAAAACATGCTCAGCTGGACTTGGAAGACCTGCAAAACAACCTCCAGAGAGAAAAGGGACTTAGAGAGAGAGAGAGAGAGAGAGAGAGGGAGCCTGTTGAAAAGTGTTGAGTCTTGAGAGCCCCCTGCCATGGAGCTTGATCAACCAACCAAAGCAAAAAGTGATCAAAGACACTAATTCAGTCTCACCAGAAGATAAGACCAACGCTATCATTACAGAAGGACTGCAGACTACTGATCAACACAAATGTGCTACACGGATCAGATGGTTGTGTGTGTGTGTTTTATAAATAACAGGGTGCTAAATTGTTACCAATGTAATTGCATGTCACTATATGTACTTCGAAGACTACCATGGTACATACCATTGAGAGCACTTCATTGCTGTTGAACATGTCCAAAAATAAATAAACATGGTGCATGTTGCTGTTAGAATAAAAAAACTGGTACATTTTCAATAGTAAAATAGAAACTTTTCTGCTACTTTCAGTCTGATGAAAGATGAAAACATGTTGAAATGCCAACACTTGTTAAAATGCCAAACTCCCAAACATTAAATCGAAAAACAAATCTGTAAGATATCCAATAATGCATAAAGAGAATCTTAAATTATCCTTTTCATAAGTGTAAAAATTGTGTTCTCACTTTCCATAACAATCCTGAATAATCAGCCTTTTTCTGTAAAACAAATATAAATTTGTAATCATTAAAAATATATATTATAAATGTTTTACTCATTTAAAAATATATACTTTATTAAACCGTAAATGTGGTGTGACAGCAAAAAATGTGTAAAATAACTAACAATTAAGATAAATCATTCTTATGCTATTTTATACAATATAAATAAAACTGTTAATAATATAAAACAATATATTATTAACAGTTTTCAACACAGTAACAGTTTATTTGACAACTTCCCATAGTTATAGATATATACAAATAGATCTAGATCATTAATCCAACAATAACTGGAAACATCAGCCTCTTCTGATGACTAACCTTTGTCAGGCAATGTTTAGCTCTAAGAACAGATCTCGTAGAAATCTCATAGAGTTTGGAGATGACTCAACACATGGCCATTAAAGCGTACACCAGAAAAAAAACTTAAACGCAAACACAAGGTCTAAAGAAGTGGTACAAAGTTGAATCATTGACTGAGAATGGTAAGAAATGTGGTTAAACGGCTTGGAAGTGGCCGTATAAGTTTACTGTGGAAAACCCCCGTGCAGTGCAAGGTCGGACCCCATTCTTTTATAGTGCAGAAAAAGCATTGATATCAGCTGGTAGAAGTCATGCCACAAAAGCCCTTCAGGATGTGGTGAAGGTAATCAAATGATAATATGAGCAACAGTTCTATATTCAGGTAGTTTATTAAAAGCGATCAGACAAACGGACCTCATGTTGACTCATGGATGACCTTGAATGACTTCAGCACTTCTCCACTATAGAAAAAGGCAAAAAAAACAAGGACTTTTTCTGTACATTTACGTCCCGCAAGTATTAGGGTGTTGGGTACGACGGTGACTGGTGGGCGGAAACCCCAAATCTTTGGGACAATGGCTGTTGTGCCCTGCATGACCTGATGGATGACTTTAAGGTCTCGGGGTGCTATTAGAATCACAATAACCTAATCTAACAAAATAGGAAGATATTTTTAGGACATCCAAACACTTTGGAATGAAGAGCAAATTGAAGTCACATAATTCAAAGTTGCCAAACAACTTTTTCTGTATCTTAACTGCTAGAGAATGATGCTAACAACTCCAAGGTTGCTCAGGGAACACATCTGATAAACTGTACACCTTGAATGCATTGTAAATAGCTTTGGATAAAAGCATCTGTCGGATGCATAAATGCAAAAAAAAACAGTTGCATGGTTGAATTATATTCATGTGCAAGATTAATCAAAAAAACACATTAGCAGATTCATTTGCGTATTTGCAAAACTTTTATTTTTTGCTGGTGAACATCGTGGCTATGTTGGGTCCGCCAAACATGAAAATATATTCTGGTCTATTCAGCAGGGATGTCATTACTAAACTCTACTACCCCTCCCCAAAATTTGACTCCACCCTTCAGAACCAATTTAATCCTAATTACAGGTGTCCGCTTTCGTTTGGCAGGACCGCGGTTCTCTTAAAGCTACAGACATGCTGTTTCAGATGCACCATGTTTGAAGATTTTGGTCACCTAGATCGCAAACCGTCTGATTCTAAAACATGTCGACTCATACATCCGGAGTAATAATCCTGATTTACCACACAACCGCGCACTACAAAATGCCATATGGTTATAAATTAAAGGTCAGCCTCCGATAGCAGATGGTGACCTGAACAATCCCCTTTCTAGGATTGAGTCAGCTTAGACCGATATGATCAATGCAGGTGTTTCCCTGAGAGCAGGATCGAGGGGTGCGGCCAGTTTTTTGCCCCTGTCGGATAAAGCCATTCACACACATGCTGATATGCACACACATGCCTGCTAGCATCTGATTAGAGTTAGCCAGCTGTCCGCTGTGACGGGTAGGGCCCGTAACTCGATGACACCCCTCCATCGCAAGCCATTTTCAGAGGGAGGGTCTGAGAGAAATTTCAAGGCCAGATGGCAAGAGACCGTGACGGAGTCTTTTCTTTTCCAGTGGACACCCCACTAACACCCCCTCCCCATAAAGCTCATCCCGCCAAAACTGCAACGATTATTTAGTGAAACCAAATCTGAGAGGAAAGTCAAACATACGGCGGCCCCCGAAAAGTGCTCAGACACTTAGGCCGCAGACAAAAAAACGTTGCATCCGTTGTGTTTGAGCAATTGTTGAAGCATTCTAAAATTGTATGGCACTATAAATAAATAATCACTTTATTTTTTGTCTTATTTTGGGAAGTCGTTTTGGGTGAAATGAAAATGTGATGGTTTTGAATGATAAGCTGATAAACAGCTTGTAATGTTGCACAGTTTAGACACCTGTGTGAACTGACTGAGACCTTGGTATTGGTTGGATTTTTTATTAATTTTTACATTAAACGCGTTTTGATAAAAACAAAGAAATTAATATATTTTAATTGTAATTTATACATCCAAGGGTCAAAATTTCCTCACATAAAGACCAACAATGACAAGGCTAAATCAGTTATTATAATACATTTCATTTCATTATTATATGTTTATTTGATTATTTAATGTTATTTTATGTTATGACATTATATTGTCTTGTTTTTTATTTTATCTTATGTATTTATTTTTTCATTTCATTTATATTTTATTATATTGTATAATTTAATTTAATTTTATATATATTTCAAAGAAAGTGGCTAATAAAATTCAGTCAACATCATCTCTACCTTATTCCTGTTTTTTTGTGCACTAATTATATCTGCATCGAAAAAATGTGTGACTTTGTCTAGCTCCGCCTCTGAAGCAACGCTTCACCAGGGCTGCTATTCCCTCAACCAATGAGAGTCTGCGATGTTTCAGAAGGGAAGAAGTCTTCTATACAATTAAATATCATAAAGGTTTGACTCCTATCTGCTATTAAAACTCGCTTTTCACAATCCAATAAATTCCCGGTGCATAAAATCAAATCCCGCCCTACATTTTATCCAGTAAAATATCATACAAATACATCATTAGTGATTCATGTCAAACACTTTTAACCTTCATGACATTCTATAAAAGTCTAAACTATAGGACAGTTTTTCTGAAGCCTATTATCGGCTGTCTAGAGGAAGTAAACTGTACGCTGCCCTATGTTTCAGTTTAAAAGCCCTTAAAGCGTGTACAGCAGTCCAGTACTGAAAAGCCTCTCCAGAAAGCTGAAATCTCTGCTTCTCTTCCTCCAATAGAGTAACCAAACTGGAAACACAGCATGGAAGGAATTGGTTTGGAGGTTTTTTTTCTGTAATGGGAGCAATTAAGCATGCTTCCTGTGTGTGTGTGTGTGACTGTGTGAGTGTACATGCACGCGAGTGCAAGCGTGCTTGTCTGACTGTGTCCTAACATGGTGCGCTGGCTGGAAACATCACACCAGTCTACTGAAAATCACACGTGGAAAAACCAAACAGCCCCAAATGACCTTGTACTCTTTCTTTTTGTGCTCTTTCTTTCTTTTAATCACACTTTCTCCCTCATTAAGTTTAGCTTGAAAAGTTACATCGTGCATACTTGTGTGAGCGCTAAAGATGATGTTTGTCTGTCTGATGGTTTTCATGATACTGTTTTTCTTAGGCACTTGGATTAATGGCGAATTTAAAAAACATGGACTCTTTTAAAGCATTTTTATTGTATGCTCTAAATGAATAAGCACAAGTCGGTGTTGCTTTGCTAGAGTGTTGTGGCTGGTTATTAGTGTGTTGCTATGCAGCTGCTAAATTTTAGGGGGTTTCTAGGATGTTTGTATGGTTGCAAAATGGTAACTTTCTGGCCCACAATAAAAGCCTCTTAAAAACTATCCACCATCTCGGCAGGTGTGTTTACTCGGGCCAAAAAAAACATATTTTTGTATTCACATCTGACATGAATCGGATATTGTTGCACATTTGTAAATATATTAAAAAACTCCACTAGATCTTATTTTTATACATCTGATCTGAGCAACTTCAGAGTAATCACAGTGCTTATATCAACTAGAATCTTTGGTCCGGAGATTATTGTAAATATAAAAAAACTCCACATGTGGCTTTCAATCAGATACATTTAAGATTTCAGCACAAAATAAAGATACCGTAGCCAGATATAAGGCAAAATTAATATAAAATATAAGATCTAAACGCAGTTGCCACATGGCCGATGCAGATAAAAGAAAAAAAGTCAAAGAACCACGAAGTATATCATGGCCGTCATAGCAAGTGGAAACTTTGGATTGGAGATTATCGTAAACGCTCAGATACAAGTCAAGTCTTAAGTGAATGTAAAAAAAATATCAAATAGTAGAAAGACAATTCTGTACATTGAATTGGGATGTTTTAAAAAAACATGAGGACTACTAGGATACAGAAAATATTATTATACAAAACATCTAAAATATATAATATATATATATATATATATATATATATATATATATATATATAAATCAAAATAATTCTAGAATAATAATTATTATTATTATAAATTTTACAATCATTTATCAAATATTATTATCACTATCATAAAACAAGAACAATTATAATAATAATGTTTTTATTATTTTAATATAATACAATAGAAATAAAAATGTGAAATAAGAAATGCGAAAATTATATAAGTATATTCAAGAGCATTAAGAACAATAACTTTTTAACAGCTGCACGGCGCTGAGTGACAAACGCTTGTATAACAGGGATTACAGAATCAGTAACATGATATCAGTGTCCGTCTCAATCACTCATCCGTCTCAAACAGTTAAGAGGTGTGAGGATGGTGCATGCTGTGACCTGTCTCCTAACTGGCTCTCGGTGAGCTAACATGCATGCCCCTCGCACCTATCAGAGCCTAATGAGAACATTAATGCGCCTCAGACAAGACTCATTTCTCAGATCTGTCCGGTCCATCCCTAGCTGTAGCGAAGCCCTTCTTCAAATTCACACGCCATCTCTTGAGAGACGTGATTAAACTCTGTACCCCTGGGAAAGAAAGTGAACAAAAAATGACATGTCCTCAACAGCGGCCCCATTTTACGCGACACAAAAGAAACAAAACGCCATCTTTCAAATGGGAATATACATAGCTGATTTTGCAGACCTTAAAGAGTAAAGGGTTTTTAAAGTGACCCACATTCACGGACCTCCTCTGGAGCAACAATACAACCCTGAACAAGCAATGTCCTATGTGATTGTACAAACACTTTCACTTAAATCCCATATTTTTTACCCATCCTAAGCCACACATTTCATCTGGGCCCTTCTCTGTAACCCTTAACATACCCGTCGGGTGAGTAGTGTCGAGTGTTTACACATTTTTTTATTTATAAATGACAGTTATCCTTATATTAAGGTAAGATAGGACAAAGTATTTTAACATCCGAAAATGACACGCTTCACCTTTAAGAACAGTGGGGGATTGTCTTGTATTTTTGGACCACCTTGTTAAGTACTTCCATCATTTCAACAGCATACTAGTTAGCCAGCAGGTAATAATAAAATGACTTCAACTTCCATACCCTTTATTTTTTCATGCAGAATGTATTATGATCCAAACTGGCACTACACACTCGGGTCTGTTTTCCTGTTCTCCTATTGTGAAAGACACATCTTAAAATCACAGCGTTTCCTATGCTTCAAGGCACACATTATGGCCATGACCGCCTGAACACAACGTGCCACTAAACACTTTATTCATTTTTACAATGTCTTTTTTCTGACTAAGTAAGAGCAAATTTACATTCAGACAGTACAGTATCGCAAAATAAGGACACTACGGAAAGTCCGCTCAGGCCTCCGCTAGTTACAAAATAAATAAACGTACATTAAAGATTAACTTGAGTTGATTTTATTATGTTAAAATAAAGAGACTAGTGAGTAATACAAGATATATGAAACTAGGGCTGATCGATGACAAGAAAAAACATAATCATGATTATTTTAGCAAATATTGACAAAAACAACATGTTTTTATTGAATTAAAAGATTAAAATAGATTAAATAAAGTATAAATTCATGCATTTAAGTAAATAACATAAAAAGCAAAAAATAAATTACATAAAAAATGAATATTCTCCTAAAAAAAGGAAAACTACATTATCTAACTTAAGATGCCGCAATCTCGGTGAGAGTTAGTAAAGGAAAGTCGTTCACTGTTGATTTCTGTTTACATTTATGTATTTTAAGTGATTTAGATTGCATTCAATCTATGCATTTGAGAGTCAAAACCATAATTGTCTGCGCTGTTAATCCAACTAAGAAGAAATTCGACAATCTTTGCGAAAAGGATTGCGTCACCATAATCGTTTTCATTTATTTTCATTATTGTTGGAACCTGTACTTAAAATAAAAACGCTGACAAATAATTGCACAGTGCTAGTAGCACAACTGCTAGACGATCAGTTTTACAGTTTATAGCGGTTTATCAGAATCAAGTGCTTCACAAGTACAGGCGGAAATAAATGTTGAAATGGTTAAAAATATTATTTGGCAGAGATTAATTGAAGTCCTAAAAGAACATCCCCAAAAAAGTGAAACCATTGTGATTAGATCTTGCTTTCACTGAGCCCGGCAGGGAACTGTCAAATCTACTTAAGGGGTGTTTTCTCTGCCTAAATTAAGTGCTAGCAAAAGCAGAGCCAACCGGTTTGTGACATCATTGGAGGGTGCAGTAATTATCTTAAAATGCACAACATACCCCAGATTTAAACTAAACAAGTAATTTATTCCTCAAGGATGTATTAACGTTGAGATATTAGTGGTATGCCGTGAGGTTAAAGTCAACAAGAAAAACCTTTATGATAGTTGGCTGTATAAACTCTCTCTCTTCTGGCTTCACTCCAACTTTCGTGTCTCCAAGAAGCCGAGACGTGGCCCCTCAGGTAAACAGTGAGATAAGACGGGCCACGACGGGAGGAAAAACTAGTGATTGTTTTGAGGGTGAAAGGCAGTTGCCATAGTGATAGCTGCTAATTAACCACACAGCGCTAGCAGCAACCACGCTACAGACCTGGATCTTGACTTGTATGGGTCTGTGATGGGTTTCTCAGAAAAATTACATCTTAGCAGTTGCTACGGACAATGAAATAACTAACGAAGGTGACGGCAAAAAGGCCAGGGTACGGAATGTAACAAGGGCACCGGTGTGGGAGGTAACAGGTTTACCTCTATGACCCGAGACACCCCCCCACGAACAGCAGCCAATTTATTAAAAGCGAATCTGAAATACCTTCAGGAGAACCGACTGTGACCATGGGAACAAACAGGTGTCGATCGAGAAACCGTCGTTTTCGCATTCATTTCAACTTTACAAAAGGATTCATAGAACGTTTTATTTTATATTATAAGCATTATTTGCGGTTAGAATTAAGAATTAGTTCATTAATGCAAAATAAATTTGTGTGAGACAGTTTTCGCGAGTGACGCAAGTGTTTCAAATCAGAAACTGCAAAACTGAATAATCAATAAAATAAAACAATTAATTTGTTTTCATTAGCTAATAAGTTTATCGAAAATTATGCCAGTCAAAATAAAGTACTTTACAAAGTTTTGTAATCCCCAAAATGTATACATTTCTTTACGTTTCATAGTAAAGTGGACAACAGTTGTTTGGTGAGTTGTTTCTGAAAAAAAGCAGAATCTAATTCGGGGGAAAGCCAAGAGCATGTTCAATATCCAAAGAGAGAAAGAGGAGCAGTATTCCCTCTTTCCATGACATCACCCCAGCCGGGAGTTTTAGGGGGGCGGCTGTGGGGAATTGAGGGGGAGTGGGAGCGCAGCTGGTGTCAGCCGCAAGACCATCTGCTCCTAACTAATGGTTCACGCTGACTTTACAACAGAACCCAGGACGGCCAGCTCGCTTCACAGCCTGGCCCATCGGAGTCCCTTTTTCCAGTTTCAAAGGCCCAACGGACCTCACCGTTTCGCCCGGAGGAGTAAAACAACTACCAACTTTCCTGAGAACTTTCTGACGATCATTCTACCCGTCAACCTCAACAAACAACTCTCGATTACACGCAGTCAAAACACCCCTGTAACAGCAGTCTAAATACCGCATAACAAGTCAAAACAACATAGCGGTAATGTTGAGAAAAAGGTCTGCTTTTGAATTGCGCTAAATTGTTGGTGTTTCTTGAAACCCTTAGTTGTTTGCAATCTCAAAGGCAAAAAAAATTTGTGTGTGTTTTGAATTTAACGTAATTTGGGACACAATATGTTTGTTATGCCATACAAAAGGTATAACTATTACTTTGACTACATTGGAACAAATATCCAATTTCCAAAACATGTGTACTGTGAACAACTCCTGAGAAAAGTTCTTTAATATTTCTTAAATACGTTTTTTTTTTACTCACCGTACATCTTCCCCTCATCGGACAGGATGATTTTTCGTCGACCGCAGGGTGGGTAGATAGCCAAGGCCTCCTGAAAGCTCTGCTCAATGTCAGGACTCCACACACCCTCAGCATCCCCGTCCATTGGTTTATCGGCCGAATCGCTCATTCTTTCGATATCCTCCCCGGCACTCTCGCTGCCACTCCAACTGCTGTGATCCATGGCAACGGCTGGGACCTCCGAGCCCGATCCTGGGGAGCGCAAACCTGTGAAGATCAGCCGAAGGAAGTACATGACTGACCAGGTAAACTTCAAGGAAATATATAGCTAAACTCCCTGACAACAAATATTGAGGTATTGCCATGTCCCATAAAACCAGTATCATTGTACTTTCATGTACAGTATATAAACGTACGGATACTCATTCACTTTGGTTTTACATGGTTCTTTAAAGAATAATTGTATGACCATCATGGCGGTGCTCAAAAGATATACGGTACCAATAGCATGGTACTTTTTTACTATGTGTGAAAAGATTGATTTTGAGTTAATATAATGGAAAAACAAAGCAATAAATGTTGCCATTAGAATACAAAATGTCTTGATTCTCAAATCTGGTTTAGGAAATTAACAATGATTAATGCTGAATACATTTAATACAATTAAAACTTTCTTCCCCCTCGTAAAGCTAAAAGATAAAGCCTGAAAACTCATGAAGGAAATAACCGAAGACTTAAACCAAGCTCATTTGGAAGTGGCACTTAAACCATAACAGCTGCTGTCTTACAAGGGAACACTTACAAGCTGCCAATGATTGAATTAAACTGTGGTCGACATTTGCTGAATGACAAATTTTTATCCCTGAACTTAACAGAGAGCGATTAAGCCAAATCATATGCGACGCTCTTCCAAGACACCGCTTTCATCGTCAACGCCGCACAACCACATCATTTCAAGTTAAAGGGAATGGCTCGCGCAAACGCTGTGAAATAACTGTGGCTAATCACAATCCCTTTATAAAACTATAGAGCTAATCAGATATCTGGCAAAAAATCACCTTCATGTGCAGCCAAGTGCCTCATATAAATAGCCAACAGGGGTACAACATCAAACATGTGTGCGCACAACTTTGAAATGAAGCAAAGAAGCGTTAAAACAATGAGAAAACACTAAAAACAGACTCGAATGGTTGTTTAAAATTGTTAATGGCAAAATCTGTGTTTGTAAATCGCGTCTGGCATGGCGGCCATGCTTACGGGGACATGACCAGTGAAAACAGTGCTGCCTATTGTGGAACTACCACCATGTGTTTCCTGTCAAACTTGAGCAGGCTACACTTTACAATTTTTTCGGGTTGTGAGCTGTGTTTCTATGTCAAATGTATGTGATAGTATAAGCTATAGAGCCTCTGGACCAAACTGTCCACAGAAGTTAGCTCAGATTGACAAAAACTCCCTTGGTTGAAAATGTATATATTTTTTTGGCAAAAACAGATTAAAAATCACGTTTTATTATGTATCATGTTTATTGTTTTTTTACTTTATAATCAAAACAAACCAACTGAAGATTGATTGATATGAATTGGAAAGCACAATAAAAAACATGATTTTTTATTTTTTTAAATGATTATTATATAAGTTATGTTATTTTTGCAAAGGAATACTTAATTAATAAAAAATCACAACTAGCTTTATACAACTAAGATATTCAGGATTTTTTTGTACAACAATGTAATTATATGTCATATAATAATACCATAAAAAACGTTTCAACAAAACATCCCCTGATAAAACATTAACAGAATAATAGAATTAAAAATAGTTAATATTCATAAAATACTAACAATATTTAAAATATATATAAATTAATAAAATAAAATACCATTACATAAAAATACTAATACACTAATATGAAGGGTGTATTATTTGGCCACTTCACTTTGCTATGTTTGTTTGTTTTGCAGAGAGTTTTACGTCTCTTTTCATTCTTCATGCTTGTAAGTGCTGCTAGTGTGTGTTGAAAACGTACTTTCCTTAAGGTACAGTCACAAAATACAGGAATGTTTGCACAGTTTCAAAAGTTTGATTTTGAAAGATGTGCTTGTAACATTTCAATAACCCCACGACGTTTCCACTAGCACATTTTTATAAACGATAGAAGTCTACGGCACATCCCCATTTAGAAAACTACATTACTTTTTTGTCACTAGGTGGGTGGGTCTCGCACTTACACTGCAGTGATAACTAACTGTTTTTATGCAGTCTATGCTGACATTGCGAAACCTCAGTGGTACTGCTGAGAGAGTGATAAAAATTCTTGCATGCTGCAAACTGCTAAATGGTTTGGCTCTTAAACATCATCTTCCTGACTTAGACATGAACTCAACTGTAATGACTTCCAGCACAGTCATATGTATGCTTTTGGCTTCGGCCACAATGACATCGCAATGTGTAGTTTTCAACGTAATGCGCATCATGGAAACATGTACAGAACTCTGTCTTGTACCAAAGTGTATCTGCCTTTTCAGTTTTCTAGAACAGATAAGATTTGTGTAACATTTAACTTTTATCACAGAATACCAGATCTGAATGGTTGGCCACCTTGCCATGTGAAACCAAAGATATTTGCACACGCCACATCGGTTTGGATGTCTTAACAAATCTCCGTGTTCCGTTATGTCTGCACATGTAACCGACTCATAATTCCCGGCTGTGCGTCGGGTGGGCAGTCTGTCCGCTCTGGCGCTTTTGCTCAAGCAAAGTGGCCGTGAAAGCCAAGATGTTGTGACTGTTGCAATATGGCTGTGCTTGATGTTGGAGAGAGAAGTGCTTGTGCTGGGGCATCGGTGGCAGATGGAGGGCCGAGATTAGTCATGCAACAATGTACTGTGGTCACACTTACAATACACTTCACCCTGCAGGCAGCCTCAGCCGGCCAAACAAGACGCATGGGTGCGATTCCACACTAACTGGGAGGCACACATCCACCCTGGGCAGCTGTCTCGCTCCCTCTGGTCTACTGTTACTGCCAACGGATGAGGGTACCTTGGAGTATGTGTGTGTATGCTGGGCCTGTCCACATGCACATGCTTGATGTAATTACATGTAATGATATGCATATGGCCATGAAGAGTATCATGATGAGACTCATTTGTGTCAGAGAAATAGCAAACTTTCCCACTTGTCCCTCACAGTTTCTACAAGTTTAAATCACAAACATTTTTAGTGACGAAATCTGCTGTATGTATGCTGGGTGATGCTGAGGCTCTTGTGCTTCAGTACTAAATGTAGCTGTAATCGAACTGTCCATCCGCACATTAACAACTGCTTATGGATGTAGTTGGTAAATAGCAAAGATCAATAATTCTGCCTGCCACTTTGCTTCTTTGAAAAATGAAAATGTATTACAAAAATCTTTTTACCGTAAATTACAATTCCATTATGCCACTAAAACAAACATAATAACTTGACTGTTCCGGTGCATTTAATATTTCACGTATTGCTGCTGTCCTTCTCAAACCTCGTATCTCCATAATTTGTGATTTTTGCCATAAATCATTATTATAAGACACGCTTTACGATAGTCAATAGGTTTTGCAAATATCTAACCGATAAAAAGTATTAAAAAGTGCTTGTCTACTTTGTAGAGTATTTATTTATTTAAAAAGCAAAGCGTATCTTGACATCAGAGGTTTTAGAAGGACAGCGACGATATGTTCTACAACGTAGAACAAAATACAGTACGTTTATATAGAGAGAGTTCCAAATGTCTGAGACTGCGATTTTGATGAGATTAATCTATATTTAAACCTGGAAAAAACCACGTTTTAGCGTTCTGAAAAAATGTCAAACAAAGATGTTGGGAAGTAAAATACTCACGCTTCTACACTTTTTCTAGTACTTTAATCAAATAAGCTAATTTCTGACACTGACCTCCTCCTTTGTACAAAAGGTCAAATATTTGCACAAGATGCTCTTTGAAACATCCATAAATCATATTTAGATAACAAAATGCACAATGAAAGCATTTGTACAAGTGGCCTTAGATGTTGGAACCCAGTGTATGTCTCAAAAATTTTACATGCACAGACAAATAACTGCAAAATCTGTAACTGTACACAGGCTACACAACATCTTTGTTGCAAACTGTGCCAACATTGAATTAATATGATATATTTAATTGCAGCAATTGAATGAATGTCAAAAATGATTTAAACCATAACCAAACATCGAAAACAAACACAAAGCTTTTTCATGATTTTTTTAATGCCAATCCTCTGAATGCTCCATTCAATAAAACGAAACAAATCCTCCCCACATGGTTGCATTAACCCTCGTAAGCCATTGCCATTCTCATAACACAAGATATATAAGACACAATGGAGGCGGCTTATTAAGTTAATAAGTGAAGGCATAATGAACGAAGGGTTTTCATATATCCAGCGTGTGTAAGCGATCTATCTCCGAGCGCTTTTCTCCAGTGCATTTCGAGATGCACGCACAATGCTATTAGTCTCTATATTACTCTGTCATCAGGCAGGAAATTCAATTAAGAATGACCTAAAAATCCCTTCTTTCACTGTTTCTCTGAAGGGCTTGAGCATTTCAATGGCATGCGTTGTGTTGCGGCCGGCACATCCTGTGCTGCGATCGTCGTGTTGTATTTGCTTAGATGAAACCACGTCCTTTTATTTCTGCGGAGGAACCATGTCAGAAAATCCTGCCTCAAAGGAAGCCTTGCCTTAGAATCCAAACAGTATTATCTGAGGAAGACGTCTTCAAGATGCAGATGAAGAGTTCTTAAGAGCCGTGATTCACTGAGAGCGGCGCAGAAACGTCTTTCATCAGAAAATTGTTCTCAATCTTGTGATACCTTTCACCTCCTCCGGCTCTTTAAAAAGAGCTTACTTAAAAATAATGATTTGTCACAGTTATTAATAAAGTAGGAGGCTATCAATTTTTGATACACTCAGAAACAAGTCCATTAGAGGACATTTCACAAGTTATCTGAAGAGCATTGAACTGGCACGTCCCAACGTAAGGGGAGGTGGCACAAATACACCCACCTGAACAGTACCAGTTCACAATTTGGCTGTCTTTACATTGTATGCTTCCCAGATTATGACCTTTCTTTAAATTTG
Organism: Triplophysa dalaica; assembly: GCF_015846415.1. NCBI lineage: Eukaryota > Metazoa > Chordata > Actinopteri > Cypriniformes > Nemacheilidae > Triplophysa > Triplophysa dalaica. The sequence continues at coordinate 6,400,848 of NC_079565.1, read as the reverse complement.
GAGGTCGTACAAACTTTCTACATATCCCAGCAAAAACTGGTCTGGCAATCACGCCGCATGGTTTCCTACAGGCGCTGGGCATGTACTATAAACGCTGTTGTTATTGCTTTTCCTCCAGCTACGTAATCCTCTCAACTAAGTGCCAATGACCCAAAAGTGAGAGCTGAACTTCTGTAAAGTTATTGTGAAATGGAAGGAGAGAGGTCTCCTTGAAATTGTTTTGCCAAAATATATGTCGATAGACAATTTTTTTCAAATTAGTCATGAATTTTGTATGGAATCAAATCGGTAAAATACAACTACACCCCAAAAATGTGCCAAGACAAACATGAAACCTGATGTGTAATACTTTGGTAAATCACATTAACTGACTAAATAATTTTCACTGTGTGCTATCACTTCAGCGCCATATGGAAAGTCCACTTCCTTCCAATCCTGAGACAATCCGGGTGCAGCCTAGCTTCCTTTAAGTCGCGGTGGTCTGTAATAACTCCACGAGCTCCATTCTTCCAAAAGAGGCTATTTTTCGCTGAGTCAGACCCTGCTATTATCCAATGTCTTCCTGGGGTGTCACTCTCCCCACGCCGTCCCACAATGCCTCCTCCAGGAAATGGAAGAGACGACGTGTTCAAATAAGTGCGAGCTCCCGAGAAGCATGACCAGTGTTTGCTCATAACCTTTCCTGACCATCCAGCAGGGCACAAATACATTTACTCCAAAGGGGGTCGTGAACTGTAGTCTCCAACTGATTTACCACAGATAGCTTCTCTGAGGGAACACAGACGGTTCTTATAAATGTCGTTTCAAAACTCAGAGTACATCTGATCGCGCTGTATGAAAACACAATGGCTAGCGCTTTTCGGACATCACCTGAAATTCATCTAGGTCACAGCGGTGTCTTTTCTAATCTATTGTCCCGACAGGAAAAGAAAAGGTTTTTTGCCTTTTGGGCTATATTTTTTCACAGAATACCATACTATCACCAAAAATATATTTACTTACAAAATGTAATGATAATGTTCATACTTTCAATACACATCATACTTTTAAATGTTAAATTGACACTCTATAGAGGGTAGGCTGAATAAAATAAACTAAGACTGTTACAGTTCAGACCTTATTTTATGAACGCTGTACAGGAGGGGAATAATACCGTGTTAACTGGAACTCTGAGGTCTGTGTTTGTTTCAGGAACTGACTCACTAACTGATTCCACTACAAGCACAACTCCCTTAGTCGTTTTTTCTGGGTTCTCCACTAAGCTAAGGCAACATTAAAGAGAGAAATAAATAAAAATATACATTTCGAGATTAAAACACTACCCACACAAAGGAGACTTTTAGTTTGTTAAAACCGCACAAGCAACAGTGTAGTGATCATAAAAATGCTTGTTGAATGTTTGGCCAGTAATCAGGCACTAGCAGACCGCTGACGTCAGTGGCACAGTTCCAGTAAGGGTCTCTCGCACACTCTCTGGCTGTCCTTGGTCTCGTGGAGCGGTGGGCTGTGTGGAGTGAGCGGTCCTTTTGTGACAACAGAGTTTACCTCAGGGCATGGCGTGGGCCTCCTGCTGCCCTGGGCCACTGAGGACACCCTATTGTTCCTGTGTTCCGCGAACAAAGCCGGCCACCAGTGCCCCTGATACACACGGTCCCACTGAGCTATTGTTGAACTGACAAACTCTCAACCCAAATTTCATTACATATGAATTTTCTTTTGTCGCCACTTCGGGCTTCCCTCCCGCGTTTTGCTCCGACAAATGTCTTCGGGTTTCTTTTATACTCGCCCCACACCCCTTCCAGTTATCACACAGGACTTGTGACTGCGCATGTTAAAAGAAATGGGAAAAAAAGGTAAGAGAATGGACACGTGTCTGACAAGGGAAAGCTGGTCTGTATGGTCAAAATGGGGGCCGGAGAATGCCAGAAAAATTAGTTTTTCACATGTTATAAACGTGTCTTCGATGAGCATGTAATGTCATCACTTCTTACAGAGTGGATTCTCAACACCTGTTGCTTAAATGCTTACAGTGTACATGTAATTAAACTGATTGTGTGTTTCAGAAAGCATATTTTGGACATTCGGCAAAATCTGATATAATATCATTTATTATTTAAAATAATTAATGAAAAATGATGTATAAAAAAGTTATAACTGATCAGATGTTTAAGAGGTCATTCAAAGAAGATTTTTTTGTCATTTGCTCAGTCCAAATTTTATTACTGTGGGCTTGCCATTGTGCTTTCAGTAAAATTAAAAAAGTTGAAAAAGCAAAACGTGTCATTCATTTCGTACTAAAACGAAAAGTCATTCATTCTCCGAAGATGTGTACTTTGACTGCACAAATCATAATACCTCCCACAACTGCGGTGTACTTACTCAATAACCCCCTCTTTGCATAAAAAGACAAGAGAACAGTACAAAATACAACATAATGGTGTTGATAAGCTAAATTACCAGACAACATCGGAGCACACACAAGCCATATGGTGCCTCCACCACTATCGCCTGTTGCTGGCATAACAATGGGGCTGGCTAGACGATGAGTGGCAGCAACAGTCAAACAAATGGCTGTTCCTCTGAATTAAGCCCCGCACCAGAATGAATACACAGTTTAGCATCTTTCAGCCTACAGGTGCGCTTAAGTGGCAAACCAGATGTCAGCATGCGAGCGGGTCTGTTTGTGGAGTAATTCAGGCGCTCCGCGAGCCCCTGCTTCAATAACAGCAGGGACAATGAAGGGCCCCTTCCCCCATTTTCCCACAATTCTGTGCTCCAAAAGGAAGCCCTGTCTAGTGATTTGTGATTCTAGTGATTGTATTTTTATTTGTCAAAGTTTATATTCTTAATAAAGAAAATGTAACTTTACAGTAACTGTATAGTTTATATGCATTGAACAAACTAAAATGTTAATTTGTTGACATAAATAAAAATAACCACCCAATGATACAGTGTAAATAATTTGTAAGGAACAATTTGTGTGACTGAGAAGGTTTAAGCATTTTTTGTGTCAGCTTGGGATCTAAAGACACGGTTTTTCAATTTCAAAAGAGTGCAGCTGCTTTGTTTACATAAGTTAAATAGAAAGGCAAAGTCAAAACAACAATACAATGGGGGGGGGGAGCGACCTCCTGTGAGACAACAAACTAGGCTTCTGTCAGATAATGCGTGTGAGAGAGGGGGACACAACAAACGAGTAAAAAGTGTTTCTGATGCAATGCTACTACAGTAGTCAGATCTTTAAACACTAACTCACAAACAAGTTGTAAACGGATATCGTTTATTTAACCTACATACGTACGTACGTACGTCACAAAACTGCCTGATGGATCGAAGTCTGAACAAAATTGTTAAATAAGACACATCATCTTACACAGACATAGTCCTAAATGTTCATTTTAAGCTTTTAAACGCACTTATTACGTCTATAATATTGAAAGCAGTATTAAGACAAAAGATTCAGACAAGAGCCTAATTTTAGTCTGAGGGCGCTATCAAACATCCAGATGAATTATTAACAGGGGCTGGACCATGGACTTTCTCCCTAATCCTTTATTTATGTACACAAAACTGGGTTTTTTGAGGAAAGCAAATAAAGAGACTACGAAATGTGTCAATTTAACAATACGTCACTGAGGTCAAGTAAATTACCACAAATCGCATCACAAACATGAATCAGCATGACGCGCAATATTAAACATTCAAGTTATAGTGACTAAGTTACTTACAGTTACAGAGAGATCGCGGTGAACCAGTTGGCGCAGCTGGTCGCAGGAAAATCCACAAGTGACGAAAATCTCTGCGGATGTTTGTACAATCTACAAACAAACAATTTATACATGGATCGGTTGATTTAAGTGGCAATGTTGGCACAAATACAAGATACAGTGCGATGACGTGACGCGTTTTGCTTCGCTTTTCAATGGGAAGATTATTGTCGCGTCACTTTTTGAAAAAAAAAGCGGTTAAAATTAACTGTATTCTCACCATCTTAGCCTTAGACAATTCATAAACACAATACATATAGGTTAGTAAACAGGTACAGTGAAAAAAATTATATTGATATTATAATAGAAACCAATTTTAAAAGGACACTAAATGGATTATATTACTTAACACCGCTTATCACAACTTCGTATAAAGCGCAAACTTACCTCAGTTTTTGAAACGCGTGTGAAGCTCGGGATCTGCTCGCGCGCACGCACGGATTTGTTTCCAGCTGATCACTTTTTTTCTTACGTCCGAGCGCGTGAGAGAGCGCGACTATTCCGCGTATCTAAGAGCGATGTGAAGTATGCGCGGAATGAGGGCAAGAATGAAATGAACGCGAGGATCTGAGTTTGCGTAGGGGGCGGGGCAGGAGTGACGTCGCCGAAGAGCTCCCGGGAGGTGGGCGGGGCCGCGGCTGTGTGCGTGACCTCACAAGGGGAAAGTTGCATTGGCGAGTTCGACAAAATTCGCGTTTAGCAGCAAATTTAGGGGTCGTGAAAGCTCAAAAACACACCTTCCATTGTGCCTCGGACACCCTGTTCATAGAATAACTTCTATGTGAAACAACGGCTACTTTTTAAAAGTGAACATGAAAAATGAAAATGTTGTCATAATTTATTCCAAACCTGTATACATTTCTTTGCTTGGTTGAACACAAAGGAAGATATTTGGAAGAATGTTAGTAACCAAACAGTTCTCGTCCCCCATTCATAGTAGGTAAACACTACAGGAGTCAATGGGGGATGAGATCTGTTTGGTCACCGACATTCTTTCAAACATCTTCATTTGCGTTTAGCAGAACAAAGAAATGTAAACAGGTTTGCAACAATCTGAGTTTGACACAATTTTCATTTTTGAGTGAACTATTCCTTTAAGGGAACCCCTATGTTTGAAACCCTTTCAATGGGTCCAGAAGTGATGTTGTTACTGGTGTAGTAGGTACATTAGAAATTAAGAATAGAAATATATTCTATATTCTAGGCAGGTTTGTCTACATAGTGGATCGCTCATCCATTATACTAACCATTGCCATCTTGTGGTAAGAATAGACAAAAGCTTGTGTCATAAACAAACACAGCATGGTAAACTGTCATGGGACCAGTAAACTTAAGTGATTTATTTATGAATAATCTATAAATTAGCAGCCGGTTTCATTTTAAACAGTAACGTCATTGTTATATGAAGAAAGGGGTATTTAAACACACGTTAATACTAGAAAAAAAGTTTTGTCTATAACATTAAGAGCAAAGATTTGAATACATCTAAAAGAGAAAAGAGGGAGATATGCATAAAAATATACATAAAAGTCATTGAAAACTTGTGCTTTAACACAGAGAGAGAGAGAGAGAGAGAGAGAGAGAGGAATGAAGGGGTGTAATTAAATAGTCATTTAATTGGATCTGTAAAACAAGCAATGAAGTAGCTTGTTAACTTGTTACTGTTACCCGTGAGAGGAAGCCGGCGTGCCTGAGCTCGCCATTTACACAATGTTGTTCTCCCGTCCTATAGGGACCCAATCAAGTCACAGTGAAAAGGAAACAGTGATGAAGTCCTTGTGCATTTTTTCTGAGAATGTCGTTCATCAAGTCATGACTATACAGGGGTCAAATACAGTAGAAAAACATGAATTGTTCGCAGATTTGTTGACCAGATGGAATCAAAAAACGTATGTGTGAATCAAACGCTCTTTAGGAGATTTGATGTCATGCCTTCCTGTAAACTTTTTATAAATGGAGTCCTTAAGCCGTGCCTGATGTTCTAGATAAATGGGTATTTGTCTTTGATGTTCAATTGCTGTTTGAGAAGCTGTAATTCTCATAATCCGCATGCTGAGGGTGGAGGATCCGACCAGTTAGGGGATCCCTGTATAAGGACAACACCGAGGACGGATGGAGTTTAAATTAGGAGACCAAATACAGGAGATCAGAGAATCTTTTGTTTACATGTAGCTCTTGTTACAACTTTGTCTAACCTTTTAAAGCACATTCATGCAAGTAATTCATGGGCAGAATAGGCACAGAGAAAACTAATAAGACATGTCAGTGTGACACAAAGAGAAAGACAGAAAGAGAACAATGTTTTGAAAAGCAAAAAGGGACAAAATAATTGGAACCTCATTGTAGCAACGCCGTAATTCAGGACATTACATACAGGTCAGTCAATTACTTTGCAGTTTTTCTATAATTTCCCCCACCAATTACACAGCCTCATGGATTTCAATATTCATGCTTTTGTGATAACAGGAAGTAAGAATAGATGGTAAATAATTTAGTCCCTTTTTTCATTTTAATTAAACAGAGCTAGTGAATTCTATATCAACCGTTTCTGCATTACATGTGCAAATAATGGTTTAGAAACAGAGCTAGCGTCATTTTGCCAGGCTGACAATAAAACAGGTTTTAAAATCTCACAGATTTACATTTAAGGAGGGACCCAAGCCGGAATATCAAAGAGATTTTAGGGTGGGCTCTCTTGAATTGGCCCGACTAGCAACCCCCCAGATACTCCTAGAAAACCCACGAAGCAACACACAACAAAACCCCTTAGAACCACCCTTTTTTTTTTAAGTCCATCAGTTCAACCCTTTAAAATGTCTTAACAAAACCATGCAGAAGAACTTCAGACATAAACATCTACTTCCAATGTAATCTTCGGAGGAATGTCCAGAAATCTATTTGGACTAGAAAAATGAAATGAGATCAATCCAATACAAGAGCACTTACAAATCTAGGATTATTTCCTTCCTGTTTAAATTACAGTCTGTCCAACTATCTAGTGACTTAGCACAGGATTACAAATGTTTTTTATATTATAAAATACGTTATTTTTCAAGTTTCTTTTTATTTTATTTGTAGTTAGATATTATTTAACAAACGTCCAATTGTTGCAGTGTATGGAGTCTCCAACACTTGTCGTCAGACCATCCTTTCAGATTTATACCATCACTTTGATTTCATGTCATTTTTGAAGGAAAGCATGCTGAAATGACTTCTCAAGCATCAGTTTCCCATGTGGACAATGATGGTTTTGAAGTAAATGATCCCAAAATAATCTATTTAAATAAGGACAATGAGGGTCCATGTCTGCTAGGCATCTACGTTGTATTTTTAAAGCCGCAAGCATTTGCTGCAGTGAGTGAAGCGAACAGATTCTATCTCTGACAATAAGACATAAATCATAATACAGCACTTGAGAACACAGCCTTCGGAATGGGCAGAGGAACAAGAAAATGGAACGAAAATATGAAAGACTGACAAAATCTCAAAAGGCAGTTTCATCCACGTTTAATGTAGATTTTTTTACATTTTTATCAGGTGCAAAAAGATGAACATGTAAAGTCAGTGTTTTATAAATGATGGCATCTATGAAATGTCGATAAAAAATTGTACAAGTAAAAAAATCTTTGATTAAAAAGGTACCTATACAAATGTTGCCCTAATGTGATTTAAGATGTAAGAAAAATAAATTATAATGAACAAAAATAAGAACCCATTGCTATGGTTTTAAGGTACTTCAGATGGCCAGACTGAGCCAACATGATATAAAAATATTTTGTCTTTGGTTAAGGCACACTCACTACGGAATTCTTCCAAGGAAAACAACACTAAGTGGAAAGTTACAAAAACGCTGGACAGAAATCCAAGAAAAGCATTTCATCCGACATCATGGTTATTTGGTCATGTATACTGGGAATAGGAGTGGACAAATTCCACTACAACTCCTATCAGGCCTTGAGCCTGAGTCAGGCCAAGTAGACTTTCTTTACTCTTACACTGTGATTTAGGATAATATAGTGTGATGAATAATGTGTGAATAACGTGAAGTGCAAGATAGGATGTTCTATATCTTCAATACAATGAATACATTTCTTCTTATAGAAACGCAAAATACATTTCCCCAAATAAGAATCTAAGTCTTGAGGTCTGGAATGCCGCCATGAAAAGCATTTATATTTTTGTGTTATATTCTTTAGTGTTTTACATCGACTTAAAAAAACTGAAGACACAAATGACAGTTATATAGTGGTATTACAGTACGATACCATAATATTTGCCTGCGAGTCTTAGATGTCATTCAAGAAAAGGTCCCCATAGACATGTGCTCATTCCACGTGTCTGTACCTGGTGAAAAGGTTGTACAGAACTCGAAGTGTCGATTTTAGATCACAATTCACAATATCTGAAAAGAAAATGTTGATATTAGAACAGGGGGGGGGTAATAACGTATACCTAAAATATACATTATCATTCAGACAAACCTGCTATAATTGTAGTGCACATAGTTTCATAATTTAAATAAATGTTTAGTATTTACAATACATATTTTTGCCAAAGACTAAAAATAAAAGCATCGACGACAATAGAAATGCTGATAGGATTTGCAGAAATCAAAAGCATAGTTACCCTCAGGCCTGGGTTTTGGCCTCTCCAGGCCACCATCTTGCATCAACTCAAAGGAGAAAAACACATTATGAACCTGCAATTGATACAAAATAACTTTTTGTGATACCTTGATGCTCAAAGCAGGACCTGTGTTAAAAAATAATCTGATTTCTCCAAACTAGACTGTAGACCTAAAGCAGTTATCTCGGAAATCCACACGCGAGCTTGATATTAGAAGTAGAACTAAGCTACACACCACTCCACTTATCCATTTCCTGTGCAGAGGCAGATTACAGATGCATCCCGTTGCTACGTGCCCATTTGGCACAAACCGGGCATGCTGGATGTGACCCAGGTGAGCAGCCTGTTCTCTGGGCTCGCTGTCAACCGCCTGCCCCTCTCAATGACACTCACAGCGGGCCACGGCGGCTTTCAACACTGAAGGACGGTAATCACAGACGTATTGCTAATGTATACCTTTTGGTCGAAATTCTCAGGGGTCAAGAAGAAGTTGTAGAGAGGAACGAAGTATCCTTCCAGCAGTCCCATCAGAAGCACAAGGTACACACCATCTGCGAACTACAAAAATGTCCGAGTCACAAGTCAATCCTCTTGACATCATCCATATTGATGGTAAAAGAAAATGATGGAACTACACACTCCAATTCATGGTTTCACTGGATTTATTAAACATTGCTGGTTCTTAACATATTGTTGGAACAGTTTTATGAAAATCACTATAATACATCACTTATGTAGCTTAAAGAAACAATTAAATTTTTATTTGTCTTTTGTGTTGGTAGTACATAATGTATGTGATACCTGTGTGTCCAGCTCAGATACCTCCAAGTTCAGTTTGTTTAGATGCTTGTTAACAAAGGTGATAAGAGTCTGCAGAAAAAAATGTGGGGTCAGGCTCATCTACGGATGTCAATGTGGAGTCTCTGGCTAATATTCATACATATTCATCATACCTTCTTCACCACATTGAGCTTGTCAGGGGCATGGTCAAACAAGGTATCAAAAGCATCACGCTCTATTTGTGAGAGAGAGTAAAATAATTTTAACAATACACCCACAACTACAGGAGAAGCATACATCAATCATAACTTGAACATGAAGATAGGAATAATTACACTTACCATGTCTGCCAGATAAAGCCCTTGAAAGAAAAACAACAGCCGTGTTAAATTATTTATATATGCAGTATACTATATATTTATTTAGCATATATCGCTGCTGTCCGTCTGAAACCTCGCAGAGGATTTCGTGATAAAACATTTTTTACTTAAAGCATCACGATTAGTCACCCTTTATGTTTGTCACTGGGTTTTGCAAATATCTAACCAATAGAAAGCATTAAAAAGTGCATTTAATCACTTTCAAAGCGCAGCGTTTTTTCTTTCATTTCCTCGAAAAACGCAAATTTTGACATCCTAAGTTTCGCAAGGCCACCGACTTGTAAATTTACATTAACAATTAGTTCAACATAATAACAATTGGCTTATTCTTGATTCTCAAATATCACTGATAACGTAAGTAACTAAAGTAAAAATGAATAAAAAAAACGGATACAATTATTATCCTAATTCCTTTTTATTTAGCCAATCGCCTTTGAGTCTCTTCTAGGAACATTATTGGTACAGTCAAAAGTAGGCGGTATCGGGGGAGGGGTGTTGTAGAGACAATTGCACAAAAGGAGTGAGTGCAGTATGAGTCATCAGTCAATCATGTGATATTCACAATAAAAAAAAACTATAAAATTGTAATCTGTTAATTGTCAACTTCAAAGCCCTTTAAATACACGGCGCAATAAACTCGGCATGCTTTTTTTATTCCTCTCCCATAAAACATGGGCAAAACAAATCTCCTATAATGTTACAGTCACTCAAACCCTGGCAGAACAGAGAGCGGTGATTTGGTCCGGTGGAAGGGTGATGAAATCGATCGGGCAAGTCTGGGACAGCGCTGGACAGGGTTCTCTCCCCATGAGGCCCCTCCTGCCACACTCTCTAATCACTTGTGCCAGCCATCAGCCCGGGCAACAGCAGCTACTATGCGTGTGATAACAGCCTTAGGAAGTTTTCCACAAACACACACACGTGCAAAAGCACACACTTATCTCCCCAGCTGCCAGGTGCCTGCTGGACCTCTCTACAGTCAGCTGTGCACATATGTGTGTGTGTGACTACACAAAGGAGTGATAAAACAGCGTCAAGGCTAAGCCAAGCGGCATCATAATGACTAAAGCACATGAAAGGAAAAATGACAAAAAGGTGTAAAGATGTTAAACCCCTGATATTGACACGTTTATTAACATGCCGAGGTGAGATTCGAAAATGAGCGCCATTGCAGCATTGACATACTCTGTGTTGCCTGTGATTTCCTCCAGAATTTGACGAGATTGGAGAATTCCTTCTCGTTTCTAAATGGGAGGAAAAAGGACAGACGGGTTATGAATACAGAATGAGAAATCTCTGGAGGTCTTAAGACACTGTTGCCTTTGCAAGCCTTATCGAAACATCTGTTATGAGGAAACAGTGCGTGCTAGTTATGCATGAGAGCAAAATACAGCAAGTCTGAAGAAAAACATACATTCTTAATGAACTGTAATAGTATATTAGACACAGATTTCCAAGACTGCTCCAGTATTCCCACACATGGATGACCTTTCATGAATTCTCCTTTTGTTCGTGATTACTAAATAGCGTTTTTTTTTTATTATTACACGTACAAAGGGCATTTTCTACTGACTTTATAATTTAGAAAAAATACCTTTACTATACTTATAGTATTCATTTAATTTTTTAATGTTATTTAACAAACCACATAAACGATTTTTGAGGAACAATAAGACTAATCACAAGCTACATACCTGGACCACAACCACCTGTATGGACACATGATCGGGGAGGCGAATGGGCGCTCTGAAGTGCTGTGACAGCGCCACCAGCAGGTGAAGGATGGCCACAATGCTCTTAGCATGAACAGCTGACAACAATCACACAAATGTTAAAAACAAAATCTGCATTTTTCAGGGCCAGGGCTGGCATGAAGTGTCTACTACTAAAACAAGCCTCTGAGACATGTCGGTCTATTACTTAAGGACATTGACTTAAGCTTGTCTCCATTTAAAACCTGAATCAATAAAGTGAATAAATCTTTCTGCCTCATCAAACTTAAAGCACTATAAACAACCTACAATCTCTTTAGCATCGTTTCTGCCACAGCGGAGAGATTGAATTCTGCTAAAAGGCCCTGTTACATCACCTTAAGTGTTTTGAGAGTCTTTGAACCTCCAGGTTGAGCAACATACCCGTAAATAGTGCCTTAAACCTGACAGGTGCTTTTTCACTCAAAATCCTTCAAAAATGTCAAATTAATTGAATTGTATCTTCTTCATTTAAGAACATGAAGATGACATCTTTCGGGGGGGGGGCTTTCTTGGAGAGCTCACATTCAAGCATGCACCCAAAATGAGCATCTTGACTAGTTAATACAAATGTGTTTGACTGGACTTGGATCTAAACTTTGCAGGATTAAAGCTGTCTAGGAGCAGAAGAAGAGAAATCAGGGACCAACCGTCAACGTTCCATTTGATGCTTCTGGTGGAGACCTTCAAAGCATCATTGATCCTCTCCAGAACCGTCTGAAGTTTCTGTTTCTGGGCAATCTCAGACTGGGTCACCTCAGCGACGTTGAGCTTCTCACCTTCCAGCTTTTCTGTGAAATCCAAAACACAGCATCGAATCAGAACTTGTGGAGGAGATCTCAAGAAGAATCTACTGAGATGAAGTGCACTCTTATATGTGTTTGAGATTCCATACCAAACAGTTTTTGAAGGACCTGTCCATCGTAAAGATCTTCTGCCAGGTCCTTCACAATGATCCTTTCCCCTACCAGCACATCATTGATCCAGTCGATGAGCACCTAATTCAGACATTCAACAAACGCAAATTACATTGAATCAATTTGCGTCAATGCATCTAAAATTACCTTCAGTTTTCATTCATACAGTCATACCATCCAACCTCACACTTCCATACAAAAAACGCATTCGTTTTAAAAGCAAACCTTCATGAGTTCTTGCAGTTTAGGATCATTCTTTGAGTTCGGGTCCACCATGGTGCGGACCTCATTTTCCTCTGTGAGAGACAGGAGATGGAGAGGGTAATAGTTGGAGGTTAAAGAAAACAGGTTTGTAAGGGCTTCCTATTAACCAGAGGGAGCATCTAGATGCATCAATCGAATAATCACGCTACGGGTTGAGTACCTAGCATGATGTCTTCAGGATGAAGCTCAAAAGGTGTGGGACTCAAGGGGAGATTAATGGCGTTCATCCCCTCCTCCTGCAGCTCTGACACTTTAAGATAGAATACATAGTATGAGGTAAGAAATTACAAAACCAAAGGAAAATAATTTGAAGAATGTCAGAAACCAAACAACACTGAAACCCATTTACTTTCATTGTATGGACACAAAACCACTGAGACATTTCTCAAAATATCTTCCTTTGTGCTCCACAGAAAAAAAAGAGTCAAGGTTTTGTACCACATAAGGGTGAATAAATGATAAGAGAAATCATTGCATTTTTATGCAGCTATGTGGAGATTTTAGCGGCATCTAGTGGTGAGGCTCCAAATTGCAACTAACGGCTCACTCCCCCCTCCCTTTCGAAGCACTGTGGCGGCTCTCACAGGACCAAGATGGCGTCACATCTTTTTTTTGATGAAGGAGAGAATGTATTTAAGAAATGCGCTCTGTAGAGCAGTTTGTCCGTTTAGGGCTACTGTAGAAACAACATGGTGAATTCCATGTAAGGGACTCGCGGTGTATGTAGATAGAAATAGCTCATTCTAAGATAATAAAAACATACTTCATTATGTAAGGTTTTTATACACTTCTGAAGACACAGTTATGTATATTATATTGCATTTCTGTGAATAGATCCTCCAAAAAAGTACACAGTGGACCTTTAATATACATTTTTTATCACTATGTGTGTTCCCTGGAAATCAACCCCACAATCTTTCCACTGCCTTCTCCGTGCTTAACCGATTAAGCTACAAGAACACAACCCCACCACCATAAGTGGAATTAAATGCTACATTTGCTCCACAGTCACTCCACAATCTAGTCTGCATTTATTAAAACTCATCCTCCTAACACGCCAGGCCACTTTCCTCTCTCCATCTAGTACCCTTTGAATCTTCTCCTCCTAGAAACCACCTGAGATGCCAGCTCCTCGCTCCTAACACATCCCAGCATGCATCTCTGTCTGCAGCGCTGATTATGGGATGCGAACATCCTGTGCTGGATTCCAGAGGCCTCCCGCGGAGGACGATATCCTATTAATCAACACCCTCTCGAACTCACGAACAGCTGATCTCCTGCTGCTTCTCACAGTCATGGGGCGGAGGGGGGGGTTTGATAAAATCCAAAGGCATGACAAAAACATCATGTAGTGAGTTCATATATATAGGTGATTCTAAAATTGATAGTAGGACTGAATGCTAATTGGCCAATACAGCATAGTTTTAGTATTAAAGGGATAGTTCACTCAAAAAATTTAAATTCTGTCATTTATTCATTCACATGCGGTTCCCATATATGACCAAGAAGATATTTTGAGAAATGTCTGAGCGGTGTGTATACAGTGGAAATCAATGACGACCAATATTGTTTGGTTACCAATGCGCCTATAAATATCTTCTTTTGTGTTCTGCAGAAGAAAGTCATACAAATAATTGCTTTGCTACACTGCCTTTTACTTACCTAACAAACACACACACGGATCTTTAACTTGAGTGTGTGTGCCATACGTTCTGTAATCAAACCGTTCAAAGTCTGCTTCATTTTAATTCACATTTCCAATCCAGTAACGAAAGCAATAAAGAGAAAATGTACCATCTCCTAAATACAAAACGTTGAATAGTCCACATCGAATCAAATCATAGATCAATTACTCATCCCAGTCACCGGTCTAGTCCCGTGCACGGGTGAATAAGATACAGAGAAATAGACAGACAGGACATCAGAAGGCTCAGCTGCATTCATCCTCTTACACAGTGCCGAGTGCTGATGGATGCACAATAATCATTACAGAAATGTACTCTGGGAACTCTGCAAACCAGGTAGAAACACTCCAGCGTAATGGACAGCAGCACACGGCTAATTCGGTTACTAGATAAGAGGACAACATGTCGCTATGGATTAAGATATTATGTAGTCGGATGTGGCTTTTTTGGGAAAGGAAAGCAAAATTAATTTAGATTTGGGCCACTATATCATTAATGAACAGCTGCGGACATGAAGCTCATCTTGAAGTCTGGGCCCCGTTCTCAAAAAAAATATTTTTGCTGCCTGTTCAATTTACTTAACTTGCTTAAGTTAAATCAACACAACTTTTGGAAAATATGGTTACAACATGATTGTTTTATGTTAAGTCATAACTGAATCCATTCATTTTGGGACAACATAAAGGAGTTGTGTTGTGTTAACATAAAATAGTTATAATAGGGCAGAGGACTTATATTTCCCAGCATGCTTTGCGTACACTGCATTTTGAGAGTTATTTTCTTAGATAAGTGTTTTATATTATGCATTTTTCAGTAAAAAGAAACACTTGTTAGTTTAATGTTCATTTATCTTAAAAGTTTTAAAGAGTTAGTTATATTTTTGAGTTTGGTGGTTACCCTTGTTCAGAAAAGTGTTTCCTTTGGTTAGGGCGTGGGTGGTTACAATAATATGCATTTCTGTCGAGTTCTATTTTCTCAATAACATCTTATTGCAGTTAAATGAGATAAAGTCTAATAAATGTTACAAATGTATAATATAAAAATGTTGAACATTTCAATTTATTTTAGTGTTTTTATTTGACCTACAGACTTAGTCGCTCTAAGTTCCAATCATTAAGTACAATCAACACAAATGGATAACATTAGCAAAGCTTATTTCTGTTAAATAAATTGAACTTAATCAGGTCATCTTAGATCAAGCTATAGTCATTAAATTCAAGACAATAATTTACATTTATTCAAAATAAGTGTGTGATGTACCATTTAATTAACACAGTTATGAGCGATTTACTTAAAACATTATGTTACAATTAATTGTATATTACCTTTTCCATTGAAGCAACTAAGTTTTGTGGGACCAGTTGACATAACTTTATTAATTAAATACAACATTTCATTTCTAAGAGTGTACAATAACATCTTAAGCCCTGTTCAGACTGAACGCCTTACATGGTTAGAACACTGCCATGGCTGGGTGTTGGCTGAAGACATGTCTTAAGCACACTGTTTTATGTGCCAATGTGTGTTTATAAATATAAAAAGAGATTATTTCTACAAAATTGTAGTTTAAAGGTATTTGATCATATCTGAATGGTTATATGGGTATATTTACCATCATCAGGTTTGCAATACTAATATAAACACTCCTGCAGGGCACATATTTTGTAGTCTTCTTGTCACGTAGCCTAAACTCAAGACGTCACAAAAAAAAATATCATCTGACGTGTCTGACGTTGGCAATTTAGCGTTCGTGACGTCATCTGTACGACGTCGTAATGGAAACTTTACGGAGCGTAATCACTCTTCACTACTTTCGCTAAAACGTTTAAAAGTGCGTGTTGTTTTGTTGTCCTCAAATTCTAGTCATGCAAAATAAACGTTGACGGTGTAAACGAACATAAATGAAGCGTCCGTCCGGCTCGAGGGAATTTTCCAAACTTTAGGAAAAGTTAGTTTTCGTCAACAAGCACTTTCATGCTAATCCATATTGTTGTAAGACATGTTTACTAGCAAACTAAGCATCGGAATCTTATTTTCTACCTTCTTTCGCCTTTTTTCTCCTGGCCAGAGTCCCACCAAGTTTCCCGAGGAACGAGTCATCTTTCTTCCTCGAGGACGGAGACTTTGGCGTCGGCGACTTGGGCGAGGACGGAGATTTCTGCGGGGAAGACGCCATCGATTCCCGGAGTCTTCAAACGAGTAAGCGGTGTCAGAAAGTGTAAATAATGCGTGTTTATCCCGCTGATTGAGTGAGAAAAACCCCAGGAGCAAGAACGGAAACGGAATTCCAGTTATTTGCCCAGCCTTCTGAAAGCAGCGTCCCGTCCTTTGATCCCGCCCTCTTGTCCTCAGGGAGCATATTTACAAAGTTATTCGCAGTTGTTTGCGCAATGTTTAAAAATGTACAAATTACGTTATTTTTTTAATTACCATGGTATTTATACATTGAGAGTGAAAAATATTCAATATAATATTTATGTAATTGAAAGTATAATTGTTTATTTATAAAAAAATACAATATTTAACCTAAATATTCAAATATATTTGTATTAATTGCGCATTAACTAGTGTTACCAGCAGTGTTGGGTGTAACTAGTTACTAAGTAATTAGTTACTGTATTTTACTTACTTTTCCCTTGAAAAAGTAAAGTAAGGGATTACTCATATGTTTTCTGTAATTTAATTACAGTTACTTTTGATGTACTTAAACTAAATACATTGTGAAATATATGCGTGTGCAATAGTGTATTTGACATCAAAATTCAAAGTCTTACTTTAAAATCTGTGCTCACATTTGTAATACTTTGGTCAGTTAATAATATTATTTATTTGAATGAATTAAATAAGCCGTTTCATGTCTATCCTTGAATCACTTAACTAATCAAGGTCGATGTAGGATATAGAAAGTAATTAGTAATGAGTAACTAAGTACTTTTTGGACAGAGTAATTTGGACAGTAATCTAATTACTCTATTGAACATGTAATGAGTAACTAGTAGTTACTTTTTCAGAGGAACTTACCCAACACTGGTTACCAGGCACTACCGTTTGTTTTATTTATACAGTATATTCTTGATATAAAAAATGATTAGTAAATACTGAAAGTAAAATTAATATTAAATGTGTTTATTGCTTTAAACTAAAATAGCTAACATGCAGTTTTTTATACATTTCCAATGAAATTAGTTTTAGATTTTAGTATAGTTATAAGGGTAGTCATTGTTTCATTGTTTTTACATTTATTAAATAAATTACATAATAAACATACATATAAAACCAAAGACCAACTATACATTTTCATAAGTGCCGTTTGATTCTTGAAACAAATCAAATCATATTTCAGTTTATTAAATAATTGCAAATAATGGTCACTTGGGAAGGTCTATGCATTTCAAGACTAGGAGAGAAACAGAGTAGCTCAACAGATATAATATCAAACTGCCTTTAACATTTGGCCTCTTTTAGAATATGCATTATAGAACAAAACAAACATCATTTTAACAACACCGACATATCAAACAAGTGCAAAAACGTAACCACTTTAACTATATAACCATCACTGCACAAAACCACCATTGCACCATTGTGGATAAAAATAGTTTTTCATACCTCTGTGACTGTGCCATTTTGTGTTTCTTTAAATGAAATTAAACATTTACAAACTCATTTTCCCTAAACAAAGAGGCACTTGTTTTGTTTTTGGTTTATTTCTTTTCAAGAAGGCAGCGTTAAGGTTAACAGTTTGTTTAACATCCAGATGCTGATCTTTAAAGGCTCTCTTATAGTTAGTCTCGCTGGATACTACAGTAGATCCACATCTCAAGTAAAACGTTTAATGAAGGCGAGTTAAGGAATGTCTTAGGTCCAGTTGAACTGATAACCTCTGGAGAGGATCGTGCTCTCCAGATCTCTGTCCTCAGCTTTTTCCTTCAGCCGTTGCTCCTCCAGTAGACTCACGAGTTTGTCTCTTTTCTCCACCACCTTCATGATCTCCACCAGGAGGCTCTGCTCCCCCACCAGCTCACTCGCACTTTTTTCACAGTCTGGAAATAAAAAGTAATACAAAAACAGGAGGCCTGTTGTTAGCTTTGATGATGGTGGTGGTGGATCAATTCACACTAGCTCAGATTCAATATTTTCCAAGGTCTAACTTTGTTAAATTTCACAAAAACATTTATTACATTTTGAAAAAAAGGTGTCAAATAGCTTCAATATTTTGCCAAAAAATTATATACAATAGACTATCATATGATTTTCTCCCACCACGGTGATGCTAGGGTGATGTGGTTGGTTGCTAGGGTGATGTGGGTGGTTGCTAGGGTGTTTCGCTATGCAGCTGCTAGGGTGCTCTGCTCTTTGACTTAAGAGAGGGATATAAATATGACTTGGAAAACATGTTCCATGCAAGTCTATTGGATGTTATTTTGCCATTTCTTGTCCTGGGGGTTAAAATCTTATGTAATCCATTATCACCCCTCTCCTCACACACAATCTGAGGTGTTGTTCATGTTTGCTGAGCCTCATCTTGTAGAACAAAAATACAATTTGCTGGAGGCTTAGGACCAACCATTGACTTGCAAATTAAGACCGCATCACCTTCCTCTGCAGTGATCAATTCCTGTTCACAAGTAAACAAGCCACTTTCAGTATGTTATCACTCTAACAACCAATTATCCAATGTCACATCCGATTCAATTGAAAGAACTGTGCCACGAACCGACCCAAACACTGTCAAACTCAAAATGGAATACGTATGAAAAATATCATGCCTTTTATTAATTAATTTTTCACACAAATTAACCGCAAGTCAAACTGTAGATTTAATTAGCTATTTATTTGTATAGACTAAACATCTCCACCTACTTCGACTTAGTTCAAAAGTAGCTTTTTTTTTTAAAAGTTAACTCAAATTGGCTTTGGAGGCAACTTCAATTTTAATTATCTTAAAGGGGTCAAATGACATGATGACATATGATGATCGTTTGTTTTAGATGTAATGCAATGTGTATACATGATTTAAGGTTAAAAAAACCTGTATTTTCCACATACCGTGCATGTTTGTATCTCCCATTTACTCCACCTCTCTGAAACGTGCAGCATTTGTAAAAAGCTAATCGCTCTGAAAAGCGAGGTGTGCTATGATTGGCCAGTTAACCAGTGTGTAGTGATTGGTCGAATACTGCAAGCGTGTGATGGAAATGTATCGCCTCTTACCATATTTGGAACATCAGGTACCAAAGCAATTGTACTGACAGGTACGCCCACCTTACTTGCGTATACATTTGGGCGGTCTTGGTAAAATCATACCACGAACAACTGACATACATTTGTGGGGGTGTGGTTACAAGAGGTGTTTCGCTTTTAGATAGAATGTATATTTTGTTCCAACACAATTTTACGTGTCTAATACATGAATGGGCAACTTATAACACACAGAAGACACAGAAAGCACATGTTTGCGCCAAATGATCCCTTTAAACTGCTTAAAATCTAGTTCATTTTTCTACAACCTGAATTTGAAAACAAATAAAGTTGAAATTGCCTAAATTATTTCACTAGGCTATTTTCACTAGCCGCAGAAATAAATTAAGAGACCATTCCTAATTTTTTCAGCATTTCTAGGTGTAGAAATGAAGGCCTATCCCTTTTCATGACAAGTTCACCTTCAGTGGCCATTCGCTGCCTCAGTTCTCGCTGCAGCCGACATTGTGTGTCCTCCAACTCCAGTTCCTGCGCACTAGAGACGAGATGATGTATTAGAGATAGATGTACAAACAGAAACATGAATAAAACCCTATAGTCACATGGTCTTACAAGATCATGAGTTCTGACTCGTATCTTGCCAGTTTGTTCTTCTCTAGGACCAGTTTGAACCAGGTTTGGAGTAGCGCCGTCTCATCCGTGGAGTCATCATCTATAAGACAAACAGTTCTTCTTTACTCAGTCAAAACTCAAACACCTGAGCAACTGATAGACAGTTATCACTTGAAAAGGCATTTCAATGACTAAATTGATTCTCCTTGCACATGGCTTTTCCAGGTCTTGAAATTACACTTTCTCAACATTTCCCAACTCCTTCATATCTCATCATGAGAATCCAGCCATACCTATTTCTACAAGCCTATTATGCGTCGAAATACTATTTAGCTAATAGTCTCACATAGTTAAAATGTTAAATTCTGCCACAGCATACTGCCGTTAAATGTCAGTTAACAAAGAGGCCATTCCAGAAAATGCACATCCCCACAGCCCCTCATCTTATACAATTTTTTCACACAAAGACATGTAAACATGCAGCACAATGGATACGGGCAGGTCAAAGTGCACCGTTACAAAAGCTCCCAAATATTTATTAATAGAATTCTGTTGCATTCAGTTAAGACACACTGCATCCTTGTTGTCCACTTTACAAAAGGCCGTCCTCCTCTGCATCCTTGTAACATTGTGGAAGTGCTCTGTTCAATGCTGCGCTCGCCAGAGAGGCACTTTGATGAAACAAGGCCAGAAACATGTCACATGACACACTTAAAGAAATGCTTTTGATGTATTAACATGATGTATTGCATGAGGAAGTGTTTTGTCGCTGCTTTACCCGGCTGCTACAGCTGGTTTTTCAATACCTAACAATTTCAATTCAGCCTGTTGGAAGTTAAGAGAGGACGCAAGGAAAGTGAATGTTAGAATTCAATTTACAGTCTTGATAATTACAGCTCAGAGCTTTCAAAAATATGATTATAAACTCATTATGCGGTACGTGAAAAGGGCGCAGCGACTTTGGCTTTTTTCTTTAGAAAGACTTGTTGCGTTTAATAATCCCCGCGGGGCATGTAGATCAACATTCACCAAAATAATGAAACATCACATTTCCAACTCATTTCGGAGGCACTTTTCCCCTTCTCTGGCTATTTACAGAACCCATTACCTCTGCAGTCATTTCAATATAATTTTGACTCTAAATGGCCATTTAGTGCGAATGCAAATCACTATTATTTGAATCTCTAATTTCGCCCCTCCAAAAAAGTCATAAATAAAGGCTGTTTTGCGGTTGCCTTTCTGTGCCGGCAGTCTGGATCCGCATGGTAGGTGCCTAGAATCTTGGCTATATGAAATCAAGTGTTCAAAATGTTTCTTTGGACAGTGCAAAAATGAAATGCGCTGACCTACGCGGGGAAAATAGGTTAAAAAAGGAAGGAAGGAATGGATAAAAGGGGGAAAAGACGGGAATGTAGGAGAAGCTGCTTTGAAGTGTGAAATAAAGAACTATTTACATAATTAAACTTGAATTGAATGGAAGGAAGAAAAAAGGAAAGAAGAAAGAATGAATGAAGGAAGGAAGGAAGGAAAGTGAAGGGGAGAGACGCAAGAAAAGATTGAAAGGAAAAGAGGAAGAAAAACTAAGAAAAGAAAGGAGAGAAAGGATTTATTATTATATTGATGGTGCTACAGAAAGATCAAACAAAACCACAACATTATAATCTAATTCAACAAAAGTACACAAATATTCCTGTCTTCAGTGTATTATGTCCTAAAGATGTGAGCTCAAGTGTGCACGTTTGACAAGCAAACAGCATCATGTGTGTTTTTTCACACAGCTGTCAGCAACAGAAATGCAAACTGTAAGTGTCATAACACCCCTTTAAATAATCAGATAACATCACAGAGTGCCGTAGGTGGAGTCAACGGACATGTGAGGAAAGTTAAAATGATAATGAAGTATGTAAATCATATTTCTGTGAGTGTGGCGTACCAGTTTCTCCTCTGAGGACCTTCTCCAGAGCTACACCTTTCTCCTCTAGAGCTCTCTGCCTCTCTTCAACTTCCTCCAGCTGTCTCTGGATCATCTGTGAAGCATTAAAACGTCTTAAAAGATTTTCAGTCGTTAAAATGCGTATCGTGTGTGTCTGCGTGTGTCATACCTGAGCTCTGTGGAGTCTTTTTAGCTGTTCCCTCTTGGTTTGTCGGACAGCGATGTTCTCCTGTTTTATCCTCTTGGAGTCAGATGTGCCTCTGTGAGCCTTCGAAGTAAACAATGACATTTATAGTGATGAACAGATTCAGATTTAATAGATTGCAGCCGGGTGAGATTTTGTGTTCTTTTTAGACGGGAAGTGAGATGCTGTACCCGTCGTGTATTGGGTTCCTCATCTTCGCTAGATGAGTTGAGTTCCTGTTGCTGATGTTGCTGAACAGAAGCTATGAATACAAACACACAAGAATAATGTCATTTAAATAGCACATTATTAATTCAGATTATTCATAAATCCATAAAAAGAAATTCTTTTAGGCACATTTAAACATTTCGGTATTTTTACTCGTACCCAGAAATGACATGGTACTGGCATAACACTGATCTCTCAACAAGTTTAACATAACAGTTACTAAAAATGAGTCGTCCAAACTTAAGAAGTGTAAATTTGACCGTTTTTGTCTTTTATGACTAATATTGTCCTCACAAACCAAGTTCCAGACGTAGTCACCCTTTCTTTGCTTCATCTCACTTTCCCTGTGCTAAAGAAAATTTCTAGAATATTCTAGCAGTGACGATTGGATATTTTTTAATATATGAAAATTTGTATAGTTTTTGTTGGTTTGCAATAAACCAATATATCAAAATTAATAATATAAGCTCATGATGATATGATGTTTTTTCCTTCCGAGACCCTCAGAGATGCCTTCTACAGTATGAAAGATGATATTTTAAAGAATGTTGGTAACCAAACAACATTGGCCCCAACAAAACCACAGAGACATTTTTCAAAATATCTGCTTTTGTGCTCTACTGATGACATATTCAGGTATTAAACGAGTGAATAAATAATAATTTCTGTATTCTGTATACATACAAATCCATAAAGTTTTAGGTATAGTAACAGTGACGCATGCCTAGGCACTTACCTTTGCTTCTAAACCTAGACAGGATGGTCATGATGTCCTTCTGGTTGTCTCCCTTCATCTGGTCAACTCCTTCATTTCTCTTTATCCGCAGGGAGGAGAAAAAATTGAGCTTTCTGGATGGCAGGGATGCCATATCATCTTTGGTGCCCTTGGGCACCTTCCCGCTGAGAGCCACTTGCTCCAGTAAGGTTGTCAGCTCGCTTCCACTCCGCGCTCTGGGTTGACTTTCTCCGGCTGATGGATTCTTGGGTTCCTCATCCTGGTTGCATTGCATGCTGCTTCCAAACATGGAGCTGAGGTTGAAAGATCCCTCAGACATGGGCCTAGCTTTCAAAGGTCTGTTTCTCCTGATAACCACAGGGTTGTTACCCTTGCTGGAGAAGGACTTACGGAAACTGTTAGCCCAGTTTTGGAAGCCAAAGAGAGGAGGGCTGGGCTCAGGTGGGGGACGGCTTGGTCCTGGTCTTACATCTGGTTCTGCTAGTTGCTGTTTCTGAGGTTCTTGAGATGAGCTGTCAGTCTCTTTCATTTTACTGGTGGCTACACCAGAAGCGGAGAACTTTCCGGGCGTGGACAACTCCCAGTTTAGCAGCTTCTCCTTCTCGGATAAAGAAAGCAACAGACGCTTTTTAGGACTGTTTGAGTTCTGCTCCTCCAGGTTAGCTGCTTTGTTGTCAGAGACTGGCTCTGAAGAGGGAGCGATGGCTGTTGAGGGCTTGGGAAGGAAGTGGGAGCGATACCGTGGAAGCTTTGGGACGTCATTATTGGAAGGTGCTGTTGATTTGCTTTCCTCCATTAGAGGGCAGTGAGACTCTGTAGCCTGAGCTTCAGGATTTGGTGGGGGAACCTGTGAGAAAACCATATTTTTATTGCATTCTTACATGCACAATAAATTTCCGACTTTTATTGAAAGTTGGTTGTCGACAATAAATTAAAGATTTAATCATGTTAACAAAGTCCTGCTTGGTTTATAGACGATTTCAGGCGCAACAATAAACAAACGTTGAGTGGCATAAACTTAACTTCCGGTAGACCTCAGAAAAGAATCAATAACGGTCGAGTAGTTTTAATGTTGTGTAATAAAATAATAAACAATAAAATAATAGAAATTACTATAGTTTACTGTAAACTATACTATATAGTTTACTATAAATAAAAAATAAAATAAATTGTTTTTAAAAACCAAAGACAGACCGGAAATGAACTTCAGGTCAGAAGAGAAGGTCAACTTAAATCAGGTCAACTTAAGTCCAAGAGAATAGCGAGCATCACATTTGTGACCCTGGACAACAAAACCTGTCTTGAAGGTCAATTTTTCAAATAAGAAAAATTAAGCTTTCTATTGAAATATGGTTTATTATGTTAGGACAATATCTGGTGTAACAACAACTGTTTACAAAGCTGAAATCTCTATGGGTGCAAAAAAGCTAAATATTGAGAAAATCACCTTTGTAGTTGTAAATCGGAGGCACTGTAGCAGGCCACTGACTCAGTTGTTATACATTTAAGGTAGGAAATATCGTTATGGAACATGATCTTTACTTAATATCCTAATGGTTTTTGGCATAAAAGAAAAATCTGTATCTGTATTTTTGGCGATTACTAAAAATGTTCCATGTACTTAAGACTGGTTTTGTTGTCCAGGGTCACATTTATGTAACACTGTTAATTTGTGGCTAAACTAGATGAGCAGAATAAAAACATAGCAAGCAGTGGAAATGAGAAACGTATTTCATACGGTTTCATGAATCTCCTCAAAGTCAGAGTCGCCATTCTCTTCTGCATTGACTTCGTATTTGTCAGCTGGTTTTCCACGTTGAAATTTCTTAATCAGGACGAGAGGCATGGCTGAGACAGGAAATGATGTCAGTAACATTTCTTAAATTTTAAGAAACTTCAATATTTCTTGAATATAACAAGCTGCATTAAAAACAGACATTACACATATGGTACAAACTGTATTGAGGACCAGCAGCGCTCTCTAGTGAAGAAGTTGGGTAACACCAGCATATATGTGCTTCACAAATATGAAATGAGACTAACCTAATAGATAATTCTCCAACTAATTGAGTTCAATTTAGTTAAAATGTAAAATATACAGAGCTTTCACATCAGTTGCCATTTCAATAAGTAAATCACGTGACGCGCGCTCAAGCGTGACCATAAAGCTGCATTAGCTTTCATAAATAGAAATCCAGGAAGGCTGATATTAATCCAGTCAGGGATTAATGCATATCTGAATTAAGATAAGCACACATACAGCTCCTGATTTCACACAGAGACCCTTATAAACAAGGCTTAAACACATTCTTTGTATTTGGAAATGGACTCATTATATGAGCTTTTAAATCAACCCAAGCTAATAAATAACTTGCACTTTAAATTTATATGACATAAATTTAGCAGTAGATTTATATGGAAATGTATATTAGAAAGATATAAAGGAAAAACACTTTTGCCACTTTTAATGTTTGTTTGTTTGTAAGAGGTTGAACTGATGCATACTGGATCGAATTTTCTTTCTCCAGAGGTTGTTTTTGTTGGTCATTTCTCCTTTGGCAGTGAAGCGTTTCCCTGATGAAGACAGAAAACCGGAGAATGTGTGTTAAAGTGATATCGATCCTCTAACATTTGTATAACAAGGAGCTGCTTTCAATTCAACTTTTACGCAGACTGTCAGCATGTGTTTATCGTTTTCTTTGCAATTACGATGGACAATGTTTCCTCGAAAGGATCGTATTAGCCAGCTTCACACAAAAGCATACAAAACGAACAGCTGTTGTCCAACTAGCAGCATGTGTGACCGGACAAAATGTTCTGCCCACTTCAAGACTGATTTACTGGCCAAGAATAATATACATGTAATGTGAAAGTCTGGCTTTGACTGCCACTCCCAAAGACAGAGGAAACGTCTGCCAGCACTTTGTTTTCGGGCCAATAGAAAGTCAGTATTATGACACGGGTCTTATGAAATCGTAAAAACTGCAAAATAAACTACAACAGCTGTTCACTGACCTTTCTGTGACGGGGAGTCAGGACATACAGGCAGAGATTCAACATTATCAGACTTTTGAGATGACTCTTTCACTTCACTACAACAAAATATGCAAACAAGAGAATTAAGCAAGATCATATTATTTAAAGACAACATAAATAGTGAATTAATAGCAATGTTTTGTTTTGTTTAAACACGCATCTAAATCATTTATCTTTACGTTTTATTCCTATAACAAGCGGATGAAGTGATATCAATGAACTGACATCTCATATGGCCCAGATAATGTAAACATATGAATGAGGTCTTTGAGGAGTACACAAGAAGTCTCATTGTTAGATTCAATCCACATTGAGAGGCGTCGATGTCAGTATGGTTTTGTAAACCAACCTCATGTTTATGACCTCCGTTGAGTCTGAGAGGACCGGTGTCCCCGGTCTCTCATCTGAAGTGCTGGGGTCTGTCAAACCCGCCTGGTCATTCTTATTTCTGGAGTCCGTCTCCGTTTCTGTGGGACCCACGCACATACAAATTGTTTAAATTTAACACATAAATAGGACTCTGCTCTCGTGCCGTCTAGGGAAATAAACTTCTACCCACCTTAACCCTCTGGGGGTCTCTCCCAAAAAAGAACTTTAGGTTTTGAACATTTATCATGACAATCGACACTCATTGACAATCATGACAATCATTGTGGAGTGGTATCATAAAACTTTAGATCAACTATTTAAACAAAAACATGGTAAGTGGTAAGATAAAATTAAATAAAACTACTTAAATAGCAGTTGTTTTACAAGTTATTTCAATTACATATCTTGTTTTTAAACCGTGTTTGAAATGTAAAAGTGCTTATCAACTCCTAAAAAATGTGCTCAATGTAAAGGAAGATTTTAAGGGATCGTTCACCCATAGTGAAAATTCTTTCTTTCATTTTTTATTCAGCCTCATATTATTCAAAAGCTGTATGACTTTCTTTTTTCTGCAAAAGACAAAAGATATTCGCTGGTCACCAAATAATATTAGTCTCCCTTGACTCCACTGTATGGACACAAAATCACTTTCTCAAAATGTTTTCTTCTGTATACTATAGATGAAAGCAAGTCAAACAGGTTTTGTAAATTAATGAGAGATTTTAGTTTTATTTTAAGGGAATACCTTTACAATTAAATCACTTCTTTTATAGTCCTTAAAAATCATAGTTGCAGATGAAATCTTGCTGCATAACATGTCTGAACATCTTGCCTATAAATCCTATTCTGTAATAACCTTTTTTTCTATTATGGCAGGTATCAAAAGTAACCATGGGCTATGCAAGGACAATGCCCATCAATTCAGATAATGGTTTAATGTTTAAACAGAATGTTTAAACAACCTTTTCCTTATTTTTTAAATCATCTATTTTACTTGGCAAAGAGTTAACCTTGAGATGCCCCCTCCCATACGAATGACCTTAAATACAATATTTTGCTCTCTTTCTCTTTCTCTAACACACATACGCTCTTCATGTTCATGTGCTTAGTATACGGCAAGAAGAGTCCTTGGAGCAGTTTTGACCTTGTAAATCGAACAAAGTAACATCCTTAAAATATTCGTTAAAGACCATTCAAGTTTAAATCAAGTTTTGTTTGTTCACAAAATGAAGCTGAATTAAGCACTTAAAAGGTTTTTTGTCAGGACAAACAGGACGAAGGTACTGATGTGTCATCTTGCACAATAGATTTGTGTCCAATCAAATACTGTCTAGAAAATGTTGTCCCTCCCCCCGTAATCAATTACAAAGATGAAAAAAGCTGTTGTTTTATGGCTCTCTGCTGAACCTTTGATGCCAGATTTATAGACGGTTCCAAAGCAACAACACAAACAAATGTTACTGCACATGCACACGTTTTTGGACTGCCCTAAACTTCCGGTACACATTCGCAAAAAATGGGTGTATCTTGCATGTCATGTTACCAGCTTTCCTGTAGCTCAGTTGTAAGAGCATTGCGTTAACAACGCAAGGTTGTGGGTTTGATCCCAGGGGATTGGAAATAACTATGTAAAATGTATAGGGTAAAGCAATGTAAGTCGCTTTGGATAAAAGCGTCTGCCCAAATGCCTAAATGTAATGTAAATGTGACCAAACCGGTAAACGGGTCTCATAACATCCGCTTGTTGGAAAAAGCAGTATCTGTGGATTTTAAAGGTAAATAAACTAACCTAGCTAGCTGTTTAAATTTAGGCGTTTTAAGCTATTTTCATATTCAAATGTTGGTGAGAAGAAAAAAAAAAACTTTTATATATCAAACGGTTTATGTGATGGGCATCGATTTGGATAATATTTGGAAGCTAATTTAAAGGGGTCATATGGCGCAAACACATGTTTTTCTGTGTCTTTGGTGTGTTATAAGTGGCCCATGCATGTATTAGACATGTAAAATAGCAAAAATGTAAGTGTCGGAACAAAAGATGCATTCTATCTATAAGCGAATGCTCACCCAGACCTGCCAGAAACGCCTCGGGTAACCACACCCCCACAAATCTATGTCACTTTTTGGTTGACTAAGACCACCCAAATGTATACGCAAGTAAGGTGGGCGCACCTGTCAGTACGATTGCTTTGGGTCCTGATGTTTTTTTCTAAATATGGTAAAAGGCGTGACATTTCTATTACACTGCTTTATTGGACCAATCACTAAGCACTAGTTAACTGGCCAATCGTAGCAAACCTCGCTTTTCAGCTTTTCAGAGCAATGAGCTTTGTAAAAAATCTGTGCGTTTCAGAGAGGCAAGGCAAAGCGGAGATACAAACATGTTTTTAAAAACTTGAATCGTGTATACACATTGCATTACATCTAAAACAAACTATAATATTTGTTTAAGCCGTGTCATATGACCCCTTTAAAAGCAGTCTCAGGAGGATAAAAGGATAGGTGATAGGAAAGACCCAAAAGACCAAAGTTAAATGAGATTATATTTTAAATCAGACATATTTGCAATGGGTCTGATGTATGTACCGTAAAACAGTCAATAAATTCAAAATACTGGGGATTTTCTAACAGTGGTCAGATGATCCAATGCTTTCAAAATGTGGGACTGTGAAGTTAGAGTGAGAAAAATATAAGACCATAAGGCCAAAAGGAGGTTGTTGGTTACGTTTGTGAAGTGTGTGTTTACATTTAATAGCATTTGTTTGTCACTCAAATATTTGTTGTGATGTTTTCATCATTGCAATGATGAATACAAATACTTGCGGACAGCTGGGGTTATATTACACCGTTTAATTGGCAGACAAAAAGGCAGAAACAAATTCATCGAGTTAAAAATGTATTTATTTTATCGCTTACAGGCTTTAAATATAAATTAAGACAAACAGTCTTTCATTAAATACATAGAGCCAAAATGTACAACAAAAGCTTTTCCTCAAAGGATTTTGTAACTTGTGCAAAACTAACTTGACAACTCAAGTTTGAGTTATTATAATGAACAAGAGAGAGGTCTTACATGGGATTGAGATAGTATATCAGCCTCTGCAACATAGAGGACAAACATGGAGAGAAACAAGAAGTCTTGTTACTTCACAGGACACTGTGAACTCAAGCGTGGCGCTAGCAAGAATCCATAATAACAGGTGCGTTTCAAAAGCATGCTGGGATTGGCGAGTGTAATTCTGTTAGTCTGTTAGTTCGGAAATGCCACAAAATGTTTATTGCTGTTAGAAAGGTTCATACATTAGACCCATGCTGAATTCTCAATGGTGGGGTTAATAATGTAGTTATGGAATATGCAGGGAACCGGTGCAAAGCATAACAACTTGATCACCTGACCCATGCAGGCCAATTGCGTTCCTGCTCTGACGGTTCAGCCAATCAGGGTTTGGAGCATTGGAAACTTGAAACATACTTTGTGTGATGTGGCATAGGATGAAAGAATGAAATATGAAGAGAGATGAGAAATTTAGAGAAAGACTTTATGCAGATGTGAATTTCCAGAATGAACTATAATTATGATGCAAAACAGAATAGTGCAAAAGTAACACTTCTTAAAGCTTTATACCAAACAAATTTGTGGAATGTTTATAGATAATAGAAACGTTACCCTATTTACTGAGGGGACAAAATACAATATAGTACAGATTTGAATATATTACGCAATTCCCCAATAAAGCTACTTGCAGCATCACATCACAAAGAAAACCAAAATGCAAATCAGATTTTGGTTAATTTGCATTGACCTTAAAGGAACAGTTCACTCCAAAATATATTACTACTACTAACAATTATGCCATTACTTGCCATCAACTTTTATTCTGTGGTACAGAAACAAATCATGAATCTTTATGCTATGATCAATACAAGAAAATATTAATATTCTGCATTATTACTCCTCAAAAGACTTATTTTTGCTCCACAGAATAAGTAATATAATTTTGTAAAAGAATCTATCCCTTTAAAGGGTGAACTATCCCTTTAAAGATTCTTTACAGAACAGTAGCCAAAAACACCTTACTACTATGAAAAACATTTCAACAAAAAGTTAAGCTTATATACTCATCAACAATGTTTTCAAAAAGCATTTTAAAGAAGAAAAAAAACAATACTGTTTGGCATTTCAATTGCATATATGACGTAACGGGAAATGCAACTTTACATACGTCGCTTTTACGTTAACTGGCAGTTTCCTCAGTAAGGTGCTCTTAGTTTATCATCTTTGGTTTCTTACATTGGTCAAACATGGCAATCATACAAATCTAAACTCTGAATATTTCTTAAACCCTGTAAGACCATGTAGTCAAAGCTTAAGAAAAAAACGACATTGCAAAAAAGCAAATCGCATAATACTGCAAAGTACCTTAAGAAACTTGTGTGACAGCAAATATTGCATAGGCAAGTAAACTAAGCATGGAATGTGACCAGGTCTACAGAGTTTAAATCGTCCCTGCCCCCTAAATTAGCCCAAGATTATCGAGGACCCTTAAAAGAGCCCTCGATAGCGCTCGGCTGACTATCATGCTCTATGGGGGAGGAACGATTTCCTCACGGCTCATCTGACCCGCGACCTCATGCAGCACATATAAGAAGGGCACGCCCAAACTCAGAAGCTCGTAAAGGAAGGCATAGTCCTCCTGCCGCTCTCTGAAGTGCAGCCCTACAGCCCGGACCGCCTTATACATCCAGCGGGCGAGCTGGCGGGGCATGCCGAACAGCGTGCGGCCCACGTGCAGTGGCCGGCGTAGACTTTTCCTAATAAAGGAAGTCAGGGTACCTGAGGGCTGGACGTGGTGGCCATCTGTGGCCGAGTAGTCGGATGTCGTGCTCGCTGAGGGCCTGCCGCTTCCGTGCACCTGCGTGATGCAATAATGATGTCATCACGATGCCATCACACTTCAAATCAGATATATATCAAACGCATCATTACCTCTCCTCTTCTATGTCTACTGCTGGTTGTCCGCTGAGAAAAGTGCAGCTTGCAATAAAAAGTGCCTGGAAGAGATCAATCGTGATTTAGGGACTTCAAAATGTTCTCGATTCAACATCGGACCTCTCAGTGGTGGCTCACCTTGGTTGGAGTCATAAGTGTGACCGCCCAGTCTCAAGGTGCAGCCACAGATGTGACAGCGGAAACACTCTCTGTGAAAGAAGTTGCCCTCCGCGCTCAGTCTCTCCATCACATACACTCGCTTCTTACAGAAGTGGCAGGTGTCGCTGCCGCCCAGACCCTGAGGGAAATCCTTTCGCAGGGTGGTCTGAAACACAGAACATGACATCACAGGAAACCAACAGTGATGTGGTACATTTATGGTAGTGTACAATGCACAGCAAGGGTAGTCTTCCGCAGAACTTAAAAGAAGATATTTTGAAGAAAGTTGTTAACTGGACCCCATTTAGTTCACTGGTTGTAAGTGAAAAGGGGCCAGTGCTGTTCAGTTACCCGATTTCTTACAAAATATCTTGTGTTCTGCGGGAAAAAGAAGGTCATAAGGATTTGAAATGACAAGCGGGTGAGTAAATGATGACAGAATTGTCATTTTTGGGTGAACTATCCCTTTAAAGCCACCAGATTCAGCGAAAACATTTTGTACCAAATAACAATAGATGAGCTTTATTTGTTCTGTTAATACACACGCCAAAGCAAAACCAGTAATTGTTATGTCCTTCATGTCAAGCGTAAGATGCATTTAGTATTGTACTTTAAATAGCCAGGACAAAAATATATTACCACCCCAGATTCTGTACATCTTCTGGCTTCTATCTGTGGAGAAAGACTCTCTTAACTACACACAAGTTGTGGCTGTCATTAAAAGAACATGCACAATCCTTGTACCCTTGTTCGTACACAGAGACTTTTGTTGTTTTATCAATCAGAAGATTCAAACATCTCTTACGCGACAAAAAACCTCATGACACAGCCACAGGCTTTAACTTTATTTGATAACAAAAATAAAACGACTGAAATTGATCAAATTCACTTTAGAGATAGAAATGACGAAATTGCTTAAGGCCCTTTCTGAAGATTCTGCAACTTCACTGAATGATTCTCACAGATGGAAAGTGCTTACCAGCGAGATGGTCAAAGGATTGTTGGGTCTATGATCGGTCTCGTATAATATGGCCAGTGTTGCTGCTTTAACCCCAATGGTAGAGGAAACTTTTCCCACTGTTCTCTGACAGTCAATAATGAACAAATAAAAGTTTAGAATGGAAAAGTAAGAAACAGAGAAAAGTAAGAACCAGAGAACTGCAAGACAGGAAAAAGATTACTAGTTAAAGACTAGCAAAACTACACAACACACTCTATTCTTGCATGCAACTCAATGCTCGATATAGATTATAATCCTGACACACACAAAATAATGACATGCTTTTTATGACAACAGGCCTGGAAAGGCTGCAGGAAATCCAACATGCGATTGACTACAAAAAGCAAAATAAAAGGACAAAAAAATCATTTCTTTGTTGTGAATTGTGTTAAACACAGGGAAAGATATTTGGAAGAATGCTTGTAACCAAACACTTCTTGGCCAGCATTGACTCCCATAGTAGGAAAAATTACAATGATAGTCATAAGTGTTTGCTTTTCTACATTCTTCAAAATATCTTCTTTGTGTTCAACAGAACAAAGAAATTTACAACGCAATTTTCCTACTATGTTAGTCAATAGTGGCAAACAATTGTTTTTGGTTACAAGCATTCTTCCAAATATCTTTCTCTGTGTTCCTCAGAACAAAGAAATGTTTACACATTTGCAACAACTCGAGGGCAAGTAAATGAAGAGACTGAAAATGAGATTAAACGTGAAGAAAAATAAAATGTGAGCGCTTTAATAACTGTAGAACATCTAGGAGATTTAGATGACAGGTTAGTGTTTGTTTACTCGGTTCATTTTTGTTCAGGCAGACGTGCAAACACTCAGTCTGAATACCTGTTTGGAGGTGTCAAGGCATTCAACACGC
This sequence comes from Triplophysa dalaica, assembly GCF_015846415.1. NCBI lineage: Eukaryota > Metazoa > Chordata > Actinopteri > Cypriniformes > Nemacheilidae > Triplophysa > Triplophysa dalaica. The sequence continues at coordinate 6,367,356 of NC_079565.1, read as the reverse complement.
CTGACTTCAAAGCGATCTGTATGTTTATCATGGCTCAGATGTGATTCTGACTCAGTACTGCACTACAGCAATGAGAAAATACCAGGATTACGATTCTCAGGGTCTAGTTGTTTCAAAACCTCTCCGTCAACAAAACACCACCTGCTCTGAACATAAACTAATGTATCATTAAGTGACTGTGGGTTTGTAGAAGGTCAAAAGTGTGGGACTGCCTATTTTGAAGATCTCTTTAATAAAATTACTTAACATAATGTAAAAAAAATCCCCCGTTACTCGAACCATAAAAAGGAAGAAACATTTGGGCAAATGCAAGGTTTTACCTGCTTGTGTTGGACTGAAGCAACGGGAGACAGAAGACAGGAAAGAGTAGAGCGTTCTGGGATAGTGTGAGCTGAAGAAATGTTAGGAGAAGAGGAAACAGCAGAAGAGTCTTCAGATGCCTGTGTGAGGAGAGCAGGAAGATGTGGAAAGAGGAAACACTTAACAACATAAAAACCCATCATCTCCACAATCCACAGATTATTCAGCCACTGAAAACGACAAAAGAGCAAACGAGAGGGTTTATGGGTTAGCAAATGGTTATCTAAAGTATAGAGAGAAGAGAAAGACAGAAATTATTATTCTTTGAAGCAGCCAACTGCACCACTGTTAACAGAGCGAGAGAGAGACACAGAGAAAGAGAGTGAGAGAGACACACAGTGAGAGAGAGAGAGACACACAGTGAAAGAGTGAGAGAATGAGAGAGATAGAGTGAGTGTGAGACAGAGAGAGACAGAGAGAGAGGGAGAGAGAGAGAGAGAGAGAGAGAGACACAGAGACAGAGAGAGAGAGAGAGAGAGAGAGAGAGACAGAGAGAGAGAGAGAGAGAGACACAGTGAGAGAGAGAGACACACACAGTGAGAGAGAGAGACACAGAGACACACAGTGAGAGAGAGAGACACAGAGACACACAGTGAGAGAGAGAGAGAGAGAGAGAGAGAGAGAGAGAGAGAGTGAGAGTGTGTGAGAGAGAGTCTGAGAGAATGTGAGATAGAGTGAGTGTGAGAGAGAGAGTGAGTCTGAGAGAGAGAGAGAGAGAGAGAGAGAGAGAGAGAGAGAGAGAGACAGTGAGAGAGCGAGAGTGTGAGAGAGAAGCAGTTGCACTGCATTTTAGCTTCTGAACCAAAAATATGGCAATATACTAAAACGAATAGTGTTAGACATGATATAATAATGAATAAGCAACACTCAGGTCATCACATGCTTTAATACGACTGAAGCTGTTGTTCAGCTTGTGTGAGCAGACAGTATGCAGGACTCTGGTCTCAGGCTTCACCTGAGATTGAGTTGATTTGCCTGAGAAGAGACAGCTGAGCTGTTGTGCTCGATCCTTGACGCTTCTCTTGTTAAACTGTACAGTGATTTCAGCCTGTGCTTCATTCTGTAAGGACGGAATGGATGAGAAATGACAAAGCCAAGTAAAACATGACAACGCATGCTTAGCTTAAGCTTTTTTTCTGTTAGTTTTATGCAAATATTATATAAAGTGACGAACAAAAATGTTATTTAAAAGTTATATTATGGCCTCTATTGGATATGCATTCTCCAGGGTCCATGTAGAAAAATGCGGTTGTAAACATGAATTGGGATTCTCTAGCAATGCATTTCAAAATGTATGATTCAAGTTATAAATCTTGTCGGGATTAGTTTTGGATTCATGCACCACATCCTTCACCTGATTGACTTCATCTTCCAGTCTCTGCGTGCACTTGATCATTCCGTCCAAAGCCGGTGTGAAGGACGGACGCAAGTCCAATGGTTCTGTGTCCCGTGAGGACAGATCAGTTTGAGAAACCGATTGGAGCACTTTAAAGGGAATGTGGGAAGTTCTGGAAAGAGACTCGCTGGTTTGAAAGCAAGAGGTAAATTCTGTCAGCTGTAAACTGGAGTGAACTTCAGTCTTTTCTTGCATCTCTACATTCTCATGACTTGAATTTGCATCGGCGTGGCAATCAGAATGTTGGGCACGAGTGTGCCGGGTTTCACTCTGGATGTGAGATTCAAGCAGCCTTAGATATGGAGATGGCTGGGTGACATTTTGGGAAAAAGGTTTGGGAGTTCAGTTAGAAATCCAGGGCAAACAATGATGATTCATGGATGGCTCTTATGGCGGGCTATGCATACCTGCCATTTTTGTTTGGGTGGAGGGGGCGGTGGAGGCGAGGGATGGTTTCTAGGTTTGGAAAAGCGTGGGTTGTCAGTCATATCAAGACATACTGGCCTTTCATCAACTGAGTCGACTTCGGATTCAGACTAGTTACAGTAACATCACAGGAGAGGAGATGGAAATGTTTGGAAAAGATCAGAGGACAGTTAAAAGACTCACAGGAAAATGAACCGTAAAACATGCAGAGAGCAACTGAAAATTGTGCTGTCAAATCCATTAACCACGATTATTCAATTCCAGAATAAATGTTTGTGTTTATTTAAAGAATGTGTGTCTGGCGTGTATATATATATAAAATAGCAATTATGAATAGAAATATGCACATATATATTTAAGAAATATGTATACGATTAATCACATCCAGAATAAAAGTTTACATAGTATATATGTGTAACTTGCATATTCATTTTGCATTTATAAACACAAAAACAAACATGTATATTTATGAAGGAAGTATGTAGGAAATATTAAGATGCATTTATTTTTATCTACCAATAATTGAACTGAAATATAAATGTTTAGAAATTTTGATATTTTACTTTTTTCTTAAATATATGCATGTATGTTTATGTATTAATAATAGTGGTGGGCCGTTAACGGCGTTAACGGCGTTAACGCAGTGAGACTATTATCGCGCGTTAAAAAAAATGTCGCCGTTAATCTATTCTCAAAGTTGGGTTGTGAGCTGGGTCTATACTACGCAAGCTATGATGACTTTCACCTTGATATTTTAGCGCGGATGTATACCAGCTTGACTGCACTGTACGGGGCGAGAACGAGATTTTTCAACTCGCGTGATTCGCGTCATTCGCGGAAGCAGAAGCAGCCTCATCATCTCATAACCAGGGCTTCATTCTCGCAGCCTCATCATCTCATAACCAGGGCTTCATTCTCGCCGCCTCATCATCTCATAACCAGGACTTCATTCGCGCGATTCGCGCAGCAAGTAGGTCTATTGGCTCTTTTCATTAACATATAAATCACTCGCGCTTGAGGCGCCATTCGCGTTTGGTCTGAACACAACATAACGTTACTGTGAAATTACCGCATCAAACGTGACGTGCTAACATGGATGCAGCTATGAAGCCGCCGGGTTTGCTTCAGGGAATATTAATTTTTAAGAAGCTTCCCAATAGGAACATCGACAGGACTAACGTTGTTTGCACCTTGTGCAATGCGGAATTGGTTTAAAAAAAACACTTTCTCTCAACAGGTACTGGTCTAACTTTAGTTGAAACCAGTAACTTTGTATTGAGATCTAATGTATTATGGCTCCTGTATGACATATCGCTTGTTGCTCCCTCACTCTTTGTAAATCGCTTTGGATAAAAGCGTCTGCTAAATGACTAAATGTAAATGTACTGTAGGAGCTCTTCCAGTCTCAAGTACCACCTAAATGGAAATCATCCCTTAGCTAATGCGGAAGTAAACGCAAGTTCATCTTATTGAACATAATTTAATTTTCATCACCAATTATCATAGTAGAACAGCTTTCTCAAGCAGTTTGTGATGCATTTTGGAAACAGGAGATGAGCCCCTGGTCTAATGCGCCACCTGGCTTGAGAAACCCGCTCTCAAAGACTTACTTTTAGTCATTATTTGGGTAGCACACATATTCTGAATGCCTTCGGCAGAATTCAAATGAGCCATTTTAATCTAGATTAATCTAGATTAATTTTGGAATTAATCTAGATTAATCTAGATTAAAAAAAATAATCTATGCCCACCACTAATTAATAAATACAAAAATTAATATGAACTGTACACAGACACAAACTTTTATTTTGGATGCCATTAATCGTTTGACAGCCCTATGATTTTAAAATATAAATGTATGTTTGTGCATATTTGTATATACAGATAAAAATATACATGCCACACACACGCATATTATATAAACAAACATTTATTTTGGTATCGCGATTAATCCATTTGACAGCACTCAATTAAATACATAAATCTTCCACCATCCGAAAAACCGGACTGGACTCCTGATCAATCTGGTTGTTTGCAGTTTACATATAGTTATGGAGTATAATCAGTCAATGAGTAACCTACATCCTTTAAGCTCATAACCATGTAGCCAGACAGTATAATGACCACCACTAATCTCAAAGCCGACAGAAAATACAGACGTACATCAATTACGATTGCAAAATCACAGTTGCATAGCGATAACACCACAGAGTTTGAACCCTAAACACTGCGAGTTTTTTACTTTTGCAGTTCGCAGAAATGACTCAATGCATGTCTCATATCTGCGTTTGTCAGACATAAAATACAGACATTTATAAAGCAAGGAACCCCCAGTCTAAGACAAGCCCAACTCACACAGAACTATAACATTTTTATTATCATCATGGCCTGGCCTGTTGCATTCAATCTCCATCCAACAAACTAAAACCAGAGGATTTACCTTTGCTTCACTTTCAGTGCACAAAGACGAGTATTCATTAGGGATTATGTTTGATATGTTACCCCACTGCCTGTTCTCCAGTTCACAGAGATTTCCTCAAAGTAGCTTACGAGACATAAGATGGTGCCCACCACCAAGAACCTCAAAACACATCAATATTAACGTTTTGGAGATCTTAACATTTAGAGATGGCCCCCAGGACAGTTTATCCAACCCACTTGAGATTCAAACACCACTGAAGACATCTTGGCAAATTGGTGGCTGTACCTGTCTGCGCAAAGCGCAGCTTGGAGCGTTCTCCTCAAACCTGGCCAGCAGTTGAGTCGCCATGGATCGCACCTTGTTTTCTTTCAGTTCACCTCTCTCGCCAACAGAGGGTGCACCCTGATCGGACATTAGATATAGTGAAGGAGAGAAGTGGAGCAAACGTTCACAGGAAGTTTAAAGACAATTTAGCCAACGCAAAAATGGAAAGTTAACACACCTCCTCCAGGTGGCCTATTCCCTTCTTCCTCTTTTTGTTAAAATCATTGTCCTCCAACTTCTTGTCGACCTTAAGACAGAAAAACAATGCGTTTCCTAATTCAAATGGGATTATTTAGTCAAAATAAAACGTTACAGTGGGTATGTGACATAATGTCTACCTTTGGTATTCTCTTTCTTGGCAGTGCGAGATTTATGGAGTTGTGAACAGAATTTGCAGTCTTGGATGAATATTCTTCATTATTTGCGTCCGCCTCTTTAGGTACACCTGCAAACAAACCAAAACTCCATATTTACTTTGACAAAATACACTAAACTAATGTGCATGAGATCATAGAAAGCTCTGATGGAAATCGATGGTTTAATGTCAAATCCCAGGTGAGGTCTACCTGTTGCAGGCTGAGCAGAGTTGCGGAACATCTCGTAGAATTTGGAGAGGTAGAGGATCATGATGAGCTTGTCTGGCCCACGCTCTGCGTCCATCTCTTTCCCTGTAGTGATGGGCTGGATGCCAAACTCACGCTCTGCCACGTCAAACGCCAACTGGTTGTTCTTAGCGCAGTCTGCTTCATTCAGAGAGTCAAAATCACTGGAGGAGAGAGAGAGCGAGAGAGAAGCAATGATAAGGCTTTATCAGGACTAAATTCCATTCCACTAGTGAGGCTGTGTGTCGCCATCTGTATTCCTGGTTACCCATAACAATATTTGCAGAAACGCAGTCACTGGGAGAACGATGTGATGAGAACAGTTCCAGTTGATTTACTCGCATCTCACTGTGAGTTTCTGTGAACAGCCCATCTTTATGATATCATTAAAGCTATCACTCACATCCGGATGGGATTGGAGGAGTGGCAAGATTTATGGCAGACAACACACAGTATGTGTGAGAATTATAATGCATGTGTCTATATAAATCGCGATGCAAGCCTTGATCTCATGTCCGAGCGAACTAAAGGCTTTTCAAAAAGTTTCAGAGCAACACATACATTACAAATTTCATCGTATCATTATAGATTACTATATTCCTGCAGAACTCTTTATGGTCCAGTGTTTGAAATTTAGCGGCATCTAGTGGTGAGGTTGCTAATGCAACCGACGGCTCACTCCACCCCTATTACCTACCTTTCGCACTACGGTGGCTGACACAAAACTTACGTTTTTGCTTTATTTATCGAAAGAGATAACATTTACGAAACACGCTCTGTAGAGAAGTTTGTCCATTTAGGGCTACTGTAGAAACATGGAGAATTTCATGTAAAGGGACTCACAGTGTATGTATATAGAAATCTAAGGTAATAAAAACATATCATCTCATTATGTAAGGTCTTTTTACACCTCTAAAGACAGTAATGTATATATATTATATTGCATTGCTGTCAAAAGATCCTACAAAGAATGATACAATGGAACTTAAAAGCTTAAAATTACTTTCATTTGACATCACAGATCAGAATTGTTGTTTTATCATTCCTTCCTCTGTCTCTTAATAGGGAATGGAAACAATCTACAGACAAAGCTTTTTATTTTCAACTAAGAGAACTACTTTCGCCAAAGCTGTTGTCCTTAATTACACAAACAACTTGTTTTGATGGAAAAAGGTACAGACACGCGTGCGACAAACGTTATGTTATGACAAACGAAACAATAGATCAGCTTTAGTTGATAAAAGGCACCCTTTTTAACCATACAGTATGTTCATGGGGTGTGACCGAGGAAAGACACAAACACGAGGGCCAGTTTGTGTGTGTAGTCTCTCTTACATGAGGTCAGGCCTCTGCCGGTGGATGATGGCGCACAGAGCCAAGCCGCTCCTCCAGGAGGTAGTGAGATCAGTCACATCCACTCCCCTGTAACCCCGAGTCTGCTTCTGACACCAGAACAGCAGACGGCTGGGACGAACCTCTGATTCTGCAACATGCAAGATGAAAAATAAATATTTTGGCACGTTTTAGCCAAGTGACCATACACTTCTGTACGGCAGTGTTTATTAACATTCACTGGTTTCTACTTCTAAGCCTTTAGATCTTATGTAACCACACCACAGTTAAAAATCAAGCAAATTTGTGGGAGTCCCAACAGGTTTGAGGTTCACCTCTGTCTCGATGAAAAACACACACACCCATCTCAAAGGACATGCAAACAAAACTCAGTGGCTTTACAGTCCAGATTTCATGAAACCGTGAATCGATGACATAACTGCAGGAAGACCCATAAGGTTTTACTGAAATAAGGTCTGCGCATGCTTCTGTTGACTGTCTGAACCTTTCGTTATGTAACATGAGCTCTTTGATTGAGTAGAGGGTGTGGAGCAGTGATAAGTCATTGTACCTGTGAGGCCGATTCCAGGTGAGACCAGCCATAAAACAAACATGGATCAGGTGTCTATCGACTGCACGGTTGTCACAACATCCTATGCACGAATCAGGGAAAAATTGTACGGCAACAGGACTGTTCAATTTCGGAGTTTAATAGGGACATCACGGTTGAATCTCACGCATGTATATTTATGCACTACCAGTCTCACCAAAATAAGATTTCTTTTTTGCATTTCGTTTTTATATATGTTAAAAAGTCAATGTTGCATTATTAGATTCTAATTTGAGTGAATTTCTACACCGTGTATCATGCCAAAATGTATGATTATTAGAAAAAGCAATAATAAAAAAAAAACCTAACCAACACTGGCGCAAAAGCAAATCATACTTTAGTACAATATCGCATGAGATCATCTACAAAAACACTTTGTTTTCTCTCCATAATAAGCTGGGACAAGAGGAAATCCTTTCAAAAACAAAACACTTACTTTAATATTATGTAGATTGTGTTGCACAGTTATGTACTTCATTTTTTTTTACGTGGGCGCAAGCGACCACACAGTACGACCTGCGCGTACTGTGTACTATTCTGATGAAAAAATATGAGCCGTCCCTCGCGTAAGCGTACGAAGAAAACTATACTTCAGGCTTAAACAGGAAATCTATATGCACTACATCTGTCAAAAAAGATATACTCTACCTCCTCTGGAGAGGTTCACAGATCTGCGCGTGGATCCGTTGCGCTCCAAAACACTCGAATCCTGCTCACCTTTGATGTAGAGATGTCGTACCTGAGACGGGAAGTTGGTGGTTTATTGGTGTATACACGTTAAGGTGACTGCATACGGATTGCTATGGTAGTGATGGACCGGAGTCTCACCTGATGTGGTCGCACGCAGGAGGAGTTGAGGTTAGGGTAACGTGTAGCTGGGTCTATGGTGTATAGCTCAAAGTTTTTGGAGATGTTTTCAGCTGTGGTCTGAGGTAACAGCCTATAGATGCTCTCCCTGAACGATAGAAAAGATCATGCAGTATTTGCATGTTTTTGTTGATGTATAAGTGCACTGGGCAGTTTAAATGTAGAGTAAACATCATATCTGACCTCTCAGACAGAAGATCGAGGGGTTCTTTACCCTGAGCCCAACCTTTTATCATCCACACTGTGTCAAAGGCAGCCAGGAACCCTCGAGCACACCCTGTGCCCATAGGCCAGAACGGCTAGACACAAAAGAAAGAGAAAAAGAAAAGGCAAATAAAATGGAGAAACACAAATAAGACAGAGAGAGCATAGCTTGCTTACACGGAACTCTAAACAAAAGTTTTCAGGAATTTTCAACAGTTTATCCTCACAATATACCGTTTTTTTTCTCCAGCAGTATATTTAATAAATTCACTGGGTTTTGAAACAATGTTTTGGTTTTCAATTTTGCTTAATAAACTCAAAATTAGCCCTCATGAGAGATATTTACCCACAGATGTTTGCGTTACATTTATAAGAGATGAATGCGCTCTTTCAAACAGCACTTTGGAACCTCTATGTCCATATAAAGTAGCAAATATTCATTAAAAATGTGTTTTCGGTCTTCTGCGATGGCATGAAGGCGGGTTAGTTTTAAAACATGTAAAACTTTGTTGAACTATTTCTTTAACAACTTAAAGGAAATATTCAAATTTTACTACTAAATAAAAAACACATTTATTTATAACCAAGTGTTGTCATATAAAGAATATCTTCTTTATGTCCACTTTATGTTGTCACTTTTGCTGCCTACCTCTAACAGACTGTCCCCAACCAGAGCCACCAGCAGCTGATGGCCGTTCTTTTCTCTCACCAGCGCTGCATTTTCAGAGGCGTACATACAGGTGAAGTCAAACATGGCCACATCCGGCTGACCGTAGTGGTTGATGGCATAATCCAAGGAGGGCAGCTGGTAGTTCGTGCCAAAATCTGCAGCCTCGCGGGCATACGAGAGCAATGCTTCTTGGTTCACATTATTGCTCGCCAACAGCCGTTCAGTCTCAATGTAGTCCTAGAAAAGCACATTCAAATCCAAAGCTTTTTAAACCATAATACTTCCTTATGAATTTGGAAACATGCTCGTGTTATCTTTAAAACAAATGATTCTTGGCTTTTATTTCATAATTCAATGCAATGACATCTATACACTTAGCGGAACAGTTCACCCAAAATAAAAATTCATCATTTACTCACTTGTTTCAAATCTGTATAAATGTCTTTGTTTTGATTAACACAGAGAAAGATATTTGGAAAAATGCTTGTATCCAAACAGTTCTTGGCCACTAATGACAGCCATAGTAAAATAATTTACATTGATAGTCATAAGTGCCCCAGAACTGTTTGCTTTCCTACATTCTTCAAAATATCTTCTTTTGTGTTCATCAAAACAAAGAATTTTAGATAGATTTGCAACAACTCGAGGGTGAATAAATAAAGACAGAATTTTTATTGTTGGCTGGATCTGTTGCTTTAAGTGCGCCTTATGTGTCTTGCCCAATATAGACACAAAAAACAGAGTGAATGAGTTCAAGCGGCACTTGACGTGTGTGGAGCCCGAGTCACTTAAACGTTTACAATCACAGCAATCAAAATGTGAAAACAATAGGGCAATATTTTAATGCGATAAGTAGCTCAAGGTTAAGCGGATCACACTGTGACATCACCAACGGCGAAGCAATGGGCCTGCTTTCATCATCAGGGTTTTTGAGTCAGTTTCTGTGACTCCTGAGGGTGTGAGAGTTTCAGACTCCAGACAAACTCCAAACACTTCAATCCCTCAACTGCTCTAGTGTAATATCCTGTGTCACACGCTGAGAAACCATGTCTGACTCAGATATAGTTTCTTTTCATAAAAAACATGAAAGGGTTCTCTAATGCTCTCCAAAGCAAATAAAACACATCATTAAAGGACTAATGATCACTAAGTGCATGTCATTACACACACACGCACGCACGCAGAACATGGCATCCTGCCAGTATACAGTATAGTCTACCACGGTCTACACTGTCCAACTGTTTTCTAGACATCTGATGGTCAACAAGGTCAAACCTGTGTGATTTACCCCCCCCCCCCCGACTCACATTGATGATCACCCCCTTGTCCAGCAAGCTCTGTTTCTTTGCAGTCATGACAAAGTAGTGCGTGTTGTCCCTGTAATAGACAATGTTTTCCAGATCGATCCCTGTACAAGAGACAAATGGGATCAATTAGCATGTCTGTGCCAATGACAAGCTGTGAAGACTTCTATCATTAACTTTGATTTTCAGTTACAAACAGTCCACTTACACCTCAGACTTAAGGGAGGGTAACCATTACACGCTGATGTTAAATATGTGTCAGCGTTTGAATTACGATTTTTATATTAAAATCATTAAAGAGCGTAACGCCAGGTGTTATTGATGCTCAGTTAAGCAGAATAATGTTAGGAGTTGAGCTTGAGACCAGATAGAGCGTTATGACCTGGACAGTTTCAGCTCACCCGCTTCCTCTTTCAGCTCCAGGAAGAACTTCTGATTGAAGATGAAGGCCACGCCGCTGATCTCCTCCACTTTGGCCTCGGCTGTGGTGTTGCGGTTAACAAAGTTGGCAGTGATGGCGATAGCTAGTTTCCCTCTGAACTCCTTCCTCCTGAAGCCTGGAGCAGAAAATGGGATGTTCATTTCTTTTTATGGTACGCCACAAAACCATCCAAATGAATATTAGCTCAGAAAAAGTAACAGAATTGTTAATTATAAAATGAAAAATTTCATTGTCATTTTATTTGTCGGTATGTAACATGCGCATGACGACGAATCAAAGACACAAGATTGGTCGTTATCGATGTGTCGCCATTTTAACTTACTTTCTTGGTTATCGTCATGTTGTATGTTTACGATTAATTTCATCGTAACATTCTTCAAATAAATCTAAATATTGTTACGCTTCAAAAAACATTTATTAACACATCACAATCCTGTGGATTACTTTTATGATGGATGGATGCACTTTTTAGAGCTTCATCATTAAGTTTCTCATAGTGTTCAAAAGCAATGCTATTATATAACATCCTTTAACTCTCCTTGTGTTTGTCTGAAGAGAAAAAAAAATCATATAATTTTCTTTGAAGTGACTACAATTAGGTAAAAAATCCCCCAGACTTGCATTGAGGGAAGCATGTGAGCAATATCTAGACACAAATATCTTGAGATCTGGGTTCGGACAATCGTATTACCCTAGCAACCACCCGGAACACCCTAACGACTGTATAAACAGCATGCTTTAGTAACAACAACCCAGAAGAACACCATAGCAACACCCTAGCAACCGCCTGGAAAACTCTATCCGAAGCTAAAATCTGTAATTGTTGAAAATACTACTGACAATTAAAAACTAATGCCATAAGTGCCTTGGTCAACATGAATGTGGGTTTTTGGTTTAAAGTGAAAAAAACATTTAAATCAATAGATAACAACTGCTTATGCAGCATCCTGACAAGAGTTCAGGACCGATATGCAGATTATCACACCTCAGCGATACCAGCTGAAAAACAAAAGCGTTTGCAAAACAATTTTGCAAGACCGCCTGTGCACATTCTTTTGTCATAGAAGCAATATAATCACTTTAGTTCAAGAGTCTCTAACAAGTATGGAGCAACTTTGACACAGCATGGTCCAAAGGTTCCTTGTGTTCGCTTCTAGACATGTCCATGTAGGTCTAACCCAGAATCTAACTATGTCAGCAGCAAGTAATGAAAAGAGTTGTGTTGACATACTTCCTGTCAGACAAAAGAGCGTATCCATGTTCTGAATGTGGGACAGACAGTTTTTGTAAATAGTGCTTGGGAAAGAGTCACTGGGGCAATTAGCTTGACCAAATGAGCCTTCAGAAATCGTTACTACGCTTGAGAGAGCTAAATGACAAAATACAACAAATCTCCATAGGCCAAAATATAAAACATAAATATAAACATGTCATTCACAGAAAGAAATTTATATGGAAGACGCTTTTATCTTAAGCAACATTCAAGATTTACACTTAATCTATAAATGTTATCCCTGGAAAACAAAAACAACAGGTAACTTTATCGTCACACAATCACTTTGTTGTCTTGTCAGTATTTTTTTTTAATGTAATTCTTGTAAATTTACATATATGTGTAAATTTGTGTAAATACCAGGAAATGTCTATTGTTCTTATAAAGGCATTCAAGAAAGTTTTTTTATCATGCACCTACATTAAAATGACCATATCCATTGTTCCAGAATAAAGCAAAGTCATTTTAAAGTCTATTGTCGCAAGCAAAGTCAGAGAAAATGTTATTTAGAGAAATCATCAAACATCTAAAAAAGTTTGATTTCAAAAGATAAGCGTAAGATTAAATTCCATGTAATCTTCCTTTCCATGTCATTTCAAATCGTTTCTTACCATCAAGAGTGCTTCTCCTGCCATCTGCGCCAATTATCACATCAAACTCATAATCTGAGATCAGGTGGTCAGTCGGCCGGATCTCCACCCTCCATCCAGGCCCTGGAATACACACATCCGATTGGTCAAATTCAAAAGAGGCTCTGAGAAACGTAAACAAACTTGGCTGGTCTCTAGTGTATTTACTAAAACTATCAAGCATTCCCAGCCCTGCAGCAGTGTGGCCAAAATGATTGACTACGCCATGTGTAAAAAGGCTTTGCAGATACAGCGGAACAGCTAACAGCTTCGGAAAATTTAACCCGTTCTTTCCATATCTAACGCCTCTATAATTTGATGCAAAGCTGGTGCTTCTCTTTCGACAACCAATGCATAGCAGAAATGGTGCTAAAGACCCCGGTGACCCTTGAATCTATATATAGGAAAGAACTGAGGGTTTATCATTTACACAATGCGGACTGGTAAGTGTCAGTGACGCGAGAGGCCTTCTCGGTATCACAAGCGAATGGATCTCAAGGTCATTTAGTGAGCTTTCGATTATCAAGATCCTGATTCGATGCTTCTCTTCAAACGCAAATCCATTAAGACCTCAAAAATGTTTAGATTGTTGGAACTACCTCCATAATGTTTCATCCATTGCGCGATAAAACGACTGTACATGAAGATACTTAAGAAGCGGTAAATACAATTCAATTCAAGTTTATTTATATAGCGCTTTTCACAATGTGTATTGTTTCAAAGCAGCTTTACAGGGGCAAACAGGAAAAACAGAAAAGTTAAAACACAGCACAGTGCATGGTATTTATACAACGAGTAAGTTCATTCTAATAAATAACATCTAATTTCTAAATAAATAAATGAATGAATGCAGTCTCCCGGTGAGCAGGCCAACACTGCCCTGCTGTGGCGAGGAACCCAAACTCCAATGATTGATTAATGGAGAAAAAAACCTTGGGAGAAACCAGGCTCAACCGGGAGGGCCAGATCCCCTCTGACGTGTCATAGCTGCACTCAGACTGGTGACATGTGATGATGGGGCATTATTTATACTGGAGGTTATCCTTAAATAACAGTGCTACAGTAACAAGTCAAACAGTCGCAGTACGGCTCACATTTTAAACAAAGTGTAAATTAATTCCGCTTTAAGTCTATGATGTCATTCTTAAAACGCACTCAACGGTTTGTCTGTGTATGACAAAAGGGTGTGCAAACCGCCAAGAAATGACATAATACAAAAAGTTATGATTACAACTTGCATGTGTTCTCTTGTAAAAAAACAAGTTGTGCTCGTTCCCTGTGTGGTATTTATAGCTATTTATGGCAGCGTGGGATTATGTTATGATGGCTTTGAGTTGCCTATGAGATCTGTGATGTTCCATGATACACGGTAAATGCGAGCTTCCGGACACCGTGGTCCCAACCAGTGCTTATATAAATTCAGTTCTTGGCTCGAAATCTTAAAATGAGAAGCAGTTCCTGCTGACCGTAATATCGCACAACAAGCCTCGGAAATAGGCAGCGGGAATTCTGTTTGATAATGTAAAAGACAACTGGTAGGTGGTTGGTGGATTACCATCAGGGCCTTGGTCCTCAGGTGGCTCCAGAGGCTTGAGGAACTCGACGTTGACGTGTACCTCCACCCCAAGGATCAGAGCGATCTTGAGAAGCATGAGCTGCAGCTGCCGGATACCTGAACACAGAAGGCACTGTGATGTAGACTAAAAAATCAAAGTCGCTGTTATGTCGTTGTGTTCTCCAGAGGAAATACTGGGATTGGACAATAGACATTTATAAAGCTGCAATCCACAACATTTTAATTGTATTTTTTTGTTTATTCTTTGGGTCAAGTTATTGAGTAGGTATATAAAAAACCTGTTTGGAAAACTGTCGACGAGAAGCTTATGAAAACGTGTAGATAAGCTTATGAAAATGATTTATAATTTGAGCTGTCTGGGATGATTTTGGGGGAATGTCAGTTTGACGTCACCTGACTTTAACCATCATAAGATACACTGCGAGGATGTACAGTAACCAGCAATTTTATGTTTTGATGGTGATATAGAGGCAAAAATTAAGGATTGCAGTTTGTTGTAAATACAAACTTCAAGAAAATTTACATTTAATGACACTGACACATTGTTTGCATTCACACTAATTCAGATTTTCTTATCTGGTTTGAGGTTGATGTTCACATTGCATTTTAAACGCGTCTCAGATTAGATGCAAATTTAAACAGGTGGTGAAGCTCCTAAACCCCGCCCATAATCACACAAAGATAAATGCATTTGTTAGGATGTAAAAGTTCAAACCTTACTGTTCACACTACAATAATTCAGATTCAAAGCTAATTTATATCCACCTTCGAAAACATCCCACATAATAAAACAAAGATTCATTGTTATTTTTGTCCTCCCACTGTCCAGAGGACAGGTCTACTGTGTGTCACACGAGAGTGGAAGAAACAGATAAGATTTGTGAACTATATGAATGAACAAGCTATCAAACATCAGACTGATAACAGGATCCAATGGCAGCCCGCAGTCAGTACCCTGCGAGATATAAACAAGGAAAAACAGATTTGCATCATCCCAGCAGCTTTACATGTTTTGCATCTTGTTTGGTTGTGCTGGTCTGCTGTTATCTCATGGACCATCGAGAGGAACATATTACAAAAGCATGAGCTGGCAGAGCATAAAAATGAAAGGCCGGTCAGCATGATGGAAACAGATAAACGTAAAGGCTTATACACAGATCTGAATGTGACAACTATATTTATCACAGCGGGAACATGTTGTACTTGGACTAGGAGTCGGTTCCTTATTCATTCTCTTTAATAAGTATGAACGTATATAAAACGTTTTAAAATGGATGTAGTTTTGAAACAAGATCGTGGTTCATGGAATGAAGTAAGACTGCTTAACAATTAGTCGGTTGCAGTTAAAGGTGTTTGTTCACATGTGTGTGTGTATTTATAAATACAAAATTATTATACACATTGCACCCACATATTTTATGTAAACAAAAACTTTTATTCTGCCAACGATTAGTCGCGATTTATCATTATGCAGCGCTATAAGGAAGAAAGGAAGAAAGGTGACCTACTAATATGGTCTATAGCTCCAGCGCAGAACTTTCCATAAAACTTCTTGGCTCCAAGGTTTCTGAGGTCATGAATGGTGTAAGGCCAAAGGTGCAGAACGTTGTTCCTGGAGAATGTGTCCCTTTTTTCAATCACCACCACTTTGGCGCCCAACAGGGCCAATTCTATGGCGGTCCGAAAGCCACAGGGTCCACCACCAATAACGAGACACTGTGGAAACAAAATAAGAGTCTCATTGAGATCAGTGCTAGATCAATTCAATAGGAGTTCTTTAAAAGAAAGTGTACTGGGATCTGTTGTAGTGTTTATCACCGTTTGACTTTCTTTGGAAAGCAACTGAAAGATTAGCCAACATGACTGTCGTGGAGTGGGCGGGGCGAGACTGTGGTTCGAGACCGGTGAGTAATTGTTAATGCGCGCCAGCTGTGCGCGCACCGGTCTCAAATCACATAGGAGATCGGGATCATATAAGAGAACGAGCGACCAGACTGTCGAAGAGAGAGGACCGGGTCCGAAAACATGTTTGTATTTGTATTTATTGTTTTGTTCGACGGCGGTCGGCCGTGAGGGGCTGCCGGCTGTTATTACTTTATTAAATGTTTAAATGTCTTCCGGTTCCCCTATCCTTCCTTTTAATGAACCTCTCTACAATGATGCCAACAACGGCTACATTACCTCACCTTAAATAGACTTCATGAAGACTTATCCAAGCATGTCTAATCAAATGAAATCTTTTATTCCCTTCACAAAACAACTTTGCTTGTCACTTCAAGCCCTGATCCGAGCAAGTTCAAACACAAGTGTATCAACCAACAATTTCTGTAAAGGATCTTTTAGGGGAAAGCTAGCAATAGCACAGTTACTCCAAGCGCGTATTCTGTGTTTTATTTTAGAGTACAAACGTCTTTACTTGAAAGATGTTGCAACATGATTTCCACAACACAGAGGGCATATCTGTAGCATTGTGTACTTTCTGGGAAAAATAGATAATTGCTGTGGTTTCCATGTTAGTTTCGACATGTTCAGAAAAGATTCTGATATTTTGCATATCCCTTTTTGCATTCTGTATAATAGGAAGTAGGCATTATTTGGATGTGTACTTCGTTTCTGAGTGACCTTTCTAATTTCCTGCAAGTTGGCAAACTGCTCCTTGTGTTTCCTGTGGGCTTCATTCTCTCAGGCCTAAGGATTACTGTCTCTCTAACATGGAAGACCACCATGAAAGTAAAAAAAAAAAGAGAGATGTGGTATCACTAAGATTCAAAGATCAAACAGTGAAACTTCTAACTAATTCAGAAAAAAAACAATCTTCTCATAGGCAGAGGAGAATATATTTATGGGCGTATCTTAAAGGAACCGTGCATCAAATTGTAAAATCAAGTCATTGTTAATTCACCCTAATGTTTTAGATCTGCATGATGACTTTAGATGATGTTAGGCAATAGTTAAGGGGGACAAACTCTGTTCAATTTTGTGGGACAGGGCTCTAGACTAACATTTGAGAGAGGTGGCACTCTATTAGTATTTTGTGCGCAGATGTCTCAAGCAACCCGCGAGACCTGAAGGCTTTAAGTCATTATTCTTCTTCATGAAAGCTGCATTGATACACGTCTTTTATCAATAGCGACTCACAAATAAATAGGATTTATCACGATGTATAACATTAAGATTTTGTATGCTTTGCAATAGAGAGCTTTATACAATATTATAGTGCTTAAACTTTAAACACATGTTTGCTGCATTAGCTTCACATGCTTACAAAACACGCAACATGTTATCTTTGCCGTTTTGTACCTTAGCTGGGAAATTATAGTATTCTGCAGGCGGCAAAACATATTGGAGTTGCAAGATTGCATTACGTCTTTGGGGGCGGGGCACTGATGGATAAGTGAATGGTTGAAGGAAGAGAGACGAAAATGATTGACTGAATGCGCCACTTGCGCACCATATTTCTGCGCATTAAATTTATACAACACAGTATAGAGCCTTGGTGGAAATCTGCTCCACAGAAGAAAGTCTGGCATCCAATAATATGAGGGTAAATACAAATAACTTCAGATTTGTAATTCCATGTATTGTATCTACGACAAACCGAATAGTCTGCTTTCATTTCCTTAATGCCACGCTGTTGTACTCAGGGCAAAAAGTCAAACTTATTTGCGAGGGAACGCAGGATTAGAAAGACAAATAATGTGACGTAAAACAAAAACATATGCAAATGACATTGACTTTCTTTGTGACGTAACGAACACCAAAAACCCTTTTGTAAAGATCAGCAAACACGCCACAAAATAAATACTGTTTGGAAAGAGTAATTTTAACAGTAAATTACACTATTGAATATGTAATTAGTAACTAGTAATTACTTTTTCAGAGTAAATTACCCAACACTGCTCAAGACTGACGCTTCCATAGACAGCTTACAATGCAATAAAGCAGTTGTTGTCTAGTTAACGTTTAAGTAGACTTTAACTTTCATCCTGATTGCACAAGTAAACATTCATCCTGATTATATAGTTAAACAATAAGAGACCTTTTCTCTTAAGCCAACACAATAAAACAAACCCAAACGATAGCTACGGTAGTATATGACCTCAAACATACAGTTAAACTGTGTTATGAAACATGATGAACGGAAGAGCGATCAAGAACCAACCACTTCTACTCTTGGAAATATTAAGCAAGGGCTTTGACTAACATATGTGTGCATGAAATTTTTTACAATTGTCTAACACAAACAGCAGTTTACACAACAAGTGAATTTTGTCAACCCAAGTTGACAAGTTGCTGACCGTCTTTAACAACACAACTTCTTTCAAAGTGCCATCACATTCCTTGAGGCAATTCTCCAAAACGTTGTCTAGTATTTTGGATGCATGAGCTTATAAGCATGAGTAAAGCTCAACAGACTCACCCTGGTGTCAACGCAGATTTTGCCCTTGCCGTACTCCTTGTGGGTGGCTCTCTTGTCCAGCTTTCCCCAGAGGCCTTTGGCCTTCCAGTATGTGACTGCACCTTTTAGGCTGCTGTAGAAGTTCCGGTGGTCCGAGGGGTCCAGCTCGAGTTGCCTGCAGAGAACGCTGAAGGCTTGCAGGGTGCCTTTACAGGTGGTGGCCTGCACAAAATTCTCAAAAAGCTGGCCGGCCTGAGACACCCGTTCATCTTCCGTCTCTCCCATCCCTCCGCGCTTTTTGGTCACTTTCTTTCCCCTCTAATGTCAGGGGATTCAGTCAAGGGCTGGGTGGTACTCGCATTCCTCAAAAAGACTGGGGAAAGAAGAAACGCAACATGAGTTTTTATTAGTTTCCACACTATTAAAGTGTTTTAAATGTCATAACCCATCATCATCATTCATGTGTTGTATGGGACAAAACAATCTATATATGGTTATGGAGTGACATAAAATGACTCAATGATAATGGTAGTAAGTGCACTTCCGGTAAATTAATTTATTGCTTTAAAGCTCTTAGTGTAGTCTCGAGTTCATTGTATACAAAGGTCATTTATCTCAATAAAACAGTGCAGTCCTTAAAAGAAAGTTTACAGGTCTGTTATCCTCGTGGACTTGGACCATAAGACAACGCCTTGGTCAAAAAGGCCGTTTTATACTGAACTGTTGCATAAAAATGCTCTACATATTCAGCAACGCAACACATTTAGTATTTGCTGTAAAAATTGGCAAGACAAATCACAATATCTCAGAGTGCAGGACAGGATTACTGCATACTGAGCAAAGCAAACTGGACAAAACAAAGGAACACTCGACCCTGGATTTAGGACACACTTTGACCTAATAATATAGAACCTGAGCAGAAGACTACTCTCAAGAAATATCATATAAGGCATCTTATTTTATGTACGCTTAAAGGGATAACTAACCGAAGAATTAAAATACTGTCATCATTTACCAACCCTTCAGATGTTTCAAACCTGTGTATATATACATTTCTCACGTATAACACAAAAAATGATATTTTAAAGAATGTTGACAAACAAACAATTCCGGGCCAGTGAGCAAATCCTTTAAGTTCTTTAAATCTCCTTAAGAAGCGTAAACATACACACATCTTTGCAACTCAACAAGTTTGTGTTTCTCACCGATAAAGCCTTAAAAGGACCGTTCACACAAATCATTCAAAAAAAACACAAGAAAAACATTGGTAACCAAACAACACTGGCCTCCATTAACTGCCATTGCATGGACCCAAATTCAGAGACATTTCTCACATCTTCTTTTGTGTTCCACCCAAGAAAGTCATATACAGTTTTTGAACCACGTCAGGGTGAATAAATGACTAAATAAATTAAAACATTGGGTTATGCACTCAACAAAACGATGATTCTTAATGTCTTCCATCACTGCATCTCCATCAATGTCATGATCTCATAAGGAAGTTTACTTTGAACTCTCATTTCAAGAAAATGTAAAAAGCAATAAAACTCCTTCAAATTGTTTTATGGGTGTTGAATAAGGCTGGGGAAATCTAAAGTAAGATGTTGCCAGCAACCTGTTCTCTCCCAATAGGGAATGGAATACGAGATTGGGAGTGAAACCAGATCATTCTGATAAGTGAATGATATGAATGGGTGTGGAGATCATCTTAATGAGTGCAAACTTGCAGAAAGCTTCATCTCAACATCTGTATCTTTTCCTGAGGCTCACTGGAATCTCTCCAGCCTAATCGAAAACAGGCAAGACGTCTCATTAGTTGCTCATGTCTGTCATTTGCATAATTCCTTATTACTCTGAAAAACATAACTTGACCCAAATCCTTTAGACTGGAATCCCTTGAATTCTCCACGGACCAATGAGTGCACGGTTTCTAGCATGTCACGGTGGCCTGGGAAAGTTCCTGTTGCTAAATTTAATCATGTACTGTAAAGGGAGTAGAAAACTGTTCTAAAAACAACTCATGCTCAAAAACTGTGTAGTGTGTACCACCAACAAAAAGATTTTAAGTAATAGACAAATTTAAATCTAACCATCTTACAAAGCACAAATATCGCCATTTGCCTTTTGGACAAAATGGTGATCATGGCACAAATGCAAGAGCAATTCAAACCAAGCCTCCATGATGTTCTTCAACAAGATCATTTACATTTGACCATCACGTCCATCATTACAAATAAACCAAACTACCCCATGCTATGTCGCTATTACTCCCTAAGCTGGACCCTTCAGTTAGACAACATGCTCCCCAAATTGATTCTGACAGCTTGCTTCTGCAACTCTTCAGTTTACCACCTTAAGCTCCTTTTGAAACTTTCCGCATTAGCTTTGAACCATCAAAGAGTTCAATCGCGTCTCAACGGGCACCACTTTAAACAAGAATTTCTACGACCCACATTCCAACAGCCCTAAGATTCCTCATGTGACCTACAGTAGGATACAGTAGGAAATGAGAATATGCATCCAAAAGGACCATCTTTAGGGAAAGTAGGGCTTATTGAGTCAATATGATCAGTAGTTTACTGCCTGAAGGTAAAAGAGAATAAACCAAAGTATTCGGAAAGCACATATGTCCAGGAGAACTGAGTTACATTGGCTGAGGTGATGTCGGTAATTGTTCGGCAACTGATTTATAACCAGTAAGAGTGATAGGTAGTTCATTCGATTAACTGTACAGTAATTCGAAGGTCGCCTCAGTGGATGTTACTGTACATGCAAGTCGTTTGTTGGGAACATACAACAGATCTGATGTGGAAACAGAAAAATCACAATACAGAAAAAATTTACTGTTGTAAATTATCGAAAAAGTAAACTTGACCTGTGTTTTTGTACAAAGCGAGGAGGAATGAAAATAAAATAAACACTGAAAGGATTTTCGAGAAGCACTTTGCCAAGCATATCTAAGCATATCAAAAGGGCGTTTTGGAATTTTAATGGAATCTTCCAATGGATGTTTATTCCCAATTACCTTTTGATAAAATGCATAAAGTACATCAAATAAAGGTGCGTAATTCTGTAAATATTTCTCAGAAACTGCAGTAAGCGTTGATAAAAAGCGCCATGCAGGACTATTTTTTGCACAGTAGTTCCAGAGTCAAGATATCTGATATTGCTAGAGCTCCAGGTCCCTCCTGTTTGTGCACTTTTTGCTCCTTTACAGCAGAGAAGAATTTAAAGCAGCCCCTCGGCATTCAAATGAGTGCTAAAACTTTGTAGCTTTGTAAGAATTCAAAATATGGCATACCAAATGATGTCCAACCCCGAAAATGGGATTTTTGTGTCATATCCTGAGGAGGATGTGGAAAGCAAAATAAACCGAAAATGGGACCTGCTATTTTGGAAATGGTACAATAACTCTAATCCCAACACATTTCACACCCGCAAAACGGCAGGACTCATCACGCATTGGACTTAATGAGGGTGAAGGTGTGGGTCAAATCCGTAATGGACTCTCTAGACTAGAGTAACGTCTTTGGTGAAGATATGATCTAGTGACACTTCACCAGGCAACACCCATGTGCAACTAGGAATTCCAAGTCATCAAATCTTGCCGGATCTACAATTCCCTCACATTCACAGTCACGTAACTGCATACTGTACGTTCTCTGGTTGTTTTGCGGTTTGCGTAAAAATCTTTAGTATGCAAGATGATTTATTAAAATTATATGGTATGATCCTGTTACTGAGCAATAGGACAACATTTTCGCCAATCTCAAATACATTTTTGACAACAAAATGATGCAGAAACCACAATTGTAGCCTATTGAGCGTCACTAATTCTTGCGGCATGACTCTGTTGATACGGGAACATTCCTGCTGAAATGTTCTGAATGGTCACCGCTCAGAATAGACAGGCCTCGAGTTTCAAATTCTGCCATGCTGCGATTCTATAGCGGTGCAGCAATGTACAGCAAAGTTTAAAGCCTTTATATTAGGCTACAGAAAACCTTGAGTAAATAATGGATTCACTTGCTCATGCAGAACATCATTGTGCTTCTGTAACTGAATATTTAAGAAAAAAAGCTCCTTTGAGGTTTCCTGATGTACAGATACTTTCTGCAGCATCTTTAACAGATCATGTTTTCTTGATAATAACCCAAAACGATATTGTGCCAAATCAAACTCAGACTTCCACTTCGACTTTCTCTAACCCACCGGGAAATGGAGGCAAGAGAAATAAGTTATGGAATTTGAATAAATGCGACACTGGGTTAGACACGCAGGTCAAAATCTATTTTAAAGGGAAAGTTCACGAATCATTTAATCACCTTCAAGTTGGTCCAGATCTGTATACAATTCTTTGTTCTCATGAACACAGAGAAAGATATTTGGAAGAATGCTGGTAACTAAAAACTTCTTGGCCACCATTGACTACCATAGTAGGAAAAATTGCTTTATATATTTCTTTGTTATGTTAAACACAAAAGAAGATATTTTTAAAGAATGTAGGAAAGCAAACAGTTCTGGGGCACCATTGTCATTTTTCCAACTATGGCAGTCAATGGTGACCAAGAACTGTTTGGTTACAAGGATTCTTCCAAATATCTTTCTCTTTGTTTGAGGGTATGACAGCATTTACATTTTTGGCTGAGCCGTCCCTTTAAATGGCTCACACCAAAACAGTTTCAACTTAAGAGTTTAAAGCTTTTCACAATCCTCAAACAAGCGAAGGTACTTTGGATTTAGATTGGTATAGATTACATTAGAACAGATGTATAACCATTCATTTCAAAACTACATCTAAAAAGAATGCGCTTATTAAAGAACTCGCCACTTTGTGCCACGGACACAAGATATCAAATGTTAACACGAAGCAACTCTAAAAATATGGGAGTACATATGTTCATCTCAGTTTAGTCAAAAATAAAAAAGTATTAAGTAGCCTGTAGGGTTTCTATATCAAGAAAAGGGCTCTTACTTTGTCTTAAAGGAATATCCCACTTTCAAAATGAAAATTCATTCATTATTTACATGCCCTCGTCATTTCAAACCTTTATTACTGTCTTTCTTCTGCAGAACACAAATGAAGATATTAAAAAAAATGTCGGCATCCAAAAACTGTTGGTCCTCATTGACTTGCATTGCTTTTGTGTCGAGAAGTCAATGGGAACCAACGTTTTTTGATAAATGACATTTTCCTAAATATTTCTTCATTTGTGTTCTGCAGAAGAAAGAAAGTCATAAAGGTTTGAAATGACAAGAGGGGCTGTGGTTGATTTAACAGAAAACTGTTTAATAGAGCCACACCACAGCAGCAGTGTATCAGGATAGCCCTTATAAGTCAACAATAGCATATCCCAACAGCATGTCTATAACTCTGTCCTACAGTTTTCAGAGGGGAAATGTGTTGAAATAGCTCCTCTGAAAGATAATACAACACTGGCTAAAACCTTGGCAGAACCTGGACATTTTGCATTGTTAAAAATGTGATAAAGGGTGAAAAGGTTCGACTGTAAGAGAGACTGTAACTCCCAAAAGGCAAATTAATATTATATACCGTGTGACTCCGGTAGGCTATAAAATTACATTTTGAATACATTACAAGGACTTTAGGATATAGACATAATGGACTTCTATTAAGCAAAACCAAATATTTATCTACGCAACCTTGACGCACTCATTACGAAACCGAATAGATTCACAAGTGGACGCATTACAGAACCGAGACACATCTGACACCAGTCGGAGCCTGTGGATTTCAATACTGTACATATTGTCCTAGCAATGAATAATCCTATACAACTGGGTGAACAACAGAATTCGAAACAATTTACTCACATTATGGAAGTTGGGAAACTTCCAAAAGCAATACAAATAGTTATAATGTGTAAAAGTGTGTACGATTCCTGATAAAGTCAATATTTTATATTCTAAAGGTTTCCACAAAAAGCATTATGAAAGCTGTTTACCATTGAAAATATATGTACAGTAGGTTATGTGCTTTAGGCCTTATTCTAGATGTTATCCCGTTTCATCCACCAGATAACATCCCACCAATATAACCCAACGCATTACCAGTACAGCCCCAGAAACCATTACACTCCAATTATAACAATCAAATCTATTCAATTTTTCTTTCATGTTTCTAAAGCAATTCTTAATATAGACACACTGCCAGTCACAGGTTATGCTAATTCAGCATCTATATTTTGTACGCCTACCATAAAACCAATATTTATAGCATGGGACCAAAACATCTCGGTCATGTGATCAATCTGGTCTATGGTTACGTCAGGCAATTGATATAATGACCAAAACGAAGCTTAAAAGATAAAACTACAATGATACCCAGACAGCATGGAAGTTAATTATTTACACCACACTTAGAAATAAAGCTGACTAAGGTGTAATCCAACACACTGGATATCCGATACAAACGTGCAATTATCGATTTGCAACTTAAACACTTTAAGAAAACACTACATCCTATTCTCACATATTAACCTTGTTTTGTGTTATGTATCCAGTCAGTGCAGCGCGCGTCCAAGTTTCCCAACAGCAGTGACACGCGCTCAAAGAAAGCGTAACAGAAAACTTACTTTAACCTCTGTAACGTGACCTCAGCGCATGCGGCAGACGCTCCCGATGCTCCCGTCCAAATTCAGTCGAATAGCGATGGATTTTATCCGTACAACGTGTATAACGTGATGTTTATTTCATACGAACCGTTTCAGAGTGAAATGTTTGTGTGGGTGCATCCGCTCAATGTTGTTATCGGTCGCGCGCGCGACTCACTGGCTCTTATGCGCTTTATAATTAGAGGCGGCGCTTTACACGCCCAGTGGAAAGTTCAGACACACTTGGAGAAAGCGAACCTCATCCTTAAACTTGGAAGGTCTCAGAGGAGACTGTTTTGACGGTGCCCAAACGCCTCACGTTCCTGGTCACCAACAGCAGACTTTAAACATGCTCTCCACGCTGCTTACTTTCCCACACAATATTGCTATCTTATAATTTTGATTTTATATCTCGATAAATATGAATATCCTCATGCCCACAACAGTGAAAAGGCGTTTATGAGTCGTAGAGTTCAGCTGGCACGAGCAGTTTAATCGCGCGCATGCTGGCAGGTGTCTCATTTGCGCAGATAAAGCAGATGTTGTGCTCTAGCGCCATCTTGTGACCCACAACGCGTAACTCACCAAATGATTGCGATGCGCAGACATGCCCATGCAAGGCACATTTCTGACGTCACGTTTCGATAATTAAAGAAACACAGATATTTTTATATAGTATAATTTAGTTTTATTGGATGAGCTTCGTTTGAGACAAACAAAACATACAATTCAAAAGCGGTTTATCGTTTATGTACGCATTATCTAATTATCGTTAATAATAAGCATTTATAATCACTGTTAAATATGTAGGCTGTTGTATATTGTTAATAAAATATGTTTCTTATGTAAACAATGTACAACAACATTTACAAGACGCTTTTATCCAGTGCTTTATCCTATACATTTTACATAGGTATTTGCAATCCCCTGGGATCGAACCCACAACCTTAACGCAATGCTCTTACCACTGAGCTACAGGAAAGCTAGACAACATTGTAATTTTACCATTTTAATAATTTATTTGTTTTTAAGTGTTTTTAATGAATTCATTTTAAGTTTTTGTTCTTCGTTAAGAACCGCTGCGCTGTCGCTTTAATGGTTTTGCCATCAGACGCAATGGTGAGCCAAACATCTTTTTCCGGTCTTTTTTTCCCCTCAACGTTTCCAAATAAACCACGTCCAGACACAGCGTGTGATTCTCGGCGAGGTTACTCTCTTAAACCCCCAAAACGATGCTGAAGTTTGCGTTATTGTCGTGTTGGGTGTGTTTGGTGGTGGGCAGCACGGTGAACAGAAGGGGACATGGGGACATCGGCGAGACCCTGGATGCGCATGTAGCGCAGGGACAGACCACTTTAAACGAGATGTTCAGAGAGGTGGAAAAACTGATGGAGGACACAAAACACAAACTCGAGGAGGCTGTGCATCAGGTATGAACGCATGCAAAGACAGACATGCATTTTTTATTAAAGCTCACTTTTTGATGTACTCAAATAGTCTAGTGAGAGGATTCATCTTAACATTTTGTTACAATGACACTGTATAAAATACATAATTAGATGGAGAACGAGTCTTCAAAGTCGCTGTTACATGGACGCGACTTGCCGGCCAATTTTCACAATGAAACAACAACAGAGATTAAAATGGGAAATCGGACAATTCAACTGATAGAGAAGATCGACAAGGTAGGCTTCAGTGTCTAAAGTTTATAATCTATATATTATTAGTTATTTGTATATGAAGAATTCCAAAAATAAGATAACTCTTCAATAATGATGTTTTTTAGTGTGCACTCCAATTAATATCAATCAAACTTCATTTGGTTTGTTTTGATTGAACCCAATAACTAAAAATACAGCTAACTAAATAAATAAAACATATAAAAACATGGTAACATAATAAAAAAATATGATTTTGATTTTTCGACAATTTCTTCATATTATAATCTTGAATTTTATTTGCATGGTGCCGTGAATACAGCTGCGTATGTGCATTTGTGGACTGAAATATATAGTAGAATGATTTATATGAAGTCTGTTAAGTTCATAAAGACCGCATCAGTCAATTGTCATGAAAAAAAGTGGTTGTTTTTCCAGCAGATGGTTTTCTTTTCCCCCTCTGTGACTAACAACTGCTTTTCCTCTCTAGGAAACTGACAATAAGACTGGGAAAACTCAATTTTCCAGAACTCTTATTCAAAGCCCTGTTCGATGGAATGAAGTCGATCATGTAAGTTATTTCACTTATTAACGGCTCTTCTTTTATTCCAGTTGTTGCAAAATGTTTATTTGTTGAAAACAGAAATGCCCTGGTATGTAAACCGCATCGCCTGTCACTCTGGGCGCTGAGTTTTATTGTCACCTTGGCAACCTGAGGATAAAAAATGTGGATTTTCCACATCGACAGTCCTCATATTAGAACCTGCTGTTTGCTTGCGGCACAAAACTTGCCTTATTGAAGTGACAGTATTGAAGTACATTTTAACACATCCAAACCTGCACGACTTTCGTTCTTCTGCCGAATTCAAAAGGAGATATTTTTAAGAATATTGGTAACAAACTGCATCGGCACCAACTGATTTCAATAATATAGACCACTGAGACATTTCTCAAAATATCTTCTTTTGTGTTCCCCAGAAGCGTCATATACAGGTTTTAATGTCATGAGGGTGAATACACAATGAAAGATTTTTCATTTTTGGTGAACTGTCCCTTTAAGGATACTGATCTAAACAGTGGATTCCTGTAAACTGTCTGATGAAGTTGTTGAGGTACAGATGGTTCGCATCTATCCTCCCGCTCACTTTTGTCAAGACCTACGCAGTTTCCCATGTTGCACTCAAAACAGGAGTCGTGTTACCAAAATCTAAGCTTTTACTTCTTGTGAGATTTATAATACTCATGTTTCTCGTGTGTCTTTCACAGAATGTAGTCTTAAACCCCCGATCATATAAATGTACACATGTGCGTTAAGACAAAGGTGTTTGTGCGTTGCCACATGCTATAAATGCTTTACCAGACAGCCGTTGGCATTAGAAGTCTTTGGTCATGATGTCATCTGGCATCTTGGCAATATACTGTACATTACACGTTGTGATTAGGACAGCTGGAAAAAAAACGCATGGAAAACAGCGCATTGTGTGGTCAAGGGTTGATGCTAGAAGTCCTGTTGCCGTGAAGTAACGTTTAGTGGTTTGGTAATCATTGTGCGTGCCGTGGCAAATCTTAGCTCATAGTTAAAAGATATGCATGGCATAGGCTATTATTGTATGTGTATATGTTACATGGCTGCTTACGTTAATACAAAAATTGCACATATTTAATACATAAATATATCAAACAGTGTTTCGTTGTTGTTTTTGTCCCAGTAGAGAGGAAGTTGGTCTAGAAGAGATTTCTTTCTTTGTGTGACTCATTTTGAAACGTCTCAGGCTACATGTCTAGACTCTAGACGCTGTAGCTCTTTATAAGGGGGAGGGTTCAGTTTTGATCTTGGCTGCTAACTGGTCGGCTGAGCTGTATTTTTGCCCTTTCAACTCGGTTAATCTGTGAACAGTTATAATGCAGCTAATGATTATCAGACATCACCGTTTAAAAATGAATTTGAGTCTGCAGTTGGGCTAGACCGGTTTTTTATTTGCTAATCGTTTCAGAGATTAAAAACACAACCTCCTTTCCCTTAAGTCATTAAAAAAGTCAAAGTTTCCACCAGTTCATTGCAATTCCAATGTCATAGCATCTCGAAAGAAAAATAAACACACAAAAGACTGTGTGCGATAATTTTGACACAAATGTGCTTCTCTGTTAACAGAATATTTTTCCAAACTGGATTCTGTTTGGAAGGTGAAGCACCTATTCGGAATTTCCTGATCTACAATCCAAAACAAACACAGTTTATTAAAGTAGTTAAAGTTCCAATGTGTTTTTTTTTTGGAGGATCTATTGACAGAACTGCAATATAATAAACATAACAAAGAGTATAAAGACCCTACATCATGAAGTATGTTTGTATTGTCTTAGAATGAGCTATTTCTATCTACATGCACCTCGAGTCCACTAACATGGAATTCATGTTGTTTCTACAGTAGCCCTAAACGGACAGAATGCTCTACAGAGCGCAGTTAGTAAATGCATTTTCTCCTTCGGTAAAGAAGTGAAAACGTGACGACATCTTAGTTCTGTGTCCGCCACCGTAGTGTTTCGAATGGGAGGGATGAACTGAGCCATTGGTTGCAATTCGCAACCTCACCACTAGATGCCGCTAGACTTCCTTCATAGGACCTTAAGGAGCTGCTAAATGAAATGCTGTCAATTGTTAACATTCGCTTTTGAAAATACCCATTTATTTATGGACTTACGATGAAGACTTCTTCAAACGTGTCATCCAGCAGTTTTTCTATTATTGTTTGTTCATGATGTTCACTACCAGTGTCTGTACAGTGTATGATCTGTGTGTTTTTTCTTTGTTCATTAAGGAGTGCATGATTGATGAGGATTGTGAGGAGGGAAGCTACTGTCTTTACGAGATCATCACCTCGAAATGTGTCCCTTGCCAGACAGCTAATATGGTGTGTGCTTTTATAATAAGCATCATTTAAGTTCATTTCCTGTCGATGGCAGTAAGATAAGAAGTCATAATTCAATATATATAACAAAATACAAATATAATTTCTTAAAATAGGATCATTTTTACGTATTGTATATTGAACATTGCTAGCAATGCATCTTTAAAACCGAAAGTATAAAATAGACTTAATTATTTGCTCATCCTCTTGTCATTCCAAACCTGAAATTTGAAGAATGTTGGTAACCAAACATTGACTTTCAATGAATGGACACAAACAACTGATGCTCAAAATATCTTCTTATGTGTTCCACAGTCATATAGTCATATAAATGTTTACACAAGGGTGAATAAACCATTACAGAAATGTTAGTTTTAGGTGAACTATACCTTTAAAATGCAATCCGTGCAACAAGTGGTTAAAGCTCAATTATTTGCTAAATTGTGTAAAAGAATACCTAAAAAATGTTGCATTGCAGGCACTAATATTTGAAATCTATAGGATAGAAAGCGGTCATTTAGCTTTATTCTTCCTAAATTTCTCGATACTTTTTCTAGGAGTGCATAAAAGATGAGGAGTGTTGCGGCGAGCAGCTGTGTGTATGGGGTGTTTGTGCTCACAACCGATCCAAAGGACAATCCGGAACCATCTGTCAGTACCAGAGTGACTGTAGTCCTCAACATTGCTGTGCCTTTCACAAAGGTAGTACACTACTTAAACACCTTAACAGCATAGTGAAAAAACATCAATTCATCTTAAAGATAATGCAAGACGATATCCACAATGAGCATTTGGGTGTGTTGGAAAAAATCTGCAAAGCTAGTTTTTCAGAGAGCAAGGGCCCCCGGTTAGAGGGTCTCTCCTGAAATTACTAAATTGTTTCCTTGAACTTGGAATCTGACTCCCCTCAATAAATCTCACCGCTGCGCCAAAAACACGCTCGAGTATCCAGTTTGTTCTGCAGTTTTCTTAGCGTTGCCAGATCAGACGGCATTAAACACCACAAACATTTTCCTGCCGACCTAATATTTTTTACTTCCTTTCCTGTGTTACACCTCTCTCTGTGCTCTCATTCAGTTATCTCCACCACCCTCTTATTTTTTATATCATATCTCAACATCTCCAGCGCTGCTCTTCCCCGTGTGTCGGCCCAAGCCACAGGAAGGTCAGGGCTGTCACGATCACCTAAACCAGCTCATGGATCTCTTACTGTGGGACGAGGAAGGGCCGCGCGAGTTCTGCCCGTGTGTTGGAGGTCTAAACTGTCAGTCTCTCGGGTGAGCGAACATAGCTCATGACTTTTGAACAGTGGTGTCTTGTCGTTTATGATCAAAACCTTGCTGGCCAAATAAAAGCTTGACGATTTAAAAAATACAAACCTCAAAATTAACATTTAAAGAAATACTGAACAGACACTTTTTTTGTTTTATGTTACAGGAAAAAATCAGTGTGTGTGGATGAGAGGAATTCCTCTGGTGAAGGGATTTTTGACTGAACGCTTTGAAAGAAACTGAACATTATCAGTGGTGCATTATTATGCTCGGCATTTAGTTTATATTATTACTTTTTTATTGTAATTTGTAATAATTATTTGTAATTTGCTTGCCACCAAAGTTAAAAGAATTACAACTCTTTCCAAACACCACCACCAAGAAGAGCAATTTTGAAACAGACACTGTGTTTTGATCTTTTTATGGTGTATGAATTGCTTAGTTCTAGTCTTGTTTGTGTATTAAACTGTATTCAAATATTGAAGCACTTTCTTATGTCAGTATACATTGTTAGTTGATGACAGATGTTCCTATTGTTGTGGATCTTGCTGATCTTTCTGGAAAAAGCGTATGCATATTTTTGTAGCTTCTGAAGTGTTAATATTTCCACAAATAAATAATAAATCGATTGTTATTATTTATGCAACGTGTTCTCATTTGAACAACAGGGGGCAGTATTGAATTATGTTTGTTACAGATAAGGAAACAAAATGGACATTTGATACTCTATTCCTTTAACAATTCGTTTACAACTTTTAACATACGAAAATAAAACGGTCGCAATGATGACTCGTAAGAAAATAAGCTCACATAGTTTATTCTTGATTTCTTTTGGTTTACAAATGAAAGGCACCCATTGATTTTAACCCCCTCTGACATTTTAATGTGGCAATTACGATTCAATCAGAAACCACAGACAGCATGACATTGTTACTTGTAATATAGGAGTACGTCTTCTTGAATATTACGGTATATTAGACCCAACAAAAACAAAAACGTGTAAGGCAGACGAACAGGGAATAACCCCACTTGTAACATCAAATATTGTTATAATCAATCTTACATCTATAGTGATCAGAAGAAAAAAAATCCCCGGGGTGTTGAGACCAGTTATGAAGTGACTTGTTTTTTCTTACCCAACTCAGATCAGACCATTTCAAAAATGGGTTTCGCTGTGTGCTTTTCATTTTACCCTGTTTAGCGGGTGAAACTCATTTTCACAAGAACCTGAACACATACAGTTAAACTGTTTCAAAATTACATTTCCAGTCAAATCCCCACATAAAAATATGGATCCCGATACAGGCGGTAACAAAGGCAAGGATCCCTTTCCATAAATTATAAAAGACAATACTTAATCTATAATCCCCAGTTAGAAACAACATCCATCAACTAGCATTTGCAATATGACCATTAAACTGTGCAAAGAGTTAAACAGGTGTGACGACCATAAATTTAGAGTAATCTGTAAAAATAACTTGTATTGTGATTAGTAGAACACCTCAGTCATTCTGCACAACAAACAACCTATTATTTCAATCATGGAAAATACTTGTTAATTTACAATATTAAATTACAGTCCTATCTAAATAGATCTACAGTAACATTTAGAAAACGCTCACATTGCATGAACACTCAGGCACAATTCACAGAATACATAAGAACAAATTGATTTGAAACGAAACACTGAGTTATTGTAAATTTAATCCTCTGTCAAGACTCCACTGAAGAACAAATTGTAACAATGTAAAAAATAAAGCCTCTGCACAGCTGTGAATTTTGAAAGCCGGCATATTATTAGTAATCTGGAGAAAATGTATATACAATAGCCATTACCTGAACATTATGTGTTGTGGAAAGAGACGCTCATTGATGAAACATGAGCAGAACAAACTTTCTTCACAATCCTTCATAAACCAATCGTATGCAAATTCATTGCGACACAAGTTCCAAAACAAGTCATGCATTTGGAATAGTTTCACATATTATTTACAAAAATTCGTTTTACTCATGTTTTGTGAATAATGTCCAATATTTGTAAACGGCAACCGGTTAAGCAAGTGGACAAACTGAGGTGTTAATTGTTGTGTTTTCCACATTTCTATGAAAAACACAAATCTTAAAGGTCAAAGGAATATGATTCACTATAAAAAGGAATTGATTAATAAATTGAGATGTACCCCAAACCAGAGGTCAAGTAGTACAAATAAATGTATATACAGAGGACAAAAGAACAAAGATTACATTACAACAAAAGCTTAAGTGAAACGAAGCGTGTAGGCTTTGAACCAGTGGCTTGAGACTCTTATTTGATGAAACGCAAATCATTGCTTTCATCTCAAAGAGATTGAGAGATATCAGAATGAAGTGAAGCAAAACAAGCCAAGCTTGGAGGAATAATCTAACACAGACACTGGGCACATGATGGGTCATTTCTGGAGTGTAGGCACAAAGCTGAGCTCAATACCTCATTGCTTTGTGTAAACCATAACCAACAGTCACCCCCAACCCGGTTGCGCTCGAAGGTGGAACAGGTACGATAAGTGCTCGAACAAGCTCAGCAAGAATGCTCTTGCTATTCTTATATCTCGAGCAGTCGGGTGCACTCGTACTCTTATGTCAAGGGTGCGCTTGCACGGGAGGGTTAGAAAGCAGATACTACGCTTGTTTGCTCGGACCTGCAGGCACCTCGGAGTGTCGCGAAGCAGAAGTGTATGCATAGCCGTCTGGGGGAGGGGTTGGGGAGCTCCGGGGATCAGTATCTCATTGAGCTGGAGGCTCGAAAATAAGAGAGGAACTTGAAGCACAAGCTGACGACAAAGTACCAGATGTTTCGGGCCATCTGCGAGCGGGCGATGAAGATGCGCCAGATCAAAACTACCAAGACCGTGTTGAATGTGTAGCGTATGTTTCTCAACCTGCGGGAGATAAGAAACAGAAAAAACAAGTGTTCATCAAAAATGAACTTGTGAGTGCAGATGATTTGCAAAAGCTCAAAGTATTATAATACTCACTTGTTCAAGTGTTTGCGTGCCGCCGGAAGTCCGGACAGTTCTTCGTTGAGAACATACTTTTTAGTGCCCATGCAGTAATTCTCCATGTATTCTGCCCAGTTCAACTGCCTGATGTCAAAGTTAAACACCTAAACAGACGTTCAAGCAGAGTCAATGCAGAATAATCAAGATATAAAGTGTTTCTTTTAAGCATTAAAGGAACAGTTCACCCAAAACTGAAAACTCTGTGAGGATTTACTCAGCCCCAGGTTGTTCCAAACCTGTTTTTTTGCTGCTAAACACAAAGGAAGATATTTGGAAGAATGTCAGTAACAAGACAGATCTCATCCCCATTTACTGTCATACTAGGGAAAGTAAATACTATGGGAGTCAATGGGGGATGAGATCGGTTTGTTTCCGTTGAGATCCTTCTAAATATCTCCCTTTGTGTTTAGCCAAACAAAGACATTAAGGCGAGTCCAGGCTTCATTCACAACACACAAACCACAAATCTTCAATTACTGCATCACACAAGCATTGACACAATACAAACGCTCTGACTCACATCTGCAGATGTGATTCATATAACCGTTGACAGACACAAGTGTATTGATACATAAAGACACACACCTTCTTGTCCTCTGTGCTCATCTGGTTCATGAGCATGGTGACGTTGTCAGTGTTCCACACCCACGAGTGGCTGGTGAAGTACTCCAGCACCATCATGGCCTTGTGCAACCGAGTGATAGTCTTCATCATCCTGCGTCGCCACGTGACGGAAACAACAAACAGGAGAAAACCATGAACGTTAGCATAAAACAAGTGTCGACGAGGTCTGGCTGTGCAGCCTGAGCTGTTGATTTCTATTAGATACCTGAAATGGCATTTGCTTGAATAAGAACAAACGGTGACAAACTATTAAGGCGACACCAACAAATATTAAGAAACCATTTAAAATGAAATCTGCAGATCATGAATTGCTTTGATTTTAATATCTAGCAAGTTTGAATATATTCCCAATAAGGTCCAAAGATCTAAGAAAACAAGTGAAATACTTCTGATAAATCTTTTTAATTTCAGTTCAATGTAATATAAATATATTTGATATAGAATATGATATGATCATATATCATTGT
Organism: Triplophysa dalaica; assembly: GCF_015846415.1. NCBI lineage: Eukaryota > Metazoa > Chordata > Actinopteri > Cypriniformes > Nemacheilidae > Triplophysa > Triplophysa dalaica. The sequence continues at coordinate 6,331,942 of NC_079565.1, read as the reverse complement.
ACTGCATGTGGCCTGCACTCCACAAACTTTTCAACTTGAAATTAGATTTTGAAACTCACAAGAGTCAAAATGTTCTCAGTTCTTTGGACTTCAATATAACTGTACAAACACTGAACAAATATAGAATAAAAAAAGGTTTGGCCAAACCAAATACAAATCTGCGGATTCATTTTTGATCATTTCAAATAAAACTGAAATGACCCTAAATTTGCTCTTTATTCAGGTTAGTTTCTATGATTCAGTTTTTTTTTCCCACTGACCTCACCCAACCACATACCTTTGGCAAACACAAGTAAAGATTTCCATTACGATTTGGTTGACCAACGATCACACACTTAAACCTTAAATGATCTCGGAGGGCACCTGGGTAAATGTGTCTGCTTGACATGTACTACCTGTCTGCTTCTAATAACCATAATTTATGCCAAAATTCATGCTTTGTCAAATATAAAACCAATGTTGTTAAATAATCCAATTGTTCTGAAATACCCAGTTTCCCACCGAGACTTCATAAATGATTTGGATTAGGGCGGTAACAAACACATGCATGTCATTAAAACAATGAAATTATTCAAAGTAAATCAAATTAAAAACATTCAAATAGTGTTAAAAACTTTAACAGCACCTATTGTAAATACACTTGCACTCTAAACCAGATACATCCAATAAAATAGATCTGATTTATGGTGCATAACAAAATCGAAAACTCTTATTTCCAGATACCAAACAAATTCAATTGAAATCAACTCGATTTGTCAAAGAAAAATCTGGTAAGAGTTCTTAAGTCAAATTAAAAAGCAGAAATATAGCAAATAAGGTTTTTATACATACAAGTTTATAAGGCAGACAGTTTGGTAGCTGGGCTATAAGACTATAAATGCTTTTCTCAGATCAGCCTGCTGTATTTTGACACTTATTGGAAGTGTTTAGTGTAAACAGACAGAGCAGTCTGAGCAAAGCACTCGCTTGTGAATACAGCCTGTTGTGTTGCTCAAAACATCATTCCCAACGTCCACCGTCATCATACGAGAGCAAACCGAGAGACCTTTAGAGACTTGATGGCACGGCTTGAAAAAAAATCTAAAGGTACCCATGGAATTATGGGATGGCTCCATCTCCTTGACATCAAAACTATAAAACAGCCGATGCCATGAAGTCGAGCAGACCGTTTCTTCCCAGCTGGCCATCCCTGGCACACCACACACCCAAAACCCAGCGGTGGAGGTGAGGAAGGGGTTACGGGGCGGGCTGGATGCGGGCACTAAAGACCTTACCGGGGCTTCTGACCCGTCAACAAGAGCAACCCGTCATACAGCAGGGCAGGTAGGGTATGACTCACTGTTGTCCAGTACTTATTGGTAAAAGGGTTGGATCGCAGGTTAACATTAGGGCGTCTGAAAGCTTGATCTAAGGGGTTGGTCTTGAAGCTCATGTTTACGCAGTTCTCTGCGGAGAGGAATACAGGTATACAACATTCGAGAAAGCATTTTAACACACAGCTACAGAACACGCACACACAGCTGAGCACACACATGGACGGGAAGCGTGCAGAACCCAGTCTCCGAGTGGGTTGTGCATCCTTACCCGAGACATTGCAAGACACGTGACGGCGTGAGGAGCTCGACTAGAAAAGGGGAAGGGGCAAAGCGTTCAGATTTACCTGGGTTCTCTTCCTGACATCCTGAGGAAGAGATCATATAGGAAAGCTGGTGCCTTGTGGCTCACAGCAATCCAGTACTGATTGATAAGGTGATTGGTTGTGAGATTTACATTGGGCCGCCTGAATGCCTGCTCAAGGGGGTTCCTCTTGAAAGTAGATATAACATGGTACTCTATGAGACAAAAAGGGGTTCAACAGAGTAAACCGCACAGCTGGGCACGACTTGGTTATTGGTTAAAATGCAACATCCTACCCTCATTCATAAGCATAAGGATCATAGGAAAGCATCAGGGCTGTTTGCAAATCATTCCAATCACGTTCTACTGTCTATATAGTCGCAGTTTTCTCAAAACCTATATATGACTTTCTCTTCTGTGGAAAACATAAATAATATATTTTAATAAATGGTTTCGCGTCCAAACAATGAAAGTCAATAGGGGCCCATGTTGTTCTGTTACCAACATTCTTCAAAATATCTTCTTTTGTGTTCTGCAGAAGAACGTCATACAGGTTCGGAATGATATAAAAGATGAGTGAATAATGAAGAAAGGGGTGTAAGCTAATCCTTTAACAAACAAAACATTTTCGAAACAAATCGGCGAAACCACAACGCTACAAAATCAAAATGACCTTGACAACAGAACCACCAAAACAACAGAACCAAACCATGAGAAATTACTATTACACCCCATATAACTCATAATTCCTATTTAATTATCGTGAATAAATATATTTAGACAAAGGACATTTAAACATTATTTTAACTCTACTGATCAATCCTCCACCCTCGCAACATTTCAGCAGAAACCTCACAGGTGGATGTGAAACAAGCCTCTTCTAGCATTTGACGGCAACTAACACCTTTTTAAAAACCCTGTTCGAAAGCCTCAATTCTCAGACCCAAACTACTTCCACAACTCGCTTCGCGAAAGAATGAGCCAGTCAACGCCCAGTGGATTAACTGTAAAGTGCTGTAAGCTTGTTCAAACACAAACACGGTCAGCTCACTGCCCTGGGTGTGTGTTCACGGTGTGTGTGTTACTCAGTGCTGTGTGTGTTCACTTGGATGGGTTAAATGCAGAGTACAAATTCCGAGTATGGAACATCAAACTTGGCCTCACATCTCTTCACTATCACTCTTTCAAATGAATAAGCGTGGGAACCGTTCCAATCCAGCATTGCTAAATCTTTCATTTGCAAGTACGGAATGGGAGATTGAAGCTTTGAAGGCCACTGAGTCATTATTTACGATTGCAAATGTGATTCATACCGACTTCACCCCAGTGGAAAGGATTGATCCCGCCCGTTGTGCAGTTGTATACCAACATGCTTCTCGGCCTGCAGAGAAAAGAAGAATGACACTGATGGAAAAGCAGTCGCATATCTCCTGTGATTTATTGGTGTGAGGGATTTAGTGTGTCCGTCGGTGTTTGTGCGGATGCCCGACCTGGAATGCTTCTGAGATCCTGAATACCACGCAGCCGCCAAAGTGGTGTTGATGACTACATCCACTGGCACGAGGTCAGCGACGGCATTATTCGAAGCCCTCATTGTTCGTAGAATCCCTTTCCCTGCCTTCACAAAAAAATTGCATGTTATTCAAGTCCTAACACAAGCAATCGTGCACACAAAATGCAAGTGTGAGCATTACAATCTTCTGGATACTCACAGCTATGAATATTCCACTGGGCCCGTTGAAATTATCAATCCAACCCTTTTAGAGAATGGAAAAAGGATGATAAAATAAACGTTGCGTTTAGGCTGTATTTTTTAATGAGGTGGGAAGATGGAAATTAGCACGCTTACTGGGAAGGGTTCTTTCCAGCTGGCTCCCACTATAGAAGGCCTTACGATGGCAACGTTGAGGTTTCCACACTCCTGCTGGACAAGGTATTCGGCCAGAGCTTTCGTGTATGTGTATGTGTTGGGCCGCTCGCCCAACAGCTTTGGTGTCATTAAAGAAACAAGTTTGTCATCCATCCACCTGTCGGTGTTATAAAAATTAGCCATATACTTTGTTTCTACAAAATCCATATATAACTTAATGGCAATGTTACAGCTTTTTAAGAGGTCAAATCATGACAAATCGAAGAATTATTGAAATGAGAGTGTGGTGTGCTATTCTCATATATTCATATATTTCTTGTAATGTTAACATTATACCGTTTCCTATACTTGTATTTAGTATTAGCTTGTATTCTTACAATGCCTTCCAATATTTTTTTCCGCAATATGTATAGAAATTCACATTTGATATAGCTACGACAGTGCTCACACCTGTGCTATTATATTCTACAGGTAGCATATGACAGATAAACAAATTAGTTATGAGCAGCAAAACCAGTTCATCACTATGTGACCACGTGACAGAGTGTCAGTAATAAATCAACACAGTGTGTTTGGTGTTCAGATACGTGACCCGTCCAGTCAAACAGGAAAACAGTCAACTCAAAAGAGCTGTTAGCTGTTTTGCATGCAGACAGACCTCAACGAAAAAATACTTTACTTTCTGAAAAAAAACATGTAAATCTGGGGCTGGAAAATGTGGGAAAAACAAATTTGGCACAAAAGAAAACATTACACTTGGTGGAAAAAAGAATGCCAAGGCCGATTTTCCAGCAGTTCAACAATGGGCTATTTACACACGACCAGTAAACAGAAAGACGCAGTTAAATTTATGCCAAAGGTTGTATGTGCTTAAGCACTTTTGTTTAAATAAGAGAACATTGTTCTGACATACACATTCTTTAAAGTTCAAGCTGTAGACTTACTCGAGCGTGTCTATGAGCTTTCTGTAATCGACAGGTGGTTGATAGACCACCTCTTCGATGAGCTCCCTGTCGCAGTTGGCGTAGGCTGTGGACACATGAATAAAAACCTCCAAATGCTTAATTCTTTGAGCCAGGCGCACCATCTTCTGTGTGGCCAGCACATTCAACTGCATGGCATCTCTGCAAAAAAAGACCAAAACTTTAGAACAACGTGGTTGGATGTGATTATTTTGTTATGAAGGAGTAAGTACATTGCAAGATCAAATATAGAAATGACTAAAGAATGCAGTGACGTGTGCGTGTGGAAACCATGGCTTACTTCAGAGGCTCATTGAAGCGGATGGTGGCAGCGCAGTGAAACACGATGTTGATGCAGCTTGTGAGGGTCTCCTGGTCGTCTTTGCTCAGGTCCATTTCCGGCTGGGTCAGGTCGCTGTTCACTGCCACGATCTTCTCCGCAAAGTTTGGCTGTTCCTCTCGCAGCTTGTCGAAAAGCTAAAACGCACATTCACATTAATATCCTCACTGAGATCAGCTTTCACTATAATCTAATATCACAGTCTGGTTAACCATTACAGTTGAGGCGGCATATTAGGTTGAGAAACACATATGTATTCCAGTAATTCATACCATGCGAAAAAAATACTATCAATATTACCTAGAATGCGGATGTTTACATCCACACTGTGTAAAGTGCAAATAGATTGGGGGATAAGATTTATCTGTGTGATCCAGAGTTCCCAAAAGTATCTCAATAGTCATCGCAGCAAATCTGGTTTTGGTTCTCACAGCAGTGTGTTAAGAAAATAATCTGATCAGTCTTTAATCTAATGGTACAGAGAAGTATTAAACAAACAAATGTTTTTGTGCAGGTATTGATTGCCGCATGTGTAATACATAACAGTGTCACATTTTGAGTTGTATTTTTTGGGATGGTTTTGCGCAGATCTGGCAACCCTGATCAAAATGGACACATTTCAAAGCTACTTCAATTCAAAGATCTGCACCTACTCTGCACCTACCCTGCAGTTTATCATATCAGCGACACGGGCGTCAGGAGCCTGTCCCGCCTTGGGTCGCACAAGCACATAGGCAGCTCTGACCCCGGGACATGAGCGCAGCAGCTTCTCCAGAAGAACCTTCCCCATGAATCCCGTGGCCCCTGTGATGAGAACATGTTTTCCTTCGTAGTACTCCGGAATGGTGACCATCCTGACCGCACCGTCCCTCCTCTGTAAGACCCCTGAAACAGACCGGCAGTTATGAGGTCTCACTCCGCACATTTCGCACCATCACAATCCTTTCACAAGAGATGTCAGCCAAACCCTCTGTTAAGAAGTGTTGCTTCAGAAATCGTGTCGTTTCGTCAGTATGCGGTAAATATTTCATGCAGGTCACTTTTTCTCTTGCCAAGATCTTTGTTAGTCGCCATTACTCCTTGCCACTCAGATCTTTACTGTTTAAAAGTTTAACCGTAATGCACTTTCAAGTGATGGTGTTGTATTATAATCCAGCACCGCAACAAGATTTTGTTTTGTAGCGGTTTATATAAGTGCCTCCAAATGCCGTTCAGAAATATTGACCACAAGAGTTTTAAACTCATCCAATCAATAAGCAAAATGTAGTAGCGCACAAAAAAACAGAGCTCTTATCTCATGTCTGCTGATAGCAAAGCAATACAACTCATTCAGACAGTGTTTTAGTCAGTCATTGAGTTAATAAGTAATAAAATAATCTAATCTCTCACTGGGTTCGATAAGAAAAATCTTTACTGTTGTGCAAACACATGATTTTTTTTTACATTTCGCACACATTCTACCACAGATTTTTTTGTACTTTTTTTCTGATGTTTCAAAATAAGGTAACAAAGTCTAGTGCTTCACAATACAACTTCTGCTGGCTTTCTGGAAAACTAGCTGTGTGCTGTTTACAGCATCTTTTTGTTCAGCTCAGCAGACACGGATTGTTTAATGCATCACACCTGTGCCAAGAGCCCCAGTTGTATATAACCCAACATCAGCAAAGAACACAGGTGTCTGGGGTTTGTTTTAGGACATTTGGAAGAAGAAAAAAAAAAGAAAAAAAAAACTGCATCAAAAGGGGTCATATGGCAAAAATAAGTGTTTTTCTGTGTCTTTGGTGTGTTATAAGTTGCCCATTCAAGTATTAGACACGTAAATTGCAAAAATTATAATGTCGGAACAAAAGATGCATTCTATCTAAAAGCGAATGCTCACCCAGACCTGCCAGAAACGCCTTGTGTAACCACACCCCCACAAATCTAGTCTGTTTGTATGATTGACTAAGACCCCAAATGTATACGAAAGTAAGGTGGGCGTACCTGTCAGTACGATTGCTTTGGAACCTAATGTTCCAAATATGGTAAGAGGAAGTTGCATTTCTGTCACACGCTTGCAGTATTCGACCAATCACTACGCACTGGTTAACTGGCCAATCATAGCACACCTCGCTTTTCAGAGCGATGAGCTTTGTTAAAAATCTGCGCGTTTTAGAGAGGCGGAGCAAAGAGGAGATACAAACATGCACGGTATGTGGAAAATACAGCGTTTTTGAACATTACAAATTGCATTACATCTAAATGAAACGATAATATTCGTTTTAGCCGTGTCATATCACCCCTTTAATATTAGTACGGGTCAGATTGTTTATTCCCAGAGACAAGACGAGACAGCAAAAAATGAAAATTCTTTCCTCATTTAGCCTCATGTCATTGCAAACCCGTACTTACTATTTTCAGCAGAACACAAAGACAATATTTTGAAAAACACTGTAAAACAAACAAATCTGGCCACTTTAGAATCATATACTTGTTTTAAATTACATGAGGGTTAATAATTTTGAGTGAACCTTCCCTTTAAACGGAACTCGGGTTCAAGAGCAAGGAATTCTGGGTATGTGGAATGGGATAAATATAATCCACGAACTGTGGGATGGGATAAATAAATACTTTTCAGTTCCTATAGAGGCGGCTATAGCATTCTAACCCTGAAAGTCGATCGCACAGGAATGGATCAGATCAGATCATTCTATAAGGGGCCATCTGACATGATTAAGTCCCTTTCATGTATGAACACCAAATGCAAATTGATCCACATCCTCACTTTAAATAATTAATGTGTCACGTGGGATGGCACCTGAGGAACTGTACTACTGCGACAAGTGAGGTGAATGTAAACAAACACGAAAGCCATAACAATATTAATAGAGTGATAGATTTGCAATAAAAGCTGAAGAAACTACTTGAGTCTAGGCATGGGCCGAAAACCGGTTTCAAGGTATACCGAGGTTTCAAACCCACTTAGAGTTTCTAAGGTATGTGCTGCGTTTACACACAAATACATAATTCAGTCATGTGGTCGGATGTTTAGGTCTAATAAATAGGCTATGAATTTTTTTTTATAATATTATATATTTTTACATGTCATATATGTTCCATGAATTTTGGTTCAAATAAAAGTATTTGTGTCCAATTGAAAAGCTGTTGTTTGTGTACACAGACACTTTGCTACGGTTATCGTACCTTCAAAATCTCATACCGGCCCATGCTTACATGAGTCTAATGATGGCGGAAATCCTGTATGCACAGTAAAATATCACATCTGCAGGCCCCAGTGGTCAACACAATATGAAGGAAACATTACACACACAATGTGTCGCTCACACACAGCACGAGAAACACTCAACAATTCGTCTTATTGTCAGCTTCGTTTATTTGTGTTTTAGCTAAATAACTTGACGCCTGAAAAGATGCTCGATTTTACCGTAAGCAAACGCATTAAAGGGCGTAACAAATTTAAAGGAACCTCAGTAAATTATAGCAGACACAAACTTCCTGGTTCGACTTGACATCTTCCCAAAGATACTGAATTCAATTTTAAAGGCCTTTAACCACAATAAACAGTGCTCATACGTGCATTTATGACGGAGAAAGTCGCGATTCCGGTCAGCTTGAATGTGAGAGCGCGAGCCAAAACGACACATGCTTCGCATTTTATAGGACTCACGTGCTGTTGCATGAGGAAAAAACGCACGTTAAAATCTCCTACTCGCACATACTTCTGCTTATTTATATCGCCTATTTTAAAAAGCATATGGAATAAACGTAATTTAGGAGCAAACGCGTTCATTATGAAGGGGGAGAAAAAGCTGACACTCATTGTTTTACAGTTAATAAACGCATAAAACATTTAAATAATAAAGGTCAGATAAGTTTCCATTCGACAATATGTTAGGCAAGCACTACTTGTAGTGGTAAATATAAGCAATATGGAGATTGTTTGAAATAGTGAGTCAACAGCTGTCACATTTGACTAAAGGGGTACCTGTAGCGTTTAACGTTAGTCGATTTCGCACACCGGCGTTGAAAAGCCCACATGCGAAAGTGTGCTAACAGCTAGCATTTACTCCCCCCCCCCAAAAAACGCGCCAAACAAAAAATCGCGCAGATGAAAGACTAAAACGCAGTAAAATGACCAAACCGTGAGATCTCACCTGAGATGTTTAATATGATCCACCTGGTCGTGTCTATCTGCGTGGCGATCCGAGAGTTCAAGTGATCTATCCAACGGTGATGATAGGAAATGCAATAGGGAAGCTTAGCCTGGGTTGCCAGGTCTGCACAGCGGAACCACATCCAGTAGCCAATCAAAACTAACCTTACACTAGAACATAATATTATATCGAACTCAAAATATGTCACTTACGTTTTATAGATACATATCGTATTCGTAAGATTGACAAATAATTATAATTTAAAAAAAATAATTTGACTCCCTACGTAGGGCTCCCTACCAGCGCCCCTATTTTAAGAAAAATGCTTCCTCTGTTTTCTCAACTATCACTTTTATCTTAAGTTTAATATAAATTTGGTAAAGTACAATGTTTCCAGACAATAATTTATACAATACGTCAAAAAAAGTGGGTTTAAAGTATCCCGATTCCGCGTTAAATCAGCGGATTTGGCAACACTGAGGAACAGTAAGCGGTTGCCAGATGATGCGTGACTGCGTCACCGTGCGTTGTAACGTCACCGCCATGCGTTCGTGAAAGAGTTTAATACATAATATCGCGAGTACTTATATTAGTGCTTCACGCAGGCTACTGTAGACTTGTAAATGAGAATTGGTTCATAAAGTGGATCTGGAGAACAAAAATGATTTTGTGTTTAGATTTTTACTGTGGAATTAATGTTTGCTTATCCCTGCAATCTACATCAAACGTCATATAGCTGTCTCGTTTCGGAAGGCCGCGTCCCTGTATCCTCTAAAGGATGCATAGGCTATGTGGAGGATCCTTCACTAGAATCAAACGAGACGTTCTTCGTACTTCCTGTGACATACTGGCAGAAAAGGAAACAGGAAATACCACGTTGCCATGACAACACGTTGCACTCCCACACCAGTCAAATTAATTAAAATGATTTCTGCATGACTTTAAGCGTCTACCCTAAACAATGCCCAACGAGTTAAACAAATGTATGCATCGCTGTTTTAAACGTTTAAAATCGCTAAACCTATTTACTGCATATGCCTGTTAGGATTTAAACGTGACACAAGTTGTAAACTTAACATTTAAACGCCACGTATTTGATTGAATCTGCAGCTGCTGGCGTCTATTCAAATGGCCGACGCAAAGAATTGTGGGTTATCCCCAGCAATGAAGGACGCATCTCATGTGTCCTCCGAATTCTCGTGAAAGTAGGTCGCATTACAAGGGTGCATAAGGAGGGTCCTTCCTCCTTTTATGAAACGAGACAGTCGCAAAGTCTTCAAATGAGACCTCCGAGACTAGACACAGCTTATAGCTCAGTTTTTTAACAAAAGTGGGTCTTCTCGCGTCTAATTTATGTTAGAAGATCCTTTCAAAAGTGATGGACTGTATAACTCACTTTACTGGAGAATAAAAGGACGGTGTTTTATGTGTTTTATACAGGAGCCTAAGAGGTACAAGACTGAGAATTACAGGTTTTTCTGGCTTCGCTTAACTGCTGTACAGTGGTTTACTGGTGTTGCTAGGCAACGTGACTTCAGGGATTTCTCTTGGATATCTTGCTTGAAAGAGAATTCAATTTCACCCCTAAATTAGCACAGAGCGATTGGCATGCGCATGGACGGATTGGATTAAACAGCAGTATATAAATGTCTTTCTGTTTCTCCTTTGCAGGTCCACATATCCGTATTTAAATACCGTGTTTTACATGTCAATTTGTCTTTTATCTGAAATGTGATTTACATATGACTTTCTGGACACAAAAACCGGGCACAGAACGTTGACAATTTTATGACAGGCCACTCAGCCTGGCTGACGCCAGATGAGCCTCATACAGTCATTTATACCTACGGTTCTCTTTTGTGGAAGAAGAGCTCTTTCAGCTGAATCACAAATTGCTGTAAATGTTTTTCTTCTTCTGACGCAGATTAATGAGACACACACATGCACAAATATTTCATCACTTTCATCCTTTAAATGTAAAATAACTATATTTTCTAAAGTATGGTTAAATTAGACCCCTTATATGTACTGTATAGACTAAACTGTGATGTATTCATATTAAATCGGGTTTGATGACTTGTTTTAACTGCCATGCCATCCTCTGCTCACCACAACCCTTTCCTGTCTAAATCCAGTTACCACATTACCCCATTTGTCTAAAAGACCACCCCTTTAGCCCCTATAAATGCTCCTGACTTGCCCATCAGCACAACTAACGATGTCTGGAGTATCCTACAAGACATATGCTGCCTTCCTCAGATTGTTGTGTTGTTTCCACATAGTCTTCCCTGTCCATCTGTATGGTAAGAACTCACTTTTTGAAACTCTGATATAGGAACAAGCCAGAAAATTAACTTTGGTACTTTACTTGAAATCCAGATGCAAAGTGCGGCCTCTCAGGGCCAAGAACCACCCTTAACCGTTCTGTGAGGATCATCGGAGGGTCCGAGGCCAGACAAGGGTCCCATCCATGGCTGGTGAGCATTTTACCCATTCTAAATGGGAAAATACAATAAGTGTGACATCTTTTTTATGATCATCTACAGGTGTCTCTCAGGATCAGAGGGTCACATTTCTGTGCTGCAGCCATCTTGACAGATCACTGGCTTTTAACAGCTGCTCATTGTTTTGCGAGTTTATCAGTGTAAGTACTCTGACAGACCTATGACCAATCCTACACTGCAAAAAAAATTCTTTAACCGTAATTTTACGAAGATAAATAAATTATATAAAACAGTAATTTAATTAAAAAATGTAATTTTACGGTATACTTCTGCCCCAAATTTTGCATTTTTTTACAGTCTACTCTTGAAATACGGTAAAAAATTGTGAAATTACATGTATTAGAAAATTTACAAGAAAAACAGGTGGAAAGTGTAATTTTACAGGAAAAACTGTCATTTGATGGAATATTTATCTTTACAGGATTTTTAAAAGTGTACCTTTGGCCTTTAGATGGTTAATACTTTGATGACTTGCTCTCGATTTTAATTGTTCGCCCTCAGGGACCTCCTGCACTCTGTCGAGGCTGTAGCAGGTGATTTTAATCTCAGAAAGGTCGACCGAGGGGAGCAGACCTTCGGCGTAAAGACCGTTAAGTTCCATGAAAAGTATCACCACTCCTCGCCAATGAGCCATGACATCGCTCTCCTGGAGATCAAAGGACGTATTCAGTTTGGCAAGTCTAGCCGTGAAACAGACATTATTGATATTATAGATATAATAGATATTTTGTTTACATTTACATTTCTGAATTTGGCAGACGCTTTTATCCCAAGCGACTTACATTTCACTTTCCTATACATTTATACATAGGTATATCGAACCCACAACCTTGCGTTGTTAATGCAATGCTCTTACCACTGAGGTACAGGAAAGCTTTATTCTGTTTATTTTATATTTATAACGTGTTTTCCCAACAGGTAATTTGATCAAGCCTTTATGTCTTCCAAATCCTGGAGAGAGGTTCCCACCTAAGACCATGTGTGTTGTTGCTGGTTGGGGTCGTATTAAAGAGAGTGAGAAGTCAATTTAACATGAACACTAGACCTCTGAGATCTCTATTTATTACTAGCGTGATAGGGAAATCCATATATTATGTCTAGGAGGACCGCTGCCTTTGATTCTTCAGGAGGTGGATTTGGACGTGGTGGAGCAAAGCAGATGCAAACAAGTTCTGCAAACTCTTAGACCTGGACAAAAGGTCTTTACAGTCCTGTGTGCTGGTCCAGAGAGAGGAGCTAGAGATGCCTGCCAAGTACGTTGCCACAAAAAAATTATTTACATTGATATGGGTGGTAAATATCTTGGGACATGTTATGTTTGCAACTACAAGTTCTCCATCTGTCTGTGCTCCAGGGGGATTCTGGGGGTCCTCTTCTCTGTCCCAGGGCAGACGGTAGCTTGGTAGTAGTTGGGGTCACCTCATGGGGTAAGGGTTGCGGCCGAAGCTGGAATAACAACAAGATAAAACCTCCATCGAGAAGAGGCTCTCCTGGAGTATTCACTGATGTCTCATTGTTCCTGTTATGGATTAAGATTAATCTTAAGAAAGGCTGGTTTTGTTTTTGCAATTTACCTTTTAAGTTCAATAACTAACCATCAACATTTTGCCCTTGAGCAAATCACTCGAACACTTGAACGTGTTGTTGAATAACTTTTAACTTACTGAACCGGATATAGGTTTGAACAGACCTCTGTGCGGTGTAGAAGATGGTGTTGTATCTGACAGTAAAGGCATTATCAGAAATCCAGCTCATTTGGGGAAAAGCTACAATAACAATGAGTGAGTCACACATAGAAATATCTTTGATATTTGCTTCTCACACTGTAAAAAAATCTTGCAAAATAAATGATTTCCACTAGCTGGGGCGCCAGTAAAATACTGTAAAATAACATTTTGACCTCAAGTCTTTACGTTTTTCTTGAAAATGTGAAGGTTTGTCTGTAATTTGATGGGGGGTTTACCGTTTTTAAAAATATGTGAAGAATCTGATAAAAGCCTTTATTTTTTTAACACTGCAATGACACACAAACAACCACCTGTATATACACAGTTCTGTTTAATTTTTTGGTGCAGGATATGTCTGTGGTCCATTCGTGTCACAGGTGGTAAACATGTTTTATTGGAGTTTCAAGAGTTTGGCCTGGAGAACGACATGCGGTGCCAAAGCGACCATTTGACAGTGTTTGTGGATGGAAACAGGCAAATCGGTGAGGAGAATCAGTGAGAATTCAAAACATGCTTGTCACTTCTTTTACATGGAATGTCAGTAATTGATGGTTATGTATAAAGTAGTACAAACATACTTTACATGTTTCGGATTATGTGCTTTCACCTAGTAAGAATGAAACAGTGAAAAGTAAAACTTAGCTTGTGTGTTATTTCATGTATGTCTTCCTCATATGACGTGTCTAATGCAAATAATGCAGATGTTTTATATGAGTGTGTTCTAACGGTCTATCTTGCTCACTAGGGCAGTTCTGTGGCAGTCAAACTCCTCCTCCAATTCTTATCGTGGGTCCCCAAAGTGTCACAGTGCAGTTTGTGTCTGATGTAAGCAGAACAGGGACCGGATTCATCATGCAGTTCAGCGACGTTGGGGAAGAGTATAGTTTTGGTGAGTAGGATCTGTCAGACTGGTTTCGCTGGTTCCTGACAGTGCCTAGAAAGTCAAAGAAGTTCAGGTTAAAAAAACAACAGAGCTTGCATAAATCAGTTAGTCGGAACGGCAAATAACAATGTGAATAAATCATGCCTGTTTTAGCAGCACGAGTTATGTTCATCTGTCTGCTTCGTCGCCTCGTCTGCAATGTGTGTTCCCTAGTTAGGTAAAGAGAACTAATGACACCCCTGCAGAATTCGGTTTTCATACTGCAAACACATAGGGTCCTAAGAGAGCCCAGATCTTCCCTTAAATGGCACCGTTTCCATGGTTACATGTCTGCCAGGGGGCCGTCTACCGGAAGCTCTGAAGTTCAGAAAAGGTAAAAGCAGGGTTCAAATCATCACCCCGCTCCCCTCAGTGTGACCCCTGCCAGACAGAAACGGGACACCGCGCAGCTTCGTCACCGGACGGGCTGCATTCCGCCAGTTTCACCCTTTGTGTTTGTTCAAAAGCAGAATGTGGAACAGTGGTGCTGTTACAATCCAAAGAGACTGTGCAGAGCCCCGCCCACCCACAACCCTACAACAACAACATCCTGTGCCGTTGGGTCATCTATGCCCCAGAAGGTTATATAGTCAAGGTACAAACAACTCTTTGGTATTCTGTCTTGGCCTGGTATGTACCTGGTTTCCAATGTCCGATCAGTCGTGACATGACTGTCCGGTCATGAATGCATGCATGCAGTGAGATTGGTGGCTCTGTGATCGGTTTCACTGCTCGAGAGAATGTGATACTCAATTAGATTCTAAATAAAGACGCAATGACGCCAGTACACAGAACAAAGAACATGTAATGCTCGTATTTACCTGCTATTTACAAAATACAATGTGGATTGTTTCAATTTATTAACTTTTCCCATGCAGACGCCATAGCTGTATAAACCAACTATGGTAATTATTAAAGAAAAAATATTTTTATAGATTTAATTTATAGATATTTATAAAGGGTAAATTGTAAATTTACTTTAAATAATAATTTTAAATCAAGTAACTGTACTCTGTATTTTAAAGCTAAACTTCAACGACTTTGACCTTGAAGAGTCTGAGAACTGCCAATATGATTCGCTTACAGTTTTTGGAGATATTAATGAAGAGGACGAAATAGGTATAGTACAAAAAATGGCTGAAGCGTTAGATTTTGCTTCTGCATAATCTGTTTTTAGAATGTAAATGTTAATTATTGAATATAACACGACGGAATTATGGGAAATGTAGTGCTCTGCTGTTTTCCCTTTTGTGTTTTAAGTGGCTGTATGTGGCAGAAGTGTTCCCCCAGCTGTCCTCAGCTCCAGTCATATAATGGTTCTGCAGTTCAGCACAGACAGCAACGTATCCGGCCGCGGTTTCAACGCCTTCCTTTCTTTTATCAGCAAAAAAGGTGAGAAACCACTGGTATACATATTACTGTGATGCAATAAAATGAAAACACACTCACTAACTGGAAAATATTTACACCCCCACAGACGGACAACAATAAGGTCTAAAGTCTCAAAGGCATGTGTTTCACATAAAGCTAGAAAGAAAGGACAGTTTATGCTGTGTGTAATGTTTTGGAGGATCTAGTGACAGAAATGCAATAAAATATACGTAACTATGTCTTCAGAGGTGTATAAAGACCTTACATTAACAAGCGATATGTTTTTATTATCTTAGAAAGAGCTATTTCTATCTACATACACCGCGGGTCCCCTCACATGGAATTCACCATGTTGCTTATACAGTGGCCCTAAACGGACAAACTGCAGACCGCGTTTCATAAATACATTCTCTCCTACAGCAGTGAGCAAAAACGTGAAGACATCTTAGTTCTGTGTGAGCCACCGTAGTGCTTCGAAAGGGAGGGGTGGAGTCAGCCGTTGCTTGCTATTTGCAACCTCACCACTAGATGCCGCTAAATTTCATACACTGTACCTTTAAGGATGAATAAAATAAAACAAAGAAATGTGAAAAAAATATTAAAGATAAATTTACTAAACCATTAATCAAAACAAATTCACATTATTGATGTTTACTCGCAACAGAAGCATTTTATCTATTTTGCACGAACTAGTAAATATTATTCTTAATAATTAACAAAAAAAGTAAATAATTCAAGTATTTCATGCAAATTGTTAATCTACTACTGTCATTTGAAATAATTATTTTAGAGATAATAGGATAATATGTGACCCTGCCAATCAATTTTTTGTGTTTTCTACATAAAATCATCTTACTTAGTCTTAAAGTACATTCAAAATAGTACATGTAAAAATCTTGTATGTTTAATTTTGACTAATATTGTGTAAGGCCGTGTCAAAAGTTGAAATCATAGTGAAATGAATGGTTGAACTCAAACGTTTATGTTGGTTATCTCAAAACCAAATTAATCTGTAAAATATTTGTACATAAAACAAAATGTTTTGTAATATTGCACTTTATTAAAACTGAGTTTGTGACCAAAGACATCTGCCGTGCAAAATGATGCATATTACACTTCCTCGCAGATCTCAGAGATACGGCGTATGAAGATAACCGGGAGGAAGCAGATGATAACATCAAAATTATTTCACCACATTTACAGCCAGGTTTGTCCTGCACATACTTTAACTGTTACGTATTCTGATAGTTTCAAAAGAGGCTCTTTGGCTCAAGAATTAACAGTTGATATGAAACGGGACCTCTTATTTACCCCGAAACATCGATTGTGTGGGTGAATTTGGTTCGACCACAAACACTTAAAGTGGCATTCCATTGATTTCTCAGCTGCGTGTGGAATTCCTGCTGTCTATGCTGCCTCTGCGTTGGACGCCCTGAGGGAAGCAGAGGATGATGGGATTCATGCCTGGCTGGGGCACGTGAGCATTGGTCTGGGTGCAGGTCATGAGTGCAGTGGGGTTATTATCCGAAAAACATGGATTCTTACTGTTGCGCACTGTGTCTATAACCTGTAAGTAACCAAAAGAGAAAAACTGCAGATAAGGTCATTCTTAGTGCAGTGAAAGTATTTTCACTTTAAAAATGAGATTGTATCTTATAAATAAACAGTAGAATGTGTTGATAAAAACCTTACAAAGTGTGGCTTTCTTTGTAGGGAGGAGAAAGCGTTGAGATTTATTACAGTAAGAACAGGGAGTATAAAGGAACAGGTGAGAATGCTTATTTTGCAACATGTGAAGTAGAACATGTTCCTGGATCAACACCCTTTGTTGGTCCTAGAACAACATTCCCATCAACCACTCATATCTCCAACAATTCCTAAAAGGTGTTTTGTGTTCATTCTTAGATAAAATGATATTTCATTTTCTATTTCTTAAATCAAAGAGCAATGATTGTTTGATGGAAATGTTTCTCTATGGACAAGATGCTTACCTCCTACTGCAAATTGCATGAAACTGCATTTTATGTATTTTAACACAAAAACTTCTTTGTCTTTCAGACCGGTGATGTCATCAGAGTTCTCATACACCCTCATTTCAACTCCTCCTCTCTGAACTACAATGCAGCTTTGCTTCAGCTTAACTCTCCTTCAAGTCTTGGTGAAAGCACACGGCCTGTCTGTCTCCCCTCGGCTGGACAGGATATCCCCCTCTCCCTCCGCTGCTGGACCAGCCAAATGTGTACGTCATGCATCTGCCATTGACAAAAAAGAGCCAAGTTAAGATGGGCGTTATACAATAGCCTGTCTTGGATCTTGATTATTGTGTGTATTAAGCAAACATGACATTTCACAAATATTCGTCGAAAATGTTTAATAGTGACCTACAGTTGATATGCACTCTTTAGCAGGACATGGCCGGTACCAATCAGTACAGCTAAAAATATCCTTGCTGGAAAGAACAGTGTGTGAACAACACTTCAGAAGCAGATTGACACCTACTATGCTATGTGCTGGACTGACTGAACTGGACACTGCAGGGTCGTGCATGGTGGGTAACAAACTCAAGAACCGGTGCCATCACAATGCAGATGTGTGTGAAGTAATGCTGACCTCTAGTGGTTAAATGCGGAAGTGGTTCTTAATCTGTCATCGTTTACTCACCCCCGTGTTGTACCAGCGTGGTTTTATTCACACCACAAAAGATGTTAGACAGATACTTGATATAAAAATGTATATATAAATTCATCATTTATATACATAACATAAACAATTAAATTATGTTTATTCGCACGAGCGTGAAGACTTCTGCATAGCTTTTCGACCGTTTGGACGTGTCAAATTGTATAGAAAAAACGACCGTTTTATTTCCCTTAAAAAAAATCATCTTTTGTGTTAGTATATTAATTATTAATATAATAATAAATATTTCAGCTGTTTATTTTTGCGCGTCGAGTTTTACGTCAACTACGTCAGACGTCATTCATATAATTCTCGCGTTTCACGTCAATCACGTGAATAATTTGCAGAAACGAGACACGATGAGTTTTTTTTCTTTCTTTTATTTGATAAAATAATTGAAATAATGTAATATTGTAAAATACAATGTAAAAAAATTCAAGTCAGTGATTTAACTATGCCTATTTTCAAGTGTTTTTATTATGTATCTTTGTCTGAATTTCTAAATTTTTATCCCTGCATTTATTTATTTGTTAACACCACGTAATGAATAAATAAAAGCAATTATATTTGCATAATACATGCAGTATCCCAAATGTTTTTTTTTCTCATAATCTATTTTTTACCCTTTAACAGTCTCAGTGGATAGATTCAGGAGGACCTCTATTTTGTCTCAGCAATATATCCAGTGTTGTTTTGATGGGGATGAAGAGCTGGGGAGAACCATGTGGTGGGATGCAGAGATCCGCAGTGTATACTTCAGTTCCAGACCTCATGCACTGGATCTCACAGGAGCTGGACACAAAGTGAAGACACAGACATATGAACAACATTCTTTGTTCTACTTTGTATTCTGTAACCCTCACAAAATAACTAAAAGTGAATTATAAATAAATACAAATATTTTGAAGCACATGACTACGAATTTAATACTGTTCTATATGGTAGACTTTAAATACTGCACTTGAGAGGGTTCTTAATCCGGCCCTCTGAAACTATGATCAGACAGTGGGGTGATCCCACACCATTCACAGACATACATGCCAATTCTCTGACTCAACCCACTAAATTAAATGATCCACTCCTATTAGCCGAGGCCCCTGAGAGGTACACTTCATTGGTTGAATATTATTGACTCCACCCTATGGACACACTGTGCTGGTGCAAAGGTTGGAATAGAGGAAAAAATTAACTGTACCAAGTTCTACCTCATTTACAGTGAACTCTAACCTGATATAAAACAGAAAAGAAAATGGATCCAGTTCTTGTAAGTACCGTATATATATTTTGCAATCGTGACATTTGCAATATGCTATACTAGTGAAAGTCAAGTTTTCTATATAAAAGATATTACAGTGACAGATTATGCAGAATCTTTTCACAGATAAGAACAGATACTTTCCTTTTTCGAGCCATTTTTGATACTTTCTTAGATTCTGCAAAACTGTTCACTCACATGAACATGTGCTTAAACGTCCAAATACTTTTTAGGGCTCCTGTTTACACACAACAGTGATGATGCTTTACAATAAATGATTATTAATGGAAATAAGAAAGAGTTTAACAAAGCGTGCTGTTTGTGCAGACATTGCCTGTGTTAGTTGGAATCTCTATAGTGTTGATCACAATACTGTTCTTCGTCCTGAAACCGGGAGGTTCTGACGGAAGCCGGAAGCAGAGCAAGTTTCCAAAAACCCTGCAGGATCCAAATGTGAAATATCCATTGCCACTCACAGAGAAGGAGGTCAGTCGAGGAAAACGGATCCCTGCACATCTCTGCATTATATTACATGCATGCAATTAGTTATAAATAAATATCGCCTTCCATAAAATCGAGGTGAAGAGTGTAGAGATATTATAGCATTTTATTTGTATTTGCATCCCAATGGAATCATGCTGTCCTCAATCCTCTGCAACAGGAAATCAATCACGACACCAAGAAATTCCGCTTTGGTCTTCCGTCCTCATCACACGTACTTGGTCTTCCAATTGGTATGACATCTGCATTTTATCACATCAGGGGTCACCTGTCATTGCTCTCTGACACAGTTACTTACTGTAAAGCAAGATAATCACAACAACATACATTTGAGAGGTTCTCTGGCATTCCTAGGTCAGCATGTTTACCTGTCTGCAAAGGTAAATGGGAATCTGGTTATCCGAGCATACACACCTGTGTCCAGCGATGAAGACCGGGGATACGTTGATCTAGTAGTAAAGGTACAATTATCTACAGCTTCTTCTTTATGTGCATAATGGTTTATGGCACAGATTAAATATCTACAGTTTAAGAGGCTGAAAGCATGGTGTAACAGTGAAACAGTTGCAATAGACATTACATAAACATTCCCATTAACGTCTAACTTCAGGTTTACCATAAAAAAAACTCACCCAAACTACCCTGATGGGGGTAAGATGTCTCAGTACTTGAATGACATGAAGATTGGGGACACCATTGATTTCAGGGGGCCAAACGGGTTGCTGGTGTACAATGGAAACGGTAAGAATCATTAAGAAGCTTATTAATGTGTTAACACCTGCTTGTAAATGCTTATTTGAGAAATGTTGGAATGCACAAATGGTGTCATTGCAGTGTGAATAATGACATAGCTACACGATTTTCTAATGTCTACTCCAGTGATACTCGCCACTAGAGGGCGATATCTTATTGTTAAAGTTTATTTGATCTTGAGTGGTGTGTTTTTTAGTTATTTATGTATTTATGTATTTATTGAAGTAAAGCGGTAAATATACATTTTTATTGATATTTGCAGGAAAATTTGCCATTCGACCTGATAAGAAATCCGAAGCTAAAGTGCGGAAGTTCAGTCACGTGGGGATGATCGCAGGGGGAACAGGTAATGACAGGCCATCATCTTGATTTTTTGCTTCTAGTGTATGTATGTATTTTTTGACATTAATCTATTAGAATATGAATACAATATAAAAGAATGATATTAATCACATTGTTTCAGGCATCACTCCAATGCTTCAGCTGATCAGGAATATAACTGCAGACCCAGATGACCACACCAAGTGCTCCCTTATATTCGCCAACCAGGTCTCTCACATTCATAATGCAATATAAATTGATAAGCACTGTAATAGTGCACTATTGTACAATCATATGCGTATGATCATATTTTGACCGACTGGAATTTGTGGAACCCACATTACAAGTTTTAATGGTTTCCGTTTATCCCGACACACCCAGAAACTAATTCGTTTGCTATTGTAACGATAAAACCTATCCAAATTTCTTTGTGTTTTTTATGAAAGCTGAACATCACTGCCCCCCCCCAAAAAATGATAAATCAGATTTCTAACAAAACTGTCACAACACTTCATCTACTGTTGGTTGGCTGTGTTTGAAGACTTTATGTTTAACATGCACAGACTGAAAAGGACATACTGTTACGGAAAGAGCTGGATGAGGTTTATAAAGAGCACCCCGATAAATTCAATCTGTGGCACACACTGGACCAACCCTCAGAAGGTATAAAACACATATTTAGTACAGATATGTCAATGCATAAGGTGTGATAACAAACCAGTCTTGAATCCTGCCAATGCACTAAATCACACTAAACACCCTTTAATATAAATGTCTTGATAAAAATACTAGTTTGTAATTATTTGAAAAAAGAACTGTATGTTCTAGTGTAACAATACCTCTAAAGATCTCTCCGTCTCCTTGTTCAGGGTGGAAGTACAGCAAAGGCTTTGTTAACGCTGACATGATAAAAGAGCATCTCCCGCCTCCGGCCAATGATGTGCTCATCCTGATGTGTGGTCCACCCCCCATGATCCAGTATGCATGTCTGCCAAACCTCGACAAGCTGGGGTACAAAACAGAGAACGCTTTTGCATACTAAATCCTCTGCCAATAATTACTGTAGTGCGCAGGGATGTAATGTGACAGCTTGTTGGTTTACAACTGTGTTGAAATTAATGGCACATATAGTGTAATAAAACTTTGATTATTTCTTTTTTGTGTTCAGTCTGTTGTGAATTATTCCCTAAGTATTTTCAGACTGTTTGGTAACCGACTGAGTTTTGAACGTTTTTGCATCATTAAATCAAACTGGGGAAATTATCTTGAGACAAAACATCAGCGAATGAAAAGCTGTGTTTACACTGGACTGATTTGTGACCCTGGATCATAAAACCACTCACAACATTTTTAGTAAAAGACAAAATTGTATGGATCAAAATGATCGATTCTTCTTTTATGCCAAAAATCATTAGGTTATTAAGTAAAGATGATGTTCCATGAAGATATTTTGTACATTTCCTACCATAAATATATAAAAACGTTATTTTTGTGAGTCGATGGCCTGCCACAGTGACCCTTTTCTCAATATTTAGATTTTTTGCATTCTCCGACTCCAGAGTTTTAAACGGCAGTATTTAAGCAAGATATTGTTCAATTCATACAACTCATACATCAATAGAAAGTTTATTTATTCAGATTATGTCAAAAGACTGGTTTTGTTATCCAGGGTCACATTTTATTCCTGCATGATTTGTGGATTTTTTTAAAAGCATTTTGTGTGGAAAAGAAAATCAGCGAATAAAATATGTGAATATGGTCATTATGATAAATAATAATAAAATGACATTATAAACTATGTTGTTATATTATAATTTTTTATTACTTAGTTTTAAATCCTTAAACTTTTTTCAACGATTCCATGAACCGACATCTGAACATTAGTGTCACACATCATTGATAATTTAGGTATTTCTTAACAATTTAAATCAAAACTTTTATAAATCAAATAAAACCCAAATCCCCAACTACACAAAGCAAAAATGTTCATTATTTCTTTATATTATTAGCACTTTTTAAATGACATCAAGTCAATCGTTTAGCATTGCTTAGAAACATATCTAAGAGATGAGCTGCCCATCAGAATAACCAACAAAATTGTATATAATTCAAAAGCAACTCAGCTGTTAGGTAAATTTAACAAGCATGGTGAGAGGATCATCACCTTCTTTTCCAACCAACGCTTGCAACATCCCGCTAGGAGTCACAAAGCACTTTGCCCCTTTAAAAAAGTGCTCAATAAATGTGTGATCGATTCGAACACACTTCCCAACAGCGGCTTGCAGGTTGTTACTTAACAACCCATAAATGTTCCCTTCATCATTTTTCCGTCCAAAAAAGAGGAACAGAGCGTAACAATCTCGACCAATGGAAGAACAGAATCCCACCATCCTCTCGGCTTGGGTCCCATTTACCACTTCCATCCCGGCCATGTGCATGATCTTCCTGTAGACGTCTAAGCACAGTTCCTCCAAGTTCTCCTCCTCTCTCTCCTGCAGATGAAAAACCTGAACTGCGATCTGAATTCTGGGGTTCTTGCTTGGATGATCGAGAACAGCCCAAACCCAATGGGCTCCCAGTAAGATCCTCTGCTCCGGTGTCATGGCCGTGCAGTTGAAGATGTTAGTGAGATTCAACTGGCTGCTGCGTTGGATATACGTCATCAGAAAGATCTCACTGAGTGTTGAAGGACTCGGGTGGAACTTGCTTTCTGGATCCCTGAAGAGCAAATAGTCCTTAGTCCTGGATGAAGCCGCTTGGATACAGTCCCCGAAGAGGCGGATGAGGTCTAATGAGGCAACTTTGTTGGGTTTAGACCATAAGGTTCGAAAAATGCTGGTTTTGGATTCATTCTGGAGATCGGGTTGATTCATAGCAGCTGGTGGAATTCAAAGCGTTGTTTCTCGTATGCACTGCAAATATTCAACCGTGAATTTGTTACCTTATAACTTTGACATGTTACATTTTTTGGGAAAAAACAAATGTATTCACCCTCATGTCGTTCAAATCCTGTATTTCACTCTTTCAACACAAAAGAAGACATTTTGAGATATGTCTCAGTAGTTTTGTGTCTAGTCAATGGGGGTCAATGACGTTTGCTCACCAACGTTCTTCAAAATATCTTCCTTTGTGTTCTGCAGAAAAATTGAAGCAATACAGATTTGTAATGAAATGAGGGGAAGTAAATAATGAAAGAATTAGCATTTTGGGGTAATGTCTTTAATGTTTTGTACTCACCAGTGTCACTCTTTCCTTAGCGTTTGGTGAGAGTGAACCTACAATCGGATCTTTCTTTTTCTCTCCGGCGTCCTATTAAGATACATGTGCTACTTTAAAGCTCAGTCGTGCCGTTTAGATCCTCCCAAAGAAAATGTTTGTCATTCACGTGATGGGACACTTAAGAGATCTCATTTTTCACAGTAAATAGCCCCCAACCCAAACAAAGACATTTTACTCAACGGGTTGGATTTACAGGAATTATATAATAAAAAAAACAAATGGTCTGCGTGAGAAAACAAACGGCTTTTAAACACATTATATAGATTTAGAAGATTAAGCAAAAAGGCCAGTTCACTACAAAAGTGTGTTTAAACAAAATAAGCAGTCGAGAAATTACATCCCGGCTATGCAGAGGTAGAAAAAGATCAAATATCACTAACATGATGTGTAAAGAACTGGCATATTATGGAAAAAAAAAGTGTTTGAAACACCTCGGACGCAAATCTGAATCTGTATTATAATTAGAACAAACAAAATAATAAAAATGTCTTTATTAATAACTTATAACAGGACTGTGAGTTGGGTGGAGGATGTAAGATGTTGGGATCTCTGCTGTAGCGCACCACACCCACAATCTGCTGTAAGTGTCATTAATACTGTGGTGTTAAACACTTTAATTCTGAAGCTCTGACAGCTCGAGGCTTCGTGTGAGGAGGGTTAGGCCGAGGTACGAAAGAGGTGTGACTCCAGATTAGTTTCTGTGGGAGTAAATACGGGTCTGATCACACTACGGCGGTCTGGCTGCGTCTCATTCCTTTAAGAAGCTCGTCTTGGTGAAGTAAATACTGTAAGTGAGAGGCGAGGGGGAAGTATTAGCAAGAGTTCAATAGCATTTTAGTCTGCTGTGCATTTGTGATTCATTTTAAAGCTTTTTGACAAACAAGACTTAAGAATTTGGAATCTATAAATGGAGTAAATATATATTGAGAAAATGAAGCAGATCTAAGATCTGACAGGTCAAAATCCAAATTTTTATGTATTGTTACTTAAAGATTTTAGAAGAATTTTTCACAACAACAGCTTGCTTGACATTAAGTTATGAGATTAGAAAGCAATAAGCATTAATATGAACTAAAAACAATGTATTTAAGCATATGTATTCACTTACTGTGAGGTTGCTAATGCTTTTGGATAAAGACTCGATCTGTGTTCCTGTCCCGTTTGCATGAAGTATCTGAAACGTGAAAGCATTAACTTTTTATTACTTTACTTTTGCTACTATATAATATACATATATAATACACAATTAAATAAGTAAATTATCATTAGTTTAAGCCGTAGTTCACCAAAAAAGGAAAATATTGTCATCACCCCCTTGTCATTTCAAACCTGTATGATGTTCGTTCTTCTGCAGAATACAAAGGAAGATATTTAGAAAAATGTTGTTAACCGGGACCCATTGACGGCGCGCTTTGGTTACCAACTTTCTTCCAAACTTTCTTTGGAAAAAAGAAAAGCAATTCTTCTTTTGTGTTCCGCAGAAGAAAGAAAGTCATGCAAATTTGAATGACAAGAGGAGCGAATGATGACAAAATGTTCACTTTGGGTGACCTTTAAGCAGAAGCAATGGATGATCATGTTAAAGAAGCATTCAAGCACATTTCTTTTTTTTAATGTACCTGAACACGGGCGACTCTTCTATATTGCATGATCCTTTCCCAGCATGCACCTCTCCACATTGTGAAAACGAGCATTTGGTGGTGCAGATGCATGAATGACGGTTAATGATTAATGTTTATAAATCATGCATGCTGTTGTTCACAAAGTTCGTGTTCGAATACATAATCCTGAGTTGACAAGATGACAGGCCCGTTTACATCAATAACCATAACTATAATGATAAATCTATCATGTTACAAACAATAACATTTATTGTTGTTTATTCTAAGCTCATACAGTGCCGTTTTTAAATGCAGTAGTCCTTGAAATTAGAATGGATTTTATTTTTATTGTTATAGTTGTGGTTAAAACCCTGCTGTGCTTTTAAATTGAAAACAATTGTTTTAATTGTTATCATCATTGGTGTAAATAGGCCTTTAGTTTTCTAAGAAAACGTAATGATCAAGGAAATCGGTGACATAATGATACCATAACTGAACTAGTTTATGTTTACTATAACATGTCTTGCATACATGTGCAAGTATGTGAAAGTCTTTCTAATCCGTCTTCTATGTGCTATAAAAACACAGCAAAATATCAGTGGTTGATGAGGTTTATTGATCATCTGTATGTCACATTAGTTTTGAAATATATCATTACAATGAACAGACAAGAGCTCTTCATTAACAGAAGAGTCAAGATTTCTACCTATAAAAATATCATTGTACATCTTATTGTATGAAAATAACCAGGTAAGTCACATTTGTCAAAATGTGCAGTTTTCCGACGTGAAGTATTTTGCGTGTGTTTTTAAAATTCACCAACATAAATATACCATTAAATAAATCCCTAAAATATGCAAATATTGCATAAATATCATTGTACATACTGTCTTTCAAAACAGCACAAAGTAGGTGAAGGTTATAAAAATGGAATACTTGTTTGATAAACCCCCAGAATAAAACGTTTTTAAACAATTCACAAAAATAATAGAAGATTTTTCATTGTCCATCACAGGTAAAGTGGCACTGTTTTGGGCTAACCCTCTTATAACACCATGTTGCAATGGTGAGATGATGTCAAAATACAATATTGAATCCTTGGATCCATCGAGTGACTTTCTGAAGCGTCCAGATAGATCAATGAGGGATGCTGGGGTGTTAAATAATGGCATTGAAGGAAAGCAGGGTGTGTTGAAGTAGGCGTGGATTTGTGGGATATGGGTGGAGGGTTATTGGCTGCAAGCTCAGAGGTGATGGCTATTACAGCATCAGTTCTGTGGGGGTCCCACCTGCTCCCTTCTCTCTGGGTCTCTGTCAAAGATTGGGCTCAGACCCCTGAAGCCGCTGTAGGGCCGGCTGGTCCCGTTGAGCAGAGCCTGGGCTTGGGATGCGTCCAGAGGGCAAATGTAGTCTGTGCAGTCTTCGCCGCGTTTCTTACGATGCCCGAAAGTAGAGAAACCCATTTTACGAGGCTGAGGCAGAAAACAAAAATAAGTCAATAGATGCATTTTGATGCATCGCATCTAATAAGCTGATGTGTAAATATCATTATTTTAAAGTAACCGATTGAAAACATAGAAGACACAAAAAAGCGCAATGTGAGTTCCTCTTTGGATCCACTTTATCTTTCTGCAGAAGAAGCATTTAAACACATTCTCAAAAAAGAACGGGTGAATAAACGGCCTAAAAAAAGACCAAATGTTTCCTCTAAAGCTTTGTTGTGCTTAGTAAGTGCATCAGGGCTGTTCTCTCAGCATATTCTGTCAAGATGGCCTAAGCAAAGCATCAAAAACGCTCATTCAGCGTCAGCTAAGATTCATTACAACTCAGCCTGCCGCATGCGTCTGTTTGTATGATAGCATGTGTGAGCTTCATTCCGAGGTGTGAGGGATTAAGGTGTTTCTGAAAATGACGACAGCAGATGTGTGTTTTGTAGAAGGGGCAGCTAATAAAAACACGGTTTCTCACCCGGACTTTTCCTGTGGTGGTCAGCGGTGTGTATCCTGGTGATTCCATGTATTCTCGTTTCTCCTGCTGAGACTGAGAACCCACCAGTGTGTTGAACTTGGTGGCCAGGTGCCTCCTCAGAAGAGTCTTCTGCGTGGGAATATTCAGGAGCATGGCGAGGGTTTCCGAGTTAAAACGTGGTTCCAGAATCTGAGAAAAAGAAAACGTTTTGAGGAAGGTCTCAGTGGTTCTGTGTCTATACAAAGGAGGTCAACGGGGGTCAATGTTGTTTGGTTACTAACGTTCTTCAAATATCTTCTTTTGTGTTCAGGAGAAGAAAGAAAGTTATACAGGTTTGGAATGACATGTTTTTGTTTAAGTTGCTATAGGGAAAAATGACATATATGTTGATTTGAGAGACTCACTATCAGTCCTCCATGCACTCCACTGCCTCTTAGGTTGGGGGCGTATTCTGCCAGATCAACCGATCTCAGCCACTCCATCACGCGATGATTGGACCACTGAACCACCTCAGAAGGCGATGTCATGTTCTGTCACAAAAACATAAATAAACATTATGACCCTTGTCTCACTACATCTATACATTTCTGCCTCTCATACGCACACACCTCATCTCCAGGTCTTCTCTTCAGGCAGTTGGGGTTAAACTTGTTCACATGCAGGACGTGAATGGCACACTTGATGCTGAGGTGATGCAGTTGGCTGGTGACTTTAAGGAACAGTAGATCATTCTGAAAACGAGACCACCAGTTTGTAAGCATTGGGGCTCCTATGGCAAACACGTTTTTAACTGGTGCTAAATCAGTTACGATATCATGATACGTCTAGTATGGGCAGAATATTGATATTCGTGGTTTTAAATATCATGGTTTATATTGTGACAAATGTCATGTCACGTTGCATGTTGACTTTCAGTATTGCTTGTCATTGCCAATTTGTGATTCCGATTAGGACATGATGTAACAGTTTAAACAGTAATAAAAGCAAAGCATTACAGGAAGTGATGATGAATATTTACCACTGTAAAGTACTGCAGCATTCTCCCGTCCACACGTGCTTCACTAAACTGGTCTTTGTACTGCGGTAGACCAATATCATCCAGCCAACCTGTGCAAAAACAAACAGTTTCTTTATACATAACCGCAATTCTTCAGTTACGATAAGCGTTTATGTGCTTTATAAAGCAAAATATCAAGCACTTGTGTTACTTCTTTAATAAATATTCAGGAATTCATTCATTTATTTATCGCTTTTCACAATTTGCTTGACATACATTTCTATGCTGTAGTAAAAAAATGTAATTATGAAAAATAAAGACAACACTTCAGACGGTTTCAGCACCAACAACGTAAACAAATGTTATGTGGCCCAAACTTAACTTCCATTAGACCTCCACAAAGAATCAATAACTGTTGAGTATTTTTAATATAATTGAATATAATTAATATCCAATTATTTTGTTATATAAATTATTGTTAATATGAATTAAATATAAAACAAACGGTTATATTATAACCAAACACAGACTTGAAGTTAACTCTGATGAAATCGTCTATAACAACTACCCTATATTAAAACAGCACGAATACTTACGTGTGACCCAAACATGATGAAGTTCAGATGATTTCTCTGTGATCTTTGTGTTGAGGGAGCGCAGAGCCAGCTGAAGTTTCTTCCTATGCAGCGGGTGTTTTATTCCCAGCTCCTTAATGTGAAAATCAATGCAAACATCAGTAACGGGCAGGACGCGATTTATGTTTTAACGTTTTTGATGCAAGCGAATCAGACAGCGTCATTGATGTGGAACAGAGGTAAAGCATATGTGGCAGGTAGAACAGTAAGATTATAAGAAATTGCCCATGAACTGGCAAGCTGGATTTGAGTGGCACCACCACGTCCTGAAGTGAGAGGCGTAGCCAAATGATGTCATGTTAATGACCAGGTGTTGCATGAGAACCGTAGATTGTAAAACCTGGACTTTATTGTTCTTACAGAAGCAACACGCATAAATCTAAATTGCATTAAGGCATTAAATAAGTATATAAAACTGCACGATGTTTGCTTAAGCGTATATGTGATATTACCATTAATCGTGAGCCAACATTCACACGTATGAGTTAAAATTGCATTCACACAAATACATTCTTGCATCTCTCACCTTCTCAATGTCCTGTGGTGAAGCAGAAAGCAGTGACTGGCCGCTAGTGACCCACTGTCTGGCCATATGTGCGTACTGACCCAGCCCAAACTCCTCCATCCAAGCGCAGACCTGATCACATGACCACTTTGAGAAGGGAGCGTTCATCTCACTGCATTACACAAAGATGAAAAAATAAACATAATAAACTTAAAATCAAAGAAAATGAGAATAAGTGAATTATGTTTAGATGCCGGGATACCGTGGAGAGGCACCGATGCCGAGGCAGGTGAGTCGAGGACCGGCCGTGGCCCTGAAGCCTCCTCTCTTAAACTCTGAATCCGAATCTGCAGGGAGACTGCCTGACTGGGTTCTTCTGATCCTGTATACCACAGGAGAAGAAATTAACAGCAACTGCTTCAAGAAATGACCCAAAGTGATGTCCCCAACGATGTCCAACAATAGCATTGAACCTATTCGTAAAACTCCAGTTTTGACCTAAACCACTTTTTCCCTCTAAAACACATCACATGATTAATGTTTAATGTATTTTGAACACCATTTCAAATAGTCTTAACCAAGAAATGCTGATTTAAATGTGAACAGACTGCGTTTAGACAAAATACGTACTTTCCCCAAAGTTTTCTGAATCCTTTCTGGTTCTTCTTGTTTTCTGGTGAAACAGGCGACTGCTGGCCCGAATCGACCCCAGACGATACGGGCGAAAGGTCAGACAGCGTTGAGTCATCCGCCTTCTCAGACTTTCCTGCAAACAGAAACAAGCGACCGACGTATTCACACTGTGTTCATGATTCCTGATGACTGCTTTTGGGCTGAATACACATTATTCTGTGTGTACCCACCGATAACAAACTGATCATGGTTTCCTCGCGGTCCTGTGCCGGCAGGCGAGAGAGCACAGGAATAGAAAAGCACAGGCTAATGTCACAAGGCCTTTGTAAATGTTCCCTTCTTTGCACCGATTACGTGATTTCAGGGAATACTTGGGGTTTCAATAAATCAACATTGGAAAAGCCATTTTTCCCTTACAAATGAATACAGCAAAACATTTTAAAGCATTATTTCGGGGTCTTAGCAAGGAATGTACAAATCTGAAATAATGATGAGACTTGAATGCATATTTTTTCCATATAAAGAATTTAATAATACACAGATCAAAACAGGTCAGGGACACCGGATCAATGCTCTTGATCTAAATGATCTAAACCAAAATGGATCTTTCCTTCCAGACACACTGAATGTGAATACGTCACTAGTTTAGACTTGATATGTTTAGACTTGTAGCAGTAGCAGAGCTCATATAAACTCTAATCTACTGTACAAGGAAAGAGAGAGAATTATATTCTCGGCTTCTTTTAAAGAAACGGGATAGCAGAGCTTATTTTAAATCCGATACGACACAGCAAGTGTGTGTTCAGCGGTCGCATGCTAACTGGAGATTGAGAGGACAATACCTAAAGCTGGAGCGCTGGCGCTTCTGCAGCGGTCTTCGCACGGAGCGAGAGAGGAAAAACGACAGCACGGCAGAAGGAGAGGGATTAGTCACAGAAAAAGAATCAAGAGAAAATACAGGGTTGACCATGCAAAGACACCTTAGTGTTAAAACAGGCAGAGAAAGAAGAAGTGCTGTTATGGTCCAATGCTTGGAGTATAAAAGAGCAAACAAGCACAACACCTGATCTTAATTAGGTTAAAGGTCAAAACGCGAGTATAAAAGAAAAATCACGTGAAAACGGACTTTGCCGCAAAGCATTGTGGGTACGGTGTGACAATTGCTTACTTAAGTTAAACTCGCTGCCTTCGCTCTCATCGGGAGACTGCTGCAGCGGGGAAGACGCCTGCAGTCTCATGCCGTTCTGCTCCGGACGACCAAAATGTCCTGGGAGGGTCTGGTACTTGCTGTTGTCTGTATGATATCGATTCTGCATAGAACATAAATCATTATTAGTCTCTTTTAATAGGAAAATGAGCACGGTGGACATGCACAGAAAAAGCTTGGGTTGTGTTTGCGTTTAGTGTGTTCATGCTAGTTAATGCTGGTTAGCAGTACCTCTAAAGCAGCTTCTATAGGTTGTCCCACCACATGCTTAAGAAAAACCAGTAGCACAAAACACACGGTTAGCTGAAGCATACGATGGAGACATATGTGCACAGTGTGGTTAATATAAGCAGTATTGAAGAAATGTGGCTTGAGCAAAGGAAATGAGTGGAAAGTCAAAAAAATCGAAAACACTGAAAAGATGACTTTGTTAAATAAATGAGTCGCAAAGATGTAAAAAGTGTTTACTGCCGTACAGTCTGTGATCTCCCGCTTTGAAGCTCTTCCAGGCTGGTGGACAGCATTCGTGAAATCGACCTGAAAACACAACCATAAAACACATTAAACTAGATTTATCTTAAGAAAATATTCTTAATTTTCTGCGCAAAACATGCAGCCTTGATGTTGGACTTTTTTACAGGGTCTCATATACAGACCACTGTACATTATACAGATGGGACAAAACGTGAGTGTGAGTGTACGCTTGTAATGACATCACAACGACAAGGCAGCCGCTACGTTTTAAAGCCAAACAACACACACACAAAGCACGCTCCACTTGCCATTGTCTGTTGTACACATCCAAAACACCAATGGATACCATAGAAGTCCCCATGGAGGGCTGTGTATAGCGACAGCTGGGCCAGTGAAAGATAAAAAAGGATGCATGAAGAGAGAGAGTTGACAGAGTCAGAACTGCCTGGGTGAAGGTTCGGGACACAAAACGGTTCAGGTTGTGTTGCCATAGATGCCACCTGATCCCGGCGACTGCCTCTAGAAACAGAGGCCCCCGGGGACCACCGGACTCCATCATCAGTGTACTGTAAATAATAAAACCTCTCGCTCACCTGGAGTCCAGCTCTCTCTGCAGACCCGGAGGAGAGACCAGAAGCGGCGAGGGTCCTCGTGAAGACATCTGTGGAGATTAAAACAGCTGCTAAATCATCAAGTAAATGTTCATCACAATAACTTAAATGTAGAATGAAGGTAAGGGAGCATTTGTTATCATAATAAATTGATTTATTAGCGTTAGGGCTGTCACCATATCAGATTTTCGACTTGACGGTTATCACGATATTAGCGATAAAGACATTATTGTGATATCATTTAAATCTACAAAAATAAATCTAAAACATTAGAATCAGATAGAACATTCCGAAACATTTCATAATAGCATAGAACATTCTAGAATATTACAGAAGCAGTAAAAACATTCTGAATATTCCATAATCGAACGTAACATTCTATAACATTACAGAAAAGAATAGAACGTTCTAGAACATTCCAGAATAGAATAAAACTTTCTAGAACATTCCGGAATATAATAGAACATTCTAGAGCATTTGAGAATAGAATAGAACATTCTAGAACATTCCAGAATAGAATAGAACATTCTAGAACATTCCGGAATAGAATAGAACTTTCTAGAACATTCCGGAATATAATAGAACATTCTAGAACATTCCAGAATAGAATAGAACATTCTAGAACATTCCGGAATAGAATAGAACTTTCTAGATCATTCCGGAATAGAATAGAACATTCTAGAGCATTCGAGAATAGAATAGAACATTCTAGAGCATTCCAGAATAGAATAGAACATTCTAGAACATTCCGGAATATAATAGAACATTCTAGAACATTCCAGAATAGAATATAACATTCTAGAACATTCCGGAATATAATAGAACATTCTAGAACATTCCAGAATAGAATAGAACTTTCTAGAACATTCCGGAATAGAATAGAACATTCTAGAACATTCCGGAATAGAATAGAACATTCTAGAACATTCGGAATAGAATAGAACTTTCTAGAACATTCCGGAATAGAATAGAACATTCTAGAACATTCCGGAATAGAATAGAACATTCTAGAGCGTTCCGGAATATAATAGAACATTCTATAACATATTATAAATATTATAATAAATGTATCATAATTTTAATTGTAATCTTTTTAATTTAATCTTTTTAATTTTAATTGTTATCTAAAATTAAAATTAATATTAAAAATTTAAAATTAATAAAAAAATGTAAATTAAAAGATTAAAATTAAATTAAAAAGATTAAAATTTAAATTTAATTCATGTTACTTCACTTACGTTACGTTACATTACATTACTTTTTATTATTTTATTTTATATACATTTTTTGCTTTATTGTAATAAAATGATTGAATATTGTCCTTTAATTGTAATCAGTCTTTACACTTTAAACCTACATATTTAACTTGTAATATAGTTGCAGTAAGAAGAAAAAACGGTACTAAACTAGATGTGCACTACGTTATATGCACTAGGTAGTGTGTACAAGGTAGTGTTTTTTTATCGATAGACTCCAAATAAATAAATTACCTATACTTGTGAACAGTCTTTACTAAACTAGATGTGAACTAGGTTGTGTGCACTAGGTAGTGTGTTACATTTCGATGTAAACAACTAGTTTAGTGCACAACTAGTTAAGTACATTTTTTTATCGATAGACTTTAAATGAATAAAATGACCTATACTTGTACACAGTCTTAGACTAGTTGTCCACTATGTAGTGTGCAATAGATAGTTAGTGTGCACTAGGTAGTGTATAATTCGTTGAACACAACTAGTTTAGTGCACAACTAGTTTACTGCACATCTAGTTTAGTACTTGTACACAGTATTTACAATTCTAATCTACATATGTAACTTGGAGTGTAGTTGCAGTAAGAACTAAAAACTTGGTAGTGCGCACTTGGTAGATTGTACTACAATTCGTAGTACACAACTAGTGTATTGCGCAACTAGTTAAGTATTTTCATCGATAGACTTCATACTTGTTACTTAACTAGGTGTCCAATAGGTATGTACTAGGTAGTGGCGTAGTAATTTTAAAGAATATGATTCTCTGTTGAACTCTCATACCTGCAGTTCTGATCTGATAATATCCGAGTACGCTTTATGAGTCAAGGCTCTGATTTTCCGACCGCCACTGATGTCTTCTTCACTACTGCCGCTCAGTAACGGATCATTAGCCACAGCAGAAAAACCATCTTTCATTTTTCGGTACTGGCCTAACATAGCATTGAGTTCCTCTATATGGCGATCCTGCAAAACAAAACAGATTTCAGTCCATTAACCCACCATGAGCACAACTGCAGCTAACTAAAATGTATATCAAAGTATAAATGCCTCGCAAGTTCAAAATACTATGAAGATCCCGTGTTACCTTTTCATTATTGGTAACTATCAACGTCTCCATTCCCGATCTCAGCCTCTGTAATTCTTGATCTGTGACATATAGACCAAAATTCAGTTTGTATGCTGTGCTTCAAATGTACTGACTACACACAGAAGGGAGATGTTGGGGTTAACCAACCCCTTTGAAAAAACATGATAGGTCCAAAGTAGCTCAGGAGTTGAAAGATATTTGAAAGAATGCATATAACAAACAGTTTTTGGACACTATTGACTCCCATAGTAGGAAAAATAGCTGTATACATTTCTTTGTTATGTTGAACAAAAAAAAGAAATATTTTGAAGAAGTTCAGGGGCACGTTTGACCACCATTGTCATTTCTCCAACTATGGTAGTCAATGGCGCCCAACTGGGTTGGTTACAAGCATTCTTCCAAATATCTTTCTCCGTGTTGATCAGAACAAAGACATTCATACAGATTTGGAACTCGAGGGTGAGTAAATGACAGGATTTTTACTTTTGGATGAATTGTCCCTTTAAATTGAGATTATTGATTCAAGTTGTTCTAACGTACCCCGGTGCTTGTATTAATAGGTTACAGAACGTTTAACTCACAAATCCATTGGAAACTTTAATGTACCCGCAGGGTGCGACGACAAGCAGCCACTTAAACCCCCCCTCCACACACACACACACACACACACACACACAAACAGGTAGCCACTGACAGGATGGGTGTGACAGGGTCGACAGCATGCCAGTGGAAATTAGTCAGATTGACAGAGAGGAGCCTGAGGGACAGTCATATCAAGCTGGGAACAGCATGAGAGCTCAGAGACGTGGGCTTACATTTGTCTCTCAGTTTTCTCAAATACACTTCCTCTACAACAGGAAGCGGCGTCGAGCAGGGGCCGCAGAGATTACCGAAAAGAGCCACATGTTAGTAATCCCAGAACGTTTTTTCAAAACTCCCATGCAGAATTTATCCATGTCATGCAAAATAATTCTGCGTTTAATGCCTCAGCGGCACGTTGCGGCACTTCAGTAACCGTCAGGATTTTAATCTGCCAGACGTACCTCTCTCTGTGATGTCACTGCTGACGGTTCCCCTGGACAGGAGCTGGTTCTGCAAACGCTCGATTTCGGCATCTTTGGCGGCGAGCAGCTGCTGGAGTTTGCCCATCTCTGCCTGCCAAACGGAAAAATGCCTCAGCGGTTAGCACCCTCGAGAACACACTTGAAATGCTTAAAAACAAGATGTCAAAAGGAGATGATAGGAAGCGCGTTTTGCATGAGATCGCAGTGTCGCATCTTCAAAACAGACTGGAAAAAGGATATCGCATGAATCCTTTTGGGAGGACGGGAGAGTATGACAATGACAACACAAATGTGATGGCACGAATGGTTAAACCACAGAAAAAGGATGGTTGCTGTGCGTGGATTAAAATTGCCCGTAATAATTTTACTCTGTACACCTTTAAGCAAACACTGTCAAGATTAAAACTCTTTAATCTTTGAAATTCTTTTCTATACATTTATCACATCCTCAATGGTCCCCTCCGTCGCTGCTCGAACACATAGTAACGTATTTATACTAGACCACGTGGACCTCGATCATTTGCTCTATTTGTGAAAACGCTGGAGAGCAATCGTGAGCCGTCTCAGTAGGTTAGCATCAAAGAACATACACTTTGTGGATCGTGAAGCAGGAAAACACAAATAAACACAATCCAGGAGAAAAGGCTGAAGAAAACATGAGGCACAAGAAGGAAGCAGAACGTTGGGGCTTGGATAGGGAAAAACAGACATTAAGGTATTCGCCCTGTCCCAAATAATGCAAATCATCCAAAGCAAATAACTGAACAGATAAAAGGACTGATAAGATGCTTGGATGATTTTTGGGACAGAGCCATCAATGCTCTCTCCTTGTGTCACACCACACGGGAAGGACGACAAGAGACAGTAAAGGGGGAGCGAGGTTAAGCACCTGAGCCGTCCGACAACGCTCCTCCCAGTGCTGTCGTTCTACCTGAGTGTGCTCGACCGTGAGCTTCAGGGTAGAAAGCTTGGTCATGAGCGACTGGTAACATACATGGAGGGAATAGGTGATAGAGAGCTAGAGGAAGAGAAACCCAGAGGGACGTTTATTAGGGTGTGAGAGTACAGCAAGACGGACGTCCAGTTAATACATAGAAGAGGCAGAGCATCAAAGCAAGAAACTCTATTGACATGAGTTTGCATTTGGTCTTAAAGGGACATTTCACCCAAAAGACGAAAATCCACTTATGATTTATCCCATTATCGTTAGATTTCTGACTTCTTTTATTCAGTTGAAAACAAACAAAAACAAGAATGAATTATGTTTATAATATAATATATATAATAAATATAACATAGTATATTATTTATTATATATTACTGTAAATAATATTTTATGTTTAAATCATATAATATGTCGTTATATTAATTATATTAATATATTTCATTGATATTATTGAATATTAATGTAATTGAATTTAAATTCAATCATATTCTTAAGAATTACATTAATTTAATCTAATTTTATATTTAATTGAATTAAACTTTACATGTTGCAGCTCCAAAAAGTCTCACATCTAACATAAAAATAATAATAATCTAGTAGATGAATAGATATATCAATTAACACATTTGTGGGAGAAAATTATTAATATTTTGATCTTATTTAGCAAAATTTCAATGTTTACAAACATATCTATGAGATAGGTTCAAATATGGTGGCACATTTTTCGAAATCTCTTTCGTTTTCCTGTCTCTTGATAAGTTGTTATATGCGTGTTTCGTCATGAGACATGAAGAAACCAATGAAATGTTAATTTATTGATATGAACAGGCTGCCGGTCTACAACATTTTGTATCATTAGGTTACTCGGAAGAAAGTCATTTAGGTTTGAGACATCATAAAGGTGTAAGTAAATAATGTCTAAATTGTCCTTTTTGGGTGAACTATGCCTTTAAAGCCAATGTAGCAGAAAACTGTTAGTACATACTAAAAAAGTAAATAATAAAGTAGGAAATAAAAGTTTGAAAAAAAATCATATTTTTCCTAATCATTAGTTTCAGAACAAACAAAAGTGTTTAATCTGTTTGAGATGCCCAAATATACATTACCTTTGTGGCTTTGAGTTTCCTCTCATATTGCGATTTCTCTCCTTCAAGTTCATCAACTTTGGTCTTTAGAAGGTGGAGCTCCTGCAGCAAAGCCTGAAAAATACACAATATCACACAAAAAACAATTACACACCACCTCCAAACTGGCAGCACAGTAGCTTTAACACCAAACAGTAGATCTACCACATTAACCATTACCATCTTTATGTTCACCATAGAAGCACCAATTCAGTTCCCACACACCGTGCAGTTAAAAAACGCAAAAGCTCCAGAGTTTCCTGTAAAACCATACTGCCTCCTCACAAAGAGACAGAATTAAACGGTAAAACATCTACCACCACTAAGCCAATAACCCTCTGGAATCTCTCCAGCGCTACTCGCCAACCGTTAGTGACCTCCATCATGCAGAACCACACCCGAAACAAGTTAGGACATTGTGTCAAAAGCAATTCTACAAACACCAGCGGCCGTGAGATTTCCAAAGTGGAGTTAGTCATTCCTGTCGGGACGCCCACATGTGAGACAGGGAAATGGTTAACAACGAGTAGGGGGGTCTTGATGTAAGTCCACCATGTAAGACAGATCTGCCTACAT
The DNA here is from genome assembly GCF_015846415.1 of Triplophysa dalaica. NCBI lineage: Eukaryota > Metazoa > Chordata > Actinopteri > Cypriniformes > Nemacheilidae > Triplophysa > Triplophysa dalaica. Next base: position 6,293,007 of record NC_079565.1, on the reverse strand, counting down.
TCTCTCCTCCGCCTCTGCAGCGACAGCCGCATTCCTCTGCGTCCGAGGCACCGAGGCCCACATCGGGGCTCTGGTCATAAGCCTCGCGTGCCGCGGCGTCCCCCTGGCTCTCGAGGGCCTGCTGTTTCTGAATGCGAGTGCTGATTTCCTCCTGGAATTTACACATCTGCTCCTGCAGTTCACTTATTAGGTTTACAACACTCTGAGAGAGCAGAAAAACAAGCCAAAAAAAGAAAATCAGATTTGGTGACATAATAAACAAAGTGTTTTACGAAGATTTGAAGAAACAGTAGGGATAGTTGTAGTATTTCCATAGTGCGAGTATGAAAATAATTGAAGTGTAACTACATTTTAAGCAATAGGAATAAAAAAATCATAAATGATATGTCCATTGTTTCTAAAACCTCAATAGTCTCTTTTGGAAGATATTACACCAGCGTCACAAACTGTGCTAAAAGTCTCCCAAGCTATAAAAGAGGAATCCTGTCGCAATAAAAGTTTCCCTCAAAAGCGATGAAGAACAATGGGCACGTCAATGTTTAATTTGTTAATCACAAGTAACAGATTAGTGAAGCTAATCTTAGCCATGCTGAAATGCTAACACCGTATGCCAGAGGAAGTCTCGTATGATCTCTATTCACACCGTTAATAACACACATGTTGTGTGTTTATATTTAGCCAACTGGGGTGTCTGTGGGGAAAGTGTTCGCGCCTGTGGTATGTTCAAAGTGAACTTTTGCCATTCCATCATTTTGAACGGAGCCGTGCAGCTGTCACCTTTGTGGCTGGTGTTCGTTGATGCAACAAATGCAAGGACGGCTCCGTTACCATGACACTGAGAGCGTATGCTGTGATGTCACTACATGCAATGTAGAAGTATCGCAGGAAATTTGCTAAAAGAGTGTGTCAATATTATAAAATACAAATAAAATTAAATCAATGAAATGCTTGTTTTGTCAATAGCAAATGTTCAGAAATGTTAACCAGTTATTGAAAATATATACTTTTGCGTTTGTAACATTTGCTTATTTGCTCACGCTAATTTTTACGAATTGCAAAAAGTTACAAGTAAAGAGTCGCAATGAGCGACTAGTCAACCTACAAACACTTTGTCGATTAGTGACGTTTACTAGTTTTTTTCTTATACGTATATTTCCTAGTCAATTTATCCTTTATGCGGTTTTGCACATCGCTATAACACAAATACCAATGACAAATATACACACCACGTGAATACACAAAATTACTATTAACAAGATGCACCGCGTTTACAAGAGGAATGCATCGCACAATATGGCCGCTCTAGTGAAGTCCAAACTTCCAGTAAGTCCCGGCTTAAAGTTAAACGAGCCAATCGTCAACCAATAAAGACTGCAAGACAATAAAGATAGATTTTATGGGGCGGGGCTCTCGTAAGTTGCTTGCCAGCCTGTACGCAGGCGCGGTAGATGAGGCGACATCAAACATCATGACTGCTAAGAAAACCAACGTCATTATAAAGTTCATGACATTTTAAATTATTAATATAATAATAAAAATGTTGTTTAATTGGGATTTTTGCCAGCGATTTTAGTGATATATACCTTACCCCATTCAAGTAGGACTGTAGACTTACTATGACGTAAACAGCTACTCAGAGACGTCGCAAACATGGTCGCCGAGTGGCATGACTTCCGTAAATGGTCTTTGAAGACACCCATTTCTCATTTGTATTAAAAACTGCTTTCGTGTCGTGTGGAGCTGAATGTTCATCGGCTGTGTTCAGCACTTCTGCCGTTTGTCATTTCACGTTCATCAAACGGTCCATCACTGTCTCTCATTCTCCCCCTCCTCATGCTATTGTGTCCCAACAGATTAACATCTTCCCTTATCACAGCATTGCCTTTTTGACACCGGGAGCTTACGTGGGAGTGCGTATGCATAATTGCCTCTGCAGACGCACACATCTGTAAATCATGTTTGTTTAAACACGCTGTCAGCGTGTGGAAGGGCTGAGTCTGTGTGATAGTCCGGTTTGCCTCAGATAGCACAATTGTTCTTAAAACACACCATGAATTTAACTGTTTTGACATATTTTCTGTTGCCACATGTATGGGCGGTATATGGAGAAGACCAATACATTTAGACAATGTTTTCCATGACGCTTTCTGGTTCAATCCCAAACTCTTATATTTGTAGGTTTTCCAGTTTGGGAAAGGCTAAAAAAAATGCGACCTTCCCATTTTTAGCTTGTGACAGCAAACCATACATTTGTTTCAAGAATAAAGGTTAGGACAGATGCATGTTTAAAGTTTTATGGTGTTTATCTAAAGTACACTTTGGTCTCTGTTCTAAAAGGCCCCATGGGAGGCGGATAAGTAATTAGGTGTTAAGAAGCGATACATCTACAGGATCTACATATAAACACCACAACACAAGCACTGCCATGAATTACCAAGAACTGTTTCCATTAGTCAAATCTAAATATGAGATAAAATAACAGATGTTTACTGATCTTGTACTTCAAAATACATTCTTTATAATGTACTAATATAATATTACTCTAATAAACCAAATCATATCCTCTGTGTGTTCTTTCATATTAAAATATGATACTAATAGATGACAATTTAGATGACCATGGCTGCTTCTCTGCGTGTGGTGTCCAATAAAATAAAGCCAACATGTGGACAACAAAACGTAACCTAAAGACAAGTGAAACCTCCCACGGTTTTTATAGTTTACTGAAACGAATAAAACAACTCTGTTGATTAAAATCAAATAAAATATTGGCCTTTTGTAACAAAAATTTGAAATATTGCCATAGAAAAAAACTGAAATAAGTACTACACACTACAATTCAATAAATAACCAATATAAATACATTTAAATAAATTAATAAATAAAATGATAAAGCAATATGAAAATTAACAAAAATAAAGTGACAGAACAAGAATGTAACAAATTGCTTAAAAAAATACACAAATCGCTCAAAAAAATAATAATAAATATAATATAGAACATAAAAACTAAAATGAAAAACTAAAAGCTAGTTCAAAGTATTAATAAACTACAGTAAAACTGAAAACAAAACTATAATTACACCTTAGTGTACACATTTCATTCATAGTAAAAAGTATATTATTTCTAAACTGTGAGCAACTCAAATTTGGCTCCAAAATGGTTTGCAGGCCTACTGATCTAAACTAGTAGTTAACATGCAAATATTAAGCAGTATTATTATATGGATAAAATAAAAAACAGCTATCAGATGATGCCAGACAGACAAAGTCGCCACTACCCACTTCACAGATTCATCACTGAAAACTAAATTTCGCGCCCTCTGTAAGCTGTGAGTCTGATACTATACCTCAGCCTTATGATGTCTTTCCTCTTCATCGGTGTTGTTGTGTGTGTCCTCCATACCGACCAACTTGAGTTTCAGACCGGAAACTTCATCCATCAATTCTAGTTTCTGCGTCTCCAGAGAAGTTCGACTGCGGAGCTCCTAAAACACATGCACACGTTAGGAAACACATGGTTATGCACAAACACACACAGGTACAGAGAAGTACTGCAGACAATGTCAAGCAGTGCAGACGGCTTCTTGCTGCTCTACTGGGCAACTCTCACAGTAACATTTAGCCAAATGCTAAGCGCCGCTAAATATACTCGCGCAATGAGCTCTATTTTTACTTCCTCTGCCTCTTCAGAGAGTGTGTGTATAAGAATGTGTGTGAGGCAAAGGGCCAGAAGAGGGAAACTCAGTTTCTCAACATTCCTGATACTGAGGGCTAATTTCAGCAAGGCCATGAGAGTCTTTGTTAACCAGTGTTTAAAATTCCAAGAAGGTCATAGATTATTGCATAAACATTATTAGCCGTACAAAAGATTACTGCGGTGAATGTATGGTACAGAAATGGTATCACGAGGTAATATTATAGCAATTTGATGTACTTTGAAGTTTGCAATTGGTCAGAATGATATTGTTTATAAACCATAAACTGATCTTACGATACATAGTATCACGATGCTGTGCCATGTTCATTATTTAAATCTACATAATAAACCAAATTTTCTTAATACACAGATCTAAATTGAAACATTTCGTATTTACTATAGTAAAATGTATTATAGTGTACACTGAAATATTTTGTAGAATTAACTATGGTAAGTGGACAAATTGTATCAAATATTGTAGTATACTTCAATATTTACAATGGACGACTCAAAAACACTAGGTTTTACTGTGATAAAAGTTATGTAAACTACAACATTTTCAAGTGGGAACTAATTCAAATGTGCGAAAAGTACAATTTATATTGCAATGTTTATAAAACGAAATATTACACTATGTCTACACCGGTCACGACGCGACATGACACACTGCTTATTCTAATGGGATTGTCGCACCGCGCCACATCCAGTGTGGACACAATGTTAAATCATAATATGTTCTAATGCGTTCTATTTGTTGCGTCACATCGCGCCGCGTCCGCGTAGAGGAGCTGTTAGGCTTACTTTAAACGGAAACTAAAAGGCGGCAGTTTTTCACGTAGTCAGTGAATCATTCAGCAAATTCGTTCAAATGTATTCAAGAACAAAGCAAATATCTCAATGAATGACTCATTATATCATCCGAGTCGTTCAAAACACAGAATATTAATTAAGAAGAGTAACAGAGCAAAAAGGTAAATGTAAGTGTTCAAATGAACGTTAATGCGCATATGCAACATTACTTCAGGTACTACGATACTATTGTTCATAAAATAGACAGGAATCGCAGGTGTTTTGAAGCTTTAGCATAGCAATGCTACCGTAGCACCGCTACACAGTGCAACCCTAATATAATACCACAGCATGATCATAACAGACAAAGGAAACATGATGCCGTTAATACCATAATACTCTACTGTAAGTAGATATAGAAAAATATGGAAGGAAAGCAACTTTAGTGATGGATCAGCTGGGAAAGTATCCCAAAGCTCACATTGTAATTTACCAATTTGACCTTTTAACTTTCCTGTCCCATTTTACACACTGAATTTTTAAACACTGTTCTCTTATTCCTATTTCTCAGCACTTCCCCTTTTTAGTTCCTGAATAAAAACGCCCCATGTAAATAAAAAACCTCCTACAACATAGACTTTCAATTTTCGAATGCACTGTCTATTATTTGCTTAATCTAAAGATGTGTACAGACAAATTTTTCAGACTTGGTTAATGCACTGGACACAACAATTCGGTCGAAACTGTTTGGTTCTACAGCAAACTACTAGTCCACAGCAAAGTCCTGTTGTAGTTAATAAAACCGCAGTGTTTAAGCTCTGACTTTACTTGCCCCATCAAGCAGGACAAACATGTGGGGTTCTTCGGTCTCACTATCTACCCATCTCTGGCATTCCATACTGATATGATTGTTAGCACAGCAGACTGCCAAGAATCCTAAACATCTTTCGAGACAAAGCTGCTTTTAATAGTGTGAAATTCTTATAAATTTGACACTAATTGGTATGAAACGGCAATAGAAACACTTGGTAGTTCATACTTAATGTATAGTTATTAAATAATTAATAAAAATATATTGTTTATAAAAAATAAATATTTAAGGGAATAATAATCATTTTTATATTTTCAATTTTTATTTTGAATTATTCTCAAATTATTAAAATGTAATTGTTTTATTTAATTTACAATGCAATTGATAACAACTAAATAACAACTGTAAAAATATTATTAAACTCTGGACAAAATCTTTTAAAAGAATGTCTGATTTGTAAAAAAAACTAAGGCTGTAAAATGATGAATCGTAATAAATTACATCCAGAATAAAAGTTTGTGTTTGCATATGTCTGTAAAATGTGCATATTAATTTTGTATTTATAAAAACACACAAAAAAGCATATATTTAAGAAAAAATATAAAATTAATAAACATTTATATATCATTTTAATTATTGGTAAATATAAATAAATACATTTTACAATATAATTATTTCCTAAATGTATACAAGTATGTATAAGTGTTTGTAAATACAAAATGAATATGCAAAATACAAAGACACATATAAAGTAAACACAAACTTTTATTCTGGATGTGATTAAGTTTGACTGCCCTAAAAGAAACCGTTGAAATTGTTAATCATTTATCCTGTGGTTAAACATACTCTGGAAGGAAAAAATTAGGTTATTCTACGTTTATGAATTTGTTTTCAACAGGACATTAAGAAACCCACAAAGAAGTGACAACGTCTGCGGTTTCTCGGAACGTAGCAGTTACAAAATGTCACATAAATCCAAACAGTTCCTCAATACAAATTAAAAGAACAGCTGACAGTGAACTCTGGCTAAATATATCAAGTCTCAAGTTTGGTCACAGTTCACCTCAGTTACTCATACAGCTAACAACATAACAAAAACACACATTTACAGCTATTTTATAACACCAACCAACAAACAAATAAACAGAGCTTAGGTTGGTCTACGCCAGGACTAGGACGCTGCTAACCGACATCATAAATCACGTAGATTGAAAACATGCACCATGGCTAAGAGGGTACAAGTCAAAACTACACAATTACAACTTGCGCAATTGCCGGGAAACCATGAGTTGCTCGAGTTTCAGGTGTTGAACATTGGACTTTGACAGTGTGACAACTTTCAACACAAAGTATCCTACCTGCTGGAGCATTTCCTCAGTAGAATTGAGTTTATGGTGGTGTTCCTCCAAGGAGCTTTCTAGATCCCTGATCTTTTCTCCTTGAGCTTCAACCTGGTCAGTAAGGACGCTCACCTAAAGACAGCAGACAAACGTTCATTCAGATAAAACTGAAACCTGTTTCCTTCACTCCCCCCACAAGTCCTTTTCACGTTCCTCCTACAGGTATGCTAATGACGGTTGCAACACACGTCCACCTCCAGCGTGCAAACACAGCAGAGGAATGCACATTCAATTCTGGACGGATGGGTTAAAAATCGCCCTTCTTCAGACAAGACGTGCCTCCATATTGACACCGGAGTCTGAGCCTCAAACGATTTGAAAACAGTCTTTTGTTTAATTCCAACTGAAGCACTGCCAACCAGCAGGACAGGTAAAAGCAGAAGTTGAACACCTTGAAGGAGCCAATCGCTTTCATCGGTGTGGACAGCCAATCAGAGTGCGAGAGAGGCCGGCTATGAAGAATGTCACCTTTTGGAACTGGTTTTGTAAAGACAAACACTGTAGATTCTTGTGAAATGTTTGATGCCATAATACTCACATATCCAAGTTTGTTGTGTAGAGATAATTTGTTTGAAGGCTTAGCCATGACGTCTACTACTGTCCTGGCTTAACCAATGGTGCGAAACTAGTCGAACACATTGAAACTTGCTGGTAACCACACAGAACGCTTTAGCAACCATATAACTACATTCTAAAAACACTTTAGCAACCACCCAAACATCATGGCAGCTAAATGTATGCAGATAGACCACTCTCACTATTATTTCGTACAAAATCTAATTAGCAAATTTTGGGCTTACAATAGTGTATTTGGTGCCCCTAGTGGTACAAAAATGAAATGCATCAACTGTATTAAAATGCTGAGAACTGTAGCATTTGCATTGCAAAATCACCTTCCAAGTTGTCAGCAAAAACTCCCAACATTTATTTAGTTAAAACAAAGTGTCAGATTCAAAATGCTCTTTAGCACAAAAAAGCTAGCTTGTTGACACTTAACACATAGCTAAACCACTTCTATGTGAAAAGAAACATCAACCATTCCACCACGATTGTCCCATAACTATTGTCCCATAACTGTGAACATTGTGAATTAGAAAGGGCAGCAGTGTCACCCCGGGCTGGAGTGAAGGGGTGTCACGTGTCTCTTTCTTTACCCTTTTTGACCCCGTGTGGTTTACAAGCATGTTGGTTAGTTTCTGCTCATTGTGTTGACATTGTGACTATTGTGTCGAATGAGGGCTTTAGGTGTAAAACTTACCTGGAGAACCAAAGACTCTTTGTCACCTTCTAGTCTCGCCAACCTCTCCTGATAGCTCTCATTGTTGCTGGAGGACTGATTTTTTACCTGTGGAGACACACACGCACTTGTCTTTATTATGGCGGGAAGTCAATTGATATCTATTGTCTTAAAGAAATAGGTCATCTTACATATTCTAGATATATGAAATACAACAGGAGAAATTCAGAGGAGACGTTGACTTCTCAGAGAGCAAAACTTGATCCACACGCACACAGAAACTGAAAGTCAACAGAGAGGCGGGCAAGAGGAGGTGCTAACCTGCTTGTCCACTTCATTGAATGAATGGCATGCCGCCAATGACTGAATAAACTTCCACAAAGAGACGTACAGCGGCGGTCCACACACATTTGTGTGCTGTTGTAAAGGTGTTAAATGACACTTTGGCAGCCAATAGAGAGTTCTAACCAGACGGCTTTGACATGACTTCAATGCTAAGCCAATAAAGGAGCTCACTACAAATTAACGAAGGCATTTGCATAAAGTCACAATTGCAACGGAAAATAAAGAAATAAGAAACTGAAATAAGAAACTGTTTAGCCACACTGAAAGAGAAACATGTACCTCAGGGTTGCTTAAGAACTTTGCGGTAAACTGAAACTTAACTGTAAAGAAAGCTTGCTAGCTAGGTAAACAAACAGTTATGAATTTAGAAAACTAAATACATAAATCGGTCTAGTCTTGACAGGAGAACTGCCCATATCATCATAGCATGTGCGACCGTGTCGCTAATCAACGTTATGCTAACAGAGCTTGCTTCTGCCATCTCTCTTTAAAAGTCATCAGCTTTCATTCACTGATTCACAGGAACTGATTCAGCACCAAAAAAAAACTGAAAGGGACAGATAAAATAAACATTGTGTCATTATTTACTAACCCTTGGCCACCGTTGACTACAATAGTAGGAAAAATGACAATGGTAGTCAAAAGCGCCCGAGAAATGTTTGCTTTCCCACATTCTTCAAAGTATCTTCTTTTGTGTTTAACAAAAAATAGAAATTTATTAAAAAAAAATCCTAATATGTTAGTCAATGGTGGCCAAGGCATTCTTCCAAATATCTTTCTCTGTGTTTCAGAGCAAAGAAATGTACAATATACAGATGTGGAAGATCTCGAGGGCGAGTAAATGAGTTTTCATTTTTGGGTGAACTGTCCCTTTAAACCTCTCGGCCATTAAAACAAATGATCACCTACAAACACACCTGTGACCTTAACCTTCAGAGAATCAAGTTCAGAGATTTATGATGAAAGAGCACCAACTCAATTTATCATCCCACCAAAAAGATGTGTTTATAAGCCAACCAACCCACAAATCTTGGAATTTCCCTCTTTTTATGTTTCCCTTGGTGCTATAAAGGCCAGAAATGGCTTTAGATGAGATCTGAAGAATCTACAGAGATCATTATTATTACTCCACTTTTGAAGAATGTATGACAGAATTGAGTTTTGCACTACAGACCCTCCCAACATGCACTCCATTTCAGATCCAACTCGTTTTCTTGTTATTCCACATCAGGCATAATGACTGTAATTTCTCTTTCTTTGGAATGTAATGCTTGGTTACATTTAACAGAAGCGGTGCCTGTTTGAGTGACAAGTGTCCTCTCACGAAACCTTGTACACACGCACGCTCCACATTCGGCTTACCGCAATCCCACAATACCTTGTAAAGCACATCAAGCGTGGCTTTCCAACGCCTCCTGCCTACAAGAACAGGTGTGCAGGTTGGTGATCTGAGAGCATGGGCTTCCAAATTGAATTTAACTGCTCGGTTTACTATGAGTATGGAGTGTCATGTCGATGAAAGCTTTTTGTTTGTATTCAAGGCCATGAGCTCAGAATGATTAAAGCTGGAAAGGACAGGATAAAAAGCGCTTTTGTACTATTGCAAATCAGCCCGCCGTACACCCAACAGCAACACAAAGCCTGATTTTTTGGTACAATAAAAAACAGATGACGACAACAACAAACAGCACGACGAAAATCCAAGCTCAAAATCTTCATATTTTAATTTAAACGTCACTAACAAAGCACTCGAAAATATTGTATTGTGAAAACATATTGAACATCTGAATGTGAAAACGCTCCTATTCAAGTTACACATTTAGCAAAGTATCGAACCCACAACCATAGAATACGAGATATGTACGTTATGTGAACACCACAAGAAAAACGATCAGGGAGATCATTGAAGAAAAGCGATATCAGTACGAAAACATCTTAAAGAAACAGTAACTCACCTTTTTAAGCCAAGTGAAATGCTTATAAAAGTCAATTTCTTCTTCCATGCTGAAGGCCCATCTCTACCCGTTATAGTGAGGGAGAGACTGTGGATTTTAACTCTGGGTTTCACACTACGCCTGTTTCACATAGCCGTTAACAACAGGATCTCCTAACATACTTAGACAACTGCACAAACCTCGTTTCTATTGCCAGACGTCTGCCCCGAGCCCCCCACGTCTGCTGCCCGACCAGCTCCACAGAAGCTTTGTGTGTGCGCGCGCGCGTGTGTGTCAGATGGAAAACAATGTCCACGAGGTTACGCTCCCGTTACGCGCTACCAAACACTGTCCCTTTATATCTCCCAGCTGAAACTCTCTCTTCACATGCTCAAGTTCCTCTATCTTAGCAGTTTAACACAAACACGTCCCCTCCCTTTCTGCCTTTGGCTCGCCATCGCAGCTTTTTGGTTTTTCCCTTTGGTGAGGAAGTGGCTCTTATTAACTTTATGTCCAAATGCAAGTCTGAAGAGAAACAAGCGAGTGTCTTCTTCTGCACGAGAGAGAGAGAGAGAGAGAGAGAGAGAGGAAGGAGAGGAAGAGAGAGAGGGACTGCCTTTCAGCACTGCCCCATCTGTTTTTACTCAAGACTGTAAATCATTACACTGAAGACCCCGTTTCCTGGGGAGGACATTTATTCATTCCTATATGTTTGTATATCTTTACAAGCCACCCTGCCGTCCAGTTCTCTTTTTCATGAACAAACAGAGCTGACTTTTAAGATACTGAATAGAACAGAGACTTCGTATACAAATTCTTTGGTTTTAAGGGAAATTTCACCCCAAAATAAAGAAAAATATTCAGTCATAATTTATTACCCACAAGTGATTCAAAACCTGTATTTGCCTCTCTCTATTTGACATAAAAGTCGAAATTTTGAGAAATGTCACTTTTTTTGCTCATAAAATGGAAGTCGATGGGGGCCAATGTTGTTTGGATACCGACTTTCTTCAAAATATCTTCTTTTGTGTTCTGCATAAGAAAGAAACTCACACATGTTTGAAATGACATGAAAAGATTACATTTTGGTTGAAATATCCTACACATTTATCAGGGCTGTACATACAGTATATGTTGCACATGCTACGTCTGTGCTAGGAATAAATGTAAAGTGTAGCGCGCGTGCCATACAGTTTGGCCAGTGCATAAGACAGAGCTGCTTGTTTGTGTAAAGTGCGTTTGTCGTTGTGCTTGTTCGTGTGTGAGGTTAACCATAGCGTACCAGTATTTATTTTCATTTTTATTTTGTTTTTGCAATTAAAACTTGTTTCCGGCTGCATCGAGTGCATTTATCTAGAGCCCTATGATCTGCGTGATGTGGGTTAACATGGAAGGAATCGCGAACGCGGTACTCTCCTATTTAAATATGTCCTCTGTTTGTTCTGCGCCTCTATGAGTGGATGAGTTGAACACTTTAGCATGTTACAAGCGTGACACTCGTGGATTTGTCTGTATCTATACGAGGACATGAACACATGAACTTCATCCACAGAGTTGTTCAAAGTTTATTTTACGAGCATTTCACAGTTTGAGTGTAAGAGTCTGGTTAATTTGAACCAGATGAAAAATAATTAACTTGTAGTCAATTTATCAACAGTAGGAAACACTAAAGTGTACTTAAATATTTACTGTAGTAAGGTTCAAATTTACTACAATACACAAGAATTTTACTGCGGTTAACACTATAGTATACAGTATTTTATGGACAAATGTCCAAATGTGTACAGACGTACACTTGTGTTACAACTGTTTGGCCTATGCTACAAAACTCTAAACCTTTGTAGCACTGGTCCCACGTGCCAAAGAAGTTAACGTACACCTGTATCATTTTATCCCCTCCTCTCCAACAATCTATCACATACAGTAGGGACCAATCCAGGACAGAAAGGCATAAAAGAATGCAAAAATATTCCTCTCGAGTCAGGTGAACATTCATGGCTCGCTCTAAATGTGTCTCAAACCGGCAACCTTTCAGTAACATCTACGTCATTCCCCAGTACGCCCTCTCCCACTCGGCTGTCTCGCTCTGTGCACTTCCTGTTTGTGTCATAAATACAGTGGGGATACGGTCACTCCGAGGACCGTTGTCAGAACCTTTAAACATCTACAGCTGAAGTTAAGCAATACCACTGGCTATTTTCATTGGATTATAACAAAGTGCAGTGCGCAAATGCTACTTAGGAACTTTCCCTAAACCAACCCAAAAAACACACTCTCGAGTGGGAACTCACGATTATGTCGAGCTATCAAGTAGTATTAGAGGTTGCGACCTGAGATCAAGCAGAGGCGAATGTGTCCTATTAGTGCACGTAACTTATCCAAAGAGCTTTGGGAGAGCGGCGCTGCACCTGGCGGAGTCTCTGATCCTGACAGCTGTGAGGCTGGGTCCACTCAGACACAAATGTGCAAATGCATTCATAAACCACCCGTGATGGATTTAAATGCTATCAGACTGACGCCGGTCGCACGTGCACCTCAGACAGGTCTCAGATCAGTAATAAGATGAACCCGCCATTCTTATCTCTATTCTGCAGCCGTCGCCAACATTCCATCCATGCTGCAGTGCCGTCAACAAGCATCATCATGCGTAAACACAGGCCAGATTTGACATGTAAGAACAAAGTGGAATACAGCCTCTCTAATGCTGGAGTCTTGCTATCGTGATCGCATTTCCTGCGCTGTTTTTACCAGCTGTAATTAGCAACCACGTGCGTTTGATCTTGCTCAGAGAGGAGTTCAGAGGGACGCGAGCGTGTGTGTCTAAGGTTTTAACCCACCCCTCTACCCCACAAAAACAAAACAGCTGATTGATCTTCGAGCTCCGCCAACAGGTTGCTTACAACACTGTTTTTCTGTGTCCGTTGACCAGCGAATGAGGGCAGGCAGCTGACCAGAATCATGTGGAAGCATTTTTCGTTTAAATACCAAAATAAATGAGTCTTGTGATTGTTTTCGGCAAAAAGAAATTTCCCGACTTTTCCAGGAGACACAAGATGACTAATTCTGGCTAAAGGGGACCGAACTGTATTTTTGCACAGCAAGAGAGACAGAGCTGAGTGAGCTAGGAGAAAACAATCTAGTTCAAAATATTTCAGAAAAAGTGAAGAGAGGGAGGCAGGAAGCGCAGCACCTACGAATGTCTGCAAGGAGATCAAAAGTCTTTTTCGAGCAACATATACGCATATGCACACAAACGCCAGGTCAGAAAGTCACTCAGGGGATGATGGGAAAAGATACTGAAAAGTCTAAATATTTCATGTCTATGTTGCTTAAAGGTTTCATCGTAATTGTATCAAGATGTTTAGTAAAAACATGTCAAACAATACCAAGGTGTTATTTTATCACACAGCAAAATAATTTCTTGCTTAGAATTTTAGTCTTTTAGTACAAATAGTATTATCCAGTAACAAAATATTAAATCAAGATATATGTATAAGAGAATCTTGTTTATGATTCTCAAATATGTTGATATGTATATGAGAGTCTCGTTTTCAGGAACTGTATTTCCTTCTTGATACATTTCGTTGCATTGTACTTGTACATGTGTAATGACAATAAATTGAATCCAATCCAAATGATAAAAGATAAGTGAATTTAGGCTTGAAACATTACAAAAATATCTTGCAGTGGGGTGAGAAAATAACTAGCTTATACAAAAATGACAATTTTGCTCAATACAGTGGAAGTCAATGGGGGTAAATGTTGATTGGTTTCCAACATTCTTCAAAAATTGTGTCCTGCAGAAGAAAGAAAAATCTAAAAAAGTTGAAATAACATGAGGATGAATAAATAACTGAATTTTTTTCCTTTGAACTATCCGTATATGATATTTATACTGGGAAGCAAGACAAAAGTACTAAGCAAAAATCGCACATGTGTGTCATTCTGTGTGTAAACATTGCCAAAAAGAAGTCGCTTTATCTCTTTATGTTGACTGTAACTTGAGGATCCAGGACCAGACTGAACAGACATTAATAATCAAACCTCCACGTGTAATTATTGGCGGTAACTTCAAAGCTAAGGGTGAATAAGCTGACCTGAAACATTTTGGTATAAATAGTTACCCTGGTAAATTAGTGGCAAAACACACTGGAAATAATTTTCTGAATCAGTAAATGATGCCACACGTAATCCATAATCATGTCACGTCACCCGTCAATGCTGCTTACCGATCCCCTTTCCAGCCAGTTCATAAGGGTCTGCGCGGTGCTGCAAGGCAGCTGGGAGCGCAGCGAGGTACGGCCCTCCTCTCCGGCCTGCAGCTCCAGAGCCAGTCGCAGTTCCTCAGCCAACTGCAGAACCTGAAGCGGCCCGACGCTCATGGGAGAACCCAGATCATACAGCCCATTACTGTACTGAACCGCAGCCTTAGAGCCTGTGGAAAAACAAAACAGACTTATTACAAAACTGTGAAGAATTGGGGATTTATGGTCCGGACACACCTGGGTGCTCATGTGGGACATAAGTTTCGATCTGGAAGAACAATACCATAAAAAACACAAAGTACAGTAGATGAATAAACCTGTATTATTTTACGCCTTGAAATTTCCATTAAAGCCCAGAAATCAAATAAATGTCATCCGTTTTCCATATGGATCAGGTGCTTAAGGAATAGTCTGATATCAAAAGCAAATAGTGTCTTAAAGAGGCAGAACACAGAAAGAAGAAGAGCAGAGGAGATGGACCATCACGCCATGTCATACATCATCACATCATATTAGACATCACCCACGCCACTGCGGCCACGTGTCGCCTCCATCATCCAGCACTACAACACATCCAACCGTCTCCATCTGGATACTAGCACTGAGGAATAAGAAATTTAGAAGACATCTGGAAACCATCAGGATTCTATAACACTATGTTAAAAGCATCTGATGACATCGATCCGTCAGTTTACGCCAGAGTCAACACTTAGAAGACAGCAAGATGGTTGACACTGGATAAATGTCATTTTTTATCCTTTATGATTGCCAGAATTTCGCACCATTTTCCATTATTGTAAATGGCACAAAGTCCGGTGATGTAGGGTTTTGTTAAGCTTCGCAATTACATTTTAAAGAAGAAGTGGGTCATTATGTCTGCACCACCGTTGATCGATAAACAAACACAGCAATGTTTTGTGTTTACACTTTTCAGGGAATTCAACCTATGAATGGCTTTGTGAAAAATAGTATGACAAGATTTTCTTTAACTAAAATACTTCTTAACCCAAACTGACCTCAGCTTTAAATGCAAAGTAAATGAAAACTGGCGGCCTGAAACAAGTGTAATATGCATGGAAAAAATCTGGAACACTATTTAATGTATAAATGCACACAAATTGTGCATTCAGGCGCATGTTTCTTGGTTGGCTGAAGGGATATAATGACCTCACTGGTTCCTTTAATGAAGGAGAAGGGGCGGCTGTGCTAGATACAGAACGATATCCTGAGGGGATTTCCTAACCCTGAGAATCCATCAGTAAATATGACAAAACAAGAAATTTATGTTTTGTTTTATTATAGTTATTAATAAAATAAAAAAATGGATTAACTTTAAAACTTTTATTAACTAAACTAAAATATTAACTATTATATTTCGATAGTTTTCGATAAACCAACTAACGCATTTCCTAATAATGAAAAATATAATTCTATTGTGAAGTACTGTTTGCAGATTTATCTAACTGGTATAGTCACTATAAGCTAAATACGGAGCGAACAAATGCTCATAAAGGCATTAGTAATAAATGAGACGTTCCTGCTGTCACCAGCAGGTGGAGGCATTTCAAGACCCTCGAGGAGCTCTTACGAATCCTTCGAAATAATGAGTCCTTCAGCAAAACAGATCTGCAGAGACACACATGCCTGCCAACAAATCTCTGTCTCTCAATCTTAAACCAAACAGACAGACAGACAGACACTCATTTAAAGTTTATATCCATGTTGAGGGTCATGGTATGAAGTCTCTTACCACATATAACATTTGATAATTAAACAATCATGGTTTCTAATCATACAAATTCACAAGTGATTAAATGATAATCCTCGGTTTATTGATATGTAACATCTGGCACGTCATTCTTACTTCCAGTGGAGTTATAACCGATGACCTGTACTTTTCTTCAGACTGTTATGAAAGTTCATGCCTCATTGTTTAGTGTATAGAATGTTTAGGTCAGGAATAAAGTCATACGCTTTGTAATCTTTCAATGAACCAAACAGCATCATGTTTTAAAATTCAACGCGTAAATGGGAAGTTGACAAATAAACCGTACCAAGTGTCATATGGTGTGACAGCAAAAACTGAGAAAGCAACCGGTTAGCAACACCGTGTCTACACCGGTACCGACCGGCGCAAAATGACACAACACACGGCTTGTTCTAATGGGATTGTTGTGCCACATCCAGCATAGACAAATTTTATAATTATAATGGGTATAATTGTCTTTTGTCGCATAGACACAGTGTAATATTATAGCATTAGAGTGATTTATCTTCATTGTTAGTTTGTATTTTTGCTGTCACACCCACTGATCAATTACAACAGTGTGCCATACACACTCACCTTCTATACGTCCCTAATTCTGCCTAAAATAAACATTGGAAAAATAATTAGAAGTAACAATAAATTTAAAATTGTACCGAGCCTACCTTAAACTAGTTAACTCTTCTTTAACCTTCAAACTTTTCTGGTATATTTAATAAACAAATTATAGATGTTTGATTTTTTTCAATAGCCACATGTCTAACAGGTCTCAAGACAGAAAGCATTCAGACAGCAGTCTGATTTAAACAATATGCCTTCTTTCCTATAATTTACACATTCATTAATACTGTATCTACATCAGCTATTTTTTGATATAGGAGTAAGTGATTGATCACGTCAGAAAGAGAGTACTGTACTGTATTTTAACTGCAAGCAGTGTGCAGATGAAGTAGTTTAACCAGAGGTAATGATTTAAGATTTATCGGCTTTAATATCAGCATAAATTGTATTATCGGCCGATACCGATATGGCCGATAATTTATTGTGCATCAATAATTTATTTATTTGCTAAATAAAACCACCCTCCACACGTTTGCAACCTACTATACTTGTTATGAACATGTAATTGTTTAATATATATTATATAAGTAATAAGCTTTGTAAATGAGAAACATGGGGCACCAATTTTCAAATCTTTTTTTATGGCATTATTTCTATATCAAATTACAAGCTTACATTGAGTTAAGTATAAAAAGCACCAGAAATCAAAATCCTGAATATAAATATAATACAACCCCAGGTTATTAAAACGCAGGATATATGATAAACAGTATTTCTATAATCCATCACAACAATTGTTAGCTGAGCCCCCTTCATCTGCAAGGCGTCCAGTTTACACAGCAAACGTCCCCCAGCCTTAATTTGCTGGCTTCCCACATTAAACATTTATCCTCTATTAGTTAAATCATGTTGGCAATCTCTGAGCTTGCTTAAGGGGCTACACAGCCCCCACATCCTCTCTGTTCCCAACCCTGTTTGGAGTTCCCCCTCTAAACTCCCTGTTAATCTGCTTTGTACTTTACAAAATTGTACATTATCAGTTCAACACCATTCATGGAAACATTAGGAAAATATTCATGTTTTTATGTGTATGTAAATAAAAAGAAAAACAATTCTTCCTTGTAGAGTCTTTATTCATCTCTACTTATTATCCAGCTTACACTAATAAAGTCCTGCAACAACACTATGTTTTCCTTGCATATCTCTTGATCTGTGTATACCCTTTATGAAATACACCTTTGAACAACGTTCTTCTACTATTTCCGACACCATGTTATCAGATTCACACATGCAGGGTGGAGAAGAGTTAGCATGCACAGATCAAGAGATAAATTCTAAACATTGTGTTGGAGCAGATCCTTATCTCACCACTTCCCGAATAACAGCCAATCGGAAACTGACAGGAACACCTCATTTTCCCAACCCATTTTTGGGTGCTAGTTTTATATATATACGATTGATTCCTGCGTATCAAACCAATTTCTTACAACGTCAGAAAATGATCTGTGCCAAGTTTGTTGTGACGTTTTAAGATGTGTTGAATGAAAATATGAATATTCTCGCTCTTACCTGCAATGATATCATCCATTTGCTCCAGGGCTGCTTCTAACATGTGACTTGCATCTGAGGCCATGGCGCAAGGCGTCGGCTGCGTCTGCTGGTTGATTCAAAAATGCGTCATTATAATTATGCAACATCATGAGTAAAAGTCACACTTCCAGTTGTTGGGAAAGCGAGATGACACAAATTTCGAAATTGTGGGCGGAGTCAAAAGAATTCCCAGCAGAGATATCGTGCAATACTTTTAAAAACAAATACTATTACTGAACAACAGAGGTGCCCATTCACTAATATATTGCTTGGACACAAAACCAATGCAAGCCAACGGGTAGCGCCGTTGTTCGTTTACCAACATTCTTTGTAAAGACAAGAGGGTGAGTAAATTATTTCCGGTGGACTATCCCTTAAATGTAACTTGACATTACATACTGAAAACGCACTTGGGTTTGAAACATCTTATACCAAGTTTAATATTTAAAGCATACAAACTACGCTTTTGTATAAAAATACTCTTTAAATACATTAACGCTGGACTTTGAATTGATATATCCCGAGGCAGGGTGACTGTCCCTGAAGGGCCTCGATGGTGATGGGAAACTTGAGAATAATTAGGGCTGTCAGGGTCGAGTTTCACCCTATTGTCATGCCTTGTGGCATGTGTAATACATTCATCATATATGCAGGCACACACACACACACACATAATCACACACAAATAAGCACAGCAATGGCTCTAAATTACTAGAAACCCTTTGTGGAAACGTATTGAGCGAACGACACAACACGGCGAGCGATCAAATATTAGATTTTCGCACGGCAAACTAAATAATCAAATTGATTTACATTTAAGAATAGACTCGAGCCATCTAAAGGGATAGTTCACCCCAAAATGAAAAGTCTTTCGTCATTTATACATCCTCATGTCATTCTAAATGACTTCCTTTCTTCTGCAGAACAAAGAAGAAGATATTTTGAAGAACGTGAGTAGCCAAACAACATTGACCCCTTTTGACTTCCATTGTATTGACACAAAACCACCAACACATCTTAAAATATCTTCTTTTGTGTTGATAAATCAAATTTATTTTATACCTCGTAAATGTTAAATCATCTTTATTAACCCACCACTGTAACTGGGCAACACAGACACATGCCACTCATGTGGCGGGTCACAAAAGACAACTGTGGAAGCTTAAAGGGTTAATTTTGCCAGATAATAGTGTCGACTCTATTTGTGGCTGAAACAACGTGATTCAAACATACAGCAGGGCTACTGTATAATCACGGTGCTGATAAGAATATAAGCCTTCAGTTAAATTACAAGAAGTGGTGAGCGCAGCCTGGTGCTCTTCATTAGAAGATAACATGCTTTTTAATACCAGTAAAAAAAGGGAAATTTAGTACAACCTCAAGCGTTGTGCACACTCCCAGTTTCTCGAGAAGATAAAAGGGTGTGTGTGCTGTTTTTCATGCTATACGGCTTAAAAAGAAATCGTGTTTTATTTGATTATAATGGTGAGGCTGTTCTGTACTTTTTCGGTCATTAAAAGATGGCACGGTTTTAAAGACGAGGTGACCCGCCTGAGGTGTTTACCATTCAAGTCTTACCAAACAAGTTTTACGGTTTCATTTCTATCTCATGACTTAAAACAAATATTGAATTTACAGTAACTCAAATAAATCATTTGTGCCATTGTACTTAATAAATCTGGCAGATTGGCGAGTTCCAACTGCAACACACCCCCCCTCCATGTTTTTCTGATACTCGAGTGTGACGGAATCACATGGAGTTAAAGGTCAAATTCCCCGCGATCCCTTTGTCCAACCTTAAGTTAGTGTGTAACATTGCTGTAAGAGCATAAACAATACATGCAAAATGATAAAGCTCAAAGTTTAGTGCCAAGTGAGATATTGTCTTTAACAGAATTTGATTTTATAGGACTACAGAGAACGGCTGGATCGGACTACAGCCCTCTACTTCCCGGGTACATGATGTCACTATTCCGAGTGCCTCTAATAACCTCCGCCCACAGGAATACGCCCAAAAATGTGCGAAGCCTTCCTTAGAGAAGAGAAAGAGCCGCTGGAGTATTGTTAAGTTATCAAGGATTGTTAACATTTGACTGAGCTACACGCTAAACTACTTTCACTTTCGTCACAGTCCTACAGCTGGTAATAAGAAGTCAGCTACACACATTCTAAGATAACCAACGATCAAATAACGGCTTCCATGAGTTTAACGTCGGCTGTGAAAGCTGTTCTGTGTATTGCACTGATATTTTGTGTGTGTGCGCTTACCTCTTAAACACTTCTATGAAACTTCCTCTGAAGTCCTGCTTGCAAATGTCTCCTGGTCAATCTGCCTGTTTTATTATTCAACTCGGATCCAATATAAAATGGCAAAACTAACGCTTCTGTTATTAGTGTTAAATAATATAACCGGTCTGACGGAACTCAGTTCAGTGTCACCATAGTAGAATCGATCTCTATCAAAGATTGACGTTTGCACATGCACTAGCAGACCGCAGTTACACTTTGATCGATCCGCATGTTTTTAACTGATAAAGTGAAGTTGACACCATTGTTACAGTTTATATCTCAAAGCCGAAGCTTATGAATACACGTGCCCAAAGAGGGGGACCAACCAATCACAACAGCCTGAGAAGCGGAAGCTTGCTGATATGGTACGGGTGGGACATCTTCACACAAACACACACTAAGCGGGGAACCAATCATGACAGCCCTGGTCAGCTTTACCAATTAGAGCGTTTGGGAAGTAGGGACTTTATATAGACCAGAACGAATCCAATCATTTTGTGAGAAGAGGGACAGCGGTGAACAATTGACTTGAAATATGTAAACTAGAAAGCGTTTTTTGAAAATAGAAAAAATGAACATCAATTGTTTAACACCCCAAAAACATAATCAAAGCCTCAAAAAAAAGCAAACAACTGGGTCCTTTAAGAGTTACAAGGTGACTTAGCGCCTCTTCTACCATCTCGCTCATTACTAACATCACACGAGTCACATGTCTGACATTACTCACAGCACAATACTGAGACCCTGACCCCTTAGATCACTTCTGTATTTGCGAAACTCTGATAAGCAGCACAAACAGAGAAACTTGTAAACAGTAAAACCTTGAATTACATAGGTTCAGCACAAGGCATGCGTCGTAAGCCTAAATATCTTTCTAATGTCTTTCTCATAGCGGTTTAAGCCACGGTATTCATGAGGCTTTGAAAAGGCACATTTCTAGCGTAGTGTTTAAACCTGCTTAATATTCAGGAAAAACAGACACGCAGCAGAAATAACAACAGCATACTTATTTAAACTTCTGGATCGTAGTTATTTTTATCAATCCTGAGAGAGTATTTTCTTATATGCTTTATTATGTAGTACAATAAAATGATAATTCAAAAGACATTTTAGTGGTGGATACAGTTACAGCCTAAGGTGGTTTCCAGTTTTAAAAGACGTGAAGCCGGAGCATGAGATAATATTAAACAAGACAGGCTCAAAAAAGACCACAATAATGTCTGGGGGTTAAGAAACCCAGTTTAGGCAAAGTCTGTACACACTGCTTGTTTGTTAAGAGACAAAATAAATATGATTGTCTTCAAACACACGATTTACAGCAACTGGTGCATTATTTACTTGTGATTGACATTTGACAAGTTTAGTCAAAACTATCTTACCAAAACCATAGCCATTCCGTGTGGTATGTATAAAGTAGTGCTAAACAACATTTGAAATACCATTTCATATTTACATATTTCAAATATTGTCAGGCGCCTTACAAGTCAGCGTCTTGTTTAGTAAACTGAATGCAAACTGTGCTGATGGAACAACCGTTCTCCGTCATTTAATCCAGGATGTTTCCATTAGCCAAAATAGTTACTACAGGAAGTCCCTGTATTTTAAAGCTATACTGTACTGTTGTTAATGATGAACCATCCATGGTTATGTTTTACCAGAATGTGAGAAAAATGTGACCATGAACATGTCTGGGAGGTGGTATCACTTTAGGTACTCATTTATCACTGAATTACAAAAACTGTTTCCTTATATGTGACCCTGGACAACAATACCAGTCTTACATAGAACAGGAACATTTTTAGTAATCGCCAAAAATACGCTTGTAGAGGTAAATATTACAGATTTTTATTTTAAGCCAAAAATCATAAGGATATTAATAAAGATCATGTTGCATGAAGATATTTGATGAATTTCCTATCATAAATGTATATAAACTGTGGAGTGGATGAGTGCCTTAGTGCCTCAGATTAACAATTTCAAAGGCAATTTTCTCAATATTTAGATTTTTCCAGCTTTGTAAACAGTTGTTGTTCAGCCAGATATTGTCCCATCCTAACAAACCATATATCAATAGAAAGCTTTCAGATTTCGAAAAATTGACCCATTTTGTCATCCAGGGTCATATATGTTCTTTGATGCTTGCCATCTGCAATGTCATGTGTCAAGAAAATGCACGACAGCAAGAAATGAGAAAAATATGCATATGAAAACACATTTGCTGATCTTGAGAAACTGTGGAAAGGGTCTTATTTAAAAACATACTGGGTTTCCTTGACCGGGATTATGTTAAGGAGATTTAATAATGAAAATTCTCGACTGTATTAATTTCTATGCTTGGTTAAACCCAAAAGAAAGATATTTGGAAGAATGCAACCACGATTTCTGGGGCACCACTGACTACCATATAGACAGATTTATTCTACAATTTTGTGTTGTTCTGTTGAACACAAAAGAAAAATAGTTTGAAGAATTTAGGAAAACAAACCTACATATTTTAAGACATGCCAGTGCAATTTGTTTTAAATCAAGACCCTTCTACAACATTTAAGTTAGTCTGGGACCATAATCCCAGTTCTGTAAACCACCCCATTAAAACAAACCCTACCAAAATTTATCAAACTATACTTTCTTGAATAATTGAATCAATAAATCAATAACGGTTGATATCAAAAAGAACAAACAAAAGGAACAGAATGAATTTATGAAGTTATTACTAAGCGATAATCTTCACATTTACCGAAGCCTTCATCTAGATCACATTTACACTGTCGGAAAAACTTTTGTTTATGGCCAACGGCATTTTGAACTTTAACTTTAAACACATTCGATCCATCCTGACAGAAATCTTATTGAAGTGCAAGTGAACTAAATTTATGATAAACTTTAGCATAAAATTGTTCTTAGCGCTTTGCTATCGTAGGACAAGAGTTGCAAAAAAATTCTGGTTATAAAATGACCACAAATGCAGGTTTGGAAAACATGAGTGTGAATCAACGACAACAGCAAATTGCTCATTTCTGGTACCCTTCACACATTTTATGCAGTTTGAGTACAACTAATCCATACTATTAAAGACCTTGGGGAGAATTTCTGCAGGGGGAGGAAGTGGCATCAGCATTACGTGTCAGACCAATAAACCCGGCACGTCAACACAGCTTAATATGAGAATATCAAAGGCAGCTTTAGCATCCTCACTCAGCACCCTGCATTAAACCATCCTGACGTGTGTGTGTGTTCAGCAAGCAGCTGACAAGCACGACATCTCGCGTGGGCATTGCTCATCCATCGCTTCACTGCACGTTGTCTTTCGAGTATATCGGCGGAGTAACAAAAGCACGGAACACCTGCGAAAATGACAACAGAAAGGTGACCTGTTGCACAACCAGAATGAATGCCGCACGGAGTTGACACAACGCCTCCTTGTTTAGGATCCGGAGCTTGATGGTGCCAAACAACGAGTTGACTATTTATGTGACAATAGCTCACAATTGTAACCTGTCCCACAAACTCGTAGTAAAACAACCACGATGAAGGATATTTCATACAGTACGTGTTTAGTAAACTATAATAAACCCGGTTCAAATAACAAGAGTATTGAGTTGCAACTGCACCGGGCAATATACGCCTCACGTGCTACGATCACCTGACAAGCAGGAGACAGAGAGGAAGTTGTCGCATTAACGAAGAGCCTACGTAACACTTCCGAACGCATTACCATCAAGTGATCAAACCAGTTCCGCCTCGGCTTGATGTTACATGCATGGCCTGTTGTACTTGGGATGATTCATGACTCTTGCTTGAGTTCCGTGTGGGTGGTTGGAAGTTCGATGAGGGCTCAACCTTCGACCCATCCAGAGCTCTACTCAACGAAGCGGATGCGTTCTGGCAGCTGGGTTGAATGGTGCGCTCCTCTACAGTAACAAGAGAAATGTCAGTCCCGAGCAAGTGCATTCGACTGTGGTACTGGAGCCCGTGAAATGTCAGCGAGTTGTACGGCACAGGAAAGCCCTGCTCATGGGGCCAAACATCACATCTCCATCCCACAGGTCCTTGACATCAATACTGTCCAATGCATATTGCATTGGATCTCCACACAGCACTGTAGCTCAGTTCACGGAGACAGAAATACTGTGTTGTAGGTCGTTGCAATCGTACTGTAGGTAACAAATAGTTGAGAATTCACAACTGGGTAGTTAACAGATAAACCATACATCTGTCCTAAAGTGAGAGAGCATAAATATAGAAAATAAACTGTTAATAATATACTATTTTATATTACTAATATTTAGATTTATAATATAAAACAGCAAACGAGAGATTCTTTTTTAAATTTTTTATAGGACACGTGTTCGGTTTATCTGTCAACTTAGAATGGACACATCTGTTGGAGACACGGCTTAAATAAAAAGTAAGTAAATAAAAAGAACTGCACATTAAAATTTTTATTTTCTAACCTGGCACAGATAGAAATCAACTGTAAAACAAAATATATAATTATAGTGGGACCAGGGAAATGCACACGCCCACTATGAATCACATGTGATACTTGCCTACTTAGAAAATTCATTTTAAATTAAAATGATAAATTCAAGAGATGAAACTGACGTAGTCAAACTGGACAATCAAGTTATTTTGAGTGCACTTCTATGGAAATAAGGTCAAAGTAATCGCAGCAGACAAGTCTGTACATCATTCACAACCACAAACTTTCGTCTGCGCCTGTTTTCTTGAACTCTTCACTCCTGTTTAACCTTTCCAACACATCGTTGTAAAAACAATCAATTCTGTAGCGCTTTTTTGTTTATTAAGCCCCTTTAGGCAGCGATGTTTGCTGACATCTTAACTTCCACGACCTCTTTCCGGCTACGAAAGGACGAGGGTCATTTCCAACAGGATGATACTTCAGGGTTCTGAGATGATTAATCTTTAAATATCCAAGACATCACACTCTTTCCTAAAATGCATTGAAAATAAACAGCAATATCTGTGAATTTAGCAAGCACTGTAAAAAGTTACTTTAAGATCAAAGAGCAATACAATCGGATGCTGTTTCCATAAGCCATAGGAAGTGGAAGAACACAAAAGCCTTTATCCTCTCCTCAGAGCACATGATCTTCACAGACAGCTTTGTTGAACCAAAGTCACCATCAAGTTGCAGCACAGCACAGCACGCAGATGCTCACCATCAGGAGACCTTTTACTCATCATTAGAAAACTGTATGCAGAACAAATATCTAAATATTTTGGAGAATAATAAGATAGTCAGATAATGGCCCATGAGACAGTCCATCCTACACAATGACCCTGTTATCTGTTTAGATCCTTCAGGATTTGACCGGCCGATTACATGTGAGGTGAATTTTCTGCTCAGTGATTATTCATCGTTGTTCTCCATCTTACTGTTCTAGTTATACAGTATATCATAAATACAAGAGTGCCATCCTATATAACCAACATTTATGCAATAAATTCACTAAAACTATATATGGGGGTATATTTCAATAACCTATAACGTTATGAAGTTAAAAAACGTAGTTAAAGAAAGCAATTCAGGAGAACTGTGGGGATGAAGTACATTTACATTTAGAGATTCGGCAGACGAATTACATTGCTTTATCCTATACAATTTCATAAGTATTTGCAATCCCCTGGGATCGAACCCACAACCTTGCGTTGCTCTTACCACTGAGCTACAGGAAGTTTAATGCACAAATGCATTTGAAAATAAACGATTTAATGCCAAATGACAGAGATGACATACAAATGTGTATAATTATACATAAACTACGATGAACAATTGAATTGTTATTGAATACAAACTTTATGTTGACATTACTC
Source organism: Triplophysa dalaica (assembly GCF_015846415.1). NCBI lineage: Eukaryota > Metazoa > Chordata > Actinopteri > Cypriniformes > Nemacheilidae > Triplophysa > Triplophysa dalaica. Next base: position 6,266,484 of record NC_079565.1, on the reverse strand, counting down.
GTGATATCAAGTTGACACGACTAAGTTAACTGGTGCTGCTTAATGAAAAGTTAAAGTACGTTAGACAAGAAAGAAAGGTTAAATCCATGTAAAATAACACATACCTGTAACGAAGGTAATTCCCGAACCCGACTGATGTTAAATCCCCTCAGCTGATGATTCAGCGCGCGAGTTCGCACCGCTCCATCAAATGAAGCCGTAAGTTGACAAGGTACGTTTCCTCCAATCACCTGTCATGTGATCCGAGGGGCGTGTCCTACATCTGAACATTTGCATGAAACGAACAAACCAAAGAAATGTGATGCATATTAAAACGTATTTTATTTATATCAATTTTATCTGAAAGGAGGTAACAGGAGAAATTAAAAGTGACATTATTTAGTTTTGCTAGGATGTAGAGTTAATAAGTCTTCTTGTACGTTTTGTAACGTTGTCTTCAGATATGCAATAGCTCTGTTTCTATGGATCACTTGATAAGTGAAATTAGAGAGCAGAACAGCAGCGCCACCTACCGAGCAGATCGTTCAAGTTCAGAACAGCAAACAAACTCCTCACGTATCCACTGACGACTGCGCATGCGCGCACCATAAAATACCAGTTTAGGGACATTGGCAAGTTTTTTTCAGTTTTTAGAATTACTTCCAGATACATAGATATATAAACACTTACATTTACAGGCTTAGGACAAAAGCACACAACGTGAATGGAATGATCGCCATACATGACATAATATAAATAAAATCAAGCTACAGTGAGAGTGAAAACCAAGTAATATTATATCATCAACTAACTAGAAATGTAAACATTAAAGTTGTTCTTTTTGAGATATTCGTTACGGGAATTATTTCCATATTTGTGGTTATGCACATATTTTATTTTCAGTAATGCATATATTTTACAGTTTCAGATTCTAGACACTACATTGATTTACATTTAGGCATTTGGCAGACGCTTTTATTCAAAGCGACTTACATTGCTTTATCCTATACATTTTACATAGGTATTTGCAATCCCCTGGGATTGAACCCACAACCTTGTGTTGTTAACGCAATGCTCTTACCACTAAGCTACATGAAAGCTAGAAGACTCCTGGAAGTTCCGTCGTGAAACCAAACAATTTTCCTTATAGTTTCAGTCTCAGATGCAAAACTGGTCCTTTTTATTACAGACAGATTTATGTGATTACAAAAAATGAATGAAGCGTTGTTGGCATAAAAACTGCCTTAGTGTTTTACCATGTAGATTTTGTTCAACATTTAAGTCATTGTAACTTTCTTCATGTCTAACTTATAAATGGTCTGATACCCATCGTCCCATGCATACAGCTGTTTGTCCTGTGGGTGGTAACACAAAGCGGAGTGGCTGGTGTAACGCTTTGGGAAGAAAACCTCGGGGGTGCTCTCGGTGTAGATGGTATCATGAATATCAAACACGCATTGGATGCTGGACCTGCCACCATAGTCAGAGTTGTAGACCACGTACAAGACGCCACAGATCATGAAAGATGCTTCTGCGTTGCGACTGTCGCAGTTGGTATCCCACGTGTGCTCCACAGCCAGACTGTTGTGGTCTAGCTTGGTGATCACCAAGTTTCCACCAAAGTCTGGGTCTGCGTGGATCGACCACAGGCCCATTTCATCAACAGCAAGATCCAGCAGCGTATTGGTGTTGAGGGAATATGCCGGCATTCGACCAGCCCCAGGAAGCAACAACCGATCAGTCACCGTGCGGTTACTGAGGTGGACCTTCAGGATCTCATTGATGGTGTCTGCGAGGTGGTAATATACAAAGCCGCTGTAGATCACATGGCCTGTTCCGTACCAAGGCAGAGGAAGATGGATAACTTCGGTGTTCTTGGTAGAGTTATAATCGGTAAAAGTCTTCAAAGAGGCGTACGCCAAAAGTGTATTGTTTGTAGTGCCACTAAAAAAGTAAATCTTTGCAGAACCTTTCGTTGGATCTTTCATCCACGATCCGGTGGTATCGCCAGCCTTCTTTACGATTTTAAGGGATTTGATACCCGTGAGCACAGAACTGCAGTCTATAATAAACAAGATATTTGTGACATTTAACTATTTATATTTGTGCAGCTTTCTTTAGGAATCTGGACCACTAAACCCAAACATTACATATGCAGGAACTTTACTATAGGCTCTTACTATTTTCCTTAGTGGACGACTATAGGAAGCTCTTTCACAATTTAATTGGAACAAATTTTTTTAAGGAAGAAATTAATTAATGCTGTTTTTCACAGAAATGTACATTTTAATAAAATTCTGCGTGAACTGTACATTCAAAGTTGCAAGTTACTGTAAATCTTACCCTTGTCTTCGGGAATCACCGACTTCTTAAGTTTGGCTTCTTTCACTTGGTGCTCGAGCAGCGAGTCCTCAATCTCCACATGGGCAATTTCAGGGATATTATTCTGCAGATATTCCACATCCCTCTCCACCCGATCCAAGCGCATAGCTACAGTATCAACGTGACCCTTGACCTCTGACCTCAACACATTCATCTTGTTGGTTTGGCCGTGTATCTCCTTGAACACGTCATACATCTTCTGACCAAACTGCTGGAAGTCCTGTTCACATCTGTTCATTCGTCCCTGTTTAGGTGCACGTACGAACACAAAACAAAACTGCTTTTAGGAGTTTTCATTGTAATTTTGATTAGTTTAGTTTTAACACACAGACCTCACCTAAAGATTCAGTTTAGGTCAAATTTAGGATTAAGTAAGGTTGTTTTGTAAGGCTGTTGTACTTGGAAAAAGTCGTATATATAGAAACGGATGCTTTAGAAAAATGCATACTTTAAAATATAGCTTTTGGTCTCAGCTTTAACTAATTCTGCATGTCTTATAGTACCTAATATCCAATGCAAGAAAAGATTCACTTGTGATTACTATTTAAAAGCAAAGATCTTACCTCCAGCTGTTGAAGTTGTCTCTGAAAATATTGCATCATAATATCCGGAGTTGTTCTCTGGGTTTGTGTTGTGCCAAACAGCAAAAAGAGTATAATAATCAAAGACATGTTGTATGTTTTACCCTTGACGTACCCGGAATGTCTTTTCCCCTCTAGTTTAGTTTGCATTATGTAATAAAACCGAAAGACCACCCTTCTTATCTAATGTCAGTCTGGTGAAATGGTGCGAAGCAAAGTTCCAAAATCAACTGGTTTGTTATTCAATTAAAGTTCTGGGACTGTGTCCGAAAGAAGATGCTGGAATAGGCAGGTCTTCACAGGCTCAAAATAACCTCCAGATGTGCTGACACGCATTCACTCAATAAATCTGCATCTCGCAATTCAAATAACTGTTGTTTTCTGCATATTTATGGAAAGTTATATCTCTCCCTAAAAGTTTTTTTTAATAAAATGGCACAAATTTGAGGATACTGTCATTTTGGCACGTAAAGAGACGGTTTCCTGCCAAATGAGTGATGTGGAAAATAATGTTATTCCTGGAAATAATGCCAAGCTTTAAAGAAAGCCTCGTGGCAGTTCACAAAATGTTGGATTGACTACATATGCTACTAATACTTTGAACCAAAACCAAACAGAATTAATTATTTTTAGCCTTGGAGTAGTTTGAAATAAAAGTTTTTTACAGTAAATAAACTGTCAAAGGAACAATCCCACAAATTCTAACCTGTATGTGCACTGGAAGCTTCTGTCACTAAAACAAATTCGTTGTGTGTCCAAGCATACTGGGCAATAAAGCTCTTTCTGGTTCTGAAATCACAAATGTGATGCTTAGATTTCCATTATAAAGACAACATTGTTTATTTGTAATATGATATTTATAAGTAAATTATATATATAATATATTATATTATGTATATATTATAATATTCATAAACATATTTTCATATATAAAGTAAAAAAATTGTGTATTATGGCAAAAAAGTCAAAAAAGTGTCAATGTAATGATTCTCTTCGTCCAATAGATGGCGCCTCACAGCAACATTCCTAAAACAACACGATTCACACAGTATCCATTACAAATTTAACTGACTATGAAAATGATTGTTTGTTTATGAAGACTATAAGTGTATTATTTATTTCCAGTACACTTATTTTATCATGGGTTATCAGCTATTTAATGCTTTCTCTTTGAACATTTACTTGAGACATTTACAGTTAATGTTTCTGACATCATTGGCCCATATTCTTCTACTCAATAATTCAGGCTTTTATATAATGACATGATCTGACAATGTTTCTCGTGTTAGGAAAAATATTAAGCTTTTCAAAAGAACTAGGATGTCAGATTAAATTGCATGTTTCATTTTATCGGGTCCACAACTCCACAAAACAAAACAAAACAATCTCCTAAAAAGGAACTATATTTATACCATATTTCAGTTAACATGGAAACTGTTATTTCATAAAAATAAATATATTTAATTTGAGACTTACCTTGTTCTTGTGAATGAACTTTAACCCAGCATAAACACACAAAAATCCCCTTCAAAAGCTCCAGTGATGGAAGGCTGCATCTTTTTTTATGGCTGAACTCCAAGTTCCAACAGCTTCCCATCCTTAATGCTCATTTTATGTCCTTGTATCAATCGCATAACAGCTTGCTAATGGGCTTGTGAAGTTTTAATATTTTTGAAGCTTATAACCTTCTCTAGCAATAGAAAGTTAACCGTTATGATAATGTACAGAACATCCTGCTTATGAACGTCATTAAGAAACCAAGCATTACACAACCAGAAATCAATGGGTGTGTTTATATAGTTTAACTTTTTTATTATAAAATACAATGGAAGAATACACGAGTGAATGTGTAAATATGTTCTGTACACATGGTACCAAGAGGCCCAAACATCTCTCTCAGCGTCAAATGAGGGCATGCGTGGTCCCTAAACAGTCTTCTCAAATGAGCCAACCCTCTGACACACTTCCATAATTCCATCTCATCTTTTTTAGGGTTTAATCCCTACCAGCTCCCAGCTGTTTGCAACTACACACACAACAGCACAACAAGAAAACTTCAAAGGTATAACTAATGATTCTGTAGTATACTATATTTAAATGCATACTATATTTATATTTTCTTGAGAGTTATTGCTGTGGAACAGCTATACCATCAGGGATCCATCAAGGATCAATTCCAGGGCTTGTTTATACAGTCTTTGTTGCCTTGCTGCCTCATGGGAATGCAATTAGAGAGCAACTCTCTGACACACTTATCTGCTAAAAATCATGTCACGCTTATTTTAGTTTCTCTACATATGGTTGTTGTCCTATATGAACACGCAATTCCAAACGTATCACTTTGATCTATATATTTAACTTCTGGCATTAATTGTTGTTTTTTAGATTGCTTTCCTTGAATCAACGGTTCATAAACTTGGTATGAAAAATTGTTGTTTGTCATCACTGCTTTTCTTTGGATGTTATTTTGACTATAGTTGTTTAAGCTGTCAGTGTTGGAATTGCACTAGTCTATTAAACCTTTTTTTTTTGAGTTTTAGACTGTGTAAAGCACTGCAATCAACTTTTGTTGTGTTACGTGTGCTATATAAATAATAAACTGAACCGAAACTGTTTAAACCTACAGTGTTTATTTAACACTCCGTGAAAAAAGAGACATAAACTTCTTTCGTCTCGAGAAAGTTAATCACCCTCCTGGCATGCACCCTGGGAGTACTAGGGAAAGGAAACAGTCTATTTTTTCACATACAAGATTTGAATATTCATGTTCTGCATTTACATATGTGCCCTTTACCTATATATGGATAACACACAGTGGGACCCAAAAAAGTTAGATTAAAATCTATTTGAAACATTGAAGTTGATTTTGAAGAGTCTTAATGACAAACAATTTGTATTATTAATTATGATTATTATAACACTTTATGAAATAAAAAAAATGCTAAATTAATGAATTTTCACTGTACTGGTCTGTACTGTACTGTACAGCTGAGACGTTCGGCATCATCCAAGCGAAAAGTGGCTTTGTTTGGTAAGACAAAATAACAGATACTTCACTTTTTGGTGAGCTGTTGCTTTTAAAGTGATAGTTCTCCCACAATTCTGTCTTGTCATTTCAAACCTGTATGACTGAAAAGAAAAAGCGAAAAAGAAGATATTTGGAAGAATGTTGGTAACCGAACAGTGACGGTACCCAATGGTATTGTGTCTATACAATAGAAGTGAACATGTTCCGGTTCTGTGCGGTTAACAACATTCTTCTTTTGTGTTCTGCGGAAGGTTCAAAATTACAAGAGGGTGATTAAATAATGACAGAATTTGTATTTCTGGGTAAACTATCACTTTAAGTTAGGTACCCGTTCCACGCTGATATATTATGCACCCTAACATACTCTACCGTAAGTGCTTCAGTGGTCATGAAACCTGATCTGTGCTATGTAGATGGATTTGGTAGTAACACTCTTACAGGAATCTGACGGAAGGACGATCAGAACACACACCCACACTCCTTGTGTAAATTCTGTCATATCCTTATTATCAACATGATCTTGTTATTGGGCTCATTTCATAACCAGGCTCTGTAATGTCTTCATATTACACTGTTCCGCTGTCTCCTGTAGCAGTATGGAGTTAGGATGTAGAGGACTGTGCATGTCTGACTTAAATGCTAAACAGTGTTATAATCTTGTTTTACTCCCCAGTTCTCCTGCAGATACAATCTAAGTCCATTCCAATCCTTTACACTTTTCCCTCCAGCGAGGTAGAACATTTTTGAGCTACGACTGTAGCACGGCCAAATGAAGTTACACAGATAATGAGACGCTTCCCAAAACCTCTCCCATCTGTTATTGGTATGTGAAACAGGCAGTCCCACAGCTATTGATTGAGCCAATATTGCCGCGTCAAGCTGACAGGATTGACTAAATCAGAGTTTATACCTTTTTTGGACAGCGTACTTATGGTTGACTCTGCAATTTAGGCTGGAAAACTAAAAAGTATTTTAACATAAACAAGACGAGACGAGACTAAACTACACTACACTACACTACACTAAACTAAATTAGACAAGACCAAACTAAACTAAACTAAACTAAACTAAACTTAACTAAAATAGACAAGACCAACATAAACTAAACTAAACTAAACTAAACTAAACTAAACTAAACTAAACTAAACTAGACCAGACGAGAGTAGACTAGACTAGACAAAACTAAACTAGACAGGACAGGAAAGGACAGGACTTAGTTTAACTTAACTTAACTTAACGTAACATAATGTAACAGAACTTAACTTAACTAAACTAAACTAAACTAAACTAAACTAAACTAAACTAAACTAAACTAAACTAAACTAAACTAAACAAGACCAAACTAAACTAAACTAAACAAGACAAGACAAGACAAGACAAGACAAAACAAAACAAGACAAAACAAGACCAAACTAAACTAAACTAAACTAGACTAGAATGGACAGGGCAAGACCGAACAAAACTAAACCAAAACTAAAACTAAGCTAGACTAGACAAGACCAAACTAAACTAAACTAAACTAAACTAAACTAAACTAGACTAGACTAGACTAGACTAGACTAGACAAGAAAGGACAAGACAAGACCAAACTAAACTAAACTAAACTAAACTAATCTAAACTAAACAAGACCAAAGTAAACAAAACAAAACTAGACTACACTAGACAGGCCAGGCCAGCCCAGCCCAGGCCAAGACCAAGACCAAGACCAAACTAAACTAAACTAAACTAAACTAAACTAAACTAAACTAAACAAGACTAAACTAAACTAAACTAAACTAAACAAGACCAAACTAAACTAAACTAAACAAGACCAAACTAAACTAAACTAAACTAAACTAGACTAGACAAGCCAGGCCAGGCCAGGCCAGGCCAGGCCAGGCCAAGACCAAACAAAACTAAACTAAACTTAACTTAACTAAACTAAACTAAACTAAACTAAACTAAACTAAACTAAACTAAACTAAACTAAACTAAACTAAACTAAACTAAACAAACAAGACCAAACTAAACTAAACTAAACTAAACTAAACAAGACCAAACTAAACTAAACTAGACTAGACTAGACTAGACTAGACTAGACTAGACAAGCCAGGCCAGGCCAGGCCAGGCCAGGCCAGGCCAGGCAAAGACCAAACTAAACTAAACTAAACTAAACTAAACTAAACTAAACTAAACTAACCTAAACTAAACTGAAATCCAACAACTTTTTCAAACTATATTAAAAACATGGTCCTTGGTAAGTAATTTCAGAATGAATCCCCATCCACATTTTTAGAGATCTTTGCCAATGTTGCATATTTTTGTGAGATTTATATTCGCAATGACATCTATCGTCCCCGCCAAAGGAAGAAGTCGCTTTAAGAAACTTGGCGTTGACACAATAAAGCCATGAATGAGTGAGTTATAAGGGTCGGTTTTAGGTCACAGAATAAAACATGAAAATATGTCTTGTTAACAACAGTCAAAATTTCAGCCGATTTACCAACAACCCTTTCACAAAATCCATTGACTTTGGGGCGATGAAACAGGAAGTGCTAAACTGTATGCATACAAAAAAATCTCTGAGCTACTCTTTTAGCAACCTTGTTAAACGTACAAATTCCAGAGATCAAGTTGGTACTGTATGCCCTTCCATAACTACATTTCTCTTTAGCAAATACTAAGATAAGAATTCTACTCATCAAGTGAATTCATGCAGTCGAATACAGTTGCATGCATAAAAAAAAACAGTGTATTATAATGGAAATATGATGCATTAATACTACAAACCACTCGTAAATGTTAACTTAGGCTGAAACAAGAAATTGACATTACTTGTGGTTTTGTTATTCATGTTAAAGTGTGTGTGTGTTCCATTATATTGTTTGAACATCAATAGCCGTAAGGGTAGAGTCTTAATTGTTGTGCGTATGAATTGCGCACTTAGTACCTAATGACAAACCGTTATTGGGTAATTGTGAGAGCATGGAATCCCCTGACAATAAAGCCTGAAAGACGCTCAATCATTGGCAGAGCTTTCAACTAAGTGATGCATGGTAACTGCTAAATCCTCATTTTCCAGAATCCCCCTGGGTTGTGAATCACGTAAACATTGGCTGTGTTGCACGGCTCACCTGACCGGCTTCAATTTAAGGCTGGAGGCACACATGGGCTCCATTTCACCCCTGAACCGTAATGAGTGTAAAGATATAGCTGAGGACACTCATAAAGAGGAGGAGAGAGACAAATCAAATAAACGGTGGCCGCAGGTCAATATTTATATACTCATAGTGTATAGGCCGATGAGAAGTATTTAGTTGGGTTCACTACAAGCACTACAATAAAAACCTAAAGTACATATTATGCTCTGCATCGGTGTTGAATACAAATTGATTTTCATGGAAAAGTGTCCAGTGGATTTTAAGATGCACCTGATGTTCCAACAGTATAAAGATAAATCTTCCTTAAATAAAGGGTGCACATAGGCCTAATGGGAAAGCCTTTAAAAATGCCTGCAAAACGACTCGAATACATTGTAGAAGGAAAGATTTAACAAATCAACTTTCTAGAATCAAAGAAAAGGATTTTCTTTCCGGCAAATGCCAAATGCACATGCATGAGAAGTACAGACAGACGCTAGAGACAACGAAGATATTTAATTTTAAATTACAATGACTAACAAATGAAACAGGGACACATTATTGTTCATTTATTACTGGTATTTATAACCAGTCTTCTGAAAATGAGTTTACTGTTTGAAAACTACGTTGGATTCGTTCAGCATGCATATGTCACATGCATATATTCTAGATTACCTGGAAGAGATCCTTGTTAGCATACACGCTCTCAAATTACTTTAAAGGTGCAAATGGAGAACATTTTTTTGATAATTAAGTGTACGAGGATGAATAATGTCTGGACTTGTCTCTATAACTGAGTGGCAATTTTTTGTCCAACTCTCTTATGGATTTTTATTGAAAACAGTACATTTTTTACCCTTGATTTCTCTTCCAGCAAAGTTGTGAGAAGAGATCACATTGAATACACAGATCAATGGCAGTGTGACAAACTTATTTTAAGCTCACATTGTCAATTATGGTCCGGTACCCTCTTACCACATTCTGTATACAAGATAATTACCAGCGGTCATTGCCAGAATAAATGCCAACAGACATCTGCTTTCTGCATAATGTATAATCAGAAAAATAAATGAAGAGAGAAAATTGGTCTTGGAGGGATTCAATCCATTCAGTCAAGTGACATCATCGAGAGAAATAAAACATGGCAAGTGGCAACTGATGGAACATATGCCCCTCCTGAAAAAGAGATAAAACAACAGAAACAATCACATAAATTCTAGTATTTAATGGCAATAAACGGAATCATGTTGGTTTAAATGGAAACTATTTATAATGGTCTCAGTGGGTCTCTACTGGTGGGATGTTCTCTCGTGGATGGGAACCAATAGAAGACCAGAACATCCTACAGAAATAAGACCCAAAACACACTACATAAGACATTTTGTAATGGTTTTACTGGTAAACGGCACCCTTTAGAAATTACGTTGTCATTTTAGAAGTGTCTTTATAAACTATTTAAAGAACTCTTGGTCATGGCAATGTTTTCATCCTTGTGCTGTTGTTGTCTCTATGAAAAAAAAACACTCATTGTTACAGAGGACACATGCATTATGTAACACTTCTGTGAATGCGACGGCATATGGAAGCAAATAATATAGAATGACTCCCCAAATTGTATTAGAACCGGTGTGTAGGAGGAGAATAATCAGAAAATATGAATGTTTCTCTCCCACTCAGTATTGTTCTGCATAGTTCATTGGTTTATTGTAGATGCTAATTCAAATGATTTACCTCTTAGCGGCCGAGGCTAAAAACAGGGTGAATGATCTGGACGTTGATGAATTTATCAAAAAGATGCACCTGACATCTTTCCAAACACAAAGGTATGGATATTTGGATGACATACTGGAGATTTGTGCTTTATGTAGCTTTTAAAGGGATAGTTTACCCAAAATCAACATTTTTCATGTACTCACCTTCGTGTTATTCCAAACCTGTATGACTTTCTCCTGCAGAACACACAAAAAGATATTTTGAAGAAATTTTGTTGTTTGATAACCACTGTAACTTCCCTTGTAAGGACACAACCAAAGAGACGTTTCTCAAAAATCATGAGGGAGAATTTAGTAACCTGACAGTGAAACTAAACAAGCACGACACAACTTGGGATTCTTCAGATCTCAATAAAGCCCCAGAGGGATTTCCATCAACACTCCGTCAACCTGATACCATTGATTCCTGTACACTCTGATAAAAACCTCATTATCAAAACCACTAAAAGAACACGATTAAGCATAAAGACGTCAGATAAAAAGGAAGAATTAAGACACAATGTGCACAGTGACGCAAGACAGGACAGTGCTGTAATTTCCACGACGCCTGCGCTACTAAAGGACCTCGCCGTTTGGTGACTGATCGGCGCTGTGGAAAGATCTGAGAGCACTGAGTTTGGCTTTGTATCGTACATCACAGAAATGACTGTTAAATAATTCATAATGCTGGCAGTAATTAGGAAGCGGTTGGGCCCGCAGAACACAGCAGTTACTGGAACACTTCCCTCCTCGCTCCTGACAGTTCCTCTACCCCGTGTGCCCGATTTCTGATTAGCAACGTGTGCCATTAGCGCGTCTAGACATCGCGATTTGCAGCGTTAGGTAAACATAATGTGTCTGTCTGCGGTCCGATTGCAAAAGCAATGCCACAAAACAAGAATAACATCATCAATAAGACCAAGTGACAAAACTAGAACGACCCTGTTGTAATCGGCGAAGCTGTATGCGATGTAAGCTGTTAGACGTGTTATTAGGGCATTCGTTTGATAATATATAATGCAGGCAAGCTTGTTGTGCCACATAATGCAGCTGTTCACTGGAAAGCAAGAATCACTGTTTTCATTTAAATGTGTGAAGGAAAGCTTAAATCCCGTCTTATCAAAGGGACAGTTCACCCAAAAATGAAAATTCTGTCTTCATTTACTCGCCCCTCAGATCCAAACGTCTTTGCTTTGCTAAACACATAGGAAGATATTTAGAAGAATGTCAGCAACCTAACAGATCTTATCCCCCATTGACTCTCATAGTATTTATTTTATAACAGAGGTCTGTAACACTTTTCTTCACAAATGCTGTTATACAGAAAAGTGTGACGCAATATCAGTATCTTATAGGCAACAAGGTTACTTCAACTAAAACTGTTGAAATACTTCTGTAAATTAAAATCAATTACAATATCGGCATAAATATAAACAGAACTTCAACTAAACGAAAATTTGAAATGCTGCCTCAGCAAAAACGTGAAATAACGTTTAAGTTAGGGCACTTCAATTATTCAATGAAAATAAAAAAAACTACAACTTAAAGAAATATATATGAACAGTTTTTTTATGTAGGTTTTAAAAAATGATTTATTAGAATATCCTAATTTAACTAAAGCCTAGTCTGGTTTGAAAATAATCTCTGTCAGAGAAACCATCCCATATGACACGTACAAACAACGGCCCCAAAAAAGTAAAAAAATATAACCCTAATTCCAAATATTAATAAAAGTCACCCTGATCAACTGTGATATTAAAGGGGTCATATGGCGCAAATACGTGTTTTTCTGTATCTTTGGTGTGATATAAATGGCCCATGCATGTATTAGACACATAAAATGGCAAAAATGTTGAAACAATAGATGCATTCTATCTAAAAGCGAATGCTCACCCAGACCTGCCTGAAACACCTCTTGTAACCACACCCCCACAAATCTACGTCAGTTCGTGGTATGATTTGACTAAGACCGGCCAAATGTATACGCAAGTAAGGTGGACGCACCTGTCAGTACAATTTCTTTTGAACCTGATGTTCCAAATATGGCAAGGGGCGTTACATTTCCGTCACACGCTTGCAGTATTCGACCAATCACTACGCACTGGTTAACTGGCCAATCATAGCACACCTCGCTTTTCAGAGCAATGAGCTTTGTTAAAAATCTGCGTGTTTCAGAGAGGTGGAGCAAAGAGGATACACAAACATACACGTCGTTAAATCATGAATACACATTGCATTACATGTAAAACAAACGATAATATTCGTTTTAGCCGTGTTATACGACCCATTTAATATATTTTGTTAATACTGCATAATATTATCGGAATTCTTTTGGCCAGTAAGTCTAAATATTGTACCACGGTTATTGCACAAGTTTTCAATTTTGTGTCCAAGGTAAACCTTTTTCACCCCTGAGCTATAACCTTCGAGCTTAGATTTCTGTATAGTCTCTTGAAGCCTGAATCATCCTCTCTATACTCATCCGCTGTATACGAGGCAGCAGCAATCAGCTTCAACTACCGGCTGTCAGTAATTGTGATCTCCACCTGACTACCAGCAGGGGCATCTGTTCTATCATCAGCACTCACCTACTGGCTGCGGTAAAGAGCACCGTATGACAAGTATTATTTTAAAACTTTAGACCTCTCGCACCGATGTGAACCCGGGTCTCACCACACGTCAGGAAGCCTCGGTGCAGCAGGACATTGATTAAAGAGCCATCAATCATCTTTTGGAGTAGATTGCATTTTGTCTCTCCTTTTTCAAGGACCTACGTGTATCTTTTTACTCTTGACTGATTTCAGAACAGTGGAGCATCACTCATGTGTGGTCTGGGTCTGATGATCCACCATCTAAAAAGCATGAATCAGGTGAAATTACAGTAAAAGATCAATCTTTGATATCTCCAGTTCCCGTTACTATAGAAAGCAAAACATCAGTTTTGTTGTTTTTGGGGTTTTCACGGTACAGATCGTCTTTGTTGGAAGAACGGAGTGAGCCTAGGTCAGCCAAAGCCAGTCGATTGTGTGTAAAAATAAAACTTGTTCCAAAGTCTAATGCGCTGCCTAGTGCTTACACTTAGCGCGCAACTTTAAAATTAAGGTCGTTTCAATGCATTCTGGGAAACATGTGATGCCTTAATTTTCATAGAAAAAGCCATAGTTCACCCAAAAACGTTATTTCATTATTTATTCATCCTCATCTCCTGTTTAACATGTATGACTTTCTTCTACAGTACACAAAAGAACATATTATGAAGAACGATGGCAACCAAACGACATTGACCCCCATTGACTTCAATTGTATAGACAAAACCACAGAGACATTTCTCAAAATCTCTTATTTCAGTTCCACAAAATAAAGTCATATTTACATTAATGCATTTTAGCTACAGCGTTTGAGGGTAAAGAGTGAAGTTTTCGCGGGCAGTCCTATCAAAACGTAGGCGGGGACTATTTGTAGTGACGTAAATCTGTGGCGGTTCGCAAATCGGACCAGGGACGATTCGTTTGCATGATTCAGAGTCGACTCTTTTTCCAAGCCAATTACTTTGTTATTCATTCACCTTTGGATTTACATCTTGGCAGACTGCTACAAACATGGCAACATTACACACCGCATGAAATGTCATTTTCATGATCTCATGTTATGTACTCTAAGCAATTCAACCAAGTTTCTGGTTTCTTTTCCATACATGTGTGTTGCTGGAATCAAAACCCAAGCCTTTAATTTCTTATTCATTTTATACAGTCAGATTGAACAAGAAAATTCCACAAAATAGACCTCATGCACTACACTTAAACCAAGATCAGAGTGTTATTACAACGTGTTATACCGATACATAAAACATGACAATGTCAAAAATACTCACCTGTCAACTAAAGTTCTTAACCAAAGCAGAACAATGTTCAAGGCTCATTTTAAAAACAAATACTGCTCACGAACGGTCACTTCACATGCAGTGGACTTGACACTCTCCTTTCCAGGAAATCTCATTTCTAAAAAGTCCTGGGTGTTTACTGCAGTGCACACATTTAAAGTGACCTTTAACAGAAATGTCTCTCTCTCGCCTTTTCAATAATGTTGTGAACTGGACTTTGCCATGGCTGAAATTCCCCGGTATCCATTATGGGGATGGAGGCGTCCTCAGGGAGTTACAGGAGCCTTGGTTTCCACCGGCCGTGCTCTGGCCAACCCACTGCCGGAGAGAAAATTTGGGTTAGCTGAGGATAACGCAAACACCTATCCGAAGGTGAGAATCATATTTAAAGCCCACATAAGGGGGGACCAAATCGAATTCCCCGATACTAAAGCGCAGGGGTGCTACAATGTCATAGCGACGAGAGCTGGTTTTTGTCACAATGTTATTCTTAAGTGTCCCATTTATGCTTTGAAGGTCCAATTTCTTGAAATCCTTTTTTTCCTGAAATCTTTTTGAAATGCCACGTCCTTTTGTCTAAAATGAGATGGAGTTTTCACATTTGGTTTTACGAGTTGAGGCTATATAAGGGTTTTTACCATCCTGCAATAAATCAGTGTTTGTTTAATATTACGATGGCTTGGGGAGCATAACAAGGTTGGGAAGGACAGGCATTGTGAATTATTGAAGATGTGTAGTCTGTGGTCCTAAGAGGTCACAGATTTGCAAACAAGATTTCAGAGCAGTAATGTGTGAAAAGCCTGCAGAAATGGAAGAGGAGGAAAATGATTCCAAAAAAACCCCAAAAAGTCAAGATGGGCTTCATCAAAGTGCCGTTCGATAAACACAAATAAACCATTATACTGCTCTTTAGCAGGGGGCTTCTTCAGACTTATTACCCAAAAGCTTTTAAGTGTTGTTTTCCCAAAAAATGTCCATTGGTTTCGACAGACTTGAAAATCTTTGGAATTGTTGTTTTGTATGATGCAATAAAAGCGTTGTCTCCCGAGACCTCAAACTTTCGACTTTTTGATGGAAACTGGTCTGTCTGGTCATGGTGATATTGTTGAAGCAAGTGATATGAATACTATTGTTTCTAAGCATCTAACGATGAACTATTAAAAGACCAATGCCTTAAAACCTGCAACGCCTGCTTTGGTCTTAAGTGAATCTTCAAACATTTGTGCTAAATTAAAGGTCCAGTGTATAATATTGAGCAGCATCTAGTGTTGAGGTTAACCAACAGCTCACTCCACCCTCCCTTTTGAAGAACTACGGCGGCTGACACAGGACTAAGATGTCATCACATTTTCAATTCTCTGCCAAAGGAGATGACTTATTTACGAAACGCGCTCTGTTGTCCGTTTCGGGCTACTGTAGAAACAACATGGCGAATTCCATGTAAGTGGACCAGCGGTGTATGTATATAGAAATAGCTAAGGTAAGAAAAACATAATGCTTCATTATGTAAGGTCTTTATTGACATCTGAGGACATATGTATCTTATGTTGGATTTCTGTCAATAGATCCTACAAAAAAATTACACACTGGAGCTGTGAACGATTCAAATGAAATGATGTTCATAATCTTAGAATTACCTCTATGAGCGGGTGCCAGCGGGCGATGGGTTTACGCGGGTACGTCAGCATCTCATTCCAGTGGTCGCGTCCCAAACTCTGAGCTCGGTTTCCCACATTGCACACGCCAATAATCTCATTGTGACCAACACTGTAAATGAGAAGAAGTGTATAAACAACATGACAACTTGACCACAATAGCCTGGAAACAACATCTCTCATTTAAAGTCGTGCGTATTCATAACCACTAAAGCACTGTCTGCCCTTCAGTAAAGATAACATGGTTTTTGTAAAGAGCTTTCTATAAATCATTTACTTTATGCAAGTCTCCATGTCTCTATGCATTTGGTTGTCTGTTCGTTTGTTTTATGTTGCTGATGAGATGTTGTGCTTCATTCTCCTCAAAGAGGACAGTGATGCAAATCTGACACAAAGATCTCTCTGCGTTGGGACTATACAGCGGCTCTGGCTGTTTCTCAGATCACAAACACTAAGAATACACTTCTCTAGTCTGTGAACACAGACCTGGCAAAATAAGAAGTGTATTTCACAAGCTTTAGCAACACCGCTCGCGGTATGTTTATGGGTGTGAAAGACACAACACAATAACTAACAGAAAGGGTTTGAAAATCATTGCTTGTCTTTATTTTACATTGATCAGTAAAATCAATGTAATATAAAAAATAATAATATATCTTTTATGGAGGAAAAATAGCACAAAATTGGTTATATGTTAAATTTATGGAATAATTATGATCTATTTTTCCATTGATTACACAATTGACCCATTCCTTTCCTATGCCAGTCCGGGGTACACATTATTGTTATTTTGTGTTTGCAAGTTTTGTCCCATTCCGACAAAGTAAAAATCCATAGGACACATCGGTCATTTTTCAGAACCAATTTCCTTTTTGTAAAAGATCGAAATGAATGAATATATTGAAAATATTAAAGTAAAAAATTGCAATAAAATGTACAGTTGCGTATAAAGTCGCAAAAAAACAACAACAATCTATAATTTTAAAATTAATTTACATTTTTTCAGAATATTGTCTGTGAACTATTAACAATATTTGACCAAATTTAAATAACAAAATTGTTACTATTTGCATTTAGTTGCAGAAAATGAAAACTGGAGAAACAGGTCAAAAAAAACGTGCGGTGTATTTTTTCAGATCTCAAATACTGTAAAGAAAACAAGGTCATTTTAACTCTCGAGCAATTCAACGGTTATAATCTGTACATGTAAAAAAAAGTGATAACCTTGATTTGTATGTCTTGTCATGCTGTCAGTCTGCTGTTTGATGACTCCTGAGGTTTGATTTTTCAATGAGGTTTGATTTAGTTCGAATGGCCACAATACATCTAGAAATGCTGATTACATGAAAATTTGGAATGGTCTCTTAATTTTTCCGCAGCAGTAGTACTACTGAAAATCAGACCTATAGTTGGTCTTGTTTTGTAAAAAACAATTCACGTTAGTATCTTACCGATCATAGTCCATTACTGCTATTAGAAGACTTATTTGGTCAATGTTCTCAGGTGGAACGTCAAAAACAATGGCTTCATTATAGACCGGATTAAGAGTGTTCCTCTTCGTCGATGTTTTTCTTTTCTTCAGTCTCCGTCCATCACACATCAGAGAAACCTTTACGTAAGGATCTTAAACAGAATATATATTACTAAAACAGTCATTTGACACTGCTTGTGTACCTTTAAAAAACCCTCTGCCAGATTCTCAAGGGTGGGTCGATTAAATCAATGCTCTTTTGGAGAGCCCAGGGTGCCCTATGTTTTAACATGTCATGTTGAGACACTAATCATTACTTCAGATGCAATAACTCATTTAGAGGTGAGGACGTTCAGGTGCCTACCGGACGCTCCAGTGATGTCCATTGCTTTGAGATTTCTGGCTTTAATTATTGTTATAGTCAGTCGGCCGGCGGTTGGCAAGTAACAAAGAGAGAACATCAGCTCTCCCAGGTCCACATTATCCTGAAAGAGACAAGCAGGAGACATTAGCCGAAGGAATGATAGCCTAATAGTTGACTTCAACAGGTGAGTGCAAATTAAACAGATCATATAAGCATTTATTCATACATACCCCATTTAGGAAATGTTAATAAATTAAAGGAATATCTAATAATTGAAACAAGATTTAAAGGGACAGTACACCCAAAATAAGACATTAATGCTTATTTAATTTCAAATCCATATTTTTTTATCGGCTGAAAACAAAAAGATCAAAGAGCTTTAGTAAAGTATAGTACAATAAAACTAAAATGTAAAGTCTGAAATTCAGGAAAGACTCAATATACTATAATGCTAAAAGATTAGATGAGTAGCAGAGAAGTGTTCCACCTCAAGGGAATCCTTCTCTTGCAATCTGCTTTCCACTCCATCACAAACCTGCTGTTTAATTATCACGTCTGAAAATAGTCACAATTTGCTGCTTTTATTTTAATTAGATATTTTCATATTGCAAACTACAAAATCAAACCATTAGCCGCAATGTAAAGAGGAGACAACAAAGCATGACCCAAAAATAATCATGTCACACGCATAATACTCACACGTGATAAAATATTTGATAGAGAACAATGTAAGGTATTATCATAACTGAAATGCAACCTCATATGCAAAAACCTTAAGCAACATCATATAAAAAGCACTCCTTATGCCATACAATTAATTTGTGACCTTAAAAATATACAATAAAGCCATAAATATTGGGTAATTTACAGTTAAATGTTACTTTCTATTAATACTTTGTATTATTGAACATATTCTATGCACAAACATGGATAGATTTTGTTTATTGAGCTCAATGCACAATGCATTCTGGGATTGCCTTTCCACAATAGATACATGCAGATCTACAGTATGTCTACACTAATGCGGATACATTTGAAAACACGGTGTTTGTTAAAACGCTTTACTAAAAGTTGCTCATCCACACTAGGCTGATATAGATTGATGACAATGGAAAAAACGCGTTACAACATTATCATGTGATCTAGGTTTTAGCGTGAACGTTCATGTTCATATGCCCAGGCAGTCAGTACTGTACATCCTCGTACTGTGCATGAATAAAATGTACAACGCTTCAACGTCTCATTTCTGTCTGGGTTTTACAGACTTTTTGCCCTTTCTGAAAAGTCAAGGTGAGAGAAAAGTTTGTCATGGGTCATACAAGTGTACAGATGTATGCTGGGAATCATGCCAAAAGCAGATATCACTGGCCTAGTGCTTTTTGGATATTTTACTGCAAAAATCGTGGCTTTAATCCACTTTGAGAAGCATGATCATAAACACCAAATAATAAAAATAAAAACGTCTCCGTGTGGACGGAAAACCAAAACGGACAAGAATAAAATGCACTAATGAAAATGTGTGTATACAAGATTATAATTTTCAAGCCAAACCATGATAAATCTGCAATATGCATGACATGTACTCTTCAACAATGTACTCTTGGCATCTCACTTAGCCTTACTGGCACACAGCCCATATTATTGGGAAAACCTCCCTGAAGCAAACCGGGGTTAAGAGCTTTGCCCTAGGGCGATCAAGTTAATTTGTTATCTTGTCGGATTCCTGGGTCACTATCGGTCAGCTGATTGACCGGTATCTATACTCGCCTCCAGCGTTAATGCAATGACACAACAGGATGGAGGACCAGAAGACAGCCATACATTAATAATGAGCAAAAGTGTGTGCGGAACCCAAATGGACCTTTAATGCACGTGGCAGCCACATCTGCCAGAACTTTTGCGTGCTGTCAATTATTCACTGATCTACAGTATGTTAATGGACATGCTCTGCGCCGTGATCGGATGGGTGTGTAGTGCTGCTAAGAGCATGTAAGATCCCTTATCATTACTTAGGCTCCCTTATCTTTCTTCCCCAAGTAAGCGAATGATGTCAAAGTTCTCCGAGTGTCGGAGGCGCATCGAGTGAAAGGATGCTATCATCCTGCATTCTGATCATAGACATAAAAGTCCGTTGTAAAATAAACTGCATGACTGGTCACCACACCTCATTGGCTTTCTAAGGCTCCCTGTCAAATGTAATCATTCGCGATTGCGTGTGTTTGAGGAGCTCAAAGGGCCTGTTAAGATAGATCAGTTCCATCCCGAGCAGTTCGGAGCCCTTGGGCGTCTAGCGCAGTGGGAGGCTTCATCTATTACGGTGAAGCAGAAAAGGTCATGGAAGCAGGCAGCAGATACGGGCTCATTATCTGGCCGGGTCACAGCGCTGCGTCCGGGGCTGTTGGTCATGCTGGGAGCTGTGTTCATTAATGCTCTACAGGGATCAAGCGGACAGAGATGGAACTGGTTGCAGTTATACCGCTTCACAGGTCCCAGAGCAAGATCAGTTCCGCTCGTTCAGCATCACATTTAATCACCTCTTCATCGCAGGAACATTCAAACAGATACGTGAGATTTTTAAAACAACATTTCACCCAAAATACAAATGATGTTATCAATTATTGAGTCATGTTCCCTGGGTTTCTTTCATTAAACCCAAAAGGAGAAGAAAGGCAGAATGAAAAGAGTTTTATTCAATTCGGTAAAAGTCACATATTATACTGCCTTAAAAAGAGAACATTTATTTCTATAGTCTTTAAAAAGGTGCCTTACGTTACTAGAGAAGAACTATTTTTTGCTAAATGATTCCATAAAAAATATTTTAATAAAAGGTTAATTCTTCCTTCTATTATATATATATATATAGTAAGTAAGAAAATAAATCCTTCGAGCAAATTGTTCTTTGGGGAATGAGAAATGGCTTCTCAGGCATTGCGGTGAAGAACTATTTTTAATATGTTTTTATAATTTGAACAACTTTATGTACATGATCACAACTACATGTAAAATAAACATCTTCACTTCTATTATGACAGCTAATGGGGGAGGAGATCGGTTTGGATACTGACATTCTTACAAATATCTTTCTTTCATTTATACAGGTTTGAAACAATCTGAGGGTGGGTAAATGATATCAGAATTTTCATTTTTGGGTGAACTATCCCTTTAAGTCACATCAACTAAATTCTGAAGGTTTAATAAAAAAATTGTAAATTTCTGAATGTTATTAATTTACATAGAATATTTATAATGACTATCAAACTGGTGATGCTTCTTAACATTTTCTTAGCACAAATTCATTGGATTTTCCGGTCCTATTTTGATTGACAGGATATATATCAGCCCTGATCATTGGCTGATTTTAAACTATCGGCCAATAGGCGAAAGCATGAATAGCCGAAAGCATGCTTCTATCCACCAATGCAGATTATTGGCCGATATATTGGTGCATCTCTAATTATTACACAATATTGTAGAACTACAGCTTATTGTTTAGTACAATGCAGAGAGAATGACAGAAATTGGCTGGATGAGAAAGGAGCAGGAGCCAGAAAGGACCACAAGCTGGGGCTTGAACTATTCCAAAAGCGCTACTCAGTCGGCGCACACTCCACTAGACCAGCGGTCCTGACAACAAAAGGTTAAGGTGAACTTTTCCTTAAAACGCTGACAAACCAGCATACAAATCGACCATGAAATCAGCACAAATACTGTTGCAAGCACATCTTCCCTTACCACACCCGAAGTATTGAGTGAGATCAATAAATGTTATCCCCACAGAGCTTGATGTAATGTAGGCAGTTTGTGTTTGTTGTTTCTTTTACATAATAATTAGCATCTGGGAAAGAGAGTATGGTCAGGGAGCAATGTAATGTTTCCTCCCGTTGCCTGGGTCTCATCCATGCAAAGCACAGCCTTCATTAAAAGAAAGGTAAGTGAGGTTGACTCTTGGTGCAAATTAAACCTTAAATTGGATTCTCCTCATCAAACCAGGCCCTGTTCGCTTCATTATAAAGAAGAATGCATTGTGAGGGAACAAATACAATGAAGAAAGAAAATGCTTGGGGGAATAGTTAGCCCCAAATTAAAATTCTGTCATTATTTACTCATGCCTGTGTCATTCCAAACCTCTGCGACATTCTGTACGACTTTCTGCAGAACACAAAAGAAGATATTTCGAAGAATGTTGAATGGAGACACAAAAACAGGTTAACATGACGGTAATTAAATCATGACAGATTTTTTTGATGTTGATTGAAATATCCAACGAAGATTTCTAGTTTATACCACAGAAAACTATTGCATGGAAATGCATCAGAAAAAGCTCACATTATGACCATAAACGAGATTTTCCTTGCAAATCACTTAGTATTGTCTCTTTCCCTAAGCCCTACCCCTTAGTGGGGTGGCAGAGTAGGCGGAACGTGCCTTAAATGGGCGTGTCACATCATTTAAGCAGGAGCAACTGCTCTAAACACTCCCTATTTGTGTACTAGAGATATTAACGGTTGGACCTCATGAAACCAATTCCTCTCAAGCTAGATAATTCAATTAGGGCCTTCCATCTGTAGACTATAGAATAACAGACGCCTCCTGCTCTCATAAGCACTTAAATCAAGTCAGCGGTAAAATTATGGTCACTGTGCGCCGTCAACGCAATTATAGCACTGTTGCGAAGAGGCTGAACGTGGCTCTGAGAGGAGTCTATATAGTGTTATTTATCTCCCCTCCTCCTCCCGGTGCTGCTCGCTCTTTCCGAGGCCTATTAGCAGGAACGAGTGCTGGTCACCGTCACCACATCAAAAAGAGCGAAAAGATTAATGACAGCGAGGGCAAAGCAAAACGGCGTGTTAACATTTGCTTAATCGCCGATTTCCTACTGTGCAGCGAGACCACAGGAAATAATATATTGACAGGAAACACTAATAATATATTGACAGGAAACGCTAATAATATATTGACGCTTGGTTACTTGATTTTGATTGATCATTTGTGTCATTCTGTATATGATTCTTTCTTTTCTGGAGCACAAAAGAAGATATTTCGAGGAATGTCTCGGTGGTCTTGTGTCCAAATAATAAAGTATAATAGTAATAAAGTTAATGGGGGTGTTGTTAGGTTGCCAAACATTTTTAGATATCTTTGTAGTGGAGTAGGCGGGGCGAGACCGTGATTCGAGACCGGTGAGTGTTAATGAGCGCACGTCTCGTACCACGGAGGAGAGCGGGAGCATAAGAGAACGAGCGACCGGACCGTCGAAGAGAGAGGACTGGGCCCGAACGTGTTTTATGTTTGTATGTATGTTCGTGTGTGACATTTTACTTTGTTATTTTTTGTTTGTTTTGTTCGCCGGCGGTCGGCCGTGAGGGGCTGCCGGCTGTTATTATTTTTATTAAAACTTTATTTAAATGTCTTCCAGTTCCCGTCTCCTTCCTTCCTTCCTTGCCTTGAGCTTTTCTACAATCTTCTTTTGTGTTCTGCAGAAGAATGTAAGTTATACAGGTTTGGATTGACATGAGGATGAGTAAAATTGAGACAGACGTTTTATTTTTGGTTGAACTATGCCGTTAATTGTTCTGTGTATGAAATATAGCTACATCTAGTGATGAGGTTGTGAATAGCAACCAATGGCTCACTCCACTTCACCGCTCCATCTTGAAGCTCTATGGTGGCTGACACAGAACCAAGATGTTGTCATGTTTCACTTCTTTGCCGAAGGAGATAATGTATTTACAAAACGCACTCTGTAGAGCAGTTTGTATGTTTAGGGACCCGCGGTGTATGTAGATAGAAACTGTAGATAGAAATCCAAGGTAAAAAAACATGACGCTTCATAATGTAAGCTGAAGACATAGTCATGTATATTATATTTCATTTCTGTCAACAGATCCTCCAAATTGACACACAGCATCTTTAAGTAAAACAGGAACAACACAAGGTAAATGTATTGTGGTTAAAGGTGAATCTGACAGCAGATTCAATAGCACTAAATCCCGCTGATTGACCTTTTAGTCTTCCGGATTAGAGACCCCTCATCATTCTCTACCCAGCTGGGTGGAACGGATTGGCCTTTTCGTACATTAACTAGCTCCTGTTTTATTTATAGGCAGACCTAAATTACACCTGGAAGAGATCTGAGCAAACATTATTATTCATTCAGATCGGAACGCAGATTACTCGGGATCAAAAACCAGAGGGTAATGTTAAAGTCTGATATTTAAAAGTTGCATTTGAATTCAGTTTTTGTATGTCATGCATCTCGTTCGGTGGATTGCATTTCATTTCAATCTAAGACGGGCTGCGCTCTTGGAACGCTCATGCATTTTTAACAAGTTCTACATTGAATCTCTAAGTGATACAAAGAGTTAGCAGTGATGTGGAGACCAGTAACATCGGTCCGACACTGTTAGCTGATCTGCAATGATGCCAATTATACACAAATTCACCTGCTATAACTAATTTATACGGTAAGCAACTGAAAGATATAGATAAATGGTACAAAACATAATTTGGAATTGTTTGCTTTGAAATATTAATCACAGTTGGGCTTTATTCAATTATCCTGTGTAAACATGATTTATCATAATCAGGGTAAAGCCGGATTTCCATTTTTAAAGTTTGTAAGTATTTGCTTTATGATTGTATGCGATTAACTAACAAACACCAAACATCAGTTGTTTTAGTTGATAATGCCTGAATCATGTATGTTACCTATTACATTAACGTACAATGTTGTTCACGTACGTTATGGTAGATATAGATTCAAGCCTGCAAAATAATTAATGCATGGGTTGCACGTGTGGCTTGTGTTCCCGAGCAGGCCTTCCCTAGAGATATGGCCCAATTCTATATACTCAAACAGCATATGATGCTCGCTTTGATGCTAACCTCCACATCTCTGATAAAACAAACTGCTATCATCTCTTTGGAAAAAAATGATTTCAGCTTTAAAAAGAATTTAAACTGAAATGTAAGTATCCATTTAAAACGACTATTTTCAATTTAAACAATATTAAATACTTGTGTTTTGGTTGATTTGGTTGAAACATCACCCAAATATGAAAATTGTGTTATAAGTTACTTACCCCAAAGTCAATCAAAACCCTTTCTCTCTTCTGTGGAACACCAATAAAAGTATTTTGAAAAATCTTTTTGAATTCAATGGACAAAGATAATTGTTTGTGTTCCTGGTGAGTTGATGATGATGTGCATTAACGTTATACATTTTCTGTAAATAAGCAGGAATTTCATGCTTACTTTAGCGGCAGAGCATGCACAACAGTGTTACTGCTGCAGAATATTATTTTGTTAGCTAACGTGTAACTACAATAAAGTTCTTTTCACCGATCAATTTCTTGTGGTCAGTCTGCACAAGATCAACAAGCTTGTTTGCTTTGCGGCCCCTTTAAATGCAAGATAATATTTTGATCTACGTCAGAGCGTCAGCGCGCCCAAGACTTTCTACAGCGTTGTTGGCATTGCGGTTTTTCTCTCGACAGCGGCGCTCTGAACGTACAGTTAGACGTTGTCACGATTTTGCATCTCTGCCGAAGGAGATATTTACGTATATTACCATTGTGGTATATGACAATATTGTCTATTATTTTTTGTGTGCATAAAAATGTATCATATTTGAGACGTGTTCAACTTTCACCAAAAACAATGTAATTTTGCTTATGTTGTTCATGACACACAAACTCGTTCTATCTCGTTTTAAATTTTACTACCAGACAGTTGGGACAAGTACTCCTGTGAGACTGAGGTTTGAGACGGATCGATTTCCCACAGTCAGAAACCTACCCTGGCCTCCATTTAAAACAATAAACCTGAAACCGCTGTATATTGGTGTCAGTGCAAATGCTCCAGCTATTTCAAATGTGGGTCATCCCTACATGGGCCAAGTGTAATTATGAAATATTCACAAGAATATTTTAATGTTGCTATCTCTGAAGCATTAAAGTGATCCGCAGAGAAAGAAAACTATCCTTTGGTTGTACAGTACCTTCAGTACAACCATGAAATGCTTCCATTATACGTGACTGAGGATTATTTGACTTCAGAGCATTCACATGGGTCTTATAATCATCTGCAGAGAAAAATACAGGTATATTTTCAACAATGCAGGTATATTTTCAACAATGCAATAGTTTTTTATATCAAGCTTATTATAATACTAACAAATTTATTAATAAATATTATAATATTCATTGATGTATTTTCAAAGCTGTATAAAATTAATATCTACATTTTTATATGACAACATAAAATATTGAACAATAAGTCTTGACAAAGCTAAGTCTGTTCAACAAATACCTACAAGCTTTGTTATCTTTTTAATTTTACACTTTAAAATAAGCATCATTTAGTACAGGGGTTTTAAAAAATTTTCATGCTAAGGACCCCCAAATATGATGAACCTTTTGCGAATGACCCCTTACTGAAATACATATCCATTATATTTGTATAAAGAAGCATTTAAACTGTTAGACAAATAGTAAATGTGATATTATAAAGACAACATTTTGTGTGTAGAAATGAAACGGTAGAATTGTATACATTGGCTGTCTTGTTTTTTTTTTCTAGGGACCACTAGAATGGAGCCCAGTAAGAAAACCCCCGAATTACTAAATTTTATGATCCGTTTCACTTCTGAAGACCGCTGGATGCTCCCCACAATGTAGCTGATCTTAGTTTTTACTATCATTGGACAAAATATAATATCTGTACAACGTTTTTACTTTGGAAAAATGTTACTTTACTACATTAGCATATATGATTCATACTTTTTACTCCACTACATTTCATAAATACATAATACTTAAGTAGATTAAAACTCCACTAATTTCTTACTTTTACTGAAGTATTTTTATGTAATATTTTTCCAAAATAAAACGCTCTGATAAAGTAGAGATACTTTCTAATGTAGAATAAAAGTAGTCCACCTCTGCACGCACGCATGCACACCTCAATTTTGGTCCCCGCGGTGACACGAGTCCCCATGTGTTGGTGTGCATTCAGGTGTAGGTCCCCACCGGGATATAAAAACAATGCCACACACACAGGCAGATTGTTCCATAATTACTCAAAAACATGGTCAGGCTTAACTCCATTACTAAAGGATTTCTAAATTTTGCAAATCATAAACATTTTCCGATGGCGCTCACCCGATAAGATGCTGATTTACGTTCTGCTGTCAAACAAGTTTACTACATTATAAACTTTCATGTTATGGTGTTTATTCCTATGTTTGGATTAATTTAACCAGACAATATAATCAATGCACAAATTACCTAGCATAGATTTCCAATTCCAGTCTCCTCTACACGGACAGCATCATCTTGAGTCATGAACTCAAAGCCTGAAGTGTTACAACATGACGGTACGTTCAGCGGCTTTTGTACTACAACCTTCACAGCCTAACAGCAAATAAATGGCCCCATCTCAATTCACCGGCTATTCCTCTATTGTTCATGTTCCTGCCGTCATTCAATTCAACTTCCTGTGTGGTGCTGTCAACTAAAATCAATTATGAATCAACAGGAATGCATTTCGAAATGTTGAACTTTGACCGTTATATAGATCACACTTCAGACTTACCGCACTAACATAAACGATATCCCTGCACAGCCTGGTTTCCTGCGGAAAGTCAGGTAAGTCCAGGAAGTTGTCCACCACCACTTGGCCAATGACATCGTGACGCGAGAAGCGGTCAAAGTCATACACGCTGAAGTGCAGCTTGCGGGTGGGCAGCTCGGCGTACTCCACGGGAAATAGAAAAACCTCGTCGAAGATGGGGTTTAGAGTCTTGCGGTGCACCTTGGTCTGATGTTTGGTTTTGCGGTCCGGGAGAAGGTAGATCTTTACATACGGGTCGGACGTTCCGGTAAAGTCCTTGGCAGGGAGATCTTGGGCCTTATGGATCTTCACGATGAGCTGCTCTAAATCACAGTCGTATTTGATGATAAAATGCAGACGACCGCAGCTGTCCGCTCGCCTGCCGTCATCCGCGTCTACAGAACGCTGCTTGTACAGCTCAGGCTTAATGCTGCCCAGGCCCGGACCCGTTATGGACTCCTGTCTCTGGAACTGGGCCATGTTGAAGTCAGGGTTGGAGACGTTCATTTGTCTCCGGATGGAATTGTGCCTGATGCGGGAAGAAAGCGTTAGCGTTTCTCATGTGGGTGGATCTCAATACCCTATTTGCTAGCTTCGTGATTCTTAGCATCTTCTTCATAACTAGACTGAGAGGAACTTTAATTAAAGCTGAAGGTCACCGAGGACCAAGCTGTCTGACAAATGCCAACTGGGAATTGCTAAATGAATATCAATGGCAGGCGATTAGGACAGATGAAGACAGGAAAACATGGCTCACCTGACAGATGAGGTCGGGTCGGTTACTTGTCGCTGTACGCGAGCTACGTGGACGTGATTGAGCTCCCTGGCCTTACACTGGGCCTCCAAGTGGATGTCCGGGGACGTATGACTGATCTTCATGGCTGACTCTGGCAGCATCATTGGGGCTGAAGGATCTTTCTCAAAGTCTTCGCTATATTCCCGCTCCAGACCTTCCACCTCGGTCAGGACGGGCTGCTGTTCTCCCTGGTGGTCCTTTAGACCAGGCAGGAAGCGATCGCGCCATGGGGCCCAGAACAGCTTCCATGACACGAAGAGGGAGACGGCGAATAGTGCGAGGCCACATGTTGTCACCAAGAGAGAAAGCAGGCTTATAGACACATCTGGAACGAAGAAAGACAAAGCTGGTCATTGGTCGTAATCTGCAAAACAAAATTCAAACCAGTGTGACTTATAACAGTACCACAGCGGTACCCACTGACTTGCATTGTTTCTGTATCCATGCTATCGATGTTCGGTTACCAACATTCTTCAGAATATCTTCTTTTGTGTTTTGCAGAAGAATTAAGTTCATAAAAGGTTTGAAATGATGACAAAAAAACCAGCTCCAGGAAACTAAAGACATTCTGAAGTCTGTTATGCAACGAAATATGTCAGATTTGATGATTTATACAATGTTATCACCCCTTTTCACATATACCGCAATCAAGATACTACATGCAATTTAGTAGGGGAGTTTCCAATACAATATCTGGGTTTGACTTAAATCATAATTCTAGCTGCTGAATGCACAGTAATAGATCTCTGCTCTGGCTACCTCTCTCACGCCCCTTGAGATGGTTTCTCTGAATTAGGCCACCCAGGCAGAGAAGCTTTTAGCGTGGACTGAATGAATCCCTGTCAGACAGTTCTTCCTCTTGCTTTCTACTCTGTCCACTCTCTTTATTCCGGAGATAAAGAAAATGTATATGTTCAGACGACTTCTTTTACAAACAATGGTAGTGCATGATGACTAGAGACCATTTTAATATCATATTCCAACAAAAGACCAAAAGTAAAGAACTGTTGCGTGAACTGTTACGACAGGATTAAAAAGAATGGAAATAATATTATAAAGTAACATATTATGAATAATACAAATACCCCAAAAATAACCTATTGATGTTACCATTATAAATATGGCAAACATGAATTTTGAGGGGTTTCGTGTAAAGTCGGGATGTTAGATTTTTTTTACTTATAATAACAATTGACAAGTTACAGTTTCCAAAAAATCGTTTCACCAAGATATCAAATGCTGTTCTACTCCAGATTTGGCTGCATTGAAATTTCATGACTGCTCATAAAAATGAGCACACTTCATTGGACAAAACCGATCTTCTACTGGCTTATAACAATCATGTTTATTAGCATCCAGCAATGTTCCATAGACTCTGTGGGATATCAATAACACCCCAAATTAACCAATGGCTTTATTTATGTAATACTGCACTGATCTACAATACGAGCACGATATTCAGCACGTTCTAAACATCTCTTGTTGTGGGTTATCTGTCATAAAAAAAGAGGGCCATGAGAACAACGTGATATCTAAAAACACTGTGTATTTTCTGGCTAGTATGAGTATTAAAATAAACTCGAGATGAGTTCAACCTGCACTAAAAAGAAACATCTCCCCTCAGGTTAAGATACAAACATATAATATGAATAAATGATGCAACAGAGAACATATTCCGACAAGCTGCTTCCCTGGGACACATATTCAGCGCAATAACATTTTGTATGTATTGTTTATGTGAGAGACTTTTAGGGTAAGCTACGGCAAACAGGACACCAAACTCAAAGGCATAGTTCAAATTCTAAATACAAATTCTGTCATGGTTTACTCTTGTAATAGATATGTATAACTTTCTTTCTTCTGAAGAGCACAAAAGAAGATATTTTGAAGAATGCCGATAACAGAAAACCGTTGGTCCACTTTGATTTGTATTGTTTTTGTCAATGGGGACCAACGTTTTTTGTTTACCAACATTCTTCAAATATCATCTTTTGTGTTTTGCACAAGAAGGAAAATCACACATGACAACAGGGTGAGTAAACAATAAAATGACAACATGGTGAGTAAATGATGACTGAAATTTCATTTTGAAGATGAACTATTCATTTAAAGGGGTCATATGCCGCAACACATGTTTTCCGGTGTATTTGATGTGTTATAAGTTGCCCATCCATGTATTAAACACATAAAATAAAAAAAATAAAGTGTCAGAAACAATAGATGAATTCTATCTAAAAGCAAATGCTCACCCAGACCTGCCCGAAACGCCTCGTGTAACCACACCCCCACAAATCTATGTCAATTCGTGATATGATTTGACAAAGACCACCCAAATGTATCGTCAAGTCAGGTGGCGTACCTGTCAGTACAAATGCTTTGGAACCTGATGTTCCAAATATGGTAAGGGGAGTCACATTTCCGTCACACGCTTGCAGTATTCGACCAATCACTACGCACTGGTTAACTGGCCAATCATAGCACACCTCGCTTTCAGAGCGATGAGCTTTGTTAAAAATCTGAGCGTTTCGGAGAGGTGGGGCAAAGAGGATACACAAACATGCACAATATATAGAAAATACAGTGTTTTTTAACCTTAAATCAAATATTTACATTGCATTACATCTGAAACGAACGATAATATTAATTTAGCCTTGTCATATCACCCCTTTACACAAAATAACAAATACCACTTAATCCATGCAATGTAGGGTAAACACTGTATATTAAATATCATAAAATAGTATTTTAATGCAAATTCAATGAAAAATCACTAATAGGCTTCTTCCACTGGACCACTGGTTGAAATAAAGACAGAGTTTTCACATTTTTGTCAAAGAAGAATTAATAAAGAGAATTATAGAACTAAGATGCAGTTGATTTAAAAATAAGTTGTATAAGTTGTCTTTAAAAGACTGATCCATCACTATGGAAACATCATCTTCCACCTGCGTCAGTTACATTTATAGAGTCAACAGTTTGTACTAAACACAACAGTTAAAAAGTGATTTTCCAAACATGAATTATGTAAATTCTTAACACAATCCTACAAGACACAAAATCTTTTGACATCCATGACATCACATGATTTACCTTTGCATCTTCAGTAATGACACTAGTCTAAAACAAATGTTTTTTAAATTTTGTTACAAAATACTGTGTTTGCCTATTAGTCCAAGTGTATGGACTGGATCGATCCACATAAATCCATAACTCTCATAGTTAATCAGCAATAAGGATGTACATTGTTAAAAAATGCTGGGTTGTTTTCAACCCATGGTTGGGTCAGATATGGATCAACCAAACCGTTAGGTTAAATTAACAAACAAGGTGCCCCTATTTGACCCAACCATGGGTTGAACACCCAGTCTTTTTTACAGTGTAAATGTATGTATACATTGTTAATATGTTGGAGAAGAGAGAGCAGTCAATTTCGAGGGCAGAGCTTCTGAGAGTTTCTCAGAAATTGCTCACTGCATGTTCTAGACCCCAATGCGGAGTAAATCTGAATGTCTACCAAAGGTGCAAACTTGCCACAAACTTGCAATTTTTCAGGTCTGTTACCTTGTATTCAGATGAAAAAAGATTAATTATTTGGACTTTAAGTGTTAGGTGGTTAATAGCCAGATGGACTTGACAAATTGCCTTTCAATTTGCTCTCATTTTCAACATGTTCATGTTAATAAGCCAGACTCGTTGTACCTGATCTGGGATCACAATGTTTTTTGTTCTCCATCTATGAGCAGGTGTCCGCTTGAACATCAGCAGGTGTTAATGTACATTATCATCTCAAACACATCCACACAACCGTGTTGCTTTATGTGTATCTGTTCATAAATAGCGCACCATACGTGTTATGACCACATACAGTATATGCATCTACTGTATGTAGGTATTCTGAATGAACATAATGATCTATTTATATTTCCTCTTTTGTAAATGAGATTCATAACGCAGGTGTCGGAGCGAAGATGCTCGCAGCTGTTGGCCAATCAGAAAGGACTTGGAGAGACTTTTCAAAGATTTGATGGAAAGATGCAACATTTATTTTCACCACAGAGGATGAAAAACCAAACATAATCACGACAGTCCAGATGACACCTGCAAACCTGCTGTTTTATAGATATAGGTGAGAATAGCTATGAATAAATATGACTCACCAAATAACACAGAACACTCACAGTCAATAGACTTGTCCCCGTGTGATTTAGATACTGTTTGGCAAGCGGTGTTTGCGCATTCAGTGACATATAAACCTGTCAATACACTTTCTCACCTGAATTTCATCTGAATTACCCATATGTCATTCATTAGTGCGATGCAGATGTTATTAACCTCTCAAAGTGCCAGAGTCCCTCGGGTTCTATTACGAAAGACTTTTCACCTTACAGCCACTTTGCACTGCACACGAATTCCCAACAGACCAAGAGTATATTTACTGTGTTACTCATCTGTTCCCTTTCATTAAATTCTTGTACAATGTGTCTTGAGGGACCGAACTGCCTGCACGAATCCTCTCTCATGGGTGCGAAAGGGCCTAGTGTTAGCGGATGTCAATGCAGGGTAATCGCCGAGGATAAAGAATGTGTACGGAGCAGCAGGGTGGGGTGGAATCTTAATAGCTCCTTGTCAAGCGATTACAGATCCAGGTCTATCGGAGGAGAATCTGAGGAGTTTTGATGTATGACTGGAGGTTCTGCGAGACATACGTTTAGTTTGAATCCTATATAATATGCATAGAATCAAACGAAATCTGTTCCCTTGACAGGTAGTTATGGAGATTCGCATCCCTGTCGAGCCCCGCAGGAACGCAGAATATAAAATTGTTTAATGCTTAATTTACCTTCAGTATGCATACACAAATAAAAACGCTCTCGATGTTCTTGTAGGAACTGTAGGCCTAAAATTTGGCTGAATTCAATCCGAACGTGGGCTGGATTTCCTAATGGAGAGCTTCAGGACAGCTCTAAATGGACCATTAATGGTCTGTAGGGAATGACAGTGGGTGTGTATGCAGATCTACTTTGCATCTTAATATTGAGGTTACAATGTTTACGATGAATAAATCAAATAAATACATATGAATATAAAATCGAGACCCACACAAACATTAACTGCATTTCATAGCTAATGTTAAATGCTGTTAATGTCATTTAAAGGGTGGGGTACAGTTTGTCAGACAAACTCCATCTTCATCAATGCACACTGACAATTATGCGACCGAATAAACACACACATTTCGTTGTTTTAAAACGTAAAGGTCACGGAAAAACTTTATAATACATGTACAATATTTCAAGAAGTTTTTTCTCCCGGTAAACCGACGCAATTTATCCACGCGGCTGCACTGTAATCCGCTTTAATGCAAGTTGGGGCGTTTTCGAATAGTTACGATAAACACAACCTCACCGACACAACACAACACTTCAGGCAGCGACAACACAAAGTATTTAACGTTACCCGAGTCTGAATATCTCGGTCTCCCCAGGTCGCGAAAATAGTATGAGAAATCCAAACAGTTGTCATCCTGCACTTCTCCTCTCGAGCAGAGGTCGGTCAGCAGCTCCAGCGCCTTTCCACAAATCTCATCCTCTCTGTCTCCAGGCATTTCCCAGCAGCATCCTTCTGACTTTAATATCCTATATAACGCCTATAGAGACTCCGCCGACCGCAACCTCGAGCCTCTGAAAGTGCTCTTCATGTTTGCTGACACAATCCCATAAGGAAAGTTGAACCGAACGGTGTTCAGTGGCGTTTAGTTCAAGCCCACAACTTTACACATGTGCACCAGACTATAGTGATGGTTAAGTGTCGTTTAAAGCAGGTTGACACTGGTTGAATTCATTCGGATGGGATACGTTGTGTCCGCAAAGTGTTGCTGCTGAAACGCATCTTCATGAATGAAAGCTCGAGCTGGCGCGCATCGCTCTCGTGCACCCTTATGTGGTGTTCCTGCCAATCTAATTAGGCTCCTCCCCCAACAGACTTGTATTGGCCATTTGGTTAGTAAATCCAATTTGCAATCTCTTAATCCTTCATAAATCGAGTTGGAGAAAAATAGGGAAATTGGTCAAAACCCAAAATGCTGTCCAAATAAGTAACTTTTTGAGGAGTTTGCAAGACTATTTTGTAAGATGTACAACCCAAGGGTTCCGTCCACAATCACTTCCTTTTTGCGGTTTTGTTGCATATTTAATTCAAATAAAATGTTTGTTTAACATTGTATTTTATTCGATCGATTAAAACTAAAGCATAGAGTGCGTCTGAACCATATTTGGGGAATAAAGTGAATTTCATGACTTTATTTTGAATTTGGTCTGCAAATGTTGACCATGTGATTAGGTGACGAATGTCAAAAACCAATAATTGTAAAACTATAAAAAAATAGAACCAAGGTTATCTAGAACAAAAGACCCGTGTGAATGAAAAATCCAACTACACACTAAAGAGCAGAGACAATGAATAAAAATGTCAGGTCACGACTAAAGTTGAATAAACTGGAAAACTATTAGGTGTTAACAAAAGCAAGCATCAGTCCAAGAACACACATATAATGCACTTTGTCGTCTGCGAATGAACTTTAAAAGAGATGACTGACAGGTTAACTCCTGCTTTTTTGATGGATTACGTAACGCTATCTCCAGAAGGATGGATCCTATATCATTCCCAACACCCATAGTCCAGTAATGGAATAGTGAGAGATTTCTCTTGCCCCAAGTTCAAAGAGTCCGGCAGCTACAGCTCTATCACTCCAAAACAACATCAGAAGGCTTAAGTAGATTCTCTCCACTCCCTTCCCCTTCCTCATCTGCTCTTTAGCTAAAAGCTAAAAGACCGAATCTCCTCAAAGACGCTCCTTGTGTTCAGACATAATTAACAAATCTAATGAGATATACAAAGACTTGAGTCAAAGCTTAGACAAGCGCGGACTGTCATCCATCACAGTATAAAGGCTAATGAGATGTGTAGATCTCTCACCCGTGCTTTCTCAGTGGCACCCTCTCTCTTTTTAGCTCCTTTCTGTGGTCATGTGGTGGCACATCTTGTGTTTTAATTAGCTCTCACACTTGGTGAGTGCCAGCCATTTTCCTCAGTGTCAACACACAGAGCTGTTCTCTGTGATAATGCAGGTTCTGTGTTTCTTGCTGGATTATTCATTCGGGACTAATCTAGTGACCGGTCATGTCTCTCCACAGCTGTTCCTGAAACAGACAGAGTGAATGAAAACAGTCAGTTCGGAGGTAGCTCAGAAGCAGTACGCCATGCCACAGTTTACTTATAAGCCGTGTTTTTTCGGTCTAAAAATATTTTTTAATAGTAAAATTAATAAACGAGAAATATTTTACGTTTTTTGCAATAATACATTTTTTTTGCGTAAACTGTACATTTATCAACCTGCAAGATACATATTTTTTGTCTTTGTTAGTCTAAAGATTTACTAAATGTTTAGAGTTTAAGAATTTCCTGATCACTTTGCTAATAAATGAATCTCAGTCGGAGGCCGAAAAAAAAGAAAAGTGCTACAATATAACATTAAGCAAGACTTAAATTTGTAGGATAAATCTCAAAGCTGCAATCTCTAACTTTTTATAAAAAATCGACAAATCAGTGTATAAAAAAATAAGTCTTCAAAACTGTCTCCTAACTTAAGCCCCTTTGCGCAAAGGCCATAAAGATTTATAATTAAGTACGATTTTGTGGGAAATGTGAATTCGTTGCCATTTGACTTAAACCCCTTTAAGGGTAATTGTGTACAGTACATTTTATGTTTCAAACTGAATTTGCGATAAGAGGCAAAATTTGTAAAATGCAACTTTAAGATGAAACTTATGTTTCAAAAGTACATATGTTGTAAATTAAATCTTTCTCAGTCAGCATTTGTTTAAGGGAAACTTCACCCAAAAATGAAAATTCTGTCATCATTTACTCTCCTTCGAGTTGTTCCAAATCTGTATAAATTTCTTTGTTCTGATGAACACAGGGAAAGATATTTGGAAGAATGCTTATAACCAGACAGATTTTGCCCCCAATTGACTCCCATAGTAGGAAAAAATACTAACCATACTATTATATATTTGTTATGTTGAACATAAAAGAAAACATTCTGAAGAATGTAGGCGTGCAAACAGTTCTGGGGCACTTTTGCATACCATTGTATTTTTTCCTACTATGGTAAATTATGTGGGGCAAATTCTGTCTGGTTGTAAGCATTCTTCCAAATATCTTTCTCTGTGTTCATCAGAACAAAGAAATGTATACAGATTTGTATCAACTCGAATGTGAGTAAATGACGACAGCATTTTGAGGTGTAAGAATTACACAGCTAGTTTCTTCGTCAATAGTACGAAGCAAACAAGGGTCCTAGGGGTTCAAGTCTCTACTGTTGGACATGTTGATGCCAGAGGTGCTATATATTATTCAAGTTCGCTGTTTGCATGCAGAGGCTAAAAAGGTTAAAAATCGCTGCATCCATTCAACAGCCATGAGACACCGTACCATGAATAGATTAAATTCACTGCTCATATAAAAGAACATTCAAATAGACCTTTAGTTGACAGAGCAAACTTACATAACCTGGAACTTTCCCTCCTCTGCTTGCTTGAGGAGTAAGTGAATGTTCTGACATCTACATCACTTCCACCATTGCATGACAAACAAGTCTCTCACAACCAAAGAAGCTGAAACGATATTTATTCTGCTCTATGATTTCAGCCTTGGTGGTGATAATCATAAAGTTGTGGAGTTGGATCATCCGTCCACACTGATATTTTAACTAAGGACGCTAAGGAAATATTACACAATTTAAAGCAATAACTAAAATATGACGTTTAGAATACTGATTTTGGTACTTCCATGATAAGAACTAGGGATGTAAAGATTCACATGTTTTTAACAGCAGGGGCCGCTGTGTTTACTGCTAACCTGGTAAACGTGGATTAATAAAAAGGAAAAATGTCTTTGTTTGTTGTAAATATTTTGTATTATTTATTTTATTTGGAATTTGTTTTAAAATTGCAATTTAGTTGTTATTGACATTTTTATTATTATTATTTAACTAATAACTGTGCAGTATATGAGAAATAATAAAAGAGCAGTTTATTATTTCTAACAATTTTTGTTAAAAAAAATTGAATTTTGAGATCAGAATTGTGAATCACATTGCATCACGAGCTGAGTGAACCATTACATCCCTAATAACAACTCCAGCAGAATCAGAAGTGCAGTACAGAAACTGCAGAATACAACATGTATGTGGAGCATCTTGCCGTCATCAAATCAATCACTCTGTGAAGATGTTGCTAACTAATGAACAACCCTGTGATGTCTATTTATAGCTCAAACAAGTATGAAGACAGCAACAATGGGTTTGCAATATTTTAGCTTTTAAATCTCTATGAGAGCAACAGTGAAATTAATTATCAACTTGTGAGTCGTTCTAATTTAATAGAAAGGGCTTTAAATACAAACCTGCACAATAGAAGATGCTCCGTGGTGTACTGGTCAATGATATTTTTACATAGTTTGTAAGCTGTTGTTTTGAGCCCTGTCACTTTTTTCCTTTATTGAACACAAAGGGGACACTTATTATTTACATTTACGCATTTGCATTTCTCCCACAATAAAGGAATTTAGATGTAAAAGGCTAAAAATGAAAGATTCCAAAGCAACTAAAATTGGCTTAATGTTTAATACTTTAACGCACAGGTGTTCTAAACTCAAAACCTACTTGTTGTAGACTAAAAAAACAGAAGAAGGATAGTAATTTCAAATCCTGGCCCAAAACAAGTTCTTTGCCTTAGTGGTTAATGCTGTGGACTCATGGCTTCCAGGTTCTTGGTTTGAGTCCAGCCTATGGCTATTTCTCCATTATTGATCATTGGGGAACCATATCTGACACTAACTTTCTCAGTTGCACTGTTCCTTCCCCTTGCCAATAAAGAAATATTTAGCCATGGCTGGCTTCAAAAACCCAAAACCTACTTGCCACAGTAAACACACTGAAAGAATGAAGGGTAGGAATTCACAAACATTTGTCAACACAACTTTTGTGGCTTAGTGGTTGATGCTATGGGTTGATGCTTTCCATGTTGTTGGTTGGACTCCAGCCTAGGGCATTTTTTCCATTATTGATCACTTGGGAACCATATCTGACAGTAACTTTCTCAGTTCCACTGTTCCTTCCTCATGCCAATAAAGAAAAAAATTGCCATGGCCACTTCAAAAACCCCAAAAATACTTGTTGTGGCGTAGAAGTCATCAGTGTCAATTTAGAACATGCCTGTACATTTTTTCTCATGGGACACAGAGGGGAACGGTCTCTGACAGCAGAGAATATTGCTGTCAGATACGGTTCCCCCTGCCACAGTAGACACTCTGAGAGAAAGAAGGGTAGGAATTCAAAAGCCTGAACCAACACAACTTCTGTGGGTTGGTGGTCAAGCTATGGGTTGATGCTTTCCAGGTTGTTGGTTTGAGTCTAGCCTAGGGCTCTTTTTCCATTATTGATGACTGGGTAACTACATCTGACAGTAACTTTCTCAGTTGTCAGGATGTGATCCCTGCTGTAAAGGAATAATTCAGTAAAATTATTATAACATTATTATAAATACACAGGATGTTGCAATTAGAAACACAATTGTATATTGGTTAGTGCACACCTCATGGTTTAAAGGTCACTGGTTTGAATCCTGGCTGAATTGCTTTTAACTCTTTTTATTTATCTGGTTTTTACGCGGAACCTTATCTGAGTAGCTGTCAACAGCAAATCCCTGTATTGAGGAATGCGATGTGAGCCTGTGAACCTAGAGACCTAATTTTCTCACACACACAACACTGCTGGAGATATCTGATGGAGCCTTCAGTGCTTAGTATAGGCACCTACATTTTTTCATGTCTTAAATTCACACAAATTGTAAATGCATGACATCAAGCATTTGCACCATTCTCATTAGATCAACATGCACATTAGATTTACTAAAGATTCCCCAAATGCCAGACAACGATTTTTCCCCTTACCATGGTGTCACCTTTGGCTCTGCAAATGTCGTTTTGAAGCCCATCTCTCTATGTCTCATTGAGTACTTTTAAAAACAAATGTGTCAACACTGCGTCTATGCACTCCATCATTTAGATAATTCACACCTCATAAATATCAGTTTATCTATAGAAATACACACCAGACCAGACCATCCTAAATTAGCTCTCGCCAGCTGCTAATTGAAAGTAAAAATGGGCTTTGGTGTGCAAGTAAAACAAGGTTACTTGACAGTGTGTGGTAACTTTTAAACCCATTCAATGCAAAAATGTATAATCTGACTTTTGCTCATGAAGGTTGTTGAACTATTTAAAATAAAGACAAACAAAAAGTCCTCCACTTTTTATTTGAGCATTGTTTTTCTAAAATATAATGTAGAACACAATTTCAAGGCTGAAAGAAGAAAATCATTCATCATGGTCATTTAGTTTTTCCCAATTCACTTGATCAATCTTTTGATAGGACAAATTCCATGTGTGTCTGCTATCATTGACTTATGACATCATGTTGCCAGTTCACTGACATTACATCACAGGCCCTGAGTGCAAAGTGTATTATATTATAATAGTATAAAAGCTTTGAAAGGGCATGTCCCATAAGAGGGCAATGTGCCATTGCTGCACCGTTACTATGACAACAGTCCCTCTGCTGAAGGAGGCGTTGTGTCATCTGTAATGAGGTTAAAAAAGAAATAATCACAGCCGAACTCAAGTCTGCCATAGCAGCTGGGATCCCTCAGGTGGGAGGCTCTGTCCACTGCATTATGACATGACGTGGTTTGTTTTAGTCAATGTTGATGTGTCTATACCATAAGGTTCATTATGAAAAATTTAAGCTGAAATTTTATTTTCAGAGCTTACTCCACCCTAAATGTTCCCATGGTTTTGCATTCACCTTCAAGCAATGAGTAAACTTTTGTATGAGAGAATTGTCACCAACTCTAAAAATACTGTGACTATTAAAATATCTATTCTTGATGTACTGTACCTTTAGCTATAACTTTTCCTTTCTATGATTACTTGTTTTAACAAACTCTGAACCTTTCATGGCCTGCTATGTATTGTGTATTAGCGCATTTCACGTTCTTTCGCAGAGACTCCTGCTGAGAAATAGCCAGATTGACTGAAAAAGGCCACGCTGTAGTTGTCGAGTTAAGTCTTAGTGAAGTCATTTTTCAGACTGATGTGGTTACCTTTGAAAATGTCACCTCAGCATCAGTGCCGTGGCATATGGTGGCATTTCCGAAATCTCTCAGGGATGCACCACAAAATGCTAGGAAATGCTATTTAGCTCTGTCTATATTGTTACAGGTTGAGAAACAAAACAAAGTGAAGCTATAATAAAATAATTGGAAAGCTACCATGTTATAATAGCTGTCATTTGAAAATGGGAAGGTCTGATATGGCAAGATGGTCCCACAAAAGAAGGAAAAGAAACATGACAGACTGGGGAATTTTATCTCCAAATATTCACAAGTAAAACCCAACTTTTACAATTTTTATTAAAGGTCTGCTTTAAAGAGTACATAACATGAGATCATGAAAATTTGTAGATCGCCTACATTTTGCTAGGATTGCCCCCGAAAACTTCACTCTTCACCCCCAAACACTGTAGCTCGTGAGCCTCATTCACGGTAGACCAATCACAGCAGACTAGACCATCTGACTAATCAGGGGAGACTAGACCATCTGACAAATCACATCAGACTAGGCTTGCGGAAAGGACGAGATTAGACATATGAATCGCGCAACAAACCTTTTGAGAGTCAGTCAAGAAGTAAGGTAAGAGTAATTACCCATTACTACAAAATAATTGTGTTTTTACACTTTCTCTGTTTGTCGGGCGCCTTAAAAATACCTAGTTATGTACTCTTTAAATTCAGCTTCCTTTAACTTCTTACTTACAAATAAATGGAGAGAATCTCAGATGTGTTTTTATTGGCTCA
This sequence comes from Triplophysa dalaica, assembly GCF_015846415.1. Taxonomy (NCBI): domain Eukaryota; kingdom Metazoa; phylum Chordata; class Actinopteri; order Cypriniformes; family Nemacheilidae; genus Triplophysa; species Triplophysa dalaica. Next base: position 6,224,888 of record NC_079565.1, on the reverse strand, counting down.
ATCATGGATTTGGAAAAAAGATGGATTTGTTACTGCAGAAATAGCATGTGTTATTCACCAGCTGAGAATACAATGATGACTTAGTGAGATTCGATATAATGGAGTACAAAGACACGCTAGGAAAAGTCAAGACATAAATAAACTATGCTGGCATTCACAGAGAAGAGCAGACTCCACCCTTTTCTGCTCTTAAAAATTAAACTTTCATATAGGGCAAAACCATACAGTGACCTGTAAAATCCAATAATATGCCATTGTTAGAAATGAATGTGTACACAACCTATCCAGGTCTTGTAATTGCAACTCATAAAACAAAACACACTTTTTATCAAGTACATAAACAATTTAAAGCACCATGACCACTGCATTTATATCTTCAAAAGATTACACAGTTTTTGTTTATACAATATCACACCACACCATATGTAAAAGGCCCATGTACACTCACCTAAAGGATTATTAGAAACAACATACTAATACTGTGTTTGACCCTCTTTCGCCTTCAGAACTGCCTTAATTCTACGTGGCATTGATTCAACAAGGTGCTGAAAGCATTCTTTAGAAATGTTGGCCCATATTGATAGGATAGCATCTTGCAGTTGATGGAGATTTGTGGGATGCATGAAGCTCCCAAAGATGCTCTATTGGGTTGAGATCTGGTGACTGTGGAGGCCATTTTAGTACAGTGAACTCATTGTCATGTTCAATAAACCAATTTGAAATGATTCGAGCTTTGTGACATGGTGCATTATCCTGCTGGAGTAGCCATCAGAGGGTGGGTACATGGTGGTCATAAAGGGATGGACATGGTCAGAAACAATGCTCAGGTAGGCCGTGGCATTTAAACGATGCCCAATTGGCACTAAGGGGCCTAAAGTGTGCCAAGAAAACATCCCCCACAGCATTACACCACCACCATAATTGCATTAATGAGAAATTGAACAGGTGTTCCTAATAATCCTTTAGGTGAGTGTATGTAGGTCCTTATATAGATGAAAACAAACCCTCAAATACATCAATCAGACCTCAGTGTGTGGAATACAATACAACATACAGAACATCAGAAAACAGAATACAATAGAACAGAACTGAATAACAGAAAAGAACAGAATAGATAATAACACCTAAAAGCCAAAGTGGCCAGTGCCTGTGAAATAGCTACATTTATTGGCTCCTATACGTGCATTATGTGTAGTGTGAAGCAATTACATTCCCAGCAATAAAGGTGTTCTCTCTTAAGTTAAGCCGTCTAATAAAGGTTCAGCCCTCGATGTGTATTATATTGCACTATACCGTGTACCTGCGAGCAGCCATTACAATCACTGCTAGAGAATAACACACGCTCTTAGTCATCAGCTTCCAAATAACTGACGAAGAGGGAGATCTATTGTATGCGAGCGAAGGAATAAAACAATAGAATAGTAAGTTACAGTCAAATTACACCTTCTTTAAACATGAATACCCCTCTCTGCTTTCTCGTGCCAAAAATAAACGTTCCCCTTCGAGCTGAGTCTCAAAGGCATGGTTGAGCGAAATAAAGCGGCTAAGATCTTTACCAGCAAACATGTCTCGCCCTGTCTGGACACGACATTGATTTTTTTCTGTTCTTCTTATCAGATTTGTAAAGACTGAAACCCTCAAGAACACAAGTATGAGCTCTTAGAACAAGATATAACACTTTACACCGAGATACATCAGCGAACTGACTCGTAAATCGAGATGAATAACATATGACAGTGCAGCGTTCATAAAGCACAAAAACAAAAGAGCTTTTTACAGAGTTTTAGGCAAAATTGGATCACTTATCCACCAGTAAACAGCATGTAAAACATAAACCATTATTAATAAGATGGGTATAAAAAAGTTTGGTCTAAACAGACAGAATAAGCTGCCATGTGGACTAGACCAGGGGTTCACAACCTTTTCGACTGTTTTACCAATATTCTAATGTCTCAGTTAGAAAAACTCAAAATACCTACCCAATATAATATTTCAGAGCTTGATATTAACCGGAAAAGTGTTTATTTGATATAAAATTGGACAAATAATGAGAAATATATAGGTTTTTTCGCTCAAAAAAAATTTGTTGCTAGATTAACTTTATTCTAAATTTTATTCTGACACCACACAATTGAATTGATTTATTTGAATTTAAGATTTACCTGTCCGCAATTCACCCAGTTTGAGTTCATCACCTTATTTTATTTAAATTCAGCTGAATGTAACTAATTTGTGTTGAGCCAATTAAATTTGAATGCTTCAGTGATGTAAGCAAGATGTAATGTATGGTGCTAACAGTAAGCAGATAGTTTAGTGCATGACCATTAGTAAGGCTGCATACATGGCAAAATGGCATAAATGTGCTCGTCCCCACCCTATTAAAACCTTCACCACTACGGTAACGCCTCAAAAATCACAGACAACAGAAAATCTTATGAATTTCATCATTACAGAACAGTAAACGCTAACAAGACTCCTTGTCTTTCATCATGCACAAAAACATACACAAAATAACATTTCATTTTGAATTTTAATACCTAAATCCAGTCATAAGGACGATGCATGCTGGGAACTCAGTCCACTGTGTAGTTTCAGTGAGTCAATTATTCAGGTTGTCCCAACACAAATGAAATAAATTTATTTCAGTATTACATATTTAAATTGTGTTTGAACAAGAAACACATACACATATGTTAGATCGAACTATATTGATTAAGTTAAACAAACAACACCTAACAATCATTTTCTTAAATGTATAGTTGTTAAAATGTATTTCATTGCTCGTTTTAAATGGGGTATATCCAGGGTCGATGACATCCTTCCACTAAAATCTCAGCCAGGTTGCCATAGGGAACAATGGCGTTTCGCTTCAGAATGCACACAGGATTAGGATCCACAACGTGAGGCTAATTATTCAAACACTTCGCCATACTATGACAAACATAAAGGAGAACCACTTCAGGCAATCCGCTTCAAGTTACATCAACAAATAGGAAAAAAAAGCAAAGTGAACCTTTGTACTTTCTAGAGGCATGATCACAGAGGCAGGCACTTAACAATGCTCACCCGTAGTGCTGTCGGTTCGCCGAAATTTGAACGTTTTCTTCAAAAATACCCTTAGTGCTATGAAAGTGGAAGTGACCTAATTGGCTGAGATTTAAGCGGAAGTACGTCATCGATCCTTGTGCATATACCCCACTGTCATCCTCATCCTAAGGGCCCCCATGGAAGTTAGCTGGGGCCCCCAGTTGAGAACCACTGGACTAGACAACTGACAGAATACTTCTGAAACAATAATGCTTTAGATTAGGTGCTTGATTTAAAGAGCTTTGAATCATTAATAAATTCTTCATCGTGTTCTTGTTCTTCTTCCTTAAGAAAGAACAGTACAGTATATTCTCTCTCGCAAACCACTCAAGCTTCAATTCCCCACACACAAGGGGAGAAGTTACACCTGTCAGCGTTGTTTTAATGGCTACTTTAAACGCAGGTAAAAGCAAAAGTATACACACAATACTACACTACAGAAGAAGCTTAGTGAAAACTGTTTTCCTTTTTCGCTTTGGGCTGTTTGTGAAAAGCACCTTTGTAAATAAGAAAAATGCCAGATTTAAGTTGAATGCACCAGTGCATTGTGATGGAGTCGAAGAAATGTAAATCTGTTCAATGACTGAAAGATCGACATTTCAAATGGTGGTTTTGTAAAATGTGACATTTGAAAATCCACAATGTTAATTCTGCTATTCTTCATTCTTTGCAATTCAGCACCCACTTCACACACAGCTCAAGGCAACAACTTCACATTCTCAACAAATACCATACAGGTGTATTTTTTGTGCACCATGTTTTTTGCTTCATGGTGTTCCCATATGACTATCACTGTATGTTCCCATGGTTTCCAGCATTTCTGTCATGAGGATCCCTACATACAGCAACCCCAATAGACCTAAATATTGCAGAATTCTCTCTAACCCACGCTCAAATGCAACCATTGCTGACCTAATAGCGTATGGCTCTTCAAAATGATGTGTCACAAGACTCAGAACCCCTTTCAACCTTTTTTAACAATTTAGGGGTGGCACGTCTGAAAGCAATCACCTCTGCTTCATTAAAAACCAAGTGAAAATATGTGTGGCATTTTAAAATGCCATGTGACCTGAAACAACTGACACTGTATGACACAATAGACGTAAGTGTGTGACGCCACAACCTGAGTCATTGACGGCCAGGCACCTGGATTATTCAGCAAAGTAGAGTAATCGTACAACATCCATATATATAACCAGTGTTCATTTTTAAAGGGCTCATCCCTACACCCTTATCTCATCAAAAGGTGAGCGCTTCGGAGGGATCAAGGGTGTACTGTAGGGAACCAGAAAACTTCTGGGTAGTAAGTGCACTTATGCACCCCCTCGTCATTCGGCGCTGTCTTCACACTATCATGAAGCAAAGCGTCCATCATAAGTTGTGCCACCGAGGAGTAACTGTTAATATATAAATTCTGTCATTAATTAATTACCGTCTAGTTGTTCCAAACATGCATAAATGTCTTTGTTTGGTTGAACACAAAGATAGATATATGGAAAATGCTTGCAACCGAGATTTCTGGGGCACCAAAATGACTAGTAGAAAGAATTGTTGTATTTTTTTGTTCTGTTGAACACAAAAGAAAATATTTGTAAGAATTTAGAAAAACAAACAGTTATGGAGCAACCATTTTAATTGTAGTAAATTGGGAATGAGAAGCTGAAGCCCTATGTTGCGGTGGGGCCGCCATCTTGAGAGGATGATTCTCCACTGCTATTATTGTTTTGATTTGTACCGTTTTGTTTGATATATGGAGAAAGGTGAAAGAACCATGGGCTTTTCCTGAACGACTCTACTTAATGCTATTGCAGTCTTTTAACCCAACGATACCAACCTAGTTATATTTCCTAATCGAACAAGAAAAATAGAAAAAACACTGCATTGAACGCACTAGCAGCCGTCCTCCCAAGATGGCGCAACACTCAACGCGGCGTGACGTCGATTAAAAGCTCTATTCAGAAATCTCAGTCCCTAACATTCTTACAAATATCGTTCTTTCTGCTCAACATACATATACTGGTTTGAAACAACTTGAAGGTGAGTCATGTATGACAGACTTTTAATTTTTGGGTGAACTTATCCCTTTAAGTAAACTAAACTTTCGAAAGCATCACCACGATTTAATTAGCGCTTTAAACTACTCAGAAGTCGCAAACAATTGCGTTTTTGTCGCAGGGTATTGATAGGATGGATATCAATGGATGATCAGATCCAAAAATCTTTTCAGTTTGAGAAGATGATACTATCACCATGACAACCCCAGTGGTGTGTTTGGCCCAGTTTAATCGTTGTGTGTACTCAATGCTAGCCGATGTATGATGTGTTTTAACAGAGAATCATATCTCGGAAGAGAGGAACCTCTTGTGTTTAGCGTAGGCTAACGTAGGGATTTCATAAAAGCTTTAAAAGGTGCACGATGTAAAGTTCAAATCTAAATGAACGTATTATATGCGATCGCCGTGTAACAGCTTAGCATTGGGTGAGTAGGTCAACTCATTGGTAAAAAAGGCTAAAAATTACGCATCCTACATGAAGCCACTACACTATTTTAGGCGACTGTCCATGGCTACCAATACACTTTTAAACAGATGGACAGATCAGAAATGTCACGTCAAAACACAGTTTAACCCATCTTATATAATAATGTTTTTTTTTATGTGACTAAACATTAAAATTTTACAATTAAACAGTGTAGCAACTAAAACAGAAGTGTTGACTGCTTGTACACTTGCACCTAACACAGTTCACGGTCTCCACCTAGTGGCTACAGAAAGTAATACATGTTCTAGTTTATTTGGCAACAAATGAATGACCAGAATAAATAAATATAATTTGTCTCATACATTGAAAATATGCATTAATCAATACAAAACGTAATCACATAAACTTTTATTGTAAAGGAGATTTATTCCAAAATAGTAGAATATTGTAGAGGAAGGAATGAGTGGTACAGAAAGAAAACAAGGGAGAGAGAAATGTGAAAAAATGGATTCAAATCCACACATGACTTTGGCAAGGCTTTCTGAAGCTGAATATATCAAAATTCCACGGTAAACGTAATAAAATGTCTAATTCAAAGGCCTTTAATCCTATAGATCGGTTAGTATTTTTTACATTAGCCTATTATACATCTAACAATGCGATAAAAAGTCACAAATCTATTTTAAACTCTGTAAATATATCACGATTTACGATCAACTGTGCTTTAAAGTTCCGTAGGCCAATGCTTAAACTGGATGTTCAGTCAAAACCACACATGGTGTTCCAATTGCACAGCTGACAACAAAAATCACCCCATCTTCACCAAATGCTTACTGTACAAATCAAGTGGGCATCGATTGTGGGTGACCCACCCTGATATCGCTCAATACAGGTGGCGAATTGTGTCTGTTTTCGACTTTGTATTACAAAACGGGTCCAATAGAACATTTCCTCCCTTATACACATCTATTGCATTGACTCGCAAAAAAATTCACAAAAAAGTTTTCCATCAAAAAATGCTACCTTTATTTGTACTGTATGTATATTGCATCTGTTTAGACCTCTAATGATTGAACGGCAATAACTGTTAAAAAAAGAAGTGTACGCTGATGTTTAAGTGTAAGATTGTGAAGTTGTACTGAAAAGTGTTGGTTATACATTATACAGTATATACGCCCACTAAAAAGGCAACTAAAACTATCACGGATAACAGGCCTGGTCCACATTGTGTACTTCTAAAATCCTACAAGCTCTAACTGTGGAACACACACTCTCGCCAGCCCCCTCTGCTGGAAACACTCTGTTAAAACTACACTATTTCCGCTCCATTCAGCCTCTTGATAAGCTGAGACAGTTTGACTATGACAGGGTGTGTATGACAGTAATACAGAGTCACTTTAGCACGGGTGCATGTTGCAAGCGCGGTTCTCCTTTAAGTTTTTGCAGTGGTTGTACTCTGCGCCTTTGGCCTTCTTCGGCAAAATCAACATGCGCTCTTGGATTCCCCCTCCACAGGGCTTGGTACATCTCATCCAGTTGCTCCATCTGGCCATCGGACAGGCTGCGGGAAAAGAGAAAAAGGGTTTTTGAAACCATGAGGTTTGCAGCAAAAACGTAATGTGAAGCATTAATGTGATAAAAGACGCAATCGGTTCACTTCTATTGAACTCAAAGCATTCATTCATAAAAGGTCCTTCCATGACATTTAATCCGTTCGCAGATATTAAATCAGTTCCTGTCAAGAAGGTGGAAACCAAGATCAAGTGTTAAGACCTCGCAAATGAAGACAGGGATTGAGATTATCCGATGTCCTCCACGGCTGAAGGGAGACAGCGCAGTTAAAGCTGATGTATGAGTGTATGTGTGTGTTCTGTGACCATGTCAGACAAATTGTGAGGAGGTGTAGCAAGACCAGAAGGACTTCCTTGTACAATGAGTCTAGAACATTCAATGTGACGCCGTCTGTGACCGTACTGAATCACTTCATCATACGCCGACAATACAGTGTATGTGTGTAAGAGAGAGAGAGATGCCCTCTCTCAGTGAGTGTCTGAGGATATTATTGATTGCTTCAAGTAGGAGCAATAAGGAGGATTTACAAGGAGTTTAGGAGAACAATTTGATCAATAGGTCTTTGTGGGTGACGGAAATCATATAGACATTTTTGGTAACAATAAACAAACAACTATGGCGTTGAGAGCTGTACGAAAATAATGCGACTTACAAAGGTGCCGTTAATGTGAATATAAAATAACAGCTGCAGAAAAATATGAGACCATTCCAAAATTCATTTAATCAGCATTTCTAGATTTCCAGTATCAAGTCAAGTCCAGTATCTGTTGAATCAAACCTCTGGTGTGACATCAATAAGCAATGTGAAAGATAAAAATGTAGGTTATCATATAACTTGTCCTTTATACATGTACATATGAAGAGCTCTTTTCCAAAACGCATTAAACGGCAAATTTAAGTTTGTTATGCCATTTTGTTGTGTACTAAACCTGTTCACTGTTCCATCAATGTTTCATGCCAAATCACTATATTTCCTTGTTTAAAATGTTCTGCAAGATGCAGTTTCTTTCCAAAACGCTATAAGTGCCGAACCTTTTTTTTGTCCTCTCGACCAATCAGAATTCGCTCGCTAGTGGTATTTGTATGCGTGTTATTTTTAAATTATTTGTTGTATGTGGTGGAAAATATTGAAACATGAAATTGATAATATTTATTTTGTTTTACTATTTAGTTTGTTACTATTTATTTTATTTGGCTGTTATTTATTTCATGCATTTGCATTTATTTGATTTATATTAATTTATAGTATGAGTCCCTGATGTCATATGTTGCATGTTCTCTGGTTTGTTTGTTTTTTAAAAAGAAATAAACCACATTTTTTTGAGAAACAGGATGGATTTGTAGCGTTTGGAAAAAATATAAATAAACTTTGAATTTTTAATCGACAATATTGTTGTTTCATTTAACAATCATTGTTTAACATGTTCAGACTGAGCCAACAGACCATTTTAACAGGATAAATTGAATATTAAAAAAATGTATGGGTCTAGGTAAAAAAATGTCATTTTCATGAAAACTATTAAAATGGATTTATGCGTTTTGAAAAAGAGCTCTTCAAAAATTACTCTTGTATTGCTCAATGAATATGAATAAATGAATAAATGAATATGAACTTGTTTTCTTTGCTGTATTTGAGGTCTAAAAGAAAAACAGAGCATCTTTTCTGTTATTTTAATATGTTTGTCCAGTTTTCATTTTCTGCAAATAAATGCAAATAAAAAAACAGTATTTTTATTTGAAATTTAGGCGAAATATTTTTAGTAGTTAACAGAATGAAACAAAAATGATCATTTTACCTGAATACACCTATAAATAGTAAATTCAGAAAAATGATATATAATGGTCTCGTAATTTGTTTCTGCAGCTGTATATTTATGATACACTTTCTGTTCCAGAATGGAGAAATGTAGGGTGTGGCTTGATTTTAGTAATTGGAAATTGATTCTTAACTATGTGCAAATAACATCAATCCTGTAAATCTGTTAATGGAGTTCTAAACCCGGCTAAGCATTGACTGAACAGTAAATCATTTCGGACCTGTGCTCTCCTCCGCCACAGAATCTCGTCTCTGCTTGACTTGTTTCCTCGCCGAAACTTCCTGTCTCTTCTTTTTGTCGCTGGCTCGGGAACCTTTCGTGCACTTGCGGATCTTGCACTTCTTCCTCTGGACCGTCTCCGGGCACGGCATGCCCCCAAACTGAGGCTCCAGCTTGACCATCCGTGAGCGGATCATGTGACCCTTCCCGCAGGACTTATTACACTCAGACCAAGATGACCATTCTGACAGCATGCAGTCTGTGGCTGGAAGGGGAATGATGGGAGAAAACGAATTACAATTGTTCGAAGGTTGTTATGGCCTTATAAAACGAGTCCTCTATAGAAACTGAAATTTAATGTTCACAAAATTTCATTATATTTTATAAAATATTTCAGGGACAAAGTTGAAGGAACGTTCTAATTTAAATCCTTGTAAGGCAAATTTAATACCAACTTGATCGGATGAATTGAAAAAGATGCTTCTGATTTTTGAATCGTATCATTTGTGTATTATAAAAACAACAGAAGTCAAATTAAAATGTCTCCAAAGTTACTTACGGCATTCAGGAAGCATACACTTTTCAACCTGCTCGAGCTCATCTGGGCACAGACTGGGCTCCACGGGCGTCTTCAGCATCCGCTGACGGGAACGCATACCCATACCGCAAGACACGCTGCACTCATTCCATTCAGACCATGGAGACAGCATACACACCACAGCATCTACAAACAGAGAATTAATAACGTCATACCTGCAAATATTTTTAATATTAAAAAATATATTTTCAATTATTTTATCTACCTAATGCATACTATAACTGTAGTGCACACTCCCTAATACATCTCAGATTTGCCGTAGATCCTACATTTGCTGCGCTGCATATTTTTATCGTGTGGTTCAGAGACCCGGTCAAGTGAAAAGCAAATCTAATCACAAATCAACAACCAGTAAAGTCCTCCAGGAGATTCTAGTAATGAATTAAGTTTGGTGAAGCGGTGCTTTTCTGCCCATGAGAGTTGTTGGCTTGAGTTGGATGCTTTGACATTTTGTGGTTGCATACTTACTGCAGTCAGGCATCATGCACTTCTCAACCTCGGCTAGCTGTGCGAGGCAGGGCGAGCCATCTGAGGCTTCCATCTTCATCATGCGCTCTCTTCTTCTCATTCCAAATCCACAGCTCACGCTGCACGGTTCCCACTCGCCCCACTCTGTGACCACACAGCTGCTGCCCGCTAGAGCACACAACACACACGTATTAGTGAGGATGGCTCATAAACTTCAACTGTATTCAGACCAGAAGGATGTTATCTCCTAATAAATACACAAACCTGTATAAATTGAACACAAAATTGGTGGGTGTAAATCAAAACATCTTAAGTACTTGAGTACTTTTCACTCTACTCAAGTACATTTTCAAGTATCTGTATTTTATCAGAGTGTTTTTTACTTCACTATATTCAACATATTATAAAGCATTCATCACACTTTTTACTCCACTACAATTCTTTTACATTTAATGCTGGAGAACATTCAAAATACTTTCGTACTTTTACTCAAGTAAAATACCTATAAAGTAGAAAAATTTTTAAATGGACTTGAGTGTTATAGAAAAACACATTTATTTATGAAATGTTTTGGAGTGAAAAGATACTGTATAATGTAGTAATTTAGTCTAATGTATAAAGTATAGTGTATAAACCCTTATACAAGTTGGTAGACCTCTACTGGAAGGAGATTTTTCTAAATATATCCCCCACAAGTATCTAATATTCCTGGAATAAATCATTTCATATATATTCATAATCTTTTGTAGTCAAACAGTACTTGTGTAGTAGAGAAAAAATTATCATAGATCAATTTTATTGGCCCTAATATAAATTATTTGATAGTATTTGCCATGAAAAACAAAATGTATTCATTAACCAAATGTTAAATACTTAATTATGCCGCGGTCAAACTTGACTCTGAGCATGTGAAATTTGAGATTCCTCAATCTTCTACATTTCTGTACTGTACCAAGAGGTCAAGACATCTTCACTCACGTTTCTCAAATTCGCATGTTCACCAAACTTGAATTTTGCTACGCAGCAAAATGTGAAATATCTTCAGACAGGCTTGCGTTTCCGGTCTGAAGCATTTGCATGTGTACGAATGGAAGTCATTGACCCCAATGGAACAGCTTTTCACAGTTTCAATAGTTCCCGGAAGTTATTAGTTACGCAGGGAGCTGCGACTAAACATACCAACTGAGGTAAACTTTTAACCCATTTAAAGACGAAAGCCATTTAATGAATAAAAATGAAAGAAATAAAGCATTTAAAGAGAAAACTGTAACTATCTGAAGGCTCCACGAAACACGTGGCACCGCTCTCAATAGCTCCCGGAAGTTACTAGTTTCGCATGGAATTGGGACTAAACAGACCAACTCTGTCCCGAATACTTGCCATGAAAAACACGTGACCATTTGACTTGAGTAAATATAAAATATGGCGACTCTATCAATCGTATATAACTTACAGCACTCTTCGTTGACCACACACTTTTCAGTCTCCTCGGTGGGCAATGTACATCTGGAGCCGTCCTCTGGGAACTGTTTGACATATCTCTCTCTGGACCGCATGCCCATGCCACACGAGGCGTGCACGGAGACCAGCTGATCCACTCTGACATCATACATGTGGACGCCTCTCCTGGACAGAACGCAATCGTATGCTAATGAGGTATAACACAAAATGCAGCACACATAGTATGAATGAGAAGTTGTGACCAAACTTTTAAATTGCTCTTTGCATTTCATCCTTCATATTTTCTACCTCTCTCCCCTTATAAAATGCTGATAGATTCGTTTGAAATTGACCGATCCAGGCTTATATGATCTCACCTCAATCATTCTAATGATCTCTACGACAGAGCCTGTACATAGATTTGTTATCAGACTGGATGGATGAACTCGGGGTAACTCTTCATAGATTTGTCTCCGGTTCAGAATGGCAGACCATGTTTGGGTGCGGCACCGGGCGCTAATAAAGCAACTAAGTGAATCATTAATAAGAGCTGTAAATAAACGTGGCCCTGACGGGGTCCCCAGAGGCCCCGGTGTCGGCCTGTCAGCCGGCTGGTGGATTATCAATCAATGCGAGCCTTAAACGGCCCATTAATTAAAATCAAAGAAGAGTCTGCGCGGAGCAAATGTGAAGCTATGCGGGTTCTATTAATCAATGACGGGTGGTGGCGACTGGCGAGACACGGCTCTCGACGTCTTTACAAGCCTCCCGTCGGAGTTGACTGAATGAAGACTGAACCCGGAGAAACGGACAGATCGGACGATAAAGAGAGTGAAGAAGATGGATGGGCAGGCGGGGGTGCTTTAAAAGACAGTTAAAGATGTTAAAGACAAAACGTAGACGGCAAACCAGACAGAATCAGAAAACATCATTGATGTTAGTGCCGCTCGATTTCTTTAAATAATTGTAAGGAGATTATTGTGACAAATTTGTCATTTAAACCCTGATACGAAGACGTGACACCTTAAAATGAAAAGGACACTTTTTTCAAGTGTTTTATAAAACAGTGGTCTGGTTAATCTCTTATAAATACCTTTGTTTTGGTGGAAAACCTCTATTTTTGTCAAAACTTTTATTTTTGTCATAATGGATTTTGTTTAGTAGACTACAGACCCAACTGAATGATCTGTGTATCTTTGGATGATTGATTTATTTGTTATTATCTTTAAAACAGAAAAAGATTCAACTGTTATCACAAGTTCCACCCTTCTCATAAACATAAAAAGAAATCTAAAAATAAAACAAATCTCAAATTTTTGTTTTGTTTTCATCACAATTTCTTCAAATAAAATATGAAAAAAATGATATATAAATATACACACACACACACACACACACATATATATATATATATTTATATTATGTATAATACACAATATATATAGAACACTTTGGATGATGTAACAACATGACGTTTAATGTTGGTCAAGAAGAACTTCCTGTTTCACTTCTTTAAAACGACACAAAATAAAAAAAAAAAAATGTTAAACAAATATCTTAAAGATTGAATTGTAGCTACATGTAAAATAAAATAAAACTAGAAGTGCTTCTGGAATAGAGTTTACATCTTGCAAAGTGGTCTATAAATAAGATCAAAACAAGTCAACAACAGTTTTGATATTTGGTTTTATATTCATGAGTAGGGTCTGATTAATGTTTGATTCCTTTTTCCATTTGAACGACAAAAACGAATAAATAAATTATCCAAAGTTCTTAATACTGGGCATGCAGCGCATGTAGACTATATTTGTTCCATCAAATCACCAACTTCTTGTCGTTTAATAATGGCAAAATACCATAAATTGTGATTTCCTAATAGTTGTCTCGATAAACAAACGTAAAGAATTTATGTCCAACACCTAACGGAAAAACATTCAAGGTTTAACTTTGCAAGATTTCACACTTCGACCCAATCGGCCGACCAACGAAGTGCAAATGTCGTATTGATTCTCTTAAACGCTAAACCACAATTTATTTTTTATGTTTATAGTTTTACAGCATCTACCTCCGCATCGAGCGAATCGATACCATGGTCTGCCTGAGCAGATTGCTGGCATAAAACTCAACAGCAGCAGTTTGAGGTCGGGGAGGTTTTCTTAACCTTGAAAGCAGCCTGCATTTCTTCACGTTAAAGTGCTAACAAGACTATCGACCCGCTTCCGTCTTAAAATCCTCTCACACGTGTTTCTTTGTTTTTTTATCTTTCTCACCCTCCTCGCTGCAGCCGGGCCCCATGCAGGGCTGAAAGTCCTGTGTGTGCAGGCAGGGCGTGTTGGGGTCCAGCTGGGCTTTTAGCATCCTCTGCCTCATCCTCCGACCTTTATCGCAGGTGGACGAGCTGCAAGCCGACCACGGAGACCAGTTGGAGTAGATGCACGTGTCTGGAGTGTTGTCTCCTGTGAAAGTGGACGGTGCTTTTAGAGAAAACCGCACGTGTTTCTTTTTTTTAAAGATGATATCTTCATTTTTGTGCTCTTTAACGTCAAAACTACCTTAATTATCTAGCTGTGAACATAATGGAAGCACTGTTCCTCTCGTTGATGACTTGACCATGACAGAAGGGACGTTTGGAGGTTTACTAAGATACCCGCCGCCCGCCTTGTTCTTTAAACCCTCCGTTGGCTATGTTTTTAAATGAGGTGCCACAAATTGGATAAGATAGCGTTACCATACTCACGTTCCTCCGTCTCCTCCTGAGCGATATCAGCGACGATATCGTCTATGGTGTCGGGGACGGTGTTGCACTGTTCTCCCTGCAGATTGGATGAACAAGGTTCAACATCACAGCGGCTGATAAGATCCACCATTTGCCATCTGATCACTATCATGCTAAAGCCTCATGCTAAAAAAACTAATCTCAGAGGGAAAATGATTGTAAACTAGCAGGCGAGAGGCAATCCCACGCTTTTCTGTTTCTCAAAAGCCCAGAGATGAGATTCTTCCCAGCTGTGAGATAGAGATGAAACATCTGGCGTGGAATATTGCACATTTTTTATCATTCAAGGTTTCACAATGGAGTGTTTTCGCTTTAAACCGTCTCGCGATTCCAAACACTGTCATCTGAAGGATAACAGATGCTGCTGAACTTCAGTATTCGCCTTCGTGTATTTATGTAAGCATTTAAGTTTAGCAAATGTGCTTTTTTCACTCAGCCATTCTGGGTCAGACGCTATATTAAACAACGCAGCTGTTCGTACCAAATGTACCAAATACATTTGTCCCATTTAGTAGTTAATGCGCGCCTGATTAAAGTGACATCAAATTAATGTCATTGGATTTTTATGAGTGCCTACTTATTGGATCCTAATAGATTTGCATTTCATAAGGAACATCAGTGCAGGCACTACAATAGGAAGACATGACTGCTTTCAAAAAATCACCTTTCTCGCAATTCTCTCCACCACCACTCGGGCTAAAGGTGAGATAGGGCCACCAGATGGGTCGTAAAAGGGGCTTTGTGGATGATCCAGACTGGTGAGGGGCCGGATGCGCTCCTGAGGATTACTGGGTTTATTGGGAGACTGAAATACAACAGACATCAAGCAGACAGATAGAGAAAGAGAGTGTGTGACTTTTGGATGCCATCTGCCAGAGCTCCTCACCTTTCATCTCCACATGCATCATTTATTCACCAACTTTCCTTTTATGAGTGATTTATGGCTGTGTTTCTTGCCTGTGTGTTTTGAGAGTCACCTGACACTTACCCGCGTTCAACTCGGATGCCTTCAGAGAAAACAAATGCCAACTGCTGCGCCAACTGCTTGAATAAACTAAGTAAAACTTCTAAAGATTTCAAGAACTTAAAGCGATAGTTCACCCCAAAATGAAAATTCTTTCAACATTTACTCACCGTCATGTATTTTCAAACCTGTATGACTTCCTTCTTTTTTCTATGAAAGGAGATATTTTAAAGAAATTTAGTAACCGAACAGCAGCGGCACCCATGCAACATCTATTGTGCAAGTGAATGGGTGCCAGTTAACAACATTCTTCAAAATATATTTTTTGTGTTCTGTGATAGAAAGAAAGAAAGTCATACAGGTTTGAAATGACAAGAGGGTGAGTAAATGATGACAGAATTTTCATCTTTAACACTTGTGTCTGTCAGTGCCATCTCGTGCCAGCAGGGGGCAGCAGATGGCGCACTGTTTCCACTTCTTCCACTTGTGGTGATGTTTATCTTGAAAAGACCTAAAACTGTTCAGTCAGTCTTGTGTAATTATGAAGATGCTATTGACAAAAAAAGGAAAAGCGAGGGAATTATTATGCCTATTATTTTAAGTGCAGGCTTGGCTTTTTCCCGGAAAACTAAAATATACAAGACAGCAAAAACTGAGTATGCTCAAAGTGTCCAGATGGACTCATTAGAATATTTTGAGCACTTCCTGCACTGATTTTAGAGAAAATTTAGGTACACAATTTGTACCTAAATATAATTGAATATGAATCAACGTGTGAAGCGTACAGTACTGCACTCTTTTAAGTTCTCTTAGAATGCTTGAAATGTTATTATTTCGTCCGTCTGTGAATGCTGACCTCATATGTGACCCCGCTGTCAGTCCCAGCATCCCACGGCACCAGGTCCTTCTCCAGTTTCTGCACCCAGCCGCAGTCTTTGGTGCAGAGGTCCTCCCCAGACAATCCCACATTCCAGTCGGGACTGGGGCCCAGCATGGTCAAGAATGACATGAGATGACGGGATCGGTCCACTGAGAACTCCGCCGAGGGCGCGGACCGTCTGAGAGAAGCAGACAACAAAGAATATTTTAGATGTTTGGATACTTCAAAGCAATGAACAAAAGGGAAAATGTGTGAAGTGCAAAATGAAATCAAGTCATCTCATCATCAAACAGCAGTCAAAACCTCTTTTACTTCACTATTTTTGAGTCAAACGGAATATTAAATGGAAAACAAATGGGGGCGGGACTTAATTTTATTCATACTGTATGCATGTTCATGGTGATTTCTGACAACTTTCCTCCTAAAATCACCAAAAGAATCTACTTAGAGGACATGCAAGCTAAGGGTCAAGTTCATCTTGGGAAGCATCCGCCCCTTTTAAATGTTAACATTTACTTCTTCTGATTATTTTTTGCATTTATTGCAGAAACTTAAAGAGTAGTTCACATTCAGAAAGAAAACGCGGTCATTATTTAGATGCTCTCTTGTCATTTCAAACCTGTATGACTTTTTTTCTTCTGCAGAATTCAAAGAAAGATATTAAAAAATATCCCCATTGACTTTGGTTTTGTGTCCATACAATAAAAGTGAATAGGGACCAACGGTACTTTTTCAAAGTATCTTCTTTGTGTTTGGCCGAAGAAAGAAAATCACACGGGTTTAAAAAGACAGCAGGCTACGTAAATGATAACAGCATTTTCATTTTGAAGGTGAACTATTCCTTCAAACTACAATTTAAACCAGTTTAAAATTTCTGGATTAACTTTCACAATTTCACAAATATTGGATTACCTAATGGTAGCCAAAACCAACATCCTAAACGTTCAAATTTTATGACCTAGATGATGTCATCCGAAATGAGTTATTGAATTTTTGTGAAAGATCACAAAGAAAAGCATTCTTTGGAATAAAAAGTGCACTAACAAAAAAGACCAAGGACAAACATCGACGTAAACCGGGCCAATTCTGCTTTCATGGTTTGACTTTTAAGGCCTTAAACGCACGTAAAACACTTTACAAGAAACCTTGTATTATGTGCTAAGCATCAATTGTGTGAGTCTGTGCAGATGGTAACTAATCGAAGTAATTGCTCTGATAAACAAACCATCACCAAACCAACTGTTGCCGTTTAAACCGAACAGCCTGTGAGAATCAAACGTTACTGCTCGGATCTATTGATTAACACGTATTAAATATTCATGAAACCAGCACTCTATGACTCTCACAGCACACACTTAAGATCAGAAGAGAGAGAGAAGCAAGAAAGAGAAGCTCAAAAATCATAAAACGGGAATAGACGGAAGTAATTCACACTAAAAAAATGTCTAACAGGTAAAGCTGCGAGTACGGCCTCCCTCTCCGTGTGTTCAAACTGAATTTACAAAAACTGTAATGCGAAATCCTCACGCTGATTAAGAATGAATTGAGCGTGCCGATAACATACGTTATTTATTTACAAACGTCATATGCGTTGTTTTAGCCGCTGACTCGCTAAAACAATTATGCAAATCAGGTAACAGCGCAAACACGTCCCTGAAATTTGTGTTTAATGTAATTTGCATGGAACAATTTCCCAGTTGTGAGTGTTACTGTAGGTAGCGGAGGACACAGCAGCCAATCTGACAATACATTTACTGTTAGGCATCGATCCGCTTCTGCAGAAACTGAATCAGCTTTTAAAAATGTCAGAAGTACTATGCAATGACAGATTATAATGTGCTTCTATATAATTTGATCATCATCAGATGAATTGCTGTTATTGTTAGAAAAATATACACAACGATGTCTTGTATTCTGTAAGAGTAATAGGCACATACAGCCTGTTTAAAGTAAAATTCTGGCACTTTTATGTCGAAAACAAAAGAAGATATTTTGAGAAATGTCTCTGTTGTTTTATGTTCATACAATGAAGACAATGGACGGGCAGGTTAATGTTGTCTGGTTACTTACATTCCTCAAAATATATTTTGTGTTCTGCAGACAAAAGTCTGGTCAGGGTGAACTATCCCTTTAAACGGGATTGTGGGAAATTTGTGAATTTTGTTTTTTGCTGTTGATGCAGTTGTTTTTGCATAGGGCCTGTAAGCCACATTGAAACCAATGTGACCTTTTTCAAGTTATGATTTAAAACCATATGCAACAATCCGCATATGCATAAAGTTCAGAACGCTTATACACTTGACTTGTGGGTAGAAATAATTGGCGTCTGCCATACCTTCCCCTTTTCAGGGGGTAGATTGGTTGTGGTAATTGACAATCTTATGTTAAATTAGGTCAAGTGAATGTCCTGATGTATTGGAGCTTGAGGAAGGCCATTAACCTCAATCGCAGAAACGCCACGGGGAAAATGCTTCTCTCATCAAAAAAACGAAAACCTTTGCTAAACAAAAGCGCACATAAAATATTAACCGCCTCATTAGTGAGTGGAAAAGTAACATCTACATACCCAGCAGGTGCTAAAGACAATTTTTCTTTAACACGGCTCTTGTTGTTCACCCAGGTGAGAATGGAATATAAAAACATTTGAAAACTTATATACAAGAGAAATACCATTTTCTGGAGTTTTGCATGGGTGCCATTACCATATAATGTATTTAAATTTATGTAAAGTGAGTTGCATATATGCTAAAGATCAGTACGCATGCTCTATGGGAATGAAACCCATGACCTTTGTTTGGAAGTTGACTTACACATTAAGAGGTTGCCAGGCGGGCCACTGGGCTTTAGTTTTGATAACTGTCATCACATCATCACCCTAAGAAAAACAGACAAACAAAAACAGAATAACAAGTTTTAGATTTTTGCATTCTATGTATAGTGAGTAAAACAACAAGAATTTAAGCTGTTCTAGCTTCACTGCTATAGAACAATTTCTTTCTTTTAACTATTGAATTTTTAGCTTTCACAGTTTTTTTGTGTTGAAGAATTCTTCTATTTTCCCCTTTTCAATAATGAATAATGTATCCATCATTTCTAAAATGTCACACCGAAACCAAAAGGGACAAAGACCATATTGAGTTTTAACAGCATTATCAAAAATACCATATATTTAGCAACAACAAAAAAACACCATTAAAGAACAATCAAAAACACTGACAAATCGAGGCCAGAAATAGATAAGGAACGGTTTGAAAATGTGAGCAAGGGTAGAGAAACAGACAGACAGAGCGATAACTTATTCATCAGGATATGTTGTGGGCTTACACTGTGCTGATCTCAACAAAAGATTTAAAGCTTAAAGAAATGGTTGATGATGTGTTCAAACATTCAGACAAGCTGAGAAAACTGGCACACCTGTTCAAGCTGACAGCAT
Organism: Triplophysa dalaica; assembly: GCF_015846415.1. Classification (NCBI taxonomy): domain Eukaryota; kingdom Metazoa; phylum Chordata; class Actinopteri; order Cypriniformes; family Nemacheilidae; genus Triplophysa; species Triplophysa dalaica. Next base: position 6,205,153 of record NC_079565.1, on the reverse strand, counting down.
CGGACACCATACTCAAGCATAATGGAGCGGAGTATCTCTTCATTATATAGACCCCGCCATGATAATGCACTGCGTGCCAGAACTTGATTTAAAATCAAACGTATGCTCGGAGGCCTGGACAGTCAAGGGGAGATCTCACTAAGTGTGCCATTTGTCCCAAAGTGACCATTAAGCATTTTTGATTGTCTGCTTCTTTATAATGTATGTATATTCATCATATTAAGGGGAAAAAATAAATAAGGCTCAAGGGGCATTTGGAGGATTTGGGCATTTTATTGAAAATAATGGGCGGATGAGGGGGATCAGGGTCAGGAGACATGCAGCATGGATTCAGATACAAGCCCACATCTCTCATACAGGCAACAAACCTTAATGTGACTGAAGAACATTATTCAATTCAATTTTGTTTACATAGTGCTTTTCACAATTTTCATTGTTGACGTCACAGCTTTATGGCATTATTATAAGAGATGCACGATACAAAGTGTTTTCTACTGATACCGATTGCCGATTATTCAGAGTGATATCCGCCGCTCCCGATTCTGAAGATTCATATTAAATTTCGTAGCACTGAAATATATGAATTCAAATAATGACATCAAACTGGTGATGTTTGTTAATACCTTCGATATACAGAGCATAAATTCATTGCCATTTCCTGTCCTCTTACGATTGACAGGATATACAGGGCGATTAAATTGCTTTAATCGACCGTTAACAATTATTTGCCGATATCTATTTATAATAAATTATTTAAAAAAATTAATCGACAAATAAATAAATTCAATTTTATTTGTCACTCGCTTTTGCAAATAAGGAACCAATAAAAGGTATTAAAAGTGCTTGTCAACTATTTAAGTATTAAAGTATTAAATCATTTAAAGTGTTGTTTGCATTTCCTAAAAAACTGTGAATGTGGACATCCCGAGGTTTCAGAAGGCGATATGTAAAAATAAACAAAGACTATATGGCATTAATATTATGCAAACAAGCAAAAGTGTTTGAGATGTCGGACCTTTCAGTTTGCATTTACATTTCAAAAGTTTATATTAAATATGATTTTTTATATACTTTATTAAAATATACTTGGATACATTTTCACAGAAGTGTAGTTCATCACATTAGCTGGATACGATCTATGTAAACAACCTAAAAGTATATAATATTAATTCTCAATTAAAAAAAGAGATTGTTTTAGTAAATCTAACAACCACGCGCGACATGTTGTTTTTATACTTTATTTATTCCTCTACAAGGGTGCCAAAACTTTTTGGCCTTATGTGGACAGTACATAACATACAATCAATTTAAACCTACAATACTTATCGACTATAATTTATAACTTATTAATACAAAATACATACAATTAATAATAAATTACAATTAATACTTATTTACATAATAATAATCTTCTTGTTAAGTCTTTGGGAGTCTTTCCGAGGGATTTTTGACACACCTAACTAACCAAAAACTGTCTGGCAAAAGTTACTAAAAGTCACTAAAAGTCTCCTGACACAACCTCCTCCATATATGAGGCACCGTAACACAATGACTGCTGCTGAAAAATTAACACGCTGGTGGCAAACGCTCTTTTGATGAGGAGCTAAGTGAAAAAAACAAACTGTGATCACAGTAAGCTGCCCAACATCAAACAGATGCACAAAGCGAGATTGAACATTCTTAATGGGTTGCGTGAATAATATTAACTCAAAGAGAATCAAGTTTACTTAGTAGTTTAAACACAGTCAGCATTTAAAGGTCAAGTTCACACAACTAAAAGTAAACTTGCTGTTACTGCATTTATCCTAAAAAATAGCACACACGTGCCACACGGGTCAACAGAGACATATTGTCCGGCATTTGTGCTCTATATCTGTCGACACGTGCAACAATAGACTTGCTTTGTTAAAGGAATTCGACAACAGGTGTTACCGAACAAAAACTAGGACTTAAGGCCCAAGTCTCGAGACTTAATGGGGTGTTGTTGGCATTTGCGCATTGAAACGCACAGCTGTCTCGCCGTAATAAAGCAATTAATCTGCTAATTGGCCAAATTGATGAATATGTTTCGCAGAGGCAGATGGTCTCGCAAATGCTTGAGGATGTTAATTTATGGTCCAACTTGACTGCGACGCAAGCCGGCCCTGAAGTTTCAACAAGAAGAAAATTCATCTTAAAACAGGGATAAAAACGGACCTTCCTACTTTCAATTCTGGGGCTTCATCAAGTATACCTAGCAAGACATATCATGAGAGTGGAATTTTAAAGTGAATCCTTTTCAAACTAGAAATAATAATACGGGGACCAGACACTAAGACAACATACGCCTGAAACGCTTTGACCTCCTTGAGGGTTTTAAGAAGAGATGTACCGCAGAAGCCTGGAAAAACAGAAAGACATGTTCATGGCTGGCTGGCAGTTTTTTAACCTTTCAGAAACTCGGCGGCTCTCTGAAGGCTTTTTTAAAGAAGACGTCTGTATCAGTTTCGACTTTTATCAGCATCAGTCAAGTGCACTTATGGGGATGCTTTGGTGTGTCGGTCTAAAAGTGACTCGGTTCTTCGGATAGTCTCTCGGGGTCTCACATTCACGCACGGGTCACTCGCATCTGGCCACGCTGTGTGGATGCGGATGTCTGGGGTACTTTATGAATACTAATGACAACTCCATTCATTTAAATGGATAGTTCACCCGAAAATGAAAATTCTGTCATTTTTACTCACTCTCTTGCCATTTCTTTCTTCTGAAGAACAAAATAGAAGATATTTTGAAGTATGTCGTTCACCGAACAACATCGCTACCCATTCGCTTCTACTGTATTCACACAAAACCAATGCTAGTCAACGGCTGCCATTGTTCGGTTACCAACATTCTTTTGTGATCCACAGAAGAAGAAAAGTGCTCTCTCAAACACACACACACACACACGAACACACACAGTGAGTTTTCTTGTAGGCCATCCTGGCTGTGCAGCAAATAAGAACTATGTCACTCTGGGTCCCTGGTTGACGTTTCTAAAAAACTGGTTTTACACTTCACAGACTGGCGGACCAAACTGACCCTGACCAAATCACCAGAGGGACCGACTGAGCCAGAGGAGAAGAAGAACAAAGGATGACAGAAAAAGTAGTGTGACTACTGAGAACCCATAGGGTCTCAGAAAGGGGGCTGTCGGACTACAAGAGAGAAGCCTCGGGGAAGGTCAGACACACCTCTCAATTTCAGCAGGCTTCAAAAAAACGTATGTGCGCATAGTGTGACTGACAAGAGTGTTTACAACTCAAATGGACAGCTCATTGGATATACACAGCCATATCTAAAGCTATGCTTGAATACAGGCCTCTTGGTTGTGTTAACAAGGACCTAAAGAACAATTTAAATTGTTCAGCATTTTGTATTTCAATTGGAATTTTACTAATTTACGCTGCTGAGGAGGTGCAATCTAATGGCTCTTTTAGTGAGTATTTTAAGGTATTTTCAAGGAACCACAAACAGGTTTTTTTGTCTATTTTTCGGGCCGTTCACACAAATATTCGGAAAGAGGAATGACGAAGACAAAGATTTCCTTTTACAGTGCACACTGCCTTTAGGCTCACCGTTGTGAAAACTTGTCTTTTCTTGTTAATGTGACTTGTTCGACCTCAGCTTTCTTAAAGAGACAGTTCACCCAAATTCTGTCATCATTTACTCGTCCTCGAGTTGTTTCAAATCTGAATAATTTCTTTGTTCTGTCGAATGCAGTGAAATATATTTGGAGGAATGCTTCCAACAGAATAAATGTCTTTGTTCTGATGAACACAGAGAAATATATTTCGAAGAATGCTTGCAACCAAACAGTTTTCGGCCACCATCGATGACCAAAAATGACAATGGTAGTCAAAAGTGCCCAAGAACTGTTTACTTTTCTACATTCTTTAAAACCTTCTCTTGTGTTCAATAGAACGAAGAATTTATAAAGCAATTCTTCCTACTATGGTAGTCAATGGTGGCCAAGAAATGTTTGGTTACAAGCATTCTTCCAAATATATTTCTCTGCGTTCATCCGAACAAAAACATTGTATACAGATTTGGAACAACTTGAGGGAGAGTAAATGATGACAGAATTTTCACTTTGGGCGAACTGTTCCTTTAAGTGACACCCATTTGACAATCATCAACTGCCAATGCTCTACATCGCTCTCCTTTTTCCAATCTACACCGGCTCTTTCTAAATCAGTGCCCTTTATCACCCAATAGCCTTGATCGTAACCCCTCTCAGAATAATCTTTCAAGAGTCCTAGTACATTACCGGGCTTTTGTGTTGCCATTTAGTTTGGAACCATCTATAATCTTGACCTTGTCCGGACTATTGGGCTTCTCGGCGCAGTGACCGTGGTTCCCGCAGGACGTGGTTATCAGCGGCCGCCGGAGCGAGTGCTGTGCGCCGGCTGTAATTGAGTTGTGCTGAGAGAGGTGTCAGTCAGCGCTAACACCGAGTCGCTCTTCAAGGCTTTCAGCGGGTGGTCGCGTCATATTTTATTTTCATGGTGTGACATCGCTTTCAAGCCTTATATGGTTTATAGTTTCTTTATGTCTCATATTATGATGTTCCACTGTGTCTAAAAGCTTGTTTAGGAAAAAACAAACATCCTCCATAAATCATAAACTAACTGATATTTTTATGCAATTTAGTTTTTCAAAGGCTTTTTTCTACAGTTCTTTTTACATCTTCCTACAGATGTATGCTTATGAACATCTTGTTTTGCAAGGCATCAGTTTTAATTGGTCGTGCTCAACAAGTCCATGTAAATCCCCAAATGCTGTTGTTCACAAATTCACAATCTTCAGTCTGGATCTGTTAAAATGTGCCTGATTTCACACTATAGTGCGAAAAGCCCACCATTCTTTCAAGCCCATTACACCAGGGCTCATTTAAAGTATTCAACAATAGATCTAGAATTGTTTAAAAGTAGAGAATAGTTTCATGAGAATACTTAGGTTGTGGGTTCAATCCCATGGGATTGCACATACTTAGAAACAAATGTATAGGATAATGCAATGTAAGTCGCTTTGGATAAAACCTTCTGGCAAAAAATGCATAAATATGCTATTTTTCATAACTTTGAAGGTTAAATTAGCTTTCCTTTAACTCTGTGGTAAGAGCATTGCGTAAACAACACAAGGTTGTTAGTTCGATCCCAGGGGATTGCGCATACCTATGTATAAATGTATAATAGGATAAAAAGCGTCTGCCAAATGCATAAATAAATAAATAACTAATGATTTATGAAACAGAAAACTGAGATCATATAAATCAATATTACTTCCTCTGTATGGAACTGAATGTGTGAGATAAAAATGTGATGTTAAATCGGGATGAACCGTAGGAAGCATTTAAGTCCAAAACTCCAGCTATTTCTGTTTTTAGAAATGGAGACTTCCATGTTTTTCTAGTTCATATGTTTGTGATTTAAACTGCAATATGGCATGTCACGTCTCACTGCTGTTTCTTGCATTCAAAAAACAATCTTCACAGTATGAAGTATGTAACTATAACTGCATGGTTGATCAGACCCTCATCCCGACCTCACATTTCTCCTAAAAACCTCTAAATCAAAACACACAGTAACAACAACAGCAGATCATTTACATACAGGTGAAGACACAATTAATAATTCTGACATGAAAGGGATAGCAAACAACACACCACCGGTTCAGATCAAACGAATGAAAACAAAGCTTGATGGTGCCTTTTTATCAAGCTTGAGATTGCAACATCTAAAGGAGCTCATAATTTCATCCAGGGTTTGGAGGCCTTTGTTGCTGCCATTACAGTGGAAGAGCGGTTGACTGTGTTTATGGTTATATAGCTAAAAAGCGGAGAGGAATCCAAGCTAAAAATAACTAACTTTTACTGGAGCCCAATCCAAGCTTTAATGTAATCCCTGGAAACGCTAGACAGGGGGAAATGAGATAACATACAGCCTTTCTTTCTCGTACAGTATAAAGACTGCTTTATGGATTTGTGTAAATTCGATAGCAGTTCTAAATCAAGAAAACAGGACAATTATATAACCAGATTTTTTGTTGATCAGGTATTTTTATTTATATTATTCAAATGAATTACATAAGGTGCTGAATATTTAATCGACTGAATCAAAAAGTACAGCCTATATTAATATTTACTGAATGAACACATTTGCCCGAGGCTTTTGTCCAAAAGTTAGATGTCACACATTTTATGAGCATCTGTGTTCCCAAGGGATCATTACCTATTGAGTCACAGAAACGCTAAACAGTCATTGCAAAAAGTGATTATCTTCCATCTAGATATTAATCACACTTAAATGCGATAAATTGACAGCCCTAATAAAACATTTCATTTTGTGTCATTAGATTACTTTCATAATCAAATCTCACGTTTAATGTTTATCACTATGATCACACGTTACCGTTATTCACAGAACCTGAGCTATAGTAGATGAAAGAGATGCATACATTTATGCATCTGGCAACAGTGTTGCCAGGTCTGTCGTTTTTTCACAGAATCGGGCTACTATAAATACATTTCAACAAGAGATACAACTTTAAAATATGTATTTTATATAAGAGTGGAATAAGTTTGGCTATTTGGGATATGGGCTATTGGGCTGATCTGGTTACTCAAATCTGGCAACCCGGATTGTGACCTTGGCATTGTTCAGGCACTGCACGTTGAGCTTATGAACATTACTAAAGACACAATTTTACTCCTTTATCCTAGATGAGTAATGAACACATTTGATTCTGTGATTTGAGCAGAATTAGTTTTTGGGGGTAATTAAACAAATTTTGTAGTTCAATGACATCCACTGAGATTGATTTTCTCAATTTGTGTAATTGCCCGTAATCATTTGAAAAGTGTTTAATGAACTTTTCATTTATCTGGGCTTTTGTAAAATGTTGGATTTTTATCAAACCCTTTAACCATGATGAAGAAACGACTTATGAGAAAAAAAGTGAAACACTACCTCTCAGATATTCAACCATTTAGATCTGCCACGATACCAACATCTGCAACAATATGAAGTCAAATTCTTCGAAATCAGATCTTACAAACGTTAATCTCTAAACTTCTGAGCTACATGTTAACATCATTTGTCTTTTATTTTTATATCCATTTTAGAAGAAACATCTATCATATTTAATGTCACATAACTCTGCAAACATTAAAAGACCAACATGAGAGCAAAAACCTTCTTCGGTGCATTCATTAAAAGTTTAATGAACTAACATTAGAATGCAAATCTAAGTTTATACGGCCGTATAATGTACTGACTAACCATACATTAGGAAAAACGCTTAGTGGTGAAACCCATTTTCTGTCTGTATAGTTTTGGGGCACTAAAAGTGGCTTTTTTGTGAGTGATGAGATGCAAAAAAGCATAAAAGCAGTTTCCGCTTCCATTTGTATTCAGATCACAGAAATTGAACCCAAATTGCACCCCACAATTATTCATCCCACTTTAATTTGTGTTGTGGTTCAAATTTATTTTCGACAGATTGGTAATTAAACAAAGCTCTATGATAATATGTTTAGGACGACAATAGAGCTCAAATTGACTCCACAACGGCAGATCCACTGTCATCTGTTCTCTCTATTACACCCTATTATGCACTCAAGACACAAAAGCATGTATCACTTGAAATCCAGCCACTGTTCCAACATTATCTCTGGTACTTTGACTCGATCCAATTAGACAAACAAAAATGGGAATGGCTGCTGATGCTACCATGTAGCTTGGCAACACAATCCTCGGCTCTCATTTGTACATTGTAATGAAAAGTTCAAGACCAGGTGACAAGAATCCAGACACCTACCCCTTGCTAATTGGGCAGCCGTCACCTTAAAATCTTTACACTTTTAAAAGTTACCAGATTCGCATCTCGGTTGGCACATCTGCGCGCAGGTCATTGCGTTGCGTAACGTAATTGGTCTATTAGACGTCAAAAGTTATTCCAGGCTTACTTTTATTGTACCGTTGTGCACTTGAAAGCATGTTTTGTGCTTGTTCACGGGAGGAGTGCATTTGACAAATCAATTGCGACAAAACCGTATTCTTCAATACCCGTTGCTGTACCAGCGTGCCGAACTGCTACCCACCAACGAAGAAAGAAATGAAAGAAAATGAGTCGACTTTTCTCAGCCCTGTGGTCTGTAATTAGTTTCCAGCCTCCTGCCATCAAGGGAACAGACCTGGCAAAGATATCGACCTGCGGACAAAGCAAGCTTGAAGTGTTATGACAATCTTGCTAAGAAGGACATCTGAAACGCTAGCACACACTGGAATTCATGTTATTTAGATTTGGACATTAAGGTGTATGGAGAGTACAAATGTAGTTCCAATTAGCTCTTAATAATATTAAAAAGTTATCTTGTTTCCTAAATCAATCTTTTGGGATTGAAAGATCAACTTGAAATCCTGTTACGAGTACCAAAAAGATCATTATGAATGGATCGCTGGTATCCAGATTAGCCTTTTTTCTAACAATATTTAAAGCTCTAATTGCTTGTTATCTTCTTTGAATAGGCCCTGTGTGGAGATGAAATGAACTCTTTTTCCGGTCTAGATCTACTTTTCTTCATTCTTACTTTGGGAGCTTTTGGAAACCTCCATCAGGTTCTATCAACCAAACTTAAAAATGTAGGAAAACCAAAGGTCATACCCTTCCAGGTATTTAACTCTGATAAAACGATTTAGATGCAATTTGTTATTCGCTTAAGGAACTAGCAAAGAAAGTACAGCCTGCTTTTTTTTGCAAACCGAACCCATTAGCAGTACTTTCAGACATGGCTCTTTGTACCTCTATGGCACCCTAGCTCCATACAGATGCAAATAACCTTTTCTTCTGTGTTGTGCGCTACCCAAACCATCTCGCTGTAATTATCTTGTCTTCCGCATATTACCCATCCAAACTCGGCTAATAGGAAGTGACACATGAGGTAACCGAGTCAAGCAATTAAGACGGAGGATTAATAAAAGCCCTGATGAACCCTCTTGCCCCTCCAAAAATGTCAGAAGCCGAGGGCCATGAATCCCTGACACTTGGAGATGTTACTTCTTGAATGCATCAGGTAAACACAAACTTTTTTACTCATAAATCTTGCTTTTTAAATCTAATATTGAGAGTTGACTGCTTGCGCTGTTACTGTATTTACACATTCAATTATATCCTGGGCATAATATTGCTCACGCATTTACTCATTTATACTCCAAATATTGCCATCGGGTGAAAATGAGTATGGCGATACATCTAACGACGTGAATGGATCTAGAACTGGCTACGATGATTTGAGTTTGATTAAAATAGGCAGTAAAGCCAAAGATTGCAGATCAAATGTAATGGATTTATCAGACACAATCCAACAAGACGCAAACAACAAGATCATTTATAAAAAATAATTTGAAGATTAAAGCAAAGAAGGGATGCGAAACCAAGGCAAGGTTTTTTAGAGACATGAACATGAGCAAAGGAAGAATCTGTGACACAGTCTTACAGATACTAAAAATGGAAATCTTTGATTTTGTATAACAGGCCAGACTGAAATAAATTCAATCAAGCAATAAAAAATTACAGTCAAGAATGTGGAAACACACAGGTAAACAGTCAGCTTTAATTTCCTGAAGCACCAGAGAATTTCATTTTCTGTGGGTGTTTTGCATGTCGTTCGTAATTAGTTTTTCTTGTACAAGAACAGCCTGCTTTAAAAACCCAGCCATGCTTAACGTTCAATAAAATGATTCAAGAAATGAACGAAAAGAAAGGCTATACTGGGAGAAACAAAAAGATGTTTAATCATTTTGTTTCTCAAATGCCACGCCACTAATCCCCCTGTGCAAAAAATTCAGTCGTAATTGCTAATTCATATGGCGACATATTGATCGCATACGTGTTGGACCTGAGGGCGATTCGTTTAGTTTTCTTTCACATTTAACAAACAACAAGTGTGTAGCACCGAGCCTCGATCTTCCGTCATTTGGGGGTTAAGTTAAAGGTTATTAAAATAAACGTTTAACACTCGCATGCATTTTTATGAATCGGCCTCAGGGTTGCGTGTTAAATATTCATTGTTTTAATCTGGTTAGGGAGGCAATCCCTTGACATATAACAGGCAGGCGGATCAGGTTATCACATCGCTTAACTTTGGCTGCTCTGAGGATATTTTGCATTGTCAGGCCGGCAAATTTCCAACAGATTACAAACAGGTTGAGTGGCGGCATTAGATCAAATCTGATCAAATACACACGCAAAAGTGATGAGTGGGTGAATAGTGAAAGCATGTAGAAATTTTTATAGTAGAATGAGTTTAGAAATCTTAGTGCAAATATGATATTTAAATTAGGTCAGAAAAGTAAGCAAAGACAAGTTAACCTTTTCAGTGCTGTTGGTAACTACGTCTTACTACAAAATATTGTACGGGTCATATGGCGCAAATACACGTTTTTCTGTTGCCCATGCATGTATTAGACACGTAAAATTGCAAACATTCAAGTGTCGGAACAAAAGATGAATTCTATCTAAAAGCAAATGCTCATCCAGACCTGCCTGAAACACCTCGTGTAACCACACCCCCACAAATCTACGTCAGTTCGTGGTATGATTTGACGAAGACCGCCAAAATATATGCGTAAGTAAGGTGGGCGTACCTGTCAGTACGATTGCTTTTTAACCTGATGTTTCAAATATGGTAAGAGGCGTTACATTTCCGTCACACGCTTGCAGGATTCGACCAATCACTACGCACTGGTTAACTGGCCAATCATAGCACACCTCGCTTTTCAGAGCAATGAGCTTTGTAAAAAATCTGCGTGTTTCAGAGAGGTGGAGTAAACAGGATATTCGTGTATACACATTTTCTTGTGTTTACACATTGCATTACATCTAAAACAAATGAAATTATTAGTTAGTTATTAGTCATATCACCCCTTTAATTTTATGAAAAGGACAGTTTTCTAAAGATGTGAAAAAAAACTACAGTAACGGGCATCACAGGCTAATATGCTAAATAGCTAATTGCTAATATACTACAGCGATGTAAGGAATGTAGTCGTTTACTAAAACTTGTATTTTAATAAATCATTTATTTGATCCTTTCATATATAAAAATGCATTAAAAAACTACAGCCTACATTTGTTGACATTCAGACCAAGCAAATTAAAAATGATTTAATAATCTCATCTAATACCTGCAAACTCAATTTTCGAGGCGGTTAAACCTTGGCGTCCTTTCTATCCATTTTGTGATTGTCCTTGTAATACACACACTTTCTTTAACGTGACTTTGGTAAGAAACTCTCTGCTAAGAACAAACCTTTTAAAGTCTAGCTAATGTGCTTCTATAGGTTTGTACAAGCTTCAGCTAAACAATTTTTATCGCAGAAAAGACAATTAGCATACATTACTATGTAAATACCTTGATAATTCCTCTGGTAAATTAACATGGAAAGTGACAAACTATAGTTTTTTCACCTGCATCATTATATCAATTGCCCTTTTCCGATCCTCTATCACCGACCCAATTTTATTTTCAGCTGGATCTGAAAAAATCATTCATTAAAGAAGACAATTCTGTACCCTACTGTATTCTGTATTCTGATGGTTTAATCCAGCCTCAGGGGCATTAAAAGCAAATACAGACCAAATATGCCCACCCTCACACATCACTTTTGGCCATTACACAAACCTTGACATGACTATATTCTTTAATATTCAATAATTTAAAACTCTATATTAGAAATCTGCACTTTTAAAAAAAATATTTACATAGTAATCAATAGACTTTATATTTATTAATGCATAAATCCAATGGAAAAAATCTAGTAAAATCTATATCTGTTTAAGTGACGTAACAAGAATTGAAATCTGATGTGTAAATCAGGTGACCTCAGATAACAGAACCGAGACAAATCTAGAAACCATCAAATCCCAGAATGCATGTCTTCAAACAGGTCCACTGATACAACCAGTCTAGTAACTTACAGCAACAAATATTGCAACAATAAATCCAATGAAGACATAAGATAGTTGATAAAATATGGTTTTCTAAAGAAAGAACTAACGGCTAAAGAACTGTGATGGCTTGAAATGAGAGGACACTGATGCTCAACTAAAGTGCCAACACCACCCTAAAAAACACCTGACACCCCCTGGAAAACCTGTTTCAAAGACATGCAGGATTTGTCTTTTGTGCTTTTCTGGACAGGCCGAGAAAAGATTTGCGATGGACCTCCTGACCCGACAGATGTGCCAGTTTGACGTCCCGGCACAAACCCAGCCGCCTGGGTCCTACCTGAACCTTGATCTAAAATTGAATCCAACTACAAAGTGAGTGTGTGTGTGTGTGTGTGTTATCAAAGGCTCTGCACATCACACAGAAGTGAGAGGCAGCTAGACTGAGTCATCTCGGCAAACATTTCAGTTTAGGTAATCGATTTCATTTGCATATCGCAGGGAATCATTTCGATTTTTTTATTTAGACTGTCACACTTGACTTAGTTGCAACACACTCTAATGTGCTCCTCCTTCACACTGAAGTGATATTTAGCGGTTTAAATGTCTATACGTCTTCTCCAGTTATTTAATTTCAGAGCATTTTTCACTTACCACCTATTTGTAACAGCAATCTTTTTTTTGGCAGCCGTCTAGGATTTTCGACCGAAAAGTGCCCCGCTCCCCATCCATTAAGCTCAGCGAGGACTTCAGTGAAGCATGTTTCAAAACAAACCAAAAGAAAGACCTTTACAATCCTCTCCATCCGCATCTTGCACTTTCACAGAGTTGAAGCCTGTCTCCCACCTCCTGTCACGCGCACCCCCCGTTTTCTTCGGAAACCGCAGCCAGTCATCTTCCTGTCTGACAGGACCGCAGTGGGACTATTAGAGGCCGAGCTGTGAGTTTCTGCTAGCAGTCAAAAAGTGCTGAAAGTCGGATGCTGTTCAATGCTGCTTACACTATCAAAAATGGAATGTGGTGCGACAGTGTATTAAGAAGCGAACAGGTTTAAGTCTGATTTCGTTGACTTCAAGATAAAAAATCAAAGTAACTGCAGTGGTTTGAAAATAAAATTCCTTTAAAAGTTTTAGGAGGTACTGAATCTGAATCAGAATATAATATGTGGCAGCTAAATCCTCTATAGTGTTTATATTCATGAAGAATCGGACTCCCGATGTACTTAAGTGCCAACTTAATTCTTAAAATGTTTTATGCCGATCAGTTTCCAAAACTAAATGTTACTTAATGGTGTAGTGACCCAAAAATGAAAATTCTTTCATCATTTACTCATCCTCATGTTGTTCCAAACCTGCATGATATTCCTTCTTCTGCAGAACACAATGGAAGATATTTGGAAAAATGTTGGTAACCAAATGACATTGACTCCCATTGACTTCCATCGTATGGACCAATTTTTTTCCCAAATATCTTCCTTTGTGTTCCACAAAAAGAAGAGTCACATACTTGTTTTGAACAATGTGAGTGTGAATAAATGATCAAATTTTTTTTTCAAAAGTGCCACCTAATTCCTCTTAAGTTTTAATGTCCGTTTGCAGACATGTATTGCTTTTTAATCTTAGTCTTGCAGCCCTAGCTGTCTTTGAACCTGACTTACTCACTTTGACCACTTTAGAAAATAGGTGTTTGAAATTTGGCTTCGATTTTGAGCAACAGCGAATGACCACAATACACCCCTCTTTGTTCACCAAGAAATTAGCATGCCGTGAGCCATAGCTGCGGTGCATAGATGAATATAAAAGACTAGCTGGCGATATTTCAGGATTCAGCGGACACACATGGTATTTCACAATGCTCATTCCCCAGAGAAACAAGAACCGGACTCTCACTTCCAGCTACGAAAGATCCTAAAAAGAATGCCTAGTTAAGATTCAGATGGCACGTTCAGAACCCCAGACTCCCTCGGTACAGTCTTCATAACCCGACACTTGGACCGAACACAATAAAGCCACATTATGCGACGCACTTTCTTCAATTCATGAGGGATCCCTCATAAATCCGTTTTCAATAATGGCCTCTTTTCCATGCCATGTTTTCCCTATGTAAATGAGACCTCCACGGGAAAGGACCCGCTGAAAGTAATCTTCCGTAATTTGGTTTGTAGAGCTCTGTGCTAGCGCATCGGGAGGCCTGCCGAACACGTATCATTCGGAGGGGGGTCAGAATGTGCACAAAACAAAATGACGGGGCCAGAGCTCACACACACTGCCTGACTGACAGCTGAGAGGCCTGCACGCTCAAAAGGCCAACAAAGACAGCAAATGGGCTTTAAAAAAGGAGACTGTTAGGATTTTAGCCAAGCATGTCAGGAGTTTGATGCTCATTTGAGTGATCTGTCTGTTTGACTGATGGCAGGTCTTCACACCTGTTATAGACTGATGTAGTTCCTGACTTGTAAGCAGATATGAAAATACGATATTTCAACATATTATTTTAGTTTTTGCATTAATTGTCAATTTAATACAGTGTGACATTGAAGGCAGTTCATTTATTTTAAAGCAACAATTTGTTCATATTTGATATCGTACTCTATTTGGGCAATTCTGTGAAAGTCTCAACCTTACCATGGTAACAGCACAGATTTGAACATTTGGTGGTTCAAATACCCATGTGAGATCTCTCTTCAAATTTGTAAAGCATGTGTTTTATTTTTAGTGCATGATTTTTCGGTCAGGTAAGTGCCATTTTCAGGATTGTCACATCCATAACGCTACATATTCCTCATGGACACATGCAAATTAATATAAAGTAACTATTTTATGTTCTATAAAGAGGCATCCCTTCTCCATTCATTGGGTATTATTGCGTCAGGATTGTTCATTTTATTTTCCAGAAATCCTACAAAGTTTATCGTCTCCCAAAACACGCGTCCTTTTTTTGTCACATCCATAACTCATGTTTAAATATATTCCATTAAATATATATTTTTTCATAGACTGACAATTTTTGATGTTAAGACTCTAGCAACAAGGGTTCAGTAAAATATAAACAGATGGTTCAATATAATCGTAACAAATTCATTCTCAGAACATTTTATGTCACGTCCATAACGCAAAGTATCACGTCAACAATGGTGGAATTGCCCATTTATTCTGTCCTGTTTTTCACATCAATTAATAAAATTTATTTTATACTTTTGTGTTTCGTTGAAGTATCTACGTGTGCACTAAAATTCTACACAAATCTAACATTAAAGGAACCCAATAATCTATCTTTATTCACTCAAACCCAAATTGTTCCAAATCTATGTAAATGTCCCTGTTCTGATGAAAACAGAGAAAGATATTTGGAAGAATGCTTGTAAAATTGCTAGGCCACAATTGACTACCATCGTAGGAAAAATGAGGATGGTAGTCAAAAGTACTGTTTGCTTTCCCACATTCTTCAAAATGTCTTCTTTGGTGTTCAACAGAACAAAGAAGTTTATAAAGCAAATTTTCCCACATATGGTATTCAATGGTGGCCAAGAACTATTTGGTTACAATCATTCTTCCAGATATCTCTCGGTGTTCATCAAAACAAAGAAATGTATACAGATTTGTAACAACTTGAGGTTGAATAAATAAAGACAGAATTTTAATTTTTGGGTGAACTGTCCCTTTCCCTGCAGTTCAAATACTTCAATAGAGGTGACTGATGAAGTTGCACTTGGGTTGTCTTAAAGCATACTAAATATGTCACATAAACACATAAACCACATACAAAATATGATTTTCACCACAGGGAGACTTTTGGATGACCTCTCAAATCAGTTGCTTCTGAAAATGAGAGCACATCTTGTAACGCTTCAGAAGTGCTTTGCGTTTTCTTCTCTCATTTGACAGACAGGGGCTGAGAGCTTCATAGCAATTTGCTCTGGAAGGAAGACATGGGGGCTGAGACAAAAGTGAAGGACATCGTGGTGGGCGGTCCTGCCTCATTTTCCTCAATAGGCCCCTTGACATTCCCTTAAACCCACTGTACCCGCTCAACATACACTAAACAACATACTATCTCCAAGGCTATTTTGTACCTATTCCATTAGTTCACCTGCCATCTCCATCGCAGCTTATTTCAGTCGACAGTTGGACTTAATTATCACCTCCTAATAATGAATCTCTGAAATCTCACACACTCGTCGTTCCTTCTCTCCCGCCTGCTCATTCTTTCATTTACACAGGAAATTAGTAGAGTCAAATTTCATCTATACACGTGGCCACCAGGAGCGTCGCAAGGATTCGTTTCTTCCCAGAGCCCTGTCAAATAAACCACAAGTCCATATCCATGTAATACAAGCAATTTACAGCAGCACTGCTCCATTGACCTCGACATCCAGAGAGTGTCATTGTTAATTACACGTCCGCAAACTTCTCTTCTCTGTTACCTCACGACGCTCCGCAGCTTCTTATTGGCGAAAATAAAATTCCTAGAATTACCTGTCAAGACCGAAATTTCACACAGTGACAAAACTGTCAAGTCTGCTTTTCCTGCCTGTATTTCATGTTATGTTTCGGGGGGGACGGGGGGGCGACTTTGGAGGTTGTCAGAGGAGCACTGACAAAACGTGGGGGTGCTCGGGAGGAACAGCTGGCAGCCGTGAGCTCAGGCACACCGCTTTGTATGCGGATCTTAGGGTTTGGGTTTTTGCTGTCGCAGCAAAGCCCACTCCAAATGTTTCACATTCCATTTGGATATCAGGGATTACAGGAACACAACCCGGGCACTTAACGACCTCGGAGATTACACAGTTTGCACATATACAACAAGTATCTATACAAAATAACCACGATTCACTTTCTGAACAACAATTTGGATAAAATGACAAATAATAAACCCTCCAAACCCCCACATGTCAATATAAAAACCCAAAGCTGTTGTTTGGCCCTACACGCTTTATACTGTGAGCGTTCCCGGAGCACAGACTTATTTATGCATTTGTTCAGATTCCCATTAGCAGCTACAAACGCAATTCTTTTCCCAGTTGGACGCAAAAAAAAAACACGGCAGTTGGAAACTGCTCCGCCAGACTATTACTTCAAAATAAGGTCTTCCCGAATACTAAACGCATATTAAAGTTGCGATTACAGAGGCATATCTGCTTTATATACGCTTTGAAACAGTTCCTGAAACCTCATGGTCTTTGTGTTTTTACAACAGTAATGCCTGCTGGAACCGCCGGCAGCAGAAGCATGAGCTTTGTTTTTCGAACCCGCGCAGCATCCAAAGCGAAGCTGACAGGCAACTTGAAACCTGCCAGTCGTTTGAAATGAGACGATTGTCCCCGCTAACGCAATGCGGCTTGTTTTCAAACATCTCAGCCGTCCGCCTGGCCAGGTCGAGCTTTATCGGACAATGGGCTCAGCCGGCAGACGTTTTGGATGGTGTGGAAAAATCCAGTGGCTAACATCCAAAGCCTCACAAGCTTGGCTCACGGGTATTAGGCATTAGAAAATATGTCTGTTGTCATCACTAGCTTCACAGCTCGGGACAGAGATGGCCCAACCTGCCTTTGTACGTTCCCTCTGGGCTTTATTAATGCTAAACTGGTCTTTTACAGGATTGACCAGACAGAAATGTGTTCCTAAATCTTACAAATAGGCACAAATGTTAGTTAAATCGCAGAGATATGCAAAAAAGACTCCAAATATAGTTTCCATGGGGACTGACTTCTTCTTTAATTGTTAGTTTAACTAGCACGGCGCGAGAACTTTGTTGTTTCGTTGATGACGTGTAATGCTAATGAGGAACTCATTTTTTACTTATCTCAATTTAGCACAATGGTCACACTTTAAAATCCAAGACGGCTGTTATTAACACTCAAAAGAATGCAAATCATATGAACAAATAGGAGAAAATGAAGTATTTTTATTACAAATTAGATTCAAAGGAATTCATTAGTTAATGCTTTAGTGTGTCATATTTATGATGATAAAATACTGCCGCCCATGCCAGATTAACATTCAGAAATGAATACAAGTAAGCCGTTTGTAATGTAAGTAAATAAGTAAACCTGAAAAGTATAAACTCTGTTTATTCGAGTCTCCTGACCGGTGCAATACACCAACACTGCTGTTTATCTGTTTGACCAAACAATGGAAGACTCGGAATCATGTTTGAAAATCAGCGTTTCTGAATTCTGATAGAAACTGCACACTTCATCTAGACATTTATGGTAGAAAAATAATAATATTGGTAACACTTTACAAAAAGGTTGTATTGATTAACAATTGGTGTATGCATTAGTAAAATAAAATAACAATTATGGCTGCACGATAAATAGAAAATAAAAGCGTCTGCTAAATGAACAAACATACATTTAAATGATTTAATCTATTAAAAAAATTATGTATTATAAAAAGGATAAAGATTTAAAGTTCACATCTGTAAATAAGTTACCACATTTGGCAGACGCTTTTATTTAAAGTGACTTAAAGTGCATTTAGTACATTTTTTTCTGTGTGTGCTTTGCTACAACAAATTGAGCCACATTAGCTATTAATAGGCGCTTGGAAGCTTCAGCAGACAATTAACACAATAAAAAGAAACAGACTTAAAACTCAATACCTCAGCAAAACTCAACAAATGCACATCAGTGCTGCAATGTTTAATATACACAATTTAATTGACATTGTACGATAAAAACTCTTGTGACGTATTTAGCATGCAAATACAGAGCCCCCATACTGTTAGACATTTTGCTTACGTGCCTTGTGTTCCAGAAGCATTAAGCATCCCGTCTTCTTCAAGGAAAGCTTCATTCCGAAACCCACTTCAATTTGCCTCATACTGTGCTTTTGATAAATAGCGGGATAAATATATCATTACCGGCACGAGATAATACGATTCATAATGACACAGATGGCACAACAAATGTTAGCAAACTCTCTTTGCCTTTCAGTGTTTGTAGATGCACACCAAGTCAGCGGGGTCAAAAAACACTAAGGGGCCTTTTTTCATGTATTTTTTTTCGCATGAAACGTCATGTGAACTAACCCCTCCCAATAAAATTTTACCAGATGGCAAATGCGGACAAACATTGGAGTTCCGCCCAGGAAGTGTCTCCAAAACAAAAAAACGAAACTTAAGTCCTTGTGAAAAGTATATTTCATTGGTTAAAACCGACCTACTCTCCTGGGCGAACACAAAGACATCAAATCCGGTTTTACGACACATGTAACCATGACATGTACCTCATTAACTAACTGAAGCATTTTATAATGCTATTCTAAATTTCAGTCTACCGGTCCTAGTGCAAAGGTGTCTGGAAGTGTGGACCGCTAGCTCAAGGTTGAAACTCACCAGGGGACTCTCGGGGAAACAGAAAACTGCATATTTTAATCACCATAAAAATGAGGAAAGAGATTATTTGAATTTCATGTGCTGGCAATAAAGACTAGACAAAGATTACATCTCTACTAGCTAAAGGAAAAGAAATTGCAGCTTTTACAAGACCTTGTGACTTTGAGGTGACACTTGACTTTAAGTATTAACTGGAGAACCACTAAAGCATGCAGTCGTAAACAAGATAACGGTATAATTTATCGTCGGCTCGATATTTCCGCTTAATGCAAAGCTGTTTTATGTTTGCTTATTATAAGTGTTATGTCATAATGGGATTATTTTCTTCCAGATTTTAAGGTCAGACTTTGCACTTTCAATGAATTCCAACAGGGCTGGAAGGAACGCTGGTCCATACTTAAAGAAGAACGCTACAGGGCCTCTGCGCTGTGGGGTTGAATTGGTATTACTATGTTCCATTCAAGTGTCGCGATTGAGCATTCGGAGGAGATTCAGCCACAGGCACGTGAAAAGATTTCTTACATAGTTATTTGCACTTCAGATGCGAATGCATTTCCAAATTCCTGACAAAAGTGACGGTAAGTGATGGCTTTGGAAATGGCTACATAGGTTTTGTGAGTCATTTTACAGTGGTGCGATCATAGTTCAGAAATGTTTATAAGGCCTTTCCTTTAAGCTTGGAAAATGATACCTCTCGGATCCGAATGCTCAGGCAGCACCCTGGTTCGACTGAAAAGTAAAAAAGTAGTAATCCCCATCGATAGACGTAACATTACAGGAGTTACAAAACATAAATGACCATATCAGGTAAAATCGGTATCGGAGACTAAGCTTGTGGAAAAAGCCCAGCATGCATTAAACAGCTGTAGAATAAATTTGAAAAGATAGATTGAAAAGAAACAAAATCAATTTGGGAACATGATAGACGCTCGACAGCTTTGAGAATAAAAAAGCAGATGATAAAATTGCTCTGTTAGCCGTCTGGCCATCTGTATTTTTTGCCTCGGTCTACTAGCACTTTATGTGTCTTTATATTGGTTTTTCATTTCACTTGTTTAGACTATTTGTGACTCATTATTTGTTGGATAACCTGTGTTGGCGGGACTATCAACATACTTGGTTTCAATGCCAAACCAAACAAATCTTGACGGGAAGAACGAGGCCGAAGCACGAATCAATAAATAGTTGTGTGTAAATTCATCAACTAGGTCCCAAGACAATCTACAAAAATCAAAGGCTTTCCTGCAAAAATATAAAATCTAATATTAGGCATGTGATGATCTGTTAGCACTGGAAAGGAAATTTATTTTTTGTAAGGTTGCGAGGAGATCATATCTTTTAATTCGCTCATGTCGACGAGAAACAGAATCATCAGTATTGGTCCAAGAACATTTGAATGGTCTATTCTATTAATATAAATTAAATAAATATATTTTGCTTCCATGTCATCATCTCTAAAACACTACAGTATAAACCTACAGCATAAGTGGGTTGAAGTCAAATGACGTCAACTGACATTTCCCGCAAAATCATACATGACAGCTCAACTTACAAATGATTAGAAGCATCCCATGGCAAATTAGAGTAAGAGACGTTTTTCAACATTATTTTTTAATAACTGATTTTTGTATGTTTTTAACCAAAAAAATGACCAGAAAAGGCAAAAAATCTGAGCGGATCTGTTGACATCATGAATTGGTAAATTCAGTCAATTGAAACTAAATAATTTAGCCGTCAAATTTTGTTATATAATTTAGTTATCTTACATTAGATTATGGATCAGATTTAAATGCTAATGCTTAATAAAAGAACCACTTATTGAGTAAAAGGTATTTTTGGTCACTTCATAGTCCCCCTACCTCATGATCCAGCTCTTTACCCACATCCCCTCAAAAACAAATGCATGACAGCCTAAGGTCTACAAACTCATTTTTAAAATGCCACAAGAGACACAGGTAAAAAAAAATGTGCCGTATTTGCATGTGTAGAAAAGACACTACGATCATCAATCTGAGATGCTTCAAGATTCATTGCAAATCTACCGACGGTGCTTTGTGTAAAAGATAAATGGGGAGATGTTGGATGTGAACCTCTCCCAGAAGACCTTTAAAAGTCTCATGAAAGCAGCCCGTCAGTTCCGACGCTGTATTAACTGTGAGTTATACTGCACACGCCTTTCCACTAAGCTGCTAAACGGCTGCACTGCTTCAGAACGCCACCGTGCCGCTGTTAACGTGTCTTTCAAGTGGTTAAATTATTATTCATCTACAACAATGTGAAGTTACTGTATACAGTACTGTCTAGAGAAATGTGTCCGGAAATGTATTAAGCCTAATCCTCATCAACAAAGAGCAATCTCCGGACAACCTTATCTTTCTCTTTAGACCTTATCTTTAAAATTGAAGTCAATCCCTATATCTTATCCGCTGTGATCTACCTTTTGCCGAATCTCTTCCTCCATTTTGACGGGTGATCCGTATTCCGCGACCTGTTTGACGCCTTCGCTGGCGAAACCTCCGTACTCCCATAACACGTAGCTCCTCGTGTGAGATGCACCAATGAGGGCCGACCAATGATTCGCACGTCCTTTGGGACAGAAACAAGAGCTGTGAACAAATACCCGTTATCTTTTCCGCTTGTAAGACACTGAAGACTTTTGAGGGCAAACAATTTGATCTCAACTGTAATCAAAATTCAATTATTTGTTATCTCTATCTCATGAATGGAAAAATAAGACGAATTCATTCATTAAGCAGTGTGAACACAAGTACAATGTGACCTCATACGATGATAAATCGCACAGATATATCTAGCTAATTCAACATTTGAAGAAACGTGTTACTAGCGCGTCTCTGTATGCATTAAAGCATTTACCCATCACTTAAAGAGACATACACATATTTGCTGCATATATCAACTAGATCTGCCTCTACAGATCTATTAAAGAAGTAGCTCGCACAAAAATAAAAATTCTTTCATGATTTACTCATCCTAATATCATTTCAAACCTGTATGACTTTTTTCGTATGCAGGACGCAAAAGAAGATATTTTGAAGTTTGTGGGTAACCAAACAACACTGGACCCCATTGACTTCCTTTGAGTGGACACGAAACATTTCTCAAAATATCTTCTTTTGTGTTTCACTGAAGAAGGAGTCATAACGACATGAGTGGGAACAAATTATTTAAAAAAAAATCATTTTTGGGTGAACTATCCCTTTAAGTTGCCAAAGTAGCAATGTGCTTTGTGACAAAATCTCTGTGTTATTTCACATAGGATCACGTCCTGGTCAACTCGCCTTCCTGTCCGACTGTTAATAACCAAATGAATTTTTGCTGAAGCACACATAGGTAATAAACCCGGTGTCTTGTCAACTGCTGTATTGGCAAACCAGGCCACGCAGCAAAATCCATGAGGAAAACATATTGCTCCTCACCCATGCCTGTATTTCTTTCTCCAAAGCACATTGCTCATGTTTGTGTAATAGGTTTCAATCCTAGCATGATACTGTAATAACATACTTTGCTAATGGCTTTGCCTTACTTGGGTAGTCCTTAGGATGCGCCTTCTCAGACCAGTTTCCATTGAAAGTGACCCTGTACTTTGCCGTTCCACAAGCGCAGCACTCTTGAACTGGTTTCTCGGTGGCTGCACCTGGATCTGCCATTCAAAAAACATTTATTCCACATAACACGTGAACCTCCCCTCCACACACAAACACACACTCATATTATGACATCTAAGAGACGGCATGCAAAATCACAAGCATTTACAGCTTATTCTTTAGAACAGAAACATCAAAAAAGAAGAAAAAAAGCACCGTGTGCTGAGCATGCCGGGGAAATAAAGAACACAAGGCAGAGGAAACTGATTTTGTAGAAAATGTAAAAACGTAATCACATGCACATGGGCGTGCGTGAGGGGATCCAGCTTTGATATTACCTTTCTCACACAATCTCCTGGTAAGAGAG
This sequence comes from Triplophysa dalaica, assembly GCF_015846415.1. Classification (NCBI taxonomy): domain Eukaryota; kingdom Metazoa; phylum Chordata; class Actinopteri; order Cypriniformes; family Nemacheilidae; genus Triplophysa; species Triplophysa dalaica. The sequence goes on along the minus strand of NC_079565.1, from coordinate 6,181,873 downwards.
CCCTCATCTTGGAAGAAAATGATTCTTCTTTGCACAACACTGGCCCTGTTATGAAGACATTAAAACGTTTTTCAGCAATTTCAGTCTTTTATCTAGTTTTAAGCATGCTTTTAAGGACATTACAAACCATTGCACGCAAAACGGGATTAAAAATGCACCCTAATGCAAATCTTAAAGGGAAAGTTCACCTAAAAAGGAAAATACTTTTAATGCCTTCTTGTGACTCCAAACCTGTATGACCTTTTTTCTTCTGCAACGTTGGTAACCAAACAACATTGCCTCCCATAGACTTCCTTTACATGCATACAATACCAGTGAGACATTTCTCAAAATATCTTATTTTGTGCTCCACATAATAAAGACTAAGGACATGAAGGTGAACAAATGATGACGCAAATTAATTTTTGGGTGAACTGAACCATTAATATCGGTTTTGGTGCATAATGCTACAGTCCGGAGTAAAGTAGCATAAATTAAATTAACGGTGAGCGCTGGTTCTCCATCCCCTTAAGTAAATCTACTGTCAGTGATGGATATGATATAGCCTATGTTAGAGTTGTTCATAATGATATGCTCTCCTGAGAGTAACCTCATATGCTGTGTGGGTGGCTCACAGGGAAAACCGCTGCCGACTTTATCAAAATGGAGGAATAGAAGAAAACTGGAGCCAGAAATCTTACTGCAATATTTAAATTCCAAGAATATGTTTAGATGGAGAACGTGATGGACTTTTGGCTTAGCTGGGCTGCTTGAAGTTCACTGGAGTTGTGATGTTGTCGTCCAAAGCTTCAATAAACTTCTCCTTGAACAAGGGGCAACAATCTGTGACTACTCAAGACTTCCCAAGCCCAAATAAAAGTTCACTTCTTCTGGCATTTGGCCAGCGTGGGTTTGATAATCTCAACTAAACATGTCAACATTATCCCAAAGCATGTCAAACAAACCATCATGTTCCACACATCTTGTCTCCCTTCCACAGCTGGATACCTCAAAGGACTTAAAAAGAAGTTTCCTCCAATCCTAGGTCTTCTTGACATTTCTTTAGAAGCGTGCTGGAAGGATTCCAGAAGTAATTGCGCTTTTATTTTATTTTCATTAGACGTTATAGCCGGTTGTGTTTTGGAGCCTGGAGGTTGGCAATGGGCCCGGTGCTACGACGTCCAATGTCTCCACGGTTTTGACACACTAACACTGAGTAACAGAGACTACAACACCACTGGGATAGGAAATGTTTCTCAGCGCTACATTTTGTGTGAAATACAGATATAAAATTGTCTGGACTTTGGACTAAGGCATGGACTACAGAGGATATATGGATTCAGATCAAATGAAGAATGCAGCTTCCCGAATAAAATAACTATCGACGTCCCACTAAAAACTTGGGGTGAGACTAAACTCAAGTTGGAAATATTTTTCAACGTTTTAACCATAGGAACTAATATAGAAGCGCCAGAGATTGACTACACTTTCTGAACTCTGCAGTGTCATTCTGGAAGTGAAAAAATCCATTAGTCTCACGGACCAAATTTGAAAACCAAATTGGATTTGTGTGCAGTGTGAACGAAGCCAGATTGACATTCAGAGATCTGCAGAATGTGATTTTCGTAAACCGTGTTTCGAGGGCAGGCACATGAAACGGGAAAATGTGGGTATATGAACGGCACTGTACTGCACCGAAGGGCCCGAGAGAGACTTTCAGATGTCTTCAGTGCATCAAAGGCACTTAAAGTTGTTTATGACCTCAAAAAGAGTGGGCGAGTAAATAAAGATATGAAGACATCATGAAAGCACGAGGGGGTGGAGTGGGAACACCGATACCGCAACACGGATAGATAATGGACATTTTGTTTAGCTCAGGACCATCATTGTGTTCATTTGTTTGCGGTAAAGGACCATGAAGTGGGAGGAAACTATTTGAAAGTTCAGAATATATAAAACCTTTTAAAGAATAATTCACCAAACATGAACTTTCTGCGTCGTTGACTAACCCTGACGTTGCTCTAGAGCCACATGACTTTTTCTCTTTGGTGGAGCACAAAAGGTAAAGGTTTAAATAGTTTGTCATACAGTAGAAAGTTATCATATGCCATAAGTCATTTGGGGTACTTTCGTAGATAGAATGACAGTATAGAGAACAGAATAGACAGCTCCAGTCCCTATTCACTTACATTATATTAAAAAGTGTGGCCAGGATGTTCTTCAGAAAGTGACTTTTGTGTCATACTAGTTATGAACAACATGGTAAGCATTAATATTGAAAGATTTTTATTCATTCGTTTATTGGTGAACTGTCCCTTTAAAATGATTTAATTTGCATAATCTTCACTTTAAGCCTTCAACACATGTCAGGAGCTCTCAAGGCCTATTTCAGATTACTGTCAATTACTGTCAATCAACCATCATTGCATCATTTCATCTTCATATTGTATCATATCTTAAAGGTCCAATATACAAAAATATGTCTTCAAAGGTGTATAAAGACCTAGCATAATGAAGCGTTATGTTTTTATAATATAATATATTATATTATATCTTAGTTCTCTGTCAGCCACCATAGTGCTTCGAAAGAGAGGGGGGAGGAATGGAGTGAGCCGTTGGTTGCAATTTCGCAACCCTGCCTGCTAGATGTCGCTAAAGTTCATACACTGGATCATTAAACGTTAGCGAAACAGCTATTTTTTTATCTTTACCATATTTTGCCAAAAGGTGACTGATAAAGCAAGGCTTAAATGAGACAAGGCATTGTATTCTCGACACAAATAGCACAGAGACGCAGACTGTACGTTTATCCTTTTCATTTATTAAACAATCTATCAATTCAGCACCAAAGTTTCCCATCCATCAGCACAAAGCCACAGTTCCGCTACACAAAGATAAAGATGAAAATAATAACAGCAACAACTCACTTGAGGGTGACACAGCCGCTGCCAGAAGGTGGCGCTGTCCAGAACACCTGTATCCTCATGCGTCTCCTAGGGATGCTCTCAGTGACGGCCGGGGGGCAGTTGGTCATGAACTGAGTGTCGCTTTCATCGATGAGCTATGGGACAACACTGGCAATTAAATAAGGTACAAATCTTAACAGTTCGTGTAGTTAAAAGTGTTTCATATAGCTTCATTGCGTGATCGGGATGAAATGGTAGTGTAAAAATGTCTTTATGTGGAATATAATTTATGTTTTATGAGGGATAAAAAATGATGAAAGATAGAAAAGGAAAAAGCATAAATTGTCTTGATCTTTACTACCTCTTTACTGATAACAAAATGACAATTTTACCAATAATGGGAATGCAGAATTCCCTTGGATTTGTAAAAAGAGATTTGCAATGAAGCATTTTAATGAAATTTAATAAAAGAAAAATCAAACATCCGTGGATACAGTTTTATTCTTTGGAGCATGTAATATGCCATCTCAGGAAGTTAAGGGTCAAACAATCTTAGCGTGATTTTGTGATAAAAGAATGAGTGTTCTGAATAAAATGTTGGAAAAAAGTAATGAAATGTAACATTTTGTGTTCATTAAAAAAATGAATAGCTGCCCCTCTCTTTCTCTCCGTTTCTACTTCCCAACCTTTAACGTACACTATTTGTGTAAACCTGCAGCTGCATACAATAGCGTCTGGTTTCTGTCCTTCATATTTGCAGAGAAAGTCAGAAATGCACTTTTGGCATCATAAGCAACCTTGCTCCTTTGTTTGGTCAAACGCACAACGAACCGGCACCTTTTAAATTAATAGCGAAACTGGGGTAGACATCGAAAGGATTTGCTGTAGGACGTTTCACCAGTGTTTATTTTAAAAGAGGCCATGTGGGCCAGGCAGCCGGGTACATTGTTTTCCGGGTAAAAAGCTGTCTTGAAAAGCTGCAATGAGAAGAGAGAAGGAAAGACGACAAGTAGAGTTTACTTTGACTGTGGCTCCGAGCAAGACTTCCTGCGGGACAGCAAGAGCGGAATTGTGTTTACTGTTTTAAATTCTCCCTCTTTTAGTCTCTCTCGCACGCAAACACATCACCACTCAAGCATTTGCCTAAGTGAATAACCGTGTCTCCTCACGGAATTGAGGATGTTCTTTCATCAAGGGGTTCCTCGGAGAGATTCGACAAATAAATGTCGAGATGTTTATTTCAACCGTGCTGGTTTGGCCCGAGAGTTGTTTGTCAAGTCGTGCTAGCACAAACAGAGCAACAACATTATGTATGAGCTGTCGTGATGACTGATGAATATGAATATTTTGAATGGCATCGTAAACAGAAGCAAACAGCAAACAATTCTGAATGACGTTTGGTCTGCAAAACAATAAGGTCCTTTTGTTCTTCTGCATTTCAGAGGTATTTTATAGATATTTGAGTATAATAAGACCGTACCAAAAGAGATGCTAGGAAAGTCTATTTCAGTTTTCATCCTCTTAGATCACAGTAGTTACAATATTTACTTGGGTGAATATTTCTCAAAGTAGGTTTATTTTTGAAAGCCAATTTCCAGGCATAGTCTTACGATCTTACGGTAAATAAAACAAGAGAAAAAATACAGTTTACTAAACACATTATGACCTTCAGTGGCAACATGCCACAATAGCAAGGCATGCTATTACACTAAATGGGGTAAGTTGTCATTACAAAAAAGATTTAAAACAAGTGACAACCTACCCAACCTGACATTAAGAAAACTTTCGGTTACATGTCTTCAATATAGATGACTCTTGACAGTAAAAATAAAATGCTTTTGATATTATAGTTATGAAAGGCTAATAAGATTTTCAGCTAGGTTATTAAAACCAACATGCAAAAATAAAGGAACTAAACAACCCCAAGTGACAACTAGCCCCGGTCACTTCTTAAAGTGACAGTTGACCCAAACATTTTAATTCTATCATCATTTACTAAACAATCTTGCTATTTGAAACCTGTATGACTTTCTTTAATTTGCAGAACACAAAAAAGAGACTTTGAAGAAAGTTTGTAACCGAACTGTGCCGACACCCATTCACTTCTACTGTTTGAAGACAAAAGTACGAGTGAATTGGTCCCATCTTTTGTGTTCTGCAAAAGAAAAAAAGTGATACAGGATTGTAAATGATGACAGGGTGAGTAAATGATGACAGAATTTTCATTTTGGGTGAACGAAGTGTGAAATTAAACATAAAATTCCATCACCAAAATATGCGTATCATTGTGTCATGGTCAGGGTCGGGATCCATCAAACTCGCTACAAACTTCTGCTTAACTCAACACTTCCTCAATCATTTCCAATCACAGAGAAAACTCAGCAACCTAATAAATGGGTCAAACTCTCTGCTAAACGTGGTCTTGTAAAAATAGATTCTGAAGTTATAAATTGTGTCACTATACTGCAGACGACACCTAAATGATTCTCTCATAACCTCAACCGTCACGCGCAATATATTGTGTCCTAAATAATAAAACACCCACACACAGAAAAGCTTTCCTTTTTGATTCTCGTCTTCACTGTGTTTTTCATTTTACCTTTCAGTCAATTTAAGCTGTCAAGACAGGAGAATTCCCAGTTAAAGACCTCGACAGAGGCGGACGTTAGCTAACATCCGGCAGGCAATCTGAGAGAACTCGCAGCGGTGAGGAGTGCCGAGTGGCAAGAGCGGCTAATGAGATCTGGGGGGAGAGATGCCCGCGCTAACAGGCTTCTTGCTTGAGTCTGGCCGGCAGTGCGGTTTGATGTGGAGAGCACTAAATGATAGGGCTCCTGTCTTTCTCAGAGGACATGACTGTGAGTTGGTCAGTGAATTAGCAATGAGGAGCAATGTGTCTGGGAGATTAAACCTCTGTGTAGCTCTGCTCTTTGGTCAAATACCAAGAGCTTATAATAAAATACGACAAATTCCTTGTGTGCTTGCACACACTTGACCAATAAAGCAAATTCTGATTCTGAAGAAAGAAACTTTACTGATGCCATTTTAAACTTTCCTATAATATTGCAGAACACAAGTTCTCGACCGGAAGAGGTCACAAGTCTTCATAGCTCATCCTTAAATATGACACAGAGATTATCCAAATCAATTCTGATGTGTATATTCTCTTAATGATCATCTAACCAACAACATCTGAAATCTATATTTGTCAGCCATAACTTTCTGCAGCTAAGCATTCTCTCGCAAAGCAATTATTGAGGAAAATTGACATAATTTGTATGATATATGCTGAACAGAGGGGACCAAAAGTCTGCGACCGCATTGAAGAATTTTAAGCAAAAGAACAAACAAAGGTTATGAAATATAGAGGAAAAACATAGGATTCTGCACAATTTGTAGCTCACTAAACAAATGCAACTTAACTGTTAAGCCTTTGATAGTTCACTTATCGCTAAATGAAAATGCTGCTAAAATTGATAGATTAATTAAATTAACTAAGCATTTTTACCTAGCAGTCCCAGACATTAGGACCTTAAAGTACAGTTCTTATTGCTATTTTTGAAAGTTTTGAGAGACTTGATCTGATTATTAATTGCACTAGTTTGCAAAGCGTGTGTCTAGAGAAATAGAGAGATCATCTCTGTGTTCTTTGCAAGCTTGAACTCTCACCTGTGCTTCAAACTCACTGTTCCAAAGTATTTATTTAGACTTTTTTAACCTCCTTATTTAGAGGACAGAAGAGACAAACAGGAAAGTGGCTGAAGGAAGAAATGGACCGGGACATGACCCATGCCGGATTCAGACTTGGGTCCCAATGTACCATCAGCACGTCACAGGCGTTGCTTTCTTCAACATGTTCTCTTTTTCTTATGCTCCTGGAAAAACATTCTGCGCATGTACTACGTCTCTGACATGCAGAGACAATCCGACGCAAATCATTTCTGCAGATTGCAATTAGAATGTCTTCTCTAACTGCTAGAGTTCAGCGCAGTTATATCGGGTCAATGTAGTCTCTCACCTTGAAAGTGCCCGCATAATCATCAGGCCTGACACCCTCCCTTCCTTCCTTCAGCGCGATGAGGGTAAATCCACGAAAGTAAGATGGACTGGAAGCATGCAAACTCACTGGAGAAAGAAAGGGAATGTGGGTCATACCAGAAATGAGCTTAACAGTAGGTCAGATCTCTACAGTGTGGCAGGGCAAGTTGCAAACTGTTCGCACATTTGGCATGTAAGTTTGAATGCGTAGGAGTGCTTTTCACACAAAGCAGTGAATACATATGCATGTACAAACACGCTGGACGTAAAACTCATAAATAGACCACTTACTTACTTACTTACTTAGCACTGAAAATGACATTCTAGAGACATTATATTTACTTTAAATAAAATGAAAACTGGCGATGTTTAAAATTATAAAGAAAGGAAAACTATGTTGTGACCAGTTTACCAGTTTACAGTAAACAGCATTGTCTAGCCAACTCACTTCCAAGTGTTTTCACAAATATTTAGCATATAAAACTTTAGAAATACTAATGTTTACTTGTAAGCGATCCCAGATGTCAAAAGCGACATCCAATAAAAAAAATACCCGGACTCGAACCCATGACCTTTGCGTCATTACGCAAAGCTTTACCAATTCCAATATCTTTACGCGCCGATGTTTGCAAACAAAATTGTTTTATATAAAGACGTACAGCTACATGTTTATGCTGTCTAACCTCTGTAAATGCTCCCCGCCTGGTAAGTTTCCGGATCTCCTTCAACTCTGAGCCGAAATTCGTTTTGTCCGTTTCTGCGAGCGCCGCGCGTCTGCGTCCGTAAGATTGGACAGTAACCATCCGACCTCGACTCTCTCTCCGCGGTCTCTTTCCTGAACGCGTCCGTATGCGCGCAAACCACGCTGAAGAAAATGAACAGCGCAACCAACGCGTCTCTATCCATCGCACCCATTGTCGCCTGTGCGCTTGGCTATTCAAACACAAGTTTGCGATCGTAGGCACCAGCCGTCAAACAACGGGAAAAGACGATCAACACAAACAGAACATCCAATGCTGCGTGAATCGACGGAACTTGTCTATTTTGAGGTCCATTTAGGGAATGAAACAGAGAAAAGACACCGTATCCATTCCAGCAGAGCGAGTAATGTGGAGATCGCAGACGGCTGATAGTCCCGTTGCAGCGGAGCGCGAGACTGATGTTGACTTTACTCACACTGTGAAAAATGCCTATTTGGTCTCCGTGATAACCGAGCGCAGACCAATAGAGAACAGCATAACCAATAAAGATTCAGCCGGCAGACTTTAAACAAACTGTAGACACGCACACATGCCAAAGACTGACATTCATCCTCAGATGAGAGAGAGAGAGAGAGAGAGAGAGAGAGAGGGAGACGATGTTTGAACAGCCGGGAGCTGCAGCAGCAGGCGGGGAGAGTCGTAGGGGGTCGCGCGCTATGATTTGGGGAACTCCGCCTGTTATTTGTTTACGCACGGAGAATATTTTTTTATTATTATTTTTTATTGTGTATTATTTTTAAAGTGTTTATAAATTACATAAAAGCCTCATGAATGTTATTAAACATTTTTGTTTAATTATTAACAGTCAGAATAAAAGGAGTATGCTGTTTCCATCTGTAAATCTAGCTTTGCTTATTGACTTTAAAGACAAAATGAATGCTCACTCGTTTGTAAGTCACTTTGGAGTTTGTTAAATGAATAAATGTAAATGAATACAATAGTAACCAAATACACAATAAAATTACTCATTTAATTTTAATTTTAATTTAGCATATTGTATTTAGTCTGTGTTTACGTTATCTTTAAAATAGAATATAAATAATGGTCAATATATATAATGTTTTCTTTTGAACTAAAACTATATTGGTGGTAAACATACTCGAGCAGTTTTGTCTTGATAAGACAACGGAAATATGCTTTTTTATATCTACATTTTTAGCTAATATACATTTGAGTCCATTACTTTTATATTAAAGGGTTTTCTTTATTAAATATACATTTAACAAAGCAAAATCTAAATCTTTCCAAGCATTTTTGATTCTCTGTTAATACACATTATAACATCAATGTATCTCTTTGTCAAAATAACTTACACAGACACTAAGGGCTAGATGTGTGCAGACACGAAACACAGACAGTGATAAAACTGGCGGCTCACCAAAAGGGTTGCAAAGTATGCACTTACCAATACCTTCAAGTGACATCACAAAGACCAAACCTGCCAACAAATGTCTATAAAAAATGACCTTCCAGGCCCAGATGTTTGTTTGGCATCTCACACGTTCACTTAACCTGTGTGTGATCTTGTCACCTGACCGATTGATCTGCCAGTAGTTGCTTTTGGGGTTGTGACACTACGAGGGGCCGGTGTGAAATATAGCAGAAGGTTTGTTTGGCTGTATTGCACCAGTAACCTCAGGGTTCATGTGATTGAAACACACCATTGGCATTTGAGCTGTTATTAGCGCTTCGGTTCATCTTTGGCAAGGGCTTCGTAACACTGGAGAGCGACAAAGAAAGTTTAGAGAAGATATTATCAGACGATTAAGACATTTTACAGGAAGTTAATTAAGTCAGATAGCAATATAATTCAGGAGTATGAATTCAGTATGAAAGGATGACAACAAACTATTATTTTACGAAAAAAAGAGCTGCGTCACATTTTTTTATTTATTAGCTGAACTTTCCGTTTAAGCAGCTATTCCAGTATGAAACTCTGCAGATGTCACTGTCGTAACAACGTCTTGAGTCAAAACTATGGGTGATAAAGCCAGATGTCAACTTAATGCATCACAGAGACAGCTTTTGCTACTTAAGGAAACGGCAAAGGTTGCCAGGAAGCTTGCTTTCAACTGCTAAAAAAGTTTCTGATATCCCGGTGAGGTCATTGAGTACACCGACACACTCCGTACTGTATGATATTTGCTGTTTCTCCCGAGCAAGACATCACAGCGAATTCAAAAGTTGCACCATTGACAAAAAAAATCTGATTTCTGCCACATGCAGCACGGGGAGACGTTTAAAGCTCAGGTGCGAAAACACCTCTCATGAATATGTTAATCGCATGCCGCCTCAGCAAACCTGAAGGGAACTGGAGTCCAGGGCAGGAGTGGACCTGCGAAGCTAAAAAGTCCCTCTCAGCTTTCATCTCATCTGTTTCAGTCGGTTTTCAGCATTATGAATATCAGATCATAAGGCTGTGCGGCTTGTTTTCTACCCTTGTGACCACAAATGATTCAGGCCTCCGGGTATGACTGACAGCTTTCAGAAAAAAAGTGCTGACAAATGTTTGATTCTGCATTTCGTTCATATTATACTCGCCGTACAAGAACGGTAAAGTTTGTGGGGTGGGTATTTGAGTGGTTGGGAAGTGTTTCTTAAACTTGGTCTACATCTGGCAACACCTTTCTTAATTGATGGACAATCTAAACATTAAGTAAAAGCCACAAAATTCAATTTAATAAGAGTTTTTAAAGAAATAATTCACCCCGAAAAATTCATTATTTATTCACCCTTATTGAGTTCAAAACCTGTTTATGACTCTTTATTCTGTGGCACCCAAAAGAAGATATTTTGAGAAATGTCTTGTGCAAGTCAATGTGGGCCAATGTAGTTTTGGTTACCAACATTCTTCTAAATCTCTTCTTTTGCGTACTGCGGAAGAAAGAAAGTCATACAGGTTTAAAATTACATAGTTTAAATGAATAATAAAATATACATTGTTCATTCGATTAGATGGAATTTCATGATTCTTTAACACAAGACATTGCTGGAAGATGAGGAAAGAGTTTATGTCTACAAAGAGCTTTGCATTTGGCTCCCAAAGTGTAAAGGACCATTATACAGGTAAGCGCAGTGCCATCTTGTCCTAAAGTGATAAATGTTCAAATCACTGGGAGCTAATGTACTGTGCTGGGGACTTTTTCTTTTAGTACCATTCTAATTGACTAAGGGGGCAAGTGATGCATAAAGCCCATATGCCTATTTTTCCAGAAACACCCTCTGTCCCCAAACCCTCCCTTGGTAATTAGAGGGTGCGGCTGTGAAGAATGACCACAGGGTCTGCGTTTTCTCCTACCCCAGGTCGCATGTAATGCAGGTGATGGTATTAGATGCTCGTTCCAGCTGATTTATGAGGTGTTTTGCTGTTTCTGCATTTAAAGCCTGGCTGTATCCCTTTGATGATATCTCTGCCCGGGAAACCACACAGAGATGACTCTGACAACTGGAACGCTGCGAACACTGGTTACTGGTGTAGTTTAAGGAACGTTGATATGAGATTTTATTACAATTAAATGAACAGATGAGATTCTTGTTGCGTACTGACTTATTTGGCCTGACCTTATCATAGACTTTCCAAAGAGAAACAATGGAACAGTTTGTCACAAAGTCACTATTATTTAAAGCAACACAATAGAAGTTTCGCTGACAGCTCCTCCATGTGGTTAATATGCGCAATTGTCTGTTACTAGTATCGTAAATAATGTTGCTGCATAAACTGATGAAACTGATGAAACTAGCAAATGCAGAAACCATTTTGCATTCTTCCGCACACATGGGATGGGCGGGGCTATGTGTACGAACCCGAACACAGAAATTACAGATTATGGTTGTAGCCGCTTTGAAGGCAGCGTGAGTCGAATTCGTCCAGTAAAGTGATGTTCTAACACTGAAATAATTTTAGAGACATTATTTTAAGGTAAAAAAACTACTAAGTGTTGCTTTAAAATGATTCTGTGCTTCAGATATTTTCTTTCAAAAATATGCTTTTTTAAGTGGAACTCAGCGTGCATTGCATTAAAAAAATGGTAAGACAAAAAGTGCATAAGCATTTTTATGCATTCTATCAAGGTTGAATGGATAGTTAAAATTCTGTCATTTTAAACCTGTATGACTTTCTTTCTTCTGCAGAACACAAAAGAAGATATTTTAACTTGTATGGACACAGACTATTTTTCAAAATATCTTCTTCAGTGTTCTGTAGAAAAAAGAAAGCCGTACAGGTTTGAAATGATAAGGTGAGTAAATAATGACAGAATAACATTTTCTTGGATGAACTATTGGTTTAAAAGTTTGTCATTGGCTTTGCATCTTCTTTGTTGAAACTTCATAGACAATTTGCAGCGGATATTTTTCAAAATATAGCACGTTATTCGCAAATATAGTTAATAAAACATGAATCATGGATGCTTGAAAACAGATGTAAGGAAAGGTCAAATTTGTACCAAAGATGGTGCAGTTACTCTGTCAAACAATGTTAGACCTTCAGATAAACAAACAAAAAACATGTCCTCCTTTAGTGCCCTGCAGCAAGTCACAATGCAAACACAATACAAGCATGCAGCCATCCATGGCATAAATGTGCAATGACAGAACAGGTCAACTTCTGCTGTTTTATCATCTGAACCGTCATTTCATACAACATGCACCGCGGTCAAAACATGACAGATACGTTCTGGCAATGATAAATTCATCTAATGTAGAAGAGGAATAACTGTTTTACTTTTCCGTTTGCATGCAGGCAAACGCTCTTACGATGAATCGTGTCAGCCTTAAAATCATTTCTGTTATTCTGGCACACATTCAAAATGCTATGAGAAATTATCGTCCGTTTTTAAAACTACAAGCAACTTCTATTCAAACAAACAGTTCTGACTCCAATTATACGTCATGCTTGTGTGTTATTGCTCTCACAGTATGTCACCTAATTAATATTCATGAGGCAAGCTGAGAAGGTTTATTTGCCCCGCCCACATTTCAGAGCGTTCCTATGCCCCTGCCAAAAGCACTTTCGACACAAAAAGGGTTCGAGGAAACTACCGTAACAAGCCAGTAAACGTTTAACGCCGCGTTTCCCTTCCAATGTTATTTTTGGTTACTTGCGATTTTATGGGGCTGATAAAACAGTTTAAGAAAGCCGCAAGCAATTTAAAGGCCCTATAAATTCAGTTTCATTCCTTTAAAACAGGCTGTAAATTCAAGTCCCTTTTGTTGATGTCTGATGCATGGATCCTTGAGTCCAGATGATGTCATTAATGAACAGTTTGAGATTTCGTCTTCCTGTTTAAAGCGATTAATGTATTCGTGCCATCGCTGACTTACGTCTTCTCGTGATGCACCATGTGTCACAGTAATGAGCAGCGGATATAATTTAAATGTGGCATTAGTGTTTTAGAAAGCTATTAAGTATCATTGCCTCCAGGAAACTGATTTAAAAGGAACAGTTCATCTAAAAATAACCATTTTGTCATTGTTTACTTGGAGGCTTTTGCTTCACCCTACCCGACACCTTGTGAATCAAAACCACATGGTTATGCACAAGACTTCCTGTAATCTAAAATCCCAAAGGCACTTTGTGCGTCTTCTAATCTGTCCTGTCTTGTGTTCTGAATCCACCCGATAGTGCCGGCCTTGTCCAAACCACTGGTAATTACCTCTGTTATCTGAAACCGAGGGCTGAGGCCTTCTTTTTGCTAAAACAGCCATTTTGAATGTCACGCTAAGTCTGAGCAGCTTTTAGCATTGTGCTGAAAAAAGGTTTAATACGCCGAACGAAACTAGACGCGCTACCCTGTTCATTTCGGTTTGTGTTTGTGACTCCGAGCAGCAGAATACAATCAAAGTCCATTATGACTGGAACAGAAAATCGTATCTCTTGAATATAAATGTGCTCCGGAGAGGAAATATGACTCAAATTTTATTTGATTAAATTCGACTAACTGCACAGGACCTGCTTAATCCTTACAGTGGCGGGCAGATAACCCTGGCACACAAAAACAGAGTCATGCTTTGTGTACTCTTTGGCAGATAATGTAAAAAGTGGAATTGGCTATTACTCTAGATAGGTTGTTCTGTAACAGGGTATAACTGGATTTAGCAGAAGGCTCGGATGGCTGCCGAATGGCAAACCCCTTAAGCGTTCAAGATTTTGGATAATGTAAAAAAAAATCTGCCATCATTTACTCACCCTGGAGTTGTTCCAAATCTGTCGTCATACCGATGAACACAGAATAGATATTTGAAAGAATGCTTGTAACTAGGGTGACCACCTGCTAATAAGCCCAAGGGGGGACAAGGGGTATGTTTCTGAGGGACAATGTGGGACATTGCATGGCGCGGCGGTGCCCCCACCCCTCGGACATTTCTAGCACATACCACCTTACATTGTATATTAATAATGTCCTATTCCCCTAAACATCTGTAATTGCTGATGTATGCTCATGAAAAGGCACCCAATGTGTATTTTTTTTTTAATAATATTGTGGAGACACACACAGATGGGATGAACTTAAAAGAGATTCTCTAAAAACAGATTATTATAAAAAATACAAGATACTGCTTTACTGTTTTAATCATGATTGATTTTCTATAAATATTATCTATATAAATATTTATACCTTTTCAAAAAGTATAGTTGCTTTTGTTTTTTTAGTTTGGGAGATAACGAATAGTGAAATGTTGCTCACAATCATGTAAGGATACAGAGCCTGGTTTCACGAAGGCACGGATGAGCAGCATTTTTCTAACAAGCAACAAATCATTTTTTAGATAAGCCCCAAAAAACGCTACCCGCAATTTAGGATTTTTTAACGCGATTTGATAAAAAAACAAGCGGACTTGGCAACTATGTTCCCAGTGTGTGCATGTGCGCGCGCTGTCATGACAACAACGGAACAACCTAGTAAGCAGTTCAACTGAGGTGTGGGTGTGGCAACAGTAGCGTGCTGAACTGTCAAGTAATGTTCGTTTGGCTGCCTGGGGCTCGAGGATATAGAGCGACCAACTTTTTTTTGAGCAAGCATTGATTATGCGTGACACGGCCTCAATTTGCGGGACGCATGAATTGGGCTTCAAACGCTGTGCGCGCACGCGCTACACGGGACGGGTGGTCACCCTACTTGTAACCGAACAGTTCTTGACCACCATCGACTACCAAAGTAGAAAAAATGACAATAGTACTCAAAAGTGGCCCAGAATGGTTAGCATTCCTACATTCGTCAAAATATCTTTTGTGTTCAAAGATTTTTTTCTTACCACGACACGTTTTTTGCTTAATTGGTGCCATTCTTCCACAGGCTTAGAGGTCAGTAGAAAACAGAGAAAAGACTGACACTTATCTCACGTTGCAACAGCTGAGTTAAGAGATAAGGAAATTAATGAGCACTCAGCGGATCGTGAAGCGCTGTGCCTTGGCACGGGTCACCTGTCTAACAGGCCAAAGGGGGCCAAAGCTTAAGCATTCATGCTATCAGGCATAGAGACCGCATTGACAGAAGGCAGCCAAATGGGGTTGCCAGATCTTCCCTCACAGAATAAACAGAGAACCTGGGTGCCAGATCTTTGCTCATTCTGACCCTGTCAAATAAAGAAAAATGCATTTAAGTGAGTGGAATAAATATGGAATGGACACATACACATGCTGAGTCAGTCGGTGAGTATTTCAGCTCATGCATCAGTCGTTATAGTCTGCCATCTAGTAGAGTTTGAGGCGAGGTGGAAAGATTCTTCAGTGAAATAAAGCATCAATGCAGTATGTCATAGACTTTATAAATGGCACAAATTGTGTTGAGCAGGTAAGTGTGTGATGGAAAATCCTGCGACAGCAGAAAATGAACATAGATTCACTGACTGAGCACATTGCAAGAACACACAGGCTCGATCAATGTGTTGGATGAGCTTACAGACAAAGTCCCTTTGGTCCACAGTAACCCGAATTTAGAGGATTTTCATTATCAGTTTCTATAAAAGCGCAGAATGTTTCAATCATTTTGTTAGGGCATGTGGTTTATAAATGAAAAGACATTTTTCTGCTCTCGGATTGCCTCTCTAAACCAAATTAATCTATTGAAATTTGTAAAAGTCAGCATGAAATATATCCTTTCAGACGCACATTTATAATTTAACTCTCGTCAGTATTTCAGCCTAATGTTATCTTTGAAAGCGAACTTAAAACAAACTGCACACGTGCTTCATCATTTTGATCTAAATTCTATAAGAGACCAACGAACAAAGCTCGGCAGACTCTTACAAAGAAACGGCAGAATAATCCATCTCGATGAAGCATGGAATCGTGCAAAAAGGGACAAAAAAAAGCAGACGGAAGATTTATTAGACCTGCAAACCAAACAGACACGGCTTAATCTGTATCGTGTATCAGATTGAGAGTTTTAATTAAATCCGGATTGTGGTCACTAGGCAGGAGCCCACGGGCGCCGTCTCATCCCCTGAGACAAAAAAATTAATTCACATTTATTATGCAATTAATTCATATAACTATTGGGTTGGCTCAGCCTCGGAATGTTATATGATAATATGTCTTTTCCGAGAATGCCAACAGTCCTCCTCGTATGCCAAAAGTTGTCCTTGGCAACAGGAGACATTATCCTGATTATGGTTTTGTGCATAAATCAACGGAAAAGTGACGGTAAAAAATAGTTGGTCATAATTGGACAATTTTGTCGGCTCATCCAATATATATGCAAATTCCATGGTGTTTGAGTGGATATTAATTTGCTCCAATGAAACAAAATATGTCTCGGGCTCCACAGCTAATATATGCTAAATTGACACTTGGCCTTTTAATTTTAAATGAGAAATATTTGTTCTCGGTTTCTTGGCCGTAATGAAGTCGAATACCCAAAATACAATCGCTACACTATTTCGGGTGGTTTTCATTAAATATGGGAGACAAGGGAGTCTTGTAACACATTTAGATTCAACGTCTGTAATTCTCGAGGTGGATCATAACAGTATGGATTTACTGCGGTGATCCGATTGAATTGTTCAAATGGATTGTTACTGTATGCCACCACATCATCAAACTATTTCATTTTCAACTTTAACACTGAAATCAATAAAATAAAACTGAAAACAAAAGCAGACAAACATAAAACATAGTGTAGTATTGTGAGTCCACTTTTTCATTGCAATTAAACTTTGTGGGTTTAGTCGATGTGTTTTAGGGAATAATGAACATCTAATGTTTGTTCTATACCCCAAAGCCAATTTCTAATGTATTAAACTAACGGTGTCACTACTCACCCCATGTTACAACATTCTCAGACTCCCCTGCCAATTCTGTTAAACTTGATTTTTTTCTTTAAAGCTCAATCGTTGGCAGACGTTGGTTTAGCTTAAAGAAGAAAGATTAAAAAACAAAGCAACTTTCTAACATATCTAACTATGGACGGGCCATATTTAACACAGAGCATGTCTCCTCATATCCTGTAGCCTGAAGAATTCAATGGTGTAAGCCCCTATTATAAGATGAACTTGCCAAATCCTTAAGATTCCTACAAGTCCAACGCGAGCTGATAAGACTGTTCTCTTTTCATCATTATGACACATGCTCCAAGTTGTTGGAGATACTTTTAAACAAGCAAACTTTTTTCATTAAGTTTGTAAAAACCTTTATAAACCCTCACATCAGAACAGAAACTATACGCCGAACATTTTGTTCCCATGGCCCTAAAGTATGCTGCTTCTCTTAAAGAAGTGAAAAATCTCACCATTTGTGCCTTCCTCGCTCCAATCTCTTATACGGGGTGTGCTAAATAAACACATCTGCAGTAGGTTAGGAGCCAACAATCGTTACTTATTCAATTCAGATAACTTCACCTGCCATTAAAAGGCTGGGGAGGTTCTGGCAACATCCACGGCTTGCAGACTTTTGGCTCGCGACTCATGTTTGGGCAAGAATTTCATGCACTTCTTCACTAATCCCCTTGATAATCTTATTCCTCGTGAATGCATGATTATATATCTGGCTTCGTAAGTAAGACATACTTGAGCAGGCCCAACAAGATCTAGGCACAACGTTTCTATAACCGAACTCTGTGTTTAACTGCTCTTTTAGCTTTGACTGTATATAAAAGCAAATCCTCCAAGCAGAAAGAAAAGAACTTTCTCTTTAGCTTTTTAGCTTTAAATACACCCAACACACAAAAAAATCCAAGCAATGGCCACTGCAGCACAAAAGTGGAGCAATTTCCAAATCGACATTCTTTGTGCATTGTCTATTCTTCTTGATTCTGCAGAAATAAAATATTTTTGGTATGCGTTCTATTATTTTTAAGGTTTCTACAAGGTTATGGGGTAACACTTTAAAAACTGTTTCTTACTTTATGTGTTACTAAGAAGGAATTACTGCAGAACTAAGAGGCAATTCCTCATTAATACAGATATCTGCTCTATTAACTACTAAGGAAGATGTGTTTAATATTGCTAGTACTACTATTATAGAAATGCAATACGTTTTTCATGGAAAATGCAAAGGAACCCATTATTGATGCAAAAAGAATTACTATATAATTCTGAGAGAATTACTTAGAACCTGGAACAGTATTCTAAAGTGGAAATGTAGGGAACCCATCGATTATGTGGTAATTCTTAAGTAATTATTAATATCACTATTAGAATACTGATCCAGGTTCTAAGTAATTCTCTCAGAATTATGTAGTAATTCTTTTTGCATTAAATGAGTTCCTTTGCCTTTTCACTTCCACGAGTTATTGCCTTACATACAGGGTACTCAATGGTAACGTGTTATATATTGTGGAAACAGACACACTGTTCTGTACGTGAAGATCATAAACCTATTTGAGGTAAGTGGCTGATAATTACAAGGCAATTGGAGTGGGGGAGTTGAGTCTGGTTATTGAAAACAAAGCAAAATTTGTTGTAATGACTCTTTTGGAGTTCAAGAATTCCATGAAATGCACATTGAAATTCTATAATAGCAGTAGTAATAGTGGCAATAGTAGTGCATTTCATTAATAGTAGCAATAGTAAATAAGAAGAAATGTCCACTGCTTGATTATTGTGATGGTCAATTGTGTCTATGATGCGGTTACTTCATAGTTATTTATGTAAAATCTGCATTGCTAGATAACTAATAGTAGTTCTTAAGGAGGAATGAGTGAATTCGAAAGCTATTGATTATACTCCATACTGAGTTAACACATCTTCCTTAGTAGTTAATAGAGCAGATATCAGTATTAATGAGGAATTACCTCTTAGTTCTGCAGTAACTCCTTCTTAGTTACACATTTAGTAAGAAAGAGTATTCTAAAGTTTTACCTATTAAGGAAACATCGGTCATTCTATGAAATGAATACCAAGTGGTGATTATTTCCATTATCTAAGATTTTAAACTCATAAAACGCATGTACGATTAAAAACAATAGTAAACAAATATATAATGTCAGTGTCTCAAATACTGTACATTTGAATAAACATGCAGGTACTGCGTAGTCTATGAGAGACAAAAATGACTTTCATTTTAAGGAACGACCTTCATATCATTAAAAATAACAGTATGATATAGATTAAGCTTTGTGAATTGTTGAAATAATATAGCATAAAGGGCTGTTTACATTAAACAGCACTAATCTGATTGGGGTAGATGCAGACGGCTTCATCAATGACAGATTTTCCTGACTCGGTGCCCAATCTCGGGCAAGCTATCTGTTGCGGAAAAGCAATTTCAGGGAAGCACAAGTTTATCGATTCAAATTATGGAATGAAATGTTGCATGCAATCATTTTCATTAATGCCATAATTAAACGCTCAAGGTATAGATTGGATAAAAGGTAACCGAATTGTGCTGTGCTGAACGTTTTACCTCTGAATCCGAGTGCAACAGTGTAACTTCAGCATCTTTTATGATAAGATGACATTGGGTTTGAACTTTTGATTTACGAACCTTGCCACAGTTTCTTAATGTAATTACTGCCACCTTGTGTCATTTCTTTTGAAAGAAGCTCTTTTGTCATTTTTTAATCTCTCATCACAAAAACAACTGTGTACAGGCTTGTTTGAACTTGCTGGCGCACAGAGCTGTTACATTGGCTTATCCTCAGAGACCGTTTTCTCTGTAAAGATCAAAGAGAATTAGTCATAAAAAATAAAAATCCCTCCGTTTTGTGAGGCACATCTTAACACTTAAAAAAAGATGCATCTGTCATGAACGGTTGTCAAGCGGATGTGCAATCTTGTGTTACTTGGAAGGCACTTAGATAAAAGACAAAATGGGATTTTATAGTCTCATATATTTTTGATTTAAATAACCAGCAAGGACGTCGTTTTATCTCTGAAGGCACACTTTTACATCTGAATGTCTATTTAGAAAATATCCAAGATAACGTCTTGAGTATCATATTATAGAACCTCTTAATAACCATATGGTGTCCAAATTTCATGTTTTTCTGAACATGTCCAAAACAAAGTATCAGTAATCAACCATAAAATAAGACAGATGTTGGCTATCAATCAAGCTACTGACCCGTAAGTCCACCAAAATGCTGGATTTCCAGACACAACTTCCAAAAAGTTGGGAGCAGATGAAGTTTAGAACACAATGTGCAAAACCATGTGAACATGGAAGACAACTATCTGCCAATGGGAAAGATCTGGCAGGTTTGCCAATGATCGGTTTCATAAATGAATATACCATAATGTCTGTGTATGTCACATACATACTTGATTCACAAGCGATGAGGATTTTAAAAAGTCCTCCTACGGACTGCACATATATGCTAACCATGACATGCAATACAAAACAATAGGTTTATAAACAGAACAATGCAATAAAATGAAGCGCATGACAGTTCTCCCGAAAATACAAATTATGTTATCATTTACTCACTCTGGAGTTGTTTCAATTCTGTATAAATTTATTTTGTTTTGATGAACACAGAGAAAGATATTTTGAAGAATGCTTTTAAGCCAAACAGTCACCATTGACCACCACGGTAGGAAAAATGGCAGTCAAAAGTGCGTTAGAACTGACATTCTTCAAAATATCTTTCAAAGTATCTTTATTTATTTAAACAGATTTGGAACAATTTATGGGTGATTAAATGAAGACAGAATTTTCATTTTTGGGCTGAATGTTACGTTAACAATTGTCAATGATGTCACGCTGCTCATATCTCACTGCTGGTAACAAGCAAAAAAGAAAGACATTCTTGCAAGATTTCAATTTAAGTGAAATCTCAACTGCACTGCTGGATTCATATTAGGAACAGAGAGCATTGTATTTCATGGCTTGATAATTTGACCTGCACGGGCTTCTAAAGAGACTTTTTTCTCTTTCTATTTCTAGCAGACAATAGCTATAGTGGAAGGGAGGCAGTGGAATATAACAGGGAGCTGCTCAGAAAAGGTTTCCCACTAGGTCACTATTCATTTTCAATGATAAGGCCGGAGTGGGCAGAGTCGCGTGAAACCGTCGTGATGACAATGCCAATAGTCCAGAGGAGCACGAGTCTGGCTGTGAGGGAACACCTGTATCCTAAGAGAATATTAACCGCTTTTGAAAGCTTCTGTTTTTAATCTCGTCCTCACAATCTCTGAGGACGTTGAACAGCATGCGCTTTTGAAATAGCACAATGTATTTCTTACAACGTATGGAGATGTAACAGCTGATAGACTTGTTGTTAAACTTTAATCAAGGTTTGTAGTTTTATTGAATTTTTGTCCAAAAACAGTCGTTTATTTGAGAAACCGTACCTAAATGCTGCCATATTGAGCGTAGACTGTAGAGACTGTAGACTGGTAGATCAATAAAGAAATAACTTCACTGATGTTTTGTGGCAGATGTTAGTATAGCTGCAAATATCAAGCCATGTCTTTATCTAAAATACACAGCGCCGCAATAATGGAGTTGTGTATAAGACCCAGAACAATTTAGACAAATCAATTGACCTAAATGCTCTAATGTATCGACTGTTTTAAAACAAATCAACAACAAAGGTGTGAACTTCCAATCAGTAGTGAAACGTGATTTCTCAGCCAAGTGTAGAAGTTAACTTTTAATAATAAACAATGAGTTTATAGGATGCAGTCATTAAACAATAAAAACAAATAAATTAGCAGCGCATCATGAGAAATATTGTTTATAAAACCTCGCTCACGAAGGCTAAATTAATTTCACATTAAGTGT
Organism: Triplophysa dalaica; assembly: GCF_015846415.1. NCBI lineage: Eukaryota > Metazoa > Chordata > Actinopteri > Cypriniformes > Nemacheilidae > Triplophysa > Triplophysa dalaica. Next base: position 6,160,025 of record NC_079565.1, on the reverse strand, counting down.
TGTGATTACAGCTGTGGTCTGTGAGGAATTACATTTGCAGCTGTGATTATTTAGCTATTCATTATTACACAGCTCGCTAGTCTCAGCAATACCTGATTATAGTTGGTCAGTCGTTATTTGGTAACACAATCTAAGAAACACAAAGCAATACATAATGAAGCCATGCCATAAATTAGATGGTCTAAGTTATAAAAAGTCACATCTTTGATACAACACTGACATCTTCAAATAATCTTGATCGACAAAGATCACGATATTATGAATCGTGATTATTCATTTTTTGCTAATGTGATATTGGACCACAAAACTAGTCAACTTTTTGAAATTGAGATTTATACATAATCCGAAAGCTGAATAAATACTCTCTCCATTGATTTATGGTTTGTTAGGATAGGATAATATTTGGCCTAGATACAATTTAATGAATATCTGAAATCAAAGGGTGCAAACATCTAAATATTGAGAAAATCGTCTTTAAATTTGTCCATCGTGGCCATTTTTGTACACGATTTTGCTGCATCAACTCAAAAAAAATAAAGTCTCGATATATTTTATACTGTAGGGAATTTACAAAATATCTTCATGGAACATGATCTTAATATCCAAATGATTTTTGACACAGAAGAAAAATGTGTAATTTTGACCCATACAATGTATTGTTGGCTATTTCTATAAAATATGTGCGACTAATGGTTTTGTATTTCAGGGTCACATATTATGATTCTACACATTTGATAATACTGTAAATAATTCAATTCCAGTGATTTACTATTAAAAAAAATCAATTTGACTAATAGCGTTATGATTATTTTTAAATATTGTACACGTCACACGGTAGATATCACAATCAGTGTTGGGTAAGTTAATCTGAAAAAGTAATTAAATACTAGTTACTTATTACATATTCAATAATAATGTAAGTGTAATTAGATTACTGTAAAAATTACTCTGTTCAAAAAGTATTTAGTTACTTATTACTAATTACTTTCTATATCCTACATCAACCTTGATTAGCTAAGTGATTCAAGCATAGACATGAAACGGCTTATTTAATTCATTCAAATAAATTATATTAAACTACATACAGTATTATAAATGTGAGAATTATACATTAAAGCATGGATTTTGAATTTTGCCACTATTTTCCACTATTGCACACGCATAAATTACACAAAGTATTTAGTTAATTACATCAAAAGTAACTGTAATTAAATTACAGGAAAAATAAGAGTAATCCCTTACTTTAATTACTCAAGGGAAAAGTAATTAAATTACAGTAACTAGTTACTTAGTAACTAGTTACGCCCAATACTGATCACAATAATACGATTATCGCGGATTCGCTTGGCCATGATAATCATGTGGTAAAAAATCTGTCAATCTTAGCTAGAAACATGTGCTGACACAACTTTTAACTCAACGTGTGTTGTCCCTTTTATTTATTGACCACAAATTCAACACAAAAATATGTTAAAATGCCTAACCGGCCAAACACAAACAATAAGTTAATAAAGAAATTCTTTTTTTTAAGAGAGACTTTTCGAATTTTGGGTGTGAACAGACCTTTAGAACATATGCAAGTCTGTTGCTTCTTACAGTATCTGCACAACCATTCCCATTAAAAAATAACTCTTAAATCTGGTGCTTGTAACAGGCCCCTGCAAATGGTTTCATCTTTGAAGCAAACAGCTTGTACTGATCAAAAGAAGAAAGCGAGATATAGCGAGCGAGAGAAAGCGCGAAGGAGGTCGTACGAGTCCCCGGTTTATCCACACAGCAAACAGAGATGCGTACTTTCCTGACTATTTGCATGTGAATGTGGGAAACTGTTCCCATGGCTCTCTCAAGCACGATAGGTAGGGCGACAGCACAATAGCTAATGTTTAGCATGTGAAGATTCCAATGACAAACCCCCTCTCTATTTAGCCTTCACAAACACTGCGGAGAAACGCGCGGGGTTTGGCTGCCTCTGCGAGGTGACAATGTATCAGACGCACAATAAGACCACTTCCAGCAATAACAATCAGGTGACAAAGAGGCACATTCTGTTCTACAGCGTTGTGTGCACTTTAATAACAGCTCGCAGATGATTTAACGCTGGATCGCTGTGTTCTGCTCAAGCTGTTTATGTCGCCCTGTGAGAAACTTTTCAAAAGTGTCGCGACTAGCTGGCAGTCGTACAGGAACAAGCATCTCCATAACCCCATGACGCTCTCGCACGTCTCCATGTTGACCACGGGCATATGTTGTGCAAGTATAAACACATGTTGTCATCTTGGAATTGAATATTGGGTCTGCCGTTGTTTGCACTCACACAGATGCTGTGGAACCGCAGAACAATCAAAGAACGGCTTTAAAAGCTGGTGCACACATGTGGCGTGTCGACAAATGCGGAAATTTCGCTTCTGGCGTGTGGCGAGCGAATGAATCCGGATAATTAACTCCTGTTTCCCGAAATGCACTTGGACAAAGGCTCACACTTGGGTCTAATAACACATAAACCTTGTTTTGTGTTTTGCTGTTTGGCTTTATTATCAGAGTTTGCAGCTTATTTTGTAGTTTTTACCTGTGTGATGAGCATTTGTTTTCTGGAAAGCGAAGTTAAAACATAATCTTCCTTCGAATCAATTGTCATGCCCCTTCGTTCACCTATGACAAGAATGTCTACCACGTTGAATGTCTACAACCAAGCAGCTTACAATGCACTTCCTGCCTTCCTATTGGCCGCCAGACAGACACTGATTTGTGTACTTGGGGTCAATTTGCTCATCCCTCTATTGTGCTTTGAAATATTCAGCTGTGTAAACTTAATTGCCATGGAAACAATTAAAGCCCCTCGCGGTTGAGAATCTGCACAGAGGGATTTAATCGGAATTCAATTAGAAACGTCAGTCACAGGACATACGTGGGAGGAAGAAAGTTTTAGGTCACTTTGTGGAGAACAGGCTGCATTTCCTGTCATTTCCCTACCGCGTTGTATGGTGTTATTAAGGAAATGAACATTTTACTGTAAAAGTGTACCGGCCCGGCTAAAGAATGACTGTAAACAAAAAGTCCCGTTGACCTAGATCATTTTGCCCTTCCTCTCTTTTTTGCCACTGCTGGTAATTTCCCACTAGATGTTACCGCAGTAAAAGTCATTATCTTTGTGATAGAATAGCCCAAGGAATCACAAACTGTCTGCTTCCCCCTTTATTGACATTAAACTACAGAGCCACTGACATCCACCTTCCATTCTTCGGCCGGATTGATTGGATCAGATGAGATAACTCTCACACATCAAGCTGAGAAATGAGCCCACACTTACAGAAAGGTAGGTTCACACACACACACACGAGCGCTTCTGTGATGTGTCATGTTTCGTGATGTACCAGCTGCCCCCTGACCCGGTAGAGACACCATTAAAGGAGGCCATCAATTAAACCAAAAGAATAGGGTCCACGCCAACCCTCTCTTGACATGGAAATAAGAAACAACAAATTTTGGTTGTGGCTTAGAAACAAAGGCTGCAAATGGCATTTTATTGAACATTGACCAAAATGGACACAATTTATTCACCCAAATCAATTTTCTCTTCCGTTTTGGGGTGTAGCATCTACGCCAGCAGTACAAACGTTTTATGGCCAATGAATCCCCAGCCTGACGTCTTAAAGTTCTTTTTCATATCCAAAACATCATTTTCAAGGTTTATATTGTCAACTTCGTTCAACATCAGAACGGTTTAAGAAGATCAACTGCAGAAAATCGCAGTGATTTCCAATCGTACACTGCGAGTACAAAGATCTAATTATGAATAATTGCCAGCCGGTTTCTCTTGATGACAGGCGACCTGGCTCGGCTGTATGGAATCATTATGGCCCTAATCGCAGAACGGACGCAGCGTCCTTCATAAATCTGCATTAGCTAGAATCTCGCTTTGAAAGACTTAAAAGATGCTGCGTAAATCACAATTGCGTTTACAGTACTGAACATGCTAGGAATGATATACAAGTGATGCTTTGGCAAATTGGTTACATTCCGTTAATGTCACTTGGTGCGTGTCGGCATATTTACTGTTACAATATAATTACGCATAGCACGTGCTCTTTTTTATAGATGAACACTCATACATCAAGTTTGTCTTCGTTTATTTTTTATTCCTTTGACTTTTAAATTTGCATCATTGTTTTTTAAAGAAGTTAAATGGGTTTTGTTTTACTCGTTTGCTCTCGAACCAGGGCTTTAGTTCAAAACATCATCCTTTCTACAAAGCACTTGTTATAGGTTATGCTTCCATCTTTGGTCAAACCTCTGTACAGCAAATTGTCCACTTTCACTGAGACTGAGCGCTGACCTTTCCAAACCTTCAGAGATAATGATTTCTGATAAACCGCAGAAGAGAATTTGAATGTTATCACTTTCTACAGCCCTCTATTGGACAATTGGGTTGAAGATGGTCTTTTGTGCACAGCCACAAAAGAAATGGGTTGTTCTTGCTATTAAGGTTTGGGCAAGTGACCAGGCACTATATACGATATGAAACATGAATTCATTATTGATAAAAATAACTTTTTATTCTGTCTATGTCTAAAAAGTGGGAGTCAATTTACCACCAAAGATAGACAAGTCACCAAAATTATTCCTTCACTCTTTATACAGAACTACTATAAATATAATACAAACAGAAACACACAGAGAGAGAATCCAGTTTGCAGAAATTTTAGCTCATTTTCTATTTTAAAGGAACAGTTCACCTCAAAATTAAAATTCACTCATCATTTACTAGCCCTCTTGTCATTTTAAACCTGTAAGACATTATTTCTTCTGCAAAATAAAGATAGTTTGAAGAATGTTGGTAACCAAAAACCGTTGGTACCCATTCACATCCATTGTATGGACACATACCAATGCAAATCAATGGGGACCAACACTTTTCTGTCACCAACATGTTGTGCTTTGCAGAAAAAAGAAAGTCGTGACAACATGTCAATCTGACAGTTCCTTTAAAAATGTATATTTCTGTGTAAATGTTCTTTTAAAATCCCGAAAACTATTTTCTTTGAAAGACAATTTCGAGAAAAACAAACTACTCCACCATAGGAACACATGACAATACATTCAACTGATTCATAAAATAAATGTACATCTTCCAACACTGTGCACATCCACACAACCCAGCAGTTGGACGACATGATGAGACAATTTAAACTCACGCCGCACGTTTGTTTAAATACCTCAGGGACGTTTAACTTGCTCCATAAAGTTGGGTCTGACTAAAACAAACCAGACGAAACACTTCCTGCACAGAGTTTAAAGAAACATCACATGACACAGACTCTCAAAGACAGCATTGCAGAAACAAACCGGCATATCACTTTTCTTTAATGTTCCTCCACAGCTGAGTGAAATCAGTAAAGATCGGTTTGTTAAACTGTTAGATCAGTGATTCGCCTTGTTCAGAAGCTTTTGTGTCTTTTTGTTGCATAGTTTTAGTAGATATTATAATCTGCAGTTCATAATCACATTTTTGATTTATCTACATACTCTACGATATGGTGTTTCTATTAGATTAGGTTTAAATATGCCTGTTTATAAGTTTAATGTAGTTAGACTTACTTAGTTTGAGTGGTAGATACAGATTTCATAGCCCCTTAGAGGCACTAGAGAACTAAACATTGAAAATAAAATAAAAACATTCCCTATCCTAAGAAGCTCTAGAGGATACTTCAACACAGTTTACCAAAAAATGAAAATCACAGAACAACGGTAGTACCTATTCACTTTTATTGAATAGACACAAAACCAATGCAACTCAATGGGTACGGTTACCAACATTCTTCAAAATATTTTCTTTTGTGTTCTGCAGAAGAAAGAAAGTCATACAGGTTTGAAATAACATGAGGGTGAATAAATGATGACAGAATTTTCATTTTTAGGTGAACAATCCCTAACTCCCCAATGTGCCACATGAAAACATACTGTAAGGTGACACGTCAACAACATCCATTGAATCTTTCTGTATCTCTACATAAAACTATTTGACTTTTATTAAGTTACTGTATTTATTTGACAATTTATTTCATCACAAAGACATACGCTGGCTTCAAGCTAATGGAGATGAATTAAGCAAAGTCAAATTCATATTATTCTCACTGCTGTCCATTGCATTTTCTCCTTGTTTTTGTGCCTTTTTAGCATACCTTACCATTCTGAAAATATTCCTCATCGTTGTCTGTCCTATTTCAAGATTGCCACAGCTTAAATAATTGAAGAAGCAAACCTTTTCGTTGACGAATGTAAGAGCGGAAGCTGTTTACCAGCGCTCAAATCAAATTTATGTTGAATGTCTTCTATCATTTGATGATGAAGTGCCGAGTAATTCGTCTGTTGTTTATAGCTTACAAACGCATGCTTAGGTGCCCCATAAATCTCACAAATCCACCAACACAACTCTTTCTGAAATACTTCACGCTACCAAACATCTGTTACCGGGTTCCAGGATATGAGTTTGGATACGCTGCTGTGAAATATAATTCCACTATGATGTGTCACATGAATCACTTCTTCATTTATGTAACCAGATCCTAGGACCGAGAGAATCCTCGGCCGTCGTATGTTGAGCACTGCCGAGCCGGTGTTACGCTTAGCCCCCCGGCTCCATCCACAACGTAACATAAAAATGAAACTTTATTGAACTGCACCTCAGAGATACCCGGGGCATGGTGGTCTCTTTAGTGATATCTGAAGTGCTTCACGCTGTGGACAGAATATTGGAGGGAGTGAGATTTGAAAAGATTAAAAAAAACAAGAAAAAACAAAAAGAGCCTTCGAGCGGTTTCAGATTGCTCCTCATAACCCTCCAATACACTGCTGTAGAATCCAATTTAGAGGAAGATATGGAATAAAACTGTCAAAGAATAGAAACCCTTATCTCTGTGTGATGTTTAAGACATTGTGTAGCTTAAACTGAATATTTCTATTAAACTTAAAAACTGTTTTGTGCTTAAATTTCCTCTCGTATGTTCTCACCAATTATTGTGCTTTCCATAGTTATGTTGTGGCTGCAACTCTTGATATATTCCGAGCGCTTATCATTTCAATTTCATATTACGTGACTGGAGTCTTCATTCAATGTGAAGGCTGACAGAAAGGATGTTTATATCAGCGTTCTGAATAAATCAATGACTTTGGATGGCAGTACACTATACTTGATGCCCTTCACTGTGATGCCCATCATCATTTTAATGATGTGCAGCATCTATAAGCCGTTGGATTACGCTGTGTCAGCCAATTTGCATTCGTCTGTTGGCACCCATCACCTACACAAGAGCAAATTTGGATGTACACGCTCCACAACAAGGATTTGGCGATTACCAGCTTTGACCTGCTGACTTGATCCAATTTGGTAGTTCTCGCTACGACTTTTCTCTCTCATTGTGTGGAGAGCATTTTACTTCCTAGTTGTGTCACAACATAAAAGTGATTTCATAGGTATACTTTATATCACCTGATGGTTGTCAATAATGGGTTTGAGTTCCTGACAAGGTCATGGACAGCATTATTATGAAATCCAACATGTAATAAAATGAAATTATTTAGTTGGAGATGACACGATGCAACTTGTTAATGTCTGGACGCATCTGACATCTGAAGAAATATGCAAAGTCTTTGAAAAAAATAGCTTGACTCATCTTTCTTTTAAAGAGTATAACATCTATTTCAGTAAAGAACTGCATATATAGAATAATGGATGCACTTTAATATGGGGACCAATTCTTACTATTAACAGTTGCTTATTAGCATACATATATTATTAGAGTATTGGATGTTTATTAGTACTTATGAATGGCATATTCTGCATGATATTCTACATCCCAAATCCTACCCAGTACCTAAACCAAACAACTATCATATTAACTACTCCAAGTTCTGGTCCCCGTGCACCTCATATTCAACTGCCATTAGCTCTTCTGCGTTCGAGGGGAGATGCTTATCCATAGGTCAATTGTGCCGTGAAATAAAATGTCACATTTTGTTAAAGCAAAACTAGCATTATAAAGACCACATCTTGTTAAATCCACAGAACACGAAATGTACAAGCGAAGGTATGGATATTGGACTAAATTGTGCATGGAAACCAGGATGATCTAGATAATGATCATCTCCCAGAGTGGTTTTCACACCCAATCGAGCGTTGTGTCTGGTTGTATTCACTGCTGAAGGAAGAGAGGTGTGGAGCAGGGGATCCATTAGAGAAAAAGGAAACAGCAGTCAAGGTCTCCATGCTCGGATGATTTATGTGTTCAATATGAGGGCAAGGTGCATTTTTCTCCATTTTAGAGCTTCAGCCCTGACACTCCGAGCAAGGGGGTGCGGGGGCCGTAAAAGTCTTTGGTGCGGACTCACCGGAGTGACAAGATATTGCTCGCAGACAACCTTTGCCACGAGTGCAGACCTGCTTCCTGTCAAAACAGGATATGAGAAATGTCAGGCATCAATTGAAATGTAACATATTTTAATTGAGAAAAATAGAATGAACGCATAAAACATCACTCGTAAATTAAAAGGTTAAGTTCATTAAGAGAGAAAGTAGACATTTCAACTCCTTTTTATACTCTACAAGACTCTCATTAAGGTGATGAGTACATACTGTATGAATGCAAATACCGAATATTTGTGGATGTGTGTGGACTTTTAATATATTATACCATATTTTAGTCAAATTATTATTTACTAAGTTCACCTAAAAAGAAAAATTCATCATTCATTCCACAACTGACCCTCTCTTCTGTGAAACACAAAAGATATCTTGAGAAAAGGGTTAGGGGTTTCTGGTGTTGCGTCTTTACAATGTAAGTCAATAGGGGATGATGTTGTTTGGTGACCAACATTCTTCAAAATGTCCTGCAGAAAAAAGATAGACACACAGGTTTGGAATGACACGAGGTTGAATAAATAAAACATGATTGGATACTACAATTTCACTGAAAGTTTCTCCATTTACTTCACGAAAGACAAGTCATGCTTGTTTAAAACAACATGAATAAATAAAGACAGAATACAATTTTCGGGGAACAGAATTCAGAGCACAGAGATCAAAACGGTGATTTGTAGAGATCATCACAAAGAGCTGTTTTAGCCCAGGTACATGTTGGTGTTTTGAAACTAAGGCTATGGATCATTACTGGTCCTCTTTCAGCTGAAACAACAATAATTTGGCTGCCTGGTATTCTTTACTTAAAAAACAGTGAGATTGTCAGGAAATAAGGGCAATTTTCTGCTATTAGACTGTCATACTCTCTCTTCATTTGCTAATTAGCATACCGAATTGTGGCAGCGGAGCCCAGAGGTTATAAACCATCGGAGCGATTCACCCATTATGTGTATTCATAAATTGAAAAAGAAACATGCACAAAGTAACGTAGAAAGAAATGAAAGTGTGTAAATGTTGATAATATCAAAAACTACACAAAGCTACCTTTGTCCTTTTTGTCTGAATGGCTTTCCATAATTTCCTATCCATTAAATGACTGTAATATTGTCCATTACAGTCAAGAACCATTAAAAGAAATTAAACTGTAGCTTTTGCTTTTGATTAGTGTCGCTTTTAAAACCATTTGCTATAATGCACATCTCCCTAGCAGAAGCTCGAATGCAATACCACAAAAGACTCGTCAGCTTGGTTATAGTTCTCAGCAGCGCCTGTAATGAGGGTTTTGTGGGTTGTTTTTGTACGGAAAACTTCGAACGTGCGTAAGAGAGCCAAAGTGATGCACAGTTCTTAATGTTTCCGTAAACATCAGGATTATCGTCCACATCCCCTTCCTCTCAACCAGTATAAACTGAAGGCGATAGATGAATAAGATGCTGTTTTTTGTGTTGCATCAGTCTGCCAAAACAAACTTTCTCACATATTGGATAATTCCTGCTCTGGAAGTCAGAGTTATATTTGGACTGTGCTGTTGGATGTCGTGACAATCAGGCAACGTGATTTTAGTCCTTCCGTGAAATCAGCCCAAACTACATTTGCGAAACTTGCATGCAGTGAACTTATGCATAATCATTCCTAAAAACTTTTACTGCCATTAAAATTCACTCTGAATAACATTAACATTTAGTAATTTAGCAGATGCTTTTATCTACATGTATATATATACATTTTGAAAGAGTTGAAAAGAGATAGAAGTCGGAAGAGATCGGTCAGGTGCTGATAGAAGAGATGTGTTTTCAGGCGATTCTTAAAATGGCTTCAGAATCTGCTAATCTTGTAGCAGCGGGCGGATCATTCGACAAACCGATCCAGAGAAGGTACTTTTTGGGATGTCACCACAAGACGTCGTTCGTTTGGACAGCGCAGGGATCTGGCGGGTACATACGTCTGCATTAGCGAGTGAAGATAAGGGGGTGCCAAACCAGTGGTGGTCTTGTGGGCCAGGAGCAGAGTCTTGAATTTGATACGAGCGACTATAGGAAGCCAATGTAACTTAATGAAGAAAGGAGTGACGTGTGCTCTCTTCGGTTCATTGAATACCACTCTTGCCGTTGAATTCTGGATCATCTTGGTTTGGTTGTGCAAGCTGGAAGTCCAACCAGTAGCGCATTGCAGTAGTCCAGATTGAACAGAACAAGAGCCTTGTGTAGCATGCTCGAATAGGAAAGCTCTAATTTTCCTAATATTGTAGAGGATGAATCTACAGGAACCGCTGGTGATCACAACCTGATCTGTGAAGTTTAGCTAATCGTCGATCAACACTCGCAGATTTCTGGCCATTATGGAAGATGTGATGGTTGATGAGCCCAGTTGAATGGAGAAGTTGTGATGTATCATTGCGTCGGCCACTATGAATAAGACATAGCGGAGGTCTTTTTTTCGACACTGAAACAGGAATGTAGTCTGACCCCTCCAACAGAAGTACACAAATCCGACACCTCGCACCACCGTTGTATATCAACACTGCATGCTTTATTTTTCTTGCTGAAGTGTTAACCGAGGATGAATTTTCTCGCATAGATTCTGTTATGAGTAAAAACATGTTTCAGTTTAATGTATTACTCTGTGGCTATGCAGTATGTATAAACCATTCGCAAGTGAACTCTGTGAACTCCAAGTTTGTGCAAAACCTGATGATCCATGTTTTCCCAGCATCTTGTGTGCGTCAACGCAGACACAGAATTCTGACCTTTAGTCCAGTTAACACGGTCAATGGCAAAGCTTTTCTTACACGAATACCTTATACACATTGCAGAACATTCCTTATATTTACATTATGATTTTTAGGTTTACACTAAAATCCTGATTCCATGAATGTTTCCAGCGAATCCTAAAACAATTTCTCTCCTTATCTTAAAAGTTTAAGATAGCATACACTGATAAAGAAGAACATGTTTTATTCAAACTGTATATTTATAAAAGCAAGCTTCCAATTTCTAATATCGTCGTCATTTTACATTTATTTCCCTCTGTTGCAACACACAGGCAGAGAATAACACGGGGGAAAGATTGAGAAATTCAGAGAGAAAGGGTTGGGACCTCATTGTACAGAATGATGACAGAATGGTCTTAATTTCCCTAGTGGTCCTGAATGGAAATTCTTAGTCCTGTTTTACAATTATGGAGCCTTATTTTTCCCATTAAAAATAAAACATCAAAAGTTTGTGTTTGTTTATCTTGTGAGTTTTACTCTCCAATGCCCACTCGAGGTTATTGCCATTTCCACTGTTCCTGTGGTTACATAGCGGAAGCGGTTTTTGTTCAGTAAATGTTATTAGCACTGTGTCAAGAAAACCCATCACTCAACCCCCTGCCCAACCACAACGGCAACCCGGCCACACCAAGTTTTATGGCATTTCAGAACAGGGGGATTGAGCTAGTGTTCATTCTATAAAGAGACTTAAAGGGACAGTTCACCCAAAAATTGAAATTCTGTCATGAATTACCACCCTTTAGTTATTCCAAACCTGCTGTATACATTTCTTTGTTTGGTTGGACAAAAAGAAAGATATTTGGAAGAATGTAGGAAAGCAAACAGTTCTGGGGCACCTTTTATTTTTTCACCATTGTAGTCAATGACGCCCCAACATTGTCACAATTTTTCAAATATCTTTCGTGTTCAACCGAAAAAAAAAGAAATTTTAACAGGTTTGAAACAACTAGATGGTGATTTTTATTTTTGAGTATTTTTAATGTCACAAAATCAATATATACATAAACAACACATTGCATATATCAAGAATAAACAATAACTTCAGTGTGTTTTTAAGTTGGCGTATTAATAAAACGTCCAAGTTTATTGTGCAATTTTCATAATAAAGCGGACCAATAACTACAAGCTGTCAAACCACAAAAAGACAAACTTCCTAAAAAAAATGAAGAAAAAACACATCCAAACCCACTTAAAAACGTTGCTTAAGATGCTATGTGGTTTCCATAAGATGCTTTCAGTGTTTGACACCCAGTATTTTCTGCCCATGAAGGAAAGTCTATCATAAATGTAGCTGTCGTTTGTACCTCTCACATCATTTTCAAATTGTTTATGGTGTAACTGGTCAGAAACATGTGATTTGGATAGTCTCTTCAGCTATTGTGCTTGTGTCTCACAATGGTGGCCATGCATTTAACAATATCTCCACCGACAGACAGAACCGTGATGTGATCGGGCTACGAAAATGGCAGCTCAGGAGCGGGTCATGGAGGTCGCAGGGATCCGGCACTTCTCCAGATCCCTGTGGACAGACATGACTGAGGCCCGACGGCCGTGTCTCAGGATTCCAGAAGAGACCTGCGCTAATGAGAAACATGCCTGAGAACTGCCAGCGATCCGTGTCTGGTGCTGCTGGACGGAAAGCCAGTTTACAATAATGTGAGTCATGGGAGCATGATGTCTTTAAGGAAGATATGTGGGACTGATTTGATACAGAAATAACCTAATAAAGAAGATAGTAGTGAGCTGATAAAACTGAAAACGTTGGGGGAGGGAAACGAGGAAGCCTTTAAATTCATTATTAGATCATTGAAATACTCGGTCGCCACCGTAAAACAGTTTCGATCTATTCTCATCTTTACAAAATGTATTTCTTTGAATGCTTTTGGTACACCCATAAAATGAATATTCTCTTCATTTTCTTACAGATAAATTGTTTAAAATTTAAATGAAATTCTCTGTGGAACCAGTAAGGTGCAATTTTAAGGCTATTGTAAGTGAATACGGACTGGAGCTGTCAAGCTCAGAAATGACAAAAAATCACAATAAAAATATAAAAAAGATGAGTCGCCTTTGTGTAACACATACAAAATAAAATCTTAGGTTTAGAAGTACAGTAGCCTACATGCGGGTGAGTAAACAACAGAACTATATTTTTGATGACCTATCCCTTTAAATAAAATGTTTAACTCAAACAAAAAGCTGTTACATTTTAAGGTCACCAAGAAAAACATCTTTATTCACAATATAAAAAAGTCCCACATTCTGCAAAGGTTAGAAAGAAGTTTTATACAAAAGTATACAAAATATTATTTATTAATTATCTGTTGTCTCCATCATGACACCTCTATGCCCCCCTTAAAGTGCAAGAAAAGAAGCGTTCTAACTGTCAGCCGGGGGAAAAGTTCTGGGTGTTTGGATGCCTGCTAAAAAACTTTGTGTGGGGGCTCAAAAATAAGTGGAAGACAAGAGACAAGAATAGCAGAGAATGGGCGGAAAAGCCTGACAGTACAGCGGGTTGCAGCTGGTCCTGAGACGGTGAGGCTTACGCACACGCTGGCACACACACCATGCCACAGCCACACTCGATAGATGGAGCATGAGATAAATGAAGAGGTAAGAAAACGTAGTGACAGATGTGTCAGAAATTGTGTGTGGGCAGGGGACAGTCACACAAGCACAGTGAGATGCAATGAATCTATTGTTTCTTAAAGGTGAGAGATGGAGAGAGAGACAGGGAACGAGAGAAAGAAAGGGTACGAAAAGAGAGTGAGAAGCGACATTCACCAGCCCTGAAAGGCACATTGCATTCAGCTCTCAGACTCATTGTGAAAACTCCCCCTCACTGTAGCATTAAAAGAGACACGCATCTTTTATTTAAGTTCTCAAAGAAGAAATGACATTCAGAAAATGGAGAATGTGACAGAATTACAGTCAGAGAAAATAGCCCAGCAGAAAATCGATTCGTACTTGACAATTGGCCAGATAAGACGAAAATGGCCGTTATGCTGTCTCATTCAGCTGAGAAGAAAGGATATTGGGTACCATGATGGGTATGGAGAAAAAGTGGATCTGTTATAAAGCCACGGCTCTAGCTCCAGACTTTCTACATGACATTTGAAGATCAGATGACACACAGCACCCCCTATTGGGAAGAGATGTAACTTGCGATAAACCCCTTATGTAAAACCCGGGAGAGACAGGCAGATAAAAAAGTTATTTGAGGGACAATAAGGGACCTTCAGCTCTATTGCTATTTGTCATCATTGTTGTTAGACATTCTTGTTTTGCTCTATTGTTATGAATCATCGTTACTGTTGTAAAATCTCATCGGTTTGTTAGCATGGGGGGGATATAATGTGCAGAAATGTACTGACATAACACTGTGTTTAATTTACATCTAAAATTATAAAGAAAAGCAAAATGTGAGTCCACAACAAACAAATAACATTTCTGGCATAAACAAAGCAAGGTACACATTATTTAAATTAAATCAGTATTTCCTGTCTAAAAAGGCTTAAAAAAACATTACTTGATACCTGACAAGTTTTTATCAAAATCAGGTTTTTATAACAGACATTCTGGCAAAATGTTCCAATGTGTGATTTTTTGGAGGCTCTATTGACATCTTCATTGAGATTCACCTTCCATGATGAGTCGTTATGTATTAACTACCTTAGAATGAGCTATTTCTATGTATACACATTGCATGGAATTCGTCATGTTGTTTCTACAATAGCCCTAAACCGGCGAACTGCTCTAGGAGAGCGTGTTTCGTAAATACGTTATCTCCTTCAACAAAGAAGCCAAAATGTGATGACATCTCAGCCATGTGTCATCCGCCGTACTGCTTCGAAAGGGAAGTGTGAGCGGTGGAGAAGGCCATTGGTTGCAATTCGAAACCTCACCGCTAGTGGCCACTAAATTTCACACACCTTTAAAAAAGTCTCATATATAATCACACTAAACTAGTAGGGGTCTTTACAAAGCAGAAACAACCATGACTGGGAAAATAATTCTGCTAAAGAACGGTCAAAGTCATGGTAATCTCCAATTGTATGCGTTTATTACCTTAAATAGCACACCAAAACTACGCCCCCTCCTGAATAATTATATTCCTTCACCCAGCACGCAAATAACTCCTAACAGTCCTTTTAATAGCATCTGTCAAGTCAAAACAGATCAGCAGTCTTTGTGTTCTCTGTGTGGGCTGTTGTGTCTGCCATTAGTCTTCAGTAATGATTTTAAAATGTGTACCTGCATTGCCGGCATGGCTCTCTGAGGGTGTTCAGAGAGTGCGAGAGGTGAGATAAGAGAAACAGAAGACAGCGCGTCTACAGCTCACAGACTGCTGATGCTGCACTTGTGCTCTGTACGGAAACTGCAGACCTGCAATTCCCCCAGCGAGTATCAGCCCGGGGCGCAGACACGGCCATTCTGTTACAGGCATGTAAATTAGTGGCCGGATATTTGATAAAATTTCTTAGCTTTCTTGGTTTTCCAATTCTGTTGGAACATATGAGAAAAAAGCTCAGAAGAACACTTCTAGTTCCCTTTCTGTCGGTCTCTCGACGTTGTGTCGAGAACGACAGATGGGGTTCGCCCTTGAGAACCAATCAACTCTGACTACTATAGAAAAGGCCAATGAAATTTGGCGAATGCAATTTGCATGCCGGGCTCCGCCCCCGGAAATCCGGTATAAAAGGAGGCCGGCGTGCAGCATTCACTTACCTTTTGTTCTTCAGAGCCATCGCTCATGAGTACAACTCAGGATTCAATCCTCTACAACTACACGCTGGTGCTACGACGTGTTACAGCGGATCGTCCCTTCCTGCAGCGACCTTCCCCTGGGCGTCTCGGCGGTTCCGGAGGTGTTAGAGATTTTTTCTAAAAGTCCTTTTCAGGACTGACTGAGCATTCTCCAGCGCGGCATGTCCCGCTGTTCTCTTGGGTGCGGCACCCTCATCGAGGAGGGGGATGGACACGATCGCTGCATTAGGTGTCTGGGCGTCCAGCACACTGAAGCAGCGTTCGTTGACACATCTGCCTGCACTGCGGGCAGATTGTCATTCAGAAGTTGCGGTCACGGGTGGCTGTCTTCCTACGGGAACCAGCCACCATTTCGTCTGCTACCCGGGCTGTGACATCTGTGGCTACGGCCCCGATGACCACCCACGTTAGCAGCGTTAGTGATACGGGGAACTCTGCGAACGTAAACCCGCCAGCCAAGTGCTCACGGGCCGATCGCACCCCGATTCGCTCTTCTGAACGTTCCCCAACCGGCGGTGGCATACCGTCCGGATCCTCACGCACACACTCGGAAACGATGTGTGACGTAGATGAGATGTCGCTCGCAGCATCGGAGGGAGACTGGCATCCGACTCTGCCGAATCCAAACTCCACCCCCAGCGGTCGAGTTCAGGAGGAAGCAGAAGTGATGTCATCCGTGCTAACCCGGGGATACGTGGTTCCCGAGGTCGGTGCGCGGTGCAAACCGCGCCCACCCCGGGTGCCATGTTTTTCCCGGAGGTGCATGAGGAGCTGTGTAAAACTTGGAACGCTCCACTCACGGACCGTTCCAGTGAAACCAGCTCCGGCTCCCTTACTTCCCTCGATGGTGAGGCAGCCAAGGACTGCGTCGAGATCCCCCGGGTGGAACGTCCGCCTGCGGTGCACCTGTGCCGCGGACGGCTACCACCTGGGGGGGGATCGACCACTCCTACCGTCCAAAGCACGTAAGACTTCGGCATCACTGGTGTCGAAAGCTTGCGATGTTGCGGGCCAGGCTGCCTCCTCTCTCTATGCCTTGGCCATCCTGCAGGTCCGCCAGGCCAGGGCGTTGAGAGGGCTCCACGAGGGTAAGGCCGACCCGGGTATAATGCAGGATCTCCGTGCCACCGCTGACAGCGCTCTACGGGCGACTAAGGCGGCGGCACGGGCCCTGGGTCGGACGATGTCCACGGTAGTGGTCCAGGAGAGACACCCCCGGCTATACCTTGTGCAGAAGAGTGACAGCAAGGAAGTCCGCTTTCTTGATGCACTCATCTCGCAGGGTGGGTTGTTGGTAACACCGTCGAGGACTGCGCTCAGCAGTTTTTTGACGGCGAAGCAGACAGTGGCAATTAACCACATTTTTTTCACGCCGCGACTCGGCCGCCTACAGGCCTCCGAGATCTCACGTGACGTCTGCTTCCCTGCAACCCAGGACCCTTTCGACATCGGCTCCGGTTCCTGTGCCCCCACAGGCGGCACCCCGGAAGCAGAGGTCGAGGGGGAAACCTCCACCCCGTCAGCAACCTCCTCGCGAGAAGGGACACTGACGGGAAGACCCCAGGGAGAACAACATCGGGCCCGAACCTTCACAGCCACGGCTCTGATCGGTCGGTACGGGACGACTCCTGCCTCGTCACCAAAGCCGGGCCCTTGTTAGGGCTTGGCGCCCACTTACTCACTGAGTTTTCTGTTCTCCCCGGGTTTACTTGCAGCCGATCGCACACTCCACTGGACTGTGCTCGGCGAACCGACCTCACACCCTGGCGAGGCGTGAGGTCGTACACATACGACAGCCGTCACCACTCTCAAACCGACAGTGCGTGCCGTTGTCCCGCCAGGCAGGTAAGCAGGCGGAGCAAAAACCTTCCCTCCGGGGACTCCCCGCGACATGGTTAGCTCCGCCAGCCGACGAACCACCCCCCGTGGGAATGATGAAGCAGACCGTCCCCTTGGTCACCCTGTCACAGTCCCTGGGAGCTCGAGAGCTGCCCACACTGTCTCGCTGGCTAATGAGGGCGGTCCGTCTTGGTTACTCGATCCAGTTCGCCAGAGACTCACCCAAGTTTCGGGGCATCATCTCTCCCTCTGTCAGAGGCAGGGACGCCTCCGTACTTCGGGTAGAGGTCACCACCCTTCTGGCAAAACAGGCATCGAGTTCGTCCCTCAAAACCAAGATGTTCAGTGGGTCACCACCCGCACTTCATCGTTCCCAAGAAAGACGGCGGGTTGCCCCCAAAGGCTGCGTACCCTGAACAGAGCACCTTCACAAGCTGCCATTCAGGGTGCTCACACAGAGGCGCGTCCTGACATCTATGAGGTGTCAGGATTGGTTCGTGGCAATCGACCTGAAGGACGCTTACTTTCATGTCTCGATCCTCCTCGACACCGGCCGTTCCCACGGTTCGCGTGCGAGAGGCGGGCATATCAGTACAGAGTCCTCCCTTTCGGTCTGTCCCTGACCGCCCTTTCTCCCTGAGAGGAGGAAGGCGAGCGGGTACTAAACTATCTCAGCGACTGGCCTATCTTGGCACACTCGCGAGATCTGTTATGTACACAAAGGGACCTGGTGCTCCGGCACCTAGCTCGATTGGGACTCCAGGTCAACCAAGAGAGGGGCAAGCTCTCCCCAGTGCAGAGCATCCTCTTTCTCGGTATGGAACTCAACTCTGTCACCATGTCGGCACACCTGTCCGCAGTTGTGCCCAACCAGTGTTGAACTGTCTGAAATGAACATTTTAGGCAGACAGCGGTCCCCCTGAAACAATTCAGAGGCTCCTGGGACACATGGCGTCCTCGCGGGCTAATACCCCTCGAGTTGATGCACATGACACCGCTCCAACACTGGTTTCAGAGTCGAGTTCCGAGGAGAGCGTGGCACACCGGCAGCAGGCGCATGGTGATGCCGCCCTGCTGCCGACGCACCATAACCCCTAGTCTTTATGACTTTTTCGACGGACTCAGGTCCCTCTGAGCAGGTTATGAGGCAGGTCGTGGTGACGACTGAAGTCTCCCTGCAGGGGTGCGGTGTAGTGTGCAACGGGCACGCAGGTGGGGTGTTGGACGAACCCCCGCCTGCGCTGGCATATCAATTGCCAAGAGTTGTGGGCTATGCTACTTGCACTGAGCAGGCTACGGCCTCTCGTGCGAGACATACACGTGCTGTTCCGAGGACAGCACTATAGCTGTAGCGAATACAGATCGTCAGGGTGGCGTTCGCACACAGCAGCTAAACACAACTTGCTCGACGCCTCCTCCGGTGGAGTCAACAGGTGACTCGTTCCCTGCAGGCCACACACCCCGGGCAAACTGAACTAGACAGCCGACGTGCTTTCTCGCCAGTTTATGCCTCGTGGAGAGTGGCGACTCCACCCCCGTGCAGTCCAGCTCATTTGGAGGCTGTTCGGGTAGGCCCAGGTAAAACCTGTTCACCTCCCGTAACACCACCATTTGCCCGCTTGATAGTCCCTGCCCTCGGCACGGATATCCTTGCGCACAGCTGGCCGCGGGATGGGCGGAAGCACACCTTCCCCCCCCAGGAGCCTTCTTGTACAGACTCTGTGCAAGGTCAGGGAGCAGGAGCACCAAGTGTTATTGGTTACACCACACCGGTCTAACCGCACTTGGCCTCAGAGCCGATGCTCTGGACAGCGACTCCCCCTGAACCATTCCCCTGACAGAGGACCTGCTCTCTCAGGGGAAGGACACGTTCTGGCATCCCAGATCAGACCTCTGGAACACCCATGTCTGGTCTCTAGACGGGACGAGAAGATCCTAAGATGGCTACTCCCCCTATACGGCTGAGACCATCACCCAGGCTAGGGCCCCATCTACTAGGCGGTTACACGCCTCTAGACGGTGCCTCTTCTCGTCCTGGTGTCTTTCTCAACGAGAAAGACCCACTGAGGTGCTTGATCAGGATTGTGTTCCCCTCCTCACGAGACTGGAGACTAACATCTCCCTTCCACACTGAAAGTGTATGTAGTCGCTATTGCCACTCATCACGACTCAGTCGGTGGAAAGTTTCTAGGGCAACACGACCTGGTCACCAGGTTCCTAAGCAGCGAGAGGGCGGAATCCGCCTCATCTCCGCTCCATACCCTCTTGGGACCCTAAGTGGTCCTGGGGAGCCTCAGGGCCCCCCAAAGAGCCCCTCGGAGGTTCCGATCTTCCTCATAGAGTAAGACGGCCCTCCTGACGGCGCTCACTTCCTTCAAGAGGGTAGGGGACCACCGAGCATCCTCCGTGTCCCTGGATTGCCTTAAACTCGGCCCTGGAAACTCTCACGTTATCTTGAGACCCAGGCCCGGATGCGTGCCCAAGAAGTTCCCACTACTCCCTCCGGGGCCAAGTGGTGAACTTGCAGGCGCTCCCCATAGGGGAGGAAGACCCAACCCGATTAGTGTTGTGTCCAGTACGTACTGGACCGCACGCAGAGCTCTGAAGCTCTGACCAGCTCCGTGTCTGTTGGAGGACAGCAGAAGGGGAAGGCTGTCTCCAAACAGAGGCTGGCGCACTGGGTCGTGGACGCCGTTACGACGGCATTCCGATCTCAGAATCTCCCATGCCCATTGGCAGTGAGGGCTCACTCCACACGGAGTTTAGCCACCTCCTGGACACTGGCAGAAGCGCCTCTCTAGCAGACATCTGTAGAGCTGCGGGTTGGGCTATGCCCAAACACCTTCGCAAGGGTTAACAACCTTCGCGTAAACCCGGTGTCAGCCCACGTCCTGCGTGGCGACATGTAGGACTGGCATCCGGGGGGGCGTATGCCTGCGAAAGCACCTTTCCACCCTCTAACAGGTTGGGTCAGTGTGCTATTTACCTTTTCTTCTTACCCGAACACATCGCTAAGAAACTGGTACCTCACCAGCCTCCCTTCTTACCCAGACACTGGTTAAGAATAGGCATTCCATCCATCACCAAACAAGCACCCCCTGGGGGCTGGCTGGGCAGAGCAGCCTTCCCCCTTAGGCCGGGATACCATGTGAGCTATCACAGATAGCTCTAACCGGACCTAGTGCTACCGGACGTCTGTAACACCCCCTCCGTGGGCTGTTCCGTCTGATGTATCCTCATGAGAATGGTTCCCACTCCTGGTAACCCATGAGCTTCCCCAGGTGGGCCTCCACCTCGCGGTTAACTACTCAGTCCGCACGTTCCATGCGTTCTCCTCCAAGGACGAGACCATACCTATATCCACCATATTCCTCCCCACGGGTAGGAGGTGGCCTCTGTAGCGCTTCTCTGATTAAGAGTCGCGCTTACCCGGTGTAAACTGATCTGGACGGCCTCTCGCCTATAGAGAGCTAAGGCCCCGTCCGTGAAAGTTACCGGTCAGGGCTGTACCCATCTTTCTCCAAGAAAGCTCTGGAACCCCCCGACCACCACACTGGAAGGTTACAGTCTCACGAAAGCTTCGAGATGACACGCCCAGGCTTGTTACCGTCGCTTCGCTAGAGATTGTGACGCGATACAGCGTTGTGGCGTTTTCCATAGGCAACCCCATCTGTCGTTCTCGACACAACGTCGAGAGACCGACAGAAAGGGAACGTCTTGGTTACGTATGTAACCTCAGTTCCCTGATGGAGGGAACGAGACGTTGTGTCCCTTATGCCACGAACACGTATCGTATTCTGCTGCAGTTTGAGAGGTCTCAGGCTCTTCAGAACAAAGGTAAGTGAATGCTGCACGCCGGCCTCCTTTTATACCGGATTTCCGGGGGCGGAGCCCGGCATGCAAATTGCATTCGCCAAATTTCATTGGCCTTTTCTATAGTAGTCAGAGTTGATTGGTTCTCAAGGGCGAACCCCATCTGTCGTTCTCGACACAACGTCTCGTTCCCTCCATCAGGGAACTGAGGTTACATACGTAACCAAGACGTTTCCCACCTTGACTCTTTTTATTTAATTATTTGCTGGCATCACAGACTGACTGTGAAGTGCATATCGGTGCATGAGCGAAGCAATAAGCCTTGTAAATTTTTAAAACAGCATAAACAACTTGATAATGTTACGCTGATGAAACCGTGTTTTGAAGATTAAGCAATCTGATTTCTGAGAGGGTAATGAACTCATCAAAATCAGCCACGATAACCATCTTCTGATTTTCCACACTTACCGCAACAACAACAAGAAAAAACATCTAATCAAACGCAAAAAGGACAGAACTCCCTATGGACACAACACAATTTCTAATTCATGAAAAGCCCTGTCAATCAGAATAAAACCAATTTAGCTCAGGGACGAGTGCACGCTAAATTTTATGCTTAAAAACATTCATTCCCCCAAACTCGACTTTCCAAATTCCCTCTCTTCTCCATTTCTCCACCTCATTCTCCCCTAGAACCTCATTTTGTACTTCCACAATTTAATCAGAGATGTAGCTCTGCCAGGTATATTGAACTATAATTATAGCCTTGCCTTCGTATTAGTAGATGGGTCTCTGATAATAAGCCCTCCAGGAGAACCCAAATGGAATTACTTCTGCCAAAACAAGGGTTTGAACTGCCTCGTACAAACGTCCGATCGGCTGTGATCTGCTGGAGAGATGGGTACAGATTGGAGATCTGAGAGAAGTCACAGCAATCGGCCACGTTCATTAATTCAGCTTTTGTTCCACTTTATATCTAATGAGATGTTCTCCAGGCCCTGACTCCAGCAGCGACACTTACTCAACCATCCTGGGGTTCGGATTCAAATATTTCTTTATGAAAGTTTACAGTGAATAATTACTTTTTCAGTCAGATCTTGTTTGGCTTAAGACTTGAACTATAATGGGACGTTAGAAAACTTTGACTAAAACAGGGTTTAAGCATTGCACTGTTCGCTTTAGGGAAAGATTGAATAATGTTCAGTTGACTGTCAATTTATCAGAATTAATCCATTCCAACACAAATATTTGTGTTAATATGTAATATATATAATATATATGAGTGTATATGTATATAAACACATAGATACATATAACTGCACACAATATTTATAATAAATATTTATGTCAATATATAAACTTAAAGTATCATTTATAAGATGTATTAATATATATATTACATATATTTCTTAAACATATACATTTGATTTTTATGCATAAATATACACGCAACACACACATATAATATACATTTATTTGGGATTGATTCATCGATATTAATCGATTTGACAGCAATGTATCTATCAATTTTATCAATTCAAACATTCTTTCAAATGTTGTGATATATATGAAACTGAAATTCAACTTATTTCATATTTATATACAAATCATCAACAACTTTTTATGACATTTTCGTTATTACATGTTATAGAATTGATCATATTACAGGTTTAATGGAACCTTCTTAGTAATAAAAACTGAACAGGTCTGTTAGTAATTAAAATGCATTATAAATTAATGAAAAAAAACATAGACTGAAAGCAGTTAAATCCAGAAATTAAGGAAAAATCACAAGTATTGGCAGCTCAACTAGTACATTTACATAGATGTCATATCTTAAAAATCTTTGACGAAAATTTTTGTCGTATCGAAATTATATCTACATCCCTATTATACATTAAAGGAAACCATCACTGCATACCACAGCATATCTGTGGACATACAGATCACAACTAATGTTTTGAATGCTTCATTGAGTATATATTTATAGAATGGTTGTCAAGCATACAGTCGCATACTGCAAGAAATACAAAGAACATAGAGGTTGTTAAAGTGACCCGCTGTCTACCCGAGGAGGCGTTTGGGTGGTGAGGAACTCCTTCATAGTCGTCCACAAAGAGCAGCTAAGACATAGATTCCCCAGTGTCCAGAGAGTCATCTAATGAGCTCCTTATCTCACATCACTGAAAGTCTCAACAGGTCTCATTAGCACTCAGCTAGAGAAGCATTAACGGTGGATTATAACTGTAGGCTTTCCAAATCACCAAGTTTAGATTTACGTGTGGTATTTTAAAAAGTTCCTGTTTATGATCATCTGGAATGAACATATAATGGCAACTGCATTTTAGAAATATAATGCATGAAATAGGTTAGACCCTTTCTCACTGAGCATGCGTCACAACTCCTTGTCCAGGCCCTGGTAATCTCAAGGTTGGACTACTGCAATGCTCTCCTTGCTGGTCTTCCTGCAAAGGCTATCAAACTGCTCCAGCTGATTCAGAACACAGCAGCACGCCTCGTCTTCCAACAGCCCAAAAAGGCTCACGTGACTCCCATTTTCATCTCTCTCCACTGGCTACCAGTTGAAGCCCGTATCAGATTTAAGTCACCAATGCTTGCCTACAAGACTATCACTGGATCTGCACTGCCTTACTTTCACACCCTCCTACACCCCATCAAGATCCTTGCGTTCAGCAAACCAGCGCCGTCTTGTATTGCCTTCTTATAAGGACATTAAATCGCTTTCCCGCTCAATCTGCATCACAACTCCTTCCTGGTAGAACATTCTTCCTAACTCTGTCCGGTCAACCACATCTCTCACAACATTCAAAAAACTACTTGAAACCCAACTCTTCTGTGAATACCTGACAGACAAATGAAGAAAAAATAATAATAATAACCCTTTCTCTAAACAGGTACTGGTCTAGCTTTTGTTGAAACCAGTAACTTTGTATTGGCACCTAATGTATTATAGCTCCTGTATGACATATCACTTGTTGCTCCGTAACTCTTTGTAAGTCGCTTTGGATAAACGCGTCTGCTAAATGACTAAATGTAAATATCAGGAGTCGAGAGAGATCATTAATAAAATCTGACCGAAGCTCATGCATTCTAGCCAATCTAAAAATCTCAGATTCAGGGGCACTTTTTTGTGTTCCACAAAAGAAAGTCATGCATGTTTGATATGACAACAATAGGATGAATAAACAATGACAGAGTTTTCATTTTTGGGTCAACTATACCTATAAAGGAATAGCTCACACAAAAAACAGTTCCCATTGGCTTTCCATAATAGGAATAAATACATGGGTCTAGTCAATGGGGACCATTTATGGTGAACTATTCCTTTAAAGCTGTCGTGAATAATTCTTAGAAAATTGTTAAGTTGCATATATGACAAAGCAAAGCTGTTTTTAGATTTAGACTGCTAACCTGCCTTCTAGTTTGTTGAATTATGAAACTTCAGGTTAAGAAGTCACAGCTTTCCAAAAATCGGAGTATAAATTCTGGATATGGAAATGAAGTCTTTCCCTCAGGTTTATCTTAGACATGCTCAGTTAAAAGTTAGAAAGTTTGTGTCCGTGGAAAAAAGCAAATCCTGAAGATCCTGAGGTTATAGATTCAAAACTGAATAGATTATAAGCTTCCAAAACAGCTGCGTGAATATTAAATATTAAAAAAGTGCAGCAATTAAACACAGGGTAAATTTTATGTGTTGCGTTTTAACCGATTCAAGTAGTTTTTATGGGTTTCAGAAATACAAGCACGGTGCCAAATGAAGCCACTTAAAATGCAAACACCCTTCTGGCAAATTTCAAATGTAAACATCTTTGGTTAATAGTATCGCTACCTCTCATACCTACATCCCCACTTTAATGTAAGAGGCCTCGGGGATCCGAATGAAGTATTTACTTCCCCAAACATGTTAAAAAATGCATGCTTGCATCTACATTATGCCGCTTTGTGGCTTTCCTAATTTAGAATCACTTTAGCCATATTTGCTTGGCGTTCAACTGTATTTTTTCTCTCTCTGCTGAAACGTAAATCCTCAAGAGTGGCTGATCTCCACTCGATCGTTTGCAGAGTGCTGTGCAATTCCCATTTGTTTTCCTTGCAGTGATTGCACATTAATTACTGAAAGAGGCGATTAAATATCTCTTATTACACCAGGTCTCCCAGGCAGACCGCATGAGCTGAGCCAGCAGAGCTTGAAAGAGCTCCAAACGCTTATTTACACCCTTGACAACAGTGCAATAGCTGTAGACCATTCCTAATGTAAAGTTGTTGCTCTGTCTGGGGGTCACAAGCCAGCTAGCTTTGGGGCCAAACATGCGTGACAAACCCGAAGATCAGCAAACAATGGAAAGATGGCACTTAGGAATGATCTATGGCACATTTCTTGACAGTCCTCAGTCTGTATCTGTGGATAGTTGTTGTCCAATTAGGGTCGTCTTGGACATTTGGTAATCGACAAACAAGATCTCATTTGTTTCTCGAGAGCAAGAGATTGTCTCAAACTTTCTATGAATACTAAAGTGAGAAATTATTTATAATAAAATTAAACAAGACCAAATTATCTGACCTGTGCTATTCACATTAACTGTAAATACAAAGCTCTATCTCCTGTGCTAAGAATTGTGCATCTATGGGTAGTTGACAAAAATACGATATGTTCAAATACCATTCAATACTGTTAGTAATATATTATTTTATATTATTAATATTTATATTACCAATACAAAATACCAAAAGAGAGATTCGTCTTCATTATTAGTTTGTTTTCTACATTTTGCTGTGGAACACATTTACATCATATTTGTCAATTCCCTCTTCTTCTTTACAACTAGGGAAACATCTAAAAGTCCTCCTAAAAACAACAGAATCCCTCACAGAAATTCTAATGGACTTAATGGTTTTAATGGGAATTTTATTGGTTTCAATAGAAACTGTCTACTGTATAATCATTTGGAATAAAACAAATCCAATCTTTAAGATTTAGTATTTAGTAAGAATTTAAAGATTGAAAAAACTACTTAAATAAACACATTAAATAAATTAATGATGAAGCCGGTAGTGCTTCTGGACCAGCGTTTACATCTTGCAAAGTGGTCTATAGTAATGACCTAATGGCTCATATTAGGATGTGTAATGGAAACCATGGAGACTAGAATTTACATTGTTGAAAGTAGGGTGATGTGCCGTAGCCCAAACATAGAATAAGATTGTGGTAGAAAATCTCTACAAAATGTGAATTAAACCTGTATTCATTATACAACATCTGGACTACTTTCGATGAGTTTGGTGCACAGTAAATTCGGGGTGAACTTCTGAAATAAAAGTCTGGAGCTGCCCTCTAGTGGACAGGATGAGAACCGCAAGCAGCCTATCTCTAGGCAGACCTGCTGAAAAATAGATTGAATGGTTATATAATGGGACATTTTATCGGTATAAACGGAAACTATGAGGGTCTCTATTAGAAATGCGTTTGCTTCTGTGAGTGGGATGTTATCTGGTAGATAAGAACCAATGGAACACCATCAAATCCTACTAGAAAAAGGTCCAACACAGCACATGAAGGACCCTTAATAGTTTGATGGTAAACAGCTGATGGTTCATAATGGTATTTGTAATGAAAATCAGTAAAGATGTTATAATAATGAATTAAATTATTAAAGTTTTAAAATATGACATTATCTTTGCTCGCCACAAAATATCAATGAAAATTGGATTTCTCATGACATGAACTGGAACCTAGAACAACATAGACCACATTTCAGACATGTGTATCATTTTTTATCATGATCAAATATTTCTTAAGTTTTTATTAGATATGATTCAGTGTTTAACCCACAAAAATGAGTCCTTTGAAGTGTTAAACCATTATAACGATGGTTATTTTACATTATGCTAAGGGAAATAATAAGCAAGAAAAACAACAATATACCATTTAAAACATACATTGTACAGTAACAAAGGGAAATTTACAGTACATCTGAAGTTTAGTGTTGTATAAGCGGGACAAAATGTCAACATCTTATTTGTTATGATGAAGTACACATAATGAACACTACACAATTTTCTCACATAAGTTCACAACAAGGCTTTTTTTCGTTTTGCTTAGTTTTTTTTTCCGTTTGTTTCTTTGTTTTACATTTGAAGCACAATATTTTACATCGGAAACAATTTGAGCAGAATGTCCTCAGTTGTTGGCCAAAAGGGTGATTCGATTAATATAAAAATATGAAAAGAAAACACTTTAAAAAGGAACAATAAAGTGATTCGAGTTATTATATTTGCACATCCCCGCACCACCAAAATAAAAGGACGACGTTCATTTCAACAAAAATCAAACAGTAGTGGCATTTCGAACAATTTACACAACGCATTATGTAATGCTTTTGCAATCTTCATAATCTGATGATGTCATCAAAAGACATTTAATATGCAAATGGCCTGAATCAAAAAAGTACATTGACAGGCAGCAACTATTTAATGAAATACTTCTGCGGTTTATGTCTGCTTTTATACAATATTCCCTTCTATAACTGCCCAAAGAAAATATGGGACTGTCTTCACATACAAAGCCCTTAATATTCATATGTCCAGACTACATGCATTAGAACCATTCTCTTAAGAACACATGCCACGTGTTACTCTTGTAACACTGTCCTGCTTACAACTGAGAGATTATTTCATCACTAATTTAGCTACAGGTCTGAATTCGATCTATATGCAATATATTCTAATCGGAAGTCAATTTGAAGAATTTTGGTGTACGCTGTATATTGATATAACAGATATAATACTCAAGGTTTAATTTCCGAAATATGTGTTTTCGTACCTATATGGCAATAAAATAGAAATATTCGTTTTAGTTCGTTTTTAGGTAATTACAAAATGGCTAGTAAAAATACGAATCGCTTTTAAAAGCCAAGCCCAATCCTCCTGGCATCTGGCTTCGTGAACTAGTTTTCCAGTGTACTTATCAACTTAACTATGGCTATCTTCCCAAGACTAAACTTTCATTACGCGGTCCGTGCCTTTCATCGCTTCTGCATTGTGAAACACTTTAATAAAGCAAAAACGATGGCATTCTTGAGATAATAGAAAAAGCACTATGTTTGTTGTGACTACAGTAGATACAGTATAAGATGTTACATCGCTCCAAATGTTTCTTTTACATCATTCAATCATTATTTTGAAGTAAGCCATATAGAGTGCACAAACAGAATCGCCTGCTTTCTTTAAAAATGCATGAATGAGAGCAAAAGACACAGATAGGCATTAATGAAGCTAGAATAGCCGTAGACAGAAAAAAGTGGTTTAGTTTTCAATTATTAGTAACTCGTTGTTGGAAACACATATAACCACCTGCATAAGATACAACATCTTGTTTCTTAATTTGTAAAAGCTTTAAGAAAACACAGTTTTGGCCAGTGAGGGAACCTGTTTGCGTCAGGTTGCGATTGACCCTCACTAGGGATGTTGGGTAATAACAGGTGCTGCATCTGGCTAAGACCGACAGGCGGATTTGTGGCTCATGGGTCTGGTTGGATGTTCAGCTGACCGCGAGGTTAGTTGGGGCTTCTGAATCCGTAATTTCAGAGTAGGCAACAATTATTTTTGGTGGTACCCTAAAAAAGACAATGATACAATGTTGTTTTAACATTTGTTTGCAACAAAACTAAATTATGAGCCACACAATAAAATGTATGATTGTCTTTGAATTAGATTATATAATGAAATATAAGAAAAGAAAAACAATAACTCTTTTTGAGGAAATGATTTCAAAACAAGAGTTGCATTTCTCTTATAAATGAAAAGTTACTTGTGTCAGATGGAATAGGTAATAATGTTAAAGTTAAAGGTACCCTGTGTCTGTCAAACATCACATTTGAAACCGTTTCAGCAGATGGTCTCCAGGTGACATTGGTTCTGCAAGAAATGTTCAAAAGAAAACGATGTTACCCGATGCGCACCAGAAAAAATGTTTGTTTAACAAATATAGGGTTGTGACATCACAATTTATTGTGTTACATTAGAAGCCATTGGATGTGATAAAATGTTAGTACTGTAAACAGATCTTGCCTTTACCGTGTCATTCCACTGCCGTGGAAGATCCTCTTGCTCTGGAGGGTAAGACATCCAAGACGGACTCCGGTAGGAGGATGGTGGAGACAGGACAAAGTAATCAGAGTAGCCAGGGCGGTTGGCAGATATGGCGTATACTGCTGTCATCGGGTTTCCTGCAAAGAGTCCAATAATACCCATAAATGGAAAGGTACAGTGCTGTGCCATAAATACTTTTAATTATTCTCTTTACAGATTGTTTTTAAAGATTGTCTGTTCATGGCAGTTGCAATTTATCAAATGATTTTTTAAGGGCACTATAAACCTGACATGCGGTTTGCTTGTGCACACTTTTTGCATTTTTAAGAGACATTTTGGAATCATGTTGGGGTCACAGTGATGGAGCGATGATATAGATCAAAATAGATCTCAGTGTTTTGCAAACGGTTGTTGGCCGAAGTCTAACCTGAGTAGGTTGTCATTGACTCATCGACGGTAACAGCCGGGAACGGAGCTCGGTTGATGGGCAGGTATGGGGTGCCATTGTGCTGACTTATCTCAGAGGCCTCTGAGACCCGGGGCTTTAGACTCATGTCTGGTGTGGAGCTGAAACAAGAAATGAGGAATTCAAGGATGTCTTGCTATACTCCAGACGCGATTTCTTTAAGACTGCAAGGGAAGCTCAGCTTCCCCTATAATTGTCAAAAAATGAATGGTCAAATATATGTACTATTATGTTAACATTTTATTGACTAAAAATCCTTTAAACACGTTCATCTCGAACGAAAACAATTTCGTTCAGAATCAGCTACTTAGGTCGGCTGACTCGATTTCCTTCTCATTCATTCCCGTAGCGTACAGTGCATTACTCTGTTGAAGCCCAGCGTCCATTGACTTCAATGGGGCTGCTTTAAAGAGTTTTTTTCAGTGCTTAGAAACAAGACGGTCATTGGATAATGCTGCGATTACGTCCCGCCCACGGACGCTCAGCGTCTCTGGGATGAATAGAGGAGTGGGCTGGCCCGGACTCCGAGCGTCTGCGTGATGATTGGAGGGTCTGTCATCTCTTTTTAATCCACTTTTATGTCCTAAAACGCTCGTTTTTTGGGGTCGACAGCTTATAAAAACGTATTTCTTGTTTTTTTTTCGCTTGTTTGCTATACACATTGTCACATATCAGCTTTTAGACATTTTTTATTTTTTTTAATTATAAATCATAAATGACAAGGAGGCGGCAGCTTCTCGAAATGCAAAGAGACGGTTGGTGTGGGCGTGGTCTTCAGATTATGACGCGTATCACTCTGTGTCTCCATTTCCAACTCAGTCCCATCGCGGATTTTGCATGTGTAGTCGAAAGACAAACTGCTGCAACCTTCATCATATATTTCACACAATTTCACACCATATTCATTGTTTCAGTTTAACATAATTGTGGCTATATATATATTAGATCGTTTGTTCATTAATTCATATAGTCTGAACTAGCCAGCTAGCAAACTGCACACGACGGCAGACAGTGCTTATATTGTCGACCTGATTTTGGCAAAGCCATTAGAAAGTCTTCCTTACGAGGAGAATTAAACAGCAGGGCAGATCAACACCTAAGATTGATTTAGTGCAAAAGATAGGGAAAAGTAAAAGGTCTTTTCAGCTCTCCTGGTATGACAAAGTTAGCTGGCTGACTGGAAGTGCTGTGAAAAAGAAAATGTACTGCTGGCCATGTCTCTTGACATGGGTTACAGAGCATTTTCTTGAAAAGGAACGGTGGGCAGAATTTACATATAAATAAATGGACAATTTTTATGATTTAGGCCGAAAATGAGCTTCCTCTCTTTAAAAGATCAGCACCCGCCACTGTTATACTCTGATCACACCACTAGGGGGAAACAGTGGCCAACATCACCACAGCACCACATCACGACACATGCAGTCGACGGCAAAGCATCATTTATTGAAGGCTAGCCATTGCAATCTCACAACACAAAGTATGTATTAATATACACGATGTGATTTTGTGTTTATTAAAAAGATCAAACGATTTAAATATGTAGACTAAAACACAACTTATAAGTACAAATCTGTATCTTTAAGGTTTCTCTCACCGTCTTAGTGAAGTTCCAGGTGGGGCTCCGCTTCTTGGGGGGATGAGGGGAGGTGGGGACCCCAAACCCATATCAGGCAGCTGGGTAAACCTGAATCCCTGTTGAGTCAATCACATCAACCCATTTACCACCGCAACAACCAATCAAATGCCTCATCGGTACCACATGCACAACCATAATGCTGAACTAAATTCCTAACTTAAACGTGCACGTCAAAGCACAGCACTCACTGGTTTGGGAAGGCTACACTGGTGCATATCCGGCCCAAACGAGGAGCCCCGCTGAAGAGCTCCATTGGGGTGGTTCATAGTGCCGGGCGCGCTGGTAACTCCATCCATGTAGGGGCTGCCGTGGCTGGGGTTGTAGGAGCTGTGAGGGTGGTGGTGATGGTGGTGGTGGTTGCTTGGTGCCGGCTCGGCGGAGGCCAGCCCAAAAGCGTTGTCCAAGAGCAGATGCATCTGCTGTCTCACTTCATCAATGGACGGCTGGGAGCTCAGAGTGGACGAGTCGGAGTGACCTTTGACCTGGTGGCCAGCTCCGAAACCCAGAGAGCTGAGAAGGCGGTCCACATCTGTTTCTTCGAACGGCTCGGGCTCACCCTGGTTTTTAGACAGTGGGTTATGTCACATTTGAATATTAGTTATTCACCCCCATGTCATTCCAAACCTGTATGACTTTCTTTCTTCACCAGAACACAAAAGAAGATATTTTGACAAACATTGGTAATCAAACATCATTGGCTCCCATCGACTTCCATTGTATGGACACAAAACCACTGAACCTTTTCTCAAAATATCTTGTTTTGTGTTTCACATCGTATAGAGGTTTTGAACAACGTGAGGGTAAACAAACGATGACACATTTTCATTTTTGGATGAACTATCCCTTCATTAGGTCTGTCCTAAAAGCGCAAAGCTTGGCAAGTTTAGGTGCTCAGCACATTCGTCGCTAATATCCATTATCGAATTTCCAATTTAAATCACTGAACAGGCCCATGATTATATTTAATGGGATTCTGCTCTGTGATGAGGTGGGCAAGCATGTCTGAGTTTGAAAATCTGATACCACCACAAGCTCTCTGCCGATCAAAGTCTGGCTAAATATAATAGTCCTTGGTATAAAGGGAAAAGTTGTTTTTCTCTTATTATGTCCTGAACTGTGAGTGACACACACTGCACATCAAGACTACAATGAAAGACTTCTTAAGCAGGCAGGCTTTAGTGTTTGGGGTCCCATGATGCACTGGGGTTGGCAGCACTTACATCGTAGCCGCTGTTTCGGATGCCCCTCCTGGATCTCTCTCTCATGACTAACATGTCCATCTCTGCCTCCACTGGGCTCGGGGTATTCAGAGATTGCCTGCTCCAATATGCCGGCTCCCTGTGAGAATCACTAATGAAAACGTAATATTAAGATTATTAATTGGGATTTTATTTTGGTTGATTATTACACAGTCCTTTATTTTAAATAATTGATTCTGATAAATATTATCTTTTAATGTTATGTATTTTGTTAGGCTATATGATATATGTATGTATATGTATATATGAAGAGTTTGGTTACAAAATGAGATAAATATTTCCAAAAATCATGTTGTTTTTATTGTGCATTCCAAATGAATAGCAACCAAATTGCAGTTATTTTATTTTGTTTTAATCTTAAAAATACAGCTAACTAACACAATAACGCGTTAATGCATTTGATACATTTTTTCACATTAACTTAATCAAAATATTTAATGCCATTAAAGCAACATCCAACTTTTCTGTCATCATTGTGGCCTTTAAACTATGAGATACGTTCCTAAATGAGATAACTCTTTTAAAAAAAAAAATCAAAAATCATGTTTTTATTGTGTTTTATTTATGGCCGTCAATAGATTAACATTTTAATCGCGATTAATCGCACCCTTCTTGTTCATTCCAGCACGAAAGAGAATATATATATACATATATGTATATGCATGTGTGTATATATATATATATATATATATATATATATATACTGCATATATATATATATACATACATACATATGTATATGTATGTATATATATATATATATATATATATATATATATAAACATAAAATACATATTAGCCTCATTACTTGGTTTAACATATGAAACTTTTTATTTACCAATGACAGAATAGTGATTGACATTACAAGAGATCTGCTTGTGCTATCCAGTCACCATTTTATCAGACCGTGTCATTTATAAGCAACACAAATAGGAACAGGCAGTTTTAGTTTTAGCTTCAGTAAAATGTTCTAACTATTTGGTTGCCAAGGCAACAAGGCGCATTGCTGAAGGTTATCATGATTGAAAGAAACAATATGTTCACTAACACAGTAATGTATTGTCATGTAGAAATTATGTTTTCTCATGTTTCATGCAATGTCAAATATTATGTTTAATATCTTCTTTGAGTATTCTTGGGTTGCTTTTACTCATAATACCCCTATATGACCTACCTCCTGCGATACTTTACGTAAGTGGAGGGCTTTCTGTCCTCAGTCGGTCCTCGCAGATCCTCCAGGTCCAGGGAAGCGTTCTCACGTCTCAGTCTGTCTCGATGGCTGTACATGTGACTGCTGCCACTCCCACTGCTGCTGGTGACCGGACCATCACTGTACCCTTTCCTCTTGGCTTTTAACCTCAGCTTATTGCGATAGTGCTCGATGTCTGACTTCTGCTTTAGCCCCGAGTTAACCTGTGGGTGAGTAATGTGTTATTAAATATGATTTTAGAAAAGAACAATAAAACAGGGTTGATTTTTTGCAACTCATAGTAGTTGCCCTTAAGTAGATTCTGCAACGTTTTTTGGGGGCATTTCTGTGTGATATCGTGAGAGAATCTGCAAAAACAAATGTAAACATGGTACAAAAATAGTGCTTTGGTAAGTGATAGGTTAATTCATCCCACAATGTAAACTTTGTTATTTAGTCGATATATCGCATTAGACAATAAAAAAGCTTAAGATATGTATCTCAGAGCCATGGCGACTGTTTTTAAATGATGTCTGTTTAATTTGATTGGCTGAGCTGTCAACATGTGACCTACAGTGGTGTATATGTTTTAAAAGTTATTTTTTTAATTTTGAGTTCTCCCTGCTTTCTTAATTCCTTTCATAATAAAAAAAAATTGCGTTAGTTTAAATTTTTATTGACACATATATTATGTTTTCTTAATTTTGATTGAAAACCCTCTTTATTTAAACTGATTGTTGTCAATTCTTTACATAAGAAATGTTATTGAAATGTATTAATGTACTGGAAATACATTGGTAAATCGAAATGTAAAAAAAAATTCAAAGATAATTTCCAATAAAATCTAGAAAATGAAATCCAAACCAGACCACTAATGTGTCACAGAACCTTCTATATTAGTAACTTTTTTAAATGTCACGCGTCATGTCTGGTGTGGACCATAGACTGTATTAAATATGAACATAGTGTCTGTGACGTCACCGGGGGGTGGAGCCGGCCGTCGCCATCTAAGCAGTAAATTATAAAATGTTGATGCATTTACTCTTCATGATACACTTGTACAACTTCAGCACAAACTCTGTGAAAGACTGGCATTCAGATATAATGGAAAATTCACCCAACTTGTGGGAGTACCGACAGGCCCTCAATAACGCATGTGTGCAGTACATAAACTAACAATAAAACTTCTTAAATAAGATTTTCCTGTCTCCATGACGACTGCAAACTTACCTCTCCATTCATCATGACAGAGTCCTGGCTGTGATTGGAGGAGTCCGGATAAGAATAGTTGAGGGGGGCAGCCATAGGCTTGATGGTGATGAGGCGTAAAGAGCCGGTTAGAGAATCGTAATGGTCTGCAACAAGACACAGGAGACCAATGCAATGAAAATTTAAATTACATTACAAGCAGAGTGAAAAGGATCAGTAAAGATCGCAGCTGCGCTGTATATACTCTGCAAGCCTAGAAACTAGCCCGATACAGGGAACAAACTCTTATTTATGGGTTGGGGGGTCTAATAGTATATTTTAGTATATTGTTGTAGTGTAAAATGTTACTATAAAGTCTTAAAGATATAACTTTAATTGGGCATTTTTTATGAAATGTGATACAACCAGCAAGATTGTTTGTAAATTGTAGATATTTTCAATGTTTGGTAAGTTAATGACATCATGCATCATGAGGTAAACATGATGATTCATGTAAAATGGTAAAATATATTTAATTTCTTTTCATGTGACCCAAAAACACAGAATAATACATTTGATTATTTATTGATGAATTGTAAATATTTGTTATTATATTTAAGGTTCTCTAAGACTTTTGGACCACACTTTACATTGCAAAAACATTCATAAACACTTTAAAACAGAATTTCTTACAACAGCACATTGGGCTTCACGAAAGAACCAACGAGAATCTTGTTCTCACCATTTCTTACGTGTTGTTCCTCTTTGGGCACTTTCTGTGCTGTGGATCTTCGAGCTGTAGAGCTTCTTCCCGTGTTGAGCTTCCCGGATTCGTTGCTCGAAAGAGACCCGTCCTCGCTTGGCAACCTGCTGTGGGTAGCCATGGCAACAGAGGCGATGGTAAGTTTACTGCATGCGGTGTGACGCAGGGTTAACAGCTGACTCGAAGGGCCCTCTGGCCCCTGTTAACCTGCGTTAAACTGCGATGATGTCGTTAGGCGGACGCCACCGCGGGGTGAGCATCCGATGTGTCTTTTAAACGAACATTAAACAACAGAATAAATTACACTGTGGAGCTACAACCACCATGAGCCGTGAACCAAATATCATCATGTGCGCTGTGGGAACGTCATTATCATTACTACAGAGAATGCTGGCAACGGCGTTAGTATCGACATTAACTTGATGGGACAAAGGATATTCAAGGACGGTGTGTTTACAGCAAATGACTTATTGGAGAATTGAGACTGAATGTTGTTTGGACTGAAGAGATGAATGAATGTTGCATAAAAGCCTTCTTGCAATGCATAGAATCTATAGTTAGATCTATAAAGTGAAATTACAAAAAATATGATGTTTCTATAGTCAGGAGATGATGCATTGATTTTAATCTATCTTTTAGACCAAAGCATTATTATGTCTGAGTGAATAGCATTCAGGCGAAAATAAGGCAAATCGACACCAGACGTCTACAAAAAAAGAAAGGGTTCTTTGTTGCATGTTGTCCAACAAAAGCATAACCAAGCATTGTTATTATAGGCGGTTTCATCAAACGCACGCATCTGGGCAGAAGTTAACCTCTGGTCTGAGTTTGTTAACCATTCTGGCTAGTGGCTAAAAATATAACTAGTTATAGTTCATTTAATTTATAAAATTATTTGATGGTATAATAATTGTATTAAATATACAATTTGTTGAATTTCATTGTACACACACATAGGTCATGCAACTTTGTCACGTTAAGTAACGCTTCTTTTACTGGTTGGTTTAGGCTGGAAAGGTGCGGAGTAACATTTGTTTATGTTGTTGCTTTGAAAGTGTCTATAGAATGTTATATAGGACTGTCAATTCATCCATCCATCCATTTTCTACCGCTTATCCGAACTACCTCGGGTCACGGGGAGCCTGCGCCTATCTCAGGAGTCATCGGGCATCAAGGCAGGATACACCCTGGATGGAGTGCCAACCCATCGCAGGGCACACACACTCACTCATTCACTCACTCACGCACTCACACCCTACGGACAATTTTTCCAGATATGCTAATCAACCTACCATGCATGTCTTTGGACC